>NC_135884.1:85258079-86512959 GCF_964194155.1 Cetorhinus maximus
AGGAGGGCAGGTTGCATAGATTAGATTTCATATCCTTGAGTAAAGACAATGAAGGAGCGATCTAATTAAGGTGTTTAGGATGATTAAGGGGAGGCTGGTTATCTCAGTCGGCTAGACGGCTGGCGTGTGGTTCAGAATAACACCAACAGTGTGGGGTTCGATCCCTGTTCCGGTTGAGGTAGACGTGGGATCTGCCCCTCACCCTAACTCGTAGTAAAGTCACCATGTAAACTGTGATTTGGTGACACTCAAATAATTGAGGATGCCACCTGGACAAGGAGAAGATGACGACTAAAGGATAAGGAAAGGTAGAGAGAAACTATTTCCTCTGCTGGATGAGCGCGGACATCAGACAAGGGGAAATGGTAATGTCACTGGACTAGTAATCTAGAGGTCCAGACGCACAAGTTCAAATCCCACCACGGCAGCTGGTGGAATTTAAATTCAATTAATAAACCTGGAATAAAGAGTTACGATCAGCAATGGTGACCATTCAAACTATCATCAATTGTTGTAAAAACCCATCTGGTTCACTAATGTCCTTTAGGGAAGGTAATCTACAGGCCTACATGTGACTCCAGACCCACAGCAATATGGTTGACTCTTAACTGCCCTCTGAAATGACCTAGCAAGCTGTTCAGTTCAAGGGCAATTAGGGATGGGCAACGAATGCTGGTTTTGTCTGTGACCCACACATCCCATCAAAGATTTCAGGTGGTTAAATGGAATTATAATACAGTTCAGCCATGATCTTACTGAATATCGGAACAGACTAAAGGTGCTAAATCGCTTCCTCCTGTTTCCATGTACCTATAACTTAGTCGATCAGTAGTAGGAAGTTTGAGTATTGCTGAAAAGATAAACATGTTATAGAATTGTTACAGCACAGAAGGAGGCTTTTCGGCCCATCATATCCATGATATTGTTGAAGCTTTTTGCCTTGCATTCATCAAGACAAAAGCAAGAATGCCAAATTTCAAACGATCACAACAATTTATGGTACAGGAAAAATGGTTGGCATGTTAACTCTGATTGGCCGAGATATTGCTGTGGACAATATGCCAGGAAACTATAGGCCCACCAAGATCCCATGTAATTCAAAAAAACCAAAGTTGACAGGTCATCGACCTGGAACATTAACTCTCTACAGACACTGCCTGACCTACTAAGAATTTCCAGAATTTTGTTTTTATTTCAGAGTTCCAGCATCTGTACTGTTTTATTTCTTACACTAAATGGCTGTCTCACTCTTTTTCTAACTCCATATTCTCAATGATAGCCTGACAACAAATTTCTTTGCCGTGTTACAGTTTTTTCACAGCAGTTTCACTGATGCTGCCGGTGTTGGGAATGGCAGAGAAAAGAAATAATGGTTCCAATCGAACTGGAATATGCTTCAGCACATCTAGGCTGATGCTGCAGCTCAGTACAGAGTGAGTGCTGCACTGTTGGGGGTGTAGCCCCTGTAAAAACGTTAACATGAGTGGCCTATTAGGAACATTGGAGAAGGGGTAGGAAATTCAGCCCCTTGAACTTATTCTGATATGGGATCATGGCTGATCTAATTCCATCCACCCACTTTGGCTCATATCCCTTAATATGTTTGGCTAGGAAAATCTATCGATCTCAGGCTTATGGGGGCTGGATTTTCATGGAGCCCCAATGCCCCCAATTTTTACCAGTGCAAGTTAAGGGTGAGGGATGGTGCACATCGCAAGACCACACCCTGCACTCCCAATGCCATTGCGGGGATAGGCAAGTCCTAGTCCTCTGTAATATTCGTAGAGTCCAGCCAGATTTTAAAGGAGTCATGGTTCATGGTACCCTAGAGGTGTCTGGATACCATAGTCTGGATGAGGAAGCCTTTTGAAAAGTAAGTTCAAAAGGTCTTACACATGACCCCCAGTACCCCCATGCCAAGCCATGTCTGTCCACCATCTCCCCATGGTCCCTCATACCCTCCCATACCAAGCTGTGGCCTTCCCCTCACCCACCTTTGGCTCCCATTACCCTCCATGCCAAGAACGCATAATGAGGCTTGGCTGAGAGCCCAGACATCCACCAGACTGTTCAAACAGCTGCAGCCCAGGAAAAACATTGTTTGATTGACAGCTCTTGCTCTCTGATCTATCCTGTCAATTGCACAATGTTTATTTACATGAGATAAAGAGGGTTCAAGTGCTTGCAGTTTCAGCTATTGATGCTTTAAAGAGTCTGGATAATTGACACTTTTCTTGGGCTGTAGTGGATGGAGTTTTTATTTTAAAAGCAGAAAGTTATGAATAATTTTTTAAAAAAGCTTTTTTCATACAACCTATTGTTACTATAGGATTCATTGGTTCTGTACAGTGCGTATAGTGGGTGAATGGGCACGGAGGTGCCATAGCTTGGCATGGAGGGTATGAAGGGTCATGGGGGCTGGGTAGAGGGGACATAAGTTGGCTTGCTTCGGGTGTAGGGGATGAGGGGGTGTGAGGGGTTGTGGGTTACTGGGCTGATCTTAGTTTTGCTGTAAGTATTACAACTGAGATCAAGTATCAGAGTTGCAAGGTGGGTCTTCTAAACAGCCTGCCTAGTCACTCTGCTTGACCTGAGGCTGGCTCTGAGCTCTTTCCAGCAGTGATGGGCCCCTACTCGTGTTATCACCTGCCCCTTCAGAATGAAAAATCCCATCTTTACTGGCATTTTCCCCCGAGGCGGACTGAGCCTGGAAATGTCGCGGCTCCTGCTACCCGCCTCCCGCCTTGAAGATGACAATCCAGCCCACAGTTACTAACTGAGATGGCATTTACAGCTTTTAGTGGGAGAAAGTTCCACAGATTTCCCATCCTTTGCATGAAGAAGCGTTTTTATAACTTCTCCCCTGAATGGCCTGGCTCTGATTTTGTCCCAATTTCTCGGTTCCCCAGCAGCAGATAAAGTTCCACTCCATCTATCCAATTAATTCCTTTCAAATTCCTATAAAACTCAATCAAATTAGCTCTGAACCTTCTATACTTAACTTCTTACTTTACATAAATCTCTCCTCATAATCTAACCCTTAGAACTCTGGTAACATTCTAATGAATCAGCACTGCTCTCTCTCCAATGCCAACATATCCTAAGGCGTGTTGCCCAGGACTGTACACAGTTACTCCAGATGTGGTTGAACCAGGTCTTTGTGTATGTGTGGCAAAATGTCCTCCCCTTTACATTCTAGCCTCCTAGAACGTTCTATTCAAGTTCAACTGGGCATTAGCACATTCAAGAAAAGCAAAGAGCCTTTTCCTATACTTCGAGGAACACTACTTCCTCAAACAACATTACCGAAAAACATAGTCAATAGAATTTTGCCCTCAGATGGTGTGCGGGCCCCACCGGCTCGGCGGCAGGCGGACAGCCGACCCCTGCCACTGAAACGGGGCTCACCGCCATTTTGAGTGGGCGGGCCAATTAAGGCCCGCCCAGCGGCCTGCCCGACAGGAAGCGATATGCACTTCCTGTGCGGGGGGGAGAGGGAATCCCCAGCGGTCAAAGTGCGCTCTTTCGCACATGTGCACGAAAGACTGCACTGCTCCCTGAGGCAAAGTCCTGTCTCAGGGAGATTAGTAACAGGTAAGTAAAGTCTAAACATAGAAAAATATTAAAATTATTAACATGTCCCCGTCATGTGACAATGTTACACGAGATGGGGCATGTTAATAATAAATACTTAAAATTTATAACATTTAAAAAAAACGGACATGAAACTTCATCCCACCAGTGGATGAAGTTTCATGAATAATCAGAAGCCCGCTGGGGCTCCTGGCCTGCCCGCCAGCCTTGAGCTTGGACGGGCAGGTCTTTAATTATCTTAATGATCCTGTCAATGGCCTCAATTGGCCATTGACAGGTCGGCGGGTGGACAGCTGATTTCGCTGTCTGCCTGCCTTCCTAAAAATTTAAAGGGACCGGGATGATGTCGGGGATTCCTCCCGACGTCATCCCGCGTCATTTTCCGCTCGGCGAGTGGGCCCCGCCCCCAAATCGCTGAGGGGATAATCCTGGCCAGTACCTGCACATTCATCTCACTGTTATTTATAGCTAATTGCTGGGAGATGAAGTGTCTGCCACTTTTGCCTCACATAACACAGGCCAATGCACTTTTTTTTGCTCATTCATGGGATGTTGGCATCACTGACAAGGCCATCATTTATTGCCCGTCCCTAATTGCTCTTGAGAAGGTGGTGGTGAGCTGCCTTCTTGAACTGCTGCAGTCCATGTGGTGTAGGTACACCCACAGTGCTGTTAGGGAGGGAGTTCCAGGATTTTGACCCAGCGACAGTAAAGGAATTGCGGTATATTTTCAAGTCAGGATGGTGAGTGGCTTGGAGATGAACTTCCAGGTGGTGGTGTTTCCATGTGTCTGCTGCCCTTGTCCTTCTAGATGATAGCAATCATGGGTTTCGAAGGTGCTCTCTAAGGAGCCTTGGGGAATTCCTATGGGTGGTACACATTGGTGCCATAGTGTGTTGGTAGTGGAGGGAGTGAATGTTTGTGGATGGGTTGCCAATCAAGCTGTCTGCCACACCCTAGATGGTGCCAAGCTTCTTGAGTGCTGTTAGAGCTGCACTCATCCAGGCAAGTGTAGAGTATTCCATCACACTCCTGACTTGTGCCTTGTGGATGGTGGACAGGCTTTGGGGAGTCAGGAGGTGAGTTACTCGTCGCACGATTCCTAGCCCCTGACCTGCTGTTGTAGCTGCAGTATTTATATGGCTAGTCCAGTTCAGCTTCTGGTCAATGGTAACCCCCAGGATGTTGATAGTGGGGGGATACAGTGATGGAAATGCCATTGAACATCAAGGAGTGATGGTTGGATTCTCTCTTGTTGGTCATTGCCTGACACTTCTGTGGTGCAAAAGTTACTTGCCACTTGTCAGCGAAAGGTTGGATATTGTCCAGGTCTTGCTGCATTTGGACATCGACTGCTTCAGTGTCTGAGGAATCGTGAATGGTGCTGAATATTGTGCAATCATCAGTGAACATCCCCACTTCTGACCTTATGATGGAAGGAAGGTCATTGATGAAGCAGCTGAAGATGGTTGGGCCAAGAATGCTACCGTGAGGAACTCCTGCAGTGATGTCCTGGGACTGAAGTGATTGACCTCCAACAACCACAACTATCTTCCTTTGTGCTAGGTATGACTCCAACCAGCTGATTCCGCCTGATCCCAAATGACACCAGTTTTGCTAGGGCGCCTTGATGCCACACTCTGTCAAGTGCTGCCTTGATGTCAAGGGCAGTCACTCTCATCTCACCTCGGGAGTTCAGCTCTTTTGTCCATGTTTGAACCAAGGCTGGAATGAGGTCAGGAGCTGAGTGGCCCTGCCGGAACCCAAACTGAGCATCAGTGACGTTATTGAAAAGCAAATGCCGCTTGACAGCACTGTTTAATGATCCCTTCCATCACTTTACTGATGATCGAGAGTAGGCTGATGGGGCGGTAATTGACCGGGTTGGATTTGTCCTGCTTTTTGTGTACAGGACATACCTGGGCAATTTTCCTCATTGCCGGGTAGATGCCAGTGTTGTAGCTGTACTTCAAAAGTAATTGGTTTTCCGGAGGCATTCAGGGAAGTCTCTGTATGCACTAATACGGGATATAAAAGCAACTCTTTGGATAATTCCAGTTTCTGCAGGGTAACAAACTTGGTCCAAAAATCCAAGTTTATTTTTTGTTAGTTCAGCACACACACACAAAAAAAAATTGGCAGTTAAATTTCACTGAAATGAGTGGAAGCAGACTCAGTGAGAAATAAGCTGTTATAATTAGGGCGAGTGATGCGGTGCGGTCTGATGTCCCATGACAGATCATGTGAATTTTCATGATTGCCACGAGATTTGTTGTGTGATTTGTTGCTCCAGTGCTTCCACTCTATGTGCAGTCCTCCCAGAGGCAGTCGAAATGCTGCTTTCAGCATGGTTGTGAACAATGACACATTTCTTGCCTGACTCTAGCCCTAGGCGTTTAATCAAAGGTGGTTTGGGAGCTGTATGTTTGGGCCACTTGTGGTTAAACAGTGTCACTCAGTGCATGGCTCTGATTAGATTGAAAGCATAGTAAGTGATAATAGACATTGCTAGATACAAAATAACCAAGGTCAATCTTGATTGCCTTCTGGGGCATATTGGAAATCATAAATTGAAGCAATTATGAGGTCCGTTTTTAAAAATTATTCTTTGCAGGGTCGACAGGGCTGAGTTTGCCATTGTCATTTCCAGTGCCTAGATCGATGCCAGGTGGTCCGTCTGGTTTTGCTCCATTTTTGGGACTTTGTAGCAGTTTGATACAACTGAGTGGCTTGCTAGGCCATTTCAGAGGGCAGTTAAGAGTCAACCATTGCTGTGGGTCTGGAGTCACACTAGGCCAGACCAGGTATGGACAGCAGATTTCCTCCCCTAAAGGACATTAGTGAACCAGATGGGTGTTTACAACAATCGACAATGGTTCCATGGTCATTTGACTTTTAATTCCAGATTTTTTGTTGAATTCAAATTCCACCATCTGCCATGGCAGCATTCGAACTGGGATCCCCAGAACATTACCCTGGTTGCTAGAGAGAAAAACAGAAAATGCCGGAAAAACTCAGCAGGTCTGATAGCATCTGTGGAGAAAAAAACAGAGTTGACTCTTCAAATCCATGTGAAATGGACGGCACTGAATCAGACAACAAACTCCTGGACAACTCCTTTGCAAGATTTCAGTACTTAATTATCACGTGGGGATGTAGGAATTGCTCAATGAAAAAATACCATTGTTCATCCAGTTCACTTTCTACCATCCTGGTGGTCATATGATACAATGGTAATGGAGTTATTGACTAATCACAGCCATCTATCTCTATCGATGAGTCTACAACAGACCCAGACATGAGGTGAGGAAAACCCCAGTGGTGAGAGCTTTGGGGACATGCCATGTCTCAGTAATACTGACTATGAATGCTTCAACCCTGACATTGTAGGCATTGCTGTACAGACATTTTAATTCATTTTTAATTGGATTCCCTCTCACTTTATGTTTAACCATCTTTTTAGATTCCCGTTCTGTAGCTACTTATTCCTTGCCATCAATGTCCTCCCTAGCTTTATTCTCTCTTATGTTCTCCAGCCTTGTTCTGTTGACATTTAGGCTGTTTACGTCTCTTTTGGATCCCTTCCCCCATCTTACTAGTTTTCAACCTTTGCCAACTTCCTATTTACCACACTTCATGTCCCAGATTAAACATAAACTTATCACAAAAATGTTATTTTCTGGAAGAAATGGGTCTAATTTGCATTAAAATGGGTCAACACAGGTGTCTCCCCAGGTGGAAGCTGTTGACCACTTGCTCGCTGAAATACTGGGCTCAGTTTTAACTCACTCTAACACACTCACTCAAACACACTCTTTCACGGTGTTAAAATCAGGCTGATTTTCGTTTCCATAGACTAGTTTTGAATTCACACCCACTTCAAGCACAGGGTCTGGTTCTACTGCTGAGGGCAAGGTGACACAGTTTGTTATTGTTCATAAAGATCTGACCAACTCTCTTGCCATTCGATGTCATTTTAGCTCAAGAGGTTAGGAAACAATGGTTTTTCCATTACAATGAGGCCTAGAGATGGCACAATTATAT
Source organism: Cetorhinus maximus (assembly GCF_964194155.1). Classification (NCBI taxonomy): domain Eukaryota; kingdom Metazoa; phylum Chordata; class Chondrichthyes; order Lamniformes; family Cetorhinidae; genus Cetorhinus; species Cetorhinus maximus. Next base: position 85,265,718 of record NC_135884.1, read on the forward strand.
TAATTACAGGAAAGTGATTACAGATCACCAAAATAGAAACAAGAGTGCTGGAAACACTCAGGGGGTCAGGCAAGTAACTGTGTAGGGGGAGGAAGGTAGGGTGAACTTTACAGGTCTACAACAGATCATTGATGTGTTTCCAGATTAATTCAGAAAGGCGCTAAACAGAATTGTTAACACAGCATAAATGACTGTTGTGAGATTTACTTAAGGCATCACCTTGCGCCAGGCATATAAAGTGGCCAGCTGCATCCATCATGAGGGCAACCAAGAAACTGCTTCTCTCCACTTCCTATTCCTTGCTTCCCTGTCGTTACCTCGGAGCAGGAGGTCGTGGGTTCAGGCCCCACTCCAGAGACTTGAGCACAACATCCAAGCTGACACTCCCAGTGCAGTACTGATGAAGTGCTGGTCTGTTAGAAGTGCCTTTTTTGGGTGAGATATTACAGTGTCCTCTCAGGTGGAAGATCCCGTGGCACTACTTTGAAGAGGAGCAGCAGTGTTCTGCTCGGTGTCCTGGCCAATGTTTATCCCTCAACCAACACAGGTGATTGAGTCATTATCCATCTTGTTGTTGTTTGTGGGAGCCTATTGAACAAATTGACTGCTATTTTTCCTGCATCAGAATGGTGACGCTGTTTGAAAAGTACTTATAAAGTGCTTTGCGACATCCTGCGTAGGTGAAAGGTGTTATATAAATGCAGATTCTTTTTTTCATCTGCTCCACACCTTGTGAAGTCATGTGGAATGGGAGCAGCTTTGAGTAAATTCCCGACCCTGGCTTCTGTCTTAACCACTAATCCCGAGTGCAAATTCCACAGATTCGCAACTCTTTTTTGTGAAGACGTTTATCTTGGTCTTTGATCTAAATCTCTGCTATTAAATCATTTGCCTGGATGAGTGCACCATCCAGGACAAAGCAGCCCACTTGATTGGCACCACAAACATTCACTCCCTCCACCACCAATGCACAGTAGCAGCAATGTGTACCATCTACAATACGCACTGCAGGAACTGGACCACATGGACTGCAGCGGTTCAAGAAGGCAGCTCGCCACCACCTTCTCAAGGGCAATTAGGGATGGGCAATAAATGCTGGCCTAGCCAGCAATGCCCACATGAATGAATTTAAAAAATCGTTCCTCATTCCAGTCCCCTCAACTGGTCTGTCAAGCCTCAATGCCCTTGTGCAGAAGGCATTCAAGTTTGAGGAAACCCAGTGAGAAGATGGGAATAATCAGCACTGCACTCTGTGATGCCTTTACCCATTGAGCCACACGGGGAGCACATTCTCCTGAATGCAATCACTGCTGCTTGAAAAAATGCACCATCTTCTCCTTGTGTGAAATAGTACCATGTTGGGTTGGGATGGGTTGGAGTAGGAGTGTGCACTCAGGCAGAATAAGGTTTAAAAAGGAGGTGAAGAAGCACGTTCACAGCAGTACTGAAATAAAATGTCTTTATTCCCCAAACACCAACTTCCTCCGACATCTCAGATCCTAAATGCTTCAACATCTTTGACAAGTCTCCCCAGCGATTATATGAGAAAGGGTTCAACAACTTGTTATTGAATATATAATATCCATGAATTAACACATAAATAGCACAAGATGTCAGGCTTATCATCCACACAATTCCTTAAAAAAATGAACAGCTCGTAGCTTCTTTTTTGATTTTTTTCTTATAACAAAAAGTACATACGTATATGTTTAATGAAGTAAAGTTTGTCATGCAGTACTTCCAGGAACACACTGGCTGTGTACAGATAATCAATACATTGTACTGACTGATACAGAGCATGAACAGAGTGAGGCCTGGTCTATGCTCATGTCAATATTGCACATCTATCACCCAGCCTAAGTCTGCAAGAGTGAGGTCAAGGCTGAAGGTCAGGACCAGGAATTGGGAAGGGAACAGAAACCATCAGGGGAACCAAGGGAAAGTCTCGGGCTAAGGTTAAGGGTTTTTGGGGTTGGAGTAAGGGGACATTGCAGAGCCGCTGTCTGTTGGAGAAGTGAAAGGAAAGAACACAACAGGGGAAGTCGAATTTCTCGAGAGAAGCACTCCTGGTCCCCAAAGAACCCTTTGAGGAAATAAAACCCTTGACTTGCCTTCATCTCTTTGGACCACTCTGCTTTTTGACACCAGTTTGATCACTATATACTGCTGATCTCACCAAGGCATTTGACCATGTGAGCAGAGGTGGTCTGTTGCAGCTGCTGGAGAAAATTGGCTGCCCGCTGAAGCTGCTCAATGTGATCTCCTCTTTCCATGACCACATGGTGGATAAGGTCAACTATGACAGGGTAACATCAGAACCCTCTGAGAGCTGCAGCGGGGTCAAACAGAGTTGTGTTCTGGCACTGACACTCTTTGGAATATTCTTCTCTTTGCTGCTGTCATGTGCCTTCAGGTCATTGACAGAGGGTGTCTACTTACATAGCAGAGCTGACGGACAGCTGTTCAGCCTTGCTCGCCTGAGATCTAAGACAAAGGTGTACCAATTCTTCATCAGAGAGTTGCTCTACATTGACGATGCTGCACTAACATTCCATACTGAAGAACACCTTCAGCAACAAATGGACAGACTCTCTCACACCTGTAAAGAGTTTGGTTTGATCATCAGCATAAGAAGACAAATGTCATGGTCCAGGATGTTACCATACTACCATTGACAATGTGACCCTGGAGGTTGTTGATAGCTTCACATATCTAGACTCCACTTCATGCTGAAATCAACACAAGTATCGCAGCCATTATATCCAAGCTGAGTAAAAAAGTGTAGAACAACAGTAACTTGACTGAGAACACCAAACTGCAAGTCTACCAAACCTGTGCCCTCAGCGCACTCCTCTGCAGTGGTGAGACCTGAACAACATATGCCTATTTTTAACATGTCCTACCATCATATCAATTTCCCTTTGCAGCCTGTTTTGGTTTCCTACACAATTAACTATACCTCGTACTTTAGTGTCATCTGCAAATTTGGATGTCCCTGCCCTTGGCTCTGTATCCATATCACTGACCTGTATTAACAACAACTTTGAATTACATAGCTCCTTTAACACAATAAAATGTCCCAAGGTACCTCACAGTAACATTATAAAGCAAAATTAAACACTCAGCCACATAAAGAGATATTAGGCCAGATGGCCAGAAGCTTTGTCAAAGGGATAGGTTTTAAGGATGGAAAGAGAATTAGAGAGTTGGGGAGGTTTAGGGAAAGAATTCCAAAGCTTAGGGCCTTGGCAGCTGAAGGCACGGCCTTCAATGGTGGAGCGATTAAAACCAGGGATACTCAAGAGGTCAGAATTAAAGGAGTGCAGATGTCTCAGAAGGTGCGAGGGCTGGAGGGGATTGCAGAGATAGGGAGGGGGTGAGGATTTGAAAGCAAGGATGAGAATTTTAAAATTGAGGGGCTGCTTGATCAGGATCCAGTGTAGGTCAGTAAGCACAGGGGTGATTGGGGAACGGGACTTGGTGCGAGTTACGACACAGACAGAAGGGTTTTGAATGACCTCAAGGTCTACACAGAAAACATAATTGGCCCCAGAACTGAACCATGTCAGGGGACATAATTACCTGCTCTGAAAAATATCCTTAACTCCTACTCTCTGCTTTCTGAACTCCAACCAATTTGCAATCCCATTTGTTATTCTCCCCCTAATTCCTTGTCTCTTAATCTTTTCCAATAATCTTCCTTATCAAAGATGTTCCTAATGTCCACAGGTACTAAATCCACTACATTTCCTTCACCTATCACATCAGATAACAAATCTCATTGAATTCTTTGAGAAGGTAAGTAAGATCATCCCTTTTGAAATCTGTGCTGACTACTGTGAATTATTTTACAGTCATTTTACATAGAGACCATTTACAACATAGAGAAGCAATTCGGCCCATCGAGTCCATGCTGGCTCTCTGTTAAGCAAACCAGTCAGTCCCATTCCCCCACTCTATCCCCATACCCTTGTACCCTCAAGTGCTGAGTTCCAGCTCATTACCACTTACTGCGTAAAAAAGCTCTTCCTCACATCCCCCTGCATCTCTTGCCCAAAACCTTAAATCTGTGTCCCCTCGTCAGCATGCCATCAGTTAATAGGAACATTTTTTTTTGTCCACCTTATCTAATCCTGTCATAATCTTGTACAACTCAATCAAATCTCCCCTCAATCTCCTTTGGTCCAAGGAGAACAACTCCAGCTTCTCAAACCTGACCTTGAGGCTAAAATCCCTCATCCTTGGAACCATTCTGGTAAATCTCCTCAACGCCCTCTCAAGGACCATCATCACATCCTTCCTAAAGTGTGGTGACCAGAACTGGAAGCGATACTGTAGTTGGGGCCTAACCAGAGCTTCATAAAGGTTCAGCATAACTTCCTTGCTTTTGGTATTCAATGCCTCTATTTATGAAGTCCAAGATCCTATATGCTTTGCACTGTCTCAATATATCCTGTTATCTTCAAAGAACTATGCACCTGAACAGATCCCTCTAACCCTGCAAATTCTTAACTGTGCCATTAAGTCTTTACTGCCTCACCCTATCACTTCTGCCAAAATCCATCGCCTCACACTTTTCTGTATTAAATTCCATATGCCACCTGTCTGCCCATTCTGCTAGCCTGTGTCCTGTTGCAGTGGACTGGCATCATCCTTGCTGTCAGCCACACCTCCAAGTTTGGTATCATCAGCAAATTTTGAAATCTTCCTCAGTATTCCAATGTCCAGTCATTTACATATATCAAAAACGAGGTCCTAGCATTGAACCTTGGAGAGCACCACTGTGTCTATTGTCACCCAGTCTGAAAAATAGCCATTTACTATGACTTAATGTTTTCTGTCCTTAAGTCAATTTTTTTTCCCAAGCTGACACTGACATTCCCTTTTCTCTTTGTCTACACTTTTAATTAAAAGTTTTATTAAAAGACACTGAAGACTGTTCAAGTAAATTTAATCATATTTTAAAATATATAGTTTTTGAAATTTTGACTTTCCAAAATCCTATTTTGAATATTAGAAATTTCAGTTACTGAGAAACAAGGCAGCTATTTTTTAAAAATGTGTTTTGAGTGATTCAACAGCTCCAACCTTTCATTTAATCGATAGATTCTCCCATTCAGAATTAATGATTTTCTTAGTTGTATTTTCTGATTGGCACCATTTTCCTGCTTGCCTTACGTTTGATGTCTATGTTCCCTGCTCTGCCTGTTCGGTTGTTTTACTTTGAATCAATTAACAGAGTTATACAACAAAAGGTTTATAACAAAAATATATAAAATAGGAAATAGGTATTATATGCAAGTGTTTTAATATATTATCAATAGTTGGATATTAATGATCTTAATGTAATGTTACATACAAATGTAATCAGGTTAGATCTGTTGATAGTTGGCAAGAGTTTTTTTTAAATGGACAGGATTTTATTCTCACGACTGGTGCTTTCAGCTGCCTGGGTCCTGGTCTCTGGAACTCCCTCCCTAACTCTCCATATCTCTACCGCTCTCTCCTCCTTCAAGACCCTCCTTAAAACCTACCTCTTTGTCTAAGCTTTTGGTCACCTGTCCTGATATCTTGGGCTGAATTTTCAGGCCCCACTGAGGACAAGAATGGAGACGGATGGGGCCCAAAAATGCTGCACAGGCCAGCTTGCAGGTTACAGGCCATTTTTGCGGAGACGGAATTGGGGGCGCCAGGGTTACACATCCGCTCACAGTTGATGGTTGATTAGGCTCATTAAGGGCCTAATTAAAGCCAATTAAAGGAGGCTGACTAAGGTTTTCCACACTGGCAGGGGCCAGTTTAGATGCTTGCAGGTGGATACCCAGCAGCTAGGCTGGTGAGTAGTCCAAATAGGCCTAGAAGCCCTCCCTGCCTGTTTGGGTATAAGAGCAGCCACAGGCAGCTCTTCAGAAGGATTCTCCACCATGTGGTGGCCTGGTTGCTGAATCCATTTTTAATTGAAGAGAGGGTGCGTCCATTTTGAAACCCTCTCTCTTAATTACATTTCATTACAGTCTTCTGCTCTTGTCAAGCTGGAAGGCCTTGATTGGCCTTCGATGGAGAACCTGTCTCCGTGACAATGACGAGGCAGCCCCATGAAAATCCTAGGTCAGTGACTGTTTCTGATAGGGGGTGTGTTCGGGACCTGGAAACAGCTCAGACTTATGTCTCCTGCCCCTAGAGGGTAAGTCCAGTCCCTCCTCTGTTGCTCAGTGTTAGGTTTTGATTGATGATGCTCTTGTAAAGCCCCTTGGGCTAATAGGCGCTATATAAATGCATGTTGTTATTGTTTCGGTTCTTTGGTTTACACTGGTTTGCACCAACATAGAATCATAGAAGGGTTACAGCACAGGAGGCCATTGGGCCCATTGTGTCTGTGCTGGCTCGCTGCAAGAGCAACTCACCTGGTGCCACTCCCCTGCCTTTTCCCCCTAGCTCTAATTTTTCCTCCTCAGAGGAAAATCCAGTTCTCTCAAGCCATGATTGAATGCAACAGTGCTTTATTCTGTGCAATCAAATGGAGCTTTAAATAATAACTGAATTGTGCTTTTGAGAGGCTGGTGATATGCCAAACTGATAGGAATAAATGGATGCACATATTGCGTAAAAAAGTAGCCATTCTGCAGCTGAAACACAGATCTAGCCATATTTCTTCATTGTTATTCGTCCTGATGTTCAACTATTTAAACATTCCTTTTCACTCACTGAAATTTATGTTTCTCAGTGCCACTTTCCTGAGTAAACATATGTAATATTCTTGGTTTAGCTTATCTACACCATGTAATAGTTTCTCTACCTCAGTAAGGTCTCCTTTCTATAACTCAGAGTTTGATATTTGTTAATCTTTCCTCTGCATCATGATGTTTGTTGCTTCTTGCAATCTCTCTAAACCCTGAGCGTGTTTTACTGTGAGTAGAATTTTACACAGTGCTCCAAGTATGGTCTGACACTGCGCAGCTTGACATAACCTCTGCAGACTTTACTGTTCCAGGGTATACAGGCACAGAAACTTAGTGGTTATGCTACTGGATTTATAATCCAGAGGCTTGGACTAATTATCATAGGATGTTAATTCATGGCACTGGGGAAATTAAATTCAGTTACTCAAATCAGACCTGGAATAAAATGCTAGTATCAGTAATGGTGACCATGAAACTACTGGATTGTCTTACTGTCCTTACCTGGTCTGGCCTAGCTTGACACCACCTAGGACAAAGCAGGCTGCTTGATTGGCACCCTGTCCACCATCTTAAACCTTCATTCCTTTCACCAGTGGCACACTATGATAATAAGACAGCGCGGCTGAAATCTTTGCTGTGTTTAATGACTGTGGGCCATGCTCTCCAGGGCTTGGGAAACCTGGCAGCTGAATGGGGAGATGCAAAGGGCCAGATCCAAAGGACTGCTTGAGGGAGTGGAGAAGTAGGAGTCCAGCCTCCACTCACCCCCTCCCTGCTGGCCTTTCGAACCAGCCTGGCCACAATCGCAATTCACACCCTCTCCCACAATTGCACCCGTGCAACAAATGCATATGCCCATCCATCTCTCCAGCCAATCACTCCACAACCCATGATTTATCTATGGAGATGGACTCCCCCACCCCACCCCACCCCATTCCCGATCTCTCCTTGGCCCATGATCTTTCCATGGGTCTCCCACTCTGTTCTCTCCAACCCCATCTGATGAAGAGTCATACGGACTCGAAACGTCAACTGTGTTCCTCTCTGCAGATGCTGTCAGACCTGCTGAGTTTTTCCGGCTATTTTTGTTTTTGTTCCTTATGTGTGACCAGCTGCCTTAAAATGGAGTAGAAATAGAAAATTTTTAAAAATTCATTCATGGGATGTGGGCTTCGCTGGCTGGGCCAACATTTATTGACCATCCCTAATTGCCCATGAGAAGGTGCTGGTGAGCTGCCTTCTTAAACCCCTGCAGTCCATGTGGTGTAGGTACACCCACAGTGCTGTTAGGGAGTCCCAGGATTTTGACCCAGCGACATTGAAGACAATATATTTCCAAGTCAGGATGGGTGTGACTTGGAGGGGAATTTCCAAGTGGTGGTATTCCCATGTGTCTGCTTTTCTTGCCCTTCTAGATGGCAGTGTTCATGGGTTTGGAAGGTGCTGTCTAAGGAGCCTTGGTGAGTTCCTGCAGTGCATCTTGTAGGTGGTACATACTGCTGCTACTGTACGTCAGTGGTGGAGGGAGTGAATGTTTGAGGATGTTATGCCAATCAAGTGGGCTGCTTTGTCCCAGATCGTGTCAGGCGAACTTGCACTTGGTTCAAACGTCCATTCTGCTTCACAAACGTTGATCTTTACAGATGGTTTCTAAGGCGAAGAAATCTCTACTGCAGTTCATTTGAAATTGAACAAAACGTATTTAAGTATATTGAGCTGAATGTTCAGGAATACAAAGGAGAATTTTAACCTAAATTGCACATTAGAGCTTTGAAAGAGGCGACTTTATTAAGAGGAATAATCTAGCAGGCTAAGAGTTTCATGAAAAATGCATTATGGCACAAGGGGGAATCTATCCGCAGACTCCATTGGATGTTGCCAATAATCAACAGATCACCTTTTCCATTAGGATGATGTGAGGTGATTAAAACATGATGTGGAGCCAAATACTTCTATTTCTCCAAAGGCACTGCTCCTTGCTGGAGTGCAGTTCCTCTAGAACATCATCTGTCTCCTGTCCAAGTGGGCATCATTCCGTGTGAGCAGATGTTGGCAAGTTACTTGGCCGTGAAGGGCATCAGGGTCTGATTCCACCCCCAATCAATGATTACTCATGAACTCGCCAGCAGAATTCACAAGGTAGTGCTGAAGAGCAAAACTTGTGCTAATACTTCCCTCCATTTTTAAAAATAATCGTTCATGGGATGTGAGCATCGTTGGCTAGGTTAGCATTTATTGCCCATCCCTAGTTGCCCTTGAGAAGGTGGTGGTGAACTGCCTCCTTGAATCGCTGCAGTCCATGTGGTGTAGGTACACCCACAGTGCTGTTGGGGAGGGAATTCCAGGATTTTGACCCAGGGACAGTGAAGGAACGGAGATATATTTCCAAGTCAGGATGGTGAGTGACTCAGAGGGGAACTTCCAGGTAGTGGTGTTCCCATATATCTGCTGCCTTTGCTCTTCTAGATGGTAATGGTTGTGAATGTTGTTGGAGCTGTACTCATCCAGGCAAGTGAAGAGTATTCCATCAAATGTCTGACTTGTGCCTTCTAGATGGTGGCCTTGTAGATGGATGTAGATTGGGGAGCCAGGAGGTGAGTTACTCTCTGCAGAATTCCCAACCTCTGACCTGCTCTTGTAGCCACAGTATTTACTTGGCTGGTCCAGTTCTGTTTCTGGTCAATGGTGACCCCCAGGATGTTGATAGTGAGGGATTCAGCGATGATGATGGCATTGAATGTCAAGGAGTGATGGTTAGATTGTCTCTTGGGAATGGTAATTGTCTGACAATTGTGTGGTGTGAATGCTACTTGCCACTTATCAGCCCAAGCCTGAATGTTATCCAGGTCTTGCTGCATATGAACTTGGACTGCTTCAGTGTCAACCATGGCTCAGTTAGGAGTACTCTCACCTCTGAGTTAGACCGTTGTGGATTCAAGTCCCACTCCGGAGCCTTGAGTTCAAAATCTGGCTTCATTCCATTGCAGTCCTGAGGGAGTGCTGCACTGTTAGTGGTGCTGTCTTTCAAATAAGATGTTAAACAGGGCACTATGTGCCCTTTCAGGTGGGCATTAAAGATCCCATTGCACTATTTGGATGAAGAGCAGGGAAGATACCCCCAGTGTCCTGGCCAATATTTATCCCTCAGTCAACACCATAAAACAACAGATTATCTGGTCATTACCACATTGCTGTTTAGGGGAGCTTGCTGTGCACAAATTGGTTGCTGCAGTTCCTGGGTTACACATTAAAAAAAAAACTTTATTGGCAGTAAAATGACTGTGAAAGATGCTGTAGGAACACAAGCTTTCCCTTATAATCGAAACACACAGGAGCCAACTGTAAAGCTCTCGCAATAGCAGTGAAATCCGTGAAACAAATCTGGGACATTCCCAGTCTACATGGCTCAGGTTCACATCTTCTTAAAATAACAGAGCTATCGGATAGCAGAATAAAGTAACTAGAATGCAGCTTAATTCATGAAGTAAGATGCAGGCTTCTTCAAAATAGTAGCCATTTTAGGATTGTAGGCTTTTAATATGGGTTAATGTGAGCTCGTCATTCGTGCATGAACATGTATAAAATAGTGAAGTAGTTGTTGTATTGGAATGCAGGAAGCCACAAGACATGAAGAGTGCTGTAGGAACCACCATCACACCTCACATATGATCCCTGCAATTGACTGTATGAAGCACAGACAATCTCACCAAAGTACAATTCTTGCTTATGGGTCCGTGCAGGGGTGTTGAAGAAAGCACAGCTTAGTTGGATTGGTCATGGTGTTTGGATCCTGGCTGGCAGGCTTTCAGAGCAAGTAGTCCACCAAGAGTTTAAAGATGACAAGAAGCGGACAAGGACAACTTGAGAAACAGTTTCAGAGCACACATATCCTCACTTGACAACCCAATGTTGGCAATGTCTCAGCTGCCTTGTCCCCTCAATTCAAATACAAACATCAGTGCAACCGATTGGGCTGCCCAAACCACCTACCACTGTGACTGGTGCTAGAAGAACACCAGGATCAGGCTCATCAGGCACCAGCAAATGGATTGCAGGACCTGAAAACCTTCCACAATCTAGTCAGCAACAAAATGAGGGACAATCAGATTTGCAATGTACACCTTCCAGCCCCAGTTGGGCTGCTGCTTTAGCATAGTGAAGCGACAAGATAAAACGTTGCTTCTCATCAATGCCAAGAACCTTTGGTATTCAACGGAGTTAATGGAGGAATTGCGTAACAGATAAACAAAGTGATAGAGCAAATGCCACTTTCTCAGACAGATTAACAGACTAGTCAAATGTCTGTGAGAATTCAATTGCCCTAGGTGTGGTGTGAAGATGGATTAAGTGAGCTTAATGCAAGTCATATTGATTAGCTGCCCAGTACAAAGACAAATAAGGTGATATTGGAAAAACTTGGGTTAGCATCAATACCTCACTCCGCAAACACAAACAGACATAAACTGAAATCTATTTTTACAGCTCATACCAACAAGGCCTACTCTTCATTCAGTGTCCCAGCGATCCCACTCTCTGGATAACTTGTGCAGGAAATATAAATACACAGCACTTACTAGAACATTCTTTGGGAATCACACTGCATAGATTTATGGCTACAGGTCCAGACAACCATCACAGCCAGCTCATATATACAATGTGGCGGGGACAGGGCCTAAATTGGATGCAACAATAACCAACTCTGCCTGTGCCTCATCTACACAGGCGCTTCCAGGAAACTACTGGTCATTCATTTTAGAAGTCCTCAAAGAAGTTGAAGCTGGCTCCTGTTAGGACCTAGGCTTTCAGTGGCACAGGAACCTGGGCCTGTGGCTCAGGCTGGTGAATCATGACAGGCCAGGTGAAGGCTTGGTCTGTTCCTGACAGACCCAGTTTATAAGTTTCACGTGTACTTAAAAGACTTTTATGGCTTGTATGTTTTCAAAAGCACTTTAAAGTTGGTTCCTGCTCAAAGCAGCAGCCCAGCTGGGGATCCAGGATGCCCAAGATGCAAGGTGACACTGCATTTTACCAGAGAGGCGCCAAGTGGGCAGACCCTCATACAGTACCACACTGGCATTGCTCTTGATCAATAAATGGTTTGCTGTTTATAAGCATGGTTTGTTATTCTAGTAGTGTTATACCACATAAGGCACAATATATTATGCTGCTGCTCAGCTGGTTCTGTCTCTTTTAAATGCCACAGCATCCAGGTTGTCAAGTAAACAAAGCCTTAGGTCAATCAGAAGACATAACAGGACTTGGACCTGAATGAGAGAGCCGTGAACAGCTTTATTCCAACCCGATTTGGAGTTCTACAACCAGGTTTAGCTCCCCCATCAGGACAGACATTGTGAGATGGATTTTCACAGAGTCAGAAAGACTCCATGAACCTTGAAAAATGGCGCATGGGACCCGGATACAGACATCCCGCACCCATTTCCGACAGATCCAATTTTTCCCAGTAGAGGGAAAGGGGGAAGGGTATAATTCACACAAGGGAAACCCCAACTTAGTAGGGCCATTTGAACTCAGTGTTGAGTTCAAACAGATCCATTTTGGCTGTTGCAGGGGCCTTAACCCACAGTGTGGGAGTCACAAATTTATGGAGTAGATGTAAATGCTCTTTATGGATGAATAAGGATTGTTAACTGTCATGATCTGAGGTTATTTAAATCCCCAGCCCTGTAAAAATAAAAAGACAGACTTGCAGGCAGCAACGAGAGTTTTAAAACAAAACTGTTGTATTGCTTTCATTGACCAGCCAAGTGGTGTAGCAACTGTTCTAGCAGTTTCAAAAGTAGTTTGTGTACGTTTCCCCAAGAGCTTTTTTGAATGCTTGGCTGATTTCCAAAAGCTACAATTATCTCAGCTGGAGCATTTTGAATTCAGTTTGATTGACAGGTTAAAGGGCCTATTAAAGAATTAGTGGGATTATGTGGGGTATGTCTAGAAGTTCAATTTTTATAAGAGATTAAGCACTTGAGATTTAAAAATGCTTTGAATGGGTTTTCAGGAATGGGAGGTTTTTTTTTTACTATATTAAAAGGTTAAGTGAGTGGGTGAAAATTTAGCAGATGGAGTATAATGTGAGAAAATGTGAAGTAGTTTACTTGGCAGGAAGAATAGAAAAGCAGAATCAGTTAAATGGAGAGAGTGCAGAATGCTGCAGGACAAAAGGATCTGGGTGTCCTTGTACATGAATCACTAAAAGTTAACATGCAGGCTTAGCAAGTAATTAGGAAGGCAAATGGAATGCTGGGCTTTATTGCAAGGGGGAATGGAGTATAAAAACAGGGAGTCTTGCTACAACTGTACAGGGCATTGGTGAGACTGCACCTAGAGTACTGTGTACCGTTTTGGTCTCCTTACTTAAGGAGAGATATACTTGCATTGAAAGCAGTTCAGAGAAAAGTTCACTAGGCTGGTTCCTTGGATTAAGGGGTTGTCTTATGAGGAAAGGTTGGTCAGGTTGGGCCCATACTCATTGGAGTTTAGAAGAATGAGAGATGATCTTATTGAAACATACATGATACTGAGGGGACTTCTTAGGGTGGATGCTGGGAGGATGTTTCACCTCTGGGGTCTGCCATTTAAGATGGAAATGACAGATTTCTTCTCAGAGGTTGTTAGTCTTTGGAATTCTCTTCCACAAAGACAGTGGAGGCTGGATCATTGAATATACTCAAGGCGGAGTTAGACAGATTTTTGAATGACAGGGAGTTAAGGATTATGGTGGCAGGGGCAGACAGGAAAGTGGAGTTAAGGCTTCAATCAGATTAGTTATGATCTACTGAATAGTGAAGCAGGCTCGATAGACCAAATGGCCTACTCCTGCACCTCTTATGACTTGTGCTAGGATCAGTATGTAGCTGATTGCTACATAAACTGCCTGCTAGTGCTTATTAATTAGGTTGTACACCATTTTGGTGGATAGTGTTTGACCTAGTGCCTTCTCCTAACAGCAACCAGCTGATTGGGAGGAAACTAGTTGTTACAGAGGATTGTAAGCACTACTTAAAGGTATAGCATCTTTTAAAGTTCACTTGCTGCTGGAGATTTGAAGAGACTTTTTAAAATAGATTGGGAGACTTCCTGGGCCACTTTGTCAAGACTTCATCATCAACACTCTCTCTCTTCAGGTACCTTAAGAGGGCGTTGGTGACCATGGACCTCCATGTGTTGGTCCATTGTTATGCTTGGCAAGGTACTGCAGTGGTTTGCTGCTGCATTCTGGCTGACCTGGAGACTGTCCCGTTCTTACTGCCTGCCATAAGTGTGTTGGAAGAACTTCCAAGTTGATAATCAGCCTGTTTGGCCACGTCATGAATGCACCTTCCTTGGCTATCAAATCCAAGAGTGGGACTTGAACCCAGAGCTTCAGGCTCAAAGGCTGCTGTGACACAAGACCTTCTCACCAATACCTGATTGACATTTATTCCAGAAATACTGTGTGCATTTTTCCTGAAAAGAGGAAGTGCTCTACATTGTTGGACACCTGAAAAGAGCCATCAGGAGAAAGGAAACTTGGTCATTGGCATCTTGATGATGGTCTTGGTGTGCAGGAGGAATGGGAGAAGGAGCTGCTCTGCCTGCCCTCATGTCCATCTGCTTCCAAAGAGGGGGACAGGAGTGTGAGGCAAATACAGGACATCCTTCTTCCTCTGGACCTCCTCCACCAAAATGTCCAGAGCTGCACCTGAGAACTGTGTGCCTGAGTGCTAAACCATGCAATTATCAGTTATAGTAACGGCCGACAGGTTTAAATTATGGAACTCATCAGTGCAGAAACACTTCAAAAAGGCGTTTTTTATTAGCATGGTACTCATTCAACACCTGTTTACATCCTTTTTGCCAAAATAGCCCCCTTTAGGTTTAAACATAGGTTTCCTTGCTGCATATTCTCTTCAATGCGTGGGTCTGGAGTCACATGTAGGTCAGACTGGGTAAGGATGGCAGATTTCCTTCCCTAAAGGACATTAGTGAACCAGATGGGCTTTTACAACAATCAATGATAATTTCATGGTCACCATTACAGAGACTCGCTTTTCATTTCCAGATTTATTTATTGAATTTAAATTCCACAAGCTGCTGTGGGATTTGAACCCATGCCCCCAGAGCATTAGCTGGGCCTCTGGATTATTAGTCTAGTGACATTGCTAATACACCACTGTTCTCCTCTGGAGAGTGTATAATAGGAATTGCTATAGGATAGGAGTTACTAAGTAAAGAATCAGTGATTATAAATGCATTTTGGATGGTAGCATGGAGTGGGTGATAGTGAACCGCCATCCTGTTTCACAAGTTGTTCATTATCTTCTCCATTCTCTTCAATCGGGTGGGGTGGGAAAGGGGTTGATGAATCACCGAAGGTGAATCCATATCCCAAGGACTAATGTTTGTTTATCGATAATGAAGTAAATGACGCTTAACTAATTTAACCACCATTTATACCTAAAATAAAAATGAATAAAGCTTTAAGGAACAGCTGCATTACCTGATACTTTCTCGTGTCAACAGAATAATACATAAGTGTGAAATATCCATTCAAAAATGAACAACATAGCAGTCACTTGTTCAAAGCTGCCCTTCACCAGTAAAATATAATGGCCTTTTCACACTCATCTTTCATTTAAGCTGTTCCAATAAGCCACACATAAGTGGGAAATTAGACTTTGTTTTGTTTGGCAAGAGGAGGTGACCTAATTGATAGCTTTTAAGAAAAGATTATGAAGGGAAGTGACAATACCGTTCCAAGCAAATTGTTCAGCAAGTCAAATGGCTCATTTGCCAGGGGGCATCAGTTCAAAGTGAGGAAGTTAGGAGTAAGAATGGAATCAGGCAGAAGCATTTTGCCCAGAGGGTAGTAAGAGTTGGAGACTGAGGTGCTACAGAAGGCCATTGAAGCAGACAGTACAAATAGGTTTAGGAGATAATTGGATGTGTTGAAGGTGCCATTTGTCAGATGAGATTTGAAGCTGAGGTTTCAGAAAGAGGTGGTGGAGATGCGGGGGGGGGTGCGGCGGCGGTTGCAGCGGGAGTGGGATTGGTGTTATTGGTGGAGGAATGAACAAGATTCTCCCACCCTGATTGCTGCAGTGCAATGTGTGCAAGTGAGACATCAAATGTTCAAACTACTGAGCTGAACGGTGATGGCTTTCATGGTTAACCCAGTAATAGCCACTGTTGAGCCTCACACATGAAGGAGGGCCAGGGAGGGGTGCGGAGAAAATGACAGTGCCCGTCGAATTGTATTCCAACCAAATCAATATTCTTCAGGAAAAGGAGGACAGAAAGTTGGAGAATGAAAGAGGCATTGTAGAAAAATCAGCTGCACACTTAACAAGACTGGACTGTGTTTCATAAGAGCCAAGGAGATGCTGTGAGGAAACAGCACTTAGCCTGACATTAAACTCAAAGCAGGTAGTTTTTTTGCCTTAGAAACATAGGAATAGGAGGAGGCTATTCAGCCCCTTAAGGCTGTCCTGCCATTCAATTAGATAGTGACTAATCAGCATCTTAACTCCTTTTACCCACTTTGGTTCCATAACCCAAAATTCCTAGATTCTGGAAAGGTCCCAACAGATTGGAAAATAGCAAATGTAACTCCTCTATTGAAGAAAGGACATAGACAGAAAATAGGAAACTGCAGACCAGTTGGCTTAATATCTGTCATAGGGAAAATGCTGGAAACTATTGTGAAGGAGATTATAGTGGGGCACTTAGAAAATCTCAATGAAAACAAACAGAGTCAACATGGTTTTGTGAACAGAAAATCGTGTTTGACTAATGGGCTTCTTTGAGGAAGTAACTAGCACCATGGATAAAGGGGAACCTAGGGGATGTGCTATACTTAGATTGCCAAAGGCATTTGACAAAGGTTACTACACAAAGTAAGAACTCATGTTGTAGTGGGTAACATATTAGCATAGATAAAAGATTGGTCAGCTAACAGGAAACAGAGGGTTGGCATAAATGGGTCATTTTCAGGCTGGCAAAATGTAATGATTGGAGTGCTACAGGGATCAGTGCTGGGGCCCTTGAGTATTTACAATCTATATTAATGACTTGGAAGAAGGGACTGAATGTATAGTTGATAAATTTGCTGATGGCACAAAGATAGGTAGGAAAGTAGGTTGTAAACAGGACATAAGGGGTCTGCAAAGGGATATAGATAGATTAAGTAATGAGCAAAACATTGGCAGATAGAGTATCATGTGGGAAAATGTGAACTTGTCCACTTAGTCATAGAGAATAGAAAAACAGCATATTATTTAAATGGAGAGAGATTGCAGAACTCTGAAGTATGGAAGGATCTGGGTGTTATGGTACATGAATCACAAAAAGTTAGTATGCAAGTACAGCAAGTGATTAGGAAGGCAAATGGAATGTTGTCGTTTATTCCAAGGGGAATGGAATATAAAAGTAGGGATGTTCTTCTACAATTGTACAGGGCATTGGTGAGACTACACCGAGGGCAGAATTTTACATTCAGCGTTTGGCATAAGCCCGACACGCCGGAATGTAAAATGACATGTGATGACGTCGGGCGTGCGTCCCGACGTCATTGTGAAGTCGCGCGATATTTCATTCGGTGGGCGCGCAGCCGACTCTGGCTGCATGCCCACCAATAATTGATAGGCCTAGTAAGGCCATTAACCAGGTAATTAACCTGAATTTTACACTGCCCGTCCAACCTTACGGGTGGGGGGAAGGTGAAAAGGCCAAGCGGCCTTTACGTTTTTTAGGAAACCTCATCCCCCCATGAGCGGGATGAGGTTTCCTGAAGCTATTTCAAATTAAATAGTTTAATTAAAAAAGTTTCATTTGAACTTAAAATCATGTTCCATCTCATAGGATACAGTCATATGAGGGGACATATTTCATTGAATTTTTCTGCTCTTTATTAATTTTTTCATAAAGCGTTTCAACCTCCCTGAGGCACGAAGCTGCCTCAGGAAGATTGAAGTGCTCTTGTGCCCAAATGCGCAAACTGCACGCTATGCCCAGCTCTCCCTCCTGCCCCCACCCACACAGGTAGCGCTACCGCTCGCGATCCACACTGGGTGGGCCTTAATTGGCCCGCCTGTGTGAAATCATGATGCAGAGCAGATCGCAGGCAGCGGTCGGCTCTGTGACCGCCCCCGCCCACTCCCACCGAACCCGCCCAACGAATGTAAAATCCTGGCCCTAGAGTACTGTGTACAGTTTTGGGTTCCTTATTTAAGAAAGGAAATGATTTCATTACAAGCAATTCAGAGAAGGTACCCTTGATTGATTCTTGGGGTGGGGGGTTAAATTACCAGGAAGGGTTGGACATCCTGGGCCTATATTTTGTAGTTTAGAAGAACGAGAGGTGATCTTATTGAAACATATAAATCCTTAGAGGCTTACAGGATGCTGAAAGGATGTTTCCCCTTTTAGGAGAGACTAGAACTAGGGGACACAGGTTAAAACTAAGGGTCATCCATTTAAGATGGAGATGAGGAGAAACATTTCCTCTCAGACAGTTGTGAGTCTGTGGAGAGTGGCGGAGGCAGAGTTAATGAATATTTTTAAGGCAGATTCTTGACCAACAAAGGAATCAGAGGATATAGGGGGTAGGCAGGCTAGAGGCTTTAACGCCACAATCAAATCAGCCATGATCGTACTGAATGATGGAACAGGCTTGAAGGGCCAAATGGCCTACTTCTGCTCCTAATTCGTATGTCCGTACTTAACCCTTAACACCCTTGCATAACCAAAACCTATCAATTTCAGTTTAGAAGTTTTCAATTCACACCCAGTTTCAACTAGCTTTTGCAGGATAGAGTTCCAGATTTCCATTATCTTTTGTGTGAAGATGTGCTTCCTGACATCACCCCTGAATGGCCTAGATCTAATTTAAATGTTATGCTCCCTTGACCTGGACTCTCCCACCAGAGAAAATAAATTTGCCCCTAATTAAATCCTTTAATCATCTTAAACACCTCAACTCAATCACCCCTTATACTTAATGGGATGGGAATTCAGCAGGGTCTATATCGAAGTGGCAATCGCCCACCCAAGATGACCAACCGTCCCGTATTTTAAGGGATTGTTCCTTATTTTGACTGTTTGTCCTGCGTCCTATAAGGGATGTCTTTTTCCCCATATTTCTAGGCCAGTCTGTAGGAGACTGAGCCCGGGAGTCTCAGTTGAGTGTTTTGAGTGGAACTGCAAGTCTGAGGGTCAGCCAGCTGAGAGATGATAATGTTGTGACTCCACCAGTTAAGATGTAAGGTTGCTTTAAACCCAGCACCCCCACCCCCCACCACCTCCCATTCTCCTCAACATCCCCACACCCAACTCTTATGGTCACAACCAGCAATCCTCCCCCAAAACCTCATGGTCCCATGGTCAAAGTGGCCCTTATTTTATTTATTAAGAATTAGTCACCCTGGCTCCACCAGATTACTGCCCAAGCAGTGAAGAGGTAAATTTATCCTAAGATGTCGTCTTCAGAAACAGAAGTTTGTCAGGGTAAAAAACATACTCAGTACATTTTTAGTTCAAAGTACTAAGTATGGAAAGCACCAATCCAAGTAATCATCCTTCTCGCCCCCACTCTTTCCCACAGACACACACATACACATTTTAATGAGAGCATTTATATAATTAACATCGAGGTGCTGTGGACTGTGTTAACACCCAATTATTGAACGTTCCTGTTACTGCCTGTTCAGCAGTGCACTTCCAGAGGCAGCAGGTGTGCTCTCGCACACCATTAGGAACATTCTACAGCAAATCGTTTTTTATAAGAACCCGCTTGGAGACAGACCGTCTGGCAAGGGCCCTGGGGATGAACGGTGCTAATGTCTCTCAGTTCCACAAACACAGTGGGTGGATTCTATATGCAAAAGCAGTTAGCAGTGCCTGGGATCCTGTTGAGACTGTCAGGGGAAGAAGTGGTCACACTGACCTCCATCTAGTGCGTCCAGGGCACTTGTCAGTAAGCTTCACCTTGACGGTCACCACACGAATCACAGAGATGCAGAAACACTCAATAATCAAAAGTAAAGGTACTATCTCCCCGTACTCCATTCAATAAGACACACAAGAATTCACTATATAGTTCAATATCCCCACCCATCTGTCACTGTAACTAAGATTGATTTACAGCTATACAAAACCTCACCCACATTAAGCACACTGAATTATTTAAATGGCAAGAATAAAAGCTCTCCTTACAATGATGGGAGAATTCCAATTTGTCACAACTATCAAAGCTTTATTCCCTAATGGTTTGATTGAAGGACTTGCATTTATATAGCACTTTTCCTGATGACCAGATACCTCAATGTACTCTACAGCCAATGAGGTACTTCCTGAAGTGTTGCCACTGTTGTAACGGAGGAAATGCAGGAAATGGTAATAGCAACAGCAATGTGATAATCACTAGCTGGTTTGTCGGTGTTTTTCAGAAGTGATGTTGTGAAGTGATGATTTCGAATCCCACAACGGCAGATGGTGGAATTTGAATTCAATAAAAATCTGCAACTAAAAGTCTAATGATGACCATGAAACCATTGTCGATTGTTGCAAAATCTTATCTGGTTCACTAATGTCCTTTAGGGAACAAAATCTGTCGTTCTTACCTGGTCTGGCCTACATGTGACTCCAGACCCACAGCAATGTGGTTGACTCTGAAATGGCCTAGCAAACCACTCAGTTGTAACAAACCACTACAAAGTCACAAAAAAGGAATGAAACTGGTCGGACCACCCGGCATCGACTTAGGCACCAGAAATGACAACGGCAATCTCAGCCCTGTCGACCCTGCAAAGTTCTCCTTACTAACACATGGGGGCTAGTACCAGAATTGGCAGAGCTGTCTCACAGATTAGTCAAACAACAGCCTGACATAGTCATCCTCACAGAATCATATCTTACAGATAATGTCCCAGACACCACCATCACCATCCCTGGGTATGTCCTGTCCCACCGTCAGGACAGACCCAGCAGAGGTGGCAGCACAGTGGTATACAGTCAGGAGGGAGTTGCCCTGGGAGTCCTCAACATCGACTCCAGACCCCATGAAGTCTCATGGCATCAGGTCAAACATGGGCAAGGAAACCTCCAGCTGATTACCACGTACCGCCCTCCCTCAGTTGATGAATCAGTGCTCTTCCATGTTGAGCATCACTTGGAGGAAGCACTGAGGGTGGCAAGGTTGCAGAATGTACTCTGGGTGGGGGACTTCAATGTCCATCACCAAGAGTGGCTCTTGAGTACCAAGAGTACCACTACAGACTGAGCTGGGCAAGTCCTAAATAACACAGCTGCTAGACTGGGTCTGCGGCAGGTGGTGAGGGAACCAACGAGAAGGAAAAACATACTTGACCTCATTCTCACCAACCTGCCTGCCACATAAGCATCGGTCCATGACAGTATTGGTAGGAGTGACCACCGCACAGTCATTGTGGAGACGAAGTCCCGCCTTCACATTGAGGATACCCTCCATTATGTTGTGTGGCACTACTACCGTGCTATATGGGATAGATTTTGAACAGACCTAGCAACTCAAGACTGGGCATCCATGAAGCTTTGTGGGCCATCAGCAGCAGTAGAATTGCACTCGAACACAATCTGTAACCTCATGGCCTGCCATATCCCCCACTCTACCATTACCATCAAGCCAGGGGATCAGCACTGGTTCAATGAAGAGTGCAGGAGGGCATGCCAGGAGCAGCACCAGGCATTCCTAAAAATGAGGTGTCAACCTGGTGAAGCTACAACACAGGACTACTTGCATCCAAACAGCA
This sequence comes from Cetorhinus maximus, assembly GCF_964194155.1. Lineage (NCBI taxonomy): Eukaryota > Metazoa > Chordata > Chondrichthyes > Lamniformes > Cetorhinidae > Cetorhinus > Cetorhinus maximus. The sequence continues at coordinate 85,287,178 of NC_135884.1, forward strand.
AAAGCAGCAAATGATAAACGATCCCACAACCATCGGATCAAATCTAAGCTCTACAGTCCTGCCACATCCAGTCGTGAATGATGGTGGACAATTGAACAACTCACTGGAGGAGGAGGCTCCACAAATATCTCCATCCTCAATGATGGAGGAGCCCAGCACAGCAGTGCAAAAGATAAGGCAACAATCTTCAGCCTGAAGTGCCGAGTGGCTGATCCACTTCAGCCTCCTGTGGAGGTCCCCAGCATCACAGATGCCAGTCTTCAGCCAATTCGATTCACTCCATATGATATCAAGAAACAGCTGAAGGCACTGGATGCTGCAATAATGGGCCCTGACAATATTCTGGCAATGGTACTGAACACTTGCACTCCAGAACTTGCTGTGCCCCTAGCCAAGCTGTTCCAGTACAGCTACAATACTGGCATACCCGGCAAATTGGAAAATTGCCCAGGTATGTCCTTTGTACAAAAAAAAGGACGAATCCAAACTGGCCAATTACCGCCTCATCAGTCTACTCTCGATCATCAGTAAAGTAATGGAAGGGGTCATCAACAGTGTTATCAAGCGGCACTTGCTTAGCAATAACCTGCTCACTGACGCTCAGTTTGGGTTTCGCCAGGATCATTCAGCTCCTGACCTCATTACAGCCTTGGTTCAAACATGGACAAAAGAGCTGAACTCCCGAGGTGAGATGAGAGTGACTGCCCTTGACATCAAGGCAGCATTTGACCGAGTGTGGCATCAAGGAGCCCGAGCAAAATTGGAGTCAATGGGAATTGGGGGAAAACTCTCCGCTGGTTGGAGTCATACCTAGCACAAAGGAAGATGTATGTGGTTGTTGGGGGTCAGTCACCTCAGCTCCAAGACATCACTGCAGGAGTTCCTCAGGGTAGTGTCCTTGGCTCAACCATCTTCAGCTGCTTCATCAATGACCTTCCTTCCATCATAAGGTCAGAAGTGGGGATGTTCGCTGATGATTGCACAATGTTCAGCACCATTCTCGACTCCTCAGATACTGAAGCAGTCTATGTCCAAATGCAGCAAGGCCTGGACAATATCCAACCTTTGGCTGACAAGTGGCAAGTAACATTTGCACCACACAAGTGCCAGGCAATGACCATCTCCAACAAGAGAGAATCCAACCATCGCCCCTTGTTGTTCAATGGCATTACCATCACTGTATCCCCCACTATCAACATCCTGGGGGTTACCATTGACCAGAAACTGGACTAGCCATATAAATACTGTGGCTACAAGAGCAGGTCAGAGGCTAGGAATCGTGCGACGAGTAACTCACCTCCTGACTCCTCAAAGCCTGTCCACCATCTACAAGCCACGGGTAAAGAGTGTGATGGAATACTCCCCGCTTGCCTGGATGAGTGCAGCTCCCTCAGCACTCAAGAAGCTGGACACCATCCAGGACAAAGCAGCCCACTTGATTGGCACCCCATCTACAAACATTCACTCCCTCCACCACCAACGCACAGTAGCAACAGTGTGTACCATCTACAAGTTGCACTGCAGGAATTCACCAAGGCTCCATAGACAGCACCTTCCAAACCTACCTAGAAGGAGAAGGGCAGCAGATAGATGGGAACATCACCACCTGGAGGTTCCCCTCCAAGTCACTCACCATCCTGACTTGGAAATATATCACCGTTACTTCACTGTCGCTGGGTCAAAATCCTGGAACTCCTCCATGACAGCACTGTGGGTGTACCTACACCACATGACTGCAGCGGTTCAAGAAAGCAGTTCACCACCACTTTCTCAAGGGCAATTAGGGATGGGGAATAAATGCTGGCCTAGCCAGCGAAGCCCACATCCCATGAATGAATAATAAAAATGTTGATTGAGGGATAAATATTGGCCAGGAGACCAGGCTCTTGCTCTTCTTTGAAACCCTGCTCCTCTTCAAGATGTGGATTCTTTTCCATCATGGGGCTCGCAGTTTAACTTCTCATCTGAAATCACTCCGTCAGTACTGCACAGGAGTGTCAGCTTTGATTTTTCTACTCCAAGCCTTGGAGTGGGACTTGAACCCAGAATCAATGAATCAGAGGCATGAGTGCTCCCAACTGAACCATGGCCAACACTCAATTGAAGAGCGTTTCGTTCCCATATTTCTCCTGTTCTTGTTTGGCCACAGTTCCACTAGTATCAGCAGCTTTTCAGTGCCTCATCCAAGCAGCCATTTCTCATGTGCAGGCCTGTGAGCGACTAGGCTCTTAAGACTGTCGTAGCTGATTCCAATCTAGTCATTGCGGACGACCACACATACAGTAGGCGTGACAGGAGGGTGATCAAGAGAAGATTTTCCTCCCCTTAGCCAGAAGCTCGGAGGCAAATTTGAGCAATGTTGCCCCAGCAGGGATCAATCAACTTGGCCCATACTAAAGGCTAAATCCTGCCACCACCACCACCCTCATCCTGCCTCTGGGAAAATGGGCCAGGGATGGGATAGGGCCAGGGAATCGGCACACTGGCTGGAGCTGCAATTTTGAGTTCCTGCCCGCCTCCATTCCTCGCCCCAGTAGGGGCCGAAAATCAAATCCATCAACTCCCTCCTGACCTGCTGAGTATCTCTAGCCTTTGCTCTTTCCATGGCTGAATTTGAGAGCTTCTAGTCAGTAACCCTCAGTAACACACTGAACCATACTGGCCCAATTTCTTCTGTAAAACTCTAAGCAGAGCTATGTTGGTGAGTAAGAGGTTGTTTTCAGATATTCAGTCGTGTGTCTGGATGAGTGGAATATGCAGCAAACTATCATGAAGTGTTGTAAATGTAAACATTTACAGCTTTTCTTTCAATTTCATCCATATGGACTTTGGGGAAGCACTTTGGAAAGAAAATACTCCCCTCAAAATACTCTTTTGGTTTTACTGCTTCAGTTACAAAATAGATCGGAGAATCATGGAATGGTACAGCACAAAAGGTCATTTGGCCTTTATCAGTTCTTTGGTAGGTTCGATTCACTCTCCTAATCTTTCCCTATAGCTCTGCATATTTTTCCTTTTCAAGTATTTATCCAAGTTCCTTTTTGAAAGTTATTATTGAATCTGCTTCCACCATCCTTACAGGTAGTAAAGAAAAAGTTCTTCTCACTTCTGATTCTTTGGCCAATTATCTTAAATCTGCGTCCTTCTGTCATTAGAAACAGCTTCTCCTTATTTACTCTTTATCAAAACCCCTCAGGATTTTGAGACCTCGATCAAATTCCCCCTATACCTTCCTTGCTCTAAGGAAAACACCAACACCAGCTTCTCCACATAACTGAAGTCCCCCATCCCTGTCATAACAATGCAGAGAGATGTGAGCTTATCCACTTGGGTAGGGAAAAAACCAGAAATACAGAGTATTTCTTAAATGGTGAGAGACTTGGGTGTCTTTGTCCATGAGTCACTGAAAGCTAACATGCAGGTACAGTAAGCAATTAAGAAGGCAAATGGTATGTTGACCTTTGTTACAAGAGGATTTGAGTATAGGGGTAAAGATGTCTTGCAGCAATTATATAGAGCCTTGGTGAGACTGCACCTGGAGTAGTGTGTGCAGTTTTGGTCTCAGAGAAAGATATGTTTGCCAGAGTGCAACAAAGATTCACTAAATTAATTCCTGGGGTGGAGGGATTTTCCTATTTGAAAAGATTAAATAAACTGGGCCTTCATTCTCTGGAGTTTAGAAGAATGAGAGGTGATCTTGTTCAAAAACACAAAATTCTTACGGGGCTCAAGAAACGAGCAGGTAATCTGTTTTAGTTCTTGGTTGAGGGAAAATTAATGGCCAGGACACTGGGGATGGCTCCCTTGCTGTTCTTCCAATATTGTCATGGCATTAAGTTCACCTGAGAGGGCAGCATGGGGCCTCTGTTTAACAGAACTCTCTCACTGCTGTACTGGGAATGCCAGGCTGAATTTTTGTGCTCAAGTCTCTGGAGCGAACCTATAACTTTCGAACCCAGAGGTCAGAGGGTTAACCACAAAGGCACAGCTGACATCTTCTACGGTAACAGGATTGGAATTTGGACTTGTTGGGCCAAATACTGAAGATTTATTTACAAGATTTTGACTCCTACGTCTTTTCTAATTTCACATCACAGCAACAGTGGAAAAATTGTTTTAAAGATGTCAGAAATGCAAGGGCAACTTTGCAAAAGGCGATTCACACCATACAGTCAACAGTTGCCCTGTAATTGCCTGATCAACCGGGCTGCAGTCAACGAGGGCTGTTTAACATCAGTCAGCACATCTGCCATCAACAGTGTACAAAAGCAGAATCTGTTTGAACAAGGTCATGACCCTCATCTCGTCGCTGTCAGCACCTCAAAGTGATGAGACAACATGGAGGAGGGGAATTAAATCAGTCAGGCTCCTTTTCCTATCGAACTTCCCTGCACACACAAAACACAGAATCAATCTTGCAAATGGCAACTGAATTACTTTTAATTCTTTTGCAATCCAATACTCTGGCTAAAAGAGGATTAAAGATTCTGAGCTTTTTAGTTTAACATTAAGACACCTCTGTGCAGTTAATCGAGCACTCCAGCATTTTCCTGCTGACTTGTACTTCAATGTTTTGGAGAGTAAGAGGTTTGAACAGCCAATTTTGACCCTTTAAGGCCACTTAAACTGACTTCGAGGCTTGTCTGCTGCCGTCCTGTGAGTTGGAACTTTTAACAAGTGTACAGTTTTGAATGTGCCGATTGGGCCTAGATGACATCATTGCAGACTGACTGCAATTTTAACCTGAGCCTGGCGTGGGGGGAAAGCAAGACCAACCTGGCTGAAAACAGGAGTGGGGCAGGAAGAGTTAGCCAATTCAATAGTATTTTTGGTTTCTTTGTGGGCCAGGAAGAGGAAGACTACTCTGCTGGGGCCTCACAGGCAGAGCATGAGCCTCCACTTCCCTGGTAGAGTTGCCAAACGCCCCAGATTAGACTGCTGAACATTGAAATCCTCTCCTGAATGCTGCAGTTGGCAGCCTGAGAGGATTGTATCGCCAGTTCATGCATTTGTGTCAGCATTTGCAGTCTTTCCCTGTACAGAGTGAATAAATGCTGGGTCACCACTCTGTACGAATATCAATATGTTTTTATATTGCATTTGGTTTTAATAGAGACAAAACTGTAATCACAGAATTGTCACAGTGCAGAAGGAGGCCATCCAGCCCATCTTGTCTGCATTGACTCTCTGAGTGAGCAATTTACTTAGTGCTATTCTCCCACCTTCCCCTGTAACCCTGCACATTCTTCCTTTTCAGATAACTATCCAATTCCCTTCTGAATGCCCTGATTCAACCTGCCTCCACCACACTCTCAGGCAATGCATTCCAGACCTTAACCCGGTTTGTCCAACGTACGGCCCGCAAAGCCCCTCTGTGCAGCACCCCTCCCCCACCCCAGCCAATTTTCAAAATTGTGGTCAAACAGGCGAGTTTCAATAGCCAATTCTGCATGGAGCTGCTCCTCCAATCAGAGGCTGTTTCTCTCCCGTGTGTGAGCCTATCAGCAGCAAATGAGGGACGGGATCCATCTCTGATTGGACGAGCCTTGAACACTGGCATTGGTGAGTGTGCTGAGGGGCTGCTGGGCCAAGGGAGGGCAAGGTCGCGTCGGGGTTCAGGCCCTGGAAGGGTGAGGTCACGGTGGACCTGATGGGGAGGCTGTGTTGCGGTATGGGGAGAGAGAGAGCGAGTGTGGAGTTGGGAGTGAAAGAGAATGTGACAAAGTGTGGGGGGAGAGTGAGAGAATGTGACAGGGAGTATGAGGGGGGGGTGGTCAGTGAGAGAGTGACTGTGTGAGTGTGGGTGGTCAGTGAGAGCGTGACTGAGTGAGGGTGTGGGGGAAATGAGAGAGTGTGAGTGAGTGAGCGTTGGGGGGGGAGTGAGAGAATGTAACTAAGTGAGTGTGGGAGGTCAGTGAATTTGCAGAGTGCATCAGGATTGTTTCTTAGAGCAATACGTTGCAGAACCTACCCAGGAACAGGCTATTTTAGATCTAGTACTGTGAGATGAATAAGATATATCGTAGTTATGGATCCTCTCGGGGGTAGCAATCACAACATGATAGAATTTCAAATTCAGTTTGAGGGTGAGCAACTCGGGTCTCAAACCAGTGTCCTCAACTTAAATAAGGGCAATTACAGAGGTATGAAGAAAGAGTTGTCTAAAGCGGGCTGGGAAAATAGATTAAGGAGAAGGTCAGTGGATGAGCAGTGACAGACATTTAAGCAGATATTTCATAATGCTCAGCAAAAATTTATCCCGGACAAAAAGAAGGACTCGATGAGAAGGATGAACCACCTATAGTTATCAAAGGTGGTCAAGGAGAATATCCAATCAAAAACTAAGGCATACAAAGCGGCGAAAACAAGTGGTAGGCCAAAGGATTGGGAATTTTTTAGGATCCAGCAGCGGATGACTAAAAAGCTAATAAAGAGGGAGAAAATTGATTATGGAAGTAAATTGGCAAGAAATATAAAAACAAACAGCAAGAGCTTCTATGGGTATTTAAAAAGAGAGTAGCCAAGGTGACTGTGAGACCCTTGGAGGATGCGACTGGAGAATGGATAACGGGGAACAGGGAAATGGCAGATAATTTAAACCAATATTTTGCATCGGTCTTCATGGTGAAGGACACTATAAACATCTCAAAGATATCAGATAAGCAAGGAGCTAATGGGAGGAAAGATCTTGTAACAGTCTCTATCATGAGGGACAAAGTATTTGACAAACTAATGGGACTAAAGGCAGACAAGTCACCAGGACCTGATGGCCTACATCCAAGGGTTTTAAAGGAAGCGGCTGCAGAGATAGTGGAGGATTGGTCAAAATATTCCAGAACTCACTGGATTCTGGGAGGGTCCCAGCAGATTGGAAAACCGCTAATGTGACGCTCCTGTTCAAGAAGGGAGGGAGATAAAAAGCAGGAAACTATAGGCCAGTCAGCCTAACATCTGTCATTGGGAAAATGCTAGAATTCATTATTAAGGAAGAAATAGCAGGAAATTTAGAAAAGCTTAACGCAATCAAACAGAGGCAACATAGTTTTGTGAAAGGGAAATCATGTTTGACAAATTTGCTGGAGTTCTTTGAGGATATAACAAGCAGAGTTGATAAAGGAGAACTGGAAAACATAGGGCAGAATTTTTTCATCAGTGTGCAGGGGGCGGGACCCGCACACTGATGCGTAAAATGATGCGTGGTGACGTTGGGCCCGCATCCCGATGTCACTGCGTGCCATCGCGATATTTCGCTGGGCAGGCGCATGACGATGTCCGTTGCGCAGCCGCCAGTCATTACCGGGCCAATCAAGGCAGTTATGGCTCCAATTGTCCTGGACTTTAAGGCGTCCGTGCGATATTCGGCTCGTCACATGGGCGCAACAGGCTTGCGGCTATCCGAAACTTTAATAATCCTCATCCATGGGCGGGAAAGAGGGATCATTGTTTTTCCGAATCCAGACATTTAACAGTTAGCACTCAGAAGTTATTGAAAGTCTCAAATGCATGGCAGCAGCTTGGACTGCGCTCATTACCTTCAGGTCAGCACTTTTCACTGAGGGTTTGTTTTGGGGTCTGTAGGTTTCAGCAAGCCTCCTTGAGCCTGGGAGTGGGAGGTGAGCTCTCTACTGGAGGTACCTCATCTGAGGAGGAAGGGAGGGCTAGAAGGGGGAGGAGGCCAGGAGTGCACATTCAGCCTCCAGGGGAGCCACCTTTGGGAGGACAGGCGCAGGCACAAGGGGTGCAGGGCCAAGAGGTAGTCCAAGGCACAATGGGCTGTAGAAGACGCCATTATCCTGCTGCCAGGGTATACAGAGTGTGAACCACCTATCTCAATACATCTGAGGTTCAGCGCTGAAGGAGGCTCCGTCTGTCAAGGGAGACAGTCAACACTATCTGTCAGATGATTGGTCCAGAGATATCAGCTAACTGTGTGGGTGGACACCCCTTACCCGTGAATGATTTGTGTCTAAAAAGGTCACAGCTGTCCTCAACTTCTATGCCTCCGGCTCTTTCCGGGGCTCAGTGGGTGATCTCTGCGGTGTCTCCCAATCGGCTGTCCAGACTTGTGTCAAGCAGGCTACAGACGCTCTGTTCAGACGTGCACTGACCTTCATCCACTACCGCTGGGACAAGGCCAGCCAGACAGAGCGAGCCAGAGGCTTCGCGGTGACTGCTGGCTTCCCCCGCATCCAGGGTGCAATAGACTGCACACGTGTTGCCATCAAGGCGCCAGCGGGTGAGCCTGGTGCCTTTGTCAACAGGAAGGGCTTCCACTCCATGAACGTGCAGATAGTGTGTGATCACAGGATGCAGATTTTACAAGTCTGTGCAAGGTATCCAGGCAGCTCCCACGACTCCTACATCCTCAGACACTCCCAGGTGCCGAGGCTCTTCAGTGCTCCAGCCTGGCTGGATGGATGGCTGCTGGGTGACAAGGGCTATCCCCTCAGAAGATGGCTCATGACGCCTCTCCGCCATCCAAGAACAGAGGCTGTGCAGTGGTATAATAGGAGCCAGGGCATCACAAGGGCTGTGGTGGAGAGAGCCATCGGTCTTCTCAAAATGCACTTCAGATGCCTGCACTGTTCTGGGGGCGCACTCCAGTACCCCCCAGATCGAGTGTCGCTTATACTGGTTGTATTCTGCACTCTGCACAATCTAGCTCTGCAAAGGGGGGACGCTGTGGATGAAGAAGATGTAGACGGAGTGGCTGGGGCTGAGCACGATAAGTCCAGCAGTGAGTCCAAGGATGAGCATGCATAGGGAAATGATGAGGGGGCACAGGCTGACCCGGGCATGCTCCAGAGAGGCAGGGATACCCGGGATGCTCTAATCCAAGGAACCTTTAGCTGGCACAGCACATATGGATGTGGAACAAAAGCCTGGTGTGTATCCTCCATCCTGGAGACCTCATCTGTCTGGATAGGAGGATTGGTGATGGGCACCGTCAATAAATCTAAATCAATAAATCACACAAATCATTCATCAAAACCCAGGAATCCATGCACCATTCCAAATAAAGAGGAACCCACAGCCATTTGAGACAACTTTAATTTAATATTGTTACCAAAGTCTCGTCAAATTACAGAAATAAAAATGTGTTGGATTTCACACAAAGTTCTAATCAACTCTTGTGGGGTGGGGTGGGGGGAGCAACAGAAAACCACCAGTGATGAACCCGGGGTGTGCCTAAGGTGCCTTCATCTTTTGTTTGCGGGTGCTACGTCTTTGTGGTGCCCCGTCGCTGGCAATGGCATCTGAGACAGCCTGTTCTCTCTGATGTCCTGTTGGCCTTGATGGCTTTGGCATTCGTCCTCTGGCCCGTCGAGCCTGTGCTGGCCCCGCCTGGGAAGGAGCTGTCAGCTCTGCAGCTGGCATCTCCCCAGTCCTCACAGCCTCATTGGGTGCCTCGGTCACTGGCAGAGGGGCGGAGGAGCTGCTGCCCTCATGCGCAACGCCCTGAGAGGCACCAGCAGAGACGACAGGCTGCTGCTCCGCCGAAGTGAGGTCCGTTTGGCCCTCCCTGCTCACCGTAAATGATGGGCACCGAGGTGGGATACCTGGTGGCCAAACCACCGCCCACACGGGCATTGATCAGGTGAGGTCAATGCCCCTGTGAGGGCGTGCAGGTCTGGGCGCAACCCCAGGAACCCCTGATTCTGTCCCTGGAGCTGCCTCTCCGTGAGAGTCGCCAATCTCTCCAGGGAGGAAGCTTGGCACTGAGCCATGATGCTCAATGCATCAGCCACGGCCCGCGTAGACTCCTCCAGCACTGATTCCAAGCCAAGCAGAGCCTCATGTATCTCCACCAGATGTTCCCGAACACCCGGCTGCATGTCAGCACTTGGCTGCATCGTCCATGACTCCAGAGGCTCATCATCTGCCACGGACTGAGCATGAGCCTGGGCCCCTTCAGTCCTCTGACTGCGGGCACCATGGGCACTCTCTGTCTCCACCAGCTGCTCCAGTGACTGTGAAGTGCTGGAAGTCGAAGATATGATGCCCACCGAGGTGCCAGTATCTGCGCTGGTGCCTGCCTGGCAGAGATGGTGTGACGCTTCTAACAGTGAAACTTCATGCCCCTCAGGTGTCAGAGAGAGCCCCTGCTGCTCCTGCTCCTGGCCGTGCGCTGATGATGCTGAAAGAAAGAGTAAGGACATTTGATCAGTTAGCCTGTGAGCAATGTCAATGTACATGCCTGTCCCCTGGATCATCAAGTGCTCATCATTCCACACGCATTGGGCAAGCCATGTTGGTAACGTCACTCACTGAACAATCAGCAATGGCATGGATGTTGGGAGACTACTGGTGACGTGAGTGCTGGTCATACATACCTGCCCCTGGAACCCCAGCCTCTACAGCTCCAGTTGACCTGGGCACGTGCCGCCTCTCCAGGTCCAGTGCCTCCTGCTCAAAGCGGCTGAGCATCAATATCTGGGCTGGCCCACCGCCAGTCCTCAGCCGCTCAGCATTGTTATGAGAATTCTTTCCTGCAAATGAAAAAATTTGCATTGATAAGTGATAGTTGTACCGTCAATCTCCTCACGGCCAGTCCACCCCAAGCCCAGTTGGCCATTGCAGGTCTGCAGTGCATCATTCCCCCGCTGGTGGCTGGCACTCACACTCATATGCCTGGCGTGTCCTTTCCCACGCCGCCCCCCCGCCACCCACATGCTGCTTTCATCACAATTGGGAACACAATTTTACCAGCTGTTGCAAGAATGCACGATGACCTGGGGGGCTGAGAGCATCACATCCATCTGTGCCACAGGACCTTGAAGATCCCCTCACACCATGTCATCACCCTGACTTCCACATGTCATGGAGTTCGACCATTGTGCCTGGGTGTAGCTCCTCCAGGTTGAACCCACCACAGTCATATGGGTATCACTGCACCACATGCTGCTGGTGCAGAACCCATCTCATCACAACCCTTTCATGCTGAACGCATAGGCAATCTCTGGTGGGCGACCAGCTAAGGACACATGCCTTCACTAACTCATTGCACTCAGGCCACTCAGACATGGGCAGTCTGCCAGCAGGGAAGAAGCTTACATGATGGGTGCAGTGAACGATGCCAACATGTTACTCACCCTTCCCGTGCGCAGCAGATCGTTGAAGCGCTTGCGGCACTGGGACCATGAGCGCTGCACCACGTCGTGGGAGCTCACAACCTCCGCAGCCTCCTCCCATGCACGCTTGGTCAAGTGGAGTGGCCTCCTCCTCCCATCCTCGGGGACAAGCAGGAGGGCAGCAAAGCACTCAGCGGAAAACCGGGGTGCACGTTGACCACCCGCCCTACCCTCCTGCGTGTCTCTTTCAGATTTGCCTTGCCCCCAACCTCTGGCCATGTACAGCAGCCTTGGTGCGGCTGCAGCTTGGCCTTTAAACAGGCCGCCGGGTCGCCATTGGACCCGGTGGTGATTGCCGTTCTGCCTGCGTCCGCCCATTCCCACCGTCTTCGGGAGTTGCCAAACAGGCTGGGCGGGCCTTAATTGGCCAGCCCGCGCAAGATGGCACTGCAGTCCCGATCGCCGCCGGTGATTGGGACCGCGCCCTCCAGCGCCCGCACCCCTCCGCCCAATATGGGGAAAATTCTCCCCATAGTGTATTTGGATTTCCAGTAGGCATTCGATAAGGTGCCACATAAAAGGTTACTGCACAAGATAGGAGCTCACGGTATTGGGAGTAATGTGGTAGCATGGATTGACGACTGGCTAACACACAGAAGACAGAGGGTCGGGATTAATGGGTCTTTTTCAGGTTGGAAAGACGTAACGAGTGGAGAGTTACAAGGATCAGTCCTAGGGCCTCAATTATTTACCATCTATATTAATGATTTGGAGGAGGGGGCAGAGTGTAATGTATCCAAATTTGCTGATGATACAAAAACAGGTGGGAGGGCATGTTGTGACGAGGACATACAGAATCTGCACAGGGATATAGACAGGTTGAGTGAGTGGACAAAAACTTGGCAGATGGAGTTTAATGTAGGAAAGTGTGAGGTCATGCACTTTGGTAGGAAAAATCAAAAGGCAAACTATTATTTAAATGGAGAGAGATTCCAAAAAAGATGCAGCACAGAGGGATTTGGGTGTTCTTGTGCATGAAACACAAAACGTTAGCATGCAGGTGCAGCAAGTAATTAGGAAGGCAAATGGAACTTTGGCCTGTATTGCTATGGGGTTGGAGTTAAAAAAAAGGATCAATGTTTTGTCAATAATGAATGAAGCAAATTATCAAACTTTTACTGTCTCGAGTTTTACAAATCTATTTCAAGGATAAGGAAGGAGTTGTCCAGCACACTTGACCTTCTCTTCAGCTTTCATTCAGTTGCTGACTGCACTGAGTCTGGGGAATGGCGGAAGAGGGTCGATGGGGGGTGGTTTTTAGGCCTTCAGTGGAGGGCAGAGAGGGAGATGAGATTGGGTTCAAGGTGGGGCTCAATATTTGCTGCAGAACTGATGCAGCAGTAACATGATGCGTGAGAGCAGCACTGAGAGCAGCAGCCAGCAAATGGGTAAGTGAAACCGTAGGGATGGAAAGAACATAAAGAATAGGAGGAGTAGGACATACGACCCATCAAGCGTGCACTGCCACTCAATATGATCATGGCTGATCTTGGGCTTGAACTCCGTTTTCCTGCTTGCTCCCCATATCCCGTAATTCCCTGAGACACCAAATATCTATTTTAACCTTAAATATATTCAATGATGGAGCATCCACAACTCTGTGGATCAAAGAATTCCAAAGATTCACAACCCTTTGAATGAAGAAATTTCTCTTTGTCAGTCCTAAATGATAGACCCTTATCCCGAAACTGTGCCCTCATATTCTAGATTCCCCAACCAGGGGAAACAACATTTCATCTTCCCTGTAGAGCCCCTTCACATCATGAATGTTTCAATGAGATCACCTCTCATTCTTCTAAACACCAAAGAATTAGATCCAATTTACTCAGCCTCTCATCAAAGGACAACCCTCTCATCCCAGTGACCAACCTAGTGAATCCTCACTGTATTGCCTCCAATGCAAATGTATCCTTCCTTAAATATGGAGACCAAAACTGCACACAGTATTCTAGGTGTGGTCTAACCAAAGTTTCATATAATTGTAGCAAGACTTATTCTTGTACTTCAATCGTCTTGCAATAAAGACCAAAAATGCCATTTGTTTTCCTAATTGCTTGCTGAACCTGCATGCTAACCTTTTGTGTTTCTTGTAATCCTTGTTTAAAGGGGAAGATGCTGGCATAGTGATAATGTCACTAAACTAGTAATCCAGACGCCCATGCTAATGCTCTGGGCACGTGGATTCAAATCCCACCAGGCCTGCTGGTGGAATTTAAATTTCATTAATAAATTTGGAATATAAAGCTAATCTCAGTGATGATCATGAAACTATCATTGATTGTTGTAAAAACCCATCTGGTTCACTATGTCCTTTAGGGAAGGAAATCTGCCATCCTTACCTGGTCTGGCCTACATGTGACTCCAGACCCACAGCAATGTGGTTGACTCTTAACTGCCCTCTGAAATGGCCGAGCAAGCCACTCAGTTCAAGAGTAATTGGGGATGGGACAACAAATGCTGGCCTTGCCAGTGATGCCCACATCCATTAAAGAATAAAAAAAGTATACCCAAGCATCTCTGAAAATCAACATTTACAAGTTTCACACCTTTCAAAATATATTCTGATTTTCTATTCTATTCACACTTTCATTCACACTTACTTTGTTGCCCACTTGCTTAAACTAGGCTATATCTCTTTGCAGCCTCTTTGTGTCCTCCTCACAGCTTGCGTTTCCACCTAGCTTTGTATCGTCAGAAAACTTAGATATATTACTCTCTGTCTCTTTGTCTAAATCATTAATATAGATTGTAAATAGCTGAGACCCCAGCACTGATCCTTGCGGCACTTCACTAGTCACAGCCTGTCAAATTGAAAATGCCCCATTTATCTCTACTCCCTGATCCCCGTCCATTGACCAGTCCTCTATCCATGCGAACATATTATCCCCCAACTCCATGAGCTCTTAACTTGCCTCTTAACTTTTTGTGTGGCACAGTAATAATTGCCTTTTGGAAATCCAAGTACACTCCATCTACTGGTTCTCCTTTATCTTCCTTAATAGTTACATTCTCAAAACTCTAATAAGCAGGATTTCCCTTTTGTAAAACCATGTTGATTTGTTCTAATCATGCCATGCTTTTCTGAGTCTGTTGTTGTGACTTCCTTGATAATAAACTCCATGGGCAGAATTTTCTGCCTGTCGGGTGGGTGGGCCCGACCCAATCTCCGGTGGGCGGGGAGCCGATCCCTGCCGGAGAAGCGGGCCACGCTGCCATTTTACTTGGGCGGGCCAATTAAGGCCCGCCCAGCGTGACGTCCGGCAGGAAGGGCTATGCACTTCCTGTGTGGGAGGGGGAGGGGATTCCCCAAAAGCGAGAGTGCGCCCTTTCACGCATGCGCATGAAAGAGCGCACATCTCCCTGAGGCGAAGTGCAGCCTCAGGGAGATTGCTTACACTTTTAAAAAGATTAAGAATAGAAAAAAAAATTCCCGAACATGCCCCCTCATGTGACAATGTCACATGAGATGGGACATGTTCATAATTTACACTATAACTTTATTAAACTTTTTAGAACACTGCATGGAACCTCATCCCGCCTGTGGATGAGGTTTCATGTTTTCTCTATTTGCTGCCGGGGCTCCTGGCCTGCCCGCCAACCTTAAGGTTGGACGGGCAGGTCCTTTAATTGTTTAAATGATCCTGTCAATGGCCTCAATTGGCCATTGACAGGTTGGCGGGCGCGCAGCTGATTTTGCTGTGCCCCCGCCTTCCTGAACATTTAAATGGGACGGAATGACGTCGGGGGTTCCGCCTGACGTCATCTTGCATCAATTTACACGTCGGCGAGCAGGCCCCACCCCCTGCTCGCTGACGGCAAAATTCTGCCCCAGCACTTTCTGACGACAGCTATTGGCTAACTGGCCTGCACTTCCCTATTTCTCGCTCCCATCTTTCTTGAACAGCGGTGTTACATTTGCTAATTTCCAATCTGCTGGGACTGTTCCAGAATCTAGGGGATTTTGAAAAGTCATAGCCAGCGCATCCATTTTCTTTGCAACTAACCTTTAGAGAACTCTTAAGATGTAGGCTATCAAGTCCTGAGGATTTATTGAATTTTAACCCCCTGAGCATCTCCAGTACTTTTTCTTTGCTGATTATTTTAAATTCCTCACTCTTTTTAGCCTCTAGATTACCCTCTATTTCTGGTATGCAACTTGTGTCTTGTAATGCGAAGACAGACACAAAACATTTGTTCAATGTCTCTCTCACTTCCTCATCCCCCATTATAATATTTCCCGGCACTGCTTCTAAGGGACAAATGTTTACTTTACCTACTCTCTTCCCTTTTAAGTACTTGTAAAAGCTCTTACAATTTCCTTTTACATTTCTGGCTAGTTTACTCTCCTGTTCTATTTTTCCCTTTCTAGCAAATGTTTGGTGGCCTTTTGCTTGTTCCTAAAACACTCCCAATCCACAGATTTACTGCTATTCTTTGCAACATTATAATTCTCTCCTTTTAATCTAACACCATTCTTAACTTCCTTAGTAAGCCGTGGATCTTTCTCACTGAATCTTTGTTTTTCAATGGAATGTATTTTTGTTTAATATTTTGTGTTGTTTCTTTAAATGTTTCTCAGTGTTGATTTACTGTCATACTTTTAGTCTGTTTACACTATCAAGCTTAGCCAACTCTCCCCGCATATTCATGTAATTGGCTTTGTTGATGTTTAAAATTATTGTTTGTGATTGGAATATGGCATTTGCAAACTTAATGTAGAATTCAAGTTTATTATACTGATTATTTCCCAGTCGGTCTTTCACTATGATATTACTAAATAACCTTCCCTCAATGCACAATATTAGATCTAAAATAGCTTTATCTCTAGTTGGTTTCATAACATCTTGTTCTAAGAAATTGTCACAAAAACATTCTACAAACTCATCTTCCAGACCACCTTTGTCATTTTGATTGATATAGACTATATATGAAGATTGAAGTCCCCCATGACTATTACATTGCCTTTGTTATGAGCTTCAATAGTTTCTTGTTTAATACTCTGTTTAATAGGGCAAATACTCTTAGGGAGCCTATAAATTACTCCCACCAATGTTTTCTGACCCTTGCTATTCCTAATCTCCACCCAAACTGATCCTATTTCCTGATTTTCTGAGCCATGGTCCTTTCTCACCAAAGTTCTTATGTCGTCCTTCGTTATCAGGGCTACCGCTCCTTCTTTTCCATCCTGCCTGTCTGTTTGAAATGTTGTGTACCCTGGAATAATTATTTCTCAATCTTGGTCACCTTGTAACCATGTCTCTGTAATGGTGATTAGATGTAAACCATTTGTTTCTATTTGTGCCATTAGTTCATTTATCTTATTGACACAAATAGAAACTGAGGACTTTTTTTTATTCATTCACAGGATGTGGGCATCTCTGGCAAGGCCAGCATTTATTACCCATCCCTAATTGCCCTTGACAAGGTGATGGTGAGGTGCCTTCTTGAACTGTTGCAGTCCATGTGGCGCAGTGAAATAATCAAAGAGGAAGGGAGAGCAACTTTCTTGAACTCAGGATGCTTCACGCACAGTTATTGAGTGAATAAGGGTGATTAAAAGGCATGGGATAAATGTTTTAAAAGGAGGAATATAATTGGATGTAGGAGAAATGGGGTTACAGGAGAGGGTGGCAGCGCTGGGGCCAAATTCTGTGGAAAATCATCTTTGGTGAGTCTGAGCCCAGGGAGCGGTTTTGAAATGTTAGTGCTGAACTGAGTGTAGGATGATGTGGGGAGAAGTGGCACAAACACTGAGCCTGCTACCTCTTGGTATGGCTCAGGTTGGTCTGTGCTGGGCGGTTTTGGTGTGTGAAGCACAGATCGATCCTGACTGAGGCTCCTATTTAGTGTCATCACTTTCACATGACATCAAAGACCCAGTGTCCAAGGAGATCAGACCTGTTCGACGAGGCGGCAACTGGGGAACCTGACCGCACCTTCTGCAGTGCAGAGGGATTCTAGCCATGGTTTCAAAGTGAATATCGGCAGATTATAGGCTTACTAATAGTTACAGGTAGGATGTTGGGCCATTACATCTATTACTACCAGTTACTTATTGACTATCAGTGAGTTATTTTGTTATTGCTGTTTATGAGGGAATTTGTTATCAGTGTAATTTCAGCAAGTTACTGGTAGAATCATAGTTCCTTTCAGCTCTAGTTTCCCCCCTATGAATCACTCATCTGACCTCGATTTCTCTTATTCACCCGACAGGGCTGGCCTACTAGTTCTCACGAAACCACAAGTAAGAATACTCAAGGACAGTGGACCTAGCCCTTTAATTGAGTAACATTTGCAGATGTCATGTGATCAAGCATCACATGATCCAACCTCCAGGAATGCTTCCAAATAAGCTGGCATTCCTATGCCCCAGACCTCCCACCACCCTTGACAAAGATTCCCTCCTGACCCCTTTCCCAAACACAGACCATTCTGTCTAGTCCCCAGCGGCAGACTCCTGATGATCAACATCCCACTCCTGTCTGCTGGTCAGTTTTGGTTTAGAGGTTGACATGAGCGATACAGATGGAGCCCGGGAGTCAAAATCCTCCCAAGAGTGGCCAGACTATGTCCTGTCCCCCTCAGCCTCCCTTCAGCAAAATTCCTGCTGGGGGCTAAAATCATGGCTTAAAATCATATGGGTTCCTTGGCTTCATCAATAGATGCATAGCAAACCTTTACCGAACATTGAATAAGCAGCAGCTGAAGCATTGTGTCCATTTCTAGGCACCAAATTTAGGAAAAATGCCAAGGCTCTGGAGAGGGCGCAGTAGAGATTTACTTGGCACCAGGAATGAGGGACTTCAGTTATGTGGAGAGACTGGAGAAGCTGAGATTGTTCTCCTTAGAGCAGTGAAGGCAAAGGGGGGATTCAACGGAGGTGTTCAAAATTGTGATGGTTATAAATTGTTGTATAATCTGTAAATATCTGTAAAGTGCTAGGAATTAATTGTTATATTTAAAGAGTTCCAGGGGCTACATTTCATGGCTGCACCAGAGACTCAAGTGACATATAACAGAACCAGTTTAATCTGGTCCATCTATTGTACAAGACAGCATGGCAAAATTAAATATAAAGAGTTTCTGATCTTTCCAAGCTTAAAGTGTGACTATTAACAACATCTGGGAATCAAAAGTCAACAAGAAGACATAGCAGATGGACTTTGATAAAGTAAATAAGGAGAAACTGTTTCCAGTAGCAGGAGGGTCAATAGCTAGAGGACACAGCTTCATAAAATAAGCAGTATGCATCAATATGGTGACACTACCCCAGCCATTCTGTTTTCTGTATATGCAATATATCTTTAATATTTTAAACTTCCTGCACTGTGTGTACTCTCTATAAATATAACGCTTAATTTACTCACACTTTTCACTTACCCTGCACAGTTGCTCTTAATTATAGTCAAATTTATGATAACTATTCCCAAATTAATTCTAAATTACCAGGATTCTGATTGGCTGATCCTAACAGGTGAATAACTCACATCCCTGCCTTCCGTTCTCCGATGAGTTTCAGCAGATTGAGTTAAAACAAACTAAAAACTAACTGAGCAGTAGCTTGAAGTGAGGTATGAATGTCGGGATGCAGAAACTCTCCAAATAATTAATTTTTACAATCAGGAGATCTTCCAGTCTCTGCCAATACACCTGACTGTCTCTCTTACAGATATAAAGCAATCTGAAATTGCAGTGCTTCAGCACACTGTCTCCAGCAACATACCGGCTCCACCGAGTCCATCATGTTAATTGGCCTGTCAGTCAACCAAGCTCAGGATTAAGATCTGCAGCCTGACTTACCCCAATTGCAACATTCCTTTTGAGAACCCAGAACCTTCAAGCAACAAATACTGACAACAACAACATGAACTTGCATTTCTATAACCTCTTTAATGCAGTGAAACATATCAAGGCGCTTTGCAAATTTGACACCGAGCCACATAAGGAGATATTAGGACAGATGATCACCGAGTCATAGAAAGTTTACTGCACAGAAAAAGGCCACTTGGCCCATCATGTCTTCCCTGGCCGATAAATGAGCCTAATCCCATTTTCCAGCATTTGGTCTGTAGCCCTGAAGGTTATGGCACTTGAGGTGCATATCTAGACGCCTTTTAAATGAGCTGAGGGTTTCTGCCTCTACTACCCTTTCAGGCAGTGAGTTCCAGACCTCAACAACCCTCTGGGTGAAAAAATGTTTCCTCATCTCCCCTCTACTCTTTCTACCAATCACTTCATATCTATGCTCCCCAGTCACTGACCTCTCTGGTAAAGTAAATAGGCCCTTCCTGTCCACTCTATCCAGGCCCCTCACAATCTTGTGCATCTCAGTCAAATCTCCCCTCAGCCTCCTCTGTTCCAAGGGGAACAACCCCAGCCTTTCCAATCTTTCCTCACTGCTGCAATTTTCCAGTCCTGGCAACATCCTCGTAAATCTCTCCTGTACCCTCTCGAATGCAATTACATCCTTTCTTGTAATGAGATGACCAGAGCTGCACAAGGTACTCAAGTTGTGGCCTAACTAATGTTTTATATAGTTCCAGCATAACCCCCCTGCTCTTATACTCTATGCCTCGGCTATTAAATGAAAGGATCCCATATGCCTTCTTAACTACCTTATCAACTCGTCCTGCTACCTTCAGGGATCTGTGGACTTTCACTCCAAGGTCTCTCACTTCCTCTACAGCTCTTAGTATCCTCCCATTTATTGTGTAATCCATTGCCTTGTTTGATCTCCCCAAATGCATCATCTCACACTTCTCTAGGCTGAATTCCATTTGTCACTTTTCTGTCCATCTGACAGTCCATTAGCTTACTGGCAGTGAATTTAACCTAAACTGTCTGTTGGAAAACTGACAGGATTGGGTGCAACACTGGCTTGATGCCCTGCCTAATTCTACTATCCATTGAAGACTGTTAGTGATCATTAACTTGTTTGAATATTTAGGTTTTTAAGGACCATCTTAAAGGAGGAAAGAGAGGCAGAGAGCTTTGGACAAGAAATCCCAGAGCATTGGGCCTAGGCAATTTAAGGCACGGCCACTACTGCTGGAGTGATTAAAATCGGGAACGGTCAAAAGGCCAGGAATGGAGGGACGTGTGATCTCAGAGGGTTGGAGGGCTGCAGGAATTGGAAAACAAGGGTCAGAATTTTTCATTTGAGATGTTGCTGGACCAGAAGCCAATGTAGGTCAGCGGCCACAGGGATGACGGGTGAATAGGAGATGGTGCAATTTAGAATAGGCAGAGTTGTAAATGACCACAAGTTGGCAGGGAGTGCACGTGGGAAGTCAGCCTGGGGACCATTGGAATGGTTGAGTCTAGAGGTCATTCTATTGTACTGGATAGGACAATCTTGTTCATTAAACGGCCCATTGCTTTTATCTATTAATAGTGATGCCACATAAGCTTTGTTGGGGCTGCTGCAGAACCTTATGGATATGATGGCGTTCAATATTATTTTCAATTAAACTGCAGGAATTGAGCCTGCTCGCCTGAATCTATAAAAGGTGGTTTTAGGACTGCTATCAGAAAATTCTCCCTCATACAAAGTGTGACAAACAAGAGGAATAAACTTCCTGAATGAGCATGGGCTGGGTTAGGTGGGGTGCAAAAGTCTCGGCATCATTTCAGAAACAATGGAATAGTACAATGTGTGGATACTAAGGGTCTCTTAGCTGGGATAAATTCAGGTAGGCTGGATGGTTTCCCTGCTCTGTAATGATCTTCCTCAGCATAAGGCGTTTGTTTTTTTTAAAGACTTTATTCATTGTTCCAGGAGCCAACTCATTGGTGGTGACTTTAATCTAACCCGTTTGTTGGAAAACTGAAGGGATTGGGTGCAACGCTGGTTTGATGCCCTGCCTGATTTTATTATCCATTGCAGGCTATTAGATAGTAGCATTGGGCAGGATGTAAAACCAGGGTTCCACTCAATCCTGTGGATTGGTCACCCGGCAAGTTAGTTTAAAATGATTCCTCTTGGTGCCAACAACTTCCCTTCAATCCATCACATCAATGTTACTGCACACACAGCATGTTGAGGCCCCAGCACAGACTCCTGTGGGACTCCACTCATCACATCCTGCCAATCAGAAAAAGACCCATTTATGCATACTCTGTTTTTTGCCAGCCAGCCAATCTTCCAGCAATGCTAATATGTTACCCCCAACACTATGAGCTTTTATTTTCCACAATAACCTTTGATGTGGCACCTTATTAAATGCCTTCTGGAAATTCAAGTACAGTACATTGACAGGCTCCCCTCTATCCACAGCACATGATACTCCTTCAAGGAACTGCAAAAAATTAATTAAACATGATTTCCCTTTCATAAAACCATGCTGACTCTTCCTGATTACTTTGAGTTTTTCTAAGTGCACTTCCTTAATGATCAATTCTAACACCTTCCCCTTAAAATATCCCCTTAAATGTCTGCCAACAGATGTCAAGCTAACTGGCCTATAGTTTCCTGTTTTCTGCCTCCCTCACTTTTTGAATAGAGGGGTTATATTTGCTACTTTCCAGACTGATGGAACCTTTCCAGAATCTAGGGAATTGTGAAAAATTAACATCAACGCAGTTACTACCTCATTAGCCACCTCTTTTAAGACCCTTGGATGAAGTCCATCTAGACCCGGAGACTTGTCAGCCCGCAGCTCCATCAGTTTGCTCAGTACCACTTCCCTAATGATTGTAATTTCACCAAGCTCCTCTCCCCCATCCGCCTCCTGATTTACAGCTTTTACTGGAATGTTTTTTGTATCCTCTATAGTGAAGATAGAAGCAAAATATTTGTTCATTTTATCTGCCATTTCCTTATTATCTACTGTCCCCACTGTAACTCTCTAGAGGACCAACGCTCACTTTACTCACTCCTTTCCTTTTCAAATACCTGTAGAAACTCTTGCTATCCATTTTTACATTTCTAGCTAGCTTCCTCTCACACTCTAATTTCTTTCTCCTGATCAACCTATTAGTCATTCTCGAAAATTCTTTACATTCTGACTAATCATTTGACCTGCCACTTATCTTTGCGCACTCATATGCTTTTCCTTCAAGTTTGATACTTTCCCTAATTTCTTTAGTTAACCACAGATGATGGGTCCTCCCTTTAGAATTTTCCTTTATTGCACGAATATACTTATTCTGAGTAATCAGAAACATCCCCTTAAATGTCTGCCACTGCTTCTCAATTGTTCTATCCTCTAGCCTAGCATTCCAGCTCACTTCAGCCCACATAGTTGCCCTTATTTAAGTTTAAAATACCAGTCTTGGACCCATTCCTCTCCCTTTCAAACTGGATGTAAAATTCAATCATATTGTGGTCGCTGCTACCTAGGGGTGCCTTTACTCTGAGGCTATTAATTAATCCTGTCACAATACAAGGTCTAATATAACCTGCTCCAAGAAACTATTTCACATTTTCCCACATTATACTCCATCTGCCAGGTTTTTTCCCACTCACTCAACCCATCTATATCCATCTACAAACTCCTTATGTCTTCTTCACAACCTACTTTCCTACCTAATACCATTGCCAATCTGATTTCTCCAGTTTATATGTAGATTAAAGACACCCACGATTATTTCCATCCCTTTATGACAAGCACTTAATATTTCTTGCATACTTTGTTGTTTATTGCGCTTAGTGTTAGGGGACCTGTAGACCACTCCCACTAGTGAGTTCTTTCTCCTATTATTCCTCATCTCCACTCAAATCGATTCTACATCCAGATCTCTGAACCAAGATCATCTCTAACTATTGCACAAATGCCATCCTTGATTAACAGTGCTACCCCTCCACCTTTACGTAGCTTCCTATTTTTCTTGAATGTCATATACCCCTCAATAGTCAGGACCCAATCCTTGTCATCCTGCAGCCATGTCTCCGTAATGGCTATCAGATCATATTTATTTGCTTCAATGTGCGCTATCAATTAATTTACTTTGTTATGAATGCTACGTGCATTCAGACACAGAGCCTTTAGTTTTGTCTTTTTGTTACCTTTGTAACATCTAGTCTTGATTGTTGGTACATTCTTAGGTTTTTTTCTCTGTCCCTTTCTGCCATTCTCTGACCCTCATTTTCCATATTACCATTTTCCTCTCTTATTCCTGTCTCTAGTCTTGTCTCTACTCTTTGATATACCGCATCTTTCCACATTTCATCCCTTGATCCCACTATTTAGTTTAAAACCCTCTCTACTTCTCTAGTTATGCGGTTCGCAAGAACGTTGATCCCAGCATGGTTCAAGTGTAGACTGTCCCAATGGTACAGCCCCCATTTTCCCCAGTACTGGTTCCAGTGCCCCACAAACCGGAACCCACTTCTCCCACACCAGTCTTTCAGCCACGTATTCATCTCTCTAATTTTATGTACCCTATGTCAATTTGCACATGGCTCAGGTAATAATCCAGAGATTATAACCTTTGAGATAAAAGCAAAATACTGCAGATGCTGGAAATCTGAAACAAAAACAAAAATAGCTGGAAAAACACAGCAGGTCTGACAGCATCTGCGGAGAGGAACACAGTTCCTTTGAGGTTCTGCTTTTTAATTTAGTGCCTAGCTCCTCATACTCTCTGTGCTGAACTTTCCTAGTTCTAGCTATGTCGTTGCTACCTACATGGACCACGACAACTGGATCCTCCCCCTCCCATTGCGAGTTCCTCTCCAACCCTGAGCAGATGTCCCAAACCCTGGCACAGGGCAGGCAACACAGCCATCTGGACTCTTGCTCTTTGCTATAGAGAACAGTGTCAATCCCCCTCACTATACTGTCCCCTACTGCCACTACATTCCTTTTTGCTCCCGCCACTTGAATGGCTTCCTGTGCCATGGTCAGTTTGCCTTTCCATCCTGCAGCCCCATCCAACAAGCATCTCGAGCCGCAAACACTTACTGCAGACGTGTTGCCCTAGATCACACCAGCATCCAGGAACTCCCACATGCTGCAGCCTTCACACATCACCTGTCCTGCCATCCTTAAGGTGTTTTAATTATATCAGTGAATAATGTAATTAAGTAATGATGTTGCTTTTTTATATATTTTATTAACATTACCACCAATCTGTATACAATTTTAAACCAAAGGACTGGAACAGGCCTTAACCACTTACCAGATACTCAGCAAACAGCTAGCCCCTTTCCGTGTAGTACAGTAAGAACTAATTCCCACAGGGTGAGAAAAGTAGGAAAAGCATAAGGAAATGAACATCTCCTTCCCCTCCTCACCAAACTCCCCCACTCACCAAACTCTCAGACATGCATTTAGTTTCCTTAGCTGGATTCATTTGCCTAATGACATTTCTAGGCCATTTTTCCTCAGTTTATTTAGCACAAGTGGGGATGTATGACTATCAGCATTTTCAACAACTGGGAACTTGCAATGTAACCTATTCAGCAAGGGACAAAGAACTAAAGATTGGAAAGTCTGAAGCCATTGCTTCCCATCCCTGCCACAAATTTTGTTTCGGAGCCACTGACTCTATCGCTGTCCCTTGCATATGTCCGAGGCTGAACCAGACTGATTGCAACCTTGGTGTCATATTTGACTCCGAGATGAGTTCCTGACCACATATCCATGGTGTCACTAAGACTTCCAATTTCCACTTCTGAAACATCTCTCAATTCTGCCCATGTCTCAGCTCATCTGCTGCTGAAACCTATACCCTTGACTATTCCAAGACACTTCTGTTGGTCTTCCATGTTCTACCTTCCATAAAACTTGATGTCTTCCAAAACTCTGCTGCCCATGTCTCAATTCGGACCAAGGCCCTTTCACTTGCTAACCTACATTGGCCCTCTGTTTAAAAATCTCATCCTTGTTTCCAAATCCCTCCATGGCTTCATTCCTCCCTTTCTCTGTGTTCTCCTCCAGCCCCACAACCCTCCGAGATATCTGCACTTATTTAATTCTGGCCTCCTGAGCATGCCTGATTTTAATTGCTCCACCATCAGTAGCCAAGTCTTCAGCTGCCTAGACTCTAAACTCTGGAATATCCTCCCTATGCCTCTCCACCACTCTTTCCTCCTTTGATACAATCCATAAAAGCTACCCCTTTGACCTAGCTTTTGTTCATCTGCTCTAATATCTCCATGTGTACCTTGGCTTTTATAACACTCTTGTGAGACGTCTTGGGGCGTTTTAGTACATTAAAGGCACTATATAAATCCAAGCTATTGTCAGCACAGTGACAGGGAAGGATGGTGTGTGACGTGGTTTTTGATTGAATGTTTCACCTGTATAAAGAGGATTTCCCTGATAGAAATTAAGAAGACTGGTCAAGGGCAACTGCAGATTTGCGCCTGACCAGATTACTGGCAAGCAGAGATGTTGACAGCTACTGTATCCACATTCAGAAACTGCTGTTTATAGTTCAGGACTAATTGTCAAGAGAAATAGCCGTCCTGTGCGGAGGAGGGGCGTGTGGGAGGAACTGAATTCTTTTTGACCTTGTGTGAAGCGACAACATTAGTCATTTCTGGGTCAAGTGGATCAGGAGTTGAGTGTAACAGTGGCCTGCTTCTGTGCCTTGGATCCATGTAATATGCTAACTATTGTAACCAGCTAAATGCTCTGGGTGCTTTTTCAGAGGAAACATTGACAACGGTTCAACCAAAAGCTCCTTGTGGAGGGCAATTGCTTGACAGAGTGCTGGAACATAGGGAATAGGAACAGAGAGTAGGCCATTCAGCCCCTTGAGCAGTAGTCTGGTCAGGTGCAAATCTGCAGCTGCCCTTGACCAATTCCTTTAATTTCTGTCAGGGAAATCCTTTTTTCAGGTGAAACATTCAGTCAAAAATCACGTCACAAACCATCTTTCCCTGTCACCATGTCAACATAATCAATTTGGATTTATATTGTGCAATTAATGTAGTAAAATACCCCAAGACGTTTCACAGGAGTGTTATCAAAACATTCAATTGGATCATGACTGATCTTCTACCTCAATGACATTTTTCAGCGCTATCCCCTTGACGTCTTCATTATCTAGAAATCTATTGATCTCTGTTTTGAACATACTCAATGACTGAGCTTCCACAGCTCTCTGTGATAGAGAATTCCAAAGGTTCACCACTCTCCGAGTGAAGAAATTCGTCCTCATCTCAGTCCTAAATGGCCTGGCCCTTATTCTGAGACTGTGTCCCCTTGGTTCTAAACCACCCCAGCCAGGGGAGACATCTTTCCTGCATCTACCCTGTCGAGCTCTGTAAGAATTTTGTATGTTTCAATGAGATCACCTCTCATTCTTCTAAACTCTAGAGAACGCAGGTCCAGTCCCCTGACTCTCTCCTTATCGGAGCATCAAGGCACTCGGCAATGATACACAGGTTTGCTGTCAACTCCTCCAGTGAGCTACTGGTTTCGATAGTTGCATTATAGGAAAGAAGAACTCAAGGAGCACCTGAACACCTCCAGCCTGCCAGTTATACAGCATGAGTAGTAGAAGCCTTGGCGTAGGTGTAAGAAACAAAGAGAAAAATATATTGAAACAAAAAGAAAACGCATCTTCTTCAACTTCCGAGAATTCTGGCTAATGATCTGCACTATTAGGCCTCAGTGTTCTAAACAATTATGGGCTTCCCAAGTATAATTGGTTGCGGTGGAAGGTAATTGAATAAGGTACCTCTATATAATTGTGAATGCAACACACAGTTATATTGACACCAAACACTTGAAGTTTATATAACATCTAATGTGGTTTGTTAGATGAATAAATGATCAGGATGAGTTTCTGGCAATGTAAAGTTGAACAATTGGAACTGGTGGCTCGCTAACAAAGTCACAGTGATTTAAAAAAAAAACTGTTGAACACACAATGATAGAATGTGGTCTAAAAGTGTATTGAATGAACCATGTTATTACATGGAATTGGGCAGGACAGGACAGACAGACGCCCAGACTCATGCTCTGGCAACATGGGTTCAAATCCCATCACAGCAACTTGTGGAATTTAAATTCAATTAACAAAATCTGGAATTATAAAACTAGACTCAGTAATGGTGACCATGAAACCATCATTGATTGTAGTCAAAGCCAATCTGTATCACTCATGTCCTTTAGGGAAGGAAATCTGCCGTCCTCACCTGGTCTAGCCTACATGTGACTCCAGACCTTCAGCAATGTGGTTGACTCTTAACTGCCCCTTGAAATGGCCAAGCAAGCCACTCAGTTCAAGGGCAAACAGGAAGCAACAACAAATGCTGGCCTTGCCAGCAATGCCCACATCCCATGAAAGAATAAATAAATATATGTACATGAAATGAATAATTTGAATGATCCACAACATACATTGGTCTTCACTGCTGCTCAAGAGCAAACTTGCAGAATGGGCATTTAATTGACAAATGAATTTCAACATAGATAAGTGTGAGGTATTACATTTTGGTAAGAAAAAGGCTCATATGATTTGGAAAATAACAATCACGTGGGGGAGAGGAGCAGTATAAGGAGTAGGAATACATAAAAATCTAAAAGTAGTGACATAGGTTAAAAAAAGCAAACAAATCACCAGGGTTAATTTCTAGAGGGATAGAATTGAAAAGTAGTGAAGTTATGCTAAACCTGTATCGAACCTTGGTTAGACCATTCTTGGAGTACCGTGTACAGTTCAGGTCAGTATATTATAGAAAGGATATAGAGGCTCTGGAGAGGGAGCAAAAAGAGATTTATAAGGATGATGCCAGAAGTGTGAGGTTACGCCTATTACAAAAATGTGAACAGGTTGAGTCTCTTTTCTCTTGAAAAGAGAATGTTGGAGAGGGTATCCTGATTGAGCTCCTTAAAATTATGAAAGATTTTGGTAGAGCAGACAGAAAGAGAATGTTTCCACTTATGAGGAAGGGCAAAATCAGAGACTATCAATACATGATTGTCAAGGAAATCAAATAGGGAACTTAGAAGAAACTTTTCTACCTAGGAAGTGATGAGAATGTGGAAGTTGTTACCATAGGGAGCATGATGAATAGTATAGATGCATTTAAGGGGAAGCTAGATAAGCTTATAAGGATAAAGGAGTACTGTTAGGTTAGATGAAGAAGGATGGGAGAGGGTTTGAACGGAGTATAAATACATGGAGTGCTTGGTCCAAATGGCCCATTTATGTGCTATCTGCTCTGTGCAATCCAAAAACACTTAGTAAAACCATTGAAAGCTTTAGCTATGAAAGGAGTAGTTATGCAATCCGGGAAACACTTTCTCAATATGGGCTTCATAACAATAAGGTAAAGGATGAATAAAGAGTAGTGCACAACAAGCTTCTCCTTCAACATTAAAGTGTACCAGATTAAGTATGACTTTCCCTAATTGACACCAATATTCGAAATAAGTTTTATGATGACATTCGTCAGTTCATTATGTGAATTCAGCTGCCCCACCTGTTCTTGTGGAGGGGAAAACTGTTGTAATAGGCCTTTAAGGGATAGCAGCATGCAATCACTAGAAGGGAAGTGTGTAATGTGATGCAGTCTCAGTTTCACTCTGGCCTGTGAGCAGAGCACATGGCACACAGCTCTGCTGATGTCTTTAAGCTTTCTATCCATTTTAAATGTTCTCATGTGCCTAGTTTAAATAAATGAACCCACAATGTGTTTACACAATCCCTTAAGAGTGATTGATGCCTTTAGATTATTATAAAAACACGACAAAAGCAGTTGCGGGATTGTACTTGTTGCTGCTTTATATGAAGGACTAATGGCGGACCGTTCAAATGAAGGAATCTAACCATTGCTTGTTGCTGCATGGTATGTAAATGGGACCTGACCAGGAGCCTTCCCAGTCGTGAAGTTGGGATTGAGTCTGAGTGGTTTCCAATAGGAATCACAGGTTGGACCTTGGATCTGCAATTTCTTGGGGGACAGGATAACTTATCAAATATATAAAGAAATCCGGTGTTTACTAAATTTGCACTGAAATGTAATGGCATATCAGTACTGAACCAATCATTCTTACAGTAGAGACTGGCTATCAATTTGAATACTTATAATCTTGTCTGACTAGTATCCCCCTCTGGACAGATGGTGGATTCAACACTAATGGGGGTTGCAGTGTGGAAAAAATTACTTCTTGCTTTGATCTCATTCGAAGAGCGGGCAACTGATTTGAAGCTTCAGAATTTGCAGCTTGCTTTTATAATGCGCCCAAAACTGAAAACTGAAGAATGGAAAATCAAGGGGAGAACACCAATGATTTTCATGCAAGTGTTTCTGTCACATTTCCAGTGTAAAACCAGTGTTAAATGTTATGTTTCACTGCATCTTTCTTCCCCTGTGTTTCCTTGGCAACATAATGTGTATTTCTATCTGCTACATAGGCCCCAGTATCACCGGGTAGGTGGGAAGAGTACAGGGAGCCAGCTAGGCCGAGAAAGCCTGGAAAGGGCCTCATTTACATAAATGACAGCAGGCTCCACCCAAATAGACTCGGTGGTCAGCAGACAGGGACAGGAATTAGTGATACAGGGCCACAGTGACCTATGGGAAAGGTGACCTTCCAATTTTATCGGTCCAATACTTTCCCATCTATAAACTCCAACTCGGCAAAAATATGTTGGCTTTATTCTCTCCCATACTAATGCCCACTTGATCACCACTTCACATACTCATGAACCTACAATGGCTCTTGCCACCACCACCGCAACATCTCCAATTTTAAAAAATGTCCTCATCGTCTTTAAAGCCTTCCATGGCCTTGTCCTTCCTATAAAAACTTCCATCCCTACATTTCCTCCTGAGCTCTATTTCTCTGACTGCAGCCTCCTGTACAGCCCTCTCCCTCCACCCCACCAAGGGCAGCCATTCCTTGAACCATTTAAGTCCCAGTCTCTGCAGTTTCCCTGCTTCTACCTCACTTTCAGGACCCTATGGAAATGCACCTTATTCAACGCTGCTCCTAAATCTCACCACCTCTGATGCAGTTTAGGTTTTCCTTACATGCCTATGAAGTGTGTTGGGGTGTTTTTGTACATTAAAGTTGCATTTTGTTTTGCATCACTTTACACCAAGCTTGTCCTTTGTAACCTCTGACAGAGCCTCATTCCAGAATTCAGCTTCTTCTCAAACTTGTAAAACTGATCCAAGAGGCAGAATGGCCTTTACTCCAAAAACATATTTATGTGCCTGAAGGATGACTACACAGGAAATGTGTAATTTGTGACAATCTTGTAATGTCCCTTTTTTAAACCAATAAAGACACTGTCTAATCACTCACTAACGCCATGCTAGCTGACTTACATTGGCTCCTGGTCTGGCAATGCCTTGAATTTAAAATTCCTATTATTGATTTCAAATCACTCCATGGCATTGCCCCCCCCTAACTTTGTAATCTCCTCAAAACCAACAACTCTGCGAGATCTCTGCACCCCAATTCTGGTCTCCTGCACATCCCCCATTTTCTTCACTCTGCCATTAACAACTGTACCTTTAGGCATCCAGTCCCTAAGCTCTGGAATATTCCTTCCCTAAACCTTTCCATCTTTCTTTGAGATCCTCTTTCAAACCTACCTCTTTGAGTCTTCCCCTCCCAATTATCTCCTTCGCTGCATGTTGTATGTTGGTAGTCTGTTTACGGTCGTGGGCTTGAATCCCACCACTGCCACCATGTTGTATGTTGGTTGTGACTGGCTAAGGAATGAATGCCAAGACATTGGTGTGCCTGAACAATACCTGGTTTACTGGTTTAACATAACTATATAAAACATAACTATATACATGACTGAGTGTTAGTCTAAACCATAAGCATTCTGCCTCTTGACTCTTGGTGTTGTGTCTCTTACATCATCATGCAGGCAGTACTGTTTCCATAGTCCCACAGATTAACCCTCTCAATCCTGATCACCCTAATATGACAGCGCAATGTCAATGTTAGTCTGATAAGGTTCCTCTTACATTTTCCTTTCTCAAAGGCACTCTGTAAGTGGAAGTTGTTGTCCAATGTTAACTGCTGTGATTATTACTGCCAAATACGAGGCTGTGTCTGTGAGCAGAGGGGCAGCCATTGGTTCCAAATGCTGTTGTCAATATTGACGTGCACAGTGCAAAAGCCTTGTGTTTTTTTTAGAAATAAAGACAAACCATGGCTTTCTGGAATGTTGCACTGGATATGTGGCTGCATTCGCCATCATGACTTTCTACCATTCTGCTTTTTGCTATGAGCTTTCCCATGGGATGAAGGTGGGGGAGCGGGGGATTGCGGGAGGTGGGTGGTGGAGGGGGAAAAGAGAAAGGAAAATAAAATTCTGGGCCATTTCAACGGGCTTAAGAAAGGTCAGACTTTTCGTGAGCTATGAGGCACTGGGAGTAATTCTCACTGTGACATAAAAAAAATTAGAGTAATTCTGGAAAAGAAGCAAAGGCAAGTGGCTATAACGATCAAATTAGACATGGGCAACATACCTGTCATAGAATCCATCTCTGTAATAGTCGTAGTCAAAGTCATAGCCACTTCTGCGGAAAGAAAAGAAGCCATTCAGTTTAGAGCTAAGTGAATACTGACAGCATCTGAAATAATTCTAATGACAGGGTGACAGCAGTTGTTATTTATCTCGATTCAGGTTAGGTGGCTGGCAACGCAAGTTCTGAAGCTCAGGGCAGTCAGAGGGGAAAAGGCAGTAACAAGAATCGTGCCGAGCATTGAAGCTGGGCTCTCTAGGATCCCAGCTCCGACAGAATCTCCCCTACCGTTGCGTGCCGAGGTCCAAATTGACCGCATGTCCATACAATACAATTGTTAAAACTTCTGACAGCCGGTTGGTTAAGGGGGAGACGAGAGGTCAATCTTTACCCAGTTTTAGATTTATTCACAAAGTGAAACATTACACGTTTGGATCCTAACTCTACAACCCAGCACTAGTGATAATAAGTCCCTCCTTCTTTGTGTTCAAGTAATCATCTAATGAATGCCCTCTACCTGTACATTCTTAATCTTAGTTTACCAGTATATAATCAACAATGTCTGACCAGCCCGTACTCTCCTGTATATTTTCCAAATTGGAAATAGATGGTACTGGCAGCCATTTTATGCCAGACACAGTGTTGTGTGGAACTCGTCTGTTGAAGGTTTTCAAGAGGAATTGCTTGCCTGAGAAATCACCTTCATCTTGTGTCACAATGCATTGAAGGTCACTCCAAACCCCGTAAGAAAAGCCCATTACTTTTAATGGAGTCAGCCCCTTGAGCCTGTTCCACCATTCAATTAGAACATGACCTGTGCCCCAGCTCCAATTCACTTCACATCCCTTACCTAACAAAAATCTATTGCTCCCAGTTTGAAAGCTGCCATTAATCCCCAACACCTACCAGTTTTGGGGTGAGAGAGTTCCAGATTCCCACTACCTTTTGCGTGGAAACTTGATTTTGCTCCTAACTGGCCTGGCTTTATTTCCAAGGCCTGTTTCTCGACTCCCCCACCAATAGAATTAATTTCTCTGTATCCAGCCTATCACAGTTTAATCACCTCAATTAGATCACCCCTTACCCTTCTAAACTCAAGGGGGTAACAAGCCAAGTTTTGCAAATGGTCCTCACAATTTAACCTTTTCAGCCCCAGTCTCATCCAGCAGTACAAATTACAGCTGTCCTTCAGACCTTGTCTAGAGTGATTATTCTAAACTATATAACATGCAAACATGTTACTGCTCTTGTAGCAGCTTGCGATAACAAACAGTGAACTTTGACCAAAAAGCACATCACATCACATTCATAGATATTGACTTAATGTTAAAGCCTCTCCCATAATCCAGGAATGTGAGGCCTCCATCCCTCTCTGGGGGAGGAGGTGGTGAGGTATGAATTAATGCCAGGTTCCCATTGACGGTGTGGCTATCCCTGCCTTTGCTAGCCTACCACTGGGCAGCTGGAGTGCTTGCCTTGATTAGATGGTGGCCCCTTTTAATATGTAAATTGGTGGCAACAACAATTTGTGATCTTAAGATGCACAAAAAGCCTCGATCATCATATTTAGACAGGACTGGGTGGACTGTGTGTCGTACTGGCTCCACTCGGTATCAGAGAGTTCAGTAGGTAGGTTTTAACTTATTTTGTGGGGCTGGAGTGCTCCTTCAGGCTTCACAAAATCAACCTGGGCCACTACACGGGGACCAGTCTCCCCCTCCTGCCCAGGGTTAAAACCATGCCTGGGTGCTCGATTTCAGTCTGCCGAATTATTGATCAGGTATTCAGTGCCTTTGGAGGAGGGACACACAACCAGCAGCCAGCACGTTTACTTGTTGCGCTTCCTGCATGACAATTGGCCCACCCACAGCTGGGTTAATACTAGCTGGGGCAGGATGAGGCCCTTAAATGGTGGTTAATTGTCCAGTTAAGAAACTCAATTGGCAGCAGGGCAGGAAGGCCAGCCATGGGCCATCCCGCTCGGTGGAGCATTCACCCCTCGCCCTCCTGTTCGATTAAATGCCCTGCCATCAACTCGCCATTAGAGAGGGCAGGAGATTCTGCCCATTAAGTCACTTTTACACTGGTTGTCTATTAACTTGTAGTCTGTGATTCTGTGAGCCAGAATCCCAGTGTATATGCTGTTAAATCCAATTTCTGTAGACTAGCGGCTAACTCACAGCCTATGTAGAAAGAAAGACTTGGGGCAGAATTTTGCCATCGGCGAGCAGGGGGTGGGGCCTGCCCGCCGATGTGTAAAATGACGCGGGATAACGTCGGGCAGAACCCCTGACGTCACCCCGCTCCATTTAAATTTTCAGGAAGGCGGGGGCACAGCAATATCAGCCTTGGGCCCGCCGACCTGCCAATGGCCAATTGAGGCCATTGACAGGAACAATTATACAATTAAAGGACCTGCCCGTCCAATCTTAAGGTTGGTGGGCAGGCCAGGAGCCCTGGCGGCAAATAGAAAAAACATGAAACCTCAACCACAGGCGGGATGAGGTTTCATGCAGGGTTTTAAAAATTGTAATAAAGTTATAGTGTAAACTATGAACATGTCCCATCTCATGTGACATTGTCACATGAGGAGGACATGTTAAGGGATTTTTTTTTCTCTATTTTTAATCTTTTTCAAAGTGGAAGCGATCTCCCTGAGGCTGCACTTTGCCTCAGGGAGATGTGTGCTCTTTCCTGTGCATGCGTGAAAGACACACTCTCGCTTTTGGGGAATCCCACCGCCTGCACAGGAAGCGCATAGCGCTTCCCGCCGGACGTCACGCTGGGCGGGCCTTAATTGGCCCGCCCACATAAAATGGCGGTGTGGGCCGCTTTTCCAACGGGGATCGGCTTCCTGCCCACCGGAGATTGGTTCGGGTCCACCCACCTGACAGGCAGAAAATTCTGCCCTTGTATTTATATAACATCTTTCACAATGTCAGATTTTCCCAAAGCGCTTTGCAGGCCATTAAGTATTTTTGAAGCGTCCTTGATATGTTGAATGAAATGCAGCAGCCAATTAGTACACAGCAAGCTCCTACCAACAACAGTGGGATAATGACTAGATAATCTGTTTTAGTGATATTGGTTGTGGGAAAAATATTTGGCCAGGACACAACTTAATCAGGGGAGAACTTCCCTGCTCTTATTCCATAGCAATGTGGGATCTTATACATTCTTCCAATGGGGCAGATAGGGTCTCATTTTAACACTAATTCAAAGAAAAATACTGCTAGAAATCCAAAGTAAACGCAGAAAAATCAGAAACTGATGCAAATATGCAACAGGTCTGGTAGCATGTGTGAGTGCAGAAGCAGAGTTAATGCTTCAGGTCGTGGCCCATTCTGATGAAAGGTCAGGACCTGAAATGTTAACCCTGATGCTGCCAGACCTGCAATGTACTTCCAGAATTTTCTGTGCTTATTCCTCGGTTTAAGCTCTCACCCAAAAGACAGAACCTCTGACAGATTCCGTGCTCAAATCTCTGGAGCCGTACGTGAACCCAGGCTCTTTTGCTTAGAGGTGAGAACAGAGACATTTCTGACCTGGTAATTAACTGTGTCCAACAAAACAGATTTAACAGCAAGGACACTGAACATGCTCACAGAGACCAACTTCCAGAATTTAAACTAAGAATTAGGGTTGCCAACCCTCCAGGATTAACCTGGAGTCTCCAGGAATTGAAGATCAATCTTCAGGACACTGCTGTGTGCAACCCTGGAGAAAAATCATTGGCACATTAATAGGATTTTTTTTTTTGTTGTTTTCTTTGAACATTTCTCTTTACCAGCTATAAAAATATCAGAAATGGGAAAAAAATGGATGTCTGGCTGAAAGTCAATCATTGAATTGGGTAAAGAGTCTTTTTGCTTTCCAATTGGTGCAGGAAGGCAGAGCATCACAAGGATGGATGTGTTGCCGACTAAGAGCTGAAGTGTGGGGGAATTCATGTGATGAAACCTCCAGGAATACATTTAATCACAGTTGGCAACCCTAATAAGAATGCACATTTTAGATCCAGCTGAATAGCTTACATTTAAGTGTGCTTGAGTTTGCAGCCCTAAAGCAGTCATGTTATGACACCACCCTCACTCGTTCATACGGAATGAGGGAACAGTACAGAACAAGAGGAGGCCATTTGGCTGATCATTCCTGGGCGAGGTTTTTGATGGAGCTGTCCAGTTAGTCTCCTTCTCCTGCTCTTACTTCAGAGCCATGTAGTGTTTCCTTTACAAGCGTACATCCAATTCCTTTTGAAAGGTACTTTTCAATCTGCTTCCATCACCTTTTCACAGAGAGCATTCCAGATCACAACACACTGTGCAAAATAATTCTCCTGATTGTGCCCCAGGTTCTTTTGCCAATTATCTTAAATCTCTTTGCTTTTACTAAATGGGTAATTATAATACGTCATAACCACACAAGCATTCCTCCTCCTCCTTCAGGTACCACGCCTCTAATAGGGAGTTGGCGACCATGGACTTCCTTTGGTTTGGTCCATGATTATGCTTGGCAATGTATTGCAGTGGTTTGCCATAACCTTCTACAGTATCGCTGACCAGGAAACTCTCCCAGTCTTACCACCTGCATATTGGAAGAATTTACAGGCTGATAATCAACCTGTTCGGCTGTGTTATGAACACACCTTCCGTGGCCATCAAGTCCTGAAGAGGGTCTTGAACCCAGAGCTTCTGGCTCAGAGGTAGGGACACTACCCACTGCGCCACAAGACCTCCCTCCCCAAGCATTACATTTCCCAAATAAAAAATTTGAGATACAAATACCTGACCAACAAGTAAAAGCATGGGAAATCACATATTATAGTGACCAATGGAATGGATCAGGAAAATTTGGATAATAGAATGGCAATCCCTGTTGTGGATGTCATTGGATATGGATATCTTGGCACTTCAATCAATTTTGGAACATAGTTTTCCTAGTATTCAGTGTCACCGCCAGTGATTGATGCCATTTCTGTGCTCCTACTGTGGATTTCAACACAGGCTCCAAGATGCCACCAACATTGCAGCTGTTAAACTCTTATGAAAGGAAATGGGCAGTATGTTGGCAACCTGTGGCAATTTGAACCCATGGCTCCTCACGTTGAAGGTGGCAAGCAGATTTGCTCGTGTGATAAATCAAATCAAATGGCCCCTCTCATGTGTCTCCTGGTAGCAGACTCAATTGCAGGTGCAGCCAGTGATGCTAGCAATATCAACAATGTAGCTGGGATCATTTATCTTATGGAGTGGCTTTCAATCAGCTACATTGCAGATTTGGCATTCTGGGAGGACTGTATACACAGAGTGACTACAGAGCTCGGTTTGTGACGTGACTGTCCTGGGCAAAGATCTTCTCTGCCAATCACACAATACTGCCACTAAATCTTCCCTATATCTAACCAATTAAGTCATCTAATTTTCAGCTTACGTCTACATCCTAAGAGCTTTCACTTTTGGCACACATCTATAAGGGATTGTGTAAATTCTTGCTACATTATCAGTCACGTTTGACATCATGCACCAATTCTCTGCACAGGGTTTCCAACCCTCCAGGCCTGACCTGGTGTCTACAGGACACTTGCTCAGCAACCGGGGAAGAAAAAAAAATAATGAAAAAAAAACCCAAGACTTTTTAAAACAAAATTTTTTCAATCATTCTTTGTCACCATGGGAAAAAAAGCTGTTTGACTGGCTGACAAGTAACAGCCAATTGGGTAATTGATGTGGGAAGTGGTGAACTGTGATGATTGACATTTCAAGTGACCAATGGCAGGAGTGGGTGGGAGGTGGAGGGGGGTTGGGATGATTGGAGGCAGGAGGTCATTTGGCAGCACCTGACGGAACACGCCTGGAGTTTGGAGTCCGCGACTCACACAGGGTTTCAGTACATATCTTACGCATGACCTGTCATTTAGGGAGTTGGTTTGGTAATTATTGCTTTAGCTCTTGTTAAATGAGCTTGAATTGCTTCCTTTGGAACAGACGATGATATTTTTACCACTCTAAAATGTGGAGCTAACAGACCTGCAATTCCCAGGACCATATTCCTGACCTTTGAAGATGGGAATCACATTCGCTTTTCCAATCCTCTGGTATCATCTCTGTTGCCCAATGAACTGCAAAAATATTTCTGCAAACGCTCCCCATCCCGTGCTTACTGCCTCATTTCCTTAAGTACTTTTGGAAGGCTTCCATCTGGTGCAGATGGCTGATGAATATTCAACATTCCCAGCTTTAAAAATGGGCCCATTTTTTCCCCTCCATCAGAATGCATATACTCTGAAAATTACTAAAGGGCTTTCAAGGTATCCAACTCAGCACCTCAGTCCCAGAGGCTGAGACTCTGAGCAACGCCTGATGCAGAGGTCCGCTCCACACAGGAGAGCTTTGTTGACACTGTTTGTAAGTATTGAAATTGAAGAGGAGGCAATCTTAACCTTCCTGTCCGGAAACTAGTGGGATTGGGTGCAACGCTAGTTTTTGTGCCCTGTCCCATTTCCAGTTGGGATTGGACCAGGACGCCGTGGGACCCCCCTCTGGGAATAAAAGCAGCACCCCCGACCATAGGGGCGCCTTTACTGGCATCAGCCAAATGAGGGAGCTGTCCTATTCTGGATGGTGGCTCACCTCTCCCAGCCGCTGGCCCAAACAGAGGGCCTGGCGGCTTATCTGCAGCACCATTAGGACGGGGAGGAGAGGGTGCCGCCATATTGAGAAGCCCTCGCATGGAAGGGGAAAATTCCCGGCGCTCGGGGAGGCGAACCCTCCAGTGGTAGCATCAGGGACTTTGTGGGCGGCCGCTTTTGCCGGCGAGCCCCACTGTGGACCATTAAAGGCTCCCTCCCGCTGCTGGGAGACTGCCTTGATATAGTTGGCGGTCTCACCTCACATCAGGAGGCCAACCCGATGCTGGTAAAATCCCGGCTATCTGATAAAATTGCCATCAGTAGGCCAGTGAAAAATAAAAATGAATATTGAAAAAAGGGGTGAGGATAGAGGAGAGTGTTTGTGGTCTGAAGTTGTTGAACTCAATGTTAAGTCCGGAAGGCTGTAAAGTACCCAATCAGAAGATAAGGCGCTGTTCCTCCAGTTTGCGTTGAGCTTCACTGGAACATTGCAGCAGGCCAAGGAAGGACATGTGGGCATGAGAGCAGGGTGGCGTGTTGAAATGGCAAGCGACAAATGGCAAGGTCTGGGTCATGCTCGCAGACTTAGCGAAGGTGTTACGCAAAGTGGTTGCCCAGTCTGTGTTTGGTCTCCCCAATGTAGAAGAGACCACATTGGGAGCAGCAAATGCAGTAGCCTAAATTGAAGGAGGTGCAAGTGAAGCACTGCTTCACCTGAAAGGAGTGTTTGGGCCCTTGGATGGTGAGGAAGGTGCCGTATAAATGCAGGTTCTTCCTTTCCGAAAGTGGTTAAATGTGGATGTCAGGTGAGGAGAGGATTGTTTTGGCTGTGCTGCCACTTACGGGAAGATCGACAGCCAACGCTGGTTATCTCAGAAGGTTTTGGGAAGTGTAACAGCAGCTCAGCACTAGTGGACACCTTAACGAGAATAGGACAGAATGGGGAAAACCAGACAAGGGTTCAACAAATACCTGCCTCAGTTGCCAGTTTGGCAATGTTCAAGAGTTCATTGAGGCTTCCTTTTGAAAAAGGCATCACATTTGGAATCTGTTGCAATGTTTCTGTCAGATCACCTGTCACACTGTTCATGCTTCTTCCCACGCTTAAAACATTTTATTTCACACATTTTATGGTGGGATCACTTACTACATTTTTGTTAGGCAAAGGTATTAAGACCAGTCAAGATCTCATGAATGGCAGGAACAGGTTCGAAGGGCAGAATGGCCTCCTCCTGTTCCTCCCATTCTGGCCATAGTTTTCTTGATGTTGGCATAGGCCAGATAAAATATTTGTCATTATGTTGGGCCTATCACGAATGTCCTCTCAGGGTCAATGGCCTCAATTACTGCTGTAAGCAGTCAGAGTGTAATGCTTTTAACCCTTCACCCTCCTACATCTACTGCTACAATAGAAGATTCCAAGGATGTAACAATAACACCTCATCTTGGCTACATACTCACTCTCTCTCAGGAGTACTGGGTTAACACAAGGTGAGGTTTAGCTTGGCTCAACTCATTAAGCTAACTAAGTTGCCCACCCACAATTTACACCAATTCAAACTTTGAAACCGAATGTAAACAACTGAACTCAATCTTTTATCAGCTGGCTGCCCCGACTCTACCCACCTTCAACTTCCTCCTGGAGGCGGTGACTGAACTTGCACTACTGCATTCATGTGGAGGAGGTTGGACAATCCTCGTGGGTGAACCTGGACAAAAGTGTCAGAAGGCTGTTCGCAACACTGGAGCCATAGGCTCAATCCTACCTGGGCTGATACTGACCCCGTTCCAGGGGAGGTCGATCGGTGTCATTTCAGGGGCAGGAACCCTAATCGACCTTAGCCCTTCTGTATGAGTTCAGTGTGTAAAACTAAACTAAACCATGGAGAGTTGGGGGAGAGAGGGGTAGGGGTGATTTGCCACTTTTCCTGCCAAATGGAAAATGGAAATGTAAAATCGGAGAGCAATCTCCTACCATCTGATGCTAAATTTTTTTTTAATAATTCATTTATTGGATGTGGGCATCCTTGGCTAGGCCAGCATTTATTGCAATTCCCTAATTGCCTTTGTTCAAAGGGCATTTAAGAGTCAACCACATTGCTCTGGGTCTGGAGTCACATGTAGGTCAGACCAGGTAAGGACGGCAGATTTCCTTCCCTAAAGGACAATAGTGAACCAGATGGGTTTTTACAACAGTCGACAATGGTCATCATTAGACTTTTTAATTTCAGATTTTTATTCAATTCAAATTCCACCATCTGCCGTGGTGGGATTCAAACCCGAGTCCCCAGAGCATTACCCTGGGTCTCTGGATTACGAGTCCAGGAACATAATAGTCCAGCGACAATACCAC
Source organism: Cetorhinus maximus (assembly GCF_964194155.1). Lineage (NCBI taxonomy): Eukaryota > Metazoa > Chordata > Chondrichthyes > Lamniformes > Cetorhinidae > Cetorhinus > Cetorhinus maximus. Next base: position 85,327,686 of record NC_135884.1, read on the forward strand.
TATGCCATCGCCTCCCCAAAATGGTGACCATTTACCCCAAGGAGGTCTAAGGGCAAGTATTTTACAGCAGATGGCAGATCTACTAACACCTCTATAAAACCAGGGTTAGTTCATTTTCAGTTAGTGTATAGGAAGCCTATAGTGGCCATAACCACTTTCCTAGGACTTGTTACAACCACACACTCTCTCTCTTTTTCTGTCTCCTATGGAAACAACAGCTCTTTGGTTATCTAGGGTTCATTTCATTCACTGTTAGAGAATATTTGGCTTGCCAACATCAACAGATAAAACAGTGATAACAAGCAAATTTGAGCACACAGCAGGGATCTGAACTTATCCATTTCAAACCAGATCTATTATCAATCAGCCGTAAGATAAAACCTCAAGGCAGCAGGCACAATAAGCAATACGGAACCAGTCAGCGAGACCTGGAGCTGAGTAAACAAACAGGAAGCAAGGATACTGAGGCTAACATATCCAGAGGGAAAGGTGGAATTTCATTCCAAGGAGGTAACTAAATAATTGGGGGGGAAAGGGGGAAGGAAGATGAAGAAGAGAAATGAAAGGAGGAGGAAGCAAAAGACATTGAGTCGACAGTAAGGTTATATTGTTAGAAGATGGGGAGTACATCATTCTGGATCAGTACTGCCCCAATGTGACATAATGACCCCTATATTGCCTTGAAGAACTCAAAACATTAATTGATTTGACATGAGCTGCACACGGATCTCGTGTGTGAAATGTGACTTCACTTTCTCAGGTGAAATTCAAGACTGTGGCTGCCAGAGATTGGATAACAACAACAACCCTTATTTACATAGCACCTTTAATGTGAGACTTTGTACTAAAGCACTTCGGAGGAGCGTTATAAAGCAGAATTTGGCACCAAGCTACAAGAGACCTTAAGGCAGATGATCAAAAGCGTAGGAAGCAGTTCAGAGAAGCTTTACGAGACTAATACCTGGAATGGGTGGGTTGTCTTATGAGGAAAGGCTGGGCAGGCTAAGCTTGTATCTGCTGGAGTTTAGAAGACTAAAAAGTGACTTAATTGAAACATACGATCCTGAGGGGTCTTGACAGGGTGGATGTGGAGAGGATGTTTCCTCTTGTGGGAGAGTCTAGAACTAGGGGTCACTGTTTAAAAATAAGGAATCGCTCATTTAAGACAGAGATGAGGAGAAATTTTCTCTCAGAGGGTTGTGAATCTTTGGAACTCTCGTCCTCAAAAGGTTGAAGAGGCAGAGTCTTTGAATATTTTTAAGGCAGAGCTAGATAGATTGTTAATAAGCAAGGGGGTGAAAAGTTATTGGGGGTAGGTGGGAATGTGAGTTGAGGTTACAATCAGATCAGCCGTGATCTTATTGAATGGTGGAGTAGACTGGAGGGGCCGAGTGGCCTACTCCTGCTCCTAATTCATATATGTTCACATGTTGAAAGCTTGGTGAACGTGGCAATTTTTTTTTACAGGAGCATCTCGAAGGAGGAGAAATAGAGAGGTTTAGGGAGGGAATTCCAGACCTTAGGGTCTTGGCAGCTGAAGGCACGGCCACCAATGGTGGAGAAATTAAAATCAGGGATGCCCGAGAGGCCAGAATGAGAGGAGAGCAGATATCTGAGGATTGTGGGGCTGGGGGAGTTTAATCAGTTAGGTAAGGGCTGAGGCCATGGAGGATTTATAGTCATGGATGAGAATTTTAAAATGGAGGAGTTGCTTAGCCAGGAGCCAACATAGATCACCAAGCACAGCGGTGATGAGCAAATGGGATTTGGTGTGAGTTAGGACATGAACAGCAGAATTTAGGTTGACCTCAAGTTTACATGAGTAGAATGAGAAGCTGACCAGGAGAGCATTGGGAGAGTCAAGTCTAGAGGTAACAAAGACATGAATGAAGGTTTCATCAGCAATGAGCTGAGGCAACGACAAGTTATGAAGATGGAAATAGGCTTGGTGAAGGCACGAATATATGGTTAAAAGTTCATCACGGGGGCAAATATGATATCAAGGTTGCGAACAGACAGATTCAGCCTCCGACTATTGTCTGGGAGAGGGATGGAATCAGTGGCCAGAGAATGGAGTTTGTGGCAAGGTTGGAAGATGATGGCTTCAGCCTTCCCCACATTTAATTGGAGGAAAGTTCTGCTTACCCAGTATGTCGGATAAGCATTTGGATAAAAAAAAGATGAGCCGCGAGAGGTGGTGGTGAGGTAGAGCTGGGTATCATTGGCACACATGTGAAAATTAACATTGTGCTTTTGGATGAAAATCCATAATTAAAATTTTGAAGAGCAGAGTTAATGGACAGTGGGCAAGAAAGATAGGCTGACTGCGGAGCCTTTAATTCGAACAGCCCCAGCAAAGGTTGGCAATGCCGAGTGCTAACTGCCCTTTTTCAGACCCTGACAAAGCTGCAGTGTATTTCCACTATTTCCTAGTCAATTTTCAGGAACTGTTCTTTCTTGACCACCCTACTTCCTCTGATGGTGCCATAAAGCTCATTCGGTACAGCAAATGGAAGGCCCATAATCCACGAGAGACCCGTGAGTCCGTGCTACTGCTTAGACAGCCAAGGTTAATGATATTAATCTTTGAGTTCCACACAATGTTGGTGTAATTGGGGGAAAAAACGTACAAGTGGAGTCACTAAATCCACATTACAGTGATCAAGATTTGATTCAGCATCCCTCCCCTCCTTCCCCAGTCAAACACTGTACTTAAAAGCAGAAATTTGCTATTGCTTTTTACTGGGTTAGGTCATTTATTCTGCAAAACTGAATGCAATTTACAAATTTGGAGCATTAGGCACAATGCAAAATATTTGTAGTGGTAGGTAATGGTGAACTGATTGACTATATTAGCAACGCACCATTAGCATAACATCAAATGACTTTCGCAATGCTTTGAGCAGCTACCCAAGGCTGACAGCATACCCATCATATCTGTATCTGAAATTAGCTCAATGAATAATAATAAAAACCTTTTTGAATGTCCCTTGCCAACTGATAGAACTTTCATTAGAAATGATTAGGTTGGAGCTTGGCTCAGCTGGGACTGTGCAGCTCTTCCATAGATATGGGGGCACGCATTGTTGGCCTTGTTCATTTTTACCATCAATTTTCTTTCTGTTAGGAGATTATTGAGGAATTGGTAAGGAAATAGAACACAAAGCTCTTTTTTAAACATGCTATAGTCAATGATGAGATTGAGAAGGTACAGGAAAAGCCAAATCTGCAAATGTGAAACAAAAACAGGAAATGTTGGGAATATTCATTGGGCTTGCAGGCACCAGAAGAGAGGAAATTTTGCGAGCGAACATCCTTTGTTGGAACTATGGCCAGAATTTTCCCATCGGTGATTTAGGGGCGGGGCCCGCTCGCCGACAGAAAAATGACGCGGGATGACGTTGGGAGGAACCCCCGATATCATCCCGGTCCATTTAAATTTTTAGGAAGACGGGCGGACAGCGAAATCAGCTGTTTCCCCGCCAACCTGTCAATGGCCAATTGAGGCCACTGACAGGATCATTAAGCTCATTGAAAGACCTGCCCGTCCAACCTTAAGGCTGGCGGGCAGGCCAGGAGGCCCAGCGGGCTTCTGAAAAAAGATAAAACCTCATCCACTGGCGGGATGAGGTTTCACCTCAGTTTTTAAAAAGTTTATTAAAGTTTCTCATATTTATTAACATGTCCCATCTTGTGTGACAGTATCACATGAGGAGGACATGTTAATAATGTTTTTCTTTCTCTATTTTTAAAGTTTTTTAAACATTCAGTGCTCTCCCTGAGACAGCACTTAGTCTCAAGGAGCAGTGCGCTCTTTGACAGCTGGGGATTCCCTCCCCCCTGCACAGGAAGCGCATAGCACTTCCTGTCGGGCAACCCGCTGGGCGGGCCTTAATTGGCCCACCCACTCAAAATGGCAGCCGGCCCCGTTTCGGCGGCAGAGTTCGGCTGCCCGCCCACCGCCGAGCCAGTGGGGCCCGCACGCCCATCAAGGTCAAAATTCTGGCCTATATCTGCCTGATGGACTAACCCTTCAAATGCTGACCAACCTGCTGCATGTTTGCCATCATTTCTCCTTAACTTTTGGTAAAGAGAAACCAAAGGAACTCATTATCTTGAGGTCTTTGGGCTTTTATCTCCCCCAGTCCACAGACTTGAGTACATAATCCAGATGGACTCCCAGTGAATACTGAGAAAATGCTACATTGTCAGAGGTGCTGTCTTTTGGATGAGATGTTGAACCAAGTGCTTGACTGCCCTCTCAGGGTCTAAAAGATTCCATGGCACTATTTCAGGGACAGGCAGGGAAGTTATCCCCAGCGTCCTTGCCAATATTTATTCCTGAGTCAACATCACCAAAACAGATTATCTGGATCTCACTGCAGTTTCATTCATGCACAAACTGGCTGATTTCTGAAAGTACACTAGAGACAACATCTGAAATGTATTAAATTGGCTGTAAAGTGCTTTGGAAAATCCTAAAAAGATGCTACAGATTTTATGTTTATTCATGGGATGTGAGCGTCCCTGGCTAGGCCAACATTTATTGCCCACCCGTAATTGCCCCTGCGAAGGTGGTGGTGAGCTTCTTGAACCACTGCAGTCCATGTGGTGTAGGTACACCCACAGTGCTCTTAGGAAGGGAGTTCCAGGATTTTCACACAGCAACAGTGAAGGAACGGCGATACATTTCCAAGTCAGGATGGTGAGTGGCTTGGAGGGGAACTTCCAGGTGGTGATATTCCCATCTATCTGCTGCCCTTGTCCTTATAAGTGGTAGTGGTCGCGGGTTTGGAATGTCCCGTCGAAGGAGCCTTGGTAAATTCCTGCAGCGCATCTTGTACATGGTACACACAGCTGCTACTGTGCGTCGGTGGTGGAGGGAGTGAATGGGGTGCCAATCAAAAGGGCTGCTTTGTTCTGGATGGTGTCAATATCCTTGTGTTGTTAGAGTTGCACTCATCTAGGCAAGTGGAGAGTACTCCATCACACTCCTAACTTGTGCCATGTAGACGGTGGACAGGCTCTGGGGAGTCAGGTGGTGAATTACTTGCAACCTCTGACCCGCTCTGGTAGCCACAGTATTTATATGGCTGGTCCAGTTAAGTTTCTAGGTCATGGTAGTTGATGTTGATAGTGGGTATTCAGCAGTGGCAATGCTGTTTGAATATCAAGGTTAGATTCTCTCTTGTTGGAAATGGTCACTGCCTGACACTTGTGTGGCGCACATGTTATTTGCAAGTTCTGAAGAAATGCACAGTCTCTCTTCCTTTAAAGAATTGTGGTAACCTGTCAACTTGGTGGCCACAAAGTATTTAGTTTTGAGATCAGAATGAGCCTGAAAATTAAAGAGCATGATTTTGGCAGTGACTAGTGCTGTAGTTATAGTGTTGGGAGTATCAGCCCGAGGACTAAAGTTCCAAGTTCCATCATTGGCTTACTGCAAAATCGAATTCAATAAATACGGTCATTAGCACTGAAAAAAAAACATTCCATAGTATTCTTGGTATTATTAGACTAATATAAAATACTTAACGAGTCTGCAGAGATATATGAAACAGGAGCTTTATTAGAACATATCTTAATGTTCTGCCTTACATCAAACTTTACAAGAGACCAAATCATGTGATGTTACATCACTTCCTGTGATGATGTGCACAGGGTATGATTAGCATGATTAAACATTTCGAATCAACCCATTAACAGCCCAATATAATATGTTACACTACATCAATGGCCGAAGTTTCCCTTCAAGCCACCACCCTGACTTGGAAATATATCGCCATTCCTTCACTGTCGCTGGGTCAAAATCCTGGAACTCCCTCCCTATCAGCACTGTGGGTGTACCTGCACCACATGGACTGCAGCGGTTCAAGAAGGCAGTTCACCGCCACCTTCTCAAGGGCAAACAGGGATGGGCAATAAATTCTGGCCTAGCCAGTGATGCCCACATCCCATGAATGCATTAAAAAAAAGAAAAACAGATGGACTGGTCAGAGTCCCATGTGGGATCTTGCTGTGCACAAATTGGCTGCCACGCCTTCCACAAAACAACAGCGACTACATTTCAAAGGCAAGTTAACTGGCCATACAGCATGTTGCGATGTCTTATTTTTAATGAGAGGGAATCTGCAAAATGGACTTTGCACGAGAGGCTTCAAGGTTCACCATCGAGAGTAGCTTAGTAGCGTCCTGATCCAGCTGGCTGAATCTGGAATGCCAGAGCTGCTTTGCACCAGGCGTTGAGAAAGTAACCCTCTCAATCTTGCCTTAGCAATAAGTAGTGAATCTAGCATTAACAGAAGCGCAGTAGCAACTTCTAATGTTTTGTAGTTTCCTTCCGAGTCCTGGAGCAGGATGGAGTACTTACTCCTTCAGGCCCTGCAGACCGCTACCTCCCGCACTGGCTGCATAATTCCAGGGTGCAGAGGGATCTAGGTGTTTTAGTACATGAGTCACAAAAAGTTAGTATGCAGGTACAGCAAGTAATTAAGAAGGCTAATGAAATGCTATCCTTTATTACGAGAGGGATTGAACATAAAAGTAAGGATGTTTTGCTTCAGTTATACAGGGCATTGGTGAGACCGTACCTTGAATACTGTGTGCAGTTTTGGTCTCCTTAGTTAAGGAAGGATGTAAATGCCTTGGAGGCAGTTCAAAGGAGGTTTACTAGATTGATACCTGGAATGAGTGGGTTGTCTTATGAGGAAAGGTTGGACAGGCTGGACTTGTTTCCACTGGAGTTCAGAAGAGTGAAGGGTGATTTGATTGAAGTACACAAGATCCTGAACGGCCTTGACAAGGTGGACGTCGAAAGGATGTTTCCTCTTGTGGGTGAGTCCGGAACTAGGGGGCACTGTTTTAAAATTAGGGGTCACCCTTTTAGGACAGAGATGAGGAGAAACTTTTCTCTCAGATGGTTGTGCGACTTTGGAATTCTCTGTCTCAGAGGTGGAGGCGGGGTCATTGAATATTTTTAAGGCAAAGGTAGATGGATTCTTTTTAGGCAAGGGAATCAAAGGTTATCGAGGTTAGATCGGAATGTGGAAATCGAAACACAAGAAGAAGATCAGCCGTGATCTTATTGAATGGTGGAGCAGGCTCCTGTTCCTATTTCATATGTTCGCCCCTCCACATCCCGTGTCTTGGACTTTCATCCTGCTGTCCCAGCCCCCTTCTTGACCACTTGCCTTAGTGTTATGTTAATCCCACCTTTGTGGCCACCTGCTGCCCGAGTTTTCCTGGCTGGGCAGCCATTTCTGGTCAGGAAGTTGGCTAGTGACCTATTAAGGAGGCTAGTGACCTATTAAGGAGGCCTGGCCATTAAAACATGGGGCTGGATTTTATGAGGCAACATGATCCCCCCCCCCCTCCCCCCCTGGCCCCGACCGACTGAAAAGTCCACTGGCAACCCACCCACCAGTAACCCAGCTGCTCCACAGTGATCATGAGTCTGTAATCGCCCCTGTCTGGGAGGAAGACTTGCCCGAGAGAGCTGCCGGCCAAAAGTCCCAGCAGCACCAGAATTGAATAGTGGTCTGCTGGGACTACAAGCAGTCCACAAAGAAGAAGTGTCATGAAGCCCAGGCTTCAGGTGAGTTCGGGGATTTTGGATGGGCCTTCCTGGCAGGCCCCAGTGAGGTGGGAGGTGGAGGTGGGCGGGGACAGAGAGGCTGGGGGCCGGGGGTGCCACCTATGGGCGCAGAGCACACCCCAAAGGCAGTAACGTACAGGTCCAACAGTAGACCATGCAATGAAAGCTGCTGGGCTACCTGTTTTGCCTTCACTTTCCCCGCTACATTTAATACAGCAGTAGAGGTGGAATGAGGCCCTTAATTAGCCACTTAAGAACTTCAATAGGCCCAAGCATGGGCAGGCTTCCTGAAGCCTTCCCTGTCCACTGTATGGGAGACAGGTGGGCAGGAGGACAGCGTACAGGCCACCTGTTTTATTTCATAAGGCCCCCCCACCACCGCCTTCAAATACATCAGTTGTTGCGGGGGGCACCCATAAGATCCGACCCGTGAAAAATTTTTTTTTTAAAAAGTCGCCAATCCAGCTGGGAATGGTACTTCTGAGTAGTGGAAAATGGAAAATAACAGTTGAGGGTAGTGGATGCTAAGGGCCCCCTCTACAGCTAGAATGAATAGATTATTTTTTCTCTTGTTTTATGGGACTTGTAAATACATGAGGAGCGAAAATCTTGGAAAAGAAAGTGGGGCGGGAGTAAACGGGGCTGCCAATTTGCTATTGTCTGTTTCATGCCACAGCCCACGATGTCTGCACTTGCTTGGTCTTTCAGCAAAAGGTTTACGGACAATTAGTTTTGACCTTCCTATTTACACTACTGTAAGGGAAAATGGAGAGAGAGAGAGATGGCATTCTGTCGTTCAGCTGTACTGGTGGGAGAGCTCACGAGAGCACAAAAGATCCAGTGGATAACATGTCCTTTCCATTGTATACTCTGCTATTGAATATGCTTAATCTATACAGCAGTAGATGATTTCCTTCATTATTCTCTTGCTGCCTGACAGACTGGACAGATTTAAACAATCTGCTGTAAAGGAAATGGTCCACAATCAGCTTGAAATGATTGTCTTCAGTAGTTATTCTTAAATGGTCTTTGACTCCAATTACTGGGAAACCCTTACAATCACCAAGCCCTACAACTTGTCCAAAATGATTCAGTGCAAGCTGAAAATGCTGAATATATAGTGAAATTAGAGCAGGATTCAGAGCTGTCTAGCGTCAGGTTTCACATTGGCAGACAGGGAGCTCAGCCCTAGCCATTTTAATTAGCTGAGACGGTAGGCATTGCTTCATTGGAAATGCCTGAAATGCTTGACCAAGGCCGACTACAGCTCAATAGCAAAATCCCGATCTTTGTCATACCAAGGGGTTATGTTTGTGTTCTCTTCCTCCTTTAATCTGGTCACGATGCTTTTATTTCAATTTTTGAAAAAAGCAAGCTTCTGATACTTAATTTGACTTCATTTTGCTATTTGACCTTGGGTCAAAAAGAAAACAAAGTTGCACTTCTCATGCTTTTCATGACATATGTTGACCCAAAGCATTTTACAGCCAAAGATGTACTTCAGAAGAGTGGTCACTGTTGTAATGTAGGAAATAAAATCAGCCAATGTGCACATAGAAAGCTCCCACAAATAACGTGGAAATGCCCAGATAATCTGTCTTTAGTGATTTTAGCTGAAGAATAAATATTGGCCAGGACACTGGGGAGGACTCTCCTACTTGTCTATGGAGTAGTGTCTTGGGATCTTCTACATCTAACTCTGAGGGTGATGGGGCCTTGGTTTAATTTCTCACTCAACACCTGACAGCCCTCCCTCCGTTTGACACTGATGTTAGCCTAGATTATGCACTCAGGTCTCTGGAGTGCGAACCTGCCAACACTCACAGCCAAGGTTCAAATATGAATACCTTAATTGAGGTCATGGAGCTTATAAAACCAAACAAGGATTGGGCGCTTTCAGAAAGCAGAGAAGGCAGGAAAATTGAAAACATAGCATTTTCCTTGTGTCTGTGCTGCTCTGTGAGACTGAAGTTTCTCCTTCAGGAGAAACCTCAGTTTTGCGCTGGTAAGGGAAGTTATCCTCGGCCTCCCCACGTTTGAAGAGTGCATAGTCTCCTGAAGACAACATTTAGTGTTTTCGAGAGATTGTTGTCACAATAATCTTTTTTGAGCGTGAAACCTTCTTTGAATGAATAAAAAGTTCTCCTCTACAGATAGTAAAATGACCCAAGGCACTTCACAAAAATTCATCAGACAAAATTTGCACTGAGCCACTTAAGCAGGCCTCTGCTAACCAGAAACTCAACTGGATCAGCCACATAAATATGGCTATCAGAGCAGGTGAGAAACTGGGAATTCTGTATGTGTGGCTCACCCCCTGAATCCCTAAAGTGTCTCCACTAACTACATGGGGCAAATCAGGAATACTCCACTTGACTGGGTGATTGCAACAGTACTCATGAAGCTTATCACCATCCAGGACAAAACAGTCCGATTAACTGACAGCCCCATCCACAAGCCTCAAACATCCATTCCCTCCACCACTGTGGCTGAGGTGTGTCCTAGTCTCAGAAATCACTGCAGCATCTCGCCAAGGTTTCTTCAGTGTCACCTTCCAAACCCACAAAGTCCACTGTCTAGATAGACAATACAGCACATGCATGGGAACACCATCACCTTTGGGTTCCCCTCCAAGTCACACATCATTCCGATTTAGACACGTATTGTCATTCCTTCAGTGTTGCTAGGTCAAAATCCATAACTCCCTTCCTCAGAGCACTCTGGGAGCTGTCACCACTTGGACTGCAGCGGTTCAAGAAGGTGCCTCACTATCAGCTTCGGGCAATTAAGTATAAGCAACAAATGTTGGCCTTACTAATGACACTCAAGAGTGAATAAAAAAACCAAAATGCATGTACTTTCTTCCTTTCAGCAATCTATCATCTATATTTTAACAATTTTCCACCACGTAGTACACTATGGTACATAGGTTACAAAAACATTGTACTGACTGATTCATTCACTTAACGCAACAAAACCAGAGGTTTTTAAAATATGTTATTTTTTGAATTATAGTTTAATTGAATTTTTGATTCAATGTAGTGTAGTTTTTGCAAGCTTCGGGGAAATAGTTTATAAATTGTTTTGTTTACATAAAACACATTTTATAACACTTTTCTCCTGGGGGGAGATCGTTATTTCTCAGCCAAGTTTCAATCAGGTACAAAACTGACTTCTGGGCAAAAACATTGACTTTGGGTTGATTTTTTTTTTTGCCAAGTTTGTATTGTCTGCTTCATCCACAGTAAAACCACTGATATGTTATAACTCTGTTCTGACCATATTCTCCTTTTCAAGGGGTTACTGTCCTTAATACCTGTGGGTCTGTGCTATTCACTTCTCTCAAATGGCGATGTGCTGTTCAAAGGGAAATCAATTGGCCTGTAAACAGAGAACCGTATTTAACAACTGCTCCTTTTAAATGTGAACGTTTTAAGTGGTGAGGACTTTGCTTCAAGCATCAAACCTTGTTCCTTTGTTATCCTGCTTTGTACTTTATCAATACTACTCTGTAAACACATTAATGGTCTAGCTTCTTCTATCTTCACCACACTGAAATCGAAACTCATCACAAGTTCACAAGACAATTATTGACGAGAAAGGTAATTCAGCCCATCTTCATTCATTCAGCCAGAGAGAGACCCCTAACTGTCCCCCAACCCACACTGTAACATCCAGTAATTGCTTAAGTGAATTCCAGGGTTGATGCCTCCTCTACTCTACACATTGATCACTCCCTGTGTGAAGGAATTACCTGCTTTCAGCCAGCAAAGAACTCTTCTCCAGTCTGAACCTACATCCCTTGTTCTTTCAATTTAATTTGAAGCAATATTGTGTTAAATTTTTCAATACTCTTTACAATCTTATATACCCTTGATAAACACCTCTCTTTCCAAGCTGAGAAACCTGGACTTCTCCAGTTTTTCCCCCCCATAGATCTTACACCTGGCTGGGGATCTGCCTTGTGGATCTTCTCTGCATTGCCTCAGGGTGTCTCTCATTCCCTCATGATGGAAATATTGCAGTATTCAAGGCGAGGTCCGATCAGAGCACTATAATGTTTGGTCATCACTTGCCTTCTCTTACTATGCTGTTTTCCAATGTAGTTGAACATTCTATTGGCTTTCTTGATTGTTGTTCTGCATTGGTTAGACTTGTTCATGTGTCAAATTGACAAAATCTCTTTGAGCTGCATTTTAGCCCATGTATGACCCCAGCAGTAGTTGTCTTCTTCTCCTGATGACATTGATTCCTTGACCAAGTATGGATCGCTGCACCAGTTGCCTTCCACGCCTAGCAATGTTGACCACTACCCCAAGAATGGTGCCACTGCACTGTGTTGCCCTTCAATAACTCACCCCAGTGACCATTCTTCATATGTGACCCCAGAGATTGCAAGGGCAGGTACATCATAACCGAGCTTGCCCTTACCCATGATACAGACACATGTACGCACACAAAAACACAAAAGCAAGGATTGCCAAGACTAGCACAGCTTTTGGCTTATTTTTCAGCTCCTTAGTTCATGAGTACAGAAGTCAAGAAAGGAGCTGTTAACTCAACTCCAGCAAAAAGCAACTAATTCAGCATGTCCTTGACATAACAGGACTTGTCAACTAGTGAAGAAACATAGTATTGAGGACCAGATCTGGTTTTCTTCCATTATGTTTCCCAACATATTGTAAAGTAGTGGAAGGATTTATTTTCATATTCCTTGCCCTGGCCACCCCGGCTTTTTATTACTATTCCCCCAATTTGTAGTGCAGGGAATATGTTAATTGAATCATGGGTTTACAAGTCATTGGCTAGTTGAGGTGACCTAATCAAAAAGTATGTTCTTTGTCCTCTGTGCACACAATGATCAGTACACAGTTTTTCTAGTGAAAGAACAGCAGTCATAAACCTTTGAGAATTTCTACACTGAAACTGGAGATAAAATAAGAATCTATTTCAAGTACAATTATATGTAAAGCTACCTCAAAATGGTACCAGCCTCTTTCCTTCCTCTTGTCCAATACAGACTCACTTCCATATACATGTACATAAAAAGAGAATACTAGAAATACACATAGCAGGTCTGAAAGCATCTTAGGGAGAACAGAATGAAGGAGTTTCACCTGAAATACTAACCTGTCTTTTCTCTTTCGAATGCAGGTTGATCAGTTGTATGTTTCAGCACCTGCAATTTTCTTTGGACCCCACCTGCACTTTTTTGGAGAATGGGACCATGCAGTTCAAGGACATTTCCTTGGACAATGTCCATACTGATTCTCAACAAGGAGTGTTCTGGAAGAGTGGCTTAAGTGGATGTCTCTTTGGGTGGTTTGCCACAAATTCAGGAGAATCTGGCCAACTTGCCCTACAGTGAAGGCAAAGCCATATGATAGGGGACAATGCAATTCAAATTCATATAAAGCAGCAGTAACAACTCCCAGGCTACTAAGAATGCAAGTTAGTTCTGTATATTCTTGAAATACAAGATGTTGAATGCTGAAGAGAAGACACAATTGCGATTTTACCCAGTAAGAAATTATATAGGTAGGCAGCTAAAATGAATCAAGTTACTTACCCATGCTGGAGCCACCAGAATTCAGTTAGTGACTTTGACCTTTTCTCCTCAGCAAGGACACCTGCCTAAATCCAGCGGGATCCATCTTTATGTTTTCATTTCAGGTTTGAGCAGGGACACAGCTTTGTCTTTTGCCTCAGCGCCGGAGGAGGCCGCTACAGGTTAAGTGATCTTCCTGCCACATTAGTGCCAACAAGAGTAGGAGCCACAACAAGGAACGTTTCGGCCATCGCATCAGCATGCCATCCCCCGCCACACCCCCTGCCCAGGACCAGCATCTGACCCGACCCTTCCTACCTCCTGAACACAATTCCACCCTCTCCCCAGCCACCTAGAATCCAGCAATGCAATCAATCTCATTTTAGCCAATGACGCCTGGGCCAGTTGATCTTCCACCGCTTCCTGATGACTGTCAGCTTGAAGGGGACAGTAGCTGGCCAATGCAATTTCAACATGAGCTGGCTGTTAAAACCAGCCAAGCCTCATTCTGGTGTGGCTGGGTGGAAATTAACTCGTCAGCGAGATTCCCGCTGGAATCCCACTGACAGTTAAAACCAAGGCTATGTACAGACAATTAATGGGAAGGTCCCTTTCAGCCAAGTCTTTGCTGAATACCGAACAGTTATGCAAACCATTGAATTTTGATGAGAGGGAATTGTCAGCTGTCACTCCATGGGGATCACTTTTGATGCTGAGTCAGAAGGTTGTGGGTTCAATCCTGCTCCAGAGACTTGAGCACATAATCAAAGCTGACACTCCAGTGTAGTGAGGGAGTACTGCACTATCAGAGACGCCATTCGAAAAAGAACAGAGAAATTCTCCCTGGTGTCCTAGACAATATTTATCTCTCAATCAATATTTTAATACAGATTATCTGGTCATTACCTCATTGCTGTTTGTGGGAGCTTGCTGTGCATAAATTGGCTGCCTTGTTTCCTGAATTACAACAGTGACTATACTCAAAAAGTATTTTATTACACGTAGAGTGCTTTGGGAGGTCATGAAAAGCACAAGATAAATGCATGTTTCTTAAAATTTAATTTACTCCAAATTATCCCACTGTAACATCACAGAGTTGTGCTCAAACACATGATTACGCTGACAGCATGACCACAGACACTGCTGGGACTTCAACCAAACTGTATGTCCTCTACCAGAACTACGACAATCATGAGAAGGGGCTCAGCCCAAGACATGGTGCACAAAATACTTCAGCTGAGATCTTTGATGTCATAATTTCCTAAACTTGACTGACAATGATTGAGAATAACTGCATTCTACCCCTGCATTCACACACTGGCTGGTGGCAGCTTCACCTCACCAAGTGCAGAGACTAGAAAGTGCATTTCAACTAATATATGAAGGGGTTTACACAACAGCAAATTATTCAAAGTCCTTTAAAACCTCACAAACTCTGCTCTGAAAGTAATGAAGGAGATTCAAATGACCGCATTCACTGAGTCAATATGAGGCGTACTTGGGCTCGACTGAATCTGGCGCTTGACTCTGATATGGGCATTTTAATCACATACTGGGCGTCTGCTGCCAGAGAACCTATATAGTATCAACGGGAAGGTATGAAAGCTTCCCTTACTGATTGTATACTTCAAAGAGCCCAGGAAAAACACTGCCTTTGAGAGGCTTTGAAATGGAAATAAAATCAATTTGAGAGAATCTGGGCTGCTTTGATAGAACCGTGTAGGAGGAATTAATCCAGTCTTGTTGTGGGGCTGCGGTTGACTACCCGATTCATTGCACAAAGCCTGAAGAACAATGGTGTGCTGGCAAGAGTGTCAATAACAAATCCACTTTCTTTTCCCCACTGAAGGTGACTGATAGGACAAATATTTCTCCTCATATAGTATGCAAATCAACTCCTTTCTGTACCCCACCACTAACCACAAATAAAAACAGTTACAATATGATTCCAAGTAATTCTATCATGGATATACCCGCAAACAACTCTTGAGTTTTTCTGTAAAGAGAGTGCACTACCAGCTTTTACTGGGAATAGACTATGAAAAGAAAAAGATACGTAGCCCTGAAAAAGTTACGTTCCTCTCTTCATTGCGATTTTAGCCGCTCATCTTCAGCCTGCCTGCTGTTCTACCATTCTTTCCTTTGTTTTGGTTAGTCCTTTTGTCAGTTGATTCTGCCTCTGCTGTTTTTTTTTTACTTCACAATTCTCTGCATGGGATTCTGTTTCTCAACTGTTGCGGAGTCATCTGACCGTAGCCGTATGAATATGCGTGCGACTTAGAAAACAGAGGCCTTGTTGATAAGATAAAATAGTCCAATGACCTTGACCTGGCTACCTGGACCAACTTCAGATTATTTGTAGAGTTGGCTTTTTCAAAGAGTCAGCACAATCACAATAGGCCAAATGGCCTTCTGTTCAGCTGTAAGTTATTCTAATTCTATGATCTCTGTTTCTCTTCCCCTCTTAAGGGTTTTGGGTTGAAATTCCAAGTTTGCATCAATTCAGAGCCAACCCTTCCATTACAATATCCTTGGCTGTAACTTTCAGCATCAACATTTGCTTAATTGTCCCAACTGGCTTATGTTGGAATAGACAGAAAGTATTTAGATGAGTGACAATCTGCAGCGAGATTTTACAGGTTAACAATCATGTACACATTGTTCAAAAGCCAGCATCGTCACTAGGTTTATCATATCGGTGTCAGTACACCATGGGGGGAATCAGTTATGTCGGCTCAGAAAAAGTCATACTGGACTTGAAACGTCAACTCAGTTTATCTCTCTACAGATGCTGCCAGACCTACTGAGTTTTTCTAGCACTTCCTGTTTTGATCAGAGTTTAAGTCTGTGTTTTAACATTGCACCACAAGCCTGATGTTTTTAATTCACTCCCTCAAATTTCTCCCACCAAGAACTGTCACTGGGGACAAATCTGTCACTATCAGCTCTTCAGCCTGGCGGGGTTACATAGCTCAAAATGCTCTCCCTGAGCTTGGAGATGCCAACCTTAGCATTTTGTTTAGTTTTTCAGTACATGTAACCTCGGACTTTATGAAACTGCAGTGATATGCTGCATGTAACTAAGTGTTTTTAAAGGCTTGCCACAGCACCTGTAGACACCCACAAGGAAAAGGTTATTTGCTAAACTCCTAACACGGCTACTGGAGTCAAAACACATAAAGTGCATTGCACAGCCTGTGACTGCGTATCCTTAGCAGCTCCCAATTAATGGCTATTTAAGCAAATCAGGACCCATACAGGTGGATTAACCGTCCGAGTACGGAGTGTTTGTTTCAGGACTGACAATACAGGCTGCTCTGCAAACTCCAAGTCACTGATAGAAAGAATGCTCACAGAAAAATCATTAAGGAATAATCAGAGCTGTAATAGTCAGCGTTCAAAGTGTCTCGCCGAAGGAGCGTCAGTTGTAATTTCAGTGCAATCCTCAAACTGTTAATCAAACCGAAGAACTACCCATTGGAGCTGGCAACATTAGCTTTTGCTGTTCTTTAGTGAAAGCGAGCTGATGTACTTGCTCGATAGTAGCGTCTAATGCCTTGTCCCTGAGCACTGCTTCAGCACTCAGAGAAGCTGAGCTGGGCACTGTTCTGTTCAATAGAATGCACCAGTCACTGGCTAATATTCATTTTGCACATGCAAGAAGGAAGTAATCTCTTCATAATTCTCAAATTTCTTGCTGCATTGACAAAGCTAAATGTTTATCTGAATCCACGCATCAGACATTTTGCCAGGACCACCCGACAGGCATTCAAAATTGCCTCACTCACAGGCTAATAACCTACCTCATCTTCCGATTATCCATTAGGCCGTGTAATGAGAACTGCCCCATGCGTTAGAGAGCATTCAATTGTGACTGCGGGTCAGCAGGCAGAGTCTTGCAGAAGAATTTATCTCTAAATCGTTCATGGAATTGCTGCAATAGATTCACTCACACACTTGTGTTCAAAAAATGCTGTCTGGCACAGGGACTGATCTTGTGATGCAGTGTGCTGTACTCAATTGGTCCCACAGCATTAGGGGGGTGGGAGGGGAGAACCAGATGCAGCAATGGGGAAAAAGAAGGAGTGCATTGGGAAGGGGAGAGAAATAGCACTCCCAACCCACACCAAGGCTCTGAGCTCTGAAAAACCCCACTGGCTGTTAGAAATTTGTCCTAGATGTGGCGGTTTTGAATCAACTGCCCCTTTAACCAGCACCACAGCACCAGATATTCAGCTCATTCCCATTCAAGGCTTGGAACTGCAGGTGACAAATACCAATTGAGACAACTTGGTTGTGAAACTCATTGGAACAGGAGTAGGTCATTCAGCCCCTTGAGCCTGCTATGCCATTCTTTCAGATCAAGGCTGGTCTGTATCTCACCTTGTTCAATCAGTTACCAGCTGTCTTTGTGGGAGCCACTCCATTTTGAAGAACCATAGACCAGGGTTTGGTAGCACAGCACTCATTGAAACATGGCACACCCTCCACAAAGGGTCCTCTTTCTGATTATATTGCCTCCAATGACTTTGCTGTTTTCTGTGTCTTTGCAAGAAGAACTGTGGGATCCCAGGGTGAACACTCTATGCATTTCCCCCCCCCCCTTTATTCCTTCATGGGATGTGGGTGTCACTGTTGCTAGCAGTTGCTGCCCAACTGAATGGTTTTCTAGGCCATTTCAGAGGGCAGTTAAGATTCAGCCACATTGTGTGGATCTGAAGTCACATGTAGGTCAGACCAGACCAGGTTGGCAGATTTCCTTCCCCAGAGGGGCATCAATGAATCAGATGGGATTTTATGACAATTGACAAAGGTTTCATTGCCACCCTTACTGGGACCAGCTTTCAATTCCAGATTTATGGCAGACTCCACCAGCTACCACAGTGGGATTTGAACCCATGTTCCCAGAGCATTAGCCTGGGCCCCTGGATTACTAGTCAAGTGACACTATGCCACTGTCTCCCCAGATTCATCTTGTCTGCAGTGTGAATTCTGACTGGAACTGTTGGAGGCTCTGTCCTATTTCAGAAGCTTTCGGCCTGCTGTTGTGAGATCACACAGAATGGAAGGAGCCATGGCCAAATCTATGGGCCATACAATTAGTTTTAAACAAATCTTGTTCTGATGAAGGGTCATCAACAAGAACCGTTAACTTTGTTTCTCTCTCCCCGGATGCTGCCTGACATGAAGAGTGTTTCCAGCATTTTCTGGTTTTTATTATACATGAAAAGGTTTAGTCATTGAGTAACAACAAGACGTCTGACCACTAATCACTGGTGAATCATTGGAGTGAGTTCCATCATTTCTTGTATTCTGTGGAAATCGGGAACCCTTCCCCACTAAAGGTTGCAGCTGCTGGGTCACCTGAAATTTTCAGGACTGAGATTGATAGTGTTACAAACGGAGGGGGTTTAATTTAGAACAGCCCTGATTTCTCCACTCTTTACCTGTCCGTAAACAGAAAGCTGTTTTTTAAAATTTTGATTTCTCCCTTTATAAATGGTAGCATATTTTCCCCAACCCTTCAGTTTTGGAGTGATCCAATCCTCTATTAATAACCCCATAGCAAACTCGAGATGGAGTAAAATCAGAGAGTTTGTTTATTTTACACACACTCAAAACGCAGGGTGGTGGTGGGGGGCAGGGGCAGTGTTGCTATGTAATCCTGGTAGATTCACACAATAAAAGAGAGAAAAGGGCAAGAAAGGGGTTCAAGGCAAAGACCACAGACAAAAAAGAAGAATTTTGGTTTCACGTGAGTCCAGAATCAAGAATCAAAAGTCCAATGGTGTATTCCTTCAGAGGCTAGCAGGCTGAAACTGTTGCAGGATGATCTGCTTTTCCAGAATCATGATGGAAGAACACACGTAGAGATGAATTAGTCTTGTGGGTGCAGATACAGAAGTTCAGATGTTCCAGTGGAACCCAGTGTAAATGAGGGCTGGGGAATTAAAAAACCCGGGCCGAGCTCTTTCTGTTGCTATTTGTTAGGTGGTCGATGGTAGACATAAGCAGGCTGCTGGCCTGAAGTCCTGCTTCTCTTTGAAAGTTAAACAGTGACTGAAGACAGAACCCAAAAGCTGTATAATTAAAGCGATTTAGATAGCTCAAGTCTTAGTCATGTGAAAGGGTGGTTTTGGGTCAAGCTATTCAGCTAAAGAGGCCTCGCGTTAAAACCCATTGTGCTTTGAGCAGGTAACTGTAGAACCAATAGCACAACGTTGGAGATGAGGAGTCCCAATAGCTCTGCCTTTGTCCAGCACTGGCTGGTGCAGACGCCTCATTTCCTAGCCCTTTCTGTTTCTGGAATTTTTATACAATGCAAGGAATGTTACATTCCAGGAGTTTGATGAGTTAGCCTTCGTCCATTTTTAAATTGCTCAGAAACTCCCAGAGCTAACACCATGTGGTCATCTGTGGCCATTTTAATCAGTCCAGCCATTTGTCTATTTTAAATAGATAAGTTTATAAAGTAGCCAGGATGATATAGATATATGTATTTTTCTTCCTGTCTTCTGATCATGACAGTAGTTTTTTTCAGCGAAGTGTTCAAAAGAAAATGGAGAAAGGGTGGAAAAGTGAAGCTGAGGAATAGATCAGCCATGATCTAATAGAATGGTGGAACTTGCTCAAGGGTCTGATTTTGCTGTGATACTGGTACGATCCTCAGGAACCCTCGGGCTCCAGAGAGAGAATGTGGATCCATTCTTGGGGGTCGCCCATGGGCTGCTACGTAAATACACCATTTGGTATGCTGTTGAGCCATACATAACAGGAAGGTGTCAGGTTCAATGTTCATTCAATGCCGAGTTTTCTAATTTCATCTCGGACTCCTTTGCTTTAGCTTTCTAAACAGAAACTAAACAGCTTCCAATCCTGATTCAATTGGTAGCACTCTCACTTTTTGAGTCAGAAAGTTGAGTCAAGTCCCACTCCAGGGGAGGAATGATACGGGGGGGGTAGAAGCATGCCACCTCTGGAAACCAAATGGAACCGACCTGCCCCACACCACCCCGCTCAACAGCCATAAGGCGTTGTAGGCCGGACAAATGAGGACCGAGTGGGGCGGAAGTCCCGCCCTCTGGAGCTGCCCGCCAATCTGATTGGCCGGCAGCTCCATCAGTCCCAGGAAGGTGTAAGTGGCGGCTGCCGGGACTGCAGAAGGAAAAGAAGATCAAGGCCCATGGATCCCCGGAGCAGGTAATCATGGGAGCATGCGCTGGGAGAGTTGGGGGAGGTTAGGAAGAGCGGCGGGGAGGGGAAGTGGGGTGGGTTTAAGGAAGGGAGTGGGTAGGAAGGAAGGGGGCATTCGACCTAAGGCGGGGCATCCCGTGGATTGGCCAAGGGCCATCCTCGAAGAGCGACTCCTCCCTTCCTTCCCGCCCTTTAAACATTTAAGTTTAAAGATCAGGCTTCCCACTTCCGCTCTGCTGCCCAAGCCAAATGTTTTAAGGCGCGGGTAGTGTATTATCAGGGTCAATTGGCTTGACAACAAGCCTAATTGATGCTTAATTATTCATTTAAATATGCCAAAATTGGCAGCCTGCCCGACCCCATATTTTGGGGGAGAGTTCGGGGTGGGCAGGAAGGTGGTGGCATGGGTGCTCACCCCCTTCGGAGGCACGTAATATTCAGCCCCAGGACTAGAGCACAAAATCAAGACTACTGTCTTTTCAATGAATGTTAAACAAAGGCCCTGTCTGCTTCTCTCAGGTAGATGTAGAAAATCATGGTACTCATTATTTCATAGAAGAGCAGGGGAGTTCTTCCCGGTGTCCTGGCCAACATTTATCCCTCAATCAACATCACAAAAACAGATTCTCTGATCATTATCTCATTGCTGTGTGCAAATTGGCTGCTGCGTTTCTGATATCGCAAGTGACTACACTTCAAAAGTACTTTTAAAAAATTTATTCTTTCATGAGATGTGGATTTCATTGGCAAGGCCAGCATTTGAGCCCATCCCTAATTGCCCTTGAACTGAGTTGCTTGCTCTGCCATTTCAGAGGGTAGTTAAGAGTCAACCACATTGTGTGGGTCTGGAGTCATATAGCAGACTGGGAAAGGGTGGCAGATTTCCTTCTCTAGGGCATTAGAGAATCAGGTAGCTTTTTATGACAATTGATGATAGTTCCATAGTCACTAAGACTAGATTTCAATTCTAGATTAGCTAATTAAATTCCACTAGCTGTTATGGTGGGATTTGAACCCATGTCCCCAGAGCATTAGCCTGGGCCTCTATAGTATTAGTCCAATGACATTACCACTACACCACCATCTCCCCAATATACTGCATTAGGCTGTCAGTTGAGGTTCAGCTGGTTGCAATCTTGCCTTCTAAGTCAGAAGGTTCGGGGTTCAAGTCCCACACCAGGTCTTGAGTATAAAAATCAAAGCTGACACTCCAGTGTAGTACTGAGGGAGTACTGCATTGCCGGAGCTGTTGTCTTTTGGATGAGACGTCAAATCAAGGCTCTTGTCCACTCCCTCAGGTGGACATAAAAGATCCTATGGTATTATTTCAAACAGGAGCAGAGGAATTAACCCCAGTGTTCTTTGCCAATATTTAACCCTCAAAAAATACCACTAAAGCAATTATCTGATCATTAGCACACTGCTGTTTGCGAGAGCTTGCTGTGCACAAATTGGCTTCTGCGTTTCCTACGTTACAGCACTTCAAAAATACTTCACTGACTATAAAGCAATTCGGGACATCCAAGGGTCATGAATGGCGCTATATAAATGCAAGTCTTTCTTTATGTCCTGAGGTTGTGAAAGGTGCTATATCAATGCAAGTTCTTTCTATTTGTATTACTATCCAGTAACCATAGCTGCCATAGCTGGAAAGATTGTTGTGTGTGTGTGTTCCACAAGAGGACAAGATTGGGTCTTCTTAATTTCACAGTGACAAATAGCCTGTGACACAGAGTATCAAAAACTCCCATTTGGACAAGTCACCAAGGAATGTTGGCACTTGTACAATTGTACATCAGCAAGTGGTTTCAGGAGAAGAGGAGAGAAATCAGAACAAGACATGTATATTTCCAAGTATATTGCACCAACACAATATATACCGTACTCTCATTAAATATACCACTTCTATAACGGCAGCAGCACATTCTGTAGCTGTCAGCAAGAGTTTCTGGTCCTAAGGCAATTGTTCATGTCAATAAATGATTTATGATTTATTAAAGTTGGTAACATTTGTTAGAGTAAGTTGCACTCCAAAGCTGAGTGCAATCCCTTGGCTCCCTGAAGTATGACAGAGCTATTTGGCAAATACCTCAGGTTCTTTTGCACACAAGTAAGCCCTAATTGTTATTATATTCAGTCGCAAAAAACTGAAATTGCTGTACTCTTCCCACTTCTGACAGGTCCGCAGAGAATACTGCAAAGGATCACAGATTGGGGGAAGTGAGGAGTCCCTTACACAGAGCACATCCTTCTCCAATTGAAGGACATCACATAGAGCGTAGGCATGAAAGAGACACTAGTAATGTTAAGTGTAGTTATGAATTTTGGAAAGAACACCATGATGAAGCAGCATCATCAAAATGGTCCTACTTAGAGGGAGTTGCAGAAACAAAGGGACCTGGGGGTGCTCTTTCACAAGCCTTTGAGGGTGGCAAGGCAAGTTGATTATAGAGCTAAGGAGGCACACAGAATACTTTGGAAATAAGGGCATTGAATATAAAAACAAAGAACCCTCCTAAAACTTTACCAATCACTGATTAGGCCTCAGCCAGACTATTGAATACAATTCTGAGCACCACACTTCAAGAAGGATGTTAAGGCTCTGGAAAGGGTGTAAAGGAGGTTTTTCAGAATAGGGCTATGGTGAAGGCCTTCAGTTATGTGGAAAGACTAGAGAATCTTGGATTGTTCTCCTCAGAGGGTTAAGGGGAGACCTAAGTGTTTTGATAGAGAATATAGGGAGAAACTATTTCCCTTGGCAAGTGGCTTAATATCCACAGCACAGGTTTAAAAGAATTGGCAAAATAACAAGAGGAGACCTAAGGGGTATTGTTTTCACATAGAGGAAAAATGCAGTACCTGAAAGGGTGTTGGAATCAGATTCCAAAGTAACTTTGAAACAGCAACTGGATATTCAAAGAGGGCTAATTTACAGGGATTATGGGGTAAAAGCCGGGTTTGTGTCAAAATTGGACAGCTCTATCAAAGAGCTAGCACAGGCACAAGGGGCCAAATGGCCTCCTGTACTGTATGACACTACGAATGATTCTTTCTCTAAAGTCTACATAGCTAATTCACAGGTCATCTTCTTAGATTATAGGGTTGCTATCAATGGCTGTTCAAATTCAGTGCCATTATTGGAATAAGAAGCAGAGGAAGAGGAGTGGGCCATAGAGCCCACTTGAGCCTGTTCCACTAAAATGATATCATGGCTGATTTGTACTTCAACTCCATTTATTCCATAGCCATATCAAAAATTTATTGATCTCAGCCTTAAAACTTTCAATTGCAGCTTTGGGGAGAAAAGATTTCCTGATTTCCAATACTCTGAGTCAAAGTGTTTTTGATTTCACTCTTGATTGGCCCAGCTCAAATTTTAAGATTGTGTCCCCTTGCGATTCTTCCACCTGTGGAAGTCGTTTCTACCCCATCAATAACGTTTTAAACACCTCCATTAGTTTGCCCCTCAATCTACTAAACATAAGGAATTACTAGCCAAGTGTATCCAAACTGTCCTTACCCTTTAAGCCCAGTGTCGTTCTGGGCACTGTACCCCTCCCCAAATTTATCTTTCCTGAGGTTTGATGCTTAAAACTGAACGCAATGCTTCAGATGGGGTCAGATAAAAATTCTTTACAACTGTAGCATAACTAAATGTTGGTATTCTAACCTGCCTTGAGATAAAGCACATCATTATTAGCCCCTTTGATAACTTCTTGTACCTGTGCACTAGTTTTTAGTGATTTTTGCATCTCAAAGTCTAAATCTTCCACAGCTCTTGGTCTCTCACATTAAGAAAATATTCCAGTTTCTCTTTTCTGGATCCAAACCTCACATTTCCTCATGTTGGTCTTCATCTGCCACAGTTTTGCCCACTAACTTAGTCTGTCTTTACACCGTTGTAACATCATACTTCAAACCACATAGCTTATTGTGCATCCTAACTTATTGTCATCTACAAACTTGGATATACAAAGAATAATTTGCATCAGAGACTGAACTGGACTAGCCATATAAATGCTGTGGCTACAAAAGCAAGTCAGAGGCTAGGAATCCTGTGGTGAGTAACTCACCTCCTGACTCCCCAAAGCCAGTCCACCATCTATAATGCACAAGTCAGGAGTGTGATGGAATACTCTCCACTTGCCTGGATGAGTGCAGCTCCAGCAACGCTCAAGAAGCTTGACACCATCCAGGATAAACAGCCTGCTTGATTGACACCCCATCCACAAACATTCCCTCCCTCCACCACTGACACACAGTGCAGCAGTGTGTACCATCTACAAGATGCACTGCAGGAATTCTCCAAGGCTCCTTAGGCAGCACCTTCCAAAGCCATGACCACTACCATCTAGAAGGACATGTGCAGCAGACACATGGGAATACCACCACCTGGAAGTGCCCCTCCAAGCCACTCACCATCATGACTTGGAAATATATTACCGTTCCTTCACTGTCACTGGGTCAAAATCCTAGAACTCCCTCCTTAACAGCACTGTGGGTGTACCAACACCATATGGACTGCACCAACTCAAGGGCAATTAGGGATGGGCAATAAATGCTGGCCTAGCCAGCGACGCCCACATCCCATGAATGAATAAAATAAAAATATATAGCATCTTTCACAACCTCAGGACATTCCAGGGCGTTTCATTGTGAATGAAGAATTTTGATGTGTAGTCATTATTGTCATGTGGGAAACATGGCAGGCAATCTGTGCACAGCAAGGTCCCACAAACAGCAATGTGCTAATGACTGGATAATCTTTTTTTAGGGATGTTGACTGAGGGATATTGGCCAGGGCACCAGGAGAACCCCACTGCTCTTTTTCAAAATAATGCTGTGGGAAGTTCTACACCCATATGAGAGGGCTGACTGGCTCTTGCTTTCACATCTTATGCATAGGATGGCACCTCCGACTGTGTAGCACTCTCTCAGTGCTGCACTGGAATATCAGCCTGGATTATGGGCTCAAGTCTCTGGAGTGGGGTTCTGAACCCACAACCTTCTGACTTAGGAGGTGAGAGTGCTCCCCACTGAGCTATGGTTGACACCACAGCCGATGACTATGTCTTTATCTGTTCGTTAATAGTGAAAAGCTGAGGCCTCAGTACAGAGCCCTGAGGAATAGCACCTGTCACACCTTGACAATCAGAGAATATTCCCTTTATTCTTATTCTCATTCTCCTACCTTCCTAGCAATTACCAACCCTAATCACAAGGATACTTGCAATTCCATATACTCTCATTTTTGCTAATAACCCCTTTTGTGAGTTGGTGTGAAAAACCTATTTGGCTCATTAACATCCTTTAGGGAAGTAAAATCTGCTGTCCTATATGTGACTCCAATCCCACCACAATATGGTTAACTCTTTACGTCTCTAGCCTGCCATCCAGTTATGTCAAAAATCTACAAAGGATATGGACTGCACCAGTTTATGAGGGTGGCCCAGCACCACCTTCTCAGGGCAATTAGGGATGGGCAATAAATTCTGGCCTTGCCAGTGATGCCCACATCCTGGGTATGAATTTTTAAAAGGGTGAATGGGACATCAGATTCCCAGAGCATTCTACTTTACTGAACTGTTCATAGCTTTCCCCAGGAAGCTGACTACCGTGACTGGATGCATAAGTGGGCAAAGGGAATGAGGCAGAACATTAACACTTTCACTGGTAGCATTACTTCTAGTGCTGAAGAAATGCCTCCAACATGACACAGACCAATACTTAATGGCAAGTTTCTTTCTGTGTGCAATCTACAGCACTTCACAGCTGTGTCAAACTCAATAAGTGAAGATTACATGCAATGGAGGCAGTTCAATCACGACAAATAGGCATGCCTTCAGTTTGGATGACTTTCAGATTTGTATTCTAATCCCTTTGATGTTAGTTTGTGCTGATTATTTTCCACCTTAGCTCCAATCTTCATCAGTAAGGAGCTCCTCATTTGTGCATTAAAGTCCTTCAACTGTAACAAAGATTATTATACATTGCTTGTGGCCTCTGGAACAGTTCGATAACAACACTGTGAGACCACTGGTGTTATCTTTAGTCTTTGCAAGTAGCACAACATGACTACATTTTATTTTGTTGCTATCTCTCTCATGAATCCTTTTTTTAAAAGCAGTCCACAAGGGCTCAATGGGTAAATGTCCAATGTAGCAGTGAGCCATACAACAATTTCCATTTAGGTAGCGTCGTAAACATTCAAATTGGCCCAAGGCATTTCACAGAGGTATGTGGGAAACAGGTAGACTGTAACATGTGAGGTTATGTCCAAATGAGTCAGGAAAGGAGAGATTAGGAAGCATTAGCAAAGATTTGAAGCTTTTAAAGGAGCAGAGAGAGGTGCAGATAAGGAAGGGCTTCAGGAGAATTGGACCTGTAGTGTATTAAAAATTGCAATGTGCATTTTGTCCTTTTGAGGCTACCATCCATGCATTACCACTGAGTCTAGAATAAAATAAAGGAATCCATTGTTTAACAGTGTGAATGCTTCTTACTGAATACCTTACATTTTCTTCTCAAGAACTTCATGGGTAAAGTGCTGTATAAGAGTCTAGATTCAGAGGAATGGAGAATTCAGAGAGGGGAATAGAAGACGAGTAGAGCAAAGGCATCGAAGAATTTAAAGATGAGGAAAAGATTTTATATTTGAGGTATTCAGGGGCAAGGAGTCAATTTGGGTTCATGAAGATGGGTGAGCAGGATCATACAGGATAGGAAATAACAGCAATGTGGGTGTACCTACACCACATGGGCTGTAACAGTTCAAGAAGGCAGCTCACCACCACCTTCTCAAGGGCAACTAGGGGTGGGCAATAAATGCTGGCCCAGCCAGTGAAGCCCACATCCCTTGGATGAATAAAAAAAAATGTAGAGTTTTAGACAGGTTCTGGTATATAAGAATAATTGGAAATAGGGAGGCCAGCAATTTGGGTATTGGAGTAATTCTATCTAGATGTGCTAAAGGTATCAGTCTTTCAGTGGCAGGGGTCTGAGGTGAGTTGACCTGGGTAATGTGAAGGCAGAATTAATCAGTTCTTGCCATGGAAATTGTATACAGTCAGAATTTAATCCCAGAGTCCAACAGGACATCAAGGTTGCAAGCAGTCTGGTTGAAGATGAAAATGAAGTTTGAGTAGGACTGTGGAGGATGGTTTTGATCTTTGTAATGTTGCACTGGAGTTAAGTTGAGATTCATCCAAGACTGGATGTCAGAGAAACAGTCTGTCAACTCAGAGACAGTTGAAGGGTCGAAAGATGTGGTGGAGAAGAAGTATCTTTAATTTATATCAGAGAGCTGACCCTGTGTCTTTGGATATCACCAAGAGACAGAATGTGGATGACAAAGAGAAGAGAGCCAAGGTTAGCTTGGCAGACTCAAAAGGAAATGGCAAGGGAGTGGGAAGAGAAGCCAGTGTCGGAGATGCTGTGGCCAAATTCGGATAGGTTGGAGGGGAACCAATCAAGGGCAGTCACACGGAGCTGGGCAACAGGGAGCGATGTTGAAAAAAATGATGTGCTTGTTGGTGTCAAACATGGCACAGAAGCCATAGTTACAGAAAATGTTGTTTGTGACTTTGGTCCACACAGACAGTCAGTGCTGTGTTTGCTGATCATACACAGGGCAGCACTATGAGCCTCAACACCCCTGGGTCAGTGAGTGGAAGAATATCAGCAACAACAGTTTGGATTTATATAGCACTCTTAATATAGTAAAATATGACAAGGTGTTTGATCAGACAATAGTGGATGGCGAGACAAAGTGGAGATATTAGGAATGGATGACCATATTGATCGAAGAGACTGGATTGAAGGAAAGCCACATAAAGAAGTAAAAGAGAGAGGCAGAAGAGACTTAGGGAGAGAATTAGGTGCTATTGAAGAGAATGGGTGTTGCACAGAAGATTGAGGTCAGAGGAACACAGAGTTCCCAGAAAGCCGTAAGGCTGAAGAGGGTTAGAGTGACAGGGAGAGGTGGGGTCATGAAGAGATTTAAACGCAAAAAATAATTTTAAATTTGGACTGCTGGGGAAGCGGGAGCCATTGTAAGTTAATGAACAAAGGGATATGAGTGACATGGACTTGGTGCGGTATGGAACATGGGCAGTAGAGTTCTGGAGGATGGAAAATAGGAGGCCAGCCAGGACAGCATTGGAGTCGTCAAGTCTGATGGTAAGGATGATGGTTTAACCAGTGAATGGGTTGAGACTAGGATAGAGATATGCGATGTTAAAGAGATTCAAACACAGTCTTTGTGATGGAGGGAATACAGAATCAGAAGCTCAGCTCAGGGTCAAATAGGATGCCAAGGTTGCGAACACATCTGGTTCAACCTGACAGAGTAGCTCTGGAGAGTGATGGAATCAGGGACCAGGCCATGGAAATAATGCGCTGAGTTGCTGTTGTTTATTAACCAGGGTCCCCATGCAAACAAATTGGTGCTGCAATGATTGTATTTTTAAATTGGTTTTTAATTTTGATTCTTACCTTGGAGTTTGCTGCCCAATTCAATGTTTAGCACAGATATGACGCTTGCCAGACTGACTGCCATGTATATTACATATTGGGTGCCGCAGCAGTTATCAGTCTCAATTACAGACATATACTGCACACAAAATCACAGAGAGATCATTGTGTGTATCTGTGGACCTGTCAGGCTATACTCGGTGATGTTCAGTCGGGGGTTGGGGGGGAACATGGATAAAAAGAACAAAAGCATGAAAATATCTCCCATAGAGTATGTCTCAACCCAAAGAGCCGGGGGTCATCCCGTTTGGATGAATTGTTTCAGGAGGGCTTGCCAGGAATTCAACGTGCTTTCTAAAAATTCACTTCCCAAGGGATTTATGTGCAATTTCTATTTATAGAGCCCTTTCCTCCCACCTGTCCTGCCATCTTTTTTTATAGGCCGACATAATATTTCTGTTATTTGGATGTTCTGGCAAAGTGAGGCTGCACATGGTATTGACCTTACATTGCTCACTGAGGCATATCAGTACATCTGTGGCACTGTCAGATGATCCTGCTCCTCCTGGAATGCAGTCTATTGTACTGTGCCCACTTATAACCACTAAGAAAGGTCAGTGTTTATGGATTTCTGCTAAACAATCAACCATGAACAAGAATCAATTGGCCACTGCCCTGACATGTTTTCAAAATCTGGGCCTAGAAATTCAGGGGTGCTATTTTGGAGCTTTTTGGGGGCGAGGAGCAGCAGGATACGCTCCCTGAATGTTGAATGTTGAACCTCAAAGCACCCGTCCCCTCCCCACCCACCCCCGATACCTCCATGGAGCTAGCGAGCTGCACAGAGGTTTTGGCATCGAGAGGAAATATGGGGGTCCTTCCTGCCTGTGGGAGCTTAGCAGGCCAGTGAGCGAATGCTTTTCATGGGTGACTTTCTAAGCCGTGATTATTCTTTCCTGCCTGCTACTCTTTTCTTGTATGTCCTAAAGTCACTAGCTCTTGACCCAAGAAAACTCCAGTGGGACCTGGTGGTTGCTGGTACCTCATCCGCATGCTCCATGGGTGGCTGTGACTGAATGTCAGCGGGCTATTTGACTGCGGAGGGCATCACTTCATAGCCAATTTCCATCCTCACTCGCCATTGATCCTCCCATACTTTTGTCAGATGGTTTTTCTCTTCTGTATTCCATAAGGGGCAATTGTGGCTGAGATCAGCTCAGCTCAGATCAGGGCCCTAGCCAAGCTGTTCCAGAACAGCTACAACACTGGCATCTACCTGGCAAAGTGGAAAATTGCCCAGGTATGCCCTGTACACAAAAAGCAGGACAAATACAGCCTGGCTAATTACTGCCCCATCAGTCTCCTCTCCATCAGCAGTAAAAGTGATGGAAGGAGTCATCAACAGTGCTATCAAGTGCCACTTGCCTAGCAATAATCTGCTCAATGATGCTCAGCTTGGGTTCCGCCAGGGGCACTTAGCTCCTGACCTCATTACAGCCTTGGTTCAAACATGGACAAAAGAGCTGAACTCCCGAGGTGAGGTGAGAGTGACTGCCCTTAACATCATTGCCGCATTTGACCAAGTGTGGCATCAAGGAACCCTAGCAAAACTGGAGTCAATGGGAATCAGGGGAAAACTCTCCGCTGCTTGGAGTCATACCTAGCACAAAGGAAGATGGTTGTGGTTGTTGGAGGTCAGTCATCTCAGCTCCAGGACATCACTGCAGGAGTTCCTCAGGGTAGTGACTGAGGCCCAACCATCTTCAGCTGCTTCATCAATGATCTTCCTTCCATCATAAGGTCAGAAGTGGGGATGTTCACTGATGATTGCATAATGCTCAGCACTATTCATGACTCCTCAGATACCGAAGCAGTTCATGTTAAAATGCAGCAAGACCTGGACAATATCCAGGCTTGGGCTGACAAGTGGCAAGTACCATTCACACCACACAAATGCCAGGCAATGACCATCTCCAATAAGAGAGAATCTAACCATCGCCCCTTGACGTTCAATGGCATTACCATTGCTGAACTCCCACAATCAACATCTTGCAGGTTACCATTGACCAGAAACTGAACTGGACTAGCCATATAAATACTGTGGCTACAAAAGCAGGTCAGAGGCTAGGAATCCTGCAGCGAGTAACTCACCTCCTGACTCCCCAAAGCCTGTCCACCATCTACAAGGCACAAGTCAGGAGTGTGACGGAATGCTCTCCACTTGCCTGGACGAGTGCAACTCCAGCAACACTCAAAAATCTTGACACCATCCAGGATAAAGCAGCCTGCTTGATTGGCACCCCATGCACAAACATTCACTCCCTCCACCACCGACGCACAGTAGCAGTAGTGTGTACCATCTACAAGATGCACTGCAGAAACTCACCAACTCACTTATGCAGCACCTTCCAAACCCATGGCCGCTACCATCTAGAAGAACAAGGGCAGCAGATACATGGGAACACCACCACCTGGAAGTTCCCCTCCAATTCTACTCACCATCCTGACTTGGAAATATATCGCCGTTCCTTCACTGTCACTGGGTCAAAATCCTGGAACTCCCTCCCTAACAGCACTGCGAGTCTACCTATACCACATGGACTGCAGCAGTTCAAGAAGGCAGCTCACTACCACCTCCTCAAGGGAAATTAGGAGTGAGTAATAAATGCTGGCCTAGCCAGCGATGCTCACGTCCCATGAATGAATAAAAATAAATATAGCACAGACCATAATCAAAGCTGGAACCTTCTGGTTTGTATGAATTGGTGATACACTGGCTGGTCTTCTAACACCAGGTCGGTGCAGAAGCTACATAATACCCCGAGTCTCAGAGACAGTCCCCTTCAATGATTCTGACAACATCAGGGACATCTATGTAAGAGAACTTTATTATTCCAGATCCTCATTAATCCAAAGGTTACTGGGAACTCTTCATCTCCATCGAGTCTCAGGTCATCAGTACAGATCAACCACCAACGTTGAAAAGAGTGGAAGGCAGATCAGGTTGATTAGATGGCACTGAACTCAGGTTCTATTGCATGAAAATTGTCAGAAGAGGAACAACTGGAGGAGGGCCAGAGTTTTGAAGTGCTGAGAAATAATGAGTTGGAGTTGATGACCGTGACAGGCTTTGATTTCAGCACAGTGAATGGTGGGGATGAGGACGGAATTATCTGCAGCTTAGGAGAGGGAATTTCAGAAGACCATGCAGGTAATGCAGAGGCCAGAAATCCTCTGCAGTGATGCCCTCCACAGCCAAACAGCCCACCGACACTCAGTCACAGTCACCCATGGAGCATGCTTACACCAACTCTGCTTTATAACTTGAAACATTGCAGAAAATCTTTTTTTTTGTTAGTAATTTAGAAACTGCAAAGGAGTTTTCTGAAATGGTAAAGAAAACCTGGTGCCAGATGACATACAACTGCTGACATCTTGCGTCCTGAGGATCATTTTAATGCAATGATTATAACTGCACATACTCTACATTACATCAGTGACTACGCTTCAAAAGTGCTTTGTTGACTTTGGGCTGTCCTGAGTTCGTGCATGATGCTATGTAAAGGCAATTTATTTCTTTGCTCTGATCTCAGTGCCTTTTGTCAGCTTCTTGCCAGTGGCTGTGGCCGTGACCTGTTTAATGAAAGGGGGCTAACCACCCATTCAGGGTGGAAAGTGAGAGGCAGCTTGGTAATTGTGACCGACGCCATGTCGAGGCTGACTGCAGGGTGTTGGCACAAGGAGAGCGTTCCCAGGTGTGGCGTCAATAGGAATGCCCAATCTTAACTGAAGACGGAGTGGTGGGTAGAGAGGGGGCACTGGAGGGGAAGGATGCAGAGTTGAAAGGGAAGAGCTGAAGGAGGCTGCAATGGTGTGGAGAGGCTAGACCATAGAGAATATTATGGCTGAGGAGAGGGGCATTGAATGTGATGCGTCGTGGGAGGAGGGGATTGATGGAGGTGGACAACAGCATTTTGCACGAGTCGTAAGTTATGTAGCAACATGGAAATAAAAGCAAAATACTGCGGATGCTGGAGATCGGAAATAAAAAAATAAAAACAGCAAGTGGTGGAAAAGCTCAGCAGGCCTGGCAGCATCTGTGGAGAGAGAAACAGAGTTAAGGGGCAGAGTATTATGGGAGGGCAGGTGGACGCATAGTCCTGTCTTCCCCGCTCCAGAAACAGAGTCGGCCATGGAGCCAACTTGCTCCACGCCAGCCTGCCCTGCAGCCAAAACGTGCTGTGGGTGGGCTAAATAGGTGCAGTGTGGGACTTCCGCCCCTCACTGGATAGAAAGACCCGCTCTCAGGAACTGCCAGCCAATCCAATTACCCGGCGGCTCCAGCAGTTTCTGTAGCGCCAAGAGCTCAATAGTGGCCACTGCCGGGAATGCAAGCAAGCCCAAGAAGAAGGCACATGGACCCCAGAGCAAGGCAAGTGCAGGGCCTTGTGGGGGGAGGGTTTGGGCAGTTTAGGGAGGGGGGTGGGGAGGTGGGAGTGGTGTGGCTTCTTGAGCAGGTGCGTAGGAAGAAAGGGGGTACTATCTTATGGGGGCTGCCATCCGATGCGCAAAGATAGTACACACCCTTCCTTCCCGCCCTGTTCAAACATTATTTAGGAAAACGGCCTGCCCACCCCTGCTGGGCTGCCCACGCCAAGCGTATTATGTTGTGGGCAGGGTATTATTGGGGTCAACTGGCTTGTTAACCAGCTCACTCGACCCTTGATTATTTATTTAAATATGGCGAGTGCGGTGTCAATTTCGGCATTTGCCCACTCCCCTGTATTATGGGGGTGGGCGGGAAGGTGCTGGGCCGGGCACTCCCTCTATTTCATGTGCCCCCACCCACTGAAAACATGTCTGGCGGGGGCCGTGTAAAATGCAGCCCAACATTTCAAGCCCAATGTGACAGGAAGAATATATAACCTATGTAGAAATGTGGGAAACCAAGAGGGAGAGTGTTGGAGTGTTCAAGCCTGGAAGTGTCTAACTCTGGTGGAGGGTTGCAGCGCAGTGAGGGTGGCAGCACGGAAGCAGCGGGAGGGAGAGGCAGGGCATATAAGTGCAATGTTGTGGAGGTGGAATTCGGCCATCTTGATGGAGGTTAGGATGTGGGATTTGATGCTAAGCTCAAGGGTTTAATGTAAAGGAGCGGTCAAGGAGAGGATGGAATGAAAGGCGAGGCTGAGAAGCTTTAGGGGAAAGATGAACAGGGTTGACGTAGGATTTGCTGATGTTAAGTCGAGAAACTTCCTGCACAGCCACACGATATGCCGGACAAATGAGGCAGCACAGTGATGGTCATGCAGTCAAGGATGGTGTTAAGAAGAGCTGTGTATTGTTGGAAGTCATGTGGAAGCAGGCAGCATTGGGGTCACTTTAAACTAACCCAACCCGAGAAGACTGACAGGGTAGGATCATCAGCCCATTTTAGATCAAGAACAGTTTTGCTTTCTACTGAACTCCACTGCTCTTCTTCGTATAAGGCTGTGGGCTCTGACCAAATGCGATGCTGCTTGAAATTGGACAATGTTGTGCACCTGCAGAATATTTCTCACCACAGAACTTACAACAACAACATTGACTAACTCTACCTCCTGACTCCCCAAAGCCTGTCCACCATCTACAAGGCACAAGTCAGGAGTGTAATGGAATACTATCCTCTTGCCTGGATGAGTGCAACTCCCACAACACTCAAGAAGCTTGACACCATCCAGGATAAAGCAGCTCGCTTGATCAACACCACATCCTCAAACATTCACTCCCTCCACCACCGACGCACAGTAGCAGCAGTGAGTACCATCTACAAGATGTACTGTAGGACTCACCAAGGATCCTTCAACAGCACCTTCCAAACCAATGACCACTACCATTTAGAAGGACAAGGGCAGCAGATAGATGGGAACACCACCACCTGGAAGTTCCCCTCCAAGTCACTCACCATTCTGACTTGGAAATATATTGACATTCCTTCACTGTCACTGGGTCAAAATCCTGGAACTCCCTCCCTAACAGCGTTATGGGTGTACCTACACCACATGGACTGCAGCGGTTCAAGAAGGCAGCTCACCACCACCTTCTCAAGGGCAACTAGGGATGGGCAGTAAATTCTAGTCCAGCCAGCGACTCCCACATCCCATGAATGAATAAAAAAATCTTTCATGTATATAGTGCCCTTGATGCAGTGAAATGTCTCAGGGTGCTTCATTGGCACGTAGTCAGACAAAACTAGAACTAGAGGATGTAGTAGTAGGGTCAGGTACATAGAGGGTTAATGTGGCACTGAGTATAGTACCGCCTACTCAGTAATGTAAGAAGGCACATGACACGGAGCCAGGGTCAGTGTAGAGTTGGACAGAGATGTGTGAAGATGTACGGTGGAGTCAGCTCCATACCCGTACCCTCTACTGTATATAGTTACGAGCTGTTAATAAAGACTTGCTGTTAATACACTCAAGACTACAAAGCCCACTTCCTGGGTGTCTGAAGCAGGATTCTTCAGAGGACACAGTTTAAAAATAGGGGGTCTCCCATTTAAGATGGAGATGAGAATAAATTTTTTCTCTCAGGGAATTGTGAATCTTTGGAACTGTCTTTCTCAGAGAGCAGTGGAGGCAGGATCAAGGCAGAGGTAGATAGATTCTTGAATAACAAGGTTATCGGGGGTAGGTGGCAATGTGGCGTTGAGGCCACAATCAGATCAGCCATGACCTTATTGAATGGCAGAGCAGGCTCAAGGGGATGAATGGCCTACTCTTGCTCCTAATTCGTATGTTCGTAAAATATTTGATACTGAGGCACATAAGGAGTTTTTAGAACAGTGACCAATAAGCCTTGCCAAATAGATAGAGTTTAATGAGTGTACTAAAGGAGGAGAAAGTGATAGAGAGGGAGGGAATTCCAGAGCTTAGAGCCTAGGCAGGTGAAAACTGGAGGTTACTAAACACTTTACAATAGATAACAACCTTATCGGTTATAATCTAATTCCCATTATGCTAAATGCATCTGTTTGTACTGTTGTCACCCACACTTTTGATTCACTGGAGCATTATCTTGATTTGTTCTTTAACCTTTAACTCTTTCTTTCACACTTATTTTGCTTGCCTCCTTTTTATTATTTACAGAATTATTTTACTGTCAGGTCAGGTTTCCCCATTTGTTTAATTTTATGCTGCCCTGCTTTTTAACTCCATCTTTGAAATCCCGTTTTTTCCCATCAATTTTCCATTTTCCCCACCCATGTCCCATGACAACAACAACGTATATTTATACAGCGTCTCAAATGTAATGAAACAT
Source organism: Cetorhinus maximus (assembly GCF_964194155.1). Lineage (NCBI taxonomy): Eukaryota > Metazoa > Chordata > Chondrichthyes > Lamniformes > Cetorhinidae > Cetorhinus > Cetorhinus maximus. The sequence goes on from NC_135884.1 coordinate 85,363,790, forward strand.
CCCAAGGTGCTTCACAGGGGTATTATGTGACAAAGTATTACACTGAGCAATGTAAGGGGTGGAATTTTACGTTGGCAGGATTTTACAGTCCCGCAAAAGTCAATGGACTTTTGAATGGCTCGCCGTCTTTTAGGCCCCACCCCACTGCAATGGGGCCAGAAAATACCACCCAAGGAGATATTAGGTCAGACGACCAAAAGCTTGGTCAAAGAGGTAGATTTTAAGGAATGTCTTCAAGGAGGAAAGCGAAATAGAGAGGCGGAGAGGTGTAGGGAGAGAATTCCAGAGCTTGGGGCATAAGTAGCTGAAGGCATGGACACCAACGCTGGAGCAATTATATTTGGGAATGCACAAGAGGCCAGAATTAAAATTAGAGTCAGAATTACATAATTGAGTAGTGTTTTCAGCACAGCAACAGGCCATTCGGCCCACCTGGTCCATGTCAGTGTCTACGCTACACACAAGCCTATACTTCCAAACCTTTCCATTTTCTCAACATTTTAGCTTCTTACTTCATAGTACAGAAGTCGACATTTTGGAAAGACATGTCTGGGACACTGACGCCTCCTAAAAACAAAATCAAAAAGCAGAAAGAATTCAAACTGTGAGCGGGCTGGTCGGCTGGTTGAATGGTTTTCGGTGCAGCCATCTCTCAGAGCTCATCAGGGGCAAAGTGAGCGAGGAGGAAAAGAGAAGTAACTGCAGGCAGAGAATCATTAAGGGTCATTGTGGTGAAGCCCAGGTGCAGCGACTGCCCACAACACCTTGTGGCCTTCAAGTGCGGAAAGAGGCCTCAGTGTGTTTATTATTCAGAGGAGAAACAAAGCAATGGAGATGAAGAGAGAGAATGAGATAGGTGTTGAGGAAGCGAAGCAAGGCCATAATTGAAGAGTAGATTCATCACCTCCAAGTTTATCAAATCACATATCACCCTGATTTTGGCACATGGTCAATCCTTCACTGTCACTGGGTCAAAATCTTGGCATTCCCTAACCTAACAGACAATGGGCTGGATTTTACGCCACTCCCAATCCTGCTGGGCATATTTTCAGCAGGAAGGGGCAGTTAAATACGAGAGGTGGCAAGTCTATCACTTTCCCACTCAACCCCAAGCTAACCGCCATAATATTGGGAGGGGGATGGGGAGGTGGGTGCTGCAATCAGCAGCCCACCTGCCATTTTTAAATAAATAATTAAGCTTGTTAATAGGTCAATCGACCCGGGTAATACACTGCCCACACTATAAAACAGTTGGCACCACCTCCTCCACTCCCCCACCAAGCCAGTTGCCTGATCCCTCCCTGTCCAAGACCCTGGCTTATACCCTTCTTTGTGGGCCTGTTTGCAGTCCCAGCAGCAACCACTACTCAGCTCTGGAATTACTGGGGCTGCTGGAGCTGCTGGCTAATCAGATTGGTCACTGAGGGACAGAAGTCCCACTGTCGGCCTCTTTAGCTTGCTGCAGCACATTATGGCTCTGTGCCTTCAGGGAGCTTTCACTGAACTCACCCACGCGCATGTGCTGACTTCTGTGCTCGCCATCCTCCACCCCCCTCCCCACCCCCCCTCCCACACACCCAGGCAGCGCTGACCATTTCAGTGTGTGATTCACACAGGCTGGCTGTTAATTGGCCAGCCAGCGTGAAATCATGCTGGGGCCTGATCATGGGCGGCACAGTGTTGCGTGGCTGTTCCCGGGCCCACACACCGTGCCCGCCCGACAAAGGGAAAATCTTCCCCCTGGTGTCTCCAAGAATTGAGGATTAATGTCCACCACTCCAGGAGAAAAAGCATGGGAACATGAAAAGAGGATTGTGTGTTTTTATTATCTTCACAGCGATGCAAGCCAAGTGGCAATGAGGCCACAGAGGAATTTGAAAGACAAGCTGATCATTTGAAGTCAACTTGCCAGGGCGCTGAGTGTCAGTGAAGCTGAGTGGCTACTGAATGGTTCAGTCTTGATTACAGGGTTCAGCCTTGATACAGGGTAACTGGACCTTAGCAGAATTTAACCTTGGTTATTGAGTGCTTCAGGGGTAGTTGTGCCTTGGTTACAGAATTCAGCCTTGGTTCCAGAATACTTCCTCCAAGTGGCCATTCTTCACTATGACTCTAGACAAAGATAGTAGGCGGCTTACGTGATATATATTCACAAGTCATTCTTGGGATATTGCAATGCTGCAACAACTGCATTAATTGCACGTCACTAACTGCCCTTGAGAAGGTGGAGGGGGGGCCTTCTTTTTGAACTGCTGCAGTCTGTGTGGTGAAGGTATTCCCACTATCCAGTAGGGTGTTGCAGGTTTCCGAACCAGTGATGATGAAGGAATGTGTAAATATCCCCGTCAGGATGCTGCCTGACTTAGAGATGAATTTGGAGTTGATGGATGCCCCTGTCCCTCTAGATGTGGAGGTTGTGTGTTTGGGAGATGCTGTTTAAGACACCTTGCTGTAATATATCCACACACTGCACTTTCCAGCATTTCTCCATCATTAGAAAGTAGTGAAGACCAGGAATCCTGGCCAATTTTCCCGAGGGATGCAGAGTCAAACTGCAGCAACTCGAACGCTGCTCTAGCTGTGAATGGCTAATTTGCTGCCATGGAACCTGGGACCATCCTTGACTGCATTGGTCCAGCAATCTAGCAGGTGCTGCAATTATCCATTGAGCTTTTGGGAGGAGCTGCTGTCACCATTAATAATTTCCTGGGACCAATAATGCCCACCTCTGTTCAGCTGCAGAACAATGTCCTTAAAACAGTAGGAAGGATTATTATAGAGCACACAGCCATTATTCTGACAGTGATATCAGGGCACGAAATTTTGAAATCACAGAGCTAAGATGCAGCTGGCTACAGCGTTACTTGAGATTGTGGAGCACTCTGCTCATGAACAGCAATTGATCGCCTGAAGTGGCATGAAACAACTTGCATTTATATAGCACCCTTGGTGTAGTAAAACATCCAAAGGCTCTTTGCAGGAACATAATCAAGACAAAAACTGAGCCAAAGAAGGAGACATTAGGACAGGTGACTAAATCATTGATCAAAGTAGTCTTTAAGAACAGTCTTAAAGGAAGAGAGAGAGAGAGGGATAGGCCAAGATTGTAAGGTAGGGAATTCTAGAGCTTAGGCCTTAGATTACTGAGGACAACAGTGTGGCAAAGGAAGTCAAGGTCAGAGATCCACAAGAGGCCAGAGCTGTAGCAGCACAGAGATCTGGGAGGTTGTAGAGCTAGAGGAGATTAAAGCGATAAGGAGGGGCGAAGCCATGGAAAGACTTGGAAACAAGACTGTGAATCTTAAAACCAAGGGATTGTCGCACTGGAAGCTAATGTAGATCAGCAAGCTTAAGTGTCATGTCCAGTACAGGCACATCAAATTATGAACTTTCAATCAAAACTTTTAAAAATTGGACACAAACAAGCTGTTAAGGTGGCTGCTGCAAATCATGTGATATTTGGCACTTGGGGCTACAGACAGTACCAAGTCTCTGGTAACATCTAATTAAATATGGACATAGCTGAGAGTACCCCACAGTCATTTGTGGAATTTATACATCTCATTGTTTAAGGATGGACCAAGACGTAAAGACTATGGAGTTTGAAGTTATTCACTTTGGTAGTAAGAACAGAAAACCAGAATCTTTTTTAAAAGGTGTGAAACTTGTAAATGCTGATGTTAAGAGGGATTTGGGGTACTCGTGCAAGGAACAAAGAACATTAGCATGCGACTACAGCAAGCAATTAGAAAGGCGAAGGGCATGTCAGCCGTTATTGCAAGGGAATTGGAGTAAAGAATTAAGGAAGTCTTGGTACAATAGTGAAGGGTTTTGGTGAGAGAACATCTGGAATATTGTGTGCAGTTTTGGTCTCCATATTTAAGGAAGGATATACTTTCATTGGAGTCAATACAACAAAATTTCACTAGAATGGCCCTTGAGATAAGAGGGTTTTCCTATGATGAGAGGCTGAGTAAATTCGGCTTATATTCTCTGGGATTTGGAAGAATGAGAGCTGAGCTCATTGAAACATTCATAACTATGAAGGGGTTTCACAGGATAGACACTAAGAGGTTGTTTCCCCTGGCTGGGGAATCTAGAACACAGGAGGGCAGTCTTAACTTAGGACTGAGATGAGGAGAAATTTCTTCATTCAGAGGGTTGTTGAATCTTTGGACTTCTCTACCCTAGATGATTGTGGATATGCCATTGTTCAATATATTTAAGGCTGAGAGAGGCAGACTTTTGGTCTTCCAGGGAATCAAGGGATATGGGGAGAGGATGGGAAAGTGGAGTTGAAGCCAAAGATCAGCCACGATTATACTGAATGGGAACAGGCTCAATGGGCCATATGGTCTACTCCTGCTCCTATTTTCTATGTTCTTATGTACTGGCAGACCCACCAGGAGAGGTTGGTGCTGCTGAGGCAGGGTGGGAAACAAGAGGGTGTCTCAACATAGAGGCGACCTTGTAAAGGTAAGTTTTAAATGAGAGGGACTACGTAGTCACGCCCCTCCAAGTGGCCCATTGTGCTAGCAGGGGATATCTTCCCTGCCTACGGCTTCCTCTTTGGGGGATGGAGCCTCCAGTTTCAGCGCCCTCTCAGGCTACTTCAGGGAGGCCACCGCTATGAAGCTGATGGCCTCTCCAAGTGGCACAGGACCCACTTTGCGGCCATCAAAATGCTGGCGGCGGAACATTTCCATTATTTTAATTATTCTTTAATTTTAATTATTTAAATAGGTTCCCTGTTGTCAATTGGTGAACAATCAATCGTTGTCACTCCCACCGCTAGGAAATTTCACTGGCGGCGGGGGCTGTGTTGGGGAACTGTCCCGATGCAGCTCCACATATTTTCCTGTCCTCCCTCTACTTCTCAGCTCACCACCCCCAGGGCAGGGATAATTCTGCTCCATGATTTCACTTATGGTGAAGGCCAAAACCAGGGTTCATAAATAGAAGATGGTCACTGGTGAATCCAATTGGCAATTCAGGAAAAAACTCAAAGAGCAGTGAGAGTGTGCAACCCGCTGATGCATTTAAGAGGAAGACAAATAAGTACATGAGGGAGAAAGGAATAGAAAGATTTGTTAATGGGGCTAGATGAAAGGGGATAGGAGGAGGCTCACCTGAAGCATAAACACCAGCATTGGCCAATTGGATGAAATAGCTTGTTTCTGAGCTATAAATTCTATGGCCTGGATATTGCGATAGTAATCATCGTGAAATTGTCAGTGTTCACCGTCATTATTCCTCTGAAACTTGTGGAATCCACGTACGCTCAGAATAATGCTGAAATCCAGAAGTTGCTGTCAGTCTATGCTTCTCCACAGGGTGTGCTGTTGAGGCATCCCCAGACTTCAGTCAAGTAGAAATGGCACACTTGGTGTCTACATATAAACATATGAAATTTTCAGGGGTTTGATAGGGCAGATGCTGGGAGGATGATTCCCCTGGCTTGGGAGTCTAGAACAGTCTCAGGAAGGAGTTGGCCATTTAGGACTGAGATGAGGAGAAATTTGTTCACTTAAAGGGTTATGAACCTTCAGAGTTCTCTAACCCAGGGAGCTGCAGATGCTCGGTTGTTGAGTATATTCAAGCCAGAGATTGATTGGTTTTTGGATACTTAAGGAATCAAGAGATAGGGGGATAATGCAGGAAGGCAGAACTGAGGTAGATCTGCCATTTTCTGGTTGTTGTCCCTCATCTGCCTGTAAATAAGACACTGCAAAAGGAGAGGATGGTCACCACTGTACTGGTCTTCGCCCCCCCATCACACTGTGTGGGACACTGACCACAATCTGCAACAAGTCCTCAAGCATTAAAACTACTTTTTATGCAGCACATCAAAGATACAGGCCTATCCTGATGATGCCAGATTGCTCCTCAAATTGGATAACATCTAAACAGTTACTCAGAAACTAGCGGCATCAGGTTTTCGAAAGGGCCAGTCTACCTCGGAACTCACCCTGACAGTATTGGGGTGATAGAATAGTGGTTATGCTAGTGGGCTAGTAATCCAGCAGCCCCATTTAAAGTGTGAGTTCAAATCCCACCATGGCAGCTGGGGGAATTTAAATTTGATTAATTAATAAATCTGGAACAAAATTATAGTTAATGCATTAATAATAATCATGAAACTACTGGATTGTCATAAAAACCCATTTAGTTCACTATTGCCTTTGAGGGAAGGAAACCTACTGTCCTTCACTCAGTTTAGTTTATGTGGTTTACTCTAATGGCCGAGCAGCCATTCAGTTGTGTCAGACCATTACAGCAAAAAGCACTGTGGGTGGATTTAAACTGCGTAGACTGCAGTAATTCAAGAAGGTGGCTCACCATCACCTTCTCAAGGGCAATTAGAGATGGGCAACAAATACTGGCCTTGCCAACAACGCTCACATCCCATGAAAGAATAAAATAAATAGTGCGGTGCAAGCACTGGAAAGGTTCTAGTGGTAGTTTGGGTGTGCTTTTGTTTGGGAACAATATGGAAGCAAAGGAGCAGCATCCCTTTTCCTTCTGCATCCTCCCCATTTACCCAGAACTATTTGGGAGTAGTTCAAAAGGAAATTGAACCTAACTGAACCTCAATGAATTAACATGGCTTCCATAACACGCTCTGTATGGAAACAACGTGGTGATTCTGTCCCAGTGCTTTGGGGTGGGGTGGGGTGGGGGGAGGTGCACATATTTGCTTCAGGGGAAAGAAAACAATCCAGTTTTCTGCTCTTAAACTCCATCCAGAGATCTCTGCTGTAATGGCAGATAAGCAACAGATTCTGCTCAGCTGCCACTTCCCTCTGCAGTCGGATAATCTGCTGCTGCTCACCAATTAGACTCTCAGGTGGTCAAAGGCCACAGACATGAGGTACGAGAGGGCTGCTGGCACCCCTACTGCATGCCTTCAGGAGAGGCGGAGAGAAAAGAGCAAGATCAGCAAGAAATTAGCTACCAAGGCATCACATTCCTCAATGTGCAAAGTTCCAACTATCTGGGAGGCAGCTGCTCACCTGGGTTAGAACCACAGAGCTGATCTCAGCATGCAAAACCAGGGAGACCTGAGTGCTTAAGAAAAGAGAGCAGACTGGTTATCCCTTGCACTTCAATCACACAGAGTCCCCACATGGCTAATTCCACCGAAAGAACACTCCAATGGAAGGAAGATTAGGCCTCTTACACCCATTCCAGAATAGTTCACATGGCTAAATTATGAGGTGTTGTCTTCTTTTACAAGCAAAGTTGTGGCCAGAGATGTTTGTTGTGATGTTTGCAAGAAGATGATAGACTCTGATTACTATGCTTTGCACTGGAGGCCTTCCCTCTTGGCAGCTGAAAGAAAACAACTGAGGAGCAGCTTAAAGATGGAAGCACAACTCTTGCTGCATGGTGCACTGCAGCGCTTCAGTGTGAGACCAGTTCTTGGTTCAAAGGTCTTCAGCATATAACATTGAGGAAATGCCAGTCATTGCACCAATAATTAAGGAATGGATATGCAAACTGGGCACGCACCTTGGCTTCAGTATACCTGACTGACTGTCTTGCTCATAGTGTGAGTGAAGTAAATTATATTAGGATGGATACTGTTGGGCCAGTGCCCCTTTACACTTCAGCGTTCTGTTAGAGTATGAAGTCTATTTGTTTATTGATGGGGAAAAGCTGTCCATCACTTCTGTTAATGATGCTTCATAGTAAATTGACAAGTTCTACAGGGTGTGACAGATCCAAACAGTTCTCTCTCCGTATCTGTCTCTCTCTCTCTCCCTCTTCATCACCATTTGGTGGTTTTGTCTGAGAACTGATGACATTAACCCCATGGCTTCATTATCATAAGCGTAGCTTGTTTCTGTTGCCCAAACTTTGGAGCATCATTTACATGCAATGGGTTTAGGAGCAGGACAGGGTGACATTGACCCAGGTGGTGGGTGGAGGGGGGTGGTGGGGGTTTGGTGGGGTGGGGGGTGGGTGGGGGTTGGATGCCAAGGGGTGGACATTACTCCTGGGGGCCCCAGAGTGCCAATTTGGAGGCCCTCCACACACCTCCCCACCCGCTACAGGTAAAAGCCAGCGATGGTGGGAAGAGGCCAGTAGGGTACAGACACAATTTACTTAACCACTCACCAAAGGTCACCTGCCTCATTCCAGGAACCAATTTAGTGAACATTCACTGTACTGCCTCCAAGGCAAGTATATCCTTTCTTAGATATGGAGGCCAAAACTGAGCACAGCAAGTGTGGTCACAACAAAGCCCTATACAATTGTAGCAAGACTTCCTTATTCTTGTATTCCAGTCCCCTTGTAATAAACTTGTAACAAACATGCTGTTCGCCTTCCTAATTCAATATTATCATGGCTGATCTTGAGCTTCAACATCACATTCCCACCTGCTCCCTATAGCAAACTCACCAAGACTCCTTCGACAGCACCTTCCAAACCCATGACCCCTACCACCTTGAAGGACAAGGGCAGCAGATGCACGGGAACACCACCACCTCCAAATTCCTCTCCAAGTCACACACCATCCTTGCGGTTCCTTCACCGTCATTTTGTCAAAATCCTGGAACTCCTTTCCTAACAGCACTCTGGGTGTACCTACACCACAGGGTCTGCAGTGGTTCAAGGCAGCTCACTACCACCTTCTCAAGGGAAATTTGGGATAGACAATAAATGCTGGCCTAATCATGCAATGCCCACATCCCATGAAAGAATTAAAAAAAATCCCCTGATTCCCCAAGGGGCCTCAAACCTGTCAATCCCGGCCTTAAATATATTTAATGATGTACATCCATAACCACCTGGATAAAGAATTCCAAAGATTCACAACCCTCTGAGTGAAGAAATTTCTCCTCACCTTCTTCCTAATTGATTGACCACTTATTCCGAGACTCTGCCCCCATGGTCTAGATTCCCCAGCCAGGGTAAACAACCTCTCAGTGTCTACCCTGTCAAGGCCCTTCAGAATCTTGTATATTTCAATGAGATTACCTCTCATTCTTCTAAACTCCAGACAGTGTAAACCCAATTTACTCAGCCTCTCATCATAGGACAGCCCTCTCATCCCAGGGACCAATCTAGTGAAGATGGAGGCCAAACTGCACACAATATTCCAGGTGTTGTCTTATCAAAACCCTCTACAGTTGTAGCAAGACTTCTTTATTCCTGTACTCCAATCCCCTTGCATTGAAGGCCAACGTACCATTTGCCTTCCTAATTGCTTGCTGCACCCGGACGCTAACTTTCAGTGTTCCTTGTATGACTACATGCAATTCTCTCTGAACATCAACATTTAAAAGTTTGTCACCATTAAAAATTATCAGCTTTTCCACTCTTCTGACCAAAGCAAATAACCTCTCACTTTCCCACATTATACTCCAGCTGCCACTATTTTGCCCACTCAATCTGTCTATATCTCTTTGCAGCTTCTTTGTGTCCTTCTCATAGCTTACATTAGTTTTGCATTGTCAGCAAACCAGGATACTTTACGCTCTGCATCTTCATTTAAGTCATTAACATAGATTGTAAATAGCTGAGACCCCAGCACTGATCATTGTGGCACTCCTCTAGTCACAGCCTGCCAATTTGAAAATGCCCTGTGTATCGCTACTCTTTGCTTCCTATCCATAAACCAAGCGTCTATCCATGCTAATATATTACGCACTTAATTTTTCTTTCCCTTTTTAAATCTCTTTTCTCTCTGTCCCTCCTAGACCACTCTTGATGCCTCCCAAATCTGTGCATAGATTCCCAGAACTCCATGTTTGAATCCCTTCAATCTGGCTTTTGCCCCCCACAGTGCTGAAATGGCTCTTAAAATCATAAATGATATCCTATGTTACCGCATTAAAGATCAATTATCCCTTCTCAACCTGTCTGCAGCCTTTGACACCGTTGACCAAGCCATCCTCCTCCAACGCCTCTTCACTGTGGTCTAGCTGGGCCTGCTCTAACCAGGTTCCATTCTTATCCCTCCAGTCCTTACTTGCTATGGTGTCACTTCCCACTCCCCTAACGTTGGTGGTCCACACAGATCTATCCTTGACCCCCTCCTATTTCTCATCTCCATGCTGCCCCTCAGCGACATCATCTGAAAATGCAGCATTTGTTTCCACATGCATGTTGAAGACACCCACCTCACCACCACCTCTCTTAATCTCTCCAATTATCAGACAGTTTGACATCTAGCACTGGATGAGCAGAAACTTCCTTTTCTTTTCAGTGTCTTCCTCCTCCAGTCATATATTGAGAAGACCTAAGCCGTTGTCTTCAGTCCTCACCACAACCTTTGTTCTGTTGCCACCAACTAGGAGGGTAGACAGTGGCGTAGTGATAATATCACTAGACTAGACTAATACTCTGGGAACATGGATTCAAATCTCACCATGACAGCTGGTTGAATTTGAATTCAATTAATAAAATCTGGAATTAAAAAGCTAGTCTCAGTAATAGTGACCATGCAACTGTTGTCGATTGTGATAAACACATCCTGTTCACTAATCTCCTTTGGGGAAGGAAATCTGCTGTCCTCGCCTGGCCTAGCCTTCAGACCACAGCAACGTGATTGACTCTTAACTTTCCCTCTGAAATGGCCTAACAAGCTACTCAATTCAAGGGCAATTAGGGATGGGTAACAAATGCTGGCCTTACCAGCAACACCCACATCCCATGAAAGAATCAAGAAAACAAAACTCCATCCCTCTCCCTGGCAAGTGTGTGAGGTTTAACTAGATTGTTTGCAAACTTGAATTGTATCTGAGATGAGCTTCCAACCACATATCCATACCATCACTAAAACTGCCTATTTCCACCTCTGTAACACTGTTTGGCTCTGCCCTTGCCTCAGCTCATCTGATGCTGGACTCCTTGCTCCTGTCTTCATTACCTCCAGACTCGACAACTCCAATATACTCCTGGCTGGCCTCCCACACTCTACCCTCATAAACCTTGAGATATCCAAAACTCTGCAGCCCATGTCCTAAACTCATACTAAGGTTTCTTTTCAAATCGGGGTCGGGAACCTGAACCTGACACCCCGATAATTTCTGGGTCCTGAACCCGCACAATGTTTTGAAATGTAAATGCTCTAATTGGGCTGGAGGTGAACTTGGCACCCAATTAGTGGCATGCAGTGTCTCCAGGAGGCGGGACCTGCCTGCACAGTACCAGTGGCAAAGGCAGATGGCAGCCATGATGGGGCCTGCTGCTGCCTTGCTGAAGAGAGCAGTCAGAACCTTCAAGGACCAGTAGCCTCACTATGCACAAAAGTGGCAAATGGCCAAATGAGAGGCAATGCTCACAGTGTGGTGTAAGATCCCTTAGGTTTCGTGAATTTTCATTGTTCAGAAAGAAAACTTTCACTTTTTCCCTCACTGAACCAAACAGCTGTGTACTCATTTACACTAGGGTTCACCGATTTCTGCACTGAAAATTCTGCTCTCACTCTCCCAGCACATTAACAAGCTCCTCAAGGGGCTTAACATGCATTAATTGGAGGTGAACAGGGTCCCTGTTCGCCCCTCTCTTGCCTTCCATTTGAATATGGCGGAGACTTTGGGATCCAGGATCAACATCCGCGACAGCAAATTTTAAATCATTCCCGCACCAGGTCCTGACCCCGGCAGCATTTGAAAATCCGGCCTCAACTCTCGTTCACCCACCTTCCCCATGCTCACTGGGCAACACTGGCCCCTGGTTAAACAACATCTCAATTTAAAATTCTCAACCTTGTTCTCGAATCCCTCCATGGCCTTGTCCCACCTTTTCCCTGCAGTCTCCTCCACCCCCACAATTCTCTGAGATATCTGTGTTCCTCTAATCCTGGCTTCTTGAGCATCCCCGATTTTAATCTCCCCACCATGGTTGGCCGTACTTATATCTGGTAAGACCAGAAACTCTGGAATTTCTTCCCTTAAACTCTTCCCTGTCTCCCCTCCCTTAAGATGCACCTTTAAACCTCCCTCTTTGACTAAGAGTTTGGTCATCAGCCCCAATGTCTCCTTATGTGGCTTGGTGTCAAATTTTATTTGATAATGCTCCTGTGAAGCGTCTTGGGACCTTTTACTCTGTTAAAGGTGCTGTATAAATACAAGTTGTTGTTATCTCTGACAATAGCGTATTCTCCACCAGCAAACTGCATTTGTCAGCTTTCTTGTACCTCAACATCTAATTCTAAATTTTAATTAAAATACTGACAGACTCTTTGCTAAGCCTTTTTCTCACATTGAACACATTTTAATTATGTTCCCTGTGCAGTGTGTCATAGGCTATGGACCAGCGCACAGTGCTGTGCAGCTGGAATCACGAATAACCTCAGAGTCCAGACGTGACATTGCAAAGCATATTTAACTGGGAGCCAGCAATCTCTGGTTAGCAGGTAATTAAAGATCCTCTTTAATGCTCAAAGTCACGTTGCGAGCACCTAGCTGAACCAACTGCAAATAAAATAGGAGATTATCATAAATATTCCATTTTCAGCAGATAATTACAGTGGATTCCACCCTGTTAGTTAAGGCTTTTGTATGTGTCTTTGACCAACTGAGGTTGAATACAGCTCAACATGCATCAACATCAATTCCCATGGGCAAGGAGCGATTTGACCAAAGCATTAAGGAAATATCCTTTGGGAGTTCATCCATTCGACCACAGCCAATGAGCTAAACCAAGAAAAACAGAGAATTGCACACGTGAGCTTGAGTAGTTGTTAGACCAAGTGCTCAACATACGAGGCTACAGGGAAGCTGAAAGGAAATAAATTGTACTGTTTGTCACTGCTGTGGAAGTACCTGCTCCCTTCACCAAAATCGCATCGGTTAACAGAGTTCCTTGCCTTCCATCTTTTTTTGTCCTGTTCCTCTCCTGAAGGTGGGAAATGTTCCCTGTTTGGGAATAGTTCTGTGTTTGGTAATCATTCTGTTCTTGGGAATACTCCACATAATCGAATGGTCCTGTATAGGGGAATGGTTCCATGTTTGGGAAAGTTCAGCATTTTGGAATGGTTCTGCATTGGGGAATGATTCCATGTTTGGGAATTCTCTGCGTTTTGGAATGGTTCTATATTGGGGAATGCTTCATATTTTGGAATGGTTCCGTATTTGGGAAAATTTTGCATTTTGGAATGGTTCTGTATAAATGAATGGTTCCAAGGACTCCATTAGCTCAGACAAGTTCCCATTCTTTCTGGGTCAGGCTAGCTATTGAGGAGGGGCAGACCGCCTGATCATGGAGAAAACTTCGTCATAGCCTTCCACTCATGTCCGGAGGCCACACACCTTCCAGCCAAAGTGATTGGACCGACATCGGAAACAGAAATCCTGGTCATTTTTCCCTTTCCTATCTCAGGAGTACTGAGTCTAATTGTAGTAAGGCAATTGTTATCCTGGATGAATACAGCTAACTCATACGTTTTGACATGCACACTCCAAATATTAAGGGCAGAATTTTACGGCCCCTCCCGCCGGTGGGATTTTCCGGTCCCGCTGAAGTCAATGGACTTTTGAACAGCTTGCCGCACTTTCCAGCCCCACCCCCGCCGTGACGGGGCCGTAACATTCCACCTTAAAGGCACCAATGGCTTGAAAAGAATTCTTTCATCTCTTTACCAGAAGGTAGTGGCAGGGCCACAGGAAATAGATTAACATGATGAGCTGATTGAATGAATCAATGCCAGATAAAATGCAATTAACCTCACGTGTCATTGGGTGCAAATCAATACAAGGTTACCGGACTCACTCAGAGTCAGTGAGGACGAGAGTACCTTGCTCAGCAAGGCACCTTTGATAGAATCACAAACATGATCTTTGGTGCAGATTCAGATCCCTTCTCTGGCATTTATCGACAAAATTTAATGCAGTTCTTTGGAAATTACCCTTTCTGATATTGACTAAAGTCTTGAAGAATAACAAAGGATGTTAGTATACTCTGTACCCCGAAAAATCTTGCTACAAAATGATAGTTCATATTTCCTACCTATCACTTGGCAATATCGAAAGGGGATATAAATCATAAAGCGATTGGAGCATCTGAATTCCTCTTGATGTAGGAATGCGCTGTTATATGACTGAGGTCACCTGAGGTTGCTTGGAATGACCCAGTAGCATTGAAATTCCATCCTGTTACAGCTACTGGAAAGGTGATGCTGACTGTTGGTGAGGGATCTCAGCACATCAGGGAACTTCATGCCAGGACTGGAAAGGACAGATGCAGCCAGAAGCTAGTCCTTTCGGGACAGCAACTTCAATGAGGCAAGTCACCTTGATTCTCGACCTTATGATGAATTATGCTGTGCAAAAATCAAGGTAGGGCCATTAATGTTTGTAGACCATGCAGAATTAGAAACAAACATCTTCTGTGATGTCTCCTACATTCTTCCAAAACTAGCTTCTTTCGTATCCAATCCTCCTCCTCCTCACAACACAGGATGAGTGGGGTCTCCATGGTCCAAAATTATAAATTCCCTCCCCAGGTCACACTTTAGATGACAGGATGATCTCTTTAACAAAGCTTTTAAACCCAATTACTCAAAAATCATGATCTACTTAAATCTCAGACTCATGCCATAAAGTTCTCCAATTATGGCCTCTGCTACACAAGGTATACCTTAGAGACACCGAGTGTTCCTCCTACAGCCACTTTTCTGATGGAATTAAGGTAGGTTCCACTTGGCATCCGGGTGTATTCACTGGCATGATGGATTGGCTGCCCATCATAAAAACCGTCCGATTTCCATCGCTGCCCATTTCCCTGAACCACGGGTTAGGCTAACATTAACCCCATTGTAACTATTATGGTTAAACTGGTCTCTAGAAAGTGCTGATAAAGGGAACACCTGGACTTAAGAAGCTGATAACCCCTTTTAAGGTTCCGATAAATTGCTCAAATCTGCTTGTGCGAATTGCGGGTGTGTGAGATTCTCTCAACTTCTTCCATTTAGTGCTTTGCACATCCCTCCTACCTCGATATAATGGCAACCAGGGCCTTGAAGACTTATGCTCTTCTGCTCAAAGATATACAGTAATCATTCCCCGCCTTCCCGCACTGGAACAGTAACACAACATCTGCTAAGAGTAGCTGGTTTGTACGGTTAGATTGATTTATTTTCAGATAATATTCATGTAGAGAAAGCTAACCACTCTGTAATAAATCATACTGGAGGCCTCGTGTCAGTGTTAATGGTGTGTAAATTTGATTTCCTGCCGCCTCAGCTGTTCAGAAATCGATAAGTGTGAGATTAATGCTCTGTTACGCTTCCACTGGAACCTCATGTCAAGACAACTTTGAGTTTTGTTTTAAATCAAAGCAGTTACTGTCAGACTGTCGGTGTCATCGCTTGTATTTGAGAGAAGCTTCATGATGTCGGTTTGTATTAGTCACTCCAGCGCCTGTCTCCTGAGAAGCAGGCGTTCATGTTGCCCTGTCAGTTTTGTGTGGGATTTAACAAATCATAACTTGATGGCGTCACCTGTTCTTTATTTCCCTCCAGATGGATGGGCAGGTTGATTTTACTAAATCCCACCCCAACACCCCCCCCCCCCACCCCCACCCCCCGACACAATTCATGCAGAGTGGGATTAATGTCATTGCTTGATGAAACAAGGACCCTGAAAAAGAAAGAATTTGCATTTATATTGCACCTTTCACAACCTCAGGATGTTCCAAGCAACGCAGGGTGCTTTTGAAATTTAGGCTGGAATTTTGCCAAAGGTCCTCCTGCCGCCAGGATCAAGTGTAGGTCCCGAACCTGTGCAGGCAAAACAGTGGAACCACAAAGGGGATTTTACCAGTGGGGCCCTATCAAGAGGCTGCCACTGCAACTGCCATCCAATCAAGGATGCATCAGAGGGTTGGTAGCTTAGACAGTGTCACTGAGAGGGGTGGCCACTATTCAGGCTGTAAGGTGAAGGAGGTGATGTCTCCTTGTAGAGGAGCCCTCAAATGACAGGTAAGAGGTTTTTTTTAATGTGACAGGCTCAGGCAGGCAGATGCTGGTGATCAGTGGGGTAGGCTCTCAAGCAATGGTGTTGGAGCCATGGGGGCAGGATTGCCGTTGGTAGGTCCCTCCATGGGGCATGGAGCCTTAGGCAAGGAAGCGCCCTCCCCCCATAATCCCCTGCCCAGCCACCTCGATATACCTGGCAGTCTCCCCATGTGGGAGCTTTTTGAAACTTCCTGAAGGTATAAAAAGCTCTATAGAAATGCAAAGATTTCTTTTTTCTGTCATTGGATTAATTGGCCACCAGTTGGCAGGCAGCTGAGCCACTACCATTTCTGCATTTGGTAATATACTGTGGCACCAGGAATTTCACCCCCCTCCCCGACCAACGCCTTCTCCTGCCATTTTACCAGCTCTCCCCCCTCCAGGCCCATCTCCAGAGGGCTGGTAAAACATTGGTTGTATTGTCAGAGGATCTTTGACACCTGCCTCAGTTTAAAGTCTTGTACTTTTAGTACAACCTGTACTTATAAAGTCGCCTTTAAAATGCCCCAAGGCACCTCACAGAAGCATTTGCAGACAAAAATTGACCTGAGTCAAAGAAGGTATTAGGATAGGTGTCAAAGAGGTAAATCTTAAGCAGTGTGCTAAAGGAGGTGAAAGAGATGTAAAGGCAGAGAGATTTAAGGCCTGGGTTTTCATCCTCAAGGTGAGTAGTGGGAGTGGGGAAAATTCCTGGCTTGGCCTGTCCGCCTTGGAAAGAAATGTCAGCAAGGACGGGATTTTCATTGTGGGGACATGGGTGCAGCCTGCAGTCGGGCCAGCCGACCCAGGAAATAGTTCGGAGGCAGCCGCAGGGGCTGCTGGGTGTGGAGGCGGGCCATTTAAAGGGCTCGTCTCAGTGCTGTGGGACTTTGTCCCAATTAAAATAAAACCAGAAAGGCTCTCCAGCCCTCACCCCCCCCTCCCATCCTCTATGGCCCCTCATGCCACTATGCCAAGCTATGGCACTTGTATGCCCAAACACCCATGATACAGTAGAAGTAATGAACCCCCACTAATAGGATGTGTTAAAAAGGCTTTAAAAAAAAGTTATTTATTGGTAACCTTCTACTTTCTTAAAAAAATCTCCTTTTTAATACAGGCCAATAAAATTGTCAATTATCCAGGCCCTTTAACTTATCAATAGCTGAAACTGCAAGCACTTGAAACCTCTTAATCTTGTGTAAATAAACATTGTTAAATTGACAACAAGATCAGAGAACTAGAGCTGTCAAACACTTGAGGCCCAGGGAAAACATTGTTTGATTGTCAGCTCTGTCTCTCTGATCTACACTGTCAGTTTTGCAATGTTTAGTTTTAAAGGGCTCCCGAGTCAATCTGACTCAGTGAAAATTCAGGTCTTAGGGAGGGAATTCCAGAGCTTAGGGCCTAGACAGCTGAAGGCACACTATCTCAGTCAGGATCAGCTGACTTAGCATACACTAGGAATTAAACTCAGGACCCTTTCAGTTACATACCCAGACAGTGTCTTTAATTATAGGGTAACTTGGCTTGTTGAGTTTGTAGAAACATAGAAACTGGAGATTGATGCAGTGATCTTCTGGTATCAAGTCAAACACCCTTTGATATCTAACTTTCTATAATTTTTAATTTCCCACCTTCATAAATCCAAAACAAAGAAATATCACAGGTCATAGTCCTCAACAATTAAACTTCTTCAGTATTGCCAGCTTGATTTAGCGCTCAGTCAAAAAATTGTGAATTTGAACATCACTCCAGGACTTGACCACATAATCTTTCTCAGTGAAGTACTGAGGGAATGCTGCACTGACGGGGGTGCTGACTTTGGACAAGATGTTAAACTGTGACCTATGTTGCTTATTCAGATGGATATATATTTGAAGGACAGTGTTGGAGTTCCCCTAGGGTCCTGCCCAAATGTCACCCCACAACCTACGCCACAAAACAGATTAATTGGTCTTTTATCACATTGCCATTTGTGGGGTCTTGCTGGGCGCAAATTAGCTGTTGTATTTTCCTAAAAAAACAACAGTGATGACACTTCCACGATAATGTGTGACTGTACAATTCTTCGGGACATTTTGATAATGTGAAGTGTCTAATATTCTGTGCCGCACCACTCCATGAGCATCAGAATTAACATCTAACTCTGTGATTACTCACAGAAATGTTTTTTTTGCACAAATTGCCACAAGTATAAGAAAGGGGTGGCAGCTAATAAGATAGCTGGAAGCTGGAGGTTAATTCAGCAACTAAATTTTGTATAAGGACATGTGAATGTGAAAAGCTGAACGACTCTTCATGATCTTTCTCTCAACTACATCTTGAATCTTCTCCCAACATAAAATCCATATCCCTTCAACTCCCATGTAAACAGGGATCAATCCAGTTCTCTTGCATATGCTTACTATAGCATAGCTGTGAAGAAGTCTCCATTTTTTTTCACTTCATTCTCACCGTTTTGCATTAAGTCATAATTCCTCGCTGAAATATGCTTTCATGGGCACCTTTAGTCTCCACTATTCATGCATGAAACTTGAAGTCCTAATCCAGAGATTTGAGCATATAATCTAGATTGATACCTCAGTGCAACACTGAGAGAGTGCTGCACTGTCAGAGGCACTGTCTTTCAGCTGACATGTGAAACCAAGGTTTTATCTGCACTCTTAAGTGGGCTTAAAAGATCCCATGGCACCACTTCAAGGAAGAGCAGAGGAGTTTGCCTGGCATCCTGGTCCATATTTATCTAGCAGTCAATGCCACTAAAACAGATTATCTGTTTATCAACACATTGCTATTTGCGGGAGTTTATTGTGTGCAAATTGACTGCCATGCTTCCCACCATTACAACAGTGACTACAATTCAAAAGTATTTCATTAGTTGTAAAGCCTTTTGAGACTTCCTGAAGGTATAAAAGGTGCTATAGAAATGCAAATGTTTCTTTTTTCTGTCATTGAGCTACTCAACACCTCACAGCAGAGTCTGGTCCCACCTTGCCTTATGTCCACATGCTTTAGCGGTGAGTGTCACTGAATAGCCATCAGAAGCTAGGACCATGGTTGCCATTCACGAGACTAAAGCAGAGGAGTGCCGTGAACAATTAAAATGACTGTGTCACTGCTCCAACTGCTGCTGTGTTGAGAAAACTACTGATGACACAAAGATAGGTAGCATTGCAAGCAGAGTAGATGTAAGTAGAGAATTACAAAGAGATACTGGTAGATTAAGTGAATGGGTAAAACTGTGGCAAATGGATATCAAGAAGGTCATCGATTTTGGACCTAAAAAGGATAAAACAGGGTACTTTCTCCATGAAGAGAAGCTAGAAACAGTGGAAAGCCAAAGGGACTTGGAAGGTTCAGGTACACAGATCATTAAAATGTCACGGACAAGTACAGAAGCTAATTAAACAAGGCTAATGGAATGCTGGCCTTTATATCTAGAGGACTAGAATACAAGGGGATAGAATTCATGTTTCAGCTACGCCAAGCCCTGGTTCATCCACACCTGGAGTTACTGTGAGCTGTTCTGGCCATCACACCTTTGGAAGGATTGATTGACATTGGAGGGAGTGCAGCATAAATTTATCTTGGACTCCAAGGGTTAAATTACAAGGAAAGATTACTAAGGTTGTATTCTGGAAATTTAGAAAGTTAAGGGATGATTTGATCAGAATGTTCACTCACCCAGAACAGATCAAGTGGATGAAGAGAAACTATTTGTGCTAGTTATGGAGTCCAGGACTACAGGCCACAGTTTAAAAATTACAGTCAGACTTCTCAAGAGTGAAGTTAGGAAACACTTCTACACATAAAGAATTGTAGCAGTTTAAAACTCTCTTCTGTAAATGGAAACTGAAACTGGATCAATTGTAAATCTTAAGCTTGAGACTGATAGACCTCTTGTTATCTAAAGGTATTAAGGGATATGGGGCAAATGTGGATATATGGAGTTAGGGTCACAGATTAACCAAGATCTCATAATGGTGTTACAGGCTCAATGGTCTACTCCTGTTCCTATGTTCCTAGAACAGCTCACTCAACCTAGATTGGGAATTGAAGTTAGGATTTTGTGCTATACCTATAGTTTATTTACACACCAGGGGCCGAATTTTCCTCTCCCAATGGAGGTGGGAATTGGCCCTGGAAACCTGAAATTGTGTTTTTTTTTTGGCTTCAGAAACAAATTTCCTCTGCTTTCCTGACCCCACGCTATGTTCGTCTGGCTTTTTTTGTGGGTCCCTTTTAAGGAAGGCCTTGGCTGCAAAACACACACTCACTTCTTCTGAGGTTGGGATGGCCATTGTGAGAACCATGGGAAACTTGAATTTCCTTCCCCTTGCCATTTTCATGGTGCGGGTTTTGGAGGCCCAAAAAAAGGGCACCTCTTTGGAGAACTCATGACCACTCCACCTGCTGTGGAGTCAGGAACATTCTGACAGGTAAATGTTTTGGCACCTTCAAATGTCACTATTAGGTAGTGTATTGTAATGTAGATATGTATTTAATGCAATGATTGATCACAGGGCTCTGTTCTGCAAAGATAAATTGATCATTACATTGACTAGCGTTGTGTAATTATTGGCATGTATTACAGTACTTTTCCCAAAGGAGGAAGTACCATAATACATTTAAAACTGGAGAAAAATGTGTTGAGAAACCCTCCTGTCATGTTTTGGACTAAGATTTAAATGTCCAGATATCTTTTACTTTGAAATAGATTGCCCTGCTATTAAACATTAAAAAACTAACCACCTGCTCTACTCAATTGATTGACAGGCAGCCTGCTTTGAATTGGAAACAACGCCATGATTCTTTCAGTTTTCACTGGGTCTGGAGTGGAAAGCTAATATTTTGATAGCTGTGGCCAATATGAATACTTGGCTAAGTTCCAAAAGCTAATTGAGTACACTGTTCTGTTGACACAGATGCTCAAGAGAACGACTGACTGTTTTAAGAGGCTGTAATACATTATCAGCCTTTGATATAGTTCCTGAACACATGGGTTGTTTGTTTACCCGACCTAATGGCCACTTAAGAGTTTTTTTTCTTTGGGACGACAGATTTTGTTTGCAGTACCGATGACAGAGGTTTGAATGGAAGTTTTATTAGATTGTTATAGATTTCATTATTTTCACCTACATCCATTGCTATTGCATGGCCCTTGAGGACTGTACATATTGGATACTGGGTGAGTGATGATGGAGGGGGCCATGGGGAAAATGAGGGATCATGGAGGTGGCATGGGGGATATGAGTGGGCATGGAGGGGATGGGGTTGATGGGTGATGTTTAAGGGGCATAAGAATTATGGGCTGTGGTCCCTGAGATCTGAAGGGGTCATTCTAGCCAGCCCACCTCCACACCCACACTAATCCTGCACTCCTTCTGCATTGCACTGCGGCTCGCAAACTGAACATAGAACCCAACTCTTGCTTGAAAAAAACTGGAAAAAAATCAGCCATGAGTTATACGTGTATTTCGGGAGCCACAAAATTCCCAACTCACCTTTCATGAACCCGAGAGGAAAATTCAGGTCCATGTCTTTGAGGAAGCTGCATAAAGTAAGCATGTAGCCAAGAATGTTACTGGGTCGTCATAATATGAGTGCAGCTTATTGTTTTTGTATCTTCAAAATGTTCAACTAGAGAATAGTGTCTATGGTGAAAGCATTCTCAGGGCAATTAACAGTCCAACAGGCCATGACAGAAATATACCATCCATGGCATAACCAGGAGTGAGAAGGATGGAGTCAGTGATGAAGGAGAGCAGTTTGTGATGGAGACCAATGACAGAGGCTTCAGTTTTCCCAATATTTAATTGGAGGAAATTTCAGCTCATCCAGCACTGGGTGTTGGATAAGCAGTCTGATAGTTTAGCATTAGTGGAGGGATCAAGAGAGCTGGTAGTGAGGTAGGGCTGTGTGTCACAGGAAAAGAAGAGACACGAGCAGGAGGCTACCTGATGGCCCCTCAAGCCTGGTCTGCCCGCCATTCGATACAGTCATGGCTGATCTTGGTCTTCAACTCTACTTTCAAGCCCGATCGCCCTATCCATTGATTCCCTGACAGACCAAAAATCTGTCTATTCCAGCCTTAAGTATATTGATGGAGCTTCCACAAACCTCTGGGTTGTGATTTACAACACTCTGAAAGAAGGGATTTCTCATCATCTTAGTCCTAAATGATCGACCCCTCATACTGAGACTGTGTCCCCATGTTCTGGATTCCACAGCCAGCAGAAACAACTTCTTCATGTTCACCTTGTCATGCCTTCATAATATTGAATATTTCAATGAGATCACCTCTCTTTTATACTTCAGAGAATGTAGGCCCAATTTACTCAGTCTCTCATTACAGAACAACCCTCTCATCTCAGCGACCAATCCAGTGAACCTTTGCTGTATTCCCTCCAATGCAAGTACATCCTTCGTTAAATATGGGGGCCAAAACTGCACATAATATTTCCGATATTGTCTCATCAAAACTCTGTACAATTGTAACAAGACTTCTTAATCCTGTACTCCAAATCCCTTGCAATAAAGGCCAACGTGCCATTTGCTTTCCTAATTGCTTGCTATACCTGCATGCTAACTTTCTGAATTCCTTGTACGATGACACCCAAGTCCCTTTGAACAACAATATTTACAAGTTTCACAGCTTTTCTATTCTTATGACCAAAGTAAATAACCTCACACTTCTCCACACTCTACTCCATCTGCCATTTTATTGCCCCCTCACTTAACGCACGAAATTTACGGCAGCGGGATTTTATGTTCCTGCCGAAGCCAATGAAGTTTAGAATGCCTCGCCGCATTTTACGGCCTCATCCCCACTGAAACGGGGCCATTAAATTCTGCCCAACCTGTCTATATCTCTTTGCAGGCTCTCTATGTCCTCCTCATAGCTTGCATTCCCACTAGCTTTGTATCATCAGAAAACTCAGATATATTGCTCTCTGTCTCTTTGTCTAAGTCATTAATATAGATTGTAAATAGCTGAAGCCTCAGCGCTGATCCTTGCGGCACTTCACTAGTCACAGCCTGTCAACTTAAAAATGCCCCATTTATGCTCCTGTTTGTTAATTAATCCTCTATCCATGCTAATACATTACTCCCAACTCCATGAGCTCTTATCTCGCCTCTTAACCTTTTGTGTGGCACTGTATCAAATGCCTTTTGGAAATCCAAGTATACCACATCTACTGGTTCCCCTTTATCTACCCTACTAATTATTTGCCTGAAAAACTCTAATAAATTTGTGAAACATGATTTCACTTTCATAAAACCATGCTGACCTTGTCTGATCATATGATTTTTTAAGTATATTGTTAAGATTTCCTTAGTAATTAATAATTCCTTAATACCAATCACCAGAGTAATCTCTGGGATGCAGGATTGTCTTACGAGGAGACTGGGTCTATATTCACTAGAGTTTCGAAGAATGAAGGGTGACCTAATAGAAAGTTACAAAATTCTTACCAGGCACGACAGGCTGGATGTGGATGAGATGTTTCCCCTGGCTGGTGAATCTAAAACCAGGGGACATAATCTCAGGATAAGGGGCAGGCCATTTAAGACTGAGATGAGGAGGAATTTCTTCATTCGGAGGGTGGTGAATCTTTAGAGTTCTCCACCCCAGAGGGCTGTGGAAGCTTAATCATTGAGCATGTTCAAAGCAGAAATCAATAAATGTTTGGAGACTAATGACACCAAGGGATAAAGGGATAGTGCGGGAAAGTGGCGTTGAGGTAGATGATCAGCCATGGTATAATTACATGGCAGAGCAGGCTCAATGGGCAGAATGACCCATTCCTGTTCCTATATTCCTAATAGATTGCAGCACTTTCCTGATGACTGATATAGGCTAAGTGGCCTGTAGTTAACTGCATTTTCTCTCACTCCTTTCTTGAATAGCAGTGTTACTTTTGCTAACTTTCAATCTGCTGGGACCATTCCAGAATCTAGAGAAGCTTGGAAAATCATAACCAGAGCATCCAATATCTATGCAGCTATCTCTTTTAGACCCCTAAGATGTAGGCCATCAGGTCCTGGGAATTTGTCAGTTTTTAGTCCCTTAGGTTTCTCTAGGACTTTATCTCTGCTGATATTAATTACCTTATCTTTCTCACTTTTTTTTAGAACATAAGTTACTCCCTATTTCTGGTATGTAACTTATGTCTGCAAATTTTGAAGACAGACATGTTCAATGCCTCTGCCATTTCCTCATTCCCCATGATAATTTCTCCTGTCTCTACTTCTAAGTGGCCAACTTCAGCTACTCTCTTCCTCTTAATATGCTAATAAAAACTCTTGCAATCTGTTTTTATATTCCTCGCCAGTTTGCTTTCATATTCTATTTTTTTCCCCTTTTCATCAACTTATTGGTGGCCCTTTGCTGGTTTCTAAAATACTCCCAATCCTCAGATTTACACTATTCTTTGCAACATTATAATCCTCTTCTTTTAACCTAATACCATTCTTAATTTTCTGAGTAATCCATGGATGGATCTTTCTAGCTGAATTTTTGTGTTTCAATGAAATGTATTTTTGTCAAATATTTTGAATGATGTCTTTAAATGTTTCCCTGTTTATTTATGGCCACACTTTTTAATCTATTTACCCAATCAATCTTACCCAGTTCTCCCCTCATACCTATGTAATTAGCTTTTGCTACGTTTAAGATTCTTGTCTGTGATTGGAGTATGTAACTTACAAACTTAATATGGAATTTGATTGTATTATGATCACTATTTCCCAGTGCATCTTTTATTCTGACATTATGAATTAACCCTGCTTCATTGCATGATACTAGATCTAAATTTTTTTCTTAGTTGGTTCCACAAAATAATGCTCCAGGAAACTAATGAAAACAATTTACAATCTCATCTTCCAGGTAATCTTGGCCAATTTGATTGATCTAGTCTATGTGAAGATGAAAGTCCCCCATAACTATTACATTGTCTTTGTTACATACTCCAATAATTTCTTGTTTAATGCTCTATCCAATGGTATAACTACTGTTAGGGGGGGCAATAAAATACTCCCACCAGCGTTTTCTGACCCTTGCCACTCCTAATCTTCACCCATACTGATTCTATTTCCTTGTCTTCTGAGCCAAGATCCCTTCTCACTATTGTCCTTATGTCATAATTTATTATCTAGGCTATTCCTCCTCCTTTTCCATTCTCCCTGTCTTGTCAAACTGTTGTGTGTCCTGGTGTATTTGTTTCACCTTGTAACCATATCTTTGTAATGGTGATCAGGCCCAAACCATTTATCTCTATTTGTGTCACTAGTTCATCTATCTTTTTGCGGATGCTTTGCACATTCAGATAAAGAACCTTTAATTTCACCTTTTTACTACTATTCCCTGCATGGACCTTGCTTTCTGATGCACAATTACCGTTAAATTCTTTGTCCATTCCTGTCACATGCTGCTTTTACCCGTATCACCACACTGCCTCGACTTCTCTCTTTCTAAATCTCCCTTCACCCAAACCCTCCCCCTGGCTTGTTAATTAAAAGCCTATCTACAGCTCTAGCTATACTATTTGCCTGGACCCAGCCCAGTTTAAGTGGAACCCATCCCAATGGAACAGCTCTCTCTTTCCTGAGCACTGGTGCCAATGCCCCATGAATCAAAATCCCTTCTTCCTACACCGCTCTTTGAGCCACGCATTTAATTCTCTTAATCTGTCAGAGTAGGTTTCCTAGACTAATGCCAAGAATGGGCGGGTTGTCTTGTGAGGCTAGGTTTATATCCACTGGAGTTTAGAAGAGTAAGAGGCGACTTGATTGAAACATATAAGATCCTGAGGGGTCTTGAAAGGGTGGATGTGGAGAGGATGTTTCCTCTTGTGGGAGAATCTAGAACTAGGGGTCACTGTTTAAAAATAAGGGGTTGCTTGGTAGCACAGAACTTGAGAATTGCTAAAAAAGACATGTTGTCAAAGCTTTTCATCTTGCACTTCTCAGGACAGATGCAAGAATGCCAAATTTCAAAGGGAGCAACAATTTATACTGCATGAAAAAAGAATGCTGGTTTGTTGGCAAGTCAGCTCTGATTGGTCCAGGCATTGTCATGGAAAATGTACCATGGAGCTATTGTCCCCATGCTTTTATTTATTTCAAAAAAGGCACAATGCCTGGGCATGTTCCTTTTGCCTGCAGAGGACAGGTCCCTCCGAATGAATACATGTAGCTTTTGGCAAGCATAAGTGAACATCACTTTTAAACAGAGCAATTAATGGTGGTCTCTCCAGATGACTTCATTCTTGACACATTCTGGTAAATTTCCTTTGCACCAGAACTGGCTGGAGTACCCAGCTGAAGCCAAACCAGTGTTTATAAAGGTTCGGCATAACTTCCCTGCCTGTTTACTCTCTGCATCTATTAGTAAAGCCAAGGACTCTGTATGCTTTTTAATCCCATTTTCATCCTGCTGCCTTCAGAGACTTGTTTTTGTACACCTGCAGGTCTCTGTCCATGCAGCCCTTTTACAATTGTATCATTTAATTGACATTGTTTCTCCTCATTCCTCCTACCTCCCCTGGCCCCTGAGTTCCTGTTCTTCATCCTTGCCGTGCTCCTCCCATCCCCGAGTTCCTGACTTTCTCCATCCAACCCAGTGTTCCTGGCTTTCTTCCTCCTCATTAGAGGTCCTGACCTTCCTCCCCCATCCCCCTACCAGAGTTCCTGACCTCCTTCCTCATCCCCCACACATCTCCCCCAAGAGTTTCTGACCTTCCTTCACCCCCACCCCCAGAGTTCCTGACCTCTCACCCCTCCCTGGCCACCCCCAACCTCCAGAGTTCCTGACCTCCTTTCCCCCCAGAGTTCCTGGCCTTCTTACCCCTGACCCCTGACCCCCAGAGTTTCTGGCCTTTCTCCCCACAGCCCCAAGTTTGTGACTGTCTCATGGAAAAAAAATGGCTGTGAGGGAACATGGCTTAGGGAACAGACTCTGGCTAGGGTCATGCAAAGCCACAAATGAGGTGAACATGTGCACTCCCAGTGAGGGTGAAGTGGGGAAGTGGGGCGGTAGTGTGGGACGGTCTCTATGTTCGGCCCCAAACAGGAGTACGTACGCAGAAGGACAACTGATACACCTTGCAAGTAATCACCTTGATTGCCATTTACATCTTGGTCTAAACCCACTGGCTGGGGTTTCCGTGCCCACCAGCGTCAGGCCTGAGTGGACAATATGGCGAGAAGGCCAGAAATAGGTTTCACGACATCGTGAAACCAGTTTGTGATTGTCAACTCTGCCTGCTGATGATGGGCAGCATTTCCCACCATCGGACATCGGGAGCCTCATTGTAATACACCAGCATATCATTATAAGGCCAGCCGGCCGGACTCATTTCCTCTCCGCTGGATCATCCGTCCACGTCAGCAGGAAAACAGGCCAACGTGTTTCACAACAGCATTTATAAGGCGTGCATTTGGCGAGCTGCACTTCGCTCGGGACTTCAAGGTTTGTTTGCCTACCTTGCTTCGGGCAGCACTCGCAGTCATCAGCGCCAGGCTTCACAGACAGCACTACATCACTTTTAGGGGGGTTCACAGGCAGGTCTCTACCTACCAGATCAGCCATATGTGGCTTTTTAATGGCTGCAGAGCTAGGGCTTGCTTGGGGAAGTGGGGGGGGGGGGGGGGAGTGGCCTCAGGCAAGGGAAGAGGGTGCAGGGTGAGAGCTGTACTGGGAAGGGGGTATCCCAGGGTGTGTGTGGGGGGCACACGTTGATCTGCGCAAGTGGCCTCAAGATGGTGAGGGCTGAGGAGGCAGTCTCCAGAAGAGATGAGGCCAGGTGGACATGTAAGGGTATGTGTGTGTGAATGGGTGGTGATGTGCCTTGAGCTGGCAGTGAGTGAGTTGCCAGTGAATGTGTGATGGGCTTGAGTGTGTGAGTTTAGAGTGTTGAGATGGTTGCCTTACCCTGGCTGCACGGATGAGATCATTCACCCTCTATCTGCATTGGATGGCCAACCTCTTCTGTGCAGCATTGGCACTGATCACCACTGCCATCGCCTACCAAGCCAGAGTGGTGATGTTGCTGCTCCTCCTGCAGCCAGAGCAGGGGTAGAGGACATCACAGTGCGCCTCCGTGGCATCCAAAAGATGCTTGAGGGCTGCAGTCGTCTTACCTTTCGGGCCCGTGTCTTCTTTGCTGCTGTCCTGGGCTGGAGGCACTGAGCGCGGTTGTACTTTAAATGTGGTGCTTGGCGTGATGAAGCAGTGAGGTGATGGTGTGGCAGGCAAATCGGAGCCTGCCCGCCATGGAAACGACGTGTATCCCGGGAATGCATAATTGGGATGATACGGCATGGAAAGCTGCCATTGCGGCTGGAGGGTAAAATGTCGCTTTACCCACCTACAACCGCACTTAGTGCAAAGCTGGGAC
This sequence comes from Cetorhinus maximus, assembly GCF_964194155.1. Classification (NCBI taxonomy): domain Eukaryota; kingdom Metazoa; phylum Chordata; class Chondrichthyes; order Lamniformes; family Cetorhinidae; genus Cetorhinus; species Cetorhinus maximus. The sequence goes on from NC_135884.1 coordinate 85,392,143, forward strand.
GATTCCAACCATTGTCTGTTTCTTTACTTTCCCATTACCACCCCCTTCAGCCTTTCACCATTATTGCTTTTGCCATTTAATCTCTCCTGCCTTCCAACCTATTGAGCTTCCCTCCTCTCCCTCTTTCCCTGCCTCTGCATTTGCTTAAAACCTGTCACATCTCGAAATCTTCCCAGAGCTGATGATAGGCCATCGGCCTTAAACATTGGCTCTGTTTCTCTCTCCATGCATTCTGCCTGACCTGCTGATTATTTCCAGAATTTTCTGCTTTTATTTCAGATTTCCAGCATCAGCAGTACTTTGTTTTCGATTTTATCTATGGTTCAGTAGACTTGCTCCATCTCCCTTTTTAAAAATGACATGACCTGTCCACCCATGGTGACCAACTCTGCGGGGAAACGACGAGGGACATTTTGGCGGAAAAATGCTGACGGAGCTGGTGGTGCAGTCGGGGGTGGGGAGGTGGTTGCTCATGAGGCCGATGGAGAGTGGGGTGGTGGGGGGAAGGGGTCCTGGCAGGGCCAGTGCCGGTGGAGCAGCGGAGAGGGCTGGTGGTTGGTCCAATAATACTCGAGGAGCCTCTCAGGCCTACTATTACAACCCCCAGGCCTCCCCAGACCTCCTCTCTCCCCACCCCAGACACTCCCTCTCTAGAGAACCCAACCTCAGGCCTCCCCAGACTCTCTTTCCTCTCCCCGGATACCTTCCTCCCCTCCCCAGACCCGCCGTTGTTCTATTCCTAAGTTCGTTAGTGAATTTTTTCAGTAAGTTTGTGAAAAAATAGTGTTAGTAATAAAATAAGCATAAAATAAAATAAATTTGTATTAGAGGCCTAGTCTAGCTGAATCCAATAAGAGTAGAAAGGCCTCCATATTGCTTCTAAACTGAAACATTGAACGATCTAGAAAAATGACCCAAATGGAACGTTAAGGGCTTTATTTCCCCTCAATGGGAAAGCAGCAAAAGAGAATTATTGAGAGAAAAATGCTAACATCTAATGATTTGAGCAGTCAGTTGGGCCACAGTCAAAATGTGTTACTTAGCAACCCCATTAGCCAGTCAGCAGGAGTTCCAGTTCGATAGCTTGACAGTTACTGAAATATTGCACCTTACAGCAAAACAAAGATTAGAAAATTCACGGACACTGACCTGCTTAGGGCCATTCTTTGCCAACATAAACTCTTTGTGAAAACTGACACTAACTTCAATGGCACACATTGTGGCTCCAACATTGAGTTAGCAATCCAGAGAACTCCAATATCAAAGCAACATTTTTAAGCAGAGCTGTTTCAAACTTGGCTGCCAATAATCCTCATTCACGATTACCTTCTTGCTAAACCGATTGGAGTTAGCTTGAATGTTCAGAATTTCAGGTAAAATGACAGATTGACCTGAGGATATTAACTGAGGTAAGTTAGTTAGGTAGGCTTGCCAACCCTCTAGGATTGTCCTGGAGTCACTATTAGTTAAAGATTAATGCCCTGGGCACTTAAGGGAGTAAAGAAGTTTGATTTTTCTTCATTTTCTTTGTACATTTCGATTTATTAGATATAAAAATATTGAAGATGGGGTGAATATAGCTGTTTGACTGATAGTCAAGAATCATTGCACTAGGTAGCAAAAGGCCTGTTCCCTTTTCAATTGGTGTGGTAAAGTGGTGCGCCAACTTCATCCACCATCTTCAACACCTACTCCCCTCCACCATCAACACACAGTGGCAGTGGTGTGTACCATCTACAAGATGCACTGTCTCACCAAGGCTCCTTCCGAACCCACGACCTCTACCACCTAAAAGGACAAGGGCAGCAGACACATAGGAACACCACCACCTGGAAGTTCCCCTCCAAGCTACTCGCAATCTGGACTTAGAAATATATCGCCATTCCTTCACTATCGCTGGGTCAAAATCCTGGAACTCCCTTCCTAACAGCACTATGGGTGTACCTACACCACATGGACTGCAGCAGTTCAAGAAGGCATCTCACCACCACCACCTCAAGGGAAATTAGGGATGGGCAACAAATGCCCCCATCCCATGAAACAATAAAAAAAACTGAGAATGGATGCTTTGGGGGAGGGGCATGGAGTCCGGAGGGCCACATGACAATACCTCCAGAAATGCTTTTAACCCTATAATGACTTTCAATCTTCACAGCAGTGGGAGTACTGGGGTTCTTCCTTCCTGACCCCACGGTCTTGTGAACATTAAGCAACGAACTCCACTGTGAGCTTTGGGGCCAGATTTTCAAAGTAAGGTTGGAAACGCTACACCCGGATTAGTTCCAGATCCCAACCCTATGCCTCAACTGCACTCATGCGATGCTATTTTGAAATGTAAATGTCCTAATTGGGCTGGAGGAGAGCTGGGAAATTAGTGGCATTGAGCATCTCCAGGAAGCGGGAGCTGCCTGCCTGGTGCCTGTAACAAAGGAAGACAGCAGCCATGATAGGGCCTGCTGCTGTCTTGCCAAAGAGAGCAGGCAGCTCCTCAGATGACCAGCGGGATAAATTATTGGGAATGAAGGAGGCCAGGCCAAACAAAGGTAATGTTCACATTCCTGCATAGATTGCTTGAGGGCCGAATAACTTTCACCGTCAGATGAAAGACTTTTATTTGGCCCAACAGTGAACTGAATGCTAAAGTGCACCAGATGTTTGGGTTTGCTGAAATCAGCTTTAAAAATTGCCTTCCTGAATGCCCGGGCCCGTTAACAAGCTCCTTAAGGAGCTTAATGGGCCAATAATTGGATGCGCATATGTTCCCAGTTTCCTCTCCCACTACCACTAGCACTTTGAAAATTGTAGACTGTCCCAGAGGTGTTGGGAACCTGAGGTGAACTCTGGAACTGCGATTCTCAAATCACGCCTGCATTGGGTCCCGACCCAGCTGGTATTTGAATATTAGCCGGCCCTTGGTCTCTCATGAAGATAAAACTGATGACAGCAACATGACATAGTTCCTTGATGTCAATAAGCAACAAATCAAAGATGGAGGCTGACACGAGAGCCCAGTGTGGTTTCTGAAGACGGAGTTCTCAAACAAAAGCTTATAAAAACCCAGCTTTATAACTGTTCAAAGCACCTCCTTTCTGGAGATATCTGACATTTTAAAAATTCATTCACGGGATGTGAGCATCGCTGGATGGGCCAGGATTTATTATCCATCCCTAATTTCCCTTGAGAAGGTGGTGGTGAGCTACCTTCTTGAACCGCTGCAGTCCATGTGGTGTAGGTACACCCACATTCCTTGACTGACAGCTGAGGCTCTCTGATCTCTGTTTTCAATTTCACAATGTTTATTTACACAAGGTTAAGTAGTTTCAAGGGCTTCAGGTTTTTGTCACTGATACTTTAAAGTGTTTGGATGATTGACATTTTTAGTGCCTTGCTGTGAAATTACTATTTTAAAAACATAGTAGAAAATTATGAATTAACTGCTTTTTAAAAGTTTTTTTTTTACACATCCTACTGTCACTATAGAGCTGGACGGGTACAAGTTCAACTGGTTACATCTGAACATCCTTGCGGGGAGATTTGTAAATGCTGTTGGGGCAGATTTGGGGCAGTGAGGTGGGATCCTGAAAAGTAGTTCAGAGGGGAGAGAAGCTGAGTTGGAATTAGAAGTCAAAGTGCTAGTAAGTGAGTCGAGAAGGCAGAGGAAACATAGGCTAGATAAGAAAGAAGTGAATTGAGTAAAGCAAAATGGAATATATTTTAATGCAAGGAGCCTGAGGAATAAGACAGACAAGCTGAGGGCACAGATAGGCACGTGGGAGTATGATATCATAGCTATGACCGAGACTTGGCTATAAGGGTAGGATTGGCAGCTCAACATCCCTAGTTATCGGGTATTCAAACGAGATAGAGAGGGGGATAGAAGAGGAGGGGGGGTCACAATATTGATCAAGGAATCAACTGTAGCAGTGAGGAGGGATGATATCTTGGAAGGATCATCAAATGAGGCCATATGGCTAGAAGTAAAAAACACAAAAGGGGCAAACATGCTGTTGGGTGTGTACTATAGGCCCCCAAACAGTCAGGGAGAGACAGAGGATCAAATATGTAATCAAATTTCAGAGAAGTGTAAGAATAATAGGGCAGTAATAGTAGGGGATTTTAACTACCCAAATATTAACTGGGATAGTTTCAGTGTTCAAGGTAGGGAGGGAGAAAAATTCCTGAATTGCATCCAGGAAAACATTTTTAGCCAGTACATAGAAAGCACAACAAAGGAGGGGCAGTTCTAGACCTAATATTCGGAAATGAGCCTGGGCAGGTGGAAGGCGTATCAGTAGGGGAGCATTTTGGAGATAGTGACCATAACTCAGTTAGATTTAGGATAGTTATGGAAAAGGATAAGGTTGGGCCGGGAATAAAAGTTCTAAACTGGGGAAAGGCTAATTTTACTAAGATGAGATGCGATTTGGCCCAAGTGAACTTGGAGCAGCTACTTGCAGATAAAACTGTGTAAGAGCAGTGGGAGGCATTCAAGGAGGAAATAGCGAGAGGACAGGGCAAATATGTTCCCGTAAAGACAAAGTGGGGGACCAAGTCTGGAGAATCCTGGATGTCAAGGGACGTAAAAATTAGGATTAAGACAAAAAGAGAAGCTTATGGCAGATACCAAGGACTCAATACGGCAGAGTCCCTCGAGGAGTATAAAAAGTGCAGGGGGGAACTTAAAAAGGAAATCAGGAAATCTAAGAGAGTGCATGAGAAAGCATTGATGGGTAGAATAAAGGAAAATCCAAAGGGGTTGTTTAAATATTCAAAGACCAAGAGAATAACTAGGGAATGAGTAGGGCCAATTGGGGACCATAGAGGTAATCTGTGCGTGGACCTGGAAAATGTGGGTACAGTCCTCAATGAATACTTTGCGTCGGTCTTCACGATGGGAAAGGATGATGCAGGTGATGACTTCAGGGTGGAGGACTGTGAAATATTAGATGAAACGTACATAGAGAGAGTGGAGGTAATAGTGGGTTTAGCAGCCTTAAAAGTGGATAAATCCTCAGGCCCGGATGGGATGTATCCCAGGCTGTTGAGGGAGGCAAGGGAAGAGATATCAGGGGCCCTGGCAGTAATTTTCAAATCTTCTCTGGCCACAGGTGAGGTGCCAGAGAACTGGAGGACTGCTAACGTTGTCCCATTATTAAAAAAGGGAGCAAGGGATAGACCAGGAAATTACAGGCCAGTCAGTCTAACCTCGGTAGGGAAGTTACTACAAAGAATTCTGAGGGACAGAATATATCTGCACTTGGAGAGACACGGGTTAATCAGGGATAGTCAGCATGGATTTGTTAAGGGAAGGCCGTGTTTGACAAATTTGATTGAACTTTTTGAGGAGGTAACCAGGAGTGTTGATGAGGGTAATGCAATTGATGTGGTCTACATGGGCTTTAGCAAGGCTTTGATAAGGTCCCTCATAGCAGACTGGTCAAGAAAGTAAGAGCCCATGGGATCCAAGGCAAAGTGGCACATTGGATCCAAAATTGGCTGAGAGGTAGGAAGCAGAGAGTGGTAGAGGGATGTTTCTGTAACTGGAAGTCTGTTTCCAGTGGGGTTCCGCAGGGCTCGGTGCTGGGGCCCTTGCTGTTTATGGTATACATAAATGATTTGGACTTAAATGTAGGGGGTATGATCAAGAAGTTCGCAGATGACATGAAAATTGGTCGAGTGGTAAATAGTGAGGAAGATAACCGTAAACTGCAGGAGGATATCAATGGACTGGTCAGGTGGGCAGAGCAGTGGCAAATGGATTTCAACCCGGAAATGTGTGAGGTAATGCACTTGGGGAAGGCTAACAAGGCAAGGGATTACACTATGAATGTTAGGACCCTGGAAAGTACTGAAGATCAGAGGGACCTTGATGTGCATATCCACAGATTCCTGAAGGTAGCAGGGCAGGTAGATAAGGTGGTTAAGAAGGCAGATGGGGTACTTGCTTTTGTTAGCCAAGGCATAGAATACAAGAGCAGGGAGGTTATGCTGGAACTGTATAAAACGCTGGTCAGACCACAACTGGAGTACTGCATGCAGTTCTGGTCACCACATTATAGGAAGGATGTGATTGCACTGGAGAGGGTGCAGAGATTTACCAGTATGTATGCCTGGGCTGGAGGGTCTGAGCTATGAGGAAAAATTGGATAGGCTGGGGTTATTTTCCTTGGAGCAATGAAGGTTGAGAGGGGGACCTGATAGAGGTGTATAAGATTATGAAGGGCATAGATAGGGCAGATAAGAAGACACTTTTTCCATTAGCAGAGGGGTCAATAACCAGGGGGCATAGATTTAAGGTAAGAGCTAGAAGGCTGAGAGGGGAGTCGAGGAGAAATTTTTTCACCCAGAGAGTGGTGGGAGTCTGGAGTTCACTGCCTGAAAGGGTGGTTGAGCCAGAAACTCTCGTAACATTTAAGAAGCGTTTAGATATTCACTTGCGTTGCCATAGCCTCCAGAGCTGTGGGTCAAGCACTGGAAAATGGGATTAGTGTAGTCAGATCTTTGTCGACTGGCGCGGACACAATGGGCCGAATGGCCTCCTTCTGTGCTGTAAACGTCTCTGAGTCTATGAGTTGATTAGTTCCATAAAGTGTATAATGGGTGAATGGGCATGGAAGTGCCAAAGCTTGGCATTGGGAGCATGAGGGGCACGGGAGGCGGGGGGGGGGGGGGGCGGTGTTTGGTGGTGGTGGGTAGAGGGTCATAACTTGGCATTAGGAGTATGAGGGCTATGAGGGGGGGAGGGGATGGTGGGTGGAGGGTCATAGCTTGGCACTGGTGGTATGAAGTGTTATGGGGGGTTGGAGGGGCATAGCTTGGCATAGGAGGCATGAGGGGCCATGGGGAGTTGGTGGGAGGCATGAGGTGGCATGGATGGGGCATAGGGAGTGTGAGGGGTGAGGGCTGGAGGGCCTTTGTATTTTTATTTTAGCTGGGACTGAGGCGAACCTTTTAAATGCCTGCCTTGGCATGTGGCAGCCCCTGTGGCCACCTCTGACCTCTTTCTCAGGTCAGCTGGCCCGACTCCAGCCCACACCTGCTCCAGTCTTTGCGGGAACATTCCCGACTCCCGCTATCTGCCTCGAGGATGAAAATTCAGGCCCTTGTTTCCAAAATACTTCAATGGCTGTAAAGTGCTTTGGAATGTCCTATTCTATTTTTCTAAGACAGGGTTTGCAATGCAATTGTTTTTTTAACTATACTGTAAACCTATTTCTAACTAATTGGCAGAAATTGGGTAACGACAAGATATGAGTTACTTGTTACACAGATTCAATCTTCCTGGGGCTGCTTTTTGGAGAAAGAGAGATGAAGAGAAAGACACAGAGAAGCAAATGGGAAAGGCTAGTGGAGAAGGGGAGAAGAGAGGGAGAGAGGACAGGGAGAGGGCAAGGTAGGAAATAATAGGAGAAAGGTGGTAGGGGATGAGAATGGTAGACAGGAGAGGAGAAAGAGAATCAGGAAAGGCTGAGAGGAAGACAACGATGGTGAAAGATGTTGGGGAGAGAAAGGGGACGGGGAGGGGAATAGTGAAGGGACAAAGAAGAGAGGCAATAATAGGAAAGAGGGAGGAGAGGGAAGGGAGAGAGAAAGGTGTGGAGCAAAGGAAAGATTGGAGGGAGGGAAGAATGTAATTCAACAGAAAGATGTTTCAGATCTACAAGTTGCGCATTCAAAAGCTGTGCTTATCATGGATGCACGCGGAAAATATGCCAAATATGAAGGGATTTAAAATGTGACCTTCTGGCATTTAGTACAGGTTACGCTATATTTCCACACAGCATGCACAGATGCAGAATTGATTGACGTGCTGCTTGAATGCACCCAAAAGTTCAGCACGGATCATGACTGTATCTCTTTGCAATTCAACTAAAGGCAGCTTAGCTTCTATAAGTAACGACCCTGAGAGATAGAGAGAGAGAGAGAGAGAGAGAAAGAGAGAGAGAGAGAGAAAGAGAGAGGAAAGAAGAAATGTTCATATAGCTCAGGGCTTACAGATGTGGAGTCAGCTCTATAATGCAGTGCATGACTGCAGTTTTCCATTGATAGAACCGTATTATCTGGCTTTGGCTCCAAAAATTTAATTTCCTTCACTTCTCCTGGCCAGTCTAGCAGGGAAGATCGCAGTGCACAATGCGTTATTGAGACAGTTTGCCAATAAGGTTCTGTCAGAACTATTCTGCCATTGAAGCCATAATCTCCAAAATCTTCCATCACAGTGTCAGGGTCACTAAAGGATTTCTAACAGACACAGGAAAGGCTGGGTGCTCACCTTTTGAAAATTATTGATCTGTTTCAGGTGCTTAATGGATCTGTCTCTACTGTTTATATTCACCAGAGGCTATACAATTGAAATTGAGGAAACCATTACAGCCCTTTGATTTGGACTATTTCTGCACGCGAGTTATGGTGAAGGTGAAGGGTTTGGGCTAACCTGTCAAAGCTGTAACGGTGAGAAGGTCTGACCTTCCATCCATCTCCAAGCAAGGCTGAGTTCATTGGTCTTCACTGGCAGTGCAATACCACTGGCCCCTGGGTTATAGCAGTTCAGTCAAAGTACTCTTTCTGCCCTTATTGGAGAGCATCCATAGACGTGGACAGGATGGGTAAGGGCGGGTGGGAGGCTTAACTTTGCTCATACAGGAGGGCGGCCTACCAGCTTTCACTGGTGAGGCCAACTCATGAGGGATGAACATGAGGACAGAGGGCAGGGTGTGAGGGCACCTGGCATAGAGAGAACAGTAAACCCAGCAATAGATCTGTGGCTTAGAGAGGGAGTGAAGGGGAGAAGACTTGTTTGTGGGGAACCTCCCACCAGTAGAGAGGTTTAGTCTGAAACTCTGCTGTATGCTCTTATCAGACCACATAACACATGACCAAACACAGTCACAGGAGGTGTGCTGAAGAAGATGGCAGAACTGCACTCCTGTCAAGCACTTGTAATGGAGGATGTTGTTTAAACAACTGTGGTTCAGTGGCTAGCACTCTGAGTCAGGGAACTCGTGGATTCAAGTCCCTCTCCCAAGACTTGAATACCTAATTCAGGCTGGTACTCCCTGTGCAGTTCTGAGGGAATGCTGCACTGTCAGAGCAGCAGTCTTTCAGGTGAGCTGTTAAACCTGTCTGCCCTCTCAGCTGGACCATCTGAGATCCCCTGGAACTGTTTGAAGAAGAACAGGAGAGTTCTTCCCAGTGTCCTGGCCGATATTCATCCCTCAACCAACATCACGAAAAATAGATTATCCAGTCATTTATCACATTGTTGTTTGTGGGAGCTAGCTGTGTGCAAAATGGCTGCTCTCTTTCCTACATTACAATAGCAACAACATGTTAAGAGTACATCATGACTGTAAAAGGCACTATATAAATGCAAGTCTTTCATCAGAAACACAAGGTGGAATGGGCTATAAAACCTTGGAGGTTATACTTCTCCCTCACTGATTCAATCCCAGTTTCTAAGATGCTATAGCTCAATCCCTACACACCCTTTCTAGCCTTGCAGTCAATCCATGTGGAATTCTACTTTTTAACCTGGAACTCTCTAAAAGTGCCCCCAGTGATTTTCGAGAACTATTTTCTTCTCAATCACTTCATTTGCAGGTGCCAACTTGCCGGCAACCAGTTGTAATTTCATTGTTTTTAAGGCACACTTGGCATCGGGAGGCGAACTTGGGCTGGATTTTTCCCCCCGGGAGTGGGAATGGTCACTCACCTGTAATTTTCTCAGGGGAGGCAATTAATGGCCGGAGGGCAGGCCTGCCACCCAACTAAGGTAGACTCTTGAAGCTGGACGACCAATGAGAGGCCTTCCAGCTTGAAAGGAACAGCAGGCTTCATGGAGAGGTAGGTAAGAGAGAGGCTGCTTCAAGACTGAGACATCCCTTCTTCAACTTTTTTAAGATCTTTCATTAAAAAATGGATTCAGCTGCCAGGCCAGGCCACCACTGTGGGAGGAGGACATGGCGGGGGGTGGGGGGGGGGGGGGTGGAGGGGGGGTGGTAGGGGTCGAACCCCCAGATGGCCTGTGGCTGCTCCTGCATCCAAGCAGGCAGAGATGGCCTCTAGGCTTGCCTGGAGCGCTGGCTCCACCAGCCTATAGCTGGGTGCCTGCTTTCAGGCACCTAAACTGGTCTTCGCCCCTTGCAGGAACTGAGGAGTCATCAGGAAAATTCCAGTTGGCTTCCTTGAATTGACCTCAATAAGGCTCTTAATGAGCCTAATCCACCATCCACTGCCTGCCCCCAATCCCAGTTCTGCAAAAATGGCCTGGAGACAAGAAGGAGCCATGGAACTGTGCACTAGTCAGCAGGGCTACTTATAGTATAAAGCAAAAACAGAAAATGCTGGAAAAACTCAGCAGGTCTGGCAGCACCTGTGGAGAGAGAAACAGAGTTAATGTTTCGAGTCTGTATGACCCTTCTTCAGAGAATACGGACCGTTAACTCTGTTTCTCTCTCCACAGATGCTGCCAGGCTTGCTGAATTTTTCCAGCATTTTCTGTTTTTATTTCAGATTACCAGCATCTGCAGTATTTTGTTTTAACCTTCAGGCAATTTTTAGCTCCTGCTTGTCCTCGATCCTTGCCCCCACCCCTCCCGGGAGTCAAAAATCAGGCCTAGTGTCAGTACAGGCATTACTAGGGCAGCTAGTGCAGTAGCTGGATGCAGAATCAAGCACCCTGCACATTTGCCCCAGCAATGTGTCTTGACATCAGCCTCAGACTATGTATTGCACCAGTGTCCATTTACCACACCTTTTGTGGCTCTCTAACACTGGTGATTTAAGATCAAACAGGGGATACAGTTATGTCTTCAGATGACACATACTATCATTATATGACTAGGCTTAGAACCCAGAGGCCTGGGCTAACAATCCAGAGAACATGTTCAAAAATTGAATTACATTTTTAAAAATGGAAATAAAAAGCTGGTATTGGGAAAAGCTGTTGTGCTTGAGTTTTATTGGCTTTATCTTCTGGGGGCAGTTGAGGAGCTGCAAAAGCTTCAGGACATTAAGCCATTCCCACCTGCCGCTTTTTCACCTGGTAGTCATACCACTGGGAGGTAACAACCTGGAAGTTTTGGATTGAAATCCCACCTTGGCAAGTTGGCTAATTGGTGATTTGCAGAGTTGGAATTGGCCAACTCACCCCCTCAGGCCCCTCAGCGAAGAGGACTATCCACCCCTACCTGGTGGGGCTGACATGTGACTTTAGTCTCATACTACCTCATTGACTAAATGGGACTCTTGGGGAAACTGTGATGTAGTGGTAATGTCACTGGACTAGTAATCCAGGGGCCCAGGCTAATGCCCTGGGGACAAGGCAACTGGTTGAATTTGAATTCAATCAATAAATCTGGAATTGAAAGCTAGTCTTATCGTTTGTTGTAAAAACCCATCTGGTTCACTATGTCCTTTAGGGAAGCAAAGGATTCCATGTGGCTTACATGTGACTCCAGACCCACAGCAATGTGGTTGACTCTTAACTGCCCTCTGAGATGGCTGAGCAAACCACTCAGTTCAAGGGCAATTAGGGGTAGGTAACAAATGCTGGCCTAGCCAGTGACACCCACATCCCATGAAAGAAAAGCCCCCCCCAGGGCAACTAGGAATGGGCAGGGTAATACTGCCTTGTCAAGGTTGCCCACACCCTCAGATCAGTCCGTTTGATGAAGGGGGTCACTGACCTGAAACATTAACTCTGTTTCTCTCTCCACAGTTGCTGTCAGGCCTGCTGGGTGTTTCCAGCACTTTCTGTTTTTATTTCAAATGAAGAAATATGGTGAAGTGTGATCAGTGATGCCCCCAAGTTTGCCCAGGGTGGCTGAGGGGAGGAATATTTCAAACAGGCAGGGGAAAGTGAGTCAGTTGTTCTTATGAACAAAGGGTGAGTTAGGATTGATCCATTGCCCAAGGTCCAGCAGACACTTTAGGCAGTAAATTTCCTCACAATAAAGACAAACAGGTTGCCTATTTTGGAAGCAAATATTTGTGCTGTGAAATAGCTTTGGCAGTGAAAACAATCAAAGGGCAGCCTCAGATTACGAGAAAGATCATTGCAGTGCAACTTGCTGTGAGTGCTCAACGTGTAGTAGAAACTATTCATTGAATACTTTCCAATTTTCCACCCAGCGCACATTGACTCGCCCACAATAATGTCATTGTTATGCTAAGTTTAGCTACAGCAGTTTTTAAATTCCTTTAGCTCCATGAAGATATTTATATAATCGCATGCACACAAAATGTAGTTAACAATCTGAGAACTTTTATTAATGCAATAGAATGAATTGGGATTCTTCCCCACCCCCCAACCACTTCTTTTCACCAAAAACATACTGGTACAATTTCCACTTACTTAGATTGAGGGTTTGGATGAGGGATCTGTGGCCATTGATGCCCTTGGAGACAGAAATTCCTCTTGGGGCTTTGGAATTGGTCACCCATTAATACTCCCGTTCATTATTCAGTTCCATCGACCGATAGAACAGAATGTCCAGCAAAGTGAACAGTGGGCAGCTCAGGCAATGCCCCACGTTTAATGTCCCCGTCCAAATTGAATTTCACCCTCTTAATCTGCACCCCCACATGAGGTACATGGATAGTATGTGTACTGACAAATGAGGTGCAGTTTTCTCCTGATTTGCAATCCAAAGGGAACATTCTCAGCGACTTCCAACTGCTTTACCTGCTAATTCTCTACGTGCCCTCGATAGGCACAAAGATATGTACAGCTAACTCTTCAGAAAGGGCATCCCTCACTGCAACACCTGCTTGGATGCAGTCCTGACCATCTATAACTAACTGAAAAGTGACCTTTTCCTCCTCTTGCTCTCGTTTTTCTTCAAATCCCTTCACGGACTTGTCCCTCCTTACCTCTGTATTTTACTCCAGCCACACAAACCTCTCTGCGCTCCTCCAATTTTGGTCTTTTGTGCATCCCTGATTTCCTTCAGCCCCCCATTAGCAGACTTGTCTTCATCTGCCAGGACTCTTAAGCACTGAAATGCCCTCCCTAAACCGCTCTCCCTCTCTCCCCTTCATTGAGACACTCCCTAAAACCTCCCACTGTTCCCATATCTTTTAATGTGGCTTGGTGTCAATTTTTTTCTGAGAATGTTCTTGCGGAGCACCTCAGGGCATTTTGACTATGTCAATGGTGCGATATAGTGTAATTTGCTGTTGTTGTTGCATTAGCAACATGGCCTAAAGAGGTTTAAAACGAAGAGTCTGTTAAAATCTCAGGGGTCTGAATATTACCCTTGGGCCAATTAAGGCCCGCCCAGCATCAAACGTGTCCTCCCAGTGGTCGGGAAGGGGTGGGCAGGGGTGGGGGCCTGTCGGTTTAAAAACGGCACAGGCAGCTCCTTGAAGGCTGCCAGGGAAGAACATATCTTCTGTGTTGTGAACACTGAAGTTATGGCATCAGTTACAGCTGGAGACGCCAGGCGGAAGGGCAGGTCAGGTGAGCACTCGGCCCCCCCCCACCCCAGTTTTCGGACGAGTGCCTCGCAGTCCTCCTGGAGGAGGTGGCTGCCAGGAGGGACACCCTGGTCCCCAGGGATGGAAGGAGGAGGCCACCGCACCTGACAAAAAAAGCTTGGGAGGAGGTGGCAGCTCAGGTCAGCAGCCTCGACGTTGTGCAGCGCACATGGGTGGAGGGCCGCAAAAGGTTCAACGACCTGCTGCACTCGGGAGGGGAGTACCGTGTTGGCATGGCTCAGAGCGGAGAAGTATTAAGGGCTGGCCATCCCCCTGTGGAGCTCAGGGGTGTTAGGGTCTGAGTGCCAATTGTCAATGATGCCCGAGCTGGCCAAGGGGGTGAGCCCTGGCTGCTTGGACTGAGTGCCTTGCGGGTCGAGGACCACAACTCGGATGTGCCCTGCCAGGTGTTCCTCAGGTGGGGTTGGCCAGGCTGCAATGGCGCTGCAGGTAGAGAGTGGACTAATCAATTCTCCTCTGTCCTTTCAGGACAAGACGGCCCATAACAACATTGAGAGGTCGCGGACAGGTGGAAGCCCCCAAACCTCCTAATATTGACCAGATTCGAGCAGGATGCCTTGGAGCTGGAGAGGTGCCACACACCTTGGTCAGCCGGTCGCGGAGAGGCTGGGGTGTCAGATGAAGGTAAGAGTGTAGTACACAGAGCTGAGAGTTTCGGATGTGCAAATATTCTTATGTAGTCCCTTCATTGATGGGAGCCACAAAACTGGATTCCCCATTGATCATTGAAAGACGATGGCATCATGATGCAAATCTCCATTGTCTCACCAGGGTGCCTGGCATGCACAGTGACAGTGTGATGACTTAAACTAATGACATATTGTTGTTCTCCCTTAGATTCGCCAGCACACACTCAATCGCAGAACCCCAAAGAGCCACCCCTGACGCTAGAGGACCGCCAGGCATCACATGCACCTGTGTCACACCCACTCTCTGAACCAGGCACCAGCGCCCACCTCGGTGGGCGTTAGATCTTTGGCTAGAATATCGGAGCTCAGCGGTGAGGGCACTTCACACTCGCTTGAGGATCAGATGGAGGCAGAGTGTGCCTAGGGCGACGATGTTCAGTTGAAGGCAGATGATGAGTCTCTGGAGTCATCCATTAGGCGGCAGATGCTGGATGTCCAGTGGGATGTGCAGGAGGATCTGGCAGAGATCCATGAGGGTATGCGTGCCATGGTCTCTGTTGTGGAGGAGTCCATGCGGAGCGTGAGCACTGCGTTGACCCTCATGGCCGAGCTCAATGCCTCCTCCATGGAGAAAGTGGCGATTCTCATGGAGAGGCAGCTCCAGGGACAGAATCAGGGGTTCCTGGGGTTGCGCTCGGATCTGCAAGCCCTCACACAGGCACTGAGCTCAGGCAGTCAGTGTCAGTGTGGGAGATGGATGAGGCACCCATTTTCCTAGCTAGGTGCCCACCCATCAATGATGTGCAGGGAGGTCCAGAGCGACCTCATGTTGGCGCGTGAGCTGCCTGTAATCTCTGCGGGCGCTGCTCAGGGCGCTCTGGATGATGGCAGCAGTTCCTCTGCCTCTCTGCCAGTGACTGTGGCATCTGATGAGGCTGTGGCGACTGGGGAGATGCCAGCCGTGGTACTGGCCATTCCCTCCCAGGCGGGGCCAGCACAAGCTGCACTGTTCAGAGAACGATCGCCAAGGTCATCAAGGCCAACAAGAAAGCAGAGTCAGCAGGCTGCCTCCAGTGCCGCTACCTGTGTAGCACTCATAAATGTAAGTTTAAGGCACATTGAGCACAAGAGGGACTGGTCATGGGTGATCTTCAGTGTGCAATGTTTTGTTTATTTAAACTGGTTTGGTTTTGAAGATGAAAGGGTCATCTCAGACACCCGGGAAGGAGGCGGCAGCCGTGTCCTGAGGTGAAAGCAGCTTAGCTGAAGGAATGTTGGATCAAGGCATCCCTGGTTTCCTTGCCTCCCTGAATGATACAGAGGTCTGTCTCCACACCCTCAGCGTTCTCCTCACTGTGCTCCTCTTCTGACTCACTACTGGATTCATCCTCTGCAGTCTGTGGAGCTGCATCAAGATCCTCTTCCTCCAGTGGGTCCCCCCTTGTCAGTGCCAGATTGTGGAGAGCGCAGCATGCAACCACTATCAGTGACACTCGCTCTTGGGGGGTATTGTAGTGTTCCCCCGAACGGTCTAGGCACGGGAAGCCCATCTTGAGAAGACCTATGGTCCTCTCTACCACTGCCCTTGTGGAAGCATGACTCATATTGTACTGCTGCTTTGCCTCTGTTCTTGGGTGGCAGAGAGGTGTCATAAGCCACCTCTTCAACGGATAACCCTTGTCACCCCGCAGCCATCCATCCAGTCAGGCTGGAGCACTGAATAGCCTTGGCATCTGGGAGTGTCTCAGGATGTAAGCATCATGGGAGCTGCCAGGGTACCTTGTACAAACTTGCAGGATCTGCATCCTGTGGTCACACACTATCTGGATATTCATCAAGTGGAGTCCTTTCTGCTGACGAAGGTACCTGGCTGTCCCGCTGGCACGTTGATGGCCACATGTTGATGGCACCCTGGACACAGGGAACCCAGCAATCACTGCAAAGCCTCTGGCTTGCTCAGCCTGGCTGGCCTCGTCCATGCGGTAGTGAATGAAAGTCAATACCCACATGAACAGAGCTTCTGTCACCAGCATGACACAACTGTGGACAGCTGATTGGGAGACTCCACACAGATCCCCCACTGAGCCCTGGAAGGAGCCGGAGGCATAGAAGTTGAGGGCCACTGTGACCTTCAGAGCCACTGACATGGGGTGTCCACCCACACAGTCAGAGCTGATCTCAGGCCCAATCGTCTGACAAATGGAGGTCACTGTCTCCCTGGAGAGCGGAGCCTCCTTCGGCATTACACTTCAGACATATTGAGATAGATGTATCGCTGCCTGTAAACCCTGGCAGCAGGATAGTGGTGCCTTTGGCGACCCCTTCCGTCTTGGACTACCTGCTGGCCCTGTGCCCCTTGTGCCTGCGCCTCTCCTCCCACAGGTCGCTCCCCTGGAAGCTGCATTAGGACATGTGGCCTCCTCTCCCTTTTGCCCCTCTCTCCCTCCTCAGAGGATGTGCCTCCAGCAGAGACCACAATCCCCATTACAAGGGTAAGGGAAGGCTGTCTGATACCTGGAAGGGTCCACACAGTCTCAATCCTCCGGAGGCCTTGGAGGCACCAATGAGTTCTGAAATGAAGCCTAGAAATGCTAAGAATGAAACTCAGAATGGAAATGAAGCTGCCAAGTTCAAATAAGCAACCAGCAGCAAACTACCTCCTAAACTCCTCACTGCTCACACTGGCAATGCTACTGACCCTTTTTATCTCACCCTTGGATGAGGTTTTGCAAAACGTGGGCTGCTCGCCTGCCTGTTTTGTCCGTGCGACGAGCGCAAAATCTCACGAGCAACGTGAAATCTGGATCAATTGGGTTTTAATGTCCTTTAGTGACTTCTTAATTGATGGCGGGCCCGGCTCCAACACCCGTGCGCGCTCCCGCTGACCTGAGGATTGCACGCGTGCGGGATGGCATCAGGACTCTTGCCCGACGTCTTCTCGCGCTTTATACACCCCATCGGGTCGGGCAAGGCGTAAAATTCTGCCCAGGGAATTGGTTACACAAAAATTCTTAAAATCTTCATAAACTTTTCCCCATTTGAAATTCTGCATTTCCAATTCATTTTGACAAGATCTACAGCCTGGCAATCTGTATGTGTGATCAGTCACATTGGGAGACTGCTGAGGGCCACAGCTGGATGTGGAGATAAATGTTCTTTTTATCATTGGGAGCTTGTTTATTATATGTTGCACATCTTGTCAAAATGAACATGAAACACAAAATGTGAATTGAGGACGTGGTTTCAACCATTAAGAATCGCAAAGCTGCTGTTTGTAGCCATTACGGAATTAGTTTTCAACCCCCGCTACCCCAGCCCTCCCTCTGTGTAGTTAGGTTGAAGTCACCAAAGCGTAAAAGTCACTGAACATTACCCATGAAGAGGACGATGAATGTTTCTCTCACAGGGTGACTGTTTGGTGGAGTATAATTAATGATGGCCTTTGACCCTGGGATCTGAGGAGAAATCAGGCCAGACTAAAGGGAAATGAATTTTGAACCGCTTTGAAAGTGACTGCTCCTTTAAGAATCAAAGTACTTCTTTCCATTCCCCCCTCTTTCAAAGTCATGGACCTGCTGCGCTGTGTTCCTGCCATCATTTTCTCCATCCGTCACCATGTCAGGGCACCGATGCCAACTGCACTATTCTTGATTGGTGCAAAACTAAACCTGCTCAGGCTGTCTCGCTCGGCAACACAACGAGTGGTGAATTAGCTCATGAGCTAAAGAGCTATTAATACTTTGATGAGAACAGACGTATACTTATAGGTTTAACTTCACTGCTACAACACAACCAGATATATATATGTGTGTGTATGTGTCTGTGTGTCTTTGTGTGTATGCTTGTGTGAGTATTTGGGTGCGTATGCATGCAGATGTGTGAGTGTATGGCAGGAATTTTACAGCCTCCCCAGGGACAAGATGGAGGTGTGGGGGTGCAGGAGGGTCTGTAAGAATGGGCACCTTAGTTGTGCCACTGTTCCTAGCCCCTGCTACATTGTTACCAGTAGCAAGAGAGGCCTCAGGTGGCCCACTACCCCATAGGTCATGTGAGGCCGATAAGTGACCACTTAATGGTCACTTAAGGGCCTCCTCCCGCCGCCACTTGGATTTTACCCACAATATAAGGGGGTCTGTGCCAAGTGTCCACCTGACAAACTGGTGGCTGGGAAAAGGGGGAGGTGCCTCCTTTCCGGCCCATTGTGCCCATCAGAGGCCCCCAACAAGATAATTCTCCTGCCAGGTTTCTCATTGCCACACCCCCACCCCCCCCCGCCCACCTCCATCATACCCCCCTGCTCTGACAACCCTGGGCCCACCAATCCCCTTACCAGGGCCTGCCAGCCTGGCCCCGACAAGACCCCGGACTCAACTCACAGTCCGTGTGCTATTGCTGGACGCCTTCCTCGGGGACCTCTGCAGTCTCAGTGGTGCTCCCGGTGGCACTGCAGGGACAAGAGAGCTGCCAGCCAATTGATTGACCAGCAGCTGTCAGAGGTGGGACTCTCTCTCAGATGAGAGCCACCTCAAGCCAATTTATGGCATGAAGGGGACCCTGTCTCCAGCGTAAAATTCAGCCCTATGGGTATGTGTCTGTGAGTTTATGACATAGTTCAGTGGTAAAACACCCTTGCTTATGAGTCAGCTGGTTGTGTGTTCAAGCCCCTATTCAGGGATCCTGCTGTGCACAGATTAGCTGCTGTGCTTCCCACAGTACAACAATGGCTACACTTTAAAAGTGCTTCATTGGCTGTGAAGTGTTGGGATGGTTGTGAAATGTGCTATATAAATGCAAGTTCTTTCTTTATATGTTTGCGTGTATGTATTCACAGTACAAAGAGTATTAGTGACTTGTGCCTCAGTGTGTAAATCCATCAGTAATCATGGGAGGAAGGATTTCTGGAGGATTGGTACAGGTTTATTGTTGACATTGAGACTAAGCTACTGTCGGGTTGACACCACTGGGGAGCTAACAAATCATGATCTGCTTTTAGTCACCAAGGCTGTCAGAACTGAAGCCATAGTCAGTCTGAGCAAAAACTGAGCCAGGCAGTCAAGGGCACTGACAGTGAACTTTACAAATTAGTAACTGAAGTCATAAATGAGAAGCAGCCAGGCTTCCAGTGCTCTGTGTGCTCTGTGTCATGTTAAATAAAGATGAGCTTCACAGATTCAGAAACACGCTGCATTAGGTGGGAAAAGGAAATAACAAACTACACTTAGACACAGATCCCTTTCTTTTATCTCCACTTTCAGAAAAGAACAGAAGGCATTCATCATCCGAAAGTTTCCACATGTACACTGGCATCACCCAGCTCTATCTCAACCTTCACCTCCTTCAACTCCTCCACTGTTTTAAACTATCAGACTGCTTATCTGACATCCAGTACTGAATGAGCAGAAGTTTCCTCCAATCAAAGAGTATAGGGGGTAAACAGGAAAATAGAGACCACAATCAGATCAGCCATGGTCTTACCAAATGTTGGAACTGGCTCAAGGGGCCGAATGGCCTACTCCTGCTCCTAATTCGTATGTCCGTATCCATGTTCGTATTGTACTTGGTGCCCGCCACAAACTCCATTCCTTAGCCATCTCCATCCCTCTCCCTACAACTGTCTGAAGCTGAACCACACTGTCTGAAACTTGGTGCCATATTTCACCCCGAATTGAGCTTTAGGCCACATGCCTGTTTTAAGACAAGCTGCCTATTTCTACCTTTGTAATATCATCCAACATCCCCCTTATCTCAGCTCATCTGCTACTGAAATCTTCATCCATGTCTTTGTTCCCTCTAGAACTGACTAATCCAATGCACTCCTGGTCGTCCTCCCTTGTTCTACCATCTGTAAACTTCAGGCCATCCAAAACACTCTTGTCCAAGTCCTAACTCGTGCCTAATCCTGTTCACCATCTTCCCTGCATGCTGACCTCCATTGGCTTCTGATTAATCAACATCTTGACTTGAAAACTCTCATCCTTGTTTTCAAATTCCTACATGGTCTTGACCCTCTGTAATCTCCTTCAGCCCCACAACTATGGTAGAAAGGTCTGGTATATACAGGGATCATGTAGGACTGAGTACAGTACCACCGAAACAGTGAGGTAAGAAGGTACATGACCCAGACCTAGGGGCAGTGTAGTGTTGGCCAGAGATGTGTCAAGATCTAGAGATGGAGACAGCTCCTAACCTTTACCTTTTACTGTATACATGTATATAGTTACAAATAGTTAATAAAGACTTGCTGTTAACATACAGAAGACTACAAGGACTTCCGTAACAGACACATTTTTTAACCAACACAATTATAACCACAACCCTCCAAGATGTCCAAACTCCTCTAGCGCTTAAATGTTTCTAATTATTGTGTAAATCAAGGTGCAATGTGTCCATAGGAACTGGTTTGACTATCGGACAGAACCGATTGGAGATTGTGCCCTGCACTCCCTGTCTCATTTTTAGTAGCTGTTCAGCTGAAGAGACTTCAGAAAGTTCCGGTTTAAAATTAAAATAAAAATGTTCTCCAAGCCACACAAAAATAATCTAGGCCATTATTGCCGAACGCAAATTAAAATCTCTGAATGTTAACTACACAACTGAATGTGAGAATTCCCTTTCACCTTCTTCTCCTCTTTCCTCTTGACTGGAGAGGCCTATGTGGCTGGTGTCAGCAAGAAGCCTGGAGCTCAATTTCTGCAGCCTCCAAGCAGCAGGGGGGAGTGAGGCAGAATAAGTGCTGCAACAAAAAATGTCTACCATATTACAGAATCATTCACATGGACAATTAGCTCAGAGTGATTATGAGGCAAAAATCTGATCTTGGGACTCGGGGACGACAGAAAAACTGAACCCAGCCCCAAGGACAAATTTTCTAGGCCTGAAATCACTCCAGGGACTTCAGGTTGCCAATTTTGGACATATTCCTTGAGATTTTGATGCCTTGCCTCCAACCTTCTCATTCAATTGAAACAGTCCTTTCTTCCCCTCCAGTATTCACGCAACAATTAAATAAAAGTGTTTGAAGAAAAATTTTAAAATATATTTGTAATGTACCTACACTGTATTAATTGACAGCATCCGGGATATTAATCCTTAATTCCTGGAGATTCCGGGACAATCCTGAAGGATTGGAAACCCTCGGGGGACCTATTTCTTTCATTACATATCCCGTAAACGTCAGGGACTGTTTTATTGACCTGTTTCCTCTCCTCTTGTAAACACATGTAGTGCTGTTATGAAGGTCGATGTTCCATTCTCATTTTGACATGAATACAGGATACCCACTGCACTGAAGGATTAACGATCGTCACAATTTGTTGAAAAATAATTTGCAGCCAACTATCATGAGACGACATCATACACACAGCTATACTGGGACTGCGTTAAAATATATGACAGCACATCAGAGTTAATAGGAACTCTGCGTTAATGGGAACATTAATTTAAAAGGAACATTTACTTGGGTCTGATTCACTCCCCATGCATTCTACTGTGTTTAATGGAAACAATCAGCTCAATCACATATAAATGATAATACTGAGAGTCTTTCACCATAGTGGAATGAACCTTTACAAGGTGCCAATATGCAAAGGATACATCGCACAACTGTTTTAAGATGAGGTACAATTTGAACTAGAAAGCTTATTTAAATGTTTCATATTACCATATGGTCCCATATAATATTCTCCCTTTTCAGTTTTGCCCCCTTCACATACCCCTCTGCCCCTTCCTCTCTCAAAGGAACTGCCTCAAATTATGGTCACCAACATCCAGGATTGTCTCAGAGTCACCAGGAATTACAGGTTAATCTCCAGGACAATGCTGTGAGCAACTCCAAGAGAAAAAACAGAGAGTGCATTACACAAATTGCATGCTTTTGTTTATTTTCTTTGAACATTTTGTTTATTATTTACAGAAGTAATGAGATGGAAAAATCTATTCTTGATACATTGAATTTTCAGCACAGAAACAGGCCATTCAGCCCCTTTGGTTGCTCCTGGAGTTTATGCTTCGCACAAACTCCCACCTTACTCTATCTCAGCCTACCAGTATATCCTTCTATTTCTTTCTCTCATGTCACCATCTAACTTTTCCTTAAATGCAGCTGTGCTATTTGCCCCACTCCTTGTGGTTGAGAGTTCCATGTGCTCACCACCTTCTGGGTAAAGAAGTTTCTCCTGAATTCTGTACTGGATTTATCAGTGACTATCTTTTGGGCTCCCCTACTTCATCTACGAGCACTCTATCAAATATTAGGTAGGACGGTGAGATCTTGAAGTGCTGTTTAGGGCATTGCAATGCACCACTTCGCTCAATAATAACATGCAGTAGACAGAAGAAAAAATGTCAAGTCTGCTGTATGATCTGAGTTCTGGGGTTGTCTTGCATGACAGCCTTCTGGAAAAATATGTCTCTGAAGGATCAGTTGATGAAGTCACCAAAATGCCCATCAAAGGAATGGCTAGTTTCGAAACTCAAATCTTTTCTTGCTCATCTGGAGAAAGATCTCACTTGATTCTTGAGGGATTACCAAGAAGAAAAGGGAATTTAAGGCCACCATGACTAAGTGTGTCAAATTTATGTTTTATTACTTGGGATCTTGCAATTACAACCAGTGTTTTGGGGATTTGTATTCTTCCAATCGACCTGCCTTTGTCTGAAGGCAGTAAATTAATTGCCTCTCACCTCATCAAGGTGAAAACACCTTAGGTTACACTGCTGTACGAGAACATCAGGCATGCAAACCTCCCTCTCCTGGCAGACAGTGCCAGCTGGAAAGTATTAATTAATTCCTGCTCTTCCTCCCACAAGACTTTCTCTTAATTAATTGCACGATAATTGGAATTTTGAAAGCCTCACTTCACAAAGACGTTAAAAGATAACGATAAGGTATTGTGAAGTTGGGGAGGGTGGCTAGGAAACCAGGGAAACTGGGCAAATAGCCCTTATATAAGGTCCTTATTTAATTTACTGTAATTATATAAGATGGGATTGCTGTGTGGATCATCCATTATCAAACTTGCGACAACAGCTGCGGTAAATTTTTGCCAGTATGAATCAGCAAGGGCCAAAACAGGAAATACTTGTCATGTTAATACAGCTGTCTTTATGTCATTCTTCTAAGAATTCCCATTATAAATCCTCTCTGGCTTCATAATAGGTTTACATAGAATTACATAGAATTTACAGCACAGGAACAGGCTATTCAGCCCAACTGATTCATGCCAGTATTTACACTCCATGCAAACCTCCTGCCACTTTATCAATATCCTTCTATTTATTTCTTTCTCATATATTTATTTAGTGTTCCCTTAAATGCCTTTATATCTTGCAACACTTTCTGGCAACTGCACGTAAACAAGTACTGAAGGAACATTGAACCGGACATTATTGGTCTCCTGCAGTTAAATAGCTTGGTTCCACTCATGTGCAGGTTTGTGTATGAAGAAAAACAGTTACTCCTGAGCTGTGAATGGGGGAACGAGTTGTCCATGGAATCCTATCCCAGGTGAAGCCTCTGACCTCAGGACATAGGGGGTAAAGGGGGCTGAAAATAAGAGAAACTTTAAGGGAAAAAATATAGGGGTGTGTTTTCCACTTGTCTCCTAGGCATTAAGACTGGATCTGTGGATCAATTAAAGATTTTTCATTTCCGCTCTCACGAAAGGTGGCTGATTTGCAGCTCCAGCCATTTCTTTCCACTGTAATGTGGCCAGGAAGGCAAGTTTGAAAATTGAGTCCATAATTTTGAATTTTCATGGAGTTAAATATTCAGTTCTTTGATGGGATGTGGGCATCACTGCCAAGACCAGCATTTGTTGCCCCATCGCTAACTGCCCTTGAACTGAGTGACTTGCTAGGCCATTCGAAAGAGCAGTTAAGAGTCAATCACATTGCTGTGGGTCTGGAGTCACATGTAGGCCAGACCGGGTAAGGATGGTAGATTTCCTTCCCTAAAGGACATTAGTGCACCAGGTTTTTACAACAATCAAAGACAGCTACATGGTCACTGTTGCTGAGACAAGCTTTCAATTCCAATTTTTTTATTAACTGAATTTAAATTCCACTTGCTGCCATGGTGGGATTTAAACCTATGCCCCCAGAATATTAGCCTGGGTCTCTGGATTACTAGTCTAGTGACATTTCCACTACACCACTGTCACCTCTATTGCAAGTACAGCTCTTCCTTACCATTTCTCAGGCCTCCTGCTGACGATGCTGCAAACACTATTTCCTGGTAAAGTCCAGCTTCCTACTCGGCACAGCCCTGCCACCACCACTTCCCAAAGTACAGGTTTGCCTCATGGTAAATCTGAGGCACAAGCCCATGTTGATCACTTCATGGCACAGCTAGAAACTGGCCATTTGTTTTCATTGGGACCTCTGACTTGGTGTTTCTGCTCTTAGATTGGTGAGGGGTGGGGAGTCAGTGTGTGGTGGGGGGGATTGAAAATATAGGACCCTAAAACATGAACAGCTGACTGACTGTTCCTGTTGGAATATTTGACCCACGAGTCAAGGAAGCTGCTTGTGTCAGTAAATCACAGAAGATTCCAGCTACAATTTTTTCCTTAGTTGCTGTGATAAGCAGTCGCTCAGAGCGAGCAACCTATTCTTGATAAATTACACAATCAAACCAGCCCTGCGACTGACAATACATCTCACAGGCCCACAAAGAAACAAGCCAGGCCCCCAGCCTCTGCTACTTCCAAAATACTCACAATAATCTCCCTACTTTAATAGTGAAAGTCATCACATGGGTTTTGGTTCAGGCTGTCAACTCTGGCTGGATGTTATTCACGGAGGCCTCGTCACATGATTGCTTCCCTCCAAATGCTCCAGATCCATGCTTCCTACTTTGTTCTCCAAATGGCCACTCTCCTGGGACAACATCTTTGCACGCCATTTGGAAAGCGAGCAGACTTTACGTCACCCAATTAACTGCCAGTCAAGCAGCCTTTATTTCCCCCAAATTCCAGCATTTTAACAACAATAAACAAAGAGAGTGAGAGAACTCTGGGCTTTTTCTCTTGGGTTGCTCTCAGCAGTGTTCTGGCCATTAGTCTTCAAGAATTGAAGGCTCCAGGATAATCCCGGAGGGTCGTCAACCCCAGTTTTGGTAAAGGGCTGTGTTCAGCTGTATGTCACTTCCTCAGTTTAGCCATCATATTTGAGGGACTCCCCTCAATGATAGTTCATTGAAGGCTGGAATTCTCCCGGCATATACATGAAGACATGTATAATACAACTAAAAAGTCAATCTACTCTGGCCTTCAAGAGGAGAAGTGATTGATAATAGCAGGCAGGACTTGGATGTGCATTAACTCCAGCTCAATATTGAGACGACTGAAGTCATTGGCCCTCAGTGTAACCCCTGCTCCTCAACACTGATTCCAATGCCCTCCCTGGCCACTATCACAATCCAAACCAGGCATTCTTTTCTATTCTTAGATAGGATGTGGGTGTCATTTGGCAAGGCCTGCATTTGTTACCCATGCCTAACTGCCCTTGACCTGAGTGACTTGCCAGGCCATTTCAGAGGGCAGTTAAGAGTGAGCCACATTGCTGTGGGTCTGCAGTCACATGCAGGCCAGACCAGACCAGGTAAGGATGGCAGATTTCCTTCCCTAAAGGACATTAGTGAATCAGATGGGTTTTTACAACAATCAATGATAGTTCCATGGTCACCATGACTAAGACTAGCTTTCCAAATTAATTAATTGCCTGACTTTAAATTCTACCAGCTGTGGTGGGATTTGAACCCATGTCCCCAGAGAATTAGCCTGCACCTCTGGATTACTAGTCCAGTGACATTACCACTACACCACCAACTCCCCAACTTTGTAGCCTTGGTGTTACGTTTAATTCTGCGATGAGTTTCCGACTCCCATCCTCTCCCATCACTAAGAATGCTCACTTAAACTTGGCAATATTCTATGCTCATTCCACCTAAACCTCAGCCACTAAAACATTCATAGATCCCTTAATTTGTAAACTCCTCATTCAACAGTGCCAGATGTGGATTAGTGATAACACTCTGTTCTCTTGTCACGACGCTGTGAGCTCAAGTCAATGAAAGGTAGAAGCACAATACTGTGGATGCTGGAAATCTGAAATAAAAACAGACAATGCTGGTAAAACTTAGCAGGTCAGGCAGCATCTGTGGAGAGAGAAACAGAGTTAACATTTCGAGTCCATATGACTGTAGTAATTATGGTTTGCACCTTTAAGAGTAGTCTTGTGATGTAAGATCACATGATTTGTGTAAACCAATGTGTTAGAAGCGCGGGCTACCTCCACAGTCAGTGTAGAGATAGAGATGGAGTTGAAAGCACGTGTGTAGTTGTTGCTGGCTGTATTGTAAATAAATCTAATGTTTCCACTTAGAAAGTTGTCTGCAGATCAATCCCATTACAATAGGCGACAAGACTACAACAATGGACATATAGACTCGAAACATTAACTCTGGTTTTCTCTCTCCACAGATGCTGCCTGACCTGCTGAGTTTTTCCAGCATTTTCTGTTTTTATATCAATGAAAGGTAGGTTGTTCAAACAAATAAAAATAAAAGAAACTTCCAGTGGATTCAGGATGAGCAGGAGTGCTCTCCCAATTCCACGCTTGCTGTGATTGATCCCCGCTTCCCTATCCCGCCAAGTTGGACCACCCCTTGTCCTTACCAACATCAACCACCCACCCCAACCAACTGCAAATGAGTGAGCTGCCTACAGAGCTGCTGGCAGCTAGTTCCCACAGAAACTGTTAAAAAGGCCTAAGGCCTAAGTTCAGGCCAGCATTGAGCACGCGACCTGCAAATTCTCACCACAAAATTTTCAACTTGCACCTCTTTTTTGACCGTTAGGACTGCCAATAGGTGCAGCTTTGGTTTGGGCAATGGGGCTCTGTGGCGGAATGCCCAACAGAGTGTGGGATGCCAATCCTTCAAGAGTACCCTAGACTCGCCAAGGAAACAAAGGTTAACCTCCAGCTGCAAGCAACACTAGGAGAAAAAATATCGTTGGGGAATTAAAAAAAATACTATTTTTTTGCATTTTCCATTTTCTTTGAAAACTTTAATTTATTCATTTTAAAATACTGGAGATGGGGAGAGAGGGCTGTTTGACTAACAGTTAAGACTGGAGTTGGCAACCCGTCATTGAGGTCAGACTGCTGAGATTAAAGCCTCTTCTATATGCTGGCTCTGGGGGCCGATGTGAAGTGGGCTCGGATACTTGTAGCCCATTGTTAAGCGATTAAAGAACCAACTAACTGGCAATCTCACTCCAGGAGATCACCGTATGGTTATTGTGGGAAACAGAAAATGTTGCACTAGTGCATCTAGGAAGGAGGAGGTACTTTGTTGGAGATCTCCTGCACATTTAACCATGTTACATCCGGCCTCTGCATATTCCACTTTCCCACCGTCAGCACCCTTCAGCTTATTGAGCATAATAAATCCTTCTCATAATAAAGAGGGAAATTAATTATTTTGTAAAGAAGTTGTATCCTGATCAATTGAAATCTTGTATTGATTTATTTCCATAAAAAAACCGCCAAAAAATATAGAACCAAAGCTGCACAAAGAATTATTAATTCAGCCTACACTGCATTATATTTAATTGCCAAGCAGATGATCTGGTCATTTATCTCATTGCTGTTTTTGGGAGCTTGCTGTGCATGCATTGGCTATTGCATTTCCTACATTGCAACGCTGACTGCATTGCCAAAGTGCTTCATTGGCTGTAAAGCACTTTGAGATGTCTCGCTGTGCTGAAAGGCATTATACAAATGAAAGTTTTTCTTCAGACAGTCTCATTGTATAACTTAGCCTTGAACTATTCATCTGCAAAGAGGCGACTCAGTAGCAAGATGGACAACTTGACCAGAGTCCACAGAACCATAGCCCAGCACCAAGCAGTGCCACCTGGAGCAGCAAGAAAACTAGACAAGAAAGTCATTCAGCTGGATCAGGTTGTTGTCTGAACCCCTCGACTTTGCTGCTGTCTCACTCTTTTCCATAATTCCACAAATGACAGCCTTCATTTCAGACACATTAGTGATCCCCTGAGGTCTTCTGGTGCAGTGGATGGTGCCTTTGAGCTCTTGGTTCAAGTCTCGCTCCAGGACTTGATGGCCAAGGAAGGTGTGTTCATAACATGTCCAAACAGGTTGGGTATCAACCTGCAAATCCTGCCAACACACGCCAATGGTAGATGGCAAGAGTGGGAGAGATTACTGGTCATCCATGTGATGGAAAGAAAATGGAGCCTCTACCATCACTATCCATAGCTCCAGACTACAACATGCATGTAAACATGTATGTTGCTACTGCAACTCTGACTCCTTGGCAGTGTGGGGGCCCGTTGGCTCAGTTGGCTGGACAGCTGATGTGGATCAGTTTGGTACCAACAGCACAGGGTTCAATCCCTATTCCGGCTGGGGTGGATTCAGGAGCTGCCTCCTTGCCCTACCTGCCTTCATTCAGAGAACTGAAGAAAAAGTGATTCTGGCAGCAGTAAGCATTGCCTCTACCATCACCATTTAACATCGCCTTGACACAATCTTCCACAGTGCTTCCCCCCCACCCCCTTGTGCTCAGACAGCTAACTCATTCCATGAATATAAAAGCAGAAAACTGCGGATGCTGGAAATCCAAAACAAAAATAAAAATACCTGGAAAAACTCAGCAGGTCTGGGAGCATCTGCGGAGAGGAACACAGTTAACGTTTCAAGTCCGTATGACTCTTCAACAGAGGTGAAATATAAACTGGTTTAAGTTGGGGGGGCGCGTGGAGACAGGTAGAGCTGGATAGAGGGCCAGTGATAGGTGGAGATAACCAAAAGATGTCATAGACAAAAGGATAGAGGTGTTGAAGGTGTTGATATTATCTAAGGAATGTGCTAATTAAGGGTAGAAAGCAGGACAAGCAAGGTACAGATAGCCCTAGTGGGGGTGGGGTGGGGTGGGGTGAAGGAATCGAAATAGGCTAAAAGGCAGAGATAAAACAATGGATGGAAATACATTTAAAAATAATGGAAATAGGTGGGAAAAGAAACTCCAGCATAATGCCACCACCAAACACATCTTCCCTTCACCCCCCATGGCGGCATTCCGCAGGGATCGTTCCCTCCAGGACACCCTGGTCCACTCCTCCATCATCCCCTACACCTCAACCCCTTCCCATGCAACCGCAGAAGGTGCGACACCTGCCCCTTCCCCTCTCCTCACCGCCCAAGGGCCCAAACACTCCTTTCAAGTGAAGTAGCATTTCACTTGCACTTCCCTCAATTTAGTCTACTGCATTCGTTGCTCCCAATGCGGTCTCCTCTACATTGGAGAGACCAAACGCAGACTGGGTGACCGCTTTGCAGAACACCTTCGGTCTGTCCGCAAGCATGACCCAGACCTCCCTGTTGTTTGCCATTTCAACACTCCACCCTGCTCTCATGCCCACATTTCCGTCCTTGGCCTGCTGCATTGTTCCAGTGAAGCTCAACGCAAACTGGAGGAACAGCACCTCATCTTCCGACTAGGCACTTTACAGCCTTCCGGACTGAATATTGAGTTCAACAATTTTAGATCATGAACTCTCACCTCCATCCCCACCCCCTTTCCGATCCCCCCCTTTTTTTTGCCAATAATTTATATAGATTTTTCTTTTCCCACCTATTTCCATTATTTTTAAATGTATTTCCATCCATTGTTTTATCTCTGTCTTTTAGCCTTTTTTGATTCGTTCACCCCACCCCACCCCCACTAGGGCTATCTGTACCTTGCTTGTCCTGCTTTCTACCCTTAATTAGCACATTCCTTAGATAATATCACCATCTCAACACTTCTTTGTCCTTTTGTTTGTGACATCTTTTGGTTATCTCCACCTATCACTGGCCCTCTATCCAGCTCTATGTGTCCCAGCCCCCACCCCTTAAATCAGCTTATATTTCACCTCTCTTCTATTTTTACTTAGTTCTATTGAAGAGTCATACGGACTCGAAACGTTAACTGTATTCCTCTCCACAGATGCTGCCAGACCTGCTGAGTTTTTCCAGGTATTTTCATTCTATGAATAAACTGCTGCTGGACTCTATGAAGGTAGAGATTGAGTGTGCCTGATTATGTGTACACACAATCCCTACACTGACGCTCAGACGTGAGACTGAGCAGCTCTGACATTCTGTAATTACACTGCATGCCTGGGGAAACACATTGTAATAAAACTATACATGATTTTTGGTACCATTGTTTAAAAAAAATCTACCCAATGACTTTGAACCACATAACACACAATCCAAAATGCAATCATCGTGGTTTTGAGTGATTTACTTTTTGAATCTGAGATTCAATTAGCTGACAAATGATATAATGGCTTTCACCTCATTACAAGGGGCAGCCATATTAAATTGTTTCATTTCTTTTGGTAAGGTACTTTCACACTTTGGCTGTAGTAGACTTTAATGGAGGCTGTTAAGCAAACGCCATAGTGTTGGTTCTAATATAACTGAAGGTTAGAGGATGCAGTAACCTGGAATGAACCTGTAATTCATCTAAAGACTGATAAAAGGTTCGTATAGGTACCTATCTGCTGAGGAATAACTGCACTTAGATTTTAATGTTATATGATGGAACATTGCTCAACTATACCTCTGCCTCAGTTAAGTTCTGGCAGAAACCCTCATCCAGGTCTATGTTAACTTCAGGCTTGACTATTCCAATTCTCTCCTTGCCGACCTCCCTTGCCCCCTCCTTAATCTTCTGCCCATAGTCTGAATCCCGTACACTTTATCATCCCAGTGCTCACTGACCTACATTGACTCCCAATCTGGCAATCCCTTGATTTTTAAGTTATCATTTTTATTTTCAAGTCCCTCCATGGCCTCACCCCCTCCCTATCTCTGAAATCTCCTCCGGCCCTACAATCCTCTGAGATATCTGCATTTCTCCAATTCTGGTCCCGAGCACATTCCCAATTTTCACTGCCTCACCATTTAGTGGTCTAGGCCCAAAGCTCTGGAATTCCCTTCCTAAACTTCTCTGCTTCCCTACTTCTCTCTCTCCTCCTTGAAGACATTGTGTGATGGTGTAAGATGGAGGCACAGACACAGACAATATTTTCCAACACTCCTGGTCATTGGAAATTTTGTTTTAATTTATTTGTTCATGGGATGTGGGCTTCGCTGGCTGGGCCAGCATTTATTGCCCATCCCTAATTGCCCTTGAGAAGGTGGTGGTGAACTGCCTTCTTGAACCGCTGTAGTCCCTGTGGTGTAGGTATACCCACAGTGCTGTTGGGGAGGGAGTTCAAGGATTTTGACCCAGCGACTGTGAAAGAACGGCGATATATTTCCAAGTCAGGATGGAAATGAGCATCAGGAGTGAAGAGATGTAAAATGGGCTGTTGATTTGCCATCACTCTTTTGTACCATCCCACAGAGTTAACATTTTACCTCACATTGTGGAGTGTTGACAACAGTAAGAGCTGACAACCCCATTGCTGAGATCATGGAGAAACACTGTGACTGTCACCAGCTTTTAAGATAACTTAATCGGACTTGCCTTCAATTTGTAACTGTTTTACATTGTTATAAATGAGCCAAAAAATTGGAATTTAAAAAAAAGACCTTCAAAAATTATTTATTTACAGGATGTGGGCAATGCTGGTACATAGGCTGCATTTATTGCCCATTGCTAGTTTTCGTGTGTAGGTGGTGGTGATTTTCCGACATGCCAACAGTCTATTTCCATGTGTGAATGTTTTAAACTTATCTACATTTTTTTAAAACTGAATTTTCAATGATGCAGAGGAGTCAGACTAAACATTTATTGATGAAGGCACTCAAAGAGCAAACAGGACAAAACTGGAACATGTGGGAAGACAGATAGGTGGCTAGTATATATGATAATTAGCTACAGCTAATTCAACTGAGCAGTCTTTCCCAATGTCCCTGATCACCTTCCTGTCATGTTTCAGTATTTAAGATCTAGGAAAGGGGCAACTGTTAGGCCCGAATTTCACTGAGTCAGGATGAGTCAGAATCCTGAAGCTCTGCCCCAATTTCTGGCAGATCCCATTTTTGCCAGAAGGGGAAGGGGCAGAGCATGAATTGCACAAGCAGGAAATGTGAATCTGTTTGAGATTAGTGCTGAGTTCAAACGGACCGTATTTTTGCTGTTGGAAAACCAGCAATGTGCGGATTTAAGGTCTGCTTAAGTGTCATGATCTGAAGTGATTTAAATCCCCAGCCCTTTAAAATTTAAAAGACCCAGCCTGCTGTTTTCACTGAGAGTAATACAAAAACAGATACCCATTGCTGGAGTGCATTGATTGACAGGCCCTCTGATGTAGCTTAGGAAAAAATAGCCATCTGTTTACATTTCCCAATGTTTCTTATTATAGCTTATTATAGCAATGCTTCTTATAATAGTCCATTATTAATACTTGGCTGAGTTTCAAAAAAAGTACAGAACCACTTATCATAGCATGTATAGACATGTTGACTGACAGTTTTAATAGGTTACTAAATGATTAGATGTTTATGGTATGGTTAGTGAAATAGATGTTTGTTTTATAACAGATTGACCACTTGAGGGATTTACATTTTTGAATGGGTTTCAATGACTGACAGTTTTTTTAATATCAAGTGTGTTTGAGTGAAACCTCTATTAGATTGTACGAAGCTTATTTTTTTCATCTCTACATGGCTTCTGAGGTCTGTCAATGGTTGATATTGGGTGAGTGGCTCTGGAGGATACATGGGGGCATGGAGGGGGCATGAGGGGACATGGGGATATGAGGGCATGAGGGGCATCAGGGATATGAAGGGGCATGGGGGTATGAGAGGCCATGGGGGCATGAAGATGCATGGGGTTGGGCGGGGGTGAGAGAGTGTGAGGGGTGAGGGACAAGGGGTCTAACAGTCTTTAATACAAGTAGGCTGAAGTCCCAAAGAATTGAGGCAGGCCTTCTAGCTAACCCACCTCAGAACTCCCCGCCTCTGTGGCTACCTCCAAACTGTCCCTGGAGGTGGCTGGCCCGATTCCATCCCACCCCTGTTCCTTAGAACAAAAATATGGCAGGCGGGGGTTCTTTCAAAGAAGGCGTGCCTGCCAGGTCAGGAAGTTTCCCAACTCGACCACCCCACCACCTCCATGAAAATTCAACCCTTAATGTCTCGTTGTTAAAACAAAGTGTATTCTCACAATTTTGCCATAAAAAAGAAACTGAGATGAAAGGCAGTTACCATGTTAATAGTAGTCCCCCAAAGACTGTGAACACAAAGAAAATTACTAGTTTGTCTCAGTAATCAATAATCGCCTCACACCCCTTGTATTGGGAAGTCTATGATCCCTTTCTAGCTGTGAACAGTGAGAGGTAAAACACTGAGGGCAAAGCCAGGTTTATTTTTAAGAAAAAACTGTGATGGCTTTATCTGAGGCTGAGATTAGGATTGCTAGAGGACAGTTAGAAATGGTCTTGTTTAAGTCAAGTATGGTCATCCAGTGCTGTGTGGAAGCATGATGTATTCTTTATTTAGCGTTATTACATAAAGATAAGTTGTACTGATTACATTATGTGACTACAATCATAATTAGTGTTCTGTCTGCTCATCTTACTGTAAAATAAAGATTCATTTCAAGCCTCAGCTCAAGTGTTTGTTTTGTCTCCCTTTGAAGAGATTGAAAGAATACATGTGTGTAAGGCATGAGTCCACAGTTCAGCTCACAGGTCCTGTCATTGTTATACCCCAAGTTATGCTGTTGTACATGTAGATATCGGGCAGTCTATGTTAATAACAATAAGATGCTCAGAGTTT
The DNA here is from genome assembly GCF_964194155.1 of Cetorhinus maximus. Taxonomy (NCBI): domain Eukaryota; kingdom Metazoa; phylum Chordata; class Chondrichthyes; order Lamniformes; family Cetorhinidae; genus Cetorhinus; species Cetorhinus maximus. The sequence goes on from NC_135884.1 coordinate 85,426,081, forward strand.
ACAATAAAGATTGATCTCACTTGAACCAGCTAAAGTATGTTTGATGGACTCAAATGTATAGCACCTATATAAGTTTGTAGTCTTTTCGCAGAGAGTGACATGTGAGTGCGGTGCCTTTTTATTTGCTGTGGATTGTCACCACAGGATTCATCCAATACAATCCAGTAGCAGCTGAATTGCAAAATTCTGTTTTATGTGTTTCACATAAACCAAGCAAAGTTTAGCAAGTGAAACATCTTCCAAGAAATTCTAGCTCTCTTTAAACCTGTGTCTGTCTAAGGTTTGAATATAGCTCCCATAGCTCCTCACATAATTGGGACAAAATAAAAAGAAAAAGCTTGTCAGTTGATAGGTAATTCCTCTCTTACCTCCAGTCTAGAACCACTCTCACTGTCACAATTTTTCTTATCTCTCTTCACCTTATTAATTATCATGAGAAACATTGCTCTTTTTATTTGGTTCAACCTTTATGTATTCTCTCTGTGTTGAAATTAAGTCTCACCACATTATCTCTTGTTGCAGTTCATTCTGTCCCAAAAATTTTAAACTGTGAAACTCCTAATCTCCCTCCCTGCATGTCTTTAAAGTAGCAATACCATCTAATGTCCTTAGCTTCATTCACTTTGTCTTCTATCCTACACCATTCAACCTCAGTGGTGTTTCACACAATGGGTCCCAGCCCTTGATCTAGGAAGGGTGAATTCAGAGAACAGGCACCAAAACAGAAAGTAACTGAATGGCCGGCACATTGCAAAGGAAAGAGGGAAACTATCAGACTGAGTCAGGAAGAGAATCAGAGAATGAGAAAGAAGGGGGAGAGTGAGAAGGGAATGTGAAATAGTCACATAAGCACTAAAAATAACGAGCAGGAGCAAGCTCGTATCAAGTAATCAAAAGGCTGGATGATCTAGTATTTGGTCAATATTTTATTGCTGTTTGTCGGAGCTTGCTTTACACAAATTGACTTCTGAGTTTTCCCACATCACAACAGTAAGTTCACTTCAAAAGTGCTTCATTGGCTGTAAGGCATGTTGGGATGCCCTGAGGTCAGAAAAGCGTGATATAAATGCAAGTCTTTCTTTTTCAGTTTGTGGGACAACATACCCCCCAGAGTGGACAGTACAGAAGTAGTACCTGGGGCCTTCTGGTTCCTATGGCTCAACCATTCATTGGATGAAATGGTTTTGTTTTTGGTGACCTATACCACGTCTTTCTGTCTGCTCAACTTTCAAGTGGGCATTAGGATTCAGTATTCTTAATACAAAAAGGAGAAAAACTGCACACATGCAGGAAAAAAAAATTGCGCTGCTGAAAGAATTCGCTATAATAAGGACTGATTTTCAGCTTATCCATGTTAATAATTAGAGGGTAGCTGTCCTTTAAGATGTCAATGCAACCCACAGGCTGTGCCTCTGACTGCCGGATAGGTGTGATCTTCCAGTAGTAATTGTACCTCTGTTCTTCACAACTGTGACAGCCTTTCTGCAAAGATCATTTTAGGCTTTCATCCACAGAAAGACACTGCTTTGAGTTATACAGTTTATTCTTTCTCCATAGCTACAACGAATGCCAAACCTTAATTCTATGCTACAGGCTTGTCATTTTTGCTATTATGGGCTTTGTTGACTGTCGCACAGAAAAAAAGTCACAAAGAGATCTAAAAGGACTTCCTGTTCATCTCAAAAGTGGGAATGAAAGTTTTTTTTGTTAAGGCTCCTTTATGCAGCATTTTTCACGAAAGTCTTTGGGTTGACAATTCTCTACAATATATTTTTCAGACATTATCTTTAAAAACTAATTTTAGGGAGCAGGAAAAGATGTCACCTTGATTAGAAAATAGAGAACTTGCATCTACATAGTGTCTTTCACGACCTCAGGGCACCCGAAATGCTTTTCAACCAGTGAAAATACTGTTTGCAGTAATTTGGAAAATGTGACATTCAACCTGCACAAAGCAAACTTCCACAAACAGCAATGTGATAATGATCGGATAATCTGTTTCTTTGTGATTCTTGTCCATAATGGCCATAAAAAGCCTCAACTGAAGTTCCAGTCTCCTTCCCATCTTTCATCACGAGCGGAATTCTGTAGGAATTTTCCATTATTCGAGCGTAAAGCGAGAAAGGCGCCGAATGCTGCTTTAGAAAGTGAGAAGGAGGCAGCATCTATACAGCCAATTTGGAAACCAGTTTTTCAGTAATCCAATGTTTGAGTCAAGAGTTATTGACCTGTAGGAACAGGAGTAAGCCATTTAGCACCTCGAGCCTGTTCTGCCATTCAATTAAACATGGCTTGTTTTTTATTCTTTTATGGGATGTGGATGTCGCTGGCTAGGCCAGCATTTGCTGCCCATCCCTAATTGCCCTTGAGAAGGTGGTGGTGAGCCGCTTTCTTGAACCTCCCTGTGGCGGCTTGGTACAAATGAGTAGCTTGCTAGGCCACTTCAGATGGCAGTTAAGAGTCAAGCACATTGCTGTGTGGGTGTGGAGTCACATGTAGGCCAGACCAGGTAAGGGCAGCAGATTTCCTTCCCTAAAGGACATTAGTGAACTCCTGAAGGATTTTATGACAATCAATGATAGTTTCACGGTACTAGACCAGCTTTCAATTCCAGATTTTTTAATTAATTAATTGAGTTTAAATTCCACCAGATGCCATGGTTACTGATGCCAGTTACAATACGCAACAGTCTCCTTGCCACCTTGCCAACTGTGTGTAAAACTATCGATGGAAATGTCTGAAAATCGTGCGGCTCCTATAATGAACGGCAGTTTGAGATCTACCCCACTGTCTAGTTTGGTTAATGTGCATTACTCTAACCAGAAGATATAGAAAAGTTACAGTCTCAACATACCTACTGTTCCCTGGCTAAATCCATCTAATTATAATAACACAAAATAGTTTTCCCCCTTTTGCACAAACTGACATTGGGCGGAATCATCCTAGATTTTCACTAGGTGTGGTAGCGGGCGGGTAAAACAACATTTTACCCGTTGGCTGCAATGGCAGAATTTCACGTTGTATCATCCCAAACCTGCCGCATTATTTATGCATTCTGGGGATACACGCTGGTTTGATGACAGATGGGCTCCGATTCACATGCCACGCTGTCACCTCACCACTTCATCATGCCAAGCACCACATTTAAAGTACAGCCGCGCTCAGTGCTTCAAGCCCAGGACGGCAGCAAAGAAGACATGGGCCTGCCCTGAAAGACAAGAAGACTGCAGCCTTCAAGTGCCTTTTGGACATTGTGGAGGCCCACTGTCCTCTACCCATGCTCTGGCCACAGGGGGGACAGCTACATTACCACTACGGCTTGGTAGGCGATGGCAGTGGTGATCAGTGCCAATGCTGCACAGAAGAGGTTGGCCATCCAATGCAAATAGTGGATGAATGACCTCATCTGTGCAGCCAGGGTAAGGCAACCATTTCATCACTCTAAACTCACACACTCAAGCCCATCACACATTCACTGGCAACTCACTCACTGACAGCCCAGAGGACATCAGCACCCATTCTCTCACACACACCCTCACATCTCCACCTGGCCTCATCTCCTCTGGAGTGCTGAGTGCTGACCGAAGCAAGGTAAGCAAACAAACCTTGAAGTCCTGAGCGAAGGGCGGCTCGCAAAGTGCACGTCTTATAAATGCTGTTGTGAAACACGTCAGCGTGTTTTCCTGCCGACGTGGGCGGACGATCCAGCAGAGGCGGATGAGTCTGGTGGGCTGGCCTTATAATGATATGCTGGTGTATTACAATGAGCTTCCCGATGTCCGATGGCGGGGAACGTGGCTTGCCATCGGCGGGCGGAGTGATGATTGCAAACTGGTTTCACGATATCATGAAACCGATTTTTGGCCTTCTTGCCATATTGTCTGCTCATGCCACTGAACACACCCGACGCAGACAGGCACGGAAAATCCTGACCATTGTTTTCCAGCAATTTTGTTGGTTCCACACAAGAAAATAGCATTCCTAGACCGTCATGTTTGATTAGAACAAAGTTGTAGGCTTGGGAGGGCAGGCATTTGATTAAAAAAATTCCACTTGACTAAAAAGGAACCAATCAAAATTCATGAAAGGAACCAATCAAACCTCTAAAATAAATTACCACTGTTTCACAAGCCAGAGCATTACAAATATATTTCACTGTGATTTTTCGAAATTTCGTAGTTGGATGGACAAACATTAAGTAAACTGGACAATGGGGTAGATTTTCCACTTTCTGCCTAGTGTAAAACTGTCCCCCTTCTTTGCCTATAACTCAGTATCAACCTCACCCTCCATGACTGCCTTCTGTCACTCACAGAGCCTTTGGCCTGGGTAGCATTCATTGTCCAGTCCTCTTAAATCCTCGGTCTTCACATGAGTGCAGCCACAGCTTCAACTTTCTGTGCTTGCTATCTGAGCAATGTCCTGGTGCTCAATCCTGAACCTCCTGGAGCTCAGCCTTTACTGCAGAGCATCCCTTCATAACGAGAATTTGCCTTCTCTCTGCCTCTCTTTCAAACTGAGAACAACTAGACGTAAGTTGTTAAGTGCAGTTTCTGGAGATTAGAAACTTGGGAACAGGAAGAGGCCATTCAGCTCCTCAAGCCAGTTCCACCATTCAGTTTGAGCATAGCTGATTGGTGCTTCAACTCTATTTATCACTTTTGATCCACATCCCTCGACACCCCTATCTAACTAAAATCTATCACTCTCAGTCTTGAACATCCTGCTTTCACAGTTTTCTGGGTGGGTAAGTTCCAGATTTCATGAGAAGTAATTCTCGATTTCACTCCCAAATGGCCCAGCTCTAATTCTAAGATTACATTCTCTTCTCCTAGATTGACAGTTACTTGTAAACCCCTGTGACCTAACTCCAGGGGATTAGTACAGTCAAAAACCTAAAGGAAAGTGACTGGCCTTCTTTCATATTTTAATCACTCTTTTTGAGAGGAGAGGAAAAGGCAACTTTGGACCTCAACCACGTGGGTTTTCCTCACATCATGCCTGTGTCTGTTGTAGGTTCATTGATAGAGATTGATGGCTGTGATTAACCAACAATTCTAGTATTGCTGCATCGTGCATCTACCAGGATAGCAGAAGGTGAAGTTAATGGACTGCATCTTCATTCTTTAAGTGATTCCTATGTTTCTCTGTTCAGTTGAAATATGATGTTTAAAGGGTGTCAACACCCACTAGATGCAAGACACATGTCCATGTATCGCAAAGATACCCAATCTTTAGGAACAGGGGGCCAGATCCATGTACGATAACCAGTGAGTGACTCACATCTGATTCAAGATTGAAGGGGGAATAATCTGTCAATTCTTACTTCCTACTCTGAAACAGAATTATCAGACTAAACTATTTGAGACTCAGCCTTGTAAGTACTTGTGATTTACATGCACATCCCATGACTTTGGCTGGTTCACGTTCCCAATGTACAAGAGAAATCTGAGCTTCGAAAATGACGTCTTAAACTTCCTGTTTGACTCAAAAATTGAAACAAATTACTTCAATGATCACAGGATCTGGGAGTGTTTGGAAATTGTTCCCATTTGAGATTCACAATAAAAAGAAAATCAAACTGATGCATATAATGACCCTCACACAAAAGTCCAACTCCTGTCATGTTCTCGTGATGGTATAAGTCCTTGAGTTTATTTGCAGTATAAGATACAAGGCACCAATCAGTCATAAGGCATTGGGTAAACACTTTGTGGGTTCATTTATTAAGACGAGGCACACGAGAACAGTCTTACATTGTTGCAAAGCTTGTAGACACTAGTTGCTGTATCTGCTGCTTACAGTAAAAGTGAAACTAAAACTGGAACACACGATACATACATCATCTCCCTCCTAGTGATGGATATTCATCCTCTTAAAGGCTCACGACAACAGCTTGCCAATAAGTTTCTGGCTACCTATACACTCCACTGGCATCCCCCATCCTCACACTCTCCCAGTTGAAGTGTTAGCTTCTGCTGCCTCTGTGCCCAATACAACCTTCGTCATGCTCCAGTCAGCCAAGTATAAATTCTGGGAAGCTTTTTGAATTTCCTGGGTTTCAGCAGCTTTGGTTAGTGCTAAAAAGGCTAAATTCACCAACCCGGGAGCAAATTCCAAATTCTCTAACCTGAGACTATTAAGAAATAATGTACATAAGCAGGCACACCAGGAAGAATCCTTATGGGTAATGGGAGCTCACAAGCCAGATTTGGTACCTGGCTATACCTTGGCCACCACCCTGTAGATAGATTGTGTAGTCTTTGTCCAGCTCAGCAGAGGTAAATATGCAACCATTTTGGAACACTTTCATTTAGGTTCTCCCCATGTTACAAAAAGCATCACTTCATTTCCTAAATACAGAAAGAGCATAAAGATCCAAAATGCCTCAGCACATAATCCATACATGATTCCCATCACTCTTAATATCATAAAATGCTTGTGCTCACTTTTCAAATGTTTTAGCTGATCTTGCATTGATTTTCATCACTGTGTGCCCAAGATGCTGTGAGAGATATGGAGACAGTGAGGGCAATATTAATTAACCTCCATAAACAGGTGAGTCTAAGTCCAGAGGAGCGTAAATACTTAAAAAATCTCAAACCCGAACGTGATCCTCCCCACTCTCAGTTTTAACAGAGGCAGAAGGGCAAGCTAGTGACCAATCAGCTCCCATTTACGCTGAGGGATAGTAGCATAGTGGTAATATTACTGGACTTGTTATTAAAGGCCATGAGTAATACCCCAGAGGCATGAGTTTAAATCCCGCCATGGCAGCTGAGAGAATTAAAACCCAATTTATTAATAAAATACTAGTCTAATTAACAACAACAATCATGAAGCTACTGGATTGTCATAAAAAATCCATCTGGTTCACTAATGTCCTTTCGGGAAGGAAACCTGTCATCCTTACCCAGTCTGGCCTACATGTGACTCCAGATCCAAAACAATGTGGTTGACTCTTAACTGCCCTCTGAAATGACTTAACAAGCCAATTAGTTCTAGGGCAATTAGGGATGGTCAACAAATGCTGGCCTTTCTTGTGATGCTCACATCCCAAGAAGGAATAAAAAATAAAAATAAACCTCTTTAATCAGGCTGTGTTCCTCAGATTTTATCTCTCTTCCAGGTTTAACTCTGGCCAGTCTGCTTTCTTGGGTATCGGGAAACCTAGCAGCTAAAGGGAGGTGAGGACTACTCTGTAGAAGAGGTAAATGCTTCTCCAGCACAGCTGGTGGGCCAGGCTGAACATGAGTGATTCCTCCTGGACAGCAAGGTTAACCTGCTTCCCTTCCTGCCCCGTTAATGAACCCACTTTTATGCAATAGCACTGAGCCTTGCTCATCCCGAGACATCACCAACTTACTCTGCGATCACTGACTCCTTCATGTTTGCCGACTCCCCTACTTGTCACCAATCACACATCCAGCCCCTACTCACTGCCCCCAACACAACAAAAGTTTGGGCCCCTCACCACGATCACTGAACTGCCCAACTCTCATCTCTGTCTCTGACTGCCTCATCGCCCCTCACGTGGTCACCCTGGCACTAGAGGCCACACTGTACCCACCCTTCTCCCTGTGCAATCTCTATCAGAGCAGCAAGGTAGCTACTTGCAGCCTTCACTGTGGTGTTCCCTGGACAACAGGGCACCGAGCCTGTCAATCAGGCTGCCTTCTAGGTGAAGATAGTGTGAATAGCAAAACATGCATGCATTTGGGAACTCCTCTCGTTCCTGACCCCAGGCTTGGCTTGGAAGATTGGGGCCAATGTTACGTTACACAACCATACAAAGTGAGAGATATACATGAAAGGGTTGAGACAGAGAGGGAAAACTGAAAGACAGACAAAAGACAGAAAGCATGAAAATCCAGAAACAAACTATTAAACACGATGAAGTGTGTGACAGGCAGACGGAGATAGAGAAATATATGGAGAAAAAGACAACCAGACAGACCACAGGACATGCAAAAAAGTATGCAAGAGATAACTGGAGGCTGAAAAACAAGGTCAAGGAGAGTTTTGAGAAAGTTTGTTTTTTGTTTGTGACCAGTGTGGCTGTAAATCAGAAAAGCAGTTTCCTGTGAGTGACAAAGAGATTTTAGTGTTCATCGTGCGAGTGAGGAAACAGAATACAAGAGAGGTTGGCTGCTGTGGAACACAGTTTGCTATATTTCCCATGAAGGCAGGCGGACATCATTTAAGATCTCTTTGGTAAGTACAGCCCAACAGCTAACCCTCGTAGTGCCATTGTTGTAACATTATCCCAGGCACATACAAATTAAAATGCAACATTAGCTGTTACTAGCTGAACCCAGTCACTCCCCAGCTACGCTCAAGTGGAAGATGTGAATTGGACATTTTTAAATTTAGAAATCAGGCTGGAGGCTGGAGGCTCAACATGCATGGCATTACAAGGCAGGAAAGAGTAGGAGAGAAGCTGAGATTAGTCACGATGTAGTAATTAAGCGATGCCAAAAGCCTGAAGATTGTAGGAGGAAAGAGTGAGGGAGGTAGGAAGTTCCAGTTATGTGGTTCTGGGAAAGAGTGAGTTAGGTAACAGATAGTGTGATGATTCTTGGTGTACAGTGAGCCTTGAATTCAAAATAGTAAGGTTGGATGGAGGAAAGGAGCCTGCAGAATGACCTGGATGGAGCACTGAAGGAACAAAAGAGGCTGTACAATAATCCCAACAATATTGACAAAATAGAGCAGGACTACAAAGCAGATAGGTTGAAGCCGCGAGGTTAGAGAGGGGCGGCCTATCAGGTGCTAATTCTTTTCTTATATTCTGCACAGAAATCCAGGAGATGAGCCCAACCAGAGATGCACAAACTATTCAAATCTTGGTCAGGTTTGTTATACTCCTGATAGCGAGTTGGAGAAGCAAGAAATCAAAGACAGCCTTTACTTAGTATAGATTTATTCACAGAGCCTAACATTACAATTATATACCTCCTCACACAATCCACACCTGTGTCAGTTAAGTGTCTCTTTGTATGTGCTCGAGTAACCATCCTCTCAATGCCCTCCATGCGTATATACTTAACTTCAAGTGATACAAATAATAAGGTTGGTGTTCAGGGAGTGGTAACAGTTGATGAGGGTAAAATCAATGCTCGGAATGAACATACAAACATATGAACTAGGAGCAGGAATAGGCCACTTAACCCTTCAACCTGCTCCGTCATTCAATAAGATCATGGCTGATCTGATTGTAACCTCCCGTCTATCCCTGATAACCTCCCATCCCCTTGTTAATCAAGAATCTATCTAGCTCTGCCTCAAAGATATTCAAAGACCCTGCTTCCGCTGTCTTTTGAGGAAGTGTTCCAAAGACTCACAGTCCTCTGACAGAAAATTTTTTCCTCATCTTTGTTTTAAATGGGCGACCCCTTATCATTAAACCGTGATCCCTAGTTCTAGATTCTCCGACAAGAGGAAACATCCTTTCCACAGCGACCTTGTCAAGACCTCTCAGGATCTTAAAGGTTTCAGTCAAGTCGCCTCTTACTCTTCTAAACTCCAGTGGATACAAGCCTAACCTGTCCAACCTTTCCTCATAAGACAACCCGCCCATTCCTGGTATTAGTCTGGTAAACCTTCCCTGAACTGCTTCTAATACATTCACATCTTTCCTTAAATAAGGAGACCAATATGGAACACAGTACTCCAGTTCTGGTCTCACTCATGCCCTGTACAACTGAAGCATAACCTCCCTACTTTTGCATTCAATTCCCCTCACAATAAATGATAACATAAAATTAAGTTTCTTGGGGGCAACTTGAACAATGGAGGAGATGAGGGGGTTCCATTTGAGGTCAGGAGCCTCAACAGGTAGGCAGAAAGAAAGAACATGCATTTCTATAGTTCCTTTCACAACCTCAGGATATGCCCGAGATCCCTGAAGGTAGCAGTATAGGTAGATGGTTCAGAAGGCATACGGATACTTTCTTTTATTAGTCGAGGCATAGAATGTAAGAACAGGAAGGTTATGTTAGAACTGTATAAAACAAAAGTTTGGCCACAGCTAGAGTATTGCATATAGTCTGGTCACCACATTATAGGGAACATGTACAGGGTAGATTTTGGAGGATGCTGCTGGAATTGGAGAATTTTAGCGATGAGGAAAGATTGGATAGGCTGGGGTTGTTTTCTTTGGAACAGAGGAGACCAAGGGGTGATTTAATTGAGGAGTATAAAATTATGAGGAGCCTAGATAGGGTAAATAGGAAGGACATACAGCGATTCAAACCAACACTGAAAAGACAGAGTAACATCACAAGAGAGCAGGCAGGTGATTGGTTGATGAGAAATTTTGCTTTTAGCTTTGTTTCAGGTTTACATTAACAGCGTAGTAACTATCACTTGTTGGTTATTATTAAATTAGTAACATAAGGATAGGGGGAAATTAAATAAATAATAAAGGTGAAACAACAAAAAAGAACGAGAGTGGACCAACTGTAAAAAGAACGGGAGTTTACCTGTGAGGGAGCGGTGCGGCTGTATGAAGAATGGGAGTTTGCCTGTAAGGGAGCGGAGAGGCTGTATAAAGAATGGGAGTGGAGCGGAGTTTGCCTGTGAGGGAGCGGAGCGGCTGTATGAAGAATGGGAGCAGAGTGGAGTTTGCCTGTGAGGGAACGGAGCGGCTGTATAAATAATGGGAGCGGAGCAGAGTTTGCCTGTGAAGGAGCAGAGCGGCTGTATAAAGAACGAGAGCGGAGTGGAGTTTGCCTGTGAGGGAGTGGAGCGGCTGTATGAAGAACGGGAGCAGAGCAGAGTTTGCCTGTGAGGGAGTGGAGCGGCTGTATAAAGAACGGGAGCGGAGTGAGGTTTGCCAGTGAGGGGGTTGAGCGGCTGTATAAAGAAATGGAGCGGAGTGGAGTTTGCCTGTGAGGGAGCGGAGCAGCTGTATGAAGAAAGGGAGCAGAGCAGAGTTTGCCAGTGAGGTAGTGGAGCGGCGGTATGAAGAATGCTGCAGGTGCGGAGTTTGCCTGTGAGGGAGCGGAGCGGCTGTATAAAGAACGGGAGCAGAGCAGAGTTTGCCTGTGAGGGAGCGGAGCAGCTGTATGAAGAACGGGAGCAGAGCGGAGTTTGTCTATGAGGGAGCAGAGCGGCTGTACAAAGAATGGGAATGGAGTGGAGTTTGCCTGTGAGGGAGTGGAGCGGCTGTATAAAGAACGGGAGCAGAGCAGACTTTGCCGCTGAGGGAGTGCAGCGGCTGTGTAAAGAACGGGCGTTTGCCTGTGAGGCAGTGGAGCGGCTGTATGAAGAACGGGAATGGAGCGAAGTTTGCCTGTGAGGGAGTGGAGCAGCTGTATGAAGAACGGGAGTGGAGCGAAGTTTGCCTGTAAGGGAGTGGAGCGGCTGTATGAAGAACGGGGGAGGAGCAGAGTTTACCTGTCAGGGAGCGGAATGGCTGTGTAAAGAATGGGAATTTGCCTGTGAGGGAGTGGAGCGGCTGTATAAAGAATGGGAGTGGAGTGGAGTTTGCCTGTGAGGGAATGGAGCAGCGGTATTAAGAACAGGGGAGGCGCGGAGTTTGCCTGTAAGGGAGCAGAGCGGCTGTATAAAGAATGGGAGCAGAGCAGAGTTTGTCTGTGAGGGAGTGGAGCCACTGTACAAAAAATGTGAGTGGAGTGGAGTTTCCCTGTGAGGGAGCGGAGTAGCTGTATGAAGAATGGGGGTGGAGCAGGGTTTGCCTGTGAGGGAGTGGCGCAACTGTATGAAGAATGGGAGTTTGCCTGTGAGGGAGCGGTGCAGCTGTATAAAGTACGGGAGCAGAGCTGAGTTTGCCTGTGAGGGAGTGGAGTGGCTGTATAAACAACGAGAGCAGAGCAGGTTTGCCTGTGAGGGAGTGGAACGGCTGTATAAAGAACGGGAGTTTGCCTGTGAGGGAGTGGAGCGGCTGTGTAAAGAACGGGAGTTTGCCTGCGAGGGAGTGGAGCAGCTGTATGAAGAATGGGAGCGGAGCAGAGTTTACCAGTTAGGGTGCGGAGCGGCTGTATAAAGAACGGGAGCAGAGTGGAGTTTGTCTGTGAGGGAGTGGAGCGGATGTACAAAGAATGGGAATCGAGTGGAGTTTGTCTGTGAGGGAGTGGAGCGGCTGTATGAAGAATTGGAGCGGAGCAGAATTTGCCTCTGAGGGATCGGAGCGGCTGTATAAAGAACGGGAGCGGAGCAGAGATAACTGCTGAGGGAGTGGAGCGGCTGTATAAAGAGCGGGAGTTTGCCTGTGAGGGAGTGGAGCAGCTGTATGAAGAATGGGAGTGGAGGTGAGTTTGCCTGTGAATGAGAGGAGCGGCAGTATGAAGAATGGGAGTTTGCCTGTGAGGGAGCAGAGTTTACCTGTGAGGGAACGGAGTGGCTGTATAAAGGACGGGAGCATAGTGGAGTTTGCCTGTGAGGGAATGGAGCGGATGTATGAAGGACGGGAGCATAGTGGAGGTTGCCTGTGAGGGAGCGGCGCATTTGTATGAAAAACGGGAGATGAGCAGAGTTTGCCTGTGAAGGAGTGGAGCAGCTGTATAAAGAACGGGAGTTTGCCTGTGAGGGAGTGGAGCGGCTGTATAAAGAACGGGCGATGAGCGCAGTTTGCCTGTGAGGAGAGGAGCGGCTGTATAAAGAACGGGAGCGTAGTGCATTTTGCCTGTGAGGGAGTGGAGCGGCTGTATGAAGAACAGGAGCGAAGCGGAGTTTGCCTGTGAGGGAGCGGAGCGGCAGTATGAAGAACGGGAGCAGAGCAGAGTTCGCCTGTGAGGGAGCGGAGCGGCTGTAGAAAGAACGGGCGCTGAGCGAAGTTTGCCTGTGAGGGAACCGAGCGGCTGTATAAAGAACGGGAGCAGAGCAGATTTTGCCTGTGAGGGAGTGGAGCGGCTGTATAAAGAATGGGAGTGGATTCGAGTTTGCCTGTGAATGAGAGGAGCGGCAGTATGAAGAATGGGAGTTTGCCTGTGAGGGAGCAGAGTTTACCTGTGAGGGAACGGAGTGGCTGTATAAAGGACGGGAGCATAGTGGAGTTTGCCTGTGAAGGAGCGGAGCGGCTGTATAAAAAATGGGAGATGAGCAGAGTTTGCCTGTGAGGCAGCGGAGCGGTTGTACAAAGAACGGGAGTGGAGTGGAGTTTGCCTGTGAGGGAGAGGAGTAGCTGTATAAACAACGGGAGCAGAGCAGAGTTTGCTTGTGAGGAAGTGGAGCAGCTGTATAAAGAACGTGAGTGGAGCGGAGTTTACCTGTGAGGGAGTGGAGCGGCTGTATAAAGAACGGGAGCGGAGCAGAGTTTGCCTGTGAGGGAGAGCAGCGGCTGTATAAAGAACAGGGACGGAGTGCAGTTTGTCTGTGAGGGGGCGTACGGCTGTATAAAGAACGGGAGCAGAGCGGAGTTTGCCTGTGAGGGAGCGGAGCGGCTGTATAAAGAACCGGATCGGAGTGGAATTTGACTGTGAGGGAGCGGAGCGGCTGTATGAAGAATGGGCGCGGAGCGGAGTTTGCCTGTGAGGGAGTGGAGCGGCTGTATGAAGAACGGGAGCAGAGCAGAGTTTGCCTGTGAGGGAGCCGGGCGGCTGTAGAAAGAACGGGAGTGGAGCAAAGTTTGCTTGTGAGGGAGCGGAGCGTCATTATAAAGAACGGGAGTGGAGCGGAGTTTGCCTGTGAGGGAGTGGAGCGGCTGTATGAAGAACGGGAGCAGAGCAAAGTTGCCTGTGAGGGAGCCGGGCGGCTGTAGAAAGAACGGGAGTGGAGCAAAGTTTGCCTGTGAGGGAGCAGAGCGTCATTATAAAGAACGGGAGTGGAGCGGAGTTTGCCTGTGAGGGAGTGGAGCGGCTGTATCAAGAATGGGAGCGGAGCAGACTTTGCCTGTGAGGGTGCGGAGCGGCTGTATAAAGAACGGGAGTTTGCCCGTGAGGGAGTGGAGCGGCTGTATTAAGAATGGGAGCGGAGTGGAGTTTGCCTGTGAGGGAGTGCAGTGGCTGTATGAAGAACAGGGGCAGAGTGGAGTTTCTCTGTGAGGGATCGTACGGCTGTATAAAGAACAGGAGAAGAGCGGAGGTTGCCTGTGAGGGAGCAGAGCGGCTGTATGAAGAATGGGCGTGGAGCGGAGTTTGCCTGTGAGGGAGCCGGGCGGCTGTATGAAGAACGGGAGCAGAACAGAGTTTGCCTGTGAGGCAGCCGGGCAGCTATAGAAAGAACGGGAGTGGAGCGAAGTTTGCCTGCGAGGGAGTGGAGCGGCTGCATAAAGAACTGCAGCGGAGCGGAGTTTGCCTGTGAGAGAGCGGAGCGGCGTTATAAAGAACGGGAGTGGAGTGGAGTTTGCCTGTGAGGGACTGGGACGGCTGTATCAAGAATGGGAGCGGAGCAGACTTTGCCTGTGAAGGACCGGAGCGGCTGCATAAAGAACAGGAGTTTGCCCGTGAGGGAGTGGAGCAGTTGTATTAAGAATGGGAGCAGAGCAGAGTTTGCCTGTGAGAGAGTGGAGCGGTGGTATGAAAAATGGGAGCGGAGCAGAGTTTGCCTGTGAGGGAGTGGAGCGGCTGTGTAAAGAACGGGAGTGGAGCGGAGTTTGCCTGTGAGGGAGCGGAGCAGCTGTATGCAGAATGGGAGTTTGCCTCTGAGGGAGCGGAGCGGCTGTACAAAGAATGGGAGAGGAGTAGAGTTTGCTGTGAGGGACCGGAGTGGCTGTATGAAGAACGGGAGCGGAGCGGAGTTTGCCTGTGAAGGAGCAGAGTGGCTGTATAAAGAATGGGAGTTTGCCTGTGAGGGAGCGGAGTTTATCTGTGAGGGAGCAGTGCGGCTTTATAAAGAATGGGGGCGAAGAAGAGTTTGCCTGTGAAGGAGCGGAGCGGGTGTATAAAGAACGGGAGTTTGCAGGTAAGGGAGCGGAGCGGCGGTATGAAAAACGGGAGCGGAGCGGAGTTTACCTGTGAGGGAGTGGAACGGCTGTGTAAAGAACGGCAGTGGAGCGGAGTTTGCCTGTGAGGGAGCGGAGCAGCTGTATGAAGAATGGGAGTTTACCTGTGAGGGAGCGGCTGTACAAAGAATGGGAGAGGAGCGGAGTTTGCCTGTGAGGGAGCAGTGCGGCTTTATAAAGAATGGGGGCGAAGAAGAGTTTGCCTGTGAAGGAGCGGAGCGTGTGTACAAAGAACAGGAGTTTGCAGGTGAGGGAGCGGAGCGGCAGTATGAAGAACGGGGTAAGAGCGGAGTTTGCCTGTGAGGGAGTAGAGCAGCTGTATAAAGAACGGGAGCAGAGCAGAGTTTGCCTGTGAGGGAGCAGAGCGGATGTATGAAAAACGAGAGCGGAGCGGAGTTTGCCTGTGAAGGAGCAAAGCGTCTGGATAAAGAACGGGAGTTTGCCTGTGAGTGAGCAGAGTTTACCTGTGAGGGAGCGGAGCGGCTGTATAAAGAACGGGAGTGGAGCAGAGTTTGCCTGTGAAGGAGCAGAGCAGCTGTATAAAGAATGTGAGTGGAGCGGAGTTTGCCTGTGAGGGAGTGCAGCGGCTGTATAAAGAACAGGAGCAGAGCGGAGTTTGCCTTTGAGGGAGTGGTGCGGCGGTATGAAGAACTGGGGAGGAGCGGAGTTTGCCTGTGAGGGAGTGGAGCGGCTGTATAAAGAACAGGAGCGGAGCGGAGTTTGCCTGTGAGGGAGCAGAGCGGCTGTATGAAGAACGGGAGCAGAACAGAGTTTGCCTGTGAGGAAGCGGAGTTTACCTGTAAGGGAGCGGAGTGGCTGTATAAAGAACGGGAGCGGAGCAGTGTTTGCCTGTGAAGGAGTGGAGCGGCTGTATAAAGAACGGGAGTTTGCCCGTGAGGGAGTGGAGCAGCTGTATCGAGAATGGGAACGGAGCAGAGTTTGCCTGTGAGGGAGTGGAGCGGCTGTATCAAGAATGGGAGCAGAGTAGAGTTTGCCTGTGAGGGAGTGGAGCGGCTGTATAAAGAACGGGAGCGGAGCGGAGTTTGCCTGTGAAGGAGCAGAGCAGCTGTATAAAGAACGTGAGTGGAGTGGAATTTGCCTGTGAGGGAGTGCAGCGGCTGTATAAAGAACGGGAGCAGAGCGGAGTTTGCCTGTGAGGGAGTGGTGCGGCGGTATGAAGAACTGGGGAGGAGCGGAGTTTGCCTGTGAGGGAGTGGAGCGGCTGTATAAAGAACAGGAGCGGAGCGGAGTTTGCCTGTGAGGGAGTTGAGCGGCTGTATGAAGAACGGGAGCGGAGTGGTGTTTGCCTGCGAGGGAATGGAGCGACTGTGTAAACAATGAGAGTGGAGCCGAGTTTGCCTGTGGGGGAGCAGAGCGGCTGTATAAAGAACGGGAGCAGAGCAGTGTTTGCCTGTGAGGGAGTGGAGCGGCTGTATAAAGAACGGGAGCGGAGTGGAGTTTGTCTGTGAGGGAGCGGAGCGATTGTGTAATGAATGGGAGTGGAGCGGAGTTTGCCTGTGTGGGAGCGGAGCGGCTGTATAAAGCATGGGAGCAGAGCGTAGTTTGTATGTGAGAGAGCGGAGTGACTGTATAAAAAATTGGAGTGGGGCGGAGTTTGCCTGTGTGGGAGCGGAGCGGCTGTATGAAGAATGGGAGTGGAGTGGAGTTTGCCTGTGAGGGAGTGGAGCGACTGTATAAAGAACGTGAGCAGAGTGGAGTTTGCCTGTGAAGGAGTGGAGCGGCTGTGTGAAGAACGGGAGAGGAGTGGAGTTTGCCTGTGAGGGAGTGGAGCGACTGTATAAAGAACGGGAGCGGAGTGGAGCGGAGCTTGCCTGTGAGGGAGCGGAGCAACTGTGTGAAGAATGGGAGTTTACCTGTGATGGAGCCAGTCCTCACCCAGATACTCGGCGGCGCTGGAAGTAGAAAGATGTGACGTCAGGACAAGGGAGAGAGCTGATTGGTAGGTAGTAGGTAAGTTCTTTTTTTCCCACTTTGAAGAGACATTACAGAAGGTAAGAGTCTCAGCTTTTGTTCTTTTTAAGAAAAATTAAATAGTTTTCTACTTGGCTTAAATTTAAGGAAATAGTCTTTTAATTAAAAACAAACAAAAAGTATGGCAAAGGAGCTCAGTCCTGTGTGTTGTATGGCCTGCAGCATTTGGGAATTCTTAGACACTCCCGGCAGTCTGGATGACCACATGTGCAGGAAGTGCCACCGGCTTGACCGGCTTGAGCAACGGGTTTCAGAGCTTGAGGGTCAGCTGGAGACACAGCGGGGCATCCACGAGGCTGAGGGTTACATGGATAACACGTTTATAGAAGTGGTCACTCTGCAGCTTAAGGAAGTGCAGTCAGAGTGGAAATGGGTGACCACCAGTCTGAAGAAGGGAGGCAGGCAGGTAGTCAGGAAAGCCCCAGAGTGCATCTCACTCGAGAACCGTTTTTCTGTGTTGGAAAATGATGAGAGTGAAGGTTCCTCCGGAGAGTGCAGCCAGTTGTTTTCCTTAGAGCAGAGAACACTGAGGGGGGACCTGATTGAGATGTACAAAATTATGAGGGGCATAGAGAGGAAGAAACTTTTCCCCTTTGCAGGGGTGTGTCAATAACCAGGTGGCATAGATTTAAGGTATGGGGCAGGAAATTTAGAGGGGATCTGAGGAAAACGTTTTTCACCCAGAGGGTGTTTGGAATCTGGAACACACTACCTGAAGGGGTGGTAGGGGCAGGAACCCTCACAACATTCAGGAAGTATTTGGATGAGCACTTGAAACATCATAGCATACAGGGCTATGAACGAAGTGCTGGAAAATGGAATTAGAATAGATAGGTGCTATCAACCTTCAACCATCACCTTCTGCCTCCTGCCACTAAGTCAATTTTGGAAACAATTTGCCAAATTGCCCTGGATCCCATGGGCTCTAACCTTCTTGACCAGTCTCCCATGCGGAACGTTGTCAAGAACCTTACTGAATCCATGTAGACCACATCAACTGCACTACCCTCATGTACACAACTAGTCACCTCCTTGAAAAATTCAACCAAATTTGTTAGACATGATCTCCCACGGACACGATGGGCTGAAGGGCCTGCTTCTGTGCTGTAAAACTCCATGACTCTATGGGCAAGAAATTTTCGCTTAGTGGGCAGGCGTGCGCCCAATCTGCTTGAGCATGAAGTGACGTGTGTTGACATCAGCTGAGCGTGCCGACATCAACGTGCAGTCGCGCAATAGTTTGGTTGGCGGGCGCGCGCCAGAGTCGGCAGCACACCCTCTGACAATTAAAAGGCCTGTTAAGGCCATTAAATAATCAATTAACTTAATTTTTTTGCTGCCTGTCCAACCTAACCGTTGGCGGGCAGGTGAAAAGGCCAAGCGGCCTTTGCATTTTTTTGGAAACCTCATCCACGGCTGGGATGAGGTTTCCAAAAGCAAATACTAAAAAAATAAAAGTTTTAAAATTGAATTAATAACATATCCCTGCTCATGTGACACAGCCACATGCGAGAACGTGTTTTATTACATTTTTATTTTCTTTTTTTAACAACAATTCATCTCCCTGAGGCAGCTCAGTGCCTCAGGGAGATTATGCTGCACTCACTCGCTCGCATGCACCAAGTCTGTGCTCAGCCCGCTCGCACTCCTCCCCCTGAGCGCTGCTGCTCGCATTTCGTGCTGGACGGGCCTCAATTGGACCGCCAGTGTGAAATCACAGTCCGGTCCCGATCGCAGACGGTGGTCAGCTTTCCGACCACCCCCACCCGCCCCCGCTGAGCCCGCCCGCCAAGGGCAAAATTCTGCCCAATGACTTATTTCCTTAACAGCGAGGTCAAAAACAAAGGTACATAGATTACAATAGATTTCAAGTAATTGGCCAAAGGATTAGAGGGGAGTTGAAGAGAAATGTTTTCATCCAGAGGGTGCTGGAGTCTAGAACTCACTGTCTGGAAGGGTGGTAGAGGCAGATACCCTTAAATGGATTTAGGAAGTACTTGGATATGCAACTGAAGTGCTATAACCTACAGGGTTAGGGATCAAGAGCTTAAAAGTGGGATTAGGCACAATAGCTCTTTTTTGGCTGGCACAAACCCAATAGGCCGAATGGCTTCCTTGTGTGCAGTAAATCCCGACGATTCTATACAATCAATGAAGTAATTTTGAAGTGTAGTACTGTGGGAAACATGGCAGCCAAGTAGCGCAATCAGGGTCACACACACAGCACTGTGACAGGAAGGACTAAGAGTGGAACTGTGGGAATGGTGGATATTGTTGAGGCAAACTGCAATCCGCCAGCAATAAAAATACCTTCAAGAAAAGAAGGGGAAAATAGGGTTGTAGATATTGAATAATATCGAATACTAGTTCAACAAACTAACCACCTCTGAAATTTGAGCACAATATTTGCCTTAAAGTTACATGATGTGCTAATGGACAATTATCCTGTGCTGATTAGGAAGCCAGACAGAACCGAGACGCCCCAGGTTTGATATCTCATCTGGGCTGACCTAGTTCATTTTGGTCAGGACATCAATTTTGGCGCTCAATTCTTTCTCAGCTGTCTTGAGCCTGGGATGAGAAGGAAGGGGGAATAATATCAGTCAAGATTGCAATTAGAAAGTGCATGCCTCCTGAGGTTAGTTGAGAACCGCTTCAGCTCTCCAATGATGCCCGCTCATCAGCAAATAAGCGGTCTTTGCTCACATTAGAAGAAATGCATTTATGTAGCACTTCAGCATGTCTCAAAGCACTTTACAGTAAAGTACTATTGAAGTATCATCACCATTGTAATGTAGGAAACACAGCACACACGGCAATATGATAATGACCCAATACCTGTTTTAGTGATGATGGGGTCAATATTGGCCAAGTATACCTTTCAAAATAGGGCCACGAGATCTTCCACATTCACCTGAGAGGGCACATAGTGCCATCAGTTTACCATCTCATCCCAAAGCACAACACCCCCAACAGTGCAGCACTTCTTCAGTCATGCATCAGGAGAGTCGGTCTAGAATTTGTGTTCAAGTCTTCGGAATGGGGATTGGACCTCATCCTTCTGACTCAGAGGTGAGATTGCTACCAACTAAGCCACAGCTGACACCTCAAATAGGGCCCACTGGACAGAAAAGCAAAGATCTGTTAAGGTGGTGGGCCCACAACCCAATAAGCATCTCCAGAGGCTTCTGAAGGGCAATTAGGGATGGGCAATTAATGCTGGCCTTCCCTGTAACACCCAAATCCTTTGAACGAATAATAAAAAAAGGAAGGGACAAAAAGGGGTGATGACCACGGGGGGAGTGTGGGTAGGTACTTTGTTCTTTATTGATACCAGTTTTTCACTCACACCAACAGGCACCAAGCGATACATCCGCCGAGGTATCAGAACATTCAAAGTCCAGTAAAGTGCCATGTGGCCTTGAGGTAAATTAAAATCATAGGCCAATGGATACTGAAGACATGTACGCTCGCAGCTCCATTCTTGTTGTAGCTGTGTCATTGGTCTATCTCAAACCTATTAAAAAGAGATAAAGTGCATTGTCCTTGCACTTGGATTCCTTTCATTTTTATGCATGTCTTTTTTAAAAGTTATTTAAATTTTACTGCAGTAATCTATTTACTGACGGCTGGAATTTCAATTGAGGCAAAAAGCACACAAGCTGCTTTGTCAAATAGTGCTGAGTAGGCTTTTGTAAAATTGATATTGAAAAGCTACAGAAAATCTGACAATTTGGAAAAGAAAAGAAACTTTAAATTAGAGGCTGCTGCATGGTGGGTATTGCTGCAGATTGCACTTTCAGCTCCTATTACAGGGGCTCCGATTTAATTTTATTCATAGGCAAGCACATTTTCGCTTGCAGTTATAGCTATTACCAGCAAATTTGTTTCCTACCAGCAGTACTTGGGATCAGCAAACTGCAAGCAGAGCGGAAACTAATCATGCTGAGTAAAAACAAGTTATAGCTCCCTGTAGGGGACACACTGCATATTAGTGACACTTCTAAAAAGGTTAGCAATTTCGTTGAAACTGGATAATATATAAAAATATGCTAATTGACATGCTTCAGTCTAAGCCCAATATCAGAAAAGATTTTGTAACTGGATCAACTTGGACTCTGAAGAAGAGTCAAACGGACTTGAAATGTTAACTCTGTTTCCCTCTCCACAGATGCTGCCAGACCTGCTGAGCTTTTCCAGCATTTCCTGTTTTTATTTCAGGCTTCCAGCATCTGCAGTATTTTGCTTTCAACTTGGGATCTCATTGTCATTGGGTCAAAATCCTGGAACTGATCCCTCCCAAACAGTATTGTGGGTGTACCTACACCACATGGACTCAAGAAGGCGGCTCACCACCACCTTCTCAAGGGCAGTTAGGGATGGGCAATAAAAATGCTGGCCTAGCCAGTGACACCCACATCCGTGAAAGAATGGAAACAAAAATAGTTGTAGCTCAGTTAATAACACACTCGTCTGTGAGTCAGAAGGTTGCAGATTCAAGTCTTGCTCCTGGGAACAGGAACTGTAACATAAGCTGACAGTCCTGTGCAGTACTGAGGGGAGTGCTGCGTTGTCAGAGGTGCTGCCTTTTGGGTAAGATGTCAAACTGAGTCTGCTTCTCATTTGGGCATAAAAGATTGCACATCACAATTTCAATGAAGAGTAGGAGAGTTTTCTATGGTGTCTTGGCCAATATTTATCTGCAAGCAAATTCCCCTAAACAGATTATCTGTTTATTATCACAATACTGTCAGTGTCAGCTTGGATAAAAAAACAATGGCTTAAGGACAGAAAACAGTGAGTCATGGTAAATGTTTTTTTATCAGGTTGGGAGGGTGGTAGATAGTGATGTTTCCCAAGGGTCAGTGCTAGGTTTGTTGCTTTTTTGATATATTATATATAACATAAATACATATGCATACATATATATAAATGACTGGATATTGGAAAAAAAGGTAAAATTTCACAACATGTCAATGATTTCAAATTTGAAGGTGTGGCTGATAGTAAGGATAATACTACTCGACTGCAACATGACATAGATGGCTAGCAGAATAGGCAGACAAGTGGTAGATGGAATTTCATACAGACAACTATGAGGTGATGCATTTTGGCAGAAGGGATAGGGAGAGGCAATATAGACTTAATGATACAATTCTTGAGAGCATACAAGGACAGAGGGACCTGGGGATTTATTTGCATAGAACTTTGAGCAGTTAGAAAAGTATATGGATTCTTGGGCTTCATAAACAGAGGCATTGAGTACAAAAGCAGGGAAGTTATGCTGAGCCTGTATAAAATGCTGGTTAGCTCACAACTAGAGTATGGTGTTCAGTTCTGATCACTACACTTTAGGAAGGATATGAAGGTTCTTGACAAGGCGCAGAGATTTACCAGAATGGTTCCAGGGATGAGGAATTTTAGTTACAAGGTTAGGTTGGAGAACTTGGGGTTGTTCTCATTCGACCAAAGGAGGTTGAGGGGTGATTTGATAGAGGTGTACAAGATTATGGCAGGTTTAGATAAGGTAGACAAAGAGAAGCTGTTCCCATTAGCTGAAGGAGTTGTGGACACAGATTTAAGGCTCTGGGCAAGCATTGCAGGGGGGAGGAATGTGAGGAAGGATTTTTTTAAGCAACATGTGGCGATGACCTGGAACTCGCTGCCTACGATGGTGGTGAAAACTGAGATGGTGTATGATTTCAAAAGGAAATTGGATGGGCACTTGAGAGAAATAAACTTACAGGGCTATGGGGATAGTAGCGGCAAATGGGGCTGAATGGATTGCTCTACAAAGGGCAGTCATGGACTTGATGGGCCAAATAGCCTCCTTCTGTGCGGTCATGACTCTATAGGCAGAACTTTACGCTCGGCATGCGGGCACGTGGCCGACACGCCTGAGCGTAAAATGACGTACGATGACGTTGAGCATGCGCCTCAATGTCATTGCGCACTCACGCGATATTTCGTTCAGTGGGCATGTGCCACAGTCGGCTGCGTGCCCGCTGATAATTGAAAAGCCTATTAAGGCCATTAACAAGCTAATTAAAATCAAATTTACGCTGCCCGTCCAACCTTATGGTTGGCGGGCAGGCGAAAAGGCCAAGCGGCCTTTACATTTTTCAGGAAACCTCGTCCGTGAGAGGGATGAGGTTTCCTAAAGCAAATAAACGCTAAATAAATATTTTATTTTGGAATTAAAAACATGTCCCATCTCATGTGACAGAGTCATATTAGGGGATGTGTTTTTAAAAATCTTTACTGTCTTTATTGATTTTTTAAAAAAGTGCTTCAATCTCCTTGAGGCAGCTCTGTGTGAACTGTCCGCCAGGCCCACTCTCCCTCCTCCCCCTCCTCCCCCCGCCTTCACAGGTAGCACTAAGCGCTACCTTGGCTGTAAAGTGCTTTGGAATGTCCTGAGGTTGTGAAAGTTGCTGTTAAAATGTGAGTCCTCCTTTTACATTCAAGCTGGTAAAAATGAAGTCTGCGCCAAATGGCTGATGTGAGGTGAATGCACTGGTTTCTCTGGAATCCATACCCTCTCTTTCTTTCACTTTTATTCTTCAAAAACTAAGAAGCAGATGAACTATGTGTGGGTGGAATCTGTAGCAGTCCAAGTAAAGAACAGGAACAACCTAACTCCCATGAGTTTATTTTTTCCTGGGTTCCATGACGTTACTGTCTAGTGGCCAAAGAAAATAACAATTAGAAAGGGAGAGAACCCAAACTAGAAATCCAAGGGAGATGTTTAACACCAGAGGCACACAATATGGATAACTCCCTGCACTAAATGTAAACTTAGACCAATTATATGTTTGCATTTACTTCTTAACTGAAACAAAATCCCCGGCAAATATTTCCGCCCCATTGTTCCCCAACATTGAAGTGTTGTGTTGACTTTATCTGAACCAACCTAACTTCTCCAGTTGTGGCGATGGACCTGAGGCAATGAGAGAACCCGCTCCGGAATTCACATTGTCAAATTCAGACAATTTGTTGCTTTACTCAAGAATCTATAGCCCTTGCAGTCTGACAAGCTGCAAAGAACTTAGGGTTAGCAATCCTGCTTTGCCGGTGCAGACACAATGGGCTGAATGGCCTCTTTCTGCACCGTAACAACACTGTGATTCTAAGGTTATGACAGCAGGATTTGGCAGCAGGCTTTCGCCCCTGGAACAGGAGCCTTAGTGACCCCTATGCTCGTGCTGTGCTTAAAATATTGGTCTGTTAAGAATCATCATTCACTGTGCTTGGAGTCACTATGGTTAAAAACTAAAAAAATCACCAGAGAAAATACCAATAGATGTTGACAACAAGCACTTGTGACAGATGGCCGGGATAAATTGGAGCCAAGGGAAAGCACATAATAAAAGGAGAGCATACGAGAGGATAGGTTAATGAACAGTGACACAGAGGATCAAGGAAAGGAGCTTGATATGGGCAGAACGCATTGGAATGATGGTTGTGAAATTGCCTAGGAAGGTATTGTGGAGGAGGAACTGACAGTCTGAGTATTGATGGCCAGAGAGGTTAAGAGGAAGTGTTGGAAATGCACCGAGGATAAAGAGGGCTGTTACAGCACTGATGGTAACTGCTACATTCAGTACCGAATTTGTATAGTCCTGGCATTGAAAAAAAAAATCACACATAAACCCAGTTAGGAAGGACGTAAACCTATAATTATCCTGTTGTTTTGTCATGCACATTTCGTGTGGATATAACTTATTTACCATGTTGTTTTACTGACATTCTAGTGACAGCTATGATGCTGATAATGCTTCTGGCTTAATGTATTTCCTATAGATCAAGGATAGTGCCAGCTAAACTCTTCATATGAAATAAAAACAGGAAATGCTGTAAAAGCTCAGCAGGCCTGGCAGCATCTGTGGAAAGAGAAATAGAGTTAACGCTGAGCCCATATGGCTCTTAAAGAAGACTCTTAAAAATTAGGTGAGGCCATTCATGAGCGTAATCAGGAAGCACTTTTTGCACAAAGGGTCATGGAAATCTTAAACTTGTGGATGCTGGGGGTCAATGGAATTTTCAGCACTATTGAGAGGTTTTTGTGAGGTAAGAATCCCTCAATTTTTGTCATGAAGAGGTATTAATGTCTATAACGTAATTGGAAATTATTTTTAAAAATAGAGCTCTAGTGGGGTCTGTGTCTATGTGTGTCTGTGTGTGTCTTAAATGGATTAAAGTCAGCTAGTTTGGGTGCTTTGATGTATAGTAGTTTTGAGATGTTAATTAGATAAACATAAGGAGGGTAGAAGGTAAAGTGTAAGTTTGCATTAGTTAAAAGAAGCCTTTCAAGACTGCAGGTGAAATCTTACACCTAGCTAGAAGACGCCAAGTAATGTGTTTATCTTTTCAGCTTACTAATAAAAGTGGTGGGATGAAAAGGTGTTATTGTTAGAAGAGGTAACGTTAAAAGCCTAGTAATACAATGGAAAATTTACATTCAAAGAGACAGATATGTGTAAAGGAGAAAGGAGATTGTGTGTAAGGTCGAGGCATTTTAAGATCCAACAAGTGTGAGAAGCCTCCAGCCTGTAAGCCCCAAGTCTGTCTGCAAGGACCCAGAGCTAAAAGAAACTCATTTTGAATGTGACTATCCAGGGTGTGCTTTGCCGGGTGTCTGTTTAAATCTGTGATATTTACTATTGCCTTAACGGGGGTGTAACTGAGGGTCAGATTAATTAGGGGATTTTTATAGTTATTATAGTAGTAATTTTGTAGACATATGTATGTATTTACAATCTTGTATTAATAAATGTTTAATTTAGTTTTATAAAAAACCTTTTGAGACTCGGTGGTCTTATTACTACTGAATTCAAATGCTGCATCTCGAAACATGCAAACTGTAAAAATGGGTTATGACAGTTGTTTCAAGTTTTCCTCAGGGAACTCAGCCTTTACCATTGGCTGCGTCATAAAGATTGGGAGCTCTTTGCGGGATATGTTTGAAATTCCATGGTTTCTTTGGAATTCGTGAATCTTAAGGTTACGAGTAAGAGAAGCACTTTGAATTCAGGAGTGGGTGCGAAGTATTTTTGAAGTGGTAAGACTGCAAAAATGCCTGTATCCATGGCTAAATCTTTTTTGGAAGTAGAAGATATAACTTTGATTGGGTTACAAAAAGTATCCAAGAGTAAGTTAACAGTTGGCGGATATGTTGCAATTGGAGTTATCTGCGGGGGCTAGGAAAGCAGATATAATTGAAGTGATAGCACAGCATTTGAAGTTGAAAGTGATACATGGCATTAGTGAGTCACAGCTGGACGTAGTGAGAGTTCAGTTTGAAATGAAGAAGCTTGAACTTGAACAAGGAAATTAAAAAACTGGAATTAGAGCAGCAGAAGAAAACTTGATCTCCAGATGGAAAAGTTAGCAATGGAAGAGAGAACTAAGGAAAGAGACAGAGAATATTGGCTTAAAAGGCTGGAAGTTAAAAAAGAGACCTCAGACTCTGAGGAAAGTTCTGATGAGGAAAAAAAAAACCTCTAACCTAAAACCCAGTGGGGAGATGTTTAAATTTGTACAAACTCTTCCAAAGTTTGAGGAAAAAGATGTTGAAGCATTCTTTATTTCATTTGAGAAGATAGCTAAACAGATGAAATGACCACAGGAGAACTGGACATTATTGTTACAATCCAGGTTGGTGGGTAGAGCACATGAGGTACATGCTTCGCTATCAGAAGAAATGTCAGTGAATTATGATATGGTGAAAAAGGCTATTTTGAGTGCATATGAGTTGGTTCCTGAAGCAGACAGGCAGAAATTTAGGAATATGAGAAAACAGCCTGGGCAAAATTATGTTGAGTTTGAAAGAGTAAACCAAAGTAATTTTGACAGTTGGATATGGGCATTAAAAATAGAGACAACATATGCAGCTCTTAGAGAAGTAATTCTTTTGGAAGAATTTAAAGATTTAATCCCTTCGGTAGCGAGAACTCATGTGGAAGGATAGAGGGTTCAAACGGTAAGACAAGCAGCAGAGATAGCTGATGATTATGAGTTAGTGCGTGGAAATAAACCTTTTTCATCACCCTTTTAAATAAAAAAAGGATAGAAAGTGGGAAAGTGAAAGGAAGGTGGGTAGTCAGGGAAGAGAAGGAGTAGCTGGAAATTCCCAGGAAGTTTTTTCTCAGAGTAAAAAGGAAGGTGTGGGGCACACAAAGTCAATGTGTTGGAAATGGCAGGGAAAATCTGTTGGGATTATAGGGGTGCAGAAAGATTCTGGAGCTAAAATTATTGTGGGCTCTGAGGTTCAGGCACAGGAGGAACCAATGGTTTGTGTACAAGTAAAATAGGGAGAATCAATGATAGGTAAGGAAGTGGGAATGTGTTCAGAGTTTACCCAAGAGAATCCTGAGAAGCAGGTTGCAGAAATGTTTAAAGATTTTGTATGTGAAGGGGAAGTCTTTCCATGTGTACAGGTGGAGTATGTAAAGATGTTAAAATTTTAAGAGACACAGGGGCTAGTCAATCCTTGATGTTGTGGGATAGTGATATTTGTTGTTCAGAGGGAATTTTGCAGGAACAGGTGATAATAAGTGGGGTTCATGGAGATGCTAAATCTATTCCCTTCTGGAAGGTAAATTTAAAGGGTAAGTGGAAAATTGGTGAAGCGACTGTTGGGGTGGTGGAAAAATTGCCCATTATCGAGGTTCAATTTATTCTGGGTAATGATATAGCTGAATCACAAATATGGGTGATGCCTATGGTAGTTGAGCAGCCTGTAGAAGTATTTTCAACTGAGGTGTTATAAGAGGAGCATCCTGGATTGCTTCCAGGTTGTATGATGATGATATTACAGGCACACAGGTTGAAGTAAGAAAAGCAAGGACAGGCAGTTCAAAGGCAGGAAGAAGGTATTGAAGTCCATTTAGCAGGTACTGTGTTCAGAAAGACACAGGAGAGGACCATTCAGCTGACTGTGTTTAACTCAAGGCAGTTAATTGAGTTGGAGCAAAAGGATTTACAATTAAAACATTTATGTCAGACAGCTTACTCAGAAACAGAGGTAAAATGTATTCCCGAATGTTATTACCTTAAGGGTGATATTTTAATGAGAAAATGGAGGCCGGATCATGTTTCAGCAAATGAAAGCTGGAGGGAGGTATATCAGGTTGTTATCCCATTAGGTTATAGAAATAAGATGCTGAGGGGTGCTTATGAAATTCCAATGGGGGAACATTTAGGAATTAGAAAGACACAGGCAAAAATAGAAACATTTTTATTGACCAGGATTGCATAGGGATGTAGTCAAATTCTGTAGAACATGTCACACATGTCAGGTGATAGGGAAACCACAAGCAGTGATTAAGCGAGGACCTTTAATCCCAATACCAGCATTTGAAGAACATTTTACTAGGGTCATGATTGATTGTGCAGGACCTATCCCAAAGGGCGGAATTTTCTGAGCCTGCTGGCGTTGGGCATGATAGGTGGCGTGCGTGGAAAATATGTCGCGACCTGCTTCACAATGACATGAAGGCAGGTCACGATCGTCCGCTCAGCCCATCGACAGCAGTCTGCGTTTCATGCCATCGGTTGGCAGGGGGCTAATTGTAATACATCAGCATATCATTAAAAGGCCATCCCACCAGGCTCTTGGAACCTTGCTGTATCATCCGTCCATGTTGGCAGGAAAGCACGCCAACGTGTTTCACAACGGCACGCAGGCGACATGCACTTGGTAGCCTTCACTTTGGGAGAACTGAGGTGAGTGAGCAGCAACGTTTTCCACAGTTCACCTGTTGTTTATAGGCCTCGGGTGCACCAGGGGGTGGAGGCAACTAATGCCAGGCCCCGGAGGCGACTGCTGAGGGGGGTGTGTCTGCGGTCCGGGGACAAGTGCTGGCCAGCTTCAGAGGCGACTGCTGAGGGGGTGGTGGGGAGGGTGTCTGAGGCCATGTGCTGGCCAGCCTCAGAGGCGCCTGGGGGGGGCGGGGGGAATGCCGGGGGGGCAAGTGCTGCCCAGCTTCGGAGGCGACCGTTGCCGATGGTCAAGTGCTGCCCTTGCGCTGCATCCCACGCAAAGGTGATCAAGGTGGGGTCAGGGTAAGAGAGGGAAGTGGCCATGCATTAGGGACACCTGTATAAACTGACCATTCCTCTGCAACTGAGACAGATCAGGTGCAGCCACAGTGATATGATTAAGGTCAGGCTCCTAGCAATGTGGTGACACCAAAGGGCCACCAAGCACTCCATACCTTACACCCCACCCCCACACCCCCGCCCCAGGCACAGACTTCGAGTCTGCCACCAGTTATTGGACCTTGGAGCAGTTTGACTGCACATGTTGTACAATCTCCTCGCCAACGCTGGCCATGTAATGTCACTGTTGGAGGCGCTCACAGCCCCTTGCAATCTCAGCATCCCGGTTTGGGCCAGTCTCCCTCATGTTGCAGGTTGACAGGGCAGCTATGCAGCGCACTCATCTCTGGCTATCCGAGGAGTGACCAGCACTCTCTGGGAAGCGTTAAGGGGCGGTCACACAGGTCCAGGAAAGGTGCTAGGTACAGCCATGATAACCATGTCTCTCTCTCTTTCATGCTGCAGGAGGACCACGTCAGGATCATGGATCCTGGTGACCTAGCTGTATACCTGATGGCCTACAGAGACCGTAGTAGACGGAGGAGAGAGTGACTAAGGCTCCTGGCTGCGCAAAGGCAGGAGCAGCAACCTAATGAAGAAGGGGCAGCAGGTCTCCCGCACACGCTGCCCAGGAGTGACAGTGAGCCGTGGCTGGTCGGTGCCTAGTGACACCCAGGGTCTATAGACGCCGCCTAGCATTCCTGCAGATGACTGACAACCAGTGTCGCCGACGACTGCGCATGTCTAGGGACCTGGTGGCTCACATCTGCCACTTACTGCAGGACCTGGCGCCAAGGGGACATGGAGGGTCCCAGTGGCTGTGAAAGTGACCGTGGTCCTGAGGAGGATCAGCAGCTGCATACTCCAGGGCCATCCACTCAGGTGACACAGGGGAGTGACCAGCCCATCTGAATCCCCTCCTTCCTGTGACCGCTGCAGCTGCAGTTTCATTTCTATGTCAGTGGCTCCTTTCAGGGCTGCACAGGCGATATCTGTGGGATTTCACAATCTGCCACCCACACATGCATCCATGAGGTCACGGATGCCATCTTCTCCATGGCACACAACTTTATGCATTTTTCCCAGGACCGGGACAGTCAGGATGCAAGGGCCATTGGATTCTCCCTGATCTCGGGATTCCCAAAGGTGCAGGGTGCGATTGACTGCACTCATGTGGCGCTCATGTCTCCATCGCTACAGTCAGTGGACTTCATCAACCGCAAGGGCTTCCACTCACTGAACGTGCAGCTGGTGTGTGACCACCAGAAATGCATCCTGCAGGAATGCGCACGGTTTCCAGGGAGTGTGCACGACACCTACATCCTGAGTCGCTCACAGATCCCTGCAGACTTCCAGGGTCCACAGAAGCTACAGGGTTTGCTCCTCGGGGACAAGGGCTACCCACAGAGGCCGTGGCTGATGATACCCATGTGGTGGCCTCAGACTGCAGCAGAGCGACGCTACAATGAGGCTCATGCAGCAGCTCACAGCCTGGTGGAGTAGACCATCGGGATGCTGAAGATGAGGTTCCGGTGCCTGGACCGTTTTGGTGGAGCCCTGCAATACAGTCCACACAGGGTGTCACGCATCATCGCCATCTGCTGCGCCCTTTACAACCTGGCACCCCAATGGGGAGAGGAACTGGCTGAGGAGGAGATGGAGGAGCTGGAGGTCTCCTCCGATGAGGAGGACACTGATGGGGATGAGGCTGAGGAGGTCCTCGGTCGTGACGATGACAGAGACGAGGCCCTCACACTCACTAGATGAGGCAGGCGCGCTTGTGAGGCCCTCATAGCTGCCAGATTTGTGGAGGATGATGATGATATTCAGTGAGGTGCTCCCATAGATCCTCACATTGCAGTTGTGAATGTTTGACTCCAGTCTGGCTTATGGGCAGCGCCAATACCCTCTGTGAGAATGCTCCTGTCATGGGGATGCAGTGGAGGCCCTAATAGTCGCTCGATTGCAGGAGGATGATGACGACATGCAGTGAGAACACTCCATAGATCTTCACATAGCCTCTGAGAATGTCTGACTCCTGCCTGGCTGAGAGCAACTCGCTTGGGCACTGTGATCAGGGTCATATCATAGAGACGCAGCCATGAAACTTTAGATGCATCTGATGCTGTGTCCCCCTTCAGCACCTCAGCCCTTCAGGAGCTGGTGCACATAATCACTGGTCGCAGGTGCTGGTGTGATGGGGGTCAGCCCCTAAAGTTGCTGAGAGCACACAGAGAGAATGAGAGAACTCTGCGGCGCCTGCCCACTACATTCTGGCAGCGATGACCAGCACTGCCGAGGTGCAGGCATCAGTAATGTTTCCAGGGAGTGTGAGGCTGGACCATCACTGTGGCCTGAAGGCTGCACAGAGCACAGGGAAGAGGCACTGGACTGAGACACCTGCCTTTATCTTGTGCAGAAAGGTTTCACATCCGAGTGACAAGATCACTGCTCATCAGAACAAGGAGCCACAGGCAGGGAGACAGTCTTAGGAGTTTATTGACAATAGTGAACAATATGTACAAATGATCAACACCTGTGCCCAGGTTGTGCAACTACTTTTACTTAACTTTCTTAACCCTTCCGCTACGTCTTGGTGCTCCCTGGACATCCATAACGGAGGTGGAGGCAACCTGCTGGCTGTGACGCCCTGTCTGTGATGATCTTGGCGGGTGTCCTCTGGAGGGCCGAGACTTGGTGGGCCCCAGCCTGCTTTCAGGGTCCTGCTATGTGGCAGCAGCACCCTCCTTGGCCTGTGAAGCTGGAGCTGCGGAGGTCACAGGAAGAGGAGATTCAGATGGGCCGGTCACTCCCAGTGTCACCTGGATGGATGGCTCCAGAGTGTGCACCTGCTGATCCTCCTCCCTGTGGGTGCTTGAGGGCCCCTGGCTGACTCTGTCAGTGGAAGGGGTAGCTGGAGCGAGATTGAGCTGCCCAGCACCCCTCTCGCATACCCACTGTTGAAGGCCAACTATGGCATCAGTGATGGAGTTCAGCCCGTACAGCCGTCCAGGAGTGATGTCCTGGATCAAGGTCTCCATGGTGGCCGCCATCATGCCAGTGTTGACTTCGATGCATTGCAATGCTGGCACTATCACCTCAAGCTGAAGAAGGACGGACTCCTCCATTGTGCCTTGCAATCTGAGGAGTGCAGCAGGCATCCCTTCCTGATGTTCCCGAACTTGCTTTTGCAGCTCCAGCAACTGTGACATGCCCGAGTCTAGAGGCTCATCATCTGTCTCGGACTCAGCAACGTTCTGGCCTCCAGCAGTCCTCCAAGTGCTGCAGATCTGGGAAGTCCCTGCCTCCGCCTGCTGTGGATCAGAAAGTGCGATGTGCTCCCCAGATTGTGATCCCCAGGCTATTCTAAAGCTAGGTCCCACCGAGATGTGTGTCTCTGCATTGGTGGAAGGTGTGGGTGAGCGCTGTGATGGGACTTCAGGGAGGGTGCCTTCCGATTCCACGTCAGAGGTTTCTTTGGAGCTTAATTGGAGGCCCTGTGTCATGGACACTGTCGGCTTTTTGGCAGATGTGCATGAGAAAACAAGGGGAGATAATTAGTGCAAGGCAGTGGCTTGTGAAACAGGACACATCACTCACAGAATGGTTGTCTGATGGATGTTGTACTGCTGGACCCTCACTTGGTAGAGCAGCGCTGACCTCACCGTCAGCACAGGACCAGTCCCGGTCATCGCCGGCCAGCTGGATGGCTCCGTTTTTGAATTCTGTCAGAATTTTGATCTCTGGCGTCCCTCCACCTGTCTGCGACCTTTCCCTCCTGTTGTGAGTCAGTTTTTCCTGCATGGATAGAGATGGGGAGTGTGTATCAGGACACCTGCTGGGCCAGATGATAAGTATACATGGCCTGTGTGAGTGGTGAGTGGTCCCATGGATGGGATGAGGACAATGAAGGTGTGTGTGAGAGAGTGAATGGTGATGTCCCTTGCACTGGCAGTGAGTGAGGATCCTGGGGATGTGTGATGGGGTTGTGAGTATGTGAGTTGAAAGTGAAGAGAAGAGTGACTTACCCTGGTGGAACAAAAGAGATCATTCATCGTTTTGAGGCACTGGGTGGCTGACCTCCTGACTATTCTGCCACCGCCTCCCAAGCTGGATTGGTCACGTTGCTGCCCATCCTGCAGCCTGAGCCGGGGGGGTGCAGAGCACATTCCGGCGGGCCTCCATGGCCAGAGGGACCCGTTATTGAAGCGGGAGGGCTGCAGTCTTTTTTCCTTTTGCCATGTCTCCTAGGCAGCAGTGGTGAACTGGTGACGATGAGTGCTTTGCTAGCGTCTGCCTTTTAAAGATGGTGGCTGGTGTGATGCAACAGTGGGGTGATGGCGAATGGGCAAATAAGAGCACTCCCGCCTTGGAAACAGAATGTTTCACAGGAGTGAATAAATAATGAGGCAGACTCAGGACGATACGGCATGAAAACCCGCCATTTTTGTCAACAGGTAGGACTCCATTTTACCCGCCCGCTATTGCACTTAGTCTTAGGGCAGAATTTTCCCAGAATTGCACTAAATGTGGAAATCAGTACTTACTGACAATAATGGATGTATCTACCAGGTTTCCTGAAAAGATACATTGAAGAAATATTACAACTAAGAAGATTGTGGAAGAGTTAACTAAATTTTTTAATAAAATATGGTTTACCTAAGGAAATACAATCAGATCAGTGTTCAAATTTTATGTCACAGCTGTTTAAGGAGGTAATGAGCAGCTTGAGGATAAAACAGTTTAAGTCAACAGCTTATCATCCAGACTCACGAGACACTTTGGAAAGATGGCATCAAACTTTAAAAACTACGATGAGAGCATACTGCTATGATTAAGCACAGGATTGGGATACAGGAATTCCATTTTTGTTATATTCTAATGCATTTCTACCTCCTAATGCATCAACTGGTTTTAATCCTTTTGAACTAGTTTATGGTCATGAGGTAAGGGGACCACTGAAATTGATTCATGAGAAATTGGTGGGTCAAAAGTCAGAAACTACTCTCCTGGATTACGTATCAAATTTCAGGGAAAGATTGGACGGAGCATGTGAGTTGGCTAGGGAACATTTAAAGATATCACAGCAAGTGTTGAAAGTGAAAGCGGACAGGAAGGCTACAGCTCAGAATTTTACTGCTGGAGAGAAAGTGCAAGTTCTGTTACCAGTACTGGGTGACTCATTAAATGCAAGGTTTAGTGGGCCTTGCAGGACTGAAAAGAAATTGAGTGAAGTAAATTATTTAATAAATACTCCAGATAGAAGAAAGAAGCAGAGGGTGTGTCATGTAAATATGCTTAAAAAGTACTTTGACGGAAGTGGAACAAAAAGAGCTATTAGTGGTGGTGGATAATGTGAAAGAGGTAGAAATGCAGAACTCTGAAATTGATTTTCCTCTTATCAAATTGGATAATGAGGGGATACTTGAAAACTTAAATGTAATATTGAGTTACTTCCCAGACAAGTGTCAAAGCGATTTGGAAAAGCCATTGCAGTCACACAAAGCTATCTGTGGGAATAAGTTGGGGAGAACAGATTTAGCTATACATGATGTCTCTGTAGCAGTTTCATCTTTGATAAGGCAACATAGATTAAATTGGCAAAGTTATCACAAGTACAGAAAGAAATTGGTTTCATGCTTCAAAATGATCTCATTGAGTCTATTGCCTGTAACTGGAGTTCGCCTATTGTACTGGAACCGAAACTGGATGGAACACAAAGACTGTGTGTGGACTATTGAAAGGTGAATGCAATGACAAAAGCGGATTCATATCCTGTACCATGGTTAAAGAATTGTAGAGAGAAAGTGGGACAATCAAAATTTATCATAAAGATTGACTTGCGAAAAGGATATTGACAAGTACTGTTATCAGAGAGAGCAAAAGTGATATCGGCTTTTGTGATGTCAGATGGACTATATCAGTTTAAAGTCATACCGCTTAGTATGAAAAATGCACCTGCAACATTTCAAAGACTGACAAACAAAGTAATTGCAGGTCTAAGCAATTGTGCTGTTTATATTGATGACTTAATAGTCTTCAGTCAGACATGGGAGGAACACTTACAGTATCTGGAAGAATTAGTTACTCAATTACAAGCTAATTTGGTGATGAACTTGGCTAAAAGTGAATTTGCAAAAGCGCTAGTTACGTATCTAGGCCATACCATTGGACGTGGTAAGGCGGCTCCAAGAGATGTGGAAGTCAAGGCTATCGTGGCTTTCCCAGTGCCTACGATAAAACAAGAAGTTTTGAGATTTCTGGGCATGAGCAGGCTTTACCAGAAATTTGTACCAAATTTTAGCCAAGTCGTTGTTCCACTAATTGACCTATTAAAAAAGAACAAGAAGTTTTAATGGACACTGGAGTGTCAGAAGGCATTTGATAGTTTGAAAACTGTATTAACTACGACATCAGTTTTGGCAGTACCCAATTACGCCAAGCAATTTAAGTTGGCCATTGACGCAAGCGATATAGGCATTTGGGCCGTACTGTTACAAGAAGATGACACTGGAATTAAAAAACCAAAAGGGTATTTTTCACGGAAGCTGAATGCACAACAGAGAGAATATTCAACGATTGAAAAGGAGACGTTGGGTTTGGTGTTTGCATTGCAGCATTTTGAAATCTATGTGGCATACAATTTGTCAGAAACAATTGTTTATACAGACCACAATCCTTTAAAGTTTCTGGACAAATTTTGAGACAAAAGTGCAAGGCTATCCAGGTGGACTTTATTAACACAACCAATTAATCTACAGATTATACATGTTGCTAGTAGAGAAAATCTGTTTGAAGATGCGTTATCAAGAGTTTGAAGCTTAAAGGGAAAATTGGACATTTTAAAACCTGGACACTGAAATGGAATGATTTCTGCTGATACCAAGGATTTGCATGTATATTGTTATGTTAATGAATGCATCTGGTAATGTAATAATGTAAGTATATAGTTAAGTATAGGAGATAGTGTAAGGTAGGTTAATAAAAAATGAAGCCGTCTTTTAGAATTATGACGATTCATTTTTCGATAAGGAGGGGGATGTCATGTAGCGATATTAATGTCTATAATGTTATTGGAAATTTTTTTTAAAAATAGAGCTCTAGTGGGGTCTGTGTCCATGTGTGTGTCTGTGTGTGTTTTAATTGGATTAAAGCCAGCTAGTCTGGGTGCTTTGATGTATAGTAGTTTTTAGATGGTATTTAGATAAACATAAAGAGGGTAGAAGGTAAAGTGTAGATTTGTATTTGTTAAAAGAAACCATTCAAGACTGCGGGTGAAATCTTACACCTAGCTAGAAGATGCCAAGCAATGTGTTTAATTTTTCAGCTTACTAATAAAATTGGTGGGATGAAAGGATGTTATTGTTAGAAGAAGTAAAGTTAAAAGCCTAGTGATACAATGGAAAATTTACATTCAAAAAGAGAGATATGTATAAAAGGAGATTGTAAGGGAGAGGCGTTTTAAGACCTAACAAGTGTGAGAAGCTTCCAGCCTGTAAGCCTGCCTGCAAGGACCCAGAGCTGAAAGAATCTCATTTTGAATATGACTGTCTAGGGTGTACTTTGCCAGAGCTCTGTTAAATCCATGAGTTTTACTGTTGCCTTAGCAGGGGTGTAACTGAGAGTCAGATTAATTAGGGGATTTTTGTAGTTATTATAGCAGTAATTTTGTAGACATATGTATGTTTACAATCTTTCTTGTATTAATAAATGTTTAATTTACTTTTATAAAAAAACCCTTTGAGACTTGGTGGTCTTATTACTACTGTATTCAAAGCCTGCATCTCAAAACACACAATTGCAAAAATGAGTTATGACAGTTGTTTCAAGTTTCCCTCTGGGATTTGAACAACTCAGCTTTTACCATCGGCTGTGTCATAATATCTTCTAAACTCAAGGAAATACAAGCTTAGTCTGTGCAAACCATCCTCATAATCAAGCCCTCTAAGCCCTAATATATTTCAGGTGAATCTGTGCTGCACACCTTCCAAGACCACTATATCTCTCAAGTTGCCAATACTAAGAGATCTTGGTATTCTGATCTGCCAGTGTAGCAATGTGTTAAACAGTTCTTTCCAAACCTCCTGACCCGCAAAGTTCAAACAGGACAATCCAGCCAGTAAGTTGCAGATTGGGCCAAGTTGCCAAGGCCTCAAGAGTCTTATTTTAAAAAATTCGCTGATGGGATGTAGGTGTCGCTGGCTAGGCCAGCATTTATTGCCCATCCCTAATTTTCCTTGAGTAGATGAGCTGCCTTCTTGAACCACTGCAGTCGATGTGTTGTAGAAACACTCACAGGATTACCAGGGCCTAGGGCCTAATGTGACCTGGAGCTCACAGAATGAGCCTTTTGAGGAGACATTGGAGTCCAAAATGGGTGGCAACTCGGCGGAGGGTTTGCAGTCCACTATGGTCCATGTTGGTCAAATTCCAGCACCAGCCCTCAGTGAGATAAAAGTGCTAAGGTGTGGGTGCCTGACTTATGATAGCTGGGATGAGGAGCAGGGGAGATGAAGCTGAGTTGGGGGTCAGGTGCGGGGATGGGGTGGAAGGATGGCAAAAGCTCAGGCCGGCAGCTGCTCACAATGTTTCTCTGGAACTAGGAGGAGCACTTCTACTCCTTCTGGCTCCATTTAAAAGTAACTTTGCAAAGTTTTTGTGGCTGGTTGCTTGAGTGGCTTAAGTGGTTCCTTTAAGTGCCAGAGTTTGGGCTGCCTCAGGTTTGGGACAACTAGGTGGAGGCTGTCTGTCATAAGCTCCTCCAATTTGTGCCTGAATGTTGCACTGGGGTCAACAACAGGCATAGAACATCTATTTGCATAATAAAGCAGCCCTACTTCTGTTCCAGGCAAGAAGGCTGCTCACCCATTCATAGACCCATCTGAATATGGATAAGGCGGGCTTTGGGGGTCAACAGTGTAACTAAAACTCCCCTCCGCTCCTCACATCCCACCATGGATTTTCAACTCTATCAGTTGAATCTGACCCCCCCTTTAACTCTAGAACATGTCTGAAGTGGCTTCAGTCTGGTGCAGAGACCCTGCTAATGTTCTTCAAATATCCATTCTTTACTCTGTTACTTTGGACATACTATGTGGCGCCAGTCAGAACCTGAAAGAAGAGATTTATATCCAAATGCAGAACTGACTAGAGTGTGTTTGTTGAATGTAAAGTCTTGCATTTATATAATGTCTTTCATGACATCACAAAGTGCTTTACAGTCAATGAAATACTTTTGAAATGCTGTTCACTGTTGTAATCTAGAGAAATACGGCAGCCAATTTGCTCACAGCAAGCTCCTCCAAACAGCAATGTGATAATAACCAGGTTATTGGTCTTGGTGATATTGGCTAGGATAAATATTGGCCAGGACACTGGGGAGAACTCCCCTGCTCTTCTTCAAAATAGTACTATGGGATTTTTTATATCTACCTGACTGGGCCTCCATTTAACATCTCATCCAAAAGGTGGCATCTCTGACAGTGGAGCACTTCCTCAGTACCGCACTGGAGTGTCAGCCTTAGAACATGGGCTCAAGTTTCTGGAGTGGGTCTTGAATTCACAAACCTTCTGACTCAGTTGGGAGTCTACCGCTTCAGCCGGACTCAGCTGAGGCCTTCCTATATATCTCCTATAGATCACTCAGATCTTCATTCTGGCCGTGCAACCAGCCAAGAGCATTTCAAACCATATGACAACTTGCCAAAAGAATGTGTCACAAGGAAATCCAACTAGTTTCACTGGGGATTGGAGGCTGTCAGAACTTATCAGATCTATCAGAATGCAAGACATGAAAGGCTGGTGAAACCCATCAGATTGGCTGCAGGGTGGGGCTGGAGGCTGTTAGAATCAATCACGTGTTAAGCAAGAAGTTTTAAGATGGACTGAGTTTATTTGGTGCTCACATTCTAGTGATGTTACAGGAGTTTGCAACAAATTAATTGCTGGAATGCCCCATTTAAAAACCTTCCACTTAGCTGTAGGTAATTTTCCATGATGTGCCCAGCTACTGTCTTACACAGAGATTATCAAAGACCAGTTGCGACAAGGAGAATATTCTCCAGTATCAATAAGCTGGCTTTGTTTAGTTTGCTTTCCACAGCATGGAGTGGGAATGGAGTGATGATACATTTTAAATAATTTAAGCAATTGCACCAAGATTCTCAGATTTAGGATTTTTGTGCTGTAGGCCTTTGTGAGTGAGTCATGGTGCCTGCTTATGTAATGTAACTTTAATTTTTTTGATTGTGGGAGTATGCTGGAACCAAGGCGATTGCTAGAACTGTCTGTGTGAATGTCAACACCTACGAAGAGAAATATTATCAATAATCAATATTAGATTACAATTTCTGCACTGTGGCTTGTTTGGTGCACCTGAAAGCAAAAAATTCAACTCCCCATGCAAACCAAATTTTAATGACTGCAACAATTTATTTTTATATTGTGCCTTTAATGCAATGAAGCATCCCGAGGCACTTTACAAGTATGTTACGCAGCAAAATTTAACACTGAATTGCATATGGAGTTATTAGGGCTGATGGCCAACAGCTTCCTCAATGAAGTAGGTTTTAAGGACCATCTTAAAGGTGGACATGGAGAAAGAGAGGTGGAGAGGTGTAAGGAGGGAATTCCAGAGCTTACAGGGCCTAGGTAACTGAAGGCACAGCCACCAATGATGGAGCATTTAAAACAAGGATTCTCAAGAGGCCAGAATTTGCAGGGCACGGTTATCTCAGAGGATTGTGGGGTTGGAGGAGATTTCAGAGATAGGGAGGGGCAAGGCTATTGTGCCATTGGAAAACATGGTGTTCCTCATGGGAGCCAGTGTAGGTCAGCGAGCACATGGGCGATGGGCAAATGTGACTTGGTGTGAGTTAAGGCTTGGGCAGAAGAGTTTTGGATGACCTCAGGTTTAAGAAAGGCATTCTTTCCCAGTATTGGAAAATAATCCATGTTGATGGTCCAATAGACTCGACATAAGCGTTTTCTGTTGCCGAATAGACAAGTTACTAAAACGTTTTGTCTTGCACTTGTCAGTACAAATGCAGCAATGCCAAATTTCAAATGATCATAACAATTTATACTACAGGAGAAAATGCCTCAGCCAACGAGGAACTATAAGCACCCTGGTAATTCAAACAAGACGCAATGCCTCGCCCAGAATTGACTTGCCAACCAATCAGCACCCTTCACTTCTGTTGTATAAATTGTCATGATCTTTTGAAGTTTTGCATTCTTGCATTTGTCCTGATGAGTGAAAGACAAAAAGCTTCGGTAACATGTCTCTCTTTTCAGCAATATTCAAGTTCTATACTACCAAGTGACTGTTTGATTACTGTTTTCAATGATCTTGGAGGAAAATTTAATAATGTCAAATTATGATCCTCTCTTTCATATTGTAACAGACATGTGAATTTGTTTATTTAAATGGGTGCTGCTCTGTTAAAGTCATGCTCAGAGAATGGCACATGAATGACTTAAGCGTTTGTGTGTTGTCAAAAGGATGTTTTTAAGTGTTGTGGATTTTAAACTTTTTAAAACACAAGTGAATGTTTTTAAATACACATCAGACTAATCAGTATCTTAAAAAGGAGAAAGCAGGATAATGCTTTGTTGCTGACCCTTCACCAGAATTTTGCTCTGTGGTTTGCTTCAATATTAACTCATTGACTCTGCCTGAAACAAATTCAAATAATTAAATCAAGATAGTCTCAATGTAGACATTGCTCTGGGCTACTATGGGTCCAGGACAGGTACAGAGTAAATAGCTAGCCAGTTGTATCTGGTCAATGTACTACTGATTACTGCAGGTGTATATTGTGTTAATGATCCTGTTAGGGACTCCCGAACACCCAGCAATTAACCAACAGAGCTACTCCACAACATTTCAAGTTTTTAAACAAAAGCAAACTTTATTGTATATAAAGTGAAATTAAACAAAGCAAGCACCACGAACTCAACACTAGAGCTTATAGAGACTTATATTCTATAAACTTGGTTCTACTTTATACATCCCACCTCCACCGCCGACCCCCCCCCCACCCAACACACAAAAAGTTCCCTTGTCTTACAAAATTTTGAAGGTCATTCACTTTTCCTGGGATCAACCCAAAGGTATGCCACAGCCCTCTGGAATTTACCTTAGTATTCCAGTTATTCCTTGAGATACAAATTTCATGGGGATCCTACCATTAGCTTCTGGCTAAACGTTCTTCCAATTTTCTTTAGAGACTTCACCACTGTGGACTCTTCAACTCCTTGTCCTGGCTTTGGACATACATTGACTGCTTTTCCCCAATTGCTCCCACAGCTTCTGTATAGCTCTTTCCAAGCTAACTATTCAAGCTGACTGCTTTCTGCCACAAGGCTCTGTGAGGACCACTGTGGATTTCTTCCACTAGCTTTACTCACAAAATCCAAGCTGATCTGCCTGCTTCTGTCAGCAGATATACACAGATAAATTAAATACACACAGAAATTAAACAAAAGAACCTTCTAACCATGGCTCCACCCTGAATTACTGGCCGGGATTTTCCAGCCCCTTCAATGGCGGGGCCCGCTGTGGGAGATTCAGAAGGCCAGCCAAAAGTCCATTGACTTTCGGCGGGACCAGGTGATCCTGGTGGCAGGCAGGGATGGAAAATCCCGTCCACTATCTGTGGCAATGTGGCATGCTTTTGAATGGGCTCAAACAGAAATATAAACATATTCATTTACCTTCAACACAACTGTTTGATTCTGAAATATGAATAATTTTTATTTCTAATGGATGTAATTGCCTTCTCTTCAGACTCCCTGGCTCCATTACCAGCTTCAAGATGAGTCATTCATTGCTGTAGTATTTTTTCACTATCAACTCTGACCTTGCAAGACAAACACGAGTTAGCTTTTAACCATCATTAACTCCTAGCTTGGTTGACCTGCATTCATTTCAGGCTTCCGATCCTACATTATCTAACCCCATCAACATATCCTTCAATTGAACACACGATTACCCAAGTCTGGATAGGAGCAAGTTACTTGTTAGACAGACAGAAATAAACAGGCGAAGGCACATCAAAACAGAGACAGACGCCTTAACAAAGCACGGCAGAATGTGCCAGTCAATATCTGGCTGAGGTCTGGCTTCAGTCCAGCTTGTCAACTTGTTCACAGATCACAGTGCTAAATATCATACGGCAAGTGATGGAGGTTTACAAACATTGTGAATACAATTACTCCAGTGACTGAGAAACTACAAAGTGAGAAAGAAAATCACACAAGGCCAGTTCCAGCCAGAGTTCAAACAGAACTTCACTTAAATAGTAAAATAATGGACAGCTCTTACACTTAACTAATGTTAAGTGCCTTTAGGGTAGTCACGCAATCAGTTTTCAACCAGTTTGACCTTGGGACTGGATATAATTTTAACTTGTTTTTAACCTGTTTTTAAAATTGAGCACCTGGTCCTCTTCTTCAGATAAATTCTGATTTGTGAAAACATTCCAGGGAAGTCTTGGCTTTGAC
The DNA here is from genome assembly GCF_964194155.1 of Cetorhinus maximus. Lineage (NCBI taxonomy): Eukaryota > Metazoa > Chordata > Chondrichthyes > Lamniformes > Cetorhinidae > Cetorhinus > Cetorhinus maximus. The sequence goes on from NC_135884.1 coordinate 85,468,586, forward strand.
CTGTATGTCAATGTGTAGCCCCATTTATGAAAGGTGACCCTCAGGCCTGTTCACCTTCAATCAGACCCATCGGGCCGGACTTTCCACACCTGATTTGGGCCAGGACAGAGGAGGCAGGCCACAAACAAATGGTAGTGGCGTCGTGTGCAGTCAGATGTCCTGCCTCCGTTTCCAGCTCCAGTGATATTCATGAGGGCTTAGTGGGGAGTGGAAGGGGGGGGCGCCATGGGCCTCTGTACTCACCCACAATCCCAGACAAGCCAACTGAAGTAGTTCAGGGCTTGTTAAAAGCCTGGCTTTGCAAAGTAGTTTTGAATCTTCTTGGAGGAAGCGGGATTCAGCAGCTAACTGCCATAGACCAGCAGACGGCAGGCGGGGACCATGTTGGGGGCTGGATGTAGATGCCAGAAATGTTTCAGAGTGCAAATATTTATGCTTTTCATAGTTTAAAAGGCTCACCCATTTGAAGTTCAAGTTGCAGCAGCCCATCGCAGGTCAAGGGAGGAATCAACATTAAGAACTTTGCCAGTTCAGGGGGTTGTCACCCTTCTGGCATCATGTAGGCATTAGAGTGGTGGGCAAGGCTGTTTGGAGCCCACCTGAGCACCAGGAAGGATGCAACTGGAAATAGGTGCTGCACCCTCAGAAATTGAGGCCATTGGAGATGAGGTGCAGCAGCTTGCACAGGAATCTCAGGCTCCGGGCATAAAGAGGCCAGAGGAGAGGGCCAAGAGGCAAGAAGAGGAAGGAGACGTGATCCTGAGTAGAGGATCTACAGGCAGATGCAAAGAGACCTGGACATGACTGAGAACCTGTGCCGAAGGAGGCTGCAATTCCCCGGGACAGTGCTCCCCAAACTGTGAGTCGCAAACTCCAGTGGGGTCACGAGACGAGATTTTTGGTTCATGGGCTTAGAGGCAGCAATGGCTGCCATGGAGGTCAGATGAATTTCTGGCAGCTGTGAGGCCCTTTAAATCCTCACTTTTGTTTTTGTTGGTGGGTGTGGTCTAATTGTCTGCTCCCTGAGGCCCCATTCCTGCTGCAAAGAAAAGCCTGTAAAAAAGGTAAGTGCTGGTTTTGCCTTTTCATCAACTTCCCCGTCCACACCCAAGGTTAACTCCTGTTCCTCTCCAAGTGATGAACTAAAGCCCTCCCCTCTCAACCGCTGAAGCTTCACCCCCAACCCCGCTCCCCATCCCTGCAACAACTCAATAACCCCGTTACCTCCCCCAGATTCTTACTCTGGGGCCAAATGAAGTCTGAGGTATGACAATGGGATCACACCCGGAAAAGGTTAGGAAAGCACTGCTCTCAGCAGATAGTCACTGAGGACCTCAGCGGCATCTCACAGGCAGCTGCACACCCGTGTATCTTCCCTCTGATCAGAAGCCAGTTCAACCCTAGTACTGGTTTTACCACGCCGTCCGACTGTGAGATTTGTTTTGGTAGCAGCCGAGACAGTCAGCTCAGATACTGAATCACAGTAAACACTCTTGGGAGTGACAGGTCAAATAGTGGAAACTAGGGGAATCCACCGGAAATACTGATGAGCAAAGCCCGATAGCTAACGTAATTAATCGAAGGTTATGGCAGCTTAGATTTCTGCAGCGCCCTTAGTGTAGTAAAATGCCCTAAGGTACAGGAGAATTATCAAATAAAATTGCACACTGAGCCACATGGGGGGATACTAGGACAAGTGACCATAAACTTGGTTAAAAAGGTAGGAGCGACTCAAGGGCGGAAAACAAGGTAAAGAGAGGTTGAGGAGAGAATTCCAGAGCTCAGGGGCTAGATAGCTGGAAGCTGACTGTCAGCAATAATCTGCTCCAGTCAAAGGGCCTGTTGATCAGTGTTGCCCATGAAGAATGGAGTGGTTCCTGGAGCTGCCTAGTGTCTGTAGAACCAAAGGCCAACAATGGTGGGGCGAAGGAAACTGGGGATACAGAAGAGGCCAGAATCGGAGCAGCGTTGAAGGCCTGGAGGAGGTTACAGAAATGGGGAGAGATGAGGTCGCGGATGGACTTAAACACAAAGATGAGAATTTTAAACTTGAGGCTCTGCTGAAAAAGAAGCAAATATTTTAAAATGGTCCTGTGTTCCACCAAATGTATAAAATAGACACCTTTTGAAAATGGGGGAGATAAGACTGATTGGAGGGTGAAAATACTTACTCATCCTGACATCTCTAACTTAAATGTGCACTAACAACAAAATAAAAGGAAAGCCAAATTATTCTATCTTGTCAAGTAACCATCCTGCCTGCTGCCAGAGCATTTATGGAACAAGGTGCATGTGCTCCAAGTCAATGAAAATTGTGAAGACCCCACCACAATGAGAACTTTTTGTCCTTCCATTATTTTTTAGAGCAGTTTTCTCTCCTCTTCTCTTTAAAGAGACAGATTCCTTGCTGAGGTACAATACCACAATGTCAGACATCTTCTATCATGTCTGAGCCACCAGTGCTGATGTTAGTCAAAAATAAGGATGGTGGTGGGGGTGGGGGCGGGGGGGGGGGTCAGTCAGCAATCTGCTATTTGACTGTGGGAAGCATCACACCCCACCCAAATCCTGTCCTCATCTGACATCCACATTAGTTGGATCATTAGGTACTGATCAGGAGAAGGAATCCTGAATGATTTGCCCTCACCAGCAGCAGTGCTCAGGTAAGTGATGCAAGAAGTGATACAGCAGGCTATGGGGGTGGGGTGCGGTTGTGGTTGCGATCGTGACTGCTCCAGAGTTGGTGGAGCACACCCCCTTCCCTTGGCTCCACAGGAAGGTGTTAACAAAAGTTGTGTAAAGGTTACCGTAATAGGCCGCTCATCGATAACTAAAGTTACAGAGCAGTCCATTCACAGGCACTAGGCACCTCATTAACATATTCGAAGAAGTGTAGGAGAGGTTTCCTTTCACACACAATACCCAAAACAGATGATCTGATCATTGCCTCATTGCTTTTCGTGGGATCTTGCCGCGTGGAAATATTGGCTGCTGCATTTCCTACATTATAACAGTAGCTACACTTCAAAATAAACTTCACGGCTGTAAAATGCTTTGGGACATGCTGAGCTCCTGAAAGGTGCTATAGAAATGTAAGCTCTTCTGTTCAGTGCCTGTGAGCCAGGGAATATGAAAGTTGGTGAGATTTCCTGCTCCTGATCCCAATCTAATAAGGTGCATGTGAGAATGTTGGGCGAGAATAGGATTGGACTCGATGGATCAACCTTCGCACTCCAGACTTGCCAACTCTCACTAACTGACCACAGGAGATGTGATTTCTCATTCAATTCAGCCTCGCTCATAATCTCTCGATCTGAAAAGTTGGGATTTTTAATCGTCTCTCTGTTCATAAGCACCTATAATGTTCAACATTTCGGTGTTTGATTACGTCTGTCTGTCTACTATTGATGCTCACAGTGCTTGATTGGTTAAGCCTGGGTGTGGATTCAGAGTAAAGTAAACAAAGCTGCTAGAAGTTGCAGAAGGTAGAGCTGCAAGCATGGAGTAGACATTTTAAAGCACGGTGAATAAAATCTGTTGCACACGTACAGATTGGGATATCATCTCTGCATAGAACTGAGGCATATAAAATATACAACTGCAACTAATTGGCCGCACTTTACACTCACAAATGTGGGATTTCGCCAAGTACAGATCAGAGTTGAGAAAAGCACACACACAGGAATGGACACAAGAGCCTGGACTGAAGGGGAAACAGGAAGTGGGGCCTATCGAAGGAAGTTGCTTTGTTGAGGAGGAGGGACTTGGATTTGTTCACATAGTTGTGAGGAAACCAGGTATTGAGTGTCTATGTGCTGCTCCCTGAAGGTAAGAATTGAGGGTGAGAGAGGGAGGCCCACCTCAGAGAACCCCCTCCTCCTCCTGCCACCCACGCACACTCCTGCCCATAGGGATGGACGGGTGGTATGGAGACTACTGTGCCTTCCAAGAGAGACTCCCCATGTACTCTCACTGGGAACAGACCCCCCATGAAGGGCAGGAAAGACCCCCATTGGTGGCAGCAGGCCTAGCGTCTGGATATCCCACTTTCCCTGTGAGATCCTAAATCAGGCATGAGGAGCCTCGTTAGTCTATGCTAGAGGCTAAACGCCCGTCTTAGGCAGCCACTCCAAAGGCCTGAAAGATGACCCGACACAATCTTGGGTTGGACATTCTTCTGCCATCCTTGTCACACAGGATGTTGGCCCCTGAAAGCAGGCCGAAATGGGATGGTACGGCAAGGGCTGAATGGTTCTAATATAGGCCTGGATTTTCCGGCCACACTGTGGTGGGTCCAAAAGTCCATTGACTTTCGGTGGGACCAGAAGATCCCAGCGATGGGGGGGGGTCTGGAAAATCCTGGCCATGTCTTTAGTAAAGAACTCTGGCCTGCTGGAGATTAAATAAGCCAATAGTGAGGTTTGTAGACTATCAACCTATGTCATGTTTGAAGAAAATAGCAACTCATGATTTTTATACCAAATCGCTTCATTTTTAAGAGTTTATCTCCTGATTGATCAGACAGTAGGGTTGGTATGTCTGTCACCAACAAAGCTGACAAGCAAAGCTTGGAACTCATGAATCGAGCCCAGTGACAGCCAGTGCTTTCTTGTGGGGGGTGGGGGGGGGGGGGGGGGGGGGGGGGGGGTGGGGGTGGGGTTGGGGTCCTGGGGGAACAAGCACTTTTTAAAATCGAAGTGTTATATTCATTTCAGCTCAGTTCCCTCCTGAATTCCACTGAAATTGTGGGTCATTAATGACATGTTTAATAATGATGAAATTTAAGACACATGCCATATTGAGGAGGAGTTACTGTGCCCTGCCACACACAGGAACTGAAGATCAGAGGCCATTAACCTAAATGACTTCAACTACTATGTAATTTCAACTGCGTTCATTCATTTAGCACTCATGCTGTCTCTGCCTCATCAACTGCTCCAACCTAGTTCTCCTAATTGTTATTAGCACTCATTACTTAAACTCAACAGACACGGTGAAATCAAATAAGAAAAGTCCATCATAATACTTTACAACCATTTCAGTCTTTCAAAGCAGCCTTTAAAACCCCTGCTCATTTCTGAGGAAGATTTTACTGCACGCCACATTACAGGCTTCCTTCCTTCCATTCTCACTAATTAAAATATGGAATTACCTGTTTCATCTGCTGGTTTAATCATCAAACTTGGAAATTCTTCAAGCCGCCCCGGAGTGAAATATAAAGCAGCATGACTCCATTAGCCCCCTGCTGGCTCAGTTGATAGGAAGGACGCACAGGCTTTTGTGTAGTGCCTCACTGTGTCCTCAGAACATCCCAAAACATTTGCAAAGACAATAAATCGCTTCTTGAAGTGCAGTTGTTGTCATCCTGGCAAACATGGCAGTCAAATAGCTCACAGCGAACAAATGAACATATTCATTGCTCCAGTCCCTGGGAATGGGGCACCCCTGGTGGCTACCTGCACACAGCCCCTGCGATGTTCTGCAGTGATGTGAATGGGGGTAGAATCAGGCTCAGCTCTGATGCCCCCCCCAAGGAAGGATAGCCTGCCGGTGTTCATTGTTCTGCCTCGCATGTGAAGACTGGTAGCTTGAGACACATGCTGGAGGGGCAGCCCAATGCACTTCACATCGAAAGGAAGAAAGTTAGCTAGAATTGCGTTTCCAACCATTCTTTCTCAGCAGTATATATTCCTATAAGCCATATCCAGAGGATTTTGAGGCTGAACTTTAGACTTCTAAACTACAAATGAATTTTATGCAATTCCCGTTGAGGGATGTCAGTGCATCACAAAATAATACCTATACCAGCATCAAACACTTCCAGTGAGGTACAGAATAAAGCTCCCTTCACTCTGTTATGATGAGGTTTCACTTCCTCTGAGTGACTTGAATAGTCAATATTTAGCTTTTCTCATAACTGTTTATATCTAGGACCTCATGGTAAGAACATTGTTCTCTGGACACAGACTGTTCTGGGTCTTGTTCTCTTGGAGCCTCTTGGTCACCTGGCCACGATGTCATGCTTTCGATCATCATTAACATCATTGTATGATTAATATAACCATTAACCCTTTACTCTACACAAATTACCACAGCAAAGTGCCTCAGTGCCAATATCAGAGCAGTTGTAACATTTCAATTCCAACTCACTAGCCATCCTGTGGCCGCTGAGTGAATTTAGTCCCAAATTAGGAAACAGTCCTTGTTAAACTGAGCCAAGGTCCACTAGTAGCTGAATTAAGACCTTTCAAAGAGTTACACGGAGATTTATTCCACTTGTTGGGGCTGGAATACAAACCAGGGTCAGGATTTTCCCTGTGGACTTCAGAACCCTGATGTCAGGGTCAAATGGAGGTTAGATTCCCGCACTGCGGGGAAAACAGTCACCCGGCAGTGATTTTCCCCAAATTGGCCAATTAATGGGGAGAGGGCGGACTCGACACTATCCAATTAAAAACAGTGGATGGGTTCTTGAAGCTGGGGGATGGTTATTAGGAGGCCTTCCTGCACTGAGGAAGCAGCAGGCTATCTTTTCAGGTAAGTGAGAGAGAGGGTGCTTCAAATCTGAGCTCCAACACTTTAAATTTAAAAAAATCCCCTCAGCAACTGAGTTGAAAGGGAAGAACTGAAAATCCCCTGGCCCACCATCTGCTGCTGGAGTCCAGGCAGATGGCTTGTTCCCTGTATCCTCCAATGGCCTGGAGGCTGATTTGACAATAGGCCTTTAAACAGACTGAATTGACTACCTGCCACTTGCTGGTGGGTAGCCCTGCCCCTGCCCCACCTCCCCGCCCCAGCCCCAGCCCCCGCCCCCAACCCGCCTCCAGGAAAATGACCCGAGGGTGGAATCGAGCTGGTAAACCAACATGCTGCCCACCTCCATGCTCACCCCATCAGGGGCTAAAAATCCAGCTGCAGCTCCTTGAGCTGAGAAAGAAAGAAGGGAAGAAGTAGCATTTGTATAGCACCTTTCAAGAGCTCAGGGTGTCCCAAAGTGCTTAAGAGCCCTTAAAGTACTTTCTGAAATGTTAAAGAAAGCAGCTTTGCCTGATTACATCATGCTATCCCCAGCCTCAGACATAATGACGCACCTAGATAAGTTTACTTTCATTTGTGCCATTCTGTGAATTCCAAACACTAAAGCAATTTTAATGTTATGATGTAATCTGAATTCCACCCCCCTCTCCCCCACTACTCCACCCTCTCCCCCACTACCCCACCCTCTCCCTAGCTTGGAGACCCTAAGCACAACTGTAGAATCCCCACAGTGTCCCAGAGATCAGACACGTACCTACCGGTCCATATGGTTTAGTTCAACTGTGAACATTTACCTGCTGAGCAAGCAGGTCAAAGAGCCAGAATTCAAATCGTCTAAAGTTCAATTCATTATTTCTTCACATGTGAAGAACCAAACAGGAGATGAGGAGAATTTTTTAAAAATATATGCAGTGATTAATTGTGATCTGAAATGCACTGCCTGAAAAGGAGGTGGAAGCAGATTCAATAAGAATTTCCAAAAGGGAATTGGATATAAAGTAAAGTAATTATCCATTATCTATGAGGACTGTCAGAAAGAGACAAGTGATCATATAGCTTGATGGGTACCACTCAGCATCAAGCATGAGGCAAGGAGGCAGCTCTCCGTGAACTACCACAGCTGGCACAGGGCAGGAACCCATGGTGGTGTCATCCTGCACCACACTCCAGCCATCTAGCCAACCGAGCTAATCGATCCCTGGGTATGTACTTGAAAAGGAGAAATTTGCAGGGATATGGGGAAAAAGTGGAACTAATTGAATAGCTCCTTCAAAGAGCTGACACTGGCGCAATGGGCCATAAGGCCTCCTTCTGTGTCATCTGATTCTATAAAGGGGGATAGGGTGAGAGCATTGTACAGGAATCCAGGGCACCCATTCAAACAAAGAACAAAGAAAAGTACAGCACAGGAACAGGCCCTTCGGCCCTCCAAGCCCGCGCCGATCATATTGCCTGTCAAACTAAAACATTTTGCACTTCCGGGGTCCGTATCCCTCTATTACCATCCTATTCATGTATTTGTCTCTGAACATCATTTCCCAAACATGGCAACTAGAAAGGGCATGAGGGACACACATGGAGCACTGGATCAAGTTTGACTGTAATGATCTCCACAGTCAAACAGACTGCCCAGCACTTATGGTTCAAGAACACAAGAGTAAGAACAGGAGTAGACCATATGGCCCATCGAGCCTGCTCCATCATTCAGTGAGATCATGGCTGATCTTGGATTTCAGTTCCATTTTCCTGCCCCCTCTCCCCATATCCCTTGATTCCCTGAGAGACCAACCACCTGTCGATCCCAGCTTTAAATGCATTCAATGGCAGAGCATCCACAGCCCTCTGGGGTAGAGAATTCACAACTCTTTTGAGTTAAGAAATGCCTCCTTGTCTCAGTCCTAAATGATCGGCCACTTACCCTGAGATTATGCCCCTGTGTTCTAGATTCCCCAGCTAGTGGAAACAACTTCTCAGTGTCTACCCTTTTAAGCCACTGTAGAATCCTGAATGTTTTAAAGAGATCACCTCATTCTTTTAAACCCCAGAGAGTAACAGGCCCAATTTACTCAGCCTCTCATTAAAGGACAACCCCCTCATTTCAGCGGCCAATCATGTGAACCCCGCTGTACTGCCTCCAATGAAAGTATACTCGTTGTTAAACATGGAGACCAAAATTGTACAAAGTATTCCAGGTATTGTCTCATCAAAGCCCTGTACAATTGTAGCAAGACTTCTTTATTTATGTACTCCAAACCCCTTGCAATAAATGCCAACATGCCATTTTTCCTCCTATTTGCTTGCTGTACCTGCATGCTAACTTTTGTGTTCCTTGTACGAGTACACGCAAGTTTCTCTGAACATCAACATTTACAAGTTTCATGCCTTTTAAATAATATTTTGCTTTTCTATTCTGACTACCAAAGTGATTAACCTCACACTTCCCCACATTATGCACCATGTACTACATCTTGCTGTCCTTAACTTGTCTACATCTCTTTGCAGTCTCTTTTTATCCTCCTCACAGCTTGCATGCTACATAGCTTTGTATCATCAGCAAACTTAGATACATTGCTCTCTGTCTCTTTGTCTAAGTTATTAATATAGATTGTAAATAGCTGAGGCCCCAGCACTGATCCTTGCAGCACTCCACTGGTCACAGCCAGCCAACCTGAAAATGCCCTATTTATCCTTACTCTCTGCTTCCTGACCATTAACCCATCCTCTGTCGATGCCAATATATTACCCCAACTCCATGAGCCCTTATATTGCCTATTGACCTTTATGTGGCACCTTATTGAATGCCTTTTGAAAATCCAAGTAAATACAATATCTACCAGTTCTCCTTCATCTACCCTACCTGTTACATCCTCAAAAAATTCTAATAAATTTGTCAAACACCATTTCCCTTTTGTAAAACCATGTTGACTTTGTCTGATCATGCTATGATTTTCTAAGTGCATCGTTAAGACTTTCTTAATAATAGATTCCAGCACTTTCTTGATGACTGATGCCAGGCTAACTGGCCTGTAGTTCCCTATTTTCTCTCTCCCCACGTTCTTGAATAGCAATATTACATTTGCTAACTTCCACTGCTGTTCCAGAAACTAGGGCCAGGATTTTGCCCTTGGCAGGGGTGCTCAGAGGGGTGGGTGGGGGTGGTCGGGAAGCTGACCACGATTGGCACTGCACCACAATTTTACACGGGTGGGCCAATTAAGGCCCGCCCAGTGTGGAATGCGAGTGGCAGTGCTGCCTGTGTGGGCGGGGGGAGGAGGGCAAGCGAGCTTTGCGCATGCACACTAAAAAGCACCTTTAGCACAGAGCTGCCTCGGAGATGAAGTACTCTTTGAAAAACTTAGGCCAGAATCTTCGGGTTGATGTGGGGGGGTGGGCCCCGCTCGCCGACGCGTAAAATGACGCACGGTGACGTTGGGCGTGCGTCCCAATGTCACCACGCGTCATTCAGATCTTCAGTTCGGCTGGTGTGCAGCCGACTGTCAAAGGCCTATTAAAGGCCATTTAAAAACTAATTAAAGTAATTAACTGAGCTGCCCGTCCAACCTTAAGGTTGGTGGGCAGGTGCAGAGCCCAGGTGGCCTTTGCATTTATCATGAAGCCTCATCCATGGGCGGGATGAGGTTTCATGAAGTGTTTATCAAATGAATAGAACTTTTTATTACAGTTCATTGACATGTCCCTGCTCATGTGACACTGTCACATGAGGGGATATGTCTTAAAATATTTTTTTCTTTATTAAAATTTTTGACAGTCAAGCTAATCTCCCTGAGGCAGCTCCGTGCCTCAGGGGGATTTCTGCGCTCTTCCGCAAAAGAGCGCGGGCCCCAACTCAGCCTCCTCCCCCCGCCCACATAGGGAACGCTAAGCGCTTCCGGGTGCGCATCACGCTGGGCAGGCCTTAACTGGCCTGCCCACTTAAAATGGCGGCACCCAGCCGATCGTGGACAGCAATCGGCTGCACACCCGCCCACACCTGCTCTTGCTTAGCCCCCTCCACCCCCCCCACCCACAACGGGGAGAAAATTCTACTCTTAATGTACTAAATAAAAATGTCATAAAACATGTTTTTAATTCAAGTGTGAAATTTTTATTTTATTTTTATTTGCTTTAGGAAACCTCATTCCACCCATGGATGAGGCTTCCTAAAAAGTGCAAAAGCCGCTTGGTGGTTTTACCTGTCCGCCAACTGTTAGGTTGGAATGGGCAGCGTAAACTTGACATTAATTACCTTTTCAATGGCTTTAAAAGGCCTTTTAACTGTCCGCGGGTGCGCTGCCAACTCTGGCACGTGCTCGCTGAACGAAATATCATGGGACTGCGTGATGACTTCGGGGCGTCCCAACATCATCGTGCCATTTTACGCTCAGCGGAGTTGGGTGCGTGTCCGTCCGCCCAGCTCAATATTCTGCCCTAGGGGATTTTTGAAAACATAGTCAAAGCATTCACTGTCTCTGCAACTGTCTCTTTTAGAACCCTAGGATGTAGGCCATCAGGCCCTGGGCATTTGTCAAATTCTTGTCCCTTAAGTTTCCCTAGTACTTTTTCTCTGCAGATATTAATTTCCTTAATTTCTTTACACCTTTTAGCACCTAGGTTACCCTCTATTTCGGGTATGCAATCTGTGCCCTCTACTGTGAAGACAGGCACACAATATTTATTTCAATGTTTCTGACATTTCCTGATTCCTCATAATAATTTCTCTTGTCTTTGCCTCCAAGGGACCAAATTTTATGATAGCAACTCTCTTCCTTTTTATATACTTGTAAAATCTCTTGCAATCTGTTTTTATATTCCTGGCAAGTTTGCTCTCATTTTATTTTTCCCTGCTTTTTATCGACTTTTTGGTGGCCCTTTGCTAGTTTCTAAAACACGCCCAATCTTTAGACTTCTTTGCAACCTTAAAGCCTCTTCTTTTAATCTAATACTATCCTTAACTTCCTGAATATGACAGATGGATCTTTCTTGCTGAGTTTTTGATTTTCAATGGAATGTATTTTTGTTAAATATTTTGCATTGTTTCTTTAAATGTTTCCCACCATTTATTTACTGTCATACCTTTCATTCTATATACCTAATCAACCTTAGCCAGTTCTCCCCATATACCTGTGTAATTGGCTTTGTTTAAGTTTAAGATTCTGGTTTATGATTCGAGCATCTCATTTTCAAACTTAACATGGAATTCAATTGTATTAGCATCACTAATTCCCAATGGACCTTTTACTGGGAGATTACTAATTAACCCTGCTTCATTCCACAATACTAGCTCTAGAAAGGCTTTATCCCTTGTTCGTTCCACCATGTATTGCTCCAGGAAACAGGTCTGGTGCAACCACAAGGCGTAGTAGACGATCATCAAGAGTGGCAAAATTTTGGGGGCAGCAAAAAACTGAATGAATTATTCATGAAACTACATAAATACACAAACAGGCTTCAGCAGTGGGAATGAAAGGTCTCGAATCTACTGATATACATTCACAGGTACTGACATACATAGGGATTTCCATGTATTTACATTGCAGTTTTACCCAAAATTTCATATTATTTTCCTCATTTTGTTTATGCGACCGTTTTACAGATTTGTACATCTACATGACTATTCCAAAACTGCGAACCAGTAAATAATATCAAAGAATGTAACTTAATCTAACCTACTCTATCATAATGATTATTGATTGTGTAAATTGCACATAAAATCATCCAGTAACTGTTGCAGGAACACATAGTGTTACATCATGTGAGCCATATTGTGCATTATAATGTGCATTTCTTTCAATACATATCCTGTGAAAATGTACAACTAGTATCATAATATTCTCCCTTGTCATTCAAAATAAATCTGTAATTATAAATACAGAATTTTTATTCATAATAACGGACAATATTCAATTTCAAAAGTTAATTATTAGTGGAGGGACACAAAGCTGAAGTTTCACCAAGGGTGCCTAATACTCTTACACCTGCCTGTCAGGAAGCTGTCACAAAATCATTCCATAAAACCTAGCCTGCTCTTGTCAATTTTACTGGCCTAGTCTATATAAAGATTAAGATGCCCCACATTGCCTTTGTTACAAGCTCCAATAACTTCCAGTTTAATGTTCTGTCCAACAATATAACTACTGTTAGGGGGCCTATAAACTACTCCCATCAATGTTTTCTGACCCTTGATATATTCCTAATCTTCACCCATACTGATTCCCCTTCATGATTTTCTGGGCCAAGGTCCTTTCTCACTAGTGTCCTTATGTCATTCTTTATTATCAGGGCTACCCTTCTTCCATTTCTGTTCTGCCTGTCTTTTCAAAATGAAATTTTGAATATTTATTTCCCAACCTTAGTCACCTTGTAACCATGACTCTTTAATGGTGATTAGGTCTAAATCATTTATCTTTATTTGTGCTACTAGTTTATCTATCTCATTGAGGGTTCAGGCAACACACATGAAGAATGGCCACCTGGACAAGGAACCAGAAGGCATGCAACCTGCACCTGGACATAAATCAGCAGGTTCTGGAGAAGAGGGGCAGAGGAATTGGGGAAAATAATTAAAGGGAGTGGTCAGACTTTTTACAGAGGCCATGATTCCTTCCATAATCCAATGCTGCTCTAATGAACAACAGGCTGTGATTAGACTTAAACCGGGTTCTTACCTTCAGCTGCTGAGGCCCTAAGCTTTGCAATTCCCTCCTTAAACTTCTCCATCTCTCTCTCCCTCCTGCTTTAAGGCCTCCTTAAAACCTCTCCCTTTAACCAGGCTTTTGATTGTTGTAATATGCCTTAAAGGGATAGAAGCATGCCATCACTTTCAGGGAAATGTGTCATGTGACCCAGTCTCAGTTTCACTTTGGCCTGTGAGCAGAACACAGCACAAACAGCTCTGCTGCTGATGCCTTCAAAGCTTTACTGTGCAGTCACCACACTGGGATTGCAATGCTCTCCAATGCCGTGAACTTGTTGTGGTCTGACCAAAACGTCAAACATTGTCTCATGCCATGTGACATGATCATCATGTCATACCTATACTTAATCTTGCTGCCATGCTGTTTGACCACCGGTGTTTTTAATAATGATATGAAGGCACCAGTACACATGACGGATTGTGTAAACACATTTTGCATTCATTTATTTAGACTAGGCACATAAGAACATTTATACAAAGGTTGAAAGCTTGAAGACATTAGCAGGAGAGCTGTGTGTGCTGTGTTTTGCTCATAGGCCAAAGTGAAACTGTGACTGGTTCATATGACACACAGTGCACTGGGAAAGGAGCTTAGCAGAAAAGATGGTTGATGAACAATGACAGACATTTCAGAAAATAGTTCATGGCTCACAACAAAGATACATTCCAGTGAGAAAGAAGGATTCTAAGAAGGGGGTAAACCAACCATGGTTAACCAAGGAAGTTAAGGTTAGTATCAAATTGAAAGAAAAAACATACAATGTGGCAAAGATTAGTGGTAAGCCAGGTGATTGGGAAAGTTTTAAAACCAACAAAACCAAAAAGAAATAAAGAGGGAGAAAATAAACTTTGAGGGTAAACTAGCAAGTAGCATAAAAACGGACAGTAAGAGCTTCTTTAAATATATAAAAAGGAAGAGAGAGGCCAAAGTAAACATAGACGCCTTAGAGAATGAGGCTGGGGAAATAATAATGGGGAACCAGGAAATGGCAGAGGAGTTGAATAAATACTTTGCATCAGTCTTCACGGTAGAAAACATGAATAGCATTCCAAAAATACTAAATAATCAAGGGGCAAAAGGGGGAGGAAATAAATACAATAACTATCACTAGAGAAAAAGTATTAGGGAAACTAATGGGGCTAAAGGCAAATAGGTCCCCTGGACCCGATGGGTTGTGTCCTAGGATATTAAAGGAAGTAGCTACAGAGATAGTAAATGCACTGGTAGTAATCTTTCCAAGAATTCTTAGATCCCGGAAAAGTCCCAGAAGATTGGAGAATGGCCAATATAACACCTTTATTCAAAAAAAGGAGGGAGACAAAAAACTTATAGGCCAGTTAGCTTAACATCCGTCACTGGGAAAATGTTAGAATCTATTATAAAGGATGTAATAGCAGAGCATTTAGAAATACACTATATAATCAAGTAGAGTCAGCATGGCTTCATGAAGGGGAAATCGTGCCTGACAAATTTATTAGAATTCTTTGAGGAGGTAACAAGCAAAGGGGAACCAGTAAATGTAATATATTTGGATTTCCAAAAGGCGTTCGATAAGGTACTGCACATAAGGCTACTTAATAAGATAAGAGCCCATGGCGTTGGTGGTAGTATATTAGCATGGATAGAGGATTGGTTAACTAATAGAAGACAGAGGGTTGGGATAAAGAGGGCATTTTCAGGGTGGCAACCTGTAACTAGCGGAGTGCCATGTGGATCAGTGCTGGGGTTACAATTATTTACAATATATATTAGTGACTTGGATGAGGGAAGCGAATGTACTATCACTGAGTTTGCGGATGACACAAAAATAGGTGGGAAGGCAAGTGGTGAGGATGACACAAAGAGTCTACAAAGCGATATAGACTGGTTAAGTGAGTGGGCAAAAACTTGGTAGATGGAATATAATGTGGGAAAATGTGAGGTTATGCATTTTGGCAGGAAGAACAGAGGAGCGGAATATTATTTAAATGGAGCAAGACTGAAGAAGGCTGCAGCACAGAGGGATTTGGGGGTCCTCGTACATAAATCCAAAAAAGCTAGCATATAGGTTCAACGGGTAATAGGAAAGGCAAATGGAATGTTGGCCTTTATTTCAAAGGGAATGGAGTGTAAAAATAAGGAAGTCTTGCTAAAACTATACAAGGCATTAGTTAGACCACACCTAGAACACTGTGAGCAGTTTTGGTCCCCTTATCTAAGGAAAGATACACTGGCGTTGGAGGCAGTCCAGAGAAGGTTCAGTAGGTTGATCCCGGGTATGGAGGGATTTTCTTATGATGAGAGGTTGAGTAGGTTAGCCCTGTACTTATTGGAATTTAGAAGAATGAGAGGCGACCTTATTGAAACATATGAGATTCGTAGGGGGCTTGATAGGATAGATACTGATAGGTTGTTTCCCCTGTTGGAGAGTCTAGGACCAGAGGGCATAATCTCATAGTAAGGGGTCACCCATTTAAGACAGAGATTAGGAGGAATTTCTTCTCTCTGAGGGTAATGAACCTGTGGAATTCTTTACCATAGAGGGCTGTAGAGGCTGAGTCATTAAGTATATTCAAGGCTGAGAGAAACAGATTTTTAATCAGTAAGAGAATCTAGGGTTATGGGGAAAAGACAGGAAAGTGGAGTTGTGGATTATCAGATCAGCCATGATCTCATTGAATGGCGGAGCAGACTCAATGGGCTGAATGGTTCTGCTCCTACGTCTTATGGTCTTCCCCTCTAGTGGTGCCATGCTGCTATCCCTTAAAAGCATATTGCAACATTGGTCACGTGCTAATATCTGTTTGTGTGGCTCAATGTCAAGCTTTGTTTTATAATGCTCCTGTGACTCACCCTGGGATGTTTTACCACATTAAAGGTGCTATACAAATACATCTTCCTGTCAAGAAAGGAACATTATAATACAGAAATCGTGCAAAATTATCATATTATCTAACACTGCGGATGTTAAAATGATAGTCAGGCAAGAGTGTTACAAAAACGCATCTTTTCAACAGTGATGAGTTAACACAAACTTTGATGTAATCATTACTGAATTAGGCAGCCAGCTTGCCACATTTGAGACTCCCTGCGGGAGACTTCTTGAGGACTTCCCAATGTAACTGCAGACAAAGATCGATGGGTACTCTGGAAGATTGGCAGGAACAGCAGGCTTTAGTCATTCTTACAGGAGTTTGCCAATCTGTTGAAGCTGCAAAGAAAGACGTGTCCTTGTATGGCACATTTCACAACATCAGGACTTGACCAAGCGCCTTGCAGCCCATGAAGTATGTCTTAAGTTTGTCACACTGGTAATGTCAACGCAGCAGCTAATTTGCATGGGGTATTTTGAGGGAATACTCCCCTCACCCCTCGTCCCCCCACAACAGAAAGTTCAAGCTCCGATTTTGAGTATCAATTAATGCTGCTGAAATTCCTGTCACGCAGTGTTAAATAGCTGTCCCACTCCTGGGATGAGATTAGTTATTGTTGGCAAGAAAATCTTTCTGGAATTGAATTGCGCTAGTGAGGTGTCAACTGGACTTGTACTCAGGCTGAAAAAAAAAATCACTGGTTGGTGTGTCATATTAAATTAAACAAAATATTGTTAGCTCCAAGTCTTTATTTTTAGCAATAAGCAAATAGGGATATATTGAGTGTATCCATTTTCCTATCTGGAGCTGAGATTATGAATAAGGTTTGAAGGTTGTCGGGCTGATAATCTGATGCAATTTGTCTGAGAGCCAGGAAACAAGTTCGTCTTGGTGTCCTGGCCAATATTCCTCCCTCAACCAGCATCACTAAATCAGATTAACTGCTCATTATCGTATTGCTGTTTGTGGGAGCTTGCTGTGTACAAATTGGCTGCGGTGCTTCCTGAAATGCAACTGTAGCTACGCTTAAAAAGTATTTATTTGGCTGAAAGGCATTCTGAGATGATAAGAGGCACTATGTAATGCAGGTCCCTCTTTCTTTTATCATGTTGCAGATAATTGTGTTGACTCCTGATAATAGATTCCGTTATTTTATCCGGTATTAAGGTGAGATCATGGGCCTGCAGTTCTCAGGCCCTTGAGAAAATTGGAAATTATGATAGGTTTTGACGGCGTGAACAGGGAAAGAACATTGCTCCCGATTGGTGAGTCACTGGTGAGGGGTGTCATAGGAACATAGAACTTAGGGGTAGGAGTAGGCCATTTAGCCCTTCGAGCCTGTTCCGCCATTCAATGTGATCATGGCTAATCTGGTTGTGGTCTCAGCTTCACTTTCCTGTCTACCCCCCATAACCCTTGACTCCCTTGTCTATCAAAAATCTATCTATCTCAGCCTTGATTAAATTTAAAGGCCCAACCTCCACTAACTTCTGGGGAAGAGAATTCCACAGACCAACCACTCCCTGAGAGAAAAAAAATTCTCCTCATCTCTGTCTTAAAAGGAAGGCCTCTTATTCATAAACCATGTCCCCTAGTTTTAGTCTCCTCTACAAGAGGAAACATCCTCCGGGTATCCATCCTATTCAGTCCCCTCAGGATCTTTTATGTTTCATTAAGATCACCTCCCATTTTTCTAAACTCCAATGGGTATAGGCCTAACCTGTTTAACCTTTCTTTATAATATAAGATGAGTCCTTCATCCCAGGAATGAGTCTAATGAACCTTCTCTGTACTGCTTCTAAAGCAATTATACCTTTTTTAAAATAAGGAGACCAAAACTGTACGAAGTATTCCAGATGTGATCTCACCAAGGTACTGTACAGCTGCAGTGAAACTTCCTGACTTTTATATACCATTCTGGCAATAAACATCAACATTCCATTTGCCTTCCTAATCCTTATTAATTTAATTGGCACTAAGAGGGCAATAATAGAGGATATAAGAAATTCTATACAGAGGGAGTTTGTTGGAGCTTCCATTGCCACAGAGTGGTTGAAACAGAAAGCATTGCATCTTTTAAGGGAAAAAAGATAATTATTTGAAGCAGGGTTATGGGGAGAGCAGCGAGTTTAGATTGTTCCAGCTAAGAGCCAGTACAGATACAATGGGCTGAATGGCCTCCTTCTGTGCTATAAAGTTATGGTTGTTTGGAACATTTGGAAGGTGGAATCATTTCTTATATTAACTATCTTGTGTTCCTTCTCGGTTTCAGCCCTGTCTCTGGTTATCCCCTCACTATTATAGTACAAAAGGGTTTCTTCCTGCAAATATTTGCATCTGCAATTCTTTTTTCCCCAACTTTGTCCTTTAGTTCCCCTATTTTATATGATTTTGCATGCTCCTAGTGGACCTGCACTGTTCTACTGTGAGAACGCAGAGGTCAATTTTCAGTCTTATTTCTTTCGGACTAATTTAGGTCAAACTTGTTTATGTAGTGTTTGCTGATCCTGAGCATGTATTTATCCTGCATTTTGTCTTTACAAGTGTCCCACTTACTCTCTGGAGAAATGATGCGGAAAACTCTAACCCCCGTTTAATTTAAGTCAGCTTTTTAAAAGTTGTGTAGACTTTGTTTCTAACCATCGTTATTTGTGGAACCTTGATCACGTCAACCAAACAAGAGGGGCACAATTGCTGCATGCTACCTGGGTCAGTTAGCATTACTAAGACACTGCCTCTCATGGCCGGCCTGATGTACTGGGTCATGAAGCAGTCAGGTATTACACTTAATAATTCTGACTCAACCACTTGGACATTTCCAATTTCTATTCAGCTAATTTAAATCCTATTAAAATTGTAGTATTAGGATGTTCAGGGCTGAAAGGGTTAATGCGTGGAACTGGAGAAACAGTGCTGCCCACATGATGATGTAAGAGAGAGTCACATGACTAGGAGTCCAGAAGGAGAAAGCTCAGACTGAGTAATAGCTGTAGACTTGTACATCTGTAAATAGTTATGTTCTTACAATAAGTCAGTTATTGTTCAGACATATCTATGTCTCCGTAACCATTCCTTAGTCAGTCACAACCAACATACAACAGAAATAACCTTCTGGCTTTCAAAAAGATTTTCAATCTCTCTGCAGAATAAACTCAGTCTTACTCTCACCTGGAAGGCTGTCAAATGCCCCTAGAGTTAGCATTGCTTTTCCACACTAAACCAGGCTAGCTCATTGTGTAGTTTTCCCTAACTCTTGTTGAGAAGAGAAAACTGAGAGGTGGTCTGATAATAGATCTTCAAGATTATGAAAGGGTTTGATAAGGCAGGTGTTGAGAAGATGTTTTCACTTGTGGGAAAAATGAGAACATGAGGCCATAAATCTAAGGCAGTCACTAATAAATCCAATAGGGAATTCAGCAGAAACTTCTTTATCCAGATGGTGGTTAGAATGTGGAACTTGCTACCAGGAGAATTAGTAGATCCATTTAATGGGAATACATGGATATGTTGATGGGATTAGATGAAGGGCAGGGATGGTGGGCATGGGGTGGTGAGGAGGAGGCTCGTGTGGACCACAGTAAATGCTTTAACATTCCACATATCCCTGACAAATGAGGTTACACAACCTGCCTTCCGGTTAAATCTCTCTCGCTCCTGGACTTTCTCTAATCCTGTAAATTATAATTGTCAACTTGCTTTGCTGTCAGCCATTTTTCTGATATTCCACCTGCACTGCCATTTCGTTACTGCTACTTATCTGAGGGCCTTATCCTAGCTGTTCTATTGTCCAACACATATGGATATTAATAATCCCTGTGGGTGAAAGGGTTACCAGAATAGTATCAGGGATGGGGAAATTCAGTTCTGTGGAGAGACTAAACAAGCTATGATTGTTAGAGCAGAGTAGGTCTAGGGGGAATTTAATTGAAGTGTTCAAAATTTTTATGAAGGAAAAAGAGAGGAACTTTTCCATTGAGGGTCAGTAACCAGAGTCTGCAGAAATAAAATAATTGGCAAAAAAGCCCGTGAGAAGATGAGCATATTTTTTAATCAGCCGATTTTTAAGGTCTAGGAATGCTCTGTCTGAAAGAGTGATAGAATCAGATTCAATAATAACTTTCAGAAATGTGGGTATGTGCCAAGTAAATGGTGGGCACTTTGTGAAGGCTGTGAATGGCATCAACAATAACTTGGAAGGATTGGGGCCGGGGGTGGGGGAAGGAAGAGGAAAGAAAGATCCCCTACTTTGTAAAGCAAAGCAAAAAGAAAAATCAAATCAAATGTATTTTTTAAGGCTGAACAAAGCAATAAACCCAAAGGACAGACTAGAGATATCTATTACAACCCCAAGCACCATGCTCGGATGTGTGAAAAAGTATCAGAAAGCACAGAATTTACTACACAGCAACACACAATTTCATAAATTTTTATTTGACAATACTCATCTCGCTGATATTAGGATCATTTCAACAATATGACCATCACTTAGATTTGACTGTGTGGGGGACATATTGGATTAGGCCCATCTTTGGGTGCAGATGTCACAATGGGTAGAAATTTCCCCCCGTTGAGGGAGTTGTGTGGGGACAGGCGCAGACCCAATCGACATCTCCGATTAGGTCCGCGCTGCCATTTTATGTGGGCGGGCCAATTAAGGAAGCTGTGCGCTCCCTGTGCGGGCGGGGGCGGGTTCTCTTGAGTTGGGAGTGCACTCTTTCGCGCATGCAAGATTAGCTTTAAGTTTTAATAGTTCAATAAAGTGTTGAAAAATTTTTTATGACATGTCCCCTCATGTGAAACTGTCACATGAGCATTCATTTCAATAAAAATCTTTGAAAAAATTTAAAATTATTCATGAAACCTCATCCCGCCTGTGGATGAGGTTCCAAGAAAAACGCAAAGGCCGTCTGGGCTCTTCAGCTGCCTGCCAACCTTAAGGTTGGACGGGCAGCTCCGTAAATTATTTTAATCGTTAGTTAAATGGCCTTTGACAGTTCGGCGGGTGTGCAGCCGAGTCAGCTGCGTGCCTGCCGAACTGAAAATCTAAATGACGCGAGGTAACATCGAGACGCATGCCCGACGTCACCCCTTGTCATTTTATGCCTCGGTGAGCAGGCCCCGCCCCCACTCACCAAGCCGAAGATTCTCTCCAATGCGTGATTACTATGAGCCTGGTGTCTCTGTGCTGCCCCCTCATTTCAGTAATTTCAGTGTACAGCCCAATGTGGAATGTGCTGCTGACCAACTGCACATTTGAAAAAGGGCCCAGTAGTGTGCATGGCTGGCAGGTGTATCATCTAGCCTGCACCTCTGAAAGGCAACTAAAGGGAAGCTGGACTCGTTGTACAAGATATGCTGCTCATTCTCTGTGGCTTCAAGGGGAAACATGCCAAAGGGAGAAAGGGGCAAGAGAGAGAGGGCTCCCAGGTTTCCTAGAGGGATTGATCCAGAGATGGAAAGGTGGAGAGGAACAATGTTTCCACAAGGAGTCCCTCGAGACACAACCTGAGAAGGGAATGGGAGCAGGGAGGTCAATTTCCGGAAACTGGTCCCGAGGACTTGGCAGCAGTGCCGAAAGAAGTTTAATGACCTCACGGGAGTGGTCAATGTCAAATGACATTTGCTATCCCCCACACCACTAACCTCTCATGCTGTCCAGGGCACCACACCTCTATAATTCGTCCAGCCACAGTCCCTAGCAGTCAGGACCAATGTTTCCTGTAGGCTATGTGGCTGCACAGCAACCCAGAAGTGGCCACACAGACAGTTTTAAGTCACTGTACATGCATATTCATGCAAAAATTAAATAAAGGGGCCACGTACTCAATTAAATCACCTGCGCACTGCAAAAAGAGAAGAGTGGGAATGTTAGCCAGGACCCAAGCCTACTGTACGGAAGTGATGTGGAGCATCTGAACATCTTTCCAATGCTGTCAACCTCACAGCCACCTCTCGCTAACTCCACATACCTCCAGCTATTCAGTCATGGCAGGCACATCATCCAAACTCAGTGCAACACAATCGCTGACATTCTGCCTTCTCTCTTGCAGGATAAGGTGGTCTATAACAGGAGGGAGCAGCAGAGAACCGCAGGGGGACAGACACATCTGCATCACCTCTGGAGGAAACGGTTCTCCACATTATGGAGCTGGCTGCGACCGAGTCCATGGCATAATCTGATTCTTGCAGCCACCAGCTCAGCTACTGGCACCGCAAAACCTTAGTGCCTAGTACAGAGTTGGGATCTGCATGTGGTGAGTCACTGGACTCAAGTGGGCTACAGCCAGGCCAGGAGGAAAGGGTAGTTTGTGTGCCAGCCTAGAGAGCAAAGTCACAGATGAGTTCTGCTGCAAGGGGACTCAGATGAGGTCTTTGATGTGGTGGCATACAGGACAACACTGATTGTCATGCCCACTGCGATGATTGGTACATTGGCTGGCCTACCAGTCAGCCTGTTGCCACTGTCAAGGAGCATGGAGGAGTCTGACTCCAACTTGGCTTGGCACAGGACATCGCACAGAGTTTGCAGCCCATTCTTTCCAACGTTGATGTAGTAGCTAACTCCATGACAGCACTAGCATGTGGTGCAGCATCTGATGGCGGCTGTCTCAGCTTCCACTGCAGCACAGGCAGAAACCACCCAACATGTCAGTGCTGCAGTGGAAGCTCAGGCTGAGGTCATGAGACCTCTGCTGGTTGCCATGCAGACTCAGACTGCTGCCATCATGGCTGTGGATCTCAACGCTCAAAGGAGCTTGCAGACCAACACAGCAGCCCAGCAATCTGTCCTTCAGGTGGTGGGAGTGGCAGTGGCTTTGTGGTGCACTAACATTCTCTCAGGGTGGCAATGTTCCAAGCACTGCCACTCTACTCATGCCCTTGCTGTTGCCTCAGCCAGGCAGCACAGATTGCTGCCACCCATGCTGAGATGGTGCTAGTCCAAAGCTGGGTCTTCGAGGTCCAGAGCTGCTCGAGGTCGCTCTCCAGGGCCATCTGCAGTTTCCCCAGTGAAAGTCAGCAACCTTCCGCCTGCCATGCTATAGCCACTGAGGTAGCACTGTGTAGAACAGGCAGGGACAGCCACGAGCCAGGCACTAAGGGAATGTAGAATGGTCATCAGTTGAGATTTGTACATATCATTGGGAGTGTTTTTGGATCAAGTTGTTATGGAAAGGTTTTTTGATAGTGACTTTTATTTTAGAATTAGAATTAGAACCAAGAGGATGCTATGATAGCCTTTTTTGATTCCTTCACCCCACCCCACCCCACTAGGGCTATCTGTACCTTGCTTGTCCTGCTTTCTACCCTTAAATTATCACATTCCTTAGATAATATCACCACCTTCAACACCTCTTTGTCCTTTTGTCTGTGACATCTTTTGGCAATCTCCGCCTATCACTGGCCCTCTATCCAGCTCTACTTGTCCCACTCCCTTAAACTAGCTTATATTTCACCTATTTTTACTTAGTTCTGTTGAAGGGTCATTCGGACTCGAAATGTTAACTGTGTTCCTCTCCGCAGATGCTGCCAGACCTGCTGAGTTTTTCCAGGTATTTTTGTTTTTGTCGCAGGTTAGACAGACTGGGCTTGTTTCCACTGGAGTTTAGAAGAGTGAGGGGTGACTTGATTGAAGTATATAAGATCCTGAATGGTATTGACAAGGCGGATGTTGAAAGGATGTTTCATATTGTGGGTGAGTCCGGAACTAGGGGGCAGTGTTTTAAAATTAGGGGTCGCCCTTTTAGGACAGAGATGAGGAGAATTTTTTTCTCTCAGAGGGTTGTGCAACTTTGGAATTCTCTGCCTCAGAAGGCAGTCGGGGCGGGGTCATTGAATATTTTTAAGGCAGAGGTAGATAGATTCTTGTTAGGCAAGGGAATCAAAGGATATTGGGGTTAGATGGGAATGTGGAATTAGTAATACAAACAGATCAGCCATGATCTTATTGGATGGCGGAACAGTCTTGACAGGCCGACTGGTCTACTTCTTTTCCTATTTCGTATGTTCGTATGTAAATACATCCTTCAAAGTCCTTCATCAAAACTCCTTCACTTCCAAAAACTTTGCAACAGGTGAAGTGAGTCAAAAGCATCTCCCCTGCATGTTGGATAGCTGGCCCTTTAACGTAATGCTCGTCGGGTTGGGGGTGGGGGTTTCGCTGGTGCAGCTAAACATATGTTCAGGCAGGAGTGACTATGAGTGGGCGTTAACTGCGTGGTCCTTATTGGCAGAATGTACGTCAGCCTCAGAAGCAGTTTGCCACGATGGTCTGTCCACTTTACGCACTTCTCTTGCACTCAGGGGGTGCCCACACTAATTACAAATATGGTGCGCTGTGGGGGTCAGCACTGGAAGCAGTGCACCGCCATTTTCAGCTTTGCCATGGAGCAGGATTTTGCAGCCTGTGCTTATGAATAGACAGGGAGCTCATAGTACACTCTGAATGTGTTTTGCTGGACAAAGTATGAAAACATAAAAGTACAAAAAACATGAAAGCACACAAAGCCTATTGGTGAAATGCTTAAAAAAATAACTACCTTTAAACATTGTGCTCCAGAGCTAGAACAAGATTAGTCAGAGCTACAGCAGCACTGAAACATTTCAGAGATTTGTTTTCGGATATTGCAGGTGCCATCCAATCTGTTCCATCTCTATCTAATTTGTACTGCGGTTACTCAGCTAATTGCAGCAGGTGGTTTGAAGTTGTTAAAATGAACTTATCCCTTTCCACTGATTTATTTAAACATTTGTCAAATCTTAACAGCTGAAAAGAATTTTTGACCTCAAGCGGTGGGTACCTAGGTGTCAGCTGTGGCTCAGTTCATAGCACCCTCGCCTTTGAATCAGAGGGTTGTGGGTTCATGTCCCACTCCCGGAAACCAAGAACTGTGATTGTACTCAAAAGAGTTGCAATTTGTGACTGTTAATAACTCGAAAGAGTGCGAGGTGTCAGCTGTGGCTCAGTTCATAGCACCCTCGCCTTTGAATCAGAGGGTTGTGGGTTCATGTCCCACTCCCGGAAACCAAGAACTGTGAATGTACTTGAAAGAGTTACATGCGATCTGTTGATAACTCGAAAGAGTTACCCCATTTTGAGGTGTCAGCTGTGGCTCAGTTCATAGCACCCTCGCCTTTGAATCAGAGGGTTGTGGGTTCATGTCCCACTCCCGGAAACCAAGAACTGTGATTGTACTCGAAAGAGTTGCAATCTGTGACTGTTGATAACTCGAAAGAGTTTCCTCCAATGACCAAGTGAGTGAGGTATAGTCAATGCCTACTATACAATTCCATGGCTCTTGCTGACTTAGCTGGGCAGCAGTTGGGGTGACGCAGTTGACCTTGGCACTCCAGCGCTGGGTATTGGTGGTAGCAAATCAGCCAGGGATTGTCTTCTGATTCCTATGTATGTATGGCTGGCATGGGGACTGGACTGGGTTTAGCTACAATGCCTTCTATTGTTGAATGATGTGATGTTATTTGATGTTTAATGGATTGGACAGTGGCCAATTTCTATGAAGCTGCGCCTCAGCATCACAAAGGAGAAGGCAGGAATATATTTGAGGTGGGGTGGAGTGGGGGGGGTGGGGGGGGGAGTGGTCTTTTGTCAAAATATAGGCAGCAGATTAATTTTAATTGATCAAACCTAAAGGCGAAGCACATGAAAGAACACTTAAGTTTCCAGTGCACACAGCCAGCTGATGAAGGGCTTCCCTTACTTGTTAATCAGCAACAAACCTTAAACAGCAAGTTGAGAATACATCAAAGCTTTGAGTTAGACGTTTAGATAGATATTCATCAAGTCTGTCCTTGATCATCCTGCACGATCTGGCTCTGTTCCAGTGGTTACTAATCTGTTCATTTACACATAGCTCATCGCAGAAACCAGAAACAATAAATCATTAAAACTGCCTCTCTCTTGAATTAACATCTGTAGGCACCCAGGACACAGGAAAGTGAGGAACACTCCAGCTCGAAGAGTACTTTGGGCTACAGTATGTTAGTATGGCATTAGGGAAGTGTAGCGTGTTCAGGGGGAGCAGGTTTGGGACTAATGGGACTAAAGCTCTCCATCACTGGGGTTTTTCTCATCTCATGTCTGGGACAGTTGTAGACTCATTGATAGAGATAGATGGCTGTGATTAGTCAATAACTCCATTACCATTGTATCATGTGATCATCAGGATGTTAGAAGGCAAACTAGATGGACGTTAGTCTTTATGTGCCCAACAATTCCTATGTGCCTAAGTGGATTACTGCCAGCACCCCAATGGCTCAATGAAGAAATGCAACATCTCAAGTTTAGCAGTGTGGTAATGAAGACAGTGTGAATGGCCTCAGTATCACCTAAATAGGAGTGGCCTGGCAGTGCTCACTGGACTCAAACAGATAATGGTTACCTGAGTGAGATGTTGGAGAAATGCTGGTGCCAGTCAAATTGCAGCTCAGCATAAGCCAACATCATCTGCAGAAAATAGTTCAAAAAGATGGACTTCCGAGTGTTGAGTGAGTATATGAAAGAAGGGGGATGGGGGTCACTTAACCCCAACCCAGCCAGCGGGAAGCACTCTTTTCTTTATTCTTTCATGGGATATGGGTGTCACTGGCAAGGTCAGTATTTAATGCCTTTGAATTGCTATTGCAAGGGGCAGTTAAAAGTCTACCACATTGCTGCAGGGTAGGTAAGGGTAGCAGATTTCCTTTCCTAAATGGAACCAGATGGGTTATTCTATCAGTGGTTGTTGTTGTCATGATCACCATTACCAAGACTAGCTTTATGTCGCAGATTTTTAAAATTTAACTAAACTGAATTAGCTGCTTTGGTGGGATTTGAATCTATGTGCCCAGAGCACTTGCCTCTAGATTATCACTATGCCACCATCTCCCCACATTCACCTGTGTTCACGTTGTATGTTTAAACTTGGCACATTCTATGCACCTAATAACTCTTGAAAGGGTGATGTTTATTTGAGAAATCTGAAAGAATTTGAAAACAGAGCAATCTTCTCTAACATTAAAGTAGCAGATTGAATTCAACTAGAAATAAACAATCCATCATTAAAGCTTTAAAAGGGGAGGAAGTACTAGAGGGAGAAAACATTGAGCTGAAATTTTCTCTTTGGTTGTCATTTCAAGTGTGTTACGAGCATGGAGACCCTCAAATCAGGACATCTCCATTGCTGCACTACTATAGCGTGTCTCACTGACGGGTAACATCTTCCTCCAGGCTGGAATACAAGGGTGACAGAATAATCCTTCAGTTATATACTGCCTTACATATTGTTTACAAGGTCTTGTTGTGTACCTGGCTCAAGCAAAAGCTCTGGGTTCAAGTTCAACCCCAGGACTTGATGACCAAGGAAGGTGTGTTCTTAATGTGGCCAAACAGATTGAGTATCAACCTACAAATCATTCCAACAGACGCCAATGGCAGGTGCTAAGAGTGGGACAGATTCCTGGTCAGCCATGTGATGGAAAGAAAGTTGGAACCTCTACCATCACTAACCATAGCTCCAGGCTACAAAATACATGTAAATATGTATGTTGCCTCAGCACTTGGACTCCCTGAATGATCTGTAACACACCACCACCACATTGCTAATAGAAGATTATCTTTTATCTCAAGCGGGCTGGAATACAAATGGTTCATAGTTATGTAAGTTTTATATATAACCCTGGTTAGCCCCTATTTAAGGTACTCCTCTTGTTCCTCTGTCCCATACTGTCTCTAGTGAACATAGTACAGTGCACCATTATATAGGTTGGAGGTCCAGATAGCCTGTTCCACTGCCTGAACCTTGAACTTATTTTAGGTCCTGCAGCTCAGGCAGGATATACTGGCCATGAATGGGGCATAGTGCAGATTTGCCAGAATGATACTAGGGCCTAAAGGGTTGAATTTTGAGGAGAGGTTGCATATTGCCTTGAGTTTGGAACATTGAGGGCTGATCTAATTGAGTTCTTTAAAATGATAAAGGGATTTTGATAAGGTAAGTACAGAGAAGCCAATTCCTCTGTCAGAAGAATCCAGAACAAGGAGGTACAGTCTTAAAATTAGAGCTTGACCAAATCAGGGAGCACTTTTTCACATAAAATCTGCAATTCTCTCTCCTAGATGACAATGTATGTTGGTTTAATTGAAAGTCTCAAGACTGAGGTGGATATCTTTCTATTAGATAAGGGTAGTAAGGGATATGGAGCAACAGTGGGTAAATAGGATTGAGGTACAGATAACTGAATGGCAGAGCCAGCTGTGGGGTTGAGCTGTCTCCTCTAGTTCCTATGTCCCACACTAGATTGAAAACAGAACAGAGCACCATTAAATAGGCTGGAGATCTGGATATCCGGTGTCTGTGGAATGCTCCAGTGACAACACCAGAGCATTTAATGGTCTCCATGTAAGGACACTCGAGGTTTTTAATCAGACAACGCTAATTGGAATACAACTTATTCTTTAAAATCCACTTCAAACAAAAGCTACTCCCCCTTTTATTTATTGGGGCATGTTTATCGCCAAAACATAATTTAGGGAGGTAAGATATTCCATTGTTGTTTTCTGAATGTGAATTAATAGGTATAATATTGAGAAATAAGAGCAGTGATTAAAAATGCCTTTCCATTTGGTGACTGTGTAATCCTGGCAATGGGACAGTAATGACTCAGAGGCTGCCCAACTCCACCCCCCTTCAACTCACCACACACACACAACCTACAGCCACCCTACCCCCATACTTGCCTCAAAACTGGTTCCCAAACCCCAATGAGGGGATTACATTCTTTATAACTATCGTTGTTGAAGGATTTGAGTGAGATTTTCAGTTTAAGTCGAAGCTCGGCGATTTCCAATGATCAACTTATTGAAGCAACATGAATAATTTCTGCTTTGGAAGCCACACATTCCAGACAGCAGTGATACTTTGCAGGTTCCGCAGCATTGGTATCAAACCTGGTGTGTTTAATACCGCACAAAGTTTGTGAAGAAAGCTGAATAGGGTTTCCCTTTCTTTTCTAAAAGAGGAAGTTGTGAAAAAGCTGACCTAAGCTATACTAACAAAATGCTTCAGTGCCATCTGACATCATCGATAAATATTCCTGCCAAATTTTCCTGCAACAAAGTATTAGAGCCCTGCCTTGTGCGGCAGTGTCATCAAGATAAGGGTCGATTTGAGACTTTATAGTCTTTTGGTTGCTCAATGCTGAAGGCATTTATATCTGTGCAACAGATTTACAACTTCCACCACAGCGACTAGTGACTCAATTGGCGATACGTAAATCATTCCTTTCTGTATTTATCTCTGTGGAAAATGTCAAATTAATAAATGTCTGCAGATAATAAAAGTAAAATCTGGTATAGTTTTCTTCACCACTGCAGAATGGTTGGAAGGGTTGAATTACAACGCCAAAGAGTTTTCCAATATCACACATGTAGCCATGTGTGTGGGGGCCATGTAATGGTGATGTCACTGGACTAGCAATCCAGAGGCCCAGGCTAATGTCCTGCAGACATGGGTTTAAATCCCACCATGTGAACTAGTGAAACTTAAATTCAATTAATAAAATTTGGAATTGAAAGCTAGTCTCAGAAATGGTGACCATGCGGCTAAGGTTGATCGTTGCATAAATCCCATCTGGATCACTAATGCCCTTTAGGGAAGGAAATCTGCCTTTCTTATCTGGTCTTATCTACACGCGATTCCGCAGCAGCAATGTGGATGACACTTAAATGCTGAGGTAACCCTAATTTGATGGTGAGTTGCTCTTCTCACTGTGCTACTCCTGACATCTGCCGCTCCCCCTATCTATGGCAGTTGTCTAATAGCCAACACTTGGGGTAGCGGCAAGTGGGATCTCTCTGGTAATAAGTTAACTCCAGTTGAACAGAGCTGACAGTGGAAGATTGAAACCAAGCCAAATGTCTGTGCATGGTCCCATTTGTGAAGCAACCTGGTCCTCCGGAGACAGTTTAGGATTGACCAACCGGATCCGGAAGTATCCACAAGTTCATGGGAATTGATATTTCTCCCAATTGGATCCAGATAGCTCTGCAAGGGTAATGTGGTCCTAACTGAATGAGCAGTGGGCAACTTGATGTTCTGTGCACTGGGAAACTGTGCAACTGTGATCGCAACAGTTTCTCTCCACAGCCTCAGGACCTTCCCCCCACCACCACAGCTCCATTCCCTAACTCCAGTTAGATTGCACATGCAGACATCTTAAAGAGACCACTCCTTGTGTGGGGCCTATTTGTTTCCTGTGTGCTAAGTTCTGGACTGTTGCATGGCCCTGCACGCCCACAGCTTACAGGGAACATTGCTTCAATCTAAGCCTCACTGTTTGCCAAACTAATCCAGGTTCTCTGGACTTCGGTGAGCAGGATATATCCTTCTAGGGAGACAGTACATATTCTGTAAAAAACTCTACTTTTTTTTAAGAAGCTTGACCTGGAGATTCTAAGGCATGGTATTGGGCTGCAACTCAGTTGGGTCAATTCAGGAGCCAGACTCAAATATGAAGGCCCCTGAAGCTCTGGAGACCTGTTAGTGTCCATGGAACCATGCGCCAGTATGAGTCAGCATCTTCAGCCCAGCAGGGGCAGGAATTCACACAGTTACCTGCCGTGCCAGTCTGTGTCCAATAGCTAGCAATACTGGCCTGGATCTCAAACTATTCCAGGGTTTCAGCAATAGCATTCACTGATCAACTGGAGCCACACAGCGGCGAGTGATCGACAGTTTCTCTCCACACCCAGAGGACCCTCCCTCCACCACCAAAACTCTATTTCCTAACTCCATTCAGCAATTAATCTGAACATCACCCTCTGGAATGGCAGCTCCATTCAAAGCTGCGCCTAATACCAGTGTGAACTTCTCCTCTCCTGAAGGCAGTAGCTGCCCACAAGGCTGCCCAATAAAAGAGCTGGGTCATGTCATGGTCTCGGAGGCATTTCACATAAAACAGTGGTTTGTGCCAACGCTGGGGTCACCATCAGGGTTTCTAACACTCCAGGACTGACCTGCAAGCCTTGAGGGATTAAACTTTGATCTCCTGATCCCTGCTGCAAGAAAGTTAGGAGAAAAATCAAAGGGGCATTTAAAAATCGTGTGTCTTTTTCACATTTCCTTGACCATTTTGGTCTATTTGTTTCAAAAATATTGGAGATTGGGAAAATAGCTGTTTGATGGGATAAAGCGGCTGGGGAGGAGGGTTGAAAGCTCGTGATTAAATCTCCAGGAATATGCCTAGTCAGAATTGGCAACCGTAGCTCCTACCAAGGAAGAGCAAACACCCTCGGTGTTGATTCAGCCGCCTCTGAACAAGGTTTTCATCATTCAGGTGAGCAGCAGCATCTGGACAGATGCTGATAATTAAATGATAATGATCACATCTCTCAAAACAGAGCCCTGCTCATCCCCAACCTGCTCCTCTGTGTTGCACAGACCCAAGGCCATGCAATATTTCCTTGCTTAATATTTTCAGTCATGAAATGAATGTTCCCAATCTCTGAGAGCTTCATATCTAGTTTCCTCTTCTTCCCCTGACCTCCAGGCAGCCAGAGGAAATTGCGTTTCATTTTTTTTTCAACAGCCCGAGGGATTTTTGATTAGCCCTGCTTTGACTGATATTAAGAGAATAACTGAAGTTACAAGCCCCCAGAGAGAAAACAAATTCCTTCAACACACCGATAAGAACAGAGCTACAGTAAAGGAGAGAGACAGAGAAATCTCTTGTGTGGGGAACACCAATCCCTACAATAAAGCCACAAGAGATTTGTAAAATATTATCAGAAAAGCACACTACTGCGAGTATCAAAGTTGAGACGAAAATAATGAATTCAAAACTAGTGCAGCCCTGGGATTAAAGACACGGAAATTGGTTTTAAAAAGGATTACAAAAAAATATATATAAAAATCAATAGCTGAGGGATT
Source organism: Cetorhinus maximus (assembly GCF_964194155.1). Lineage (NCBI taxonomy): Eukaryota > Metazoa > Chordata > Chondrichthyes > Lamniformes > Cetorhinidae > Cetorhinus > Cetorhinus maximus. The sequence goes on from NC_135884.1 coordinate 85,500,593, forward strand.
TTCAATTCATTTCATTATATTCTGTGATTTCTCAAGTGTATAAAAGTTCGCATGAGAAAGTCCAAGTCACGGTTCCTTTACAGAAAAGAATTAGAAGACAAATATTTAAGTCAGTTCAAAACCAAGGTCAAATATGGGCCACCTGAGGGCAAGGGTCACATGTGGGCTACAGACCAGAAAGCCCCAGTAGATCCAGAGTAATTCTGAAGCAAGTTGACCCCCGCTGCAACAATATGACAATCAAGCCTTTGCTGCTCATTGCTAGGGCAATCTTGGGTTAGAACACCAGAACCTCCTACTGAAAAGTGTGGGTGATGATGGGTCAGAGACAATTAGACTCCACCCTCCAGCATTGCCCTGGATTCTCCAGAAATAACCTAAACATTAGAACACTGCAAGCAACTCAGGGAAAAAAATATATATAGGGCCAATTAAAAAGAAAGTTCCTTACACATTTCTGATTATTGGTTATAAAGCTATTTGATGCATGAAGAAAGGCAAGAGTCAAGTATCATCCAATCAGGTAATAGGGATTCTTTTTACCTTTCAATGTGTGTGGGGGAAGTGGGGCACATCTGGAATATGGATATATTGGGCTATCAAAGGCAAAGGTGTGGGTGCACAGCAGCTGGAGGCCGGAATTCATGTGATGACACATTGAGGAATATGTTCCAGCAGAGTTGGAAACCTTGCTGGCAACAAACACAAGGGCTGGATTTTACGGGGTGCCTCGGTCCCCATCGCCTTCGACTAAAAAGTCGGTGGTGAGCCCACCCACAAGCCTGATGGTTGTCCTATAGGAGTTTAACACTGGCAGCAGTGTTAATTGCCTTAAGGCACCTATCTCGGGAGGAAGTCCTGCCTTCGAGAGCTGCCAGCCAATTGGATGGCCGGAAGTGCCATAGTCCTGGCAGTGCCAGGTGGGAGCGGTGGCTGCTGCTGGGATTATAGCCAGTCCTGACTCAGAGGTAAGTCCAGGCCAGCAAGGATGGGGAAGGTGCAGAGCCTGGTGAGGGGCTGTCGATGTTTGGCAGGGTTGGGGGCGATGGGGGGGTGAAATATGATCTTGAGTGGGTGGAGGAATGGGGTGGGAACTATGACCTGGTTTGGGGGGGGGGGGTTGCCTCCGATGGGCCCAGGAGATCCGCAAATGAGCCTTTCCCACTCCCCCACACTTCCCAACAGCAGCCCCTGCAGCTGGAATGGGCCTCCCCCTGCCATGGGATGAAGCCCTTAAGTGGCCATTAATAGGCTGCTCAAGGGCCTCAGTAGGCTTGAGTTGGTGGGCCACCTGACAGCCCTCCCTGCCTCCCCCCCCCAAACAGGGTCAGGGACAGGTGGGTAGGCAGCAGGAAGGCCACCTGCTAGATTTTACCAGCCCCCTGCTTACAACCCTGCTGGGTGGGGAGCGTAGAAGCCTGCCGTATGTGGACTTGGACATTGCCAAATAGCCACAGGGTACCCTCATGGGACAGGGGGACGGAGGGGGGGAGGTGTGGGGGGGGTGGACAATGGAGTGGGAAAGAATAAAAGATCACCTGTAGATTAGCCTGACAATAGTTTGTCAAATCTCCATCAGCAACAAATAATGAGAAGAGTATCAAATAGATTTGGTGTTGCATCGAGCTTCATCGGCGTTGAGCTTGCCTTGGTCTATTACTGTGTTCTACAGTTCACACTGAGCAATAGCTAGCAATCTATGTGCATTTAGTACAGTGGCAGGCACTTCTGTGCACTCTACGATTCATAATATCTTTGTGTCAAGTGCCATATATGAAGGGTAAACAGCCCACAAATTGGATGCCAGTTACAGAACAGAAGCTAGTACACGAGACAGAGGAAACAGCAGTCAACTATCCAGAGTCTAAGATGGATGCAGAGGACAAACATGCTCCATATGCCTTTCCTAGTTACAAGCCTCTAAAAGCTGTTGAAGGACATACAAAATGCAAATGAGTCATTTATTCATAAGGAAAATCAAACTGGTCAACAAAAAACCAATGGTAATTAAGACAGGCAATTCCACCATCTGTGTGAGACACAGGTTCTCAGCTCCTCCAGTAGCTCAGGACACTAAGACGACAAGGGACTGAATAAAAGGAAAGGCCCAGGTTTGATCCCTGATCTCTACTCAGGCAGCTGAATACAGCCAGGGTCTGAACTACACCCCAGTGAGCAGTGAGTGCCTTCAGGAGGAGAGAGGAGGGGAGACATTTGCCAAAACTAAAATGGAGGTCATCATAACAGAGCGGTTTGATTTTGACATCTTTGAAATCAGGCACCCCTGATTTAATGTTCATATCCATTTCTCAGCTAATAACAACAAGGTCATGTGAATAATACAACAATGACTTTCATATTATATATATATTACATATGGATATAAAAAATATAAACATTCTAAGGCACCTCACAGGAGCACTTTCAGACAGAATTTGACACTGGGATTATGCCATAGGCAATCTTACTTTACAAGGTGGGCAGTTGATAAAGCTTAATTAGAATTGCTGTGCATGGGGAGGCTAGATTTCTAATAAGCAGTTGCAGAGTTCGAGTAGCTGCATCAGGCATACTGGATCAGACTTCCTAATTATAGCAACTTAAAAGAAGTGAGAGAAAGATAAAGAAGTGGAGAGGTTTATAGAGGAAATTCCAGAGTTTAGGGCCTAGGCAACTGAAGGCATGGCTGCCAAGGGTGGAATGAAGGAAGTTGGGGATGCACAAGAGGTCAGATTTAGAGGACAAAAAATCAGAAAGGGCTGTGGGGCTGGAGGCTCTGGGTAGATTTCCCTGGGTGCTAATCCCCATCCCATAATCATTCTTTATGTGTGAACTTAGATGGCAAGTGATGGAAGGCAGTTTGGTAATGGAGGGAGTCACTAGCAAGCCCTATCTTGCTCTTACCAGGAATCCCCACAAATCCACATCCATTGGAATCACTGGATAATGAACAGGACCTGCAGTTGTGGCTGATGTCCCTCTGCCTAACCTACAAGATACTGAAGCTAAATATAATAGCATAGACTGTTCCCCAGCTGAGAAAATCATATGCAGCAGCACAGGCCAAAAATACAGCCCAATACCTACAAGTGATTTCATTCTCACTCAGTCCGCCTACTAATGAGGTAATTGAGGAAAATTTTGAAGAGATGATGAGGGTGGATGAAAGAAGCACAAAATATTCCTTGAAACACATGATGATATAATGGCCAATGGTCAGCGTCACCACAAGGCTACATAGTGCAAACAACCTATAGGAAAAACCTCACTTAAGCCAACAAGCTTTAATACAACATGCTTCTTGTGTGATGTTCTATATTTCATCATCTCAAGTTGATTCCACCACATTCAGTGACTGACCTGTAACCAAGGCCAGAGTTTCAAATTAGTGCAGGGCCTGGGTCAGAGGTGGAAGGGTTGTAATTTGGTGCTGCCAGCCTCCGTACTAGTTTGCTGCCACGATCCTGACCCTGAGCCATTTTCAATGAGGTTTGCACAGGGTCAGATTGGCTGACCACCACTTGCCAGTGGGCAGAAACTTGAGGGAGATTATTTTCAATTAATGGGCCCATTTGGGCCACACTCCCACACTAGCTGGGACTTTAAGTAATGTGGGCAGCCCACATTAGCTGGACACTAGTCCAGGCAAACATGGGCACTTGCAGGTGGAAAGTGAGGGTGGATCACATGAGTGAACCACCTCTCCCCCCCACCCCAGGCCACTGGGATGCTCCTCCAGGATCAAAGCCAGGTAGCTATGAGTTTTTTGCACAGTGAGAAAAACTTATCTTTGCTTGTCCCTTGCTGACTTCATCTTCGCATCAGCAGCTCCCACCCAGGCCAGCAGGGCTGCCACTCATTGAGTACTGGCTGTTAATAGAATCCAAGCTGGTTGGTGAAATAAAAGCCAAGACACAGAATGTTTCTTTACTGAGAGAGGTTATTGATTTTGTTCAGTCTCATAGCTCTCCTTTCACCCCCAGTGTCCCAGCTGTCCCCTATTTATACTCTTTTGAATACCAATTTAGCTATTTAACCAAATAACCAATTAAAAAAAAGTCAGTTAAACCAATTGATAGCCCCTAAGGGACACAGTAACAAAGGAATAAAATTTCACGGAATCTCACCAAATTAAATCAAAACATGGTTTTGGGGGCCAATGAAGCACTGCAGCCTCCACAGTGCCTGCTGGTGTCTCCTATTTGTAACTCTTATAGAGTTAAAACAATTAACTAAATTAACAAAATAAGGGAGTCCCCTATTTGTAAACTCTTTTAGAGTTAAAACAATTAACTAAATTAACAAAATAAGGGAGTCCCCTATTTGTATATGTCATAATTTGCCATGGTGAGATTTGAACTCTTGATCTTGGGGTTACAAGCCTAGTACCATAACCACTTGGCTATCATACCAGAACTAGTCCCCTATTTGTAACTCTTTCGAGTACATTCACAGTTCTTGACTTTGTTTTTGTTCAACGTCCTGAAGTGGGACATGAACCCACAACCTTCTAACTCAAAGGTGAGGGTGCTATGAACTGAGCCACAGCTGACACCTCATCCCCTATTTGTAACTCTTTCGAGTACATTCACAGTTCTTGATTTTTTTTTCCGGGAGTGGGACATGAACCCACAACCTTCTGACTCAAAGGTGAGGGTGCTATGAACTGAGCCACAGCTGACACCTCGTCCCCTATTTGTAACTCTTTCGAGTTATCAACAGATCGCATGTAACTCTTTCGAGTACATTCACAGTTCTTGGTTTACCGGGAGTGGGACATGAACCCACAACCTTCTGATTCAAAGGCGAGGGTGCTATGAACTGAGTCACAGCTGACACCTCTTTTATTAAAAATCCTGGAGTGGGACATGAACCCACAACCTTCTGACTCAAAGGCGAGGGTGCTATGAACTGAGCCACAGCTGACACCTCGTCCCCTATTTGTAACTCTTTCGAGTTATCAACAGTCACAGATTGTAACTCTTTCGAGTACATTCACAGTTCTTGGTTTCCGGGAGTGGGACATGAACCCACAACCCTCTGATTCAAAGGCGAGGGTGCTATGAACTGAGCCACAGCTGACACCTCGTCCCCTATTTGTAACTCTTTTGAGTTATCAACAGTCACAGATTGTAACTCTTTCGAGTACATTCACAGTTCTTGGTTTCCGGGAGTGGGACATGAATCCACAACCTTCTGATTCAAAGGCGAGGGTGCTATGAACTGAGCCACAGCTGACACTTCGTCCCCTATTTGTATGTGTTCAAAGTACTTAATTAAATAATGTGCTTCACCTGTGTATCCTAATAATATGATCAACACACCATTAACACTGGAGGGCATCCCCATTGGCCCTCCAAGGACAGAAGTCCAGTCACTGGCTCTGATTGGACAGCGTGCCCGTTTGCTGGCTCTATTGGCTGCAGCTTTCAAAATCCCTGTGGGCGTACCTAAAGCACGCCATGTGGGACTTTTCCAGCTCCTGACCCCTGATTGAAAATCCCGCGCCACCAGTACTTCAACTCCAGTCTTGCACAGCTCAAAATGGTCCTCTAGCCACAACCCAAGTATGGAAGGAGGTCGTCTATAATTCCACTCCAGAATATCTTTCACAGTTCAAGTGAGATATAGACAAGAAGTCACAAGCACGCTGTTACTTGCAGAAACTCTGGAGATTCAGCTAATGGTGTCACTGTGGTGTCTTTTGCTGCAGGGGAGGCCTGATGGTTATGCCCAGTGCACGTCGATGTTGAATCCACAGTGACAATTTCAACCCTATACAGTTTGTGCCACAATCGAGGATCATGCGATATTTTTAGAGGCATTATGCATAGAAGGTAAGGGATAAACTTGGAAATGTTTGCTCATATGGGATATGGTGCTCTGATACATTGACCAGGAATTCCAAAGCTTAGAGCCTCTGTCAGTTGAAGGCACGGCCACCAATGGTGGAGTGGTTAAAATGGGGGATGCTTAAGAGGCTGACCAATAACCAATTGGACCAAGTACCAGTGGGTTCCAGTTTCCTGTGGGATCTGCACCCCACAGAGAGGGAAAAAAAATCAAGTTCGCTCATTTATTTGACCTACATGAAAAACAAGATCATAGAATAATACAACACAGGAGGGCATTTGACCCATTTTGCCTGTGCCAGCTCTTTGAAAGAGCTATCTAATCAGTTATACTCTCCTGCTCTTTCCCATAGCCCTACAACATTTTCCCCGTTAACAATTTATCCCACTCCCTTTGAAGTGATTATTGAATCTGCTTTCACTGCCTTTTCAGGTTGTGTCAGATCTTAAAAACTGACTGTGGTAAAAAAATAATTCTCTTCATCCCCCCTCTGTTACCTTAAATTTGTGATAACCTCTGCTGATTGATCTCCCTACTATTAGAATCTGTTTCTCCTTATTTACTCTTCAAAACCCTTCATGATTTGGAACACCTGTATTAAATCTACCCGTAACCTTCCCTGCTCTAAGTGGAACAACGCCACTTTCCCTAGTCTCTCCACATAACTGAAGCCCCTCAACCCTAAGATCTATGGCTCTGTGTCATGTACGCATGCAGCAAAAAATTCTCAGCTTGTTACAAGCCCATTAGCGAGCATGCCAATTGGAGAATATAAACAGGCAGTGGATGATAAGCTGCTGTTATTTTTTTGAATTGTAATTTTTGTTTCAAATACAAAGATTAGAACATGATAATAAACAAGCTTCAGTGCATTGTACCAACAGAACAAACAGGCTTTGAGGACTGCAGGTTCCTGCTTCAAGTGAGAAGGTGGTAAACGCAGATAAAGGCAAACATGCTGATCCTTTCTCTTTTAAATGAATGCTTTCATGTGCTGGCTGCACGCGGAGAGTACTCCACCAGACAAAGCAATTTAGAAACTAATTGCAGTTCATAAATTATCTCCCAGTAGCACAGAGCCTAAGAACGGATGTCATTTTTCTTACTTCTCTTTGTTTGTTTAAATCATATTCTCTCTTCCCACCCCAACAAATCTCCTCAACTGGTTGCTACAGTAACAATAAATCAATTTGCTATGTTAATGGATAGCATAGGGTGGTGGGTTGCCGCCAGAAACCTAATTCTGATGATAAGGACAACAGCTTCACTCTTGCTGTGAATAAGCTTGTGTTGACACACTGTTAGGTGGCAGTGTTTGTACGCCATGCTGTACTCACCCATACAAAGCACTGACGGGTCTCTTCTGTCCTGCCTTGGGTCGGTATGGTTTGGGTTCCCCAGCCATGTTTATATCTGTAAATACAGAGCACACATTCAAAAAGACATTTATACACATCATTATTTGTATAATCACCTGTTCCTATGCTTCCAGGGAGGTTAGGAATGGCTTGAGGATGTGGCACTGTTCCAGATCACACTGATACTCCGATCACACCCTCTATGTTACATGGAGCACAATGTTAACCACTCCTCCTCTCCTGTAGGCACTGACTAGGGAAAAGCACCAAGTCCCATTCACCCCTGTGCTTGCTGGCTACATTGGTTCCCAGCCTAATAACTCCTTGAATTTAAAATTCTCATTCTTGAGCTCAAATCCCCGACTATTCCTGTAACTTCCTTCAGTCCTACAACCCTTGGAAATCTCTGTCCGCTCTAATTCTGGCCTGTGTACATTGCCAATTTCCAGCAGCCCACTTTTGGTGGCCATTCCTTCAGCTGCCAAAGCCCTAAAGTCTAGGATTCTTCGTCTATCCTCTCCATCACTCTCTCTTCACTATTAACTTGCTTCTTAAGACCGAGCTCTTTGAAAAAGTTTTTGTTCACCATGCAGCTTGTTGTCAAACTTTGTTTGATAACACTCTTGTGTGGCACCTCGGGGGGGATGTTTCACTATGTTAAAGGTGCTGTATAAAAGTTGTAAATTTCCACTGACTTCCGATGTCCTCCTGGTATTTTACACATGGGTCCATTCTTCATTTGGCAGCCTCGAAGGTGATTATCAACAGGCTACAGAGATGAGGAGAAACTTCTTTAGCCAGAGAGTGTTGAATCTATGGAATTCATTGCCACAGAAGGCTGTGGAGGCCAAGTCATTGAGTGTATTTAAGACCGAGATAGATAGGTTCTTGATTGGTAAGGGGATCAAAGGTGACGGGGAGAAGGCGGGAGAATGGGGTTGAGAAACTTATTAGCCATGATTGAATGGCGGAGCAGACTCGATGGGCCGAATGGCCTAATTTCTGCTCCTATGTCTTATGGTCTGATGGTCTTATGGTCTACTGCAATGGGGATGGTGCTGGAGGGTGGGGGGGTGGAGGGGAATCACTCACAGTCAAGCTGGATCCTGTGCTCACTACATATCCAGCAGGTTGTGAACAGGAGCAGGAATCCCACCTGATTTTCTTCTCAGGGCAACAGGGACAGGGTTTTCTGTTTTGGGTCTGGATCTCGATCTAGGGGATCAAATGCAGGTCCCAGCCCCGCATTGCATCGGGAGCAATCACCTGACACCAGTTCTGCCTCTAATTAATGACACCGAGAGGGCTCTAGAAGCTGGAGGGCTAGTAGGAGATTCATCATCACTGAAGGAGCTGCAGCCTGCTGTAGCAGATAAGGGAGAGGGCACCTCCATCTTGAGGTGCCCAGTCGGCTCTTTTAAACCATTTGAAGTAAAAAATGGCCACAGATACTGTGCCAGCATTGTGGAAGGGTAGCCCCTCCATAGATGTGACCAGGTAGGCAGGAGGGAGCCACAAAGGCATCCTGGATCCCCGTCTGCCACTGGGAAGCCAGACCCAGGCAGCTGCCATGCTCCAGACATCGGGAGAGGCTCACAGACTGATTGGAAAATTGCAGCCGACCTAGGACTATTGCTCTTTTAATTACCCTAACAAGCTAACACTGCTTGTGGGCAGGTAGTCTTTCCACCTGCCCCTATCCGGCCTTCCCCAAAATGGCTCAGGGGCAGGATGGCGCCAGCACACCAGCCGGCGGCATGAAATTACGCCCCTGCCCGCCTCCATTCCTGCTCCCATTGGTTCATGACAATTCAGCCCGATACGTCAAGGAACTTGAAAAGAAAGATTTGGAAGTCCCAGAGCAGACAGAGGTAAAAATAATAGAATAATCGCCTGAGACTTCAATACACCAATTTAATTTCCATTATTCTTCACATAAAGTCGTTTTACTTCGCTGCAGAGTAATTTACATCAGATTTATTTAGAGATTAAGTACCAACTCATCATTTGTATTTCATCTACCATTGGGGTGCCTGTCATATTTTTCTGCAGTTTATGGTTTCGTCTCCATTACCATGGAGCTCGCCTATCATATCAGTCGCGCAGGGTGACCAACTAAAATAAAATAAGGAATACTTCAACTGTGGGACCTCGTGGGGGGAAGGTGGCTTCTGGTGATCGAGTAGGGAAGGGTGGGTTTAAAGCAACCAAATCTTACAACTTATCTTGTGGAGTCACAACATTATTATCTCTCAGCTGGCTGGCCCTCAGACTTGCAGTCCCACTCAAAACACTCAACTGAGACTCCAAGGCATGACTCCACATGGGGTGAAGAGCACAGATGAGGGAAAGCTAGATAAGCACATGAGGGAGAAAGGAATAGAAGGACTTGATGTTAGGGGGAGATGAAGTAGGGAGGAGGCCCCTGTACAGCATAAATATTAACATGGACCAGTTGGGCTGAATGGCCTGTTTCAGTGCTGTAAATAATAGGTAACTATGTAACCTCCAGCTTGCACTCAGAGAGTAGCAGGGATCCAGGGTCAACATGGAGAAAATTCATTGATCAAAAGAATTGCTACCTTCAATGACCAAGAGCTTGACTGAAAGTCATTGTAGAATTGCACAGTTTACTCTTTGACAGAATGAACCAAACAAAGCCACAATTGATTTAGACTGCTAATTCCTTATGGATGAAAGCGAGTTTTTATATTCTTTTTAACTTGCTATTGATTGCTCGTGTGCATCTGCCCCTGTGCTCATGTGTAAAGTAACTGCTTGCTGCAGCATTAAGCAAGACAGTTGGGGAGAACATAGAAATTGATGGACTTACAAAGTCTACCATCCATTATTCTGATTCCATCTAATTCACTTTCTACCACCCTGGTGGTCACATGATGCAATGTTTATGGAGTTATTGACTAATCACAGTGATCTACCTCTATTGAAGAGTCTACAACAGACCCAAACATTAGGTGAGGAAAACCCCAGTACTGGAGAGCTTTGGGAACCATAGGCCCAAAATCACCTGTTCATCCCAAGAATGCGACACTTACTATATGTCATGTCTCAAATTACACACATACTCTATCCTAAAATGTTATTTTCTGAAGGAAATTTATCCCATTGGCATTTGAGTGAATCAATACTATTTGTCTCCACCATTTTCCCAGGTGCAGTTTGTTCCTTAGATTGACTCACTGAAATATTGCTTCTGCAGATTTCGAATTTCCCCCATCGAGTGCAGGCTGTCCCCTCTGGCTCTACTGTTCTTACTCTGATCTTCGTTTAATCGAGTGCACACTACCTTTGGGATGCTTCAATTAACTAATACAGCACAGGAGGCCATTCTCCCCATTGTGATTATGCTGGCTCTTTCTCTTAGCCCTGCAAATCTTTTCTTTTCAAGTGTATTGTCAATTCCCTCTTAAAAGTTGCTTTTGAATCTGCTTCCACTGCTCTTTCAGGCAACGCATTCCAGATCAGTGTAACTCGCTGCATAAAACAAAATTCTCCTCATCTCCCCCTAGCTTTTCATTCTACTTATCTTAAATCTGTGCCTTCTGGTTACCCATCCTCCTACCTTTGGAAACAGTTTCACTCTATACACTCTTCCAAAGCCCTTCATAGCCAATAAATTTCCCCTTGAAAGAACAATCACAGCCTTTGCACATAACTGAAAGCTCTCATTGGTGGCACCATTGGGTAGATGGTGGCATAGTGGTAGTGTCACTGGGCTAGTGATCCAGGCTAATACTCTGGGGACATGGGTTCAAATCCCACCACAGTTGCACGTGGAATTTAAATCCAATTAATAAATCTGGGATTATAAAGCTAGTCTCAGTAATGGTGTCCATGAAACTATCGTTGATTGCTGTTTCACTAATTTCCTTTCTTTAGGGAAGGGGATCTCCTGTCCTTACCTGGTCTGGTCTACCTGATTGACCCCTAGCTGCCCTCTGAAATGGACTAACAAGCTACTTGGTTCAAGGCCAATTAAGGATGGGAAACAAATGCTGGCCTTCCCACTGAAACACATATCCCACGAAGGAATAAAGAAATTCTGGTAAATCTGCCCTGAAACCCCCTTCAAGGTCTTAACATCCTTCCTGAAGGTTGGTGCCCATAACTTAACGGCCCTTTTATGATCACTATCCAGAAATAAGAGTTATGACTATAGGGAAAGATTGAATAGGTTGTGATCTTTTTCTCTTGAAAAGTGAGAGTGACTTGATAGAGGTCTTTAAAATTATGAAAGGTTTTGATGGAGCAGAGGTAGAGAAGACATTTCCACCTGCAGGGGAGACTAGAACTAGGGGCCACAAACATAAGGTAGTCACTAATAATTCCAATAAGGAATTTAAGAGAAGTTAGAAAATAGTTAGAATGTGGAATTCACTACTACGTGGAGTGCATTTAAGAGGAAACTAGATAAACACATGAATGAGAAAGGGAGAAAACGATTGGGTGAGATGAAGAGGGGTATGGGAGGAGGTTCGTGTGAAGCACAAACCAACCATGGACATGTTGGTCCAAATGGCCTGTTTCTGGTGTACATTCTATGAAATTATATGTATGTGAACAAAGGCCCATCAAAGGCACCAAGGGAACACAGAACCTGCTGGCATGAACCAGTCATGCAGTTTTTTAAATGTGAAGTCCTATGCATCTTTGCTTTAACAATTTGAAGCAAATTGCTTCAAAAAGTTAAAATGCTGAGTTTAACTGCTGCTTTCATGTCGTGGCTGTAGCTTCTGAACAAAGCTGCAGCTGTTGTTTGGAAGGCTGCTGTGCGAGGTATCAGCAGTCTTACTGCATTGTAGAACCACTTTCCAAAGAAATATTTACACGGATGTCGTACTGTATCCTTATAACGATAAAAATAAAACATGTTTTGTCCTTTCCTGCCAATGATTGAGAGGATTTAAGGCAGGGAATCTGAAATTCCTGGCATTGCAATCCAGTGGCTAAGCTGCAGTCTGTGACATCAATGGAAGGGCACCATCAGTGCAGGGCAGGAGGGTACAAGCTGAGCTTCTGGCAAATCTCTGTCCTGTGCCAACGGAACAGCTGACATTGCCCTGCTTATGGAAAGAGAGGGGGCTTCTAGGGTCCCCTGGCCCTGACAATCAATCCCCAACAGCCTGGTAAGCAAAGAGGCCATTCTCTGAACATTGTGACAAAGAAAAATGTGTCTTTCGGGGTCCAGATTGTTTGCCTGACCAGTGGAACCCATGTGTGCCCCTGTAAAGGCTAGTAAGACTCCACTCACTTAGAGTGCCAGCTTCCATGATATTATCAGGCTCTGACTATGAATCAGGGGTAGGAACTCCTGGCTTACAAGTGGCCCTGCCAGTCCCCTTGCAAGGAATGGTTGGAAGTTTCTCCCCCTGACCAATCAATGTGGGAACTCCCGAGATCTGAAGGAGCCTTTGTAACCATGGCGTCTGCCATTTTCCTGGGTTTTTTGATGCTTTCCCATGGGGATTCCAGTGGGAGATTAATACTGAACTTCAGGGCTAGATCCTTTAAATGTGACAAAGCAGATTGCAATATCACACCTTGCGGAACTACAAAATGCTTACTCGAAGAATTAGAAATTGGAACACACTTTTGACCCAATTTTAACTCACCCCACAACCTGGCAGAATCTGGGCGGGAGGGGCAGTTCAAATAAGATAAGTTATTTACCCATTTGTCGCCAGGTGTCCATTCTACCCTGGTCAGTGCCGGGCAGCATTCTGCACTGTCATACTTAAATGAGGCCCCGCCATTAAGATTGGCAGGGCATCCATGTTCTCTCCCTTTCCGGCTACTGGCCGGCCCTGCACCTTTCGTGCCTCCCTATAATTTTGGAGCTAATATCACTGGGCCATCAGTTCAACAAGTCAACATCGAAAAGGCCTCTCAAAACCTCCAATCGTAAATGTCCAAGATTACTTCAAAACAGAAGCATGGGCACACAAAGGCACAATTCCTGTTTCATTCAAATTAGCGACAGTGAATAACATGTTCACACCTAATGATTATTCACCATTTGTGGCACAGGGAACGTTGAACATATGTAATACCTCCATTCCATGATCTTAAAGTCACAGTGGAAAATATTCTTTAATCTGCATTTCTACAAAAATGACTGCAGAGCGGGGGAAGAATCTTTCGCCCTATTTCTGTCCCAGCCAGTCGGGGCTGATTGTAGTGCACACCGAGCCGGAGCAGATGAGGGCAATGTTTCCTCTCAGGAGGATGAAACTCAATAACACGGGGCAACTTGGCAGCAGCTCCTCCAATGGTTTACTCATGAGTGAGTGCAATGTGTGTTGCAGTGTTGGGACTCAGTTTGAACTTCCATCTATGCTGGTGAACAGATCTGAGTCTGGGCAGTAGGTGTAATGTTCAAATTGGCCTCAGTACCACTGGTTTAATGACGGAGGAAAAATAAGAGGGAAAAAGCCAGTGTTCTTGCGTCTCACTGGATAACCTGTTGGGAAGTACATGTGTGGACAGAGGTTGGGCTTAGATACAAAACCTACTGACTTACTGTTAACCTGACAAATGATAAACATCCACCAGTAATGAGGACAATCTGATCAACGGAAGGGTTAAAATGTTAAAAGGTCCCAATGGTTAGATTCAAAGAAACTATTTCCTCTGATTGTGAACGAGGGGACATAGGGCGGGAGAGAGGCCGGAAAACGTGGCGAGCCGATCAAAACTAACTTCGGTGTGACGGGAAGGAGGGGCTGTAAAATTTCACCTATAGTCTTAAAATTAGAACTGGGTCATTTAGGAAGCACAGTGGAAATTTTCTCTTCTAAAAGGTTGTGACTGGGATTGCTGGATTTTTGTTTGGTAAGGATATAAAGAAATATGGAGCTAAGTGAGTAAATGGAGTTGAGTTACAGATCAGCCATGATTTAACTGAACGACAGAGCGGCCTCGAGGGTTTGGATGTCCTACTCCTGTTATTTAATGTCCTTAACTGGTACCAATTGACCACAGCCAGTAAGGATCAGTACCTTGAAGAGAGGACAGAAGATTAGAAAAACACAGATTTTGGGTCGTTTATAACCCAATGATCTCTTATCCAGAAAGAGGATCTTTATGGTCATGGGCAGTATATTAGCGAGCCCTGCCTACTCAAAAACATTGCTGTGCCCAGCTATGCAAAGACAGTCACATTCCACTTGTGCATCACACTACAATCATACACTGATTTGTTGCCAGTGTGTTCTCCCATTAGTTGTGAACCATAAGCCACTTCTCACAACCACCCATCATGACAGTCCAAAGAGGAAAGAAGCTGCATTTTTATGTCGTGCCTTTCATGCCTCAAGATGTCCCAAAGTGCTTCACAGAATTACAGAACGGTTACAGCACAGAAGGAGACCATTCCACCCATTGTGTCTTTGCTGGATCTCTGAAGGAGCAATTTATTTAGTGCCACTCCTCTGCCTTCTCCACATATGCCTGCACAATCGTCCTTACAGATAAAAATCCAATTCCTTCTTAAATGCCTCAATTGACCGTGCCTCCACCACACTTTCAGTAGTGCATTCCAGATCCTAACCACTCGCTATATGAAAATGTTTCTCCTTATGTCTCCATTGCTTTTTTTGCCAATTATCTTAAATCTGTGCCCTCTTGTTCTCAATCTTTCCACCAATGGGAACAGTTTCTCCCTATCCATTCTGTCCTCATGGTTTTGAAGATCTCTATCAAATCTCCTCTCAACGTCTTCTCCGAGGGAGACAGCCCCAACCTCTCCAATCTATGTAACTGAAGCTCCTCATCCCTGGAACTATTTTCATGAATTGATTCTGCACTTTCTCCAATGCCTTCACCTCTTTCCTAAAGTGTGGCACCCAGAACTGGACACAATACTCCAGTTGAGGTCAAAGCAGTGTTCTATACAAGTTTAACATAACCTCCTTGCTCTTGTACTCTATGCTCTTATAAATAAAGCCTAAGATACTGTATGCTTTATATTTATCCTACATACTAGGAAAAACAGGGGTCCAAATGCCGAGCCTGGGAACTCTGCTACAAACCTTCTTCCAGTCTGAAAAACATCCATTAACCACTACTCTCAGTTTCCTGTCATTCAGCCAATTTCATATCCATGTTGCTACTGTCCCTTTTATTCCATTGAGCTCTATCTTTGCTCACAAGTCTGTTGAGTGGCACTTTATCAAATACCTTTATGAAATCCATGCACACCACATCAACAGCATTACCCTCATCAACCCTCTCTGTAACCACATCAAAGAAATTCCAGCAAGTTAGTTAAGCATGATTTGCCTTAACAAATCCATGCTGACTTTCCTTAATTAACTCGTATTCTCCCAAGTGACTATTAATTTTGCCCCAAACCTTTGTTTCTAGAAGCTTCCCACCACTGAGGTTAAGCTGACTCTGTAGTTACTGGGCTTATCTTTACAGCCTTTTCTGTAACATTTGCAATTCTCCTGTTCTCTGGAACCATCCTTAAGTCTAAGGGAGACTCAATGAGCCAATGAAGCGTTTTTGAAGTGCAGGTGCTATATAGTAGGAAACACGCCAGCCAAATTTGCACAATAAAGCTCCATAAAAACCGATATGATATAACGCCCAGCTAATCTGCTTTTACAAGTATTGACTGAGGGATAAAAATTGATCCAGACACCTTGGATAACTCCCTTGCTCTTCTTCAAATCGAGCCATGGGATCTTTCACATCTGCCTGGGAAGGCAACTGTGGGCCTCAATTTGGTGTCTTATCTGAAAGATGGCGTCACGGTCTGGAAATCGGCGCTCAAGGCTCAGGAGTGGGACTTGAACCGCAAACTTCTGACGCAGAGTGAGCTATGGTTAACACCTATCACTGGACCATGCACCTGCGGCATTAAGCGAGGACAGGGGTTTGCTGGTGCTCACTTTGTAGCTCATGGCATGAAGTTTCAATTCGCCCTTCAGGCATGAAAAATAACCACGTGGGAGAGATATCTGAGAGCTGTGGCTACCTCTGCACTCAAGCGCCAGCACAAGCAGAACAAAGGAAATGAAGGGAAAAAATAAATCATCAAAACAGCCCTCCTCCGTAACAAAACTACTCGCCACATTTTATCATCGAGTTGAACCTCGTTGCTGAACCATTGGTTTGCAATCTTACCGAGACTCGATTCCTTAGTGAGTTTATCTTTTAAATTAAGCTATTCAATTTCACCCTCACTGCATCCCCCTCCATCCCCCCTTCCTCCCCTTCTGACAGCAGGAGAGCTGAAATGAGCATTCAACCTGCAACCTTCTCCTGCCTCCTTGGTCTCCTTAATGACAGTTCATTAAATGCTAACACCTTCTTCCAAAGGAACCAGTAATTGGGTATTTATCTCCTGTATTCCCTGGAGAACGTGACCAACTGATTGAGCAATGTTTCATCCACCGGTCCCCTTGCAATTCTTGATTCACAGCCCTCACATTCTAAAGCAGGAGGCTGCACATTCCTCGTTTAAAAGGAAACAGATTTTTGGTCGAGAATAAACAATCAATCCATGAATTATGGTGACTTTCTAAGTATGAGATTGTCAACCGAGTATTTAACTGAAAGACTTTCAATTATACAGTGCCTTATCGCATCTCTCAGAGCATTTTGCATGAAATAAATTCAGTTGCAGTCACTGTAGGCAGCTGTAGCAGTAACTTTACACACAGCAAGTTCCCACAAACAGCAATGAGATAAGCAACTTGCTTTTTGATGGTATTGGTTGAGGGAAAGATGTTGGCCAGGGCACTGAAGAAAACACACTGCTGTCTGTCAAATAGATTCAGGGGATCTTTAACATCCACTTGAACCTGCACAATAGGAACACATGGCCTCACATTAACACTTCAAACAGAGGAGTTGGATTAGTAAATTTCACCTCCTCCTCTATTCTACCCAACCTGGGCAGACTATGTGGGTGCGGGAGGTAGGGAGGTTGGGTGCGGTGGGGGGTGCTGGTGTGGAAGAGGAGAATGCCTGGACAGGCAAAAAAAATAAGAATCATCACTATTGCCCCAGTGGCTCTTTGGGCAATAACTGCATTAAGGGACCAGCACAGATCAGAAGGTCTCTGGTTCAATGCCTGCCGTGTACTGAATGCCTTTGACCTCAGCCAGTCTGGCCAGGAGCCTTGGGCAAAGGAGGGGTAATTGATGGAATGACCCTTAATGAAAAGTCTACATGTGTCAAGACTGAGTAAATTGGGATGTGGGTGTCCTTGGCTGAGGTATCAGAGGTTTGCCAATCTGCATAGAATTGCGCACGGCACATTTTAGAAAGCAGGGGGAACTATTACCCTGGGGAATAAAATCCAGAGAGTTTGTCGGAAAAAAGTTAAGCCATATATCTTGTATAATAATGCCAGAGGCGGAGCTTCCACAAGACTGTTCACTGTCTCTGCACAACGTAGTCTCTGGGCTGAAAACACAACAGCTGCTTTGTTAAGGAAGATCTAGCTGAGCGACTCTCTGATTACCCTAGACTGGAATTGGTGTCCCTAGGATTATTTGTAGTTTGTGCTGTTGTTTTTTGAAGATATCTACCATCTCCTCAGCCTACCTCCACAACATGCTTTTGGTGGGCAAGCAGAGCTTCTTTGTCTGTTTCTATAAACCTGGGCAAAACTCTTGAGATTTCAGAGCCATAAGTTGATGTGATAGGAGCCAGTTACCTCAGTTGGCTAGATGACTAGAGTGCGGTGCTGAATAATGTTAACAGCATAGCGGGGAGGGGTTCTGTTGGATCCCGTGCCCTGGTTTGTTGGGACTTAAGGGTCTGGGTTGCACACTTGTTTCGAGGTGACCAAGTTGGTACCGAGACAGACAAGATCAGTGGACCACTCTTAGAAGAAACACATTCTGTTTATTTACAAAAGGAACTCAGCAGCTACACTTGTGTGCGTACAACTCAAAACTCTGTCTTTACTCCTCAGACTCTAACTCAAGGCTACTGACTACAGAGGTAGCCTGCGCTACTCTGCTATCGTGTACCAAGATAATGTGATCTTAAATTGTAACATTTGTCTCAAAGGTATATTGCACATCAGATTACTACATCCCTCCCCCTTTACTCAGAAATACATTTTATAATTTTTCTCAAAATATCAAATTATTCACACAGATAAATAATTTACAAAGTCAGTCTTTCTGGGGGTTTCCCTATATGTGTAGAACATTTCAGCTCTACAGCTTCTGATGTTTGATCCAGAACTTCTCTCACTGTAGTCATCTGAGCACCTGGTTCTTCAGCAGGTACCTGCAAGTCTGTTTCTTCAACTCTTTCAGGTCCAGTTGACCCTTTAGATACATCTGTACTTGGTTGAGTTCTTTCAACAGGAGTTATTGACTCAGTCATGAACACTGGTGAAATCATTTCTGGGTATTTTGTTTCTCCTCCTTTTATATGATCCACATGCCTCCGTATGACTCGAACTTCCACTTTCACATGGCAGGAAAGAGGTCCTGTTACTGCACTTATTTCACCAAACAACCATGTTGGTCCTTCTCTAAAATTCTTCATAAATACTTTCTCTCCCATGTTAAATGTCCTGTCATGACTTGTGACAGTCATGTCCGATTTTCTGACTTCCCTGACTCCTTTCCACCTTCCCCCCAGGTTTGGCATAATTAAGCTCAATCTCAATTGGAGATGCCGCTTCATCAACAATTCCGCAGGTGTGACACCTGTTGTTATATGAGGAGGTGGTTCTATAATGGAAAAGAAAACATGCTAGGTTAGTCGCTATAGAATCTCCAGACAATTTCTTCATACCAGATTTGAACATCTAAACTGCTCTCTCGGCCAGTCCATTTAAAGAAAGGTGGTATGATGAAGTTTTCACTTGAGTAATACTGTTGAGGCTGCGAAATTGGTGAAATTCAGCCCTTGTAAATACTATTCCATTGTCTGATATGACCACTTCAGATAGTCCGTTGATTGCGAAACTTTGTCGTAGCTTGTCTATTGTAGCAGAAGATGTCAGCGACTTCACTTCATATATGTCCATCCGTTTTGAATGTACATTGATGATAAGTAGAAACATTGTTCCCATAAAAGTTCCCACATAGTCGATGTGTACTCGCACCCATGGCCTTCCTGGTCACTCCCAGGGGTGTAATGGAGCTGTTGAAGGTAATTTCTGTACTTGCTGACACTGCATACAACTTCCCACTAAGTTCTCCATTCCTCCATCCATCCTAGGCCACCATAGATAGCTTTGTGCTCTTGCCTTCATTCAGGAAATTCTGGGATGTGCACTGTGAAGTTCAGGTAACAATGGCTTTCATCCTTTAGGAGGAACAATCACTTGTGCTCCCCACAATAAGATACCTTCCTGGCTGGTTATTTCATATCTTCTCTGAAAATACAGTTTCATTTAATCAGATTCTTGTTCTTGTGACCAATCATGAAGAACTCATTCTCGGACTTTGGATAAGACTCGGTCTCGACTTGTCCAATCTCTAATCAACCTAGCACATATTGGTGATGAGTCCAGGAAGCTCAATAATAAAACAAATTCTTGAGGAATTGGAACATCCTCATCTTTTACTTGCATGGGCAAATGACTAAGTGCATCTGCGTTTGCAATTTGACTTCTGGGTCTATGAATGAAATTATACTCATACGCTGCCAAGATCAATGCCCATCTTTGTATTCTTGCTGAGGCCATAGGGGGTATAGCCTTGTCTTTGCTGAATAAGCCCAGCAAGAGCTTGTGGTCTGACATGATAGTAAAATGACGACCGTGTACATACTGGTGAAACTAAAATGATTGATAGGCCTTCTTTTTCTATTTGAGGGTACCCCTCTTCTGCAGTATTGAGTGTTCTCAACACATATCCTATAGGCCGTTCTGGTCTATCATCCATTTGATGGGAAAGCACTGCTCCCACTCCACAGGAAGCTGCGTCACACGTTAATACTAGTTCTTTTTTTGGGTCAAAATGCGCTAGAAATGTAGATGATTGTAATAACTGTTTCATTTTTGTGAAAGCTTCTTCCTGTGGTGTTTGCCAAGACCATCGCTCATTTTTCTTGAGCAAGTTCTGTCAACAAATTAGGCAAGAAGCATCCATAGTAATTGATCATCCCCAAGAACGATTTAAGTCGGATGTAATCTTTGGTGCTGGGGCTTCTCTAATGGCTTCCACTTTTTCTTCAACTGGATGTAGGCCTTGTGAATCTACTTTGTGACCTAGATAGGTTACCTCTTTCGCTTGGAATGTGTACTTATTTTTTTTCAACTGCAATCCAACCTGTGAAAAGTGTTTCAAAACTCCTCCCAAGTTCATCAAATGCTCCTTTTCAGTGAGTCTAGTCACGAGAATGTCATCCAAATAAACTACAACGTGGGGCAATCCCTGTAGTAAACTTTCCATGGTTCCTTGGAATATGGCGCAAGCTGAAGATACACCAAAAGGTAAATGGGTATATTGGTACAATCCTTTCTGTATATTAATGGTTACAAACTTCTGTTAGGTCTTCTCTAATTCCAATTGTTGATAAGCATGACTCATATCAAGCTTCATTTAGGCAGTTCCACCTGTTAGTTTAGCATACAAGTCTTCAATTTTTGGTATGGGGTGTCTGTCCAACTTAACCACTTTATTGACTATTAATTTGCAGTCCCACAAATTCGAATGCTTGGGTCAGATTTGTGAATAAGTACAATTGGTACTGCCCAAAACTGTACTGGTTGTTTCACTCCAAGATTTTCTGTCCAGTTCAGCATCTACCTTTTCCTACATTACATAAGGTGCTGGTCTTGCCTTCATGAATCGTGGTGTTGCCTCTGGATCTACCTAATTTTTGCTCGTCGTCCCTCAATCCTTCCAAGTTCATCCTTGAAAACTGAGGAGTATTTTTGTAATTATTTATTCCCTATGAGTGAAGATTCCTACTCCATTGTTCTGTGTGAGTGAAGTTTCCTACTCCATTGTTCTGTGTGAGTGAAGTTTCCTACTCCATTATTCTGTGTGAGTGAAGTTTCCTACTCCATTGTTCTGTGTGAGTGAAGTTTCCTACTCCATTGTTCTGTGTGAGTGAAGTTTCCTACTCCATTGTTCTGTGTGAGTGAAGTTTCCTACTCCATTGTTCTGTGTGAGTGAAGTTTCCTACTCCATTGCTCTGTATGAGTGAAGTTTCCTACTCCATTGATCTGTCTGAGTGAAGTTTCCTACTCCATTGATCTGTCTGAGTGAAGTTTCCTACTCCATTATTCCCTATGAGTGAAGATTCCTACTCCATTGTTCTGTATGAGTGAAGTTTCCTACTCCATTGTTCTGTATGAGTGAAGTTTCCTACTCCATTGTTCCCTATGAGTGAAGATTCCTACTCCATTGTTCTGTATGAGTGAAGTTTCCTACTCCATTGTTCCCTATGAGTGAAGATTCCTACTCCATTGTTCTGTATGAGTGATACAAACACAAATCTTTCTTTTTCAGCAAATACAGATCCCACATGTCCAAGGCCCAGATGGAATTTTGAACTCAAGCTCCAGGTTTCAAATCTCTTGATCCTTTACAGAGAATTTTAGTTACTTGTCATATTCTGATTGTAACTTTTAACTATACACAGTGTTTATAAAGTCAGTGTGCAACTTTAAACTGTTACAACTTTGGATGTACATGATAGAAGCAAACCGTAAATAGGATCTGGAAGCATAATGCATCCAGTTTGTTTGGCATTAATGTTAATAATACTGTGGCTAATGAAAATAGTGACAGTGGAAGGAAAGGTGTGTGATGGCTGGCAGATCTGTAGCTCGAGAAGAAAATTCACTGCTCCTTATAGGAAAGGTTAGCAATGGGACAAGAAAGTTTTCCTATTATGTGCACAGAGGGAGGTCTTGTGGTGCAGTGGGTAGCATCACTACCTCTTGGCCAGAAACTGTGGGTTCTGGGTGAGGTGATGGTGTAGTGGTATTGTCACTGGACCACAGACCCAGAGTAATGTTCTGGTGACCTGAGTTCAAATCCTGCCACAGCAGAATTCAATATTTTTTTTTAAATCTGGAATTAAAAGTCTAATGATTATGAAACCATTGTCAATTGTTGTAAAAACCCATCTGGTTCACTAATCCTCTTTAGGGAATGAAATCTGTTGTCCTTACCTGGTCTGGCCTCCATGTGACTCCAGACCCAATTGACTCTTAAATACCCTCTGAAATGGCCTAGCAAGCCACTCAGTTGTATCAAGCCGCTACAAAGACTCAAAAAAGGAATTAAACTAGACGGACCACCTGGCATCGACCTAGGCACTGGAAATGACAACGGCAATCTCAGCCCTGTCGACCCTGCAATGTCCTCCTTACTAACATCTGGGGGCTACTGGGAGAGCTGTCTCACAGGCTAGTCAAGCAACAGCCTGACATAGCCATCCTCATGGAATCATATCTGAATCTGAGAAAATGTCCCAGATTCCACCATCACCATCCCTGGGTAGGTCCTGTCCCACCGGCAGGACAGACAGAGCAGAGGTGGCAATTCCAGTGGTATACAGTTGGGAGGGAGTTGCCCTAGGAGCCCCCAACATTGGCTCCGGACCCCATGTCTCATGGCATCAGGTCAAACAGGGGCAAGGAAACCTCCTGCTGATTACCATGTACTGCCCTCCCTCAGCTGATAAATCAGTGCTCTTCGATGTTGAACATCACTTGGAGGAAGCACTGAGAGTGGTAAGGGCACAGGATGTACTGTGGGTGGGGGACTTCAATGTCCATCACCAAGAGTGGCTCGGTAGCAGCACTACTGACTGAACTGGCCGAGTCCTAAAGGACATAACTGCTAGACTGGGTCTGCTGCAGGTGGTGAGGAAACCAACAAGAGGGAAAAACATACTTGACCTCATCCTCACCAACCTGCCTGCCACAGATGCATCTGTCCATGACAGTACCCGTAGGAGTGACCACCTCACAGTTATTGTGGAGACGAAGTCCCGCCTTCACATTGAGGATACCCTCCATTGTATTGTGTGGCACTACCCACGTGCTAAATGTGATAGATTTTTAACAGATCTAGCAACTCAAGACTGGGCATCCATGAGGCTCTGTGGGCCATCAGCAGCAGCAGAATTTAATGCAACCACAATCTGTAACCTCATGGCCCAGCATATCCCTCACTCTACCTTTACCATCAAGTCAGGGGATCAACCCTGGTTCAATGAAGAGTGCAGAAGGGCATGCCAGGAATAGCACCAGGCATACCTAAAAATAAGGTGTCAACCTTGTGAAGCTGTAACACAGGACTACTTGCGTGCCAAACAGCATAAGCAGCAAGTGATAGACAGAGCTAAGTGATCCCACAACCAACAGATCAGATCTAAGCTCTGCATTCCTGCCACATTCAGTTGTGAATGGTGGTGGGCAATTAAACAACTTACTGGAGGACGAGGCTCCACAAATATCCCCATCCTCAATGATAGAGGAGCCCAGCATAGCAGTGCAAAAGATAAGGCTGAAGCATTTGCAACAATCTTTAGCCAGAAGTGCCGAGTGGATGATCCATCTCGGCCTCCTCCGGAGGTCCCCAGCATCACAGATGCCAGTCTTCAGCCAATTCGATTCACTCCACGTGATAACAGGAAACGGGTGAAGGCACTGGATACTGCAAAGGCTATGGGCCCTGACAATATTCCGGCAATAGTACTGAAGACTTGTGCTCCACAACTTGCCACGCCCCTAGCCAAACTGTTCCAGTATAGCTTCAGTACTGGCATCTACCCGGCTATGTGGAAAATTGCCCAGGTATGTCCTGTACATAAAAAGCAGGACAAATCCAACCTGGCCAATTACCGCCCTATCAGTTTACTCTTGATCATCAGTAAAGTAATGGAAGGGGTCATCAACAGTGCTATCAAGCTGCACTTGATAGTAATAACCTGCTCACTGATGCCCAGTTTGGGTTCTGCTAGGGCCACTCAGCTCCTGACCTCATTACAGCCTTGGTTCAAACATGGACAGACCAACTGAACTCCCGAGGTGAGGTGAGAGTGGCTGCCCTTGACATCAACGCTGCATTTGACCGAGTGTGGCATCAAGAAGCCCTAGCAAAACTTGAGTCAATGGAATCAGGGGGAAACTCCACTGCTGGCTGGAGTCATACCTAGCACAAAGAAAGATGGTTATGGTTGTTGGAGGTCAGTCATCTCAGCTCCAGGACATCACTGCAGGGGTTCCTCAGGGTAGTGTCTTAGGCCCAACCGTCTTCAGCTGCTTCATCAATGACCTTCCCTCCATCATAAGGTCAGAAGTGGGGATGTTCGCTGATGATTGCACAATGTTCAGCACCATTCGTGACTCCTCAGATACTGAAGTCCATGTCCAAATGCAGCAAGACTTGGACAATATCCAAGCTTGGGCTGACAAATGTCAAGTAACGTTTGTGGCTCACAAGTGTCAGGCAGTGACCATCTCCAACAAGAGAGAATCCAACTTGATGTTCAATGGCATTACCATCAGTGAATCCCCCACTATTAACATCCTGGGGGTTACCATTGACCAGAAACTGAACTGGACTAGCCATATAAATACTGTGGCTACAAGAGCAGGTCAGAGGTTAGGAATCGTGCGATGATTAACTCACCTCGACTCCCCAAAGCCTGTCCACCATCCACAAGGCACGGGTAAAGAGTGTGATGGAATACTCCCCACTTGTCTGGATGAGTGCTGCTCCTACAACACTGAAGAAGCTGGACACCGTCCAGGACAAAGCAGCCCACTTGACTGGCACCACATCCACAAATATTCACTCCCTCCACCACTGATGCACTGTAGCAGCAGTGTATACCATCTACAAGATGCACTGCAGGAATTCACCAAGGCTCCTTAGACAGCACCTACCAAACCCACGAACACTATCACCGAGAAGGACAAGGGCAGCAGATAGATGGGAACACCACCACCTGGAAGTTCCCCTCCAAGTCACTCAGCATCCTGACTTGGAAATATATCGCTGTTCCTTCACTGTTGCTGGATCAAAATCCTGGAACTCCCTCCCTAACAGCACTGTGTGTGTACCTATGGACTGCAATGGTTCAAGAAGGCAACTCACCGCCACCTTCTCAAGGGCAATTAGGGATGGGCAATAAATGCTGGCCCAGCCAGCGAAGCCCACATTCCGTGAATTAATTTTTAAAAAGTCCCACTTCGGGGCTTGATGCCCACAGAAGGTTCATTCATAACTAGGCCAAACAGGTTGATTATCAGCCTGCAAATCCTCCTTATAAACCTGATGGCAGGTGGTAAGAGTGGGAGAGTTTCCTGGTCAGCCATCCTGCAGAAGGCAATGGCAAACCAAGGCAGCACTTTGCTAAGCATAATCATGGCCCGATCCAATGGTAGTCCAAAGTTGCGAACGTCCTCTTAGGCCACGTTATCAGGAGGAGGATGTGTACATGCAAAGGCAGCTTTAAAGTTGAACAAGGGCTTCATAAATTCACTTTTGGGGTTGGCATGAAAAGGATGTTATCAATAGGAGGCCTGTTCTGCGCAGCGCCTGATGTTCATTCTCATTGTGTGTAATGGAACTGCAATATTTATACACTGGAAAATAGCACCCAACAACAATGTGCGGGAAAAAAGTTGAAGAATTTAATTGCTCGGTTGCCTGCAGCTTTTTTCTTGCTACTCTTGATTCACAGTTAATGTAATGGAACATCATAAATTACACAACGTGCAAAGGGTGTCAATCAATTGATTGTTTTGCCTTGAGACACAGGAAACCGTAGCGGAGCAATGTCATCAAATGTGATGCTTCAGAAGTTGGCCAGGCTTTCACGTGTTATATTGGAGGGATTTTTTTATATATTGGAGAGCTGAACAGATGCGCCCAAATAGAGTGCTAATAATTCCTTTCTGCACGTGGAGATTGAACGGATGAAGAATGATGCTTGTTTTTTCAGCACTCCTTCAACAAATCTACACCTTCACTAAAATTCATTCACACTCCACAATTACCTATTGCTAATGTTGTCAACAAATCTCCAGTTCTGTTGACAATTAAATTATCAGTTGGAGAGAAACTCTAACGCAAAAGATTGAGTACAAATTTCCACCAGAATCTAGTCAGCTGAAAAACTACTCTTTCTAACCATCCCCCTCCGCCCCCCGGCCCCAGCAACCCCCACCAGCCCTGAATACCAGAGGAACAAAGCTATTAGCACAAATCATCTCACAGTCGATTAAATAATTACTTTAATGGATTGGACACTTACATAACCTGGAGACTGAAAATCAGAAAAAAGACAAAACTGTGCTGATTCACAGGCGGGAATTTGTAAGAGGGCTGTTTGGGACATGTTTTACATAAAGGTTCTACATAAATGCAAGCTGTCACATTAATGAAACACATGAGCAAAGGGCTATGAGCTCCAGATGTTAGAAAGAAGTCATAGTCTATATGGAGATGCCTCACATTCCTAAACCTAGGCAAGTTAGGACAAAAGGCCAAGGCCTATAGTAAAGCAAGAAAGTACACACATTTACATAGTTCCTTTCAAGACATCCACAAGCACTTTACAGCCAATGAAGTACTTTTTTAGTGTTGTCACTGTTATAATGTAGGAAACGCAGCAGCCAATTTGTGCACAGCAAGCTCCCACAAACAGCAAAGTGATAACGGCCAGGTAATCTGCTTATAGTCATAATGGCTGCAGAACAAATGTTGCCCAGGACACTGGGCAGAACTCCCCCGCTCTCCATCGAAATACTGTTATAGGATCGCTTGCAGGGGAAGACAGGACCTTGGTTTAATATCTATTCTGACAGACGGCACCTCTGACAGTGCAGCACTCCCTCAGTACTTCACTGAAGTGTCAGCCTGTTTGGTAACATTCGGAAATATCAGGTCAATTAAGCAAGCGGTCAGTTGAGTTTTAAACATGTGTAAGTCAAGGGAGCAAGGAGACACTGGGGGAGGTAAACAGTCCTCTAGTTTTGCAATTCTAAACAGGAGCGATGTTTGCTGTGGGAACGGGGGCACTGTGGGGTGGGGGGGCGTTCCAAGGAGAAGTTCCAATTGAGGAACAAACATTTTACCAGAGAAATATACTAAAAGCATATCTACTTAATCTGGTGTCAAACCTGGATACATGTGATTATGAAAAAATGTGTTTGTAATCAATAATATATAAATAGTTGAATAATAATTTAAGCTGATTGGCAAAAATCAAGGGAAAATGAGGAGAATTTTTCTCACTCAGGCTCACTTACGATCTGGAACGCAGTGCCTGAGCGAAGGATGGAAGCAGATTCAATTGTAACTTTCAAAAGAGGAATGGAGAAGTACTTGAAATGGAAATATTTTTGGGGCTATGGAAAAGAGGAGGGGAGGTGGGACTAATTGCATAGCTCTCTCAAACAGCTGGCACAGGCATGGTGGGCCGAATGGACTCCTGCTGTTCTGTAGCATTCTGTGAAATAATGAAGGTTCAACCATGACTATTACATATGTTCTGCCATTGGATCCATTCAGGGCCCTGTGCAATTGTTCAGTCCTAAAGCTGCTTCTGTTCCGAAAGACTGTGCTGTGGTAGGAGACCGTATGATGAGATTACACTTCAACAGTGAGGAATGTGGGAATGGGGGGATATATCTGCAGAACTGCGTATTTGAAGTAAGAAGGAGCCAGGGAGGAGAATTCAGAAGAGCCCGATTGCACATTGTAGGATTGTGTACAATTACAGCACAGAAAAAGGCCATTCGGCCCAACTGGACTATGCCAGTGTTTATGCACCACACAAGGTTCATCTCATCTTACTTCATCTTGCCTTATCAACATATCCTTCATATTCCTTTCTCCTTCATACAGTTATCCAGCCGTAACTCAGTTGGTTGCACTGTCATCCCCTGACTCAGAGGATTGTGGGTCCACCTCCCACTCCAGAGATCACAGCGGATACAATGGGAGTGCTGCACTCTCTGAAGTACTGTTTGCCGGTTGAGATGTTAAAGTGAGGCCCTGCCTGCTCTCTCAGGTGGATGAAAAAAAATCCTGTAGCCCTACTATGGGGAAAAATACACTAGGGAGTTCTACCGGTGTCCTGACCAATATTACACCCTCAATCAACATTACAAAAACAGGTTAGCTGGTCAAGATCACATTGCTGTTTGTGGGATCTTTCTGCGTGCAAATTGGCTGCTGTATTTCCTAAATTACAACAGCGACTAATACTTCAAAAGCATTTCATTGGCTGTAACGTGCTTTTGGACATCCTGAGAAGGTGCTACATAAATGCAACACTTTCTTGTTCTTCTAGCTTCCCCATAACCTAATTTAATTTAAAGCTGATATTATCTTCATTTCCGCTCACCCCCTTCCATTTCACAGTGTTTATGAATGACTGCACGAGGGAGGAAATGTCTTTACATGCTGTTAAACGTTGTCATGATAAGCTGTCCTGCTAAGAAACCACAGGGAAATTTAACTGAAATGAACTTCCAGAGTTAATGAAATGGGGTAGACAGATGAGGGGACAAGCAGTGGGATAGCTGGTACTAAGTCAATGAATGAGGACATGGGACATGCATCGCAACCTAACAACGAAGGCTGAAAGCAACATCACACAAAATTGTCATTAAAATCTCGTGCAACGATTGCATTAGTAGGCCAGCCAGCCAGTAAAACTCTACAGCAGACAAACTATACCACGAGGCATACGGGTCAGGAAGATTTACATGAAGAAACATGTGCCCTCACCCTGGGGTCATTCACTGAAACATCAGTGAAACAATTTAACAACTGACCTGTGTTGCACAACTGTTTGCTGAAATGGTTTGGCAGTAAGGGCTGAGCGGTCAGGAGTGTGGAAACGCAGCTCCTTTCTGGTGTGAGGTGGGGTCCCCCAGCACAACAAGCTCTCACAGTCCCAGTAAAGTCAGGGGCTCTTGCTTACTGGCTGCCTGCTGTACCTTTGCCAATAGACGGAGCAAGGATTGCAGGAAGTTCGCTTGCACGCACAATGGACAGCAGCCAGAAATGTTGGCAGCTTCCAACGCTGCCAATGTATAGGATGCTGACAAAGGAGCACGACCTTATCAGCTGGGTCTCAGCGCCAGTAACACTTTGTTTAATTTGAACAGCATCACCAAAATAGGACTACAATTTTGTTGTTTTATTAAGGATATTCATTCTCAAGATGCAGATGTCAATATAGATCAATATTTATCGCCCATCCCTATTTGCCTTGAAATGGTGTATCAGGTTTTATCGCAGTTTTGTGGGATGTTACTTAACCTAATTTAACTTTAACCAGCTATTACCTCAGCCCTCGTTCATCCCCCTCCATTTCACTATTTTTGTAGCGGTTTGATACGACTGACTGGCTTGCTCGGCCACTTCAGAGGGCAGTTCAGAGTTAATCACCTTGGTGTGGGCCTGGGGTCGCGCCTAGACCAGACTGGTTTAGGTTTCCTCTCCAAAAGGGCGTGAATGAATAATCAGTCAGCTTTTCACAACAATCCAGCAGCTTTATGGCCATTTTAACCATCAGTAGGTTTTTTATTTCCAACTTTTTTCAAATCGAATTCGAACTCACAAACTGACCTGGTGGAATTTGATTCTCATGTTCTCTCGGATTGTTAGTCCAGGCTTCTGAGTTAATAGTCCAGCCACATAACCATGTCATTACTGTTCCACTGAAACAAAGAAGAGTCTGGAACATAGGCCAGAATCTTCAGGTCGGCGTGCGGGAGCGGGCCCCACTCGCCGGCGTGTAAAATGACGCGCGGTGACATCGGGCGTGCATCCCAACGTCATCACGCGCCATTCAGATCTTCAGTTCAGCGGGCCCACACCAGAGTCGGCTGTGCGCTCACCAAACTGTCAAAGACCTATTAAGGCCATTTAAAAACTAATTAAAGTAATTAACTCTTAAGGTTGGCAGGTAGCCGAAGAGCCCAGGCGGCCTTCGCATTTCTCATGAAACCTCATTCATGGGCGGAATGAAGTTTCATGAAGGAATTATAATTCAAATAAATGTTTTTATTACAGTTCATTGACATGTCCCAGCTCATTCACATGAGGGGACACGGCTTAAAATTTTTTTTTTTCTCATTAAAATCTTTGATAATCAAACTAATCTCTCTGAGGTAGCTCTGTGCCTCAGGGAGATTTCTGCAAGTGCAGGCCCCGACTCAGCCTACTCCCCCCACCTGTACAGGGAGTGCTGAGCACTTCTGGGTGCGTGTCATGCTGGGTGGGCCTTAATTGGCCTGCCCACATAAAATGGCGACACACAGCTGATCGCAGTCGGCGATCGGCTGTGCGCCCGTCTGCGCTTGTCCCCGCTCAGCCCCCCTGACAGGGAGAAAATTCTCCCCATATGCTCAGCTGAAGCAGTGATAAAACGCTGTGTGGTAATCTGAGGTGTAATACACCTTTAAGAGAATGTGAGCAGATTGACCACGTGACTGTAAGACCCAATAGCTGTGTAACATGGGCTACTATGTTAATGTTAGTCTAGAGTAGGGTCTGGTTCGGGAAGTACACATCATGTTAGTGCTCTGTTGTTTGTGTAAATAAATAATATGTGCTTCATTTCATAATGGGGTCTGCATCTACAGTATATTGTAATCGACTCACCTGCCGACAGGTAAGCGAGCAACCAGTTCACAAACAAAGCGACCCCGGAGTAGAACCATAACAACTGGTGATGAGGTAAAACATGACCAGTCGACGACACCAAGGAAAGGTGCGAAAACTCAACTGAAGTGAATTAACCGTGCCCTGCAGGCCAATTGTAAGTAAAGCTCTTACTATAGTCGTCGAAGTTACCTCCCTCCAGTACGCCATAATTTGGCTGTATCGATCCGTTTGATCAGACCACCAATGACTGGTTACATTATATTAAACACCTCACATTTTTCTTTGGTCAACAATATATCAAGGGAGGATAAGAGGTGGGCGATCCTCTTATCAATATCTGGCAGTAAGGCATACGGCCTAATGCATAGTCTATAGGTACCCAACACCCCAGATTCCAAGAGCTTTGTTGAGTTGGTGAATCTTGTGAAAAGCCATTTTCAGCCGAAACCCTCGGTAACAACGCAACGTTTTAAATTCAATTCCAGGTGTCGCACCCCTGGAGAGACAGTCGCTTGCTATGTAGCAGCCTTAAAACAACTGACAGAGACTGAGAATTCAGGATGTTGATTAATGACATGTTAAGAGACCAATCAGTGTGTGGGATTAACGAAGATGCCATTTGAAAATGGTTGTTGTCAGAAACAAATTTAAACTTCAGCAAGGAGCTGGAGTTGGTGCTCGCAATGGAGAGCACAGTCAGGGACTCAGAGGGAATGAAGGGAGCACAAAATGGCGCCGTTCTTCATGTCAGGAGGGAGGCACCAGTTAGAAATGGCGCGGAAGCACAGAGCTCCGCGGATAGGTGGGAAAAGCCGCCATTAATAGACCAGCAAAAATCAATGGCTTAACGGATAAAAACCACATTAATAATAGAAGAATTAGAACCAGGCAGCCTACAAACAAACGACAATGTGAAAGAACCAAGTGTTTCTGCTGCCATCGCAATGGGCACATTATGTGATATCATGAAGAAAGATTTGAGGCCAAATTTCAAACAAAAAGGCAGAAGTTATGAAATTTATGTAATGGAGGAACCAGAAGAAACAGAGTCAGATATTTACTTGCTACACAACTTAAAAATGGGTAAAACAGAGCCAATCTACGTGACAGTAGAAGACAACAGAAAACCCATTCAAATGGAGATGGATACAGACACATCCATGACAGCCATAGGGGAACACACGTTTAAGTATCTGAATGGAGGAGGCCACTCACTAAAGCTGGAAAACTCAGGTGCTAGACTAAAGACATATACTGGCAAAGACTTTCAAGTAAAAGGTATATGCGAAGTTCCAGTACAATATAGAAGCCAGTCTGTTAACCTACCCCTGATACTGGAAGCAGGAGGGGGTCCAACTTGGTCAGAACCAGCTTAAGGAAATAAAGTTGGAGTGGACTGAGATTTTTCAACTCAGGATGAAAGATCTGCAAGAATTATTACAGAAATATGCCTCTGTGTTCAGGGAAGAGCGCAGAAGGATTCAGGGGCTGTAAACTAAAATCCACGTGGATCCTGGGGCAACTCCCAGGTATTTGAAGGCGAGGCCAGTCCTCTATGTATTACGAGAACAAGTGGATATTGAATTGGACAGATTGGAAAGGTTGGGAGTCTTACAACCTGTACAATTTTCCAAATGGATAGCGCCCATTGTTCCAGTACTAAAACCTGACCAGAGTGTGTGAATATGCAGGGACTACAAGTTAACCGTTAACAAAGTGGCCAGACCTGAGAGACACCTTATGTGAAAAATTTGATGAATTGTACTCCAAGTTGGCGGGGGAACCACATATATGAAACTCGACGTGAGCCACGCTTACCAACAAGAGCGAGAAAAGGCCGCTTGGGATTTGTGCCATTTTCCACTGGACTATGAAAAATTTACTCCAAGGTCTACCCCATATGGTGCTTTATCTCGATGATGTCCTAGTAACAGGATTAACTGATGAAGAACACTTGGTTAACTTGGAAGAGGTACTGAAGTGTTTCTCACAAGCTGGAGTATGCTTGAAAAGGGAAAAAGTGTATCTTCCAAACAAAGGAAGTGATTTATTTGGGTCATAGGGTCAACTTGCAGGGCCTTCACCCAGTAGAAGACGAGGTGAGAGATATTCATGAGGCGCCAGCACCCAAAAATGACACAGAACTCAAGTCCTTCTTAGGAATGGTTAACTACTACAGTCATTTTCTCCCAAATTTGTCAGCAGTACTGGCTTCATTATACGGTATACTCAAGAAAAACCACAGATGGACTTGGCAAGCCCACAACAACAGGCTTTTACAGCAGTAAAGCAGTTACTACATTCATTGGCCCTGTTGGTACAATTCGATCCAAAGAAAGAATTGATTTTAACCTGCGATGCATCCTCTTACGGAGTAGGGGCAGTACTCTCCCACCAGATGTCGGATAGCTCTGAATGGCCCATTGGCTATGTCTCAAGAACACTCAGTGTGGCAGAACGAAGATGCTCACAAATAGAGAAGGAAGGCTTATCCATTGTATTTGGCGTTAAGAAATTCCACCAATACATGCATGGTCGCCACTTCACCATCATATCCGACCACAAGCCACTACTAGGCTTGTTTGGGGAAGATAAGGCAATATCCCCAATTACCTCGGCATGCATCCAAAGGTAGGCACTGATTCTAGCTGCTTACGAATATACTTTTATCCACCGGCCGGGAAGCCAGATTGCCAATGCCAACTCGCTGAGCCGTTTACCTCTAAAGAACAGCAATTCGAATGTCCCCTTCCCTCAAGAACTTGTCTTGTTATTAAACTTTCTTGATTCATCACCAGTGAATGCCAAACAAATCAGAGAATGGACCAACCGTGATCCAGTTTTGTCCCTCGTCAGGGAACAAGTCTTACAGGGATGGTCTAACAAGCCAAAGTTGGACGAGATGAAGCCCTATTTTAACAGGGGATACGAGCTCACCTGCCAGGATGGCATCTAACTGTGGGCAGCGAAAGTCATTGTGCCTCCCAGAGGAAGGCAACCATTATTGATGGAATCGCATAGCACTCACCCTGGCATTTCCAGAATGAAAATGTTGGCGCACAGCTACTTATGGTGGCCAGGGATGGACACTGAAATCGAAAACATGGCCAAGAGCTGCATGCAGTGCCAACAGGTGCAGAAATTGCCTCCTTCTGCTCCACTGCATCCTTGGGAATGGCCCAGAAGGCCATGGGTCCGCCTCCACGTTGACTACGTGGGGCCTTTTTTGAGCACAATGTTCCTTTTACTTATTGACGCTCATTCCAAATGGATGGATGTACATGAGGTGAGATCACCCACATCTGCCACCACCATAGACAGATTGCATCAGAATTTTGCGATACTCGGTTTACCAGAGATAATAGTGTATGATAATGGAACGGCATTCGCTAGCGGGGAATTCCAAAGATTTACAAGTCTCAACGGCATAACGCATGTTAAGACCTCACTATGTCACCCTGCATCCAATGGGTTGGCCGAGAGGGCGGTCCAGATCCTCAAGGCCGGAATGAAAAACCTAGATGGATTCTACACAACGAAGTTATCACATTTCCTGCTCAGCTATAGGAGGACGCCACATACGACCACTGGTATTGCCTCCACAGAGTTATTAATGAAGAGACGTCTCAGAACACGCTTGAGCCTCATAAGGCCAAATTTAGTAGGGAGGGTACAGAGAAGTCAGGAGGCCCAGAAAAATGAAAATGATTACCACAGTCATGAAAGAAACTTCACTGAAGGCAATGGTGAGGTGGTACTGTCGCTGGACAAGTAATCCAGAGACCCAGAATAATGCTCCCACAATCTGGGTTTGAATCCCACCAAGGCAGATGGTGGAATTTGAATTCAATAAAAATCTGGAATTAAAAGTCCAAAGATGACCATTGTCGATTGTTGTAAAAACCCATCTGGTTTGCTAATGGAAAATAAATCTGTTGTCCTTACTTGGCCTATATGTGACTCCAGATCCACAATGTGGTTGACTCTGAAATGGCCTAGCAAGCCACTCAGTTGTAACAAAAAAGGAATGAAACTGGATGGAGACTAGTCAAGCAACATAATCATCCATACAGATAATGTCCCAGACTCCACCCGCACCATCATACAGTTGGGAGGGGATTTGCCCTGGGAGTCCTCAACATTGACTCTGGACCCCATCAGGTCAAACAAGAACAAGGCAACCTCAGATCAACAAGAAAAGGCACGTCAAACATTCCTGTTGGAGTCGACACAGGTAGATGGAACTCCTCTTGCTTTGGAAGTGCCTGTAGAACCCACTGAGCCTGAGAGAGTTAAAGGGGCCTAGTGGACAAATAACTCCTGAGGGGGAGGCCTCAGTTGATACATTTGAAAAGCCTCCTGAGAGACTGAATTTGTAAATAGTTTATTTATCTAAATAGTTAATATATTGTAAAATGTACTTTCAAGTAAAGGGGGAGGGATGTGGTAACTGAGGCGTAATACATCTTTAAGAGAATGTGAGCAGATTGACCACATGACTGTAAGTCCCAAAAGCTGTGTTGTGTGGGCTACCATTAGCCTAGAGTACGGTCTGGTTGGAGAAGCATACATCATGTTAGTGCTCTGTTGTTTGTGTAAATAAATGGCATGTGCTTCATTTCATATTGGTCTCTCCGTCTGCAGTATATTGTAATCAACTCACCTGCCGACAGATAAGTGTGCAACTGGTTCGCGAGCAAAGCGACCCCATAGTAGAACATAACATGCTGATTAAAATATGCTTGTGGAGTTTTCACAACATTATTCTCTGAAACCATGCAAACGATTACTGACATGTTAACAGCCCAACAGTAGTTCAACCCTTCGTGATAACTTCATTGCTACAGAGTCCCCATCTAGGTTTAAGATCTCCAGGGCTGGACCATGTAATCTAGGCTGAGACTAAAGTGCAGTACTGAGGGAGTGCTGCATTGTCAAAGGTTTTATTTGAAGCTTTATATGAAGCTCTGGCTGCCCGTTCAAGTGGAAGCTAAGGTACACAGCTATGCTAATCAAAGACAGAGTCTTCTGTCTGTTCTCCCTTTAAGCAAAAAAAACAGATGAACCGGACATTTGTTTCACTGTAGTTTGTGGAACGTTACTAGCCTGGAATTGTTTTTATGCATGGAAACAAACCATTCGGCCCATCTAGTCTGTGCCAGTGTTTATACTCCACACGAAGCTCCTTCCACTTGACTTCACCTCACCCTATTAACCTTCTATTCCTCTCTCCCACGTGTGTTCATCCAGCTGCCGCTTACCAGCACCTATGCTATTCCCCTCAATCACTCCCTGTGGTGGCAAGTTCCTCATTCCAACCACTCTCTGGATAAAGAAGTTACTCCTGAATTCCTTATTGGATTTATTAGTGACTATCTGATATTTGTGACCACTTATCTTTGACTCCCCCGCAAGTGAAAACATCGTCTGTATATCTTGTGTATTCAAACCTCTTCTTAAAAGCTTCTTTTAGGCCACCCCTCAGCCTTCTTTTTCCTACATGACTTCCCTCTGAAGTCTTATGTTGCAGTGGATGGTGTCCTGGCCTCTGAGCCAGAGGGGCTGGTTCAAGTCCCATTCCAGACTTAATGGCCATGGAAGGTGCATTCATCATGTGGCCGAACAGGTTGATTATCAACCTGCAAATCCTTCCAACACATGCCAGTGGCAGGCAGTCAGAGTGGGAGAGATTCCTAGTCAGTCATGTGATGGAAAAAGCCCTCAACCCATCACTATCCATAGCTCCAGACTACAATATGCATGTCTAAGTGCATGTTTCCATAGCAACTTGGAATCCCGAAGTGAACTGTAACACACCACCACCACAACAGTCGCTCAGTTAAATATTGACAATTGCATGTGAAGAGATTTGAGTAGGAGTGATAAGGCATTTTACAAATGCACGATTCTTCTTTCGCTATTTTCTGACTTGTTAAGCTGTATCCATATGTATCTTGGTATCCCTTTAACATCACTCGCTATAGTTGCAGTTCTTTTGCTAAGGTCAATTAGAGGTCTGACTGGCTTCCTCATTTCTATATTTTTAAGGTTTGATATGGAGATATGCATGTGTGGCAGTCGACACTTCACTACATACTCACCCGACTCAATGAGGGTGAAATTGGTCTTCAGTAGTCATTGGTGATGGCAAATGGGATTGACTTCAATGGTAAAGGAAATTAGGTGGAATAAGATGAGGGACTGATTTGCGCTGATACCCAAAACCAATTTTACCACAAAATGTTTCGACAGAAAGATCAAGGCCAGCAGCCCATGCTGACATGTTATAAGGCAAGAATCCATCTTGAGGTTGACTCATGTTGGTAGAGATGGAGAAAAATATCCAAGTGGTAAACCAAAAAAAAAACAACCACAGCTTTAATTATAATCCTCAGCCATGGGTGTTCTAAATGTGTCCTCCACAAAGGTAGGACATTGCCTCAATTATAAAGGCCTGTGACCCCCAAACCTAACCCAAGCAAAGATATATTTTACTTGCAGCAGTGCAGCAGTACAAAGGAGATAAGCTGCTCATGTGCTACGATGCCCCAGGATCCAGCAGCTCCACAGCTCCAAAAGTGGCCATTCTTCATCCCAAAGCTCAGAATTCTATGTCGCTCAGCATGAACATGGAGGAATCGGGTTGGCAGCTTAGTTTGATTTAAATAACGAGTAAAATTGGGTGGGGTGTAAACCCAATTTGCCTTGATCCCATCAGCTCACTGTGGAGTGGGTTAGGAGAATCTCCCCCCATTCATCAGAGTGAAGTGCAATCCTATCTCCATCCAACATTCCTACAACTCTCACTGCCATAAGGTCCCCCGATGATCTTTAGGAAGTAGTGGAGCACAGTGATAATACTCCCAACTCTGAGTTAGAAGGTAGTGGGTTCGAGATCCGTTCCAGAGACTTGAGCAAACAATCCAGGCTGACACCCCAGTGCTGTCTTTCGGATATCTGCCCTCTCAAGTGAACATAAAAGATGTCATGGCCAATATTTATCCCTCAAATAATATCTACAATGGATCATTTGGTTAATAGTGTCATGGCTGTCCTGGGATCTTGATATGCTACATTTCCTACATTACACAGTGACCGCGCTTCAAAGTATTTCATTGCTGTGATGAACGCTGTAATGTCCTGGGGTTGTGAAAGGCGTTACATAAAATGCAAGCCTCCCTTTTTCACTCCCTAGCCAGGGGACATGGAGGCCAATCTTAACATTCCCACTGTCACTCTGGCTGAAGTCAGCTAACTCAGCGGAGGAAGGGTTGGAACCCGTCACCTATCTGATGAACAGGCAGCTCAGGAGCCTAACATGGGCTGAGCACATTCAGTTTAAAACTGAAAAAATGGGCTGAATCTTACTGAGGTGTCTGTATCTTGCTTGCCGGCTGGCGAGCTGGCAAACTGGCGAGAGACCTGTGCTGCGCCTCTTTTCAGGAAGGCCCACAAACCACAAGTCAATAAGGCAGTGACGAGGCCAGTGTGGGCCTTCCCCTGGAATCAAGAGCCTGGTGGTGGAAGTCTTGCCTACCAAGCACTGCTGGCCAGTTAGATGCCGGCAGTTCCTTTTGAATTTTCCCTGCGAGTCCTCAACATCGACTCTGGACCCCATGAAGTCTCATGGTATCAGGTCAAACATGGGCCAGGAAACCTCCTGCTCATTACCACGTACCGCCCTCCCTCAGCTGATGAATCAGTGCTCCTCCATGTTGAACACCACTTGGAAGAAGCACTGAGGGTGGCAAGGGCACAGAATGTACTCTGGGTGGGGGACTTCAGTGTTGATCACTAAGAGTGGCTCAGTAGCACCACTACTGGCCGAGCTGGCTGAGTCCTAAAGGACATAGCTGCTGGACCGGGTCTGCGGCAAGTGGTGAGGGAACCAACAAGAGGGAAAAGCATACTTGACCTCATCAACCTGCCTGCCACAGATGCATCTGTCCTTGACAGTATCGGTAGGTGTGACCACCCCACGAAGTCCCATCTTCACAATGAGGATACCCTCAATTGTATTGTGTGGCACTACCACAGTGCTAAATGGCATAGATTTCGAACAGATCTAGCAACTCAAGACTGGGCATCCATGAGGCGCTGTGGGCCATCAGGAGCAGCAGAATTGTACTTGAACACAATCTGTAACCTCATGGCCCAGCATATGCCCCACTCTACCATTACCACCAAGCCAGGGGATCAACCTTGGTTCAATGAAAAGTGCAGGAGGGCATAACAGGAGCAGCACAAGGCATCCCTAAAAATGAGATGACAACCTGTTGAAGCTATAACACATGACTACTTGCATGCCAAACAGCATAAGCAGCAAGTGATAGACAGAGCTTAGTGATCCCACAACCAACAGATCAGATCTAAGCTCTGCAGCCCTGCCACATCCAGTCCTGCCACATCCAGTCATGAATGGTGGTGGACACTTAAACAACTCACTAGAGGAGGAGGCTCCACAAATATCCCCATCCTCAATTATGGAGGATCCCAGCACATCTGTGCAAAAGATAAGGCTGAAGCATTTTCTACAATCTTCAGCCAGAAGTGGCGAGTGGATGATCCAACTCAGTCTCCTCCAGAGGGCCCCAGCATCACAGATGCCAGTCTTCAGCTAATTCGATTCACTCCATGTGATATCAAGGAACGGCTGAAGGCACTGGATATGGCAAATGCTATGGGCCTGACAATATTCCGGCAATAGTAATGAAGACTTGTGCTCCAGAACTTGCTGCGTCTCTAACCAAGCTGTTCCAGTACAGCTACAATG
This sequence comes from Cetorhinus maximus, assembly GCF_964194155.1. Classification (NCBI taxonomy): domain Eukaryota; kingdom Metazoa; phylum Chordata; class Chondrichthyes; order Lamniformes; family Cetorhinidae; genus Cetorhinus; species Cetorhinus maximus. Next base: position 85,540,177 of record NC_135884.1, read on the forward strand.
CTGGCATCTACCCGGCTATGCAGAAAATTGCCCAGGTATGTCCAAGTAATGGAAGGAGTCATCAACAGTGCTATCCAGCGGCACTTGCTTAGCAATAACCTGCTCACTGATGCTCAGTTTGGGTTCCGCCAGGGCTACTCAGCTCTGACCTCATTACAGCCTTGGTTCAAACATGGACAAAAGAGTTGAACTCCAGAGGTGAGGTGAGAGTGACTACCCTTGACATCAAGGCAGCATTTGACCAAGTGTGGCATCAAGGAGCCCTAGAAAAACTGGAGTCAATGGGAATCAGGGGGGAAACTCTCTGCTGGTTGGAGTCATACCTAGCACAAAGGAAGATGGTTGTGGTTGTTGGAGGTCAGTCATCTCAGCTCCAGGACATCATTGCAGGAGTTCCTCAGGTAGTGCCCGACCATCTTCAGCTGCTCCATCAATGACTTTCCCTCCATCATGAGGGTCAGAAGTAGGGATGTTCGCTGAAGATTGCACAATGTACAGCATCATTCGTGACTCCTCGGATACTGAAGAAGACTATGTCCAAATGCAGCGAGACCTGGACAATATCCAGGCTTGGGCTGACAAGTGGCAAATAACATTTGCGCCACACAAGTGTCAGGCAATGACCATCTCCAAGAAGAGAGAATCCAACTATCGCCCCTTGATGTTCAATGGCATTACCATCAGTGAATCCCCCACTATCAACATCCTGGGGGTTACCATTGATGAGAAACTGAACTGGACTAGCTATATAAATACTGTGGCTACAAGAGCAGGTCAGAGGCTAGGAATAGTGCAACGAATAACCCACCTTGTGACTCCCCAAAGCCTGTCCACCATCTACAAGGCACAAGTCAGGAGTATGATGACTTGCCTGGATGAGTGCAGCTCCCACAACACTCAAGAAGCTTGACACCATCTAGGACAAAGCAGCCCGCTTGACTGGCACCACATCCACAAACATTCACTCCCTCCACCACCGACGCATAGTAGCAGCAGTGTGTACCATCTACAAGATGCACTGCAGGAGTTCACCAAGGCTCCTTCGACAGCACCTTCCAAACCCATGAACACTCCCATCTAGAAGGACAAGGGCAGCAGATAGATGGGAACACCACCACCTGGGAGTTCGCCTCCAAGCCACTCACCATCCTGATCTGGAAATATATCATTGTTCTTTAACTGTGGCTGGGTCAAAATCCTGGAACTTCCTAACAGCACTGTGGGTGTACATACACTACATGGAATGCAGCGGTTAAAGAAGGCAGCTCACCACCACCTTCCCAAGGGCAACTAGGAATGAGCAATAAATGCTGGCCCAGCCAGTGAAGCCCACACCCCATGAAGAATAAAAAAATATTATCCCACCAGGTGCCCATTTCCCCAGGGCGTTAACCCGGGCCTCTGGATTACTAGTCCACTACAGCACTGTCTCCCCATGTGCTCAGAGCTCAGCAGCGCTACTGGGGAGGCAGTGGGTACTGCTGGAAGGACAGGCACCAGAGTGACCCAAGCCACAGGTAAAGGGGTGGGGCTGTACATGGGCTAGGGGTGTAGGGGGGTCGGCAGCAAGGGCCGATTCTCAGCAGTCGCCCTTTCTGATGTCGAGACTCTCAATCAGGCCCTGAGTGCCTTCAATCGAGGACCCCATCCCCCACCCACCCCAGAGATGACATGATGGCCACACAGCTTTACCTGTTGTGCACACCGTATGTCGACGGGCCCGCTCACCACTGGGTTGATGCCTGCAGTGATGGGTTGAGGCTCTCAAGTGGTCATTAATTGTCCAATTAAGGGCCTCAGTAGGAGACAGGGAGGGAAGGTTGGCCATGGGCCTTCCTGCCCAGAATTTAATTCTAGTGGAGGTGGACGGCAACGGGGTTCCACTACACCATCATCCTGCCTAATTACATGCCCTTCCCACTACCAAGCTCGCCACCAGACAAAGCACATGATTCCGCCCAGTGTTACAAATTGAAACTGGGACAGCAGAGGCTAAGCCCCAACTGGGATGTCAAGCGTTGCAATATATTATAATATGAAAGCTGCTCTTGAAGAATGTGATTTCATTTCAGGGATGCCTATGGATGACCTTCTGCCTTTAAGTGTGCTTTGCAATTAAAAATTTGGGTAAGTTGGAAACATATTTGTAAAGTGTTTTTATATCTGTGGCACAAGATCAGAAGAAGTAGGAGCAGGAGTTGGCCATTAGGCCTCTCGAGCCTGCTCCGCCATTTTATAAGGTCATGGCTGATCTGGTTGTGGCCTCCGCTCCACCTTCCTGCCGGCCTTCATAACCCTTGACTCCCTTGTCGATCAAAAATCTGTCTAACTCAGCTTTGAAAATATTCAATGACCCAGCCTCCAATGCTCTCTGGGGAAGAGAATTCCACAGACTAACGACCCTCAGAGAATAAAAAGTTCCCCTTCTCAGTCTTATATGGGAGACCTGTTATTTTTGAACTTTGACCCCTAGTTCTAGAATCTCTCACAAGGGGAAACATCCTTTCAGTATCCACCCTGTCAAGTCCCCTCAGGACCTTATATATTTCAATAAGATTACCTCTCATTCTTATAAACTCCAATGGGTATTGGCCCAACCTGCTCGACCTTTCCTCATAAGCTAGCCCCTTCACCCCAGGAATCCGTCAAGTGAACCTTCTCTGAAATGTAAGTTGCAATTACATATGAAGACCAAAACTGTACACAGTACTCCAGATGCAGTCCCACTCAGGCCCTGTACAGCTGTAGCAACACTTCCTTATTTTTATACTTGATTCCCCTTGCAATAGACGACAACGTTCCATTTGCCAGGCACGATGCGGACCTCATTAAGTAAGATGCAATAAAGTTCTTAAGTTTGAAGAAACATTCTTTCATGATTCTGAACCCTTGTTTAATGCTGTATAAGGGATATTGTCTTACCCCTGATTTTGCCTCTTCAGAAGACACTAATATAGCTTGAAGAGTGTCTGCAGTCCTCCAATGCATTGCAAAAACAGACTATTCAACTGTGGAAGCTAATCAAACTCTCACCTCACAAGCATGCATAGAGGCACAGATAAACACTTTGCAGCAGGGATCAGTGGGGCACAATTGGAAACACGGAATGATACAGCACAGAAGTGAATGGTGGTGGTAGGTAAGGATGGGGTTCTTTTCCAGCCAAGCTGAATCCAAGGTAACTTGTCGTGCTTAATGGTGATTGGAATCATCAGGCTGGGTATCCATATCGAGTGGCACCCCCTCTGACTCTCAAAGGCTTACAAAGCACAGGTCATGAGTGTGAATACTTACCACTTGCCTAGATGAGCTCATGTGTAACAACAGTCAAGAAGCTTGACACTATTCAGGACAAAGTAATCCGCTTTGATTCAGCAGCCCATTCAATATCTTAAACATTCCCTCCCTTCCTTCACTAGTGCACTGTGGCAGTGATGTGTATCACCTACGAGATGCAGTGCAGCAACATGCCGAGGTTCCTTTGGCAGCATCTTCCAAACCCATTGCCTGCACCACCTGGGACAAGGGCAGCAAGTACATGAGGACACGATCACCTCCAAATTCCCCTCCAAATCATACACTTTCCCCAATTAGGCTTGCATCGCAGTTCCTTCATCATCACTGGGTCAAAATCCTCAAACTCCTCACCCAACAGCAACGTGGAGCCATCTTTTCCGCAGATTTCACCGGTTTAAGAAGAAGGCTCAGCACCTCAAAGAGAACAAGGGATGGGCAATAAATGGGGTGGCTTTGGTACTGACACTCACACCCTGAGAATGAATTAACCAAAAACTTGGGGCAAATGAGGTCTGGCCTTAGAAGGGGTAATATGCACTCTCTGTTTGCCAGACTAACCAAGAAAGCCTGAAATTTAACCTTGGGCTTTCTGATGTGTACAGCTCAGTGCCACAGACACCAGGCACACTAGCCAACTAGGGTAGCTAAGAACAGTTTCACACTCATTTATATATTCACTAAATATGGGAACGGAGTTTATATACAAACCTTTATGGTACTTGTGCCTGTTTGAATTTACAACTACTATTTAAAAAGTGTGAAGACTAAATCCCATAATCAGAGTGAAATTAGTGCATCATACACTCTAATTGCTACTTTCAGCAACTTATCCAATGTACAAAGTGATATTCCAGTCAGAATCTTGCAGCTCAGTTTTTGCAACACAAAGCACAGTGTGGTGCAGAATATCAAACAATATTTTTGGTCATTTTATTTTGTTACCTTTTTTTTCTCCTGCTGCCTTCTTTCTGAATGTCCCACCAGGCAGCCATGGTCCAGCAAGGATCACTGAATGGCAACTGGGGAAAAGGGGAATCTTCCCCTCTTCCCAAGCTCAGTGGCATCAAGTCCAATTATGGCAACGTCACCATCTCTCAGATTGAATAACTTGCCTCAGCTCAGGGATCAAACCCAGGACCTCATGGTCGGCTTGGCTCAACCAGATGTCAGCTTTACGGACTAAACATTCAAAAACAAACCACCATTTTTAATCTGTTGGGCAATGAGTGCATGGAAGAAAAAACAATGTACCTTGGAAGAATGCCATGTGGCACCAAACCAACATAACACAGGAAACAGTGAATTCCAGAAAACTGCACCATTTTCATGAATAATTAACCTTTTAACTAACTGACCAGACAATTTGAAGGCTAAAGTAATCCATTGGCACTGGTATATTCAGCACAATACATTACTATCTGCCTTTATAATTCCAAAATATTACCACAGGACAGCCTAACACTTGGCAGCAAGATTTACGTCCCATAGAAAGCTATTGCAAAAATGATATGTTGTGCACCTCAACTAAATCACATACATAGGCTTTAAAAGTTTTAAAACTGTTGACTTTTTAAATATATTTATCTATAGATTCAGCATATATAGAGATTTCAAATGTATTAGATGGAGATTTGATATATAGATTTCAAATGTATAACACATGCACTGAGAGAATATCATCTGCTTGTTCAGAATCATGTCCCATTGCTGTGGCCCTGCCTGATTTACATTATTGACTGAACATTAAAGCTTGTGAGTAGCTCTCAGCATGAATATCCTTTCTTCAATATAATGCTTACAGAAGGATTTACTAACATCTGCAACCAAAGTGGAACCTTATGAATTGATAATTCATTGACGCGTTTCGGCACTTGGCAAGGTACAATATTTTGATCTGCACCGATTTAGGTTGCCAGTGTCGCCTGACTGGTATGGCCCAAAATTTGTAAAACGAAAATCGACTCTGCGGGGTACTGTAGTGCATGCCTCAAATGGTCCGGGCATCCGAAGCGCATCTTCAGAAGACCTATGGTCCTCTCTATTACCGCCCTTGTGGAGGCATGACCCCTATTATAACGCTGCTCCGCCTCTGTTCTTGAGTGGCGGAGAGGCGTCATAAGCCACCTTTTCAATGGATAGACCTTGTCGCCCAGAGGCCATCCATCCAGCCGGGCTGGAGCACTGAAGAGCCTCGGCACCTGGGAGTGTCTCAGGATATATGCATCATGGGAGCTGCCTGGGTACCTTGTGCAGACTTGCAGAATCTGCATCCTGTGGTCACACACTATCTGCACATTCATGGAGTGGAATCCCTGATGAAGGCACCCTGATGGCCCGTTGGCACCTTGATGGCCACATGTGTGCAGCCGATTGCACCCTGGATGCGGGGGAACCCAGCAATCACTCAAACCCTCTAGCTCGCTCAGCCCGGCTGGCCTCATCCCTACGGAAATGAATAAATGTCATTACCCCCTCTGAACAAAGCTTCTGTCACCAGCTTGACACAACTGTGGACAGCTGATTAGGTCACTCCACACAGATCCCCCGCTGACCCCTGGAAAGAGCCAGAGGCATAGTTGTTGAGGGCTACTGTGACTTTCAGAGCCACTGACATGGGGTGTCCACCCACAACAGTTGGAGATGATCTCAGACCCAATCATCTGACAAATGGAGGTCACGGTCTCCCTGGAGAGGCAGAGCCTCCTTTGGCATTGCACCTCGGACATATTGAGGTAGATGTATCACTGCTTATAAACACTGGCAGCAGGATAGTGGTGTCTTCTGCGGCCCCTTCTGCCTTGGACTACCTGCGCCCCTCGTGCCTGTGCCTCTCCTCCCACAGGTCCCTCCCCTGGAAGCTGAATTGGGACACCTGACGTCCTCTCCCTTCTGCCCCTCTCTTCCTCCTCAGGTAGGGTGTCACCTGTGGAAACCACAATCCCCATTACCAGGGTTACAGAAGGCTGCCTGATACCTGGAAGGGTCCACATGGTCAAAATCCTCCGGGGGCCTTGGAGACACCAATGAGACCTGAAATGAAGCCTAGAAATGCTAAGAATGAAGTTCAGAATAGAGATGAAGCTGCCAAATTCAAATAAACAACCAGCAGCAAACTATCTACCAAACTCCTCACTACTCTCACTGGCAATGCTGCTGACCCTTCTTATCCTGCCCTTGGATGAGGTTTTGCAAAATGTGGGCTGCCCGCCTGCCCTTTTTGCCCATGCAATGAGTGCAAAATCGCACGGGCAACATAAAATCTGGATCAATTGTGTTTTTAATGGCCTTTTCATTGATGGCGGGCATGGCTCCGACACCTGCACATGCCCCACCGACCTGAAGATTGCGCGGGTGTGGGATGACGTCGGGACTGTTGCTCGACGCCTTCCCATGCTATCTTACACCCGATTGCGTCGGGCGCACGTCTGCCCGCGAGGCGTAAAATTCTGCCCCAGGACTCCTGCACAATGGGTGTATGGTGCACATCCGGGTTGCTGGACTTTGGGCAAGTGCCATTCTTGCCTCTGAGTCTTTCAAATGAGACATTAAGCCAAGGTCCCCTTTCTCCTCCCAGATGGATGTAAAAAATCCTGTGGCACTGTTTCAAAGAAGAGCAGAACTTTTTCCCTAGTGTCCGGGCTAACATTTATTTCCAACCAATATCTTTTAACAGATTAACTGGTCATTATGTCATTGCTGTTTTTGGGACCTTGTGTGGAGTTTAGTTGCAACGTTCCCCACATCATGAAAATGACTGCATTTCAGAAGCACCTAACTGACAATGGGGCACTTTGGACCATTCCGAGGTTGTAAAACGCACGATCAAAATCATTTTTTCCATCTTTAAAGATTCCACTGCAGTGAGTGATTCAGTGGGTGCTACGATGTATTTATAGATTGCAATATTTGTTTATGTCCAAAGTAACTAATGTTCACAGACAATGGATTCAGTTTAAAGTAATGAATAGCGTCCTGTATTCTTGTCATTGTCACCAATGGTTAGTGGGCCTTTGAGAGGACCATATATATTAAAGGTTCACAAAAGAAATGGCTACACAGACTCCTTTGTTTTGGGAGAGCAACAGACTTGTACCATTTTTGGAAATAAACGCTCGCAACAGTCAGGCTGACCTAAATACCACAGTCCCCTCACGTGATGACCCTATCGGTCTGTTAGCGATCAACAAACAAGTCTTTATTATGGTATGAGAACCAATAATCCTTGCCAATTGAGGGGGGAGGTGGTAGCATGGAATAGACTGCTCTATCTCCTCCAGTTTAAGTGTTGTGCTCAGTCAGTAAGTACAGATAAATGTTTCTTTGCAATGATATTCTGCTAGATATTGGGACAGATCTCATCTATTATGCTTATTAATGTGTGTGCTAATCTGGTTGTAGGGTGAATATTGGGACATTTTACAGATGACAGCAAGGCAACTGGGAACAGTAGCATAATGGTAAAGTTACTAAATCAGTAAGCCAGAGGTCTGGACTGAAACAGTATTCAAATCCTACCACGGCAGCTGGTGGAATTTAAATTCAATTAATTAATAAATCTGGAATAAAAAAGAAAATCTCACTGAATCATACCTTACAGCAAATGTCCCAGACTCCTCTATCACCAAGAAATGACAGGATTGTCATAAAAACCCATCTGGTTCACTAATGCCCTTTAGGGAAAGAAATCTGCCTCCCTTACCCAGTTTGGCCTACACGTGACTCCAGACTCACAGCAATGTGGTTGACTCTTAACTACCCTCTGAAATGGCCTAGCCAGCTACTCAGTTGTATCAAACCACTACAGAAAAGTTGAATAAGAATAAAACCAGCAGAACTAGGCACTGGAAACAAGAATGGCACACCCTGCCCAGTCAACTCTGCAAAGTCACCTTCACTAAAATCTGAGGACTCGTGCCAAAACTGGGAGAACTGTTTCACCGACTTGTCAAGCAATAATCTGACATGGTCATACTCACCAAATCATACCTTACAGATAATGTCCCAGAGTCGTCCATCACCACTAGATCCACCAGAGGTGGAGGTACCGTGGTATACAATTGGCAGTAAGTGGCCCTAGGAGTTCTCAACATTAACACCAGACCCTATGAAGTCTCATGGTCATCAGGTCAAACATGGGCAAGGGATCTTCCTGCTGATTTCTACCTTCTGCCCTCCCCCAACTGATGAATCAGTGCTCCTCTGTGTTGAACACCGCTTGGAAGAAGCACTGAGGGTGGAAAGGACAAAGAATATACTCTGGATGGGACACTTCAAAGTCCATTACCAAGAGTGTCCAAAACCTAATGGACATATATGGTTCTACAGCTACCCTAATTTAGGGGCTGTGTTTACTTTATCCCTCATTTTGTTAATTTAATTTATTTGGTTGACTCTAAAAGAGTTAAAAATAAGTTACCAACATGGTGAAGCTACAGCACAGGGCTGCACACATGCCAAATAGCAGAAGCAGCATGCAATAAAAAGAGATAATTCCACAACCCACAGATCAGATCTAAACTCTGCAGTCCTGCCACATCCAGTCATGAATAGTGGTGGATGATTAAACAACTAATGGGAGGGGGAGACTTCCGAAACATCTCCATCCTCAAGGGTGGGCGATCATAGCACATCAGAACAAAGTACAAGGCTGAAGCATTTGCAACTATTTTCAGCCAGAAGTGCCAAGTGGATGATCCATCTCAACCTTTTCCTGAGGACTCCAGCATCACAGGTGACAGTCTTCAACCAATTCGATTCACTCCACATGATATTAAGAAACGGCTGAAGGCACTGGATGTAGCAAAGGCTCAAGAACTAATGGCGACCTTTGGCAAGCTGTTTCAGTACAATTATAACATTGGCATATATCCGACAATATAGAAAATTGCTCAGGTGTGTCCTATCCTCAGAAAGCGGAAAAAATCCAACCCAGCCAATTACCACCCCATCAGCCTACTCTCCATCATCAGCAAAGTGATGGCAGATGTCGTCAACAGTGCTATCAAGTGGCACTTGCTTACCAATAACCTGCTCATGGAAGCTCAATTTGGATTTCGCCAGGGCCACTTAGCTCCTGACCTCATTACAGCCTTGGTTCAAACATGGACAAAAGAGCTGAGCTAGAGATGTGAGTTGAGAGTGCTGCCTTTGACATCACGGGAGCATTTGACCGAGTGTGGCATCAAGGAGCCCTAGCAAAACTGAAGGCAATAGGAACCGGGGGAAAACGCCACTGGTTGGAGTCATACCGAGTACAAAGGAAGATGGTTATGGTTGTTAGAGGTCAGTCATCTCAGTTCCAGGACATCATTGCAGGAGTTCCTCAGGTTAGTGTCCCAGGCCCAACCATCTTCAGCTGCTTCATCAATGACCTTCCCTCCTCAATAAGGTCAGAAGTGGGGATGTTTGCTGATGTTTACACAATGTTCAGCATCATTCACGATTCCTCTTATACTGAAGCAGTCCGTGTCCAAATGCAGCAAGACATGCACAAGTGCTAGGCCACCTCCAAAAAGAGAGAATCTAACCATCTCCTCTTGACATTCAAAGGCATTACCATCATTGAATCCCCCTTTATCAGCATCCTGGGGGTTAACATTTACCAGAAACTGAACTAGACCAGCCAAATAAATACTGCGGCTCCAAGAGCAGGTCAGAGGCTGGGAATTCTGCAGTGAGTAACTCACCTCCTGAATCCCAAAGCCTGTCCACTACCTACAAGGCACAAGTCAGTAGTGTGATGGAATACTCCTCATTTGCCTGGGTGAGTGCAGCTCCAACAACACTCAAGAAACGTGACACCATCCAGGACAAAGCAGCCCACTTGATCAGCACCCCTTACTACCATCACTACCTTAAACATTCACTCCCTCCACCACCAGCACACAGTAGCAGCACTGTGTACCATCTCAAAGATGCATGGCAGGAACTCACTAAAGCTCCTTCGACAGCACCTTCCAAACCCATAACCTCTACCATCTGCATCGACAAGGGCAGCAGATGCATGGGAACACCACCACCTGCAAATTCCCCACCAAGCCACTTACCATCCCAACTTGGAAATATATCGCCGTTCCTTCACTGTCGCTGGGTCAAAATCCTGTCCCTAACAGCACTGTGGGTGCTCCTACACCATATGGATAGCAGAGGTTCAAAAAGGCAGCTCACCATCACCTTCTCAAGGGCAATTAGGGATGAGCAACAAATGCTGAACTTGCCAGCGACACTCAGATCCGAAAAACTAATAAAAATAACTCCTCTTAGTAATGCTGTTGTACTGATGACACATATGTATTTATTCCTACTTTCGAGGTAATTATTAATATAAAATGAACTGATGCAAGAGACCAAAGGACGTTTCTGTTATTCTCATGAACTGTTGTGGGGTCATCATTTATAAGTAAATGCATGGAGCTAGATTCCATCCCTTTTAGAGACAGTAATTGCTGTCTCCTGCTCTTTGATCTCTAGCAAGTCAATTAAGTTAGCCAAGCTTTGGCTGCCTTTATAAATCCATTCTGGGTGTTCCTTATTTCAGCATCTCTTCTGAAGTGCTCCCTAATTTCATCCTGTATCAGTTCAAAGGATGGTTTTCTTATATGCATCACTTAAATCTCCTCTCATGACACATCTTAACACAGCAGGCTGGCTATGCCCTACACCACACACGAGACACTGCCATTCATCAGGACCCCATAACAACAGTGATCAACCCAGGGCAGCATGTTGACCATACAGACCAGCTCCTCCATGGTCATTCTTGCTCTAAATCCTTTGCCTCGTGACAATTAGCTACCCACCCTGACACACACTTTGCTTGGCTCCGATCATTTCCCATTTTATTGAGAATCTCCCCTCCATCCCAACCCTGGCTCTCTTCCAGCAGCCTTCTTCCAGGCACCTCCTCAAACCTCAGCCCCCAGAGAACTGTCAGCTCCGCCATGTTTCCATTCTGCGGGGTAAATTCAATGACCTTGCACCCCCAGCTCAGAGCCTCGTCAGACAGGAGTGCAGATAGGAGTGCTGATCGGAGCCCAGAACTGAGAGGGTGCAACGATCAGGAAACACTGAACATGATGAAGCTCTTGTTCCCTGTATCGAGATGTGATCTGACACAGGGGACTTGATAGGATAGATGTAGTGAAGATGCCTCTGCTTGTGGGGTGAAACCAAAACTTAGAGCCATTACTACAAGAGCGTCATGAATAAATCCAGTAAGGAATTTACAAGAAACTTCTTCATCCAGAAAATGGTGAGAATGTGGAACTTGCTGCCTCATGGAGTGGTTGAGGTTAATAGTATAGATAGACACACTTAAGGGGAAGGTAAATGATGACAGGAGGGAGAAAAGTATAGAATGATATGCTGATTGGAAGAGATAGAATTGGAATCTAACATGTGGAAGGAGGCCATTTGGCCCATAATGCCTGTGCCAGCTGAAAGAGCTATCCAATTTAGGACCAGCGTCACAGAATGACAGAATTCTTACGGTGCAGAAGGAGGCCATTCAGGCCATTGTGTCTGCACTGATCTCTGAATGAGCATTATGAATCTGCCATTCTCCTGCCTTTTCCCTGTACCTGCACATTGTGGGGTGGGCGCGCGCCCGACCTGACTGAACGTGAAATGATGTGCGATAGTGTGGTTAGCAGGCGCGCGCCCGCCGACAATTAAAAGGCCTATTAAGTTATCAATTATGCTGAATTTTTCACTGTTCAACCTAACAGTTGGCAGGTAGGCCAAGCAGTCTTTTGCATTTTTTTGGAAACCTCATTCATGGGCGGGATGAGGTTTCCAAAATCAAATACAAATGAAATAAAAGCTTTAATTTTTAATTGAAAACATGTCCCTGCTCATGTGACAGAGTCACATGAGGGGACATGTTTCATTAATTTTTTATGCTGTTTAATAATTTTTTCAATATTTTCTTCAAGATTATTTAGCGCTCTTTCATGTGCACGCGCGAATTGCGCGCTAGGCCTGCTCGCCCTCCTCCCCCCACCTGCACAGGCAGTGCTCAGTGCTGCCACTCACGTATTACACTGGGCGGGCCTCAATTGGCCCGCCTGCTTAAAATCGCGGAGCGCTGCTGATCGCGGGCGATGGTCGGCTTTCCGACCGTCCCCGCCCACCTCCGCCAATCCTGCATGCCAAGGGCAAAATTCTGCCCATTGTTTCTATCTAAATGGATGAGCACTTGGCACGTCATAATATTCAAGGCTATGGGCCAAGTGCTGGTAAATGGGATTAGGTAGGTAGGTCAGGTGTTTCTCACGTGTCGGTGCAGACTCGATGGGCCGAAGGGCCTCTTCTGCACTGTGATCCTGTGATTCTGTGAAATAATCATCTAATGCCCTCTTGATTGAACCTGCCTCCACCACACTTCCAGGGTAGTGCACTTCAGACCTGAACCACTCGCTGTGGGAAAAGGTTTTTTCTCACCTTGCATTTGCTTCTTTTGCAAATCACTTTAAATCTGTGCCCTCTTGTTCTCAATCCTTTTATGGGCAGGTGCAGTTTCTCCCCATATACTCTCTCCAACCCCCTCATGATTTTGAACACCTCTAACAAATCTGCTCTTAGCCTTCTCTCCAAGGAGAACAGTCCCAACTTTTCCAATCTGTCCTCATAACTGAAGTTTCTGATCCCTGGAACCATTTTTGTAAGCCTCTTCTGCACTCTCTCCAATGTGTTGACATCCTTCCTAAAATGTGGCACGCAGGACTGTACACAATATTCCAGCTGAGGTCCAACTAGCATCCTATACAAGTTCAGTATAACTTCTTTGCTCTTGTACTCCATGCCCCTATTAATAAGGCCCAGGACACTACATGCTTTAACTGCTCTCTCCAATTGTCCTGCCACCTTCAATGATCTATGCAAATATGGACCCAGGTCCCTCTGCTCTTGCACACCCTTCAGAGTTGTACCCCTAATTTAATATTGTCTCTCCATGTTCTTCCTACCAAAATGCATCACCTCACACTTCTCTGCATTGACCTTCATCTGCCACCTATCTGACCGCTCCATCAACTTGCCTATGTCCTTTTGAAGTTCTACACTGTCTTCCTCACAGTTTACGACGTTTTGTATCATCCGCAAACTTTGAAATTGTCCCCTGTACACTAAGATTTAGATCATTAATATATATCAGGAAAAGCAAGAGTCCCAATACCAACCCGTAGGGAACTCCACCATAAAACTTCCTCCAGCCCGAAAAATATCCATTAACCATTACTTGCTGTTTCCCATTACTCAACCAATTTTGTATCTATGTTGCTACTGTCCCCTTTATTCCATGAGCTATAACTTTTCTCACGTCTGTTGTGTGGCACTGTGTCAAATGCCTTTTGAAAGTCCATGTAAACCACATCAACAGCATTACCCTCATCAACTCTCGCTGTTACCTCTTCAAAAAACTCCAGCAAATTAGCTAAACATGACTTTCCCTTAAGAAATCCATGCTGGCTCATGCTAATCAATCCATATTTTTCCATGTGACTACTAATTCTATCCCGAATAATTGTTTCTAGGAGCTTCCCCATCACTGAATTTAAACTGACTGGTCTGTAATTGCTGAGCTTATCTTTACAACCTTTTTTGAACAAGAGCGTAATGTTTGCAATTCTCCAGTCCTGTGGCACCACCCCTGAGTCTAGGTAAGACTGAAAAATTATGGCCAGTGCCCCTGCAATTTCCACTCTCACTTCCATCAATATCCTTGGATACATCTCATCCAACCCTGGTGCCTTGTCAACTTTAAGTACTGACAGTTTATCCAACGGCTCCTCTTTATCAATTTTGGACCCTGCTAGTGACAGAGCTTCCTCCTCTGTCACCATGGACTGGGTAGCATCTGCTTCCTTGGTAAATACAGATGCAAAATATTTATTTAATACCTCAGCCATGCCCTCTGCCTCCATGTAAATCCCCTTTTTGGTCCCTAATCGGCCCTATCTCTCCTTTTGCCACCCTTTTACTACTTATGTGCCTTATGTGTCTGTAGAAGACTTTGAGATTTCCCTTTATGTTGGCCGCCAGTCTTCTCTCATGATCCTTCTTTGCTTTTCTTATTTGCTTCTTCACCTCCCCTCCAAACCTTCTGTATTCAGCTGGTTATCAATTGTATTTTCTACCTGACACACCTGTCATAAATACACTTTTTCTTCTTTATCTTAATTTCTATCTCCTTTTTCATCCAGGGAGCTCTGGATGTGTTTGCCCTACCTTTCCCTTTTGAGGGAATATACCTTGACTGTACCTGAACCATTTCTTTTTTGAAGGTAGCTCATTGCTCAGCTACAGTTTTTCCCGCCAATCTTTGGTTCCAGTATATCTGGCCCAGCTCTGTTCTTGCCCCATTGAAGTCGGCTTTCCCCCAGTTAATTATTTTTATTTTGGATTGCCCATTGTCCTTTTCTACCAAGATCCTAAACCTTATGATACAATGATCACTATTTCCTAAATGGTCCCCCACTGATCTACTTGGCCCAACTCATTTCCAAGAACCAGGTCTAGCAGTGCCTCCTTTCTTGTTGGACTGGACCTCACCCAAGTTTTTCCCCATAACCCTGGAAAATAATTTTCTTTGGAAAGACAGTGACGTAGTGGTAATGTCACTAGACTAGTAAGCCAGAGGTCTAGGCTAATGCTCTTGCAACATGGGTTCAAATCCCACCACGGCAGCTGGTGGAATTTAAATTCAATTAATAAATCTGGAATTGTAAAAGAAATCCTAGTTTCAGTAATGGTGACCATGGAGAGAATTTTCTCCCCGTTGGGCAGGCCAGTTGGGAGCAGGTGTGGGCGGGCACGGAGCCAATCGTTGCCCGCGATCGGCTGCACGCCGCCATTTTGCATGGGTGGGCCAATTAAGGCCCGCCCAGCGGGAATTGTACCCAGAAGCACTCAGTGCTACCTGTGCGGGCGGGGGGAGGAGGGAGAGTCGGGGCCTGTGCTCTTTCGCGCATGCATTCTTTTAAATAAAGAAGCTAAAAAATCATTTACACTTGTCCCCTCATGTGACTGTGTCATATGAGCTGGAACATGTTTTTCAAATGTTCTAAAAATATTTCTTAATATTATAAACTCTTATGAAACCTCATCCCGCCTGTGGATGAGATTTCATGAAAAATGCAAAGGCCGCCTGGGCTCTTCGCCTGCCTGCCAACCTTAAGGTTGGATGGGTAGCTTTCTCAATTGGCTCAATTGTTTGAGTAATGGCCTTAACAGGCCTTTGGCAGTTTGGTGGGCACGCAGCCAACCCTGGTGCAGGCCTACTGAATGGAGGATCAGAATGACATTGGGTATCGTTGGGATGCACACCCAACGTCATTGCGGGCCCCGCATGCTGAACAGAAGATTCTGCCCCATGAAACTATCATTGATTGTCATAAAAACCCATCTGGTTCACTAATGTCCTTTAGGGAAGGAAATCTGCCATCCTGATCTGGTCTGGCTTACATGTGACTCCAGATTCTTGGCAATGTGATTGACTCTTAGCTACCTTCTGAAATGGCTTAGCAAGCCACTCAGTTCAAGGGAAATTAGGGATTGGCAACAAATGCTGGCCTTGCCAGCGACACCCACATCTCATGAAAGAATAGATTAAAAAAAGTCCAATGACGTTTTGAAAGTTCCTGTGCGATCTGCTTCAATCACCTTCTAGATAGTGCATACTCCAGATCTTAACAACTCTCTGTGTGAAAAAAGGTTCTCCTCATTTTTCCTTTAGCTCTTGTGCCAATTATTTTAAATCTGTGAGCTCAGGAAATAAACCCACTTGCAGAGGAAATTTTTGCTTCCTATTTGCTTTATAAAAAGCCTCAAAACTTTAGGTCTCCCCTTAACCTTCTCTGCTCTAGAGAGAACAATCCCGGCTTCTCCAATCTAGCCACACAACTGAAATCCCTAATCCGTGGTATCATCCTGGTAAACCTCTTCTGTACCCGACTTTCTTGGCATTCTCTGTAAAGTGTGGGGCCCACAATACTCCAGCTGAGGCCTTACCAGTGATTTGCAAATGCTTACCATGACTTCTTTGTTTTTGTATTCAATGTCCTTATTTGCAAAGCCAAGTGTTCCATACACTTTCTTAATCACCTTAGCACTTGTCCTACCACCTTCAAAGATTTGTGAATACATTTCCCTGGTCCCTCTGCTCTTGTAACCCTCTCAATATATTCCCATTTACACGATTCTACCTCTCTATGTTGCTCCCTGTGCCCAAATGGGGGCCCCTTTACACTTATTCACATTAAAAGACACCTGCTTTGTGTCTACCCATTTCACCAATCTGCCTATATCCTCCTGAAGTCTGTTTCTATCTTGTTGATATTGCAAAGTTTTATAGAGTTTGTGAACTTCAAAAGTGTACTCCCTAAATGCATATACTAATCATTTATATTTAAGAAGAAAAGCAATGATCCTAATACCAACCCCCACGGGATACCACTGTACACTTCTCCCCAATCAGGAAAACATCAGTTCTCCACTTCTCTCTGTCAGTTAATTATCCCTTAGCCAGTTAATTACCCAAGTTACAAATGCCCCTTTAATACCATGTGCTTCTATTTTCCAAACAAGGATGTTAAGTGGTGTTTTATCGAATGCCTTTTGAGAGTCCATATATATAACATCCAATACACTTTGAACAAATCCATGCTGGCCTTTCCTTATTAGCCCATGTTTTTCTAAGTGAGAGTTAATTTTGTCCTTGACAATTGTCTCTTCTGACTGGCCTGTGGTTACCAGGTTCATCTCTCTCCCCTTTTTTGTGAAGGCATCTAACATTTGCAATCCTCCTGTCCTCTGGCACTACTCCCCATATCCAAGGAAGATCAAAAGATTGTGGTCAGGGCCTCTATTATTTCCACTCTTGCTTTCCTCAGCAACTGAACATGCATCCCATCATGGGTGTTCTGCTCAAAGTTCATCAACCTGAAACGTTAACTCTGTTTTTACCTCCACAGATGCTGCCAGACCTGCTGAGTATTTCCAGCATTTTCTGTTTCTGTTGCATTCCATCTAGACTGGGTGACCTGTTAACTCTGAGTGATGTCAGCCTAACCCGAAGTAATGTCAACCTATTTAGCACCTCTTTTCCATCTATTTTCATCCTACCCAATATCTCTGCTCCTCCTCCTCTACTGTAATTTTAATTTCATCCTGACCTTTTGTAAAGACATGTACAAAGTATTCATTCAGCATCTCAGTCATGTCCTCTACCTCCACAAGGAGATTTCGTTCTTTGTTTCTAATAGCCCCCAACATTCCTTTAATCATCCTTTTACTTTTAACATGGTTACTGTAGATGTTGACATATAAGCTGACCTTTGAAGCCTCGAAAAATCCTTCCATAAAACAGGTCAACTTATGCGCTGAGTATAAAAGTGAACCTTTGGCATGGGTGTGGGTGGTCGCCATCTTTTCATTCGCCACACGGATTCTACTCTGCGTGCATGTGTCTTAAACTCCTGCATCTCTTCACAACATAGCCTGTATTGCCTGCTTGATCCCTTGTACCCAGTTATAAGGTACTGGTAAGTAAAGCGTCCATTTGCAGCATGAAAAATTGAGACTGACAACTAATGCGAGTATAGCATGTCGTGGCCGAAAAGGTGGGGGGGTCGACTTATATGCTGAATTTGTGCAAAAACATAGAGCTGAATTTTCCACCCGTGGTGGTGGGGGGGAAGTTGATGGGCGGGTACATGCGGGCGCGCTTTTGATTGTGCCCCTGATTGGAGACGTGGTGCCATTTTACGTGGACGGGCCAATTAAGGCCCGCCCCGCGTGATGTCCGCACAGAAGCGCTATTCGCTTCCTGTGCGGGCAGGGGGGGAATGCCTAAAATCGAGAGTGCGCTCTTTCGTGCATGCGCATGAAAGAGCGTACTCACCTCCCTGAGGCTAAGTGCTGCCTCAGGGAGATCGGCTCAAAATGTGAAAAAGCTCAAAATAGAAACATAAAATTTCCCTTCCATATCCCCTCATGTGACAATGTCACATGAGTTAGGACATGTTCATAATTTCCAAAAAAACTTTATTAAAATTTTTAAAACCCTACATGAAACCTCATCTCGCCCGTGGATGAGGTTTCATGCTTTTACTAGTTCCCGCCGGGGCACCTGGCCTGCCCGCCAACCTTAAGGTTGGATGGGCAGATCCACTAAGTACTTTAATTGCTCTGTCAATGGCCTCAATTGGTTATTGACAGGTCGGCGGGCGCGCAGCTGATTTTGCTTCGCCCCCGCCTCCCTGAAAATTTGAATGGGACGCGGTGACGTCAGGAGTTCCGCCCAACATCACCGTGCGTCATTTTACACATCGGCGAGTGGGCCCTGCCCTGGCTCACTGATGGTAAAATCCAGCCCATAGATTTTGGGGCCGAAAAAATGGAGTCACCTTATATACTGGACCGACTTGTACGCCACAATCTATGGTATGAAAGATTTTTGCATTTCCTTTTATGTCACCTAAAACTCATTCTCACACACTTTCTGCCCCTCTAATATCCTTTTTCAATTTCCTCCTGAACTCTCTGTATCTGCCTGGTTTTCTATTGTCTTCTGTCCCTGACATTGTCATAAAGCCCCTTTTTCTGGTTTATTTTAGCCTCTATTTCCTTTGACATCCACGGAGCTCCAGCTTTGGATGTCCCATCTTTCCTCTTGACGGAAGTATGCTTGGCTTGTACCTGAACCATTTCCACCTTGAAGACCTGACATTGTTCATTTACTGTTTTTCTGGTCAATCTTTGTTTCCTGTGTGAGACCTCTTCTCAAATAACTAAAATTGGCTTTCTTTAAGTTGGATATTTTTACCTTTGATTTTTCTTCATTCCTTTCCATAACTACTTTAAACCTAATTATATTATGATCACTATTAGCCAGGTGTTCTCCCACCGAAAACCTGCCTAATGGCTCCTTATGTGGCTCAGCGTTGAATTTTGTTTCACTCCTGTGAAGCACCTTGGTTTGTTTACTGCATTAAAAGCACCATCCTCCTTCTCCTTCATACCCCAGAGAGCGTGTTGGTGACCATGGACTTCCACGGGATTGGTCCATGATTATGCTTGGCTAAGTATTGCATTGGTTTGCTATTGCCTTCTGCAGCTTGGCTGAGCAGGAAAGTCTCCCACTCTTTACCACCTCCCATCAGGCCAATTGGAAAGGTTTACAGGCTAATCAACTTGTTTGATCAGGTTATGAACACACCTTCTGTGGCCATCAAGTCCTGGATTGGGACTTAAACCCAGAGCTTCTGTCCAGAGGTAGGAATGCTACCACTGTGCCACATGACCTCAAACACACCATATCAATGCAAATTGTTGTCATTGAAACACACACCACTTGCCCTACTTCATTCCACAGAGCTGCAGCACTGCTTCCTTCCTCACTGGGCTAGAAACATACTGATTAAGAAAGTTCTCCTGTATGCATTTTAGGATCTCGTTGCCCTTTATATTGCTTTCCCCCAGTCTATATCAGTGTAATAGAAGTCCTATTACTGTTCTATTATTTTTACATTTCTCTGAAGATTTGTCAACAGATTTGCTCCTCTGTCTCCTTCTCACTATTGGGGATCTGTAGTAAAACACCCAGCAATGTAACAGCTCCTTTCCTATTCCTTATCTCTAACAAAATAGGTTCAATTTTTGAAGACTCTAGCATATCATCTCTTCGTAGAATCCATGTTCAATGCAGCCACACCCACCTCCTGTCTTTTGCCCTTCCTATCCCTCCTGAATGCATAGTAGCCAGGATTAAGGGGTCTCTCATTTAAGATGGAGATGAAGAGGAATTTCTTCTCTCAGAAAGCCATTAGCCTTTGGACTTCTTTCGCCCAGCAAGCATTAGAGGCTGGGTCATTGAATATATTCAAGGCTGAGTTAGACAGATTTTTGATTGACAAGGCAGTCACGGGTTATGGGGGGTGGGTCAGGCAGGAAGTGCAGTTAAGGCCACAATTAGATCAGCCATGATCTTGTTGAATAACAGAGCAGGCTTGAGGGGCCAAATGGCCTACTCCTGCTATTATTTTTTATGTTCCTATGCATAACTGTTCATGTTTAAACTGGGTCTCTGGAATAGCCACTATATCATCATCCCATGTGTGTTGTAGTGTGCCTTTAAGAGGATGACTATGTGTCTGTATACGTCACTAGAAGGGAAATGATATATGTATTGTATATTCCAGTTATAGTTTCACTTTTGCTTTAAGCAGCAGAGCAGACAACAGCTCATAACGTCTCCAGGCTTTCCAACTATGTAAGACTGTTCTCATGCGTCTAGTCTTAATGAATGAACCTATAATATGTTAACCCAATCCCTTCTGAATGATTGCTGCCTTGTGTCTTAAACAGCAAATAAACTCAAGGATTTATGTGATTATAAGAACACGACAATGTGGTAATTTGTATCTGCAGCTCATCATCTAATTTGTAACACTCCTTGCATTGACACACATGCATTAATCACAACACTAGTCAGCTTTGCTATTTTTCCTCCCTCTAATTCCTACTCTTTCTACACTGTATTCTGTTGCTGTTTATCCCTCCCAGTTTTCTATTGACATTGTCTCTCTTCTCCACTGCTAAGTCCTGGTTTTCCCCCACCACACCCCACTAATCACATTAGTTTCAACCTCCCCGACAGCACAAGCTAACCTCCCCCAGGCAGCACTACTTGTATCTGTGCTTTCTCCAGGATACACAGAATATTCTGGGGGTGGGAGTGGGTGGATTTTATGGCCCCATCGCAGGGAGGGCGGGGCCATAAAATGCGACGAGCCATTCAAAAGCCTTTGGCAGGACGGTAAAATCCCGCCGGTGTAAAATTCCACTATTGGGTTCCACAAAGCCCAGGATATGCAGTGACAGGCTTTAACTGTCCAGACATGTTAGCTAACAGTTATTTCAAACTGTTTGGTTATCTTTAAGGCTAGTTAACAGCTTAGCTAGCATTAAAATATTAGGGTGCTAAATTTGATGCTCCTGACTATGGGCGTAGGGATCACAATGTGTGATTAACCTGTGTCCATTCAATGTAATGCAGGCAGCATGCTCACTTTGTGCTATCTGCTGTTCTAAATTAGTTCAGTGTTCAGCTAGCACGAACGGTACCGTTGATTGGCTGGACAATTCAACTGGGGTGCAATATTGTGATTGGCGAGCACCACTTTAAGCTAACCTGCACATCTTAAAGGGGAGGTGCAGTGTGTCTGGAGTAGGTACTGACTGGTCATGCAGGAAGTGACTCTGATCTGGGAAATATTGAAGAATGGCATAGCATGGGGGAGTGTGGGCTCCAAGGTTTTCAGAAGCTGCATTAGAGACCTTGGTGGAGGAGATGGGGAGGAAGAGAGATGTCCTCTATCTGCAGGGGGCTAGTGGCCTTCCAGACACACACTTAAAAGGCACTGGAAGCAGCTGACCATGGAGGTCAACGACAGGAAAAGGCCCGCAGACCTGGATGAGTGGCATGAGAAGTTCAATGACCTCACACAAGTGTTTATGGTCAGCGAATGCATCTTCAAATGCCTAATTTTACCACCAGCTTCAGACACTGCTGAAATCACCCACAGCAACATTTCCTATCAATCAGGCCTCATACTTGACATTCACAGGCTCCACTGAATCCTCACAAAATGAACATAGTTGCAAGTCTCACACCCACACCAGCACACATTGTGCGCTATTTAATCACGACAGCCACGCTGAGTAACACACTTCCCTTTGAGTATTGCTGAAAAAAGAGACATGTTGAAGCTTTCCTTTGCACTCATCAGAAACTTCCCAAGGATACCTGATGAGTACAAGACGAAAAGCTTCGACATGTCTCTTTCTTCAGCAATCCTGAAGTTCTGTGCTACCAAACAACACTTCCCTTTGTCTTCCAGGACAGGGTGGCACACAACCAGAGGCAGCCTATGAACCGGCATGTTTTGACCCTGTGGCATGACCATTGCCGAGGCCACGGTCAGCAGTGGGGCTGAAAACATTGAAGATGATGGTATCCTCAAACTTATTCGACCTGATCAACATCTCAACTTGTCCCACATCTCACAATTTCTCTTCTGCATTATATAATATTCTTGGTCTCCTTGTGCTAACACAGAACATTTACACATTCTGTTGAGGTATGGAAAATGTTAACTCTATTGGAACACCTTTTACTGTGGCTTCCTTGCTACAGGAGAGAGCAAGATCATGAGATACTGCCACGGCCGTCCCTAGGGTGGTGCAGGGTGGAGGGTAAATCACAATGTGGGCCTCCCATAACATTTTTAGACAAGCTTCCTCTGACGGCTGGGCCCCTGAGCGTGTGTGTGAAAAGGAGCACCAACAGCGTCCCAGCTACTGAGCGCTCAGTTACAAGCGCATACTGCACTATTGACTGTGATAACTGTGTTGCATGTAAAACTACACCATGCTTCCAAGGCTGAACACAATTGTTGTCTCTCCTTTTGCTAAGGAGTAATCCATGATCTCTATTGGATTCCATTAGAACATTTTTGCTAACACACCCCAGACCCCAATTGGAGAAAACTTTAAGGCCGGAATTTTCCAGCCCCTCATGCCGGTGGGATCTTCCGGCCCTGGAGATGTGAATGGAGATTTCAATGGTTCGCCGGACCTGCCGTGGGGAGCCGGAAATTCCAGCCTAAAAGTCAGAGCGAGGCCATTCACTGCGTCCAACTTAAAAAAAAAATTACAAACATGATGCAATAAATAATTCGACTTTTAAAAAAAGTGAATGTCCATCTTCCAACGTTTAGCAAATGTTAGTTGCAAATGTGCACAGGAAGAAAAATAAAATAAGAAGCGGAGGGGTTCAATTGCCCAGGGCCGAAAATAAACACAGCAAGTGAGTGACTTACCCGGCAGGTCAGACACTATGTGCAATGTGCTGGCTTTAAAGACGTTAGCTAGTTCGGAATAGTTCACCTTGCCCTTCTGCGGTGAATGAGAGTTGGAATAAAAGCCACTCTGCCATTGCCGCCGAGGTCAGCGCTGCCGTCTCCAAGGGTGCCGGATGGTGCTGAGACTGCACTCGCTTCCAGTTGCCCGGCCCGCTGCCTTGGCAAGGACTTATCCCAGCTCATATGGTTTAATCTGCTTTCTCTTCTACCCTTTGATGAGTTTTGGAGAGGGGATACCTGCTTCGTTTAATCACTTATATCCACCAGTAAACATTCATTTTGAGCTTAGAGTGTGAGGGACAGTGAATCAGCTGTTGTGTACTACAGGCTGTATTGCATCTGACACCGTGATGTTAAAGCGCGGGGCCTAGGGCGGTCACCCCGATTTTCCATACCCTAGGGACGACTCTGGATACTGCATCACTTCCTGTGATGATGTCTTATTAGCATATCGCACAGTTAGAGTTAAGCCATTAAACTACAATTTACAAGTTGCAGATGGTGGAAACATGCTCCTCTTTCCTCCCCACCCACCGCTTAGCCCCCATCCCAGCCCCACCCACCACCACAACCTTATCCTTGTGCCTTTCTCCTTTCAGATACAAAACCTAGGCAAGATGAAGAGCACAGTCAGTGATGATGAAGACAGATTGTCACTCCCTCTCACACTTGCAGCCACCAGTGTACTTCAGAGGGCAGCACAGAGATGGGATCTCCATCGGGCAAGAGCGGCCTGCAGCCAGGGCAGGGAGCAAAGATAGTGGAGGTGCCAACTCACTGGAGGGTAATGTCACCCATAGGTTCTTATGCAGAGGGCTTAGATGAGGACTTTGATGGGGCAGCTACCCCTGCCACTCTGCCAGTCCCCTTGCTTATGCCTGTCAGCCAGGTAGCTCAGATTGCTGCTACCTATGCCATGATGATGCAGTCTGTAGCTGGTCCTTCTCACCCCACGGCTGCTTGAGTTCATCCACCAAGGCCATCTGCAGTCTTTACTGCCAAACGTCACCAGGCATCCACCAGCCATGCTGTACTCAATGAGGTAGCAGTCCAAAGGAGAACAAGGACAGGTAATGGTACATGGAAGACAAGCTCCAAGAGAATATACAAGGATTATTAGCTGACCTTTGAATGCAGTATTGAATGATGTAATTTATAAATTTGGTCCGGAATGTTTATTTTGTGGTGGTTTTTATTTTTGCACCATGGCCAAGTGGAAGCTGTGATGGTCAGTAACAGGGGAGGTAAGGTGTCGGACAGTTGATAAATGGGGAATCGAGGTGCGATTACTGGGATCAAACTTTATTTACATCTCCGTAACAGAGAGGGCAGCAGAGAGGGATATACAACAAAATGCTCAGATCTTGCAATAACTACAGAAACATTGGCCAGAATTTTTACCTTGATGGGCAGGCGGGCCCCACCAGCTCGGCGACGGGCGGACAGCCGAACTCCACCGCCGAAACGGGGCCCGCCTCCATTTTGAGTGGCAGGCCCACCCAGCGGCCTGCCCAACAGGATGTGCTATGCCGGAAGGGTGGGGGGGGGATTCCCCATCTGTCAAAATGCATTATTTCGCGCTCCCTGAGACAAAGTGCTGTCTCAGGGAGATCACAGACAGTATAAAAATCTTTAAAAATAGAAAAATATTAAAATTATTAACATGTCCCTCTCATGTGACAATGTCACACTAGATGGAACATGTTAATAAGAAGCACATAAACTTTGTTGAAGTTTTTGAAAATGGACGTGAAACCTCATCCCGCCAGTGGATGTGGTTTCATATATTATCAGAAGGCCACTGGGGCTCCTGGCCTGCCCGCCAGCCTTAAGCTTGGACGGGCAGGGCATTTAACAAGCTTAATTATCCTGTCAATGGCCTTAATTGGCCATTGACAGGTCAGCAGGTGGACAGCTGATTTCGCTGTCCACCCGCCTTCCTCAATATTTAAATGGACCGAGATGATGTCGGGGGTTCCTCCCAATGTCATTCCACGTCATTTTCCCGTCGGCGAGTGGGCCCCGCCACCAAATCGCCAACGAGAAAATTCTGCCCATTAACTCTGCTTCTCTCCACAGATGCTGCCAGGCCTGCTTAGCATTCCCAGCATTTTCTGTTTTTATTTCAGATTTCCAGCAGCTGCAATACTTTGCTTTTGTTTTGGAAAAGCAGAGCCTTGTCACTTTTTATTACATGCCAAAGTGGCACTGCATTTCCAATAGGTTTTGCAGATTAACTTGGAAAGTTTAAATAAAACATAGTTTGAATTGGACTTGTTCTGGGCCTGTCACATTTGCTTCTGCATATTTGATTCCCCTTCTGATTACACGTCACGGCAGCCTCTGTAGCTCACCACAGTCCCGTCCACATTGATTTCTATTGCCATGCACCTCTGGTAACTGTCACTTGGTTCTTAGAAGCTACTTCATCACCAGGGCACGTTGCCATGGCAGCAGAATTAGCTGCCATTCACAGCTGAACCTCTTTCCACTCAAAGAGAGCTATGTTGATGAGCATGTCATCGCACTCACACACCAGGGGTCACACCACTCAAGTGCGTGCAGGCAAGTATTGCTTTGGCATAATCTGACTAATTCAGCATTTCAACGACCCCATCTAGCACCGTATATGACAGGACTTCCAGGATTTTGATGTGGAGTTTGGCCTCTGTGTTACAATCAATGCAGTACCATCTGCATTTAAGTGCAGCCTGCTAAAGTCCTGAAGTTTGTTTCTTTTTGATAGGTTTATGAAACACAAGGTAGTTTTTTTGTCTTTTGTCTGGCCTGTAACCTGGCAGATATGATTGGCTGCCCTTTTTAAATCCCACTCGGTTCTCATTCCATTTATTCCAGTCACAACAGTTCAAATTAGTACCTTCCTGAGATACTGGTCAGACCCCAGCTCCAGTACTGCATTCTGTTCTAGGCCCCACACCTCAGGAAGGATATATTAGCCATGGAGAGGGTGCAGAGTAAATTCACTAGAATTATATTGGGACTCGGAAAGAAAGACTGGTATTTTTAGAGCATCTTTCAGGGATGTCTCAATCTTTATCACCAATGAAGTATTTTTTTGAAGTGTAGTCACTGTTGTAATGTAGGAAATGCAGCAGTAAATTTGCACACAGCAAACTCCCACAAACAATGTTGTATAACTAGTTTATCCGTTTTTGTGATGTTGATTGGGCAATAAATATTGACCAGGAAACCAAGAATAACTCCTCTGCTTCAATATAGTGCCATGGAATCTTTTATGCCCACCTAAGAAGTTGAACAGGGCCTAAGTTTAATGTTTCATCTGAAAGACAGCATCATTGGCAGTGCAGCACTCCCTCAGAACAACAGTGCAGTGAGGGCCAAGATTTTTATGCTCACATCCTGAAATGGGATGGGACAACCTTCGGGCACAAAGGCAAGACTGCTACCACTGGCACCAGCTAAGGCTGTTACATTATGAGGACAGGCTGTATAAACCTATCCCATATTCCCTTGAGTTTAAGATTGAAGGGTGATCTGATTCAAGTGTTTAAGATCATAAAAGAATTTGACAGGGTGGATAGAGAGAAATTTAAGGGGAGACAGTGGCATAGTGGCATCGTGGCATTGTCACTCACCAGTATTCCAGAGACCCAGGACAATGCTCTGGGGACCCGGGTTTGAATCCCACCACGGCATCTGGAATTAAAGTCTGATGATGACCATGAAACCATTGTTGTAAAAACCTATCTAGTTCACTAATGTCCTTTAGGGAAGAAAATTTGCCGTTCTTACTTTGTCTGGTCTGGCCTACATTTGACTCCAGACCCACAGCAATGTGGTTGACTCTTAAATGCCCTCTGAACAAGGGCAATTAGGGATGGGCAATAAATGCTGGCCTAGCCAGTGATGCCCATATCCCATGGATGAATATAGGGAAAAAAACCTAATTTCTCTGGGGGATGAATCCTGAACAAGGGCCCACAATCATAAAATTAGAGCTAGGCTGTTCAGCTTTGAAATCTGGAACTTTCATTCCCAAAAGGCAGTGAGTGCTGGGAGTTAGTTGCCGGTTTCTAGATTGAGATTGATGTAATGTTGTTAGGCAGACGTATCAATGGATGTGAAGTAAAGGTGGGTGGATAAAGTTGAGTTACAGATCAGCCCTGATCCAATTAAATGGCTGAATAGCCTGCTTCTGTTCCTATATGGTACAGGTTTCTTTCTCCTCCTGTCCTGAAAGTTGAGTTACAGTTTCAAGGGCACTGCAATGCTCCTTCACGTGACCATACGAGCCCAGAAAGTGAAGCATGTGTTTATGTTGGTGTCCCTTAGAAATTCCAACATTTGCTACCTAGGATATTTTGACATGTGCGCACTTGTAAAATTACTTCATGGGGGGTGACAAAGTGTACAATTGGAGGGGTGGGGCCGGTTTGCATCAGTGTCAATCTGGTTCTACATGCACTTAACGTTCTGACGGAGTTCACTGTCTCAATCACGAGGGTGTGCATTTTCCTTCAGTTCTCTAGCTTCCTCTGTAACCATTGCCAGCCCTCCAAACCTCCCAGACTTTGCATTTCTCCAGCTCTGCCCTTTTGCACATCCCTGATTTTCATCGCTCCCCCTTTGATGACTGCTCCTTTAGCTGCCCGGGCCCCTAAGCTCTCGAGCTCCTTCCCAAAACCTCTCCACCTTTCTCTCCTCTTTGAAGATGTTTCCTAAAACCTAATTCCTTCACCATCTGTCCCAATATTTGTTCTTGTGGCTTCGTGTCAAAAATTGTCTGATAATTAGGCCTGTAGCATGGTTGCCTAAATAAGATGCCAAAAAATGCTGCCTGGAATAGTAACTCAGCAAGACAGCGCATTTTCAGGAGAGGAAGGGAAGAAAACGTAAGAGGAATAAAATCATTAAAATCATCGTCCTGGGTTAAATGAATTGGTTGCACTGCGCACAGAATTAATTCTGAAGTGATAATTATATCTAATTGTTATGCATCATTTCTACAGGTGCAGTACCACAACCTCTGTGCAGAGGCGCGACTGCTGATGTGGATATTCTCCAATGCAGGAATCATTTAAGAGGCCCATTGTCCTTGCCATAACTCTGATATATCACCACCTCTGGTGCCAGCAGTAAAGCTAATGGCTCCCTGTCTATTACACTATAGAAAACAGTCCCCGCTGACTGTTCATAACTCATTAAAAGGCATCTGGGGGACTAGATCTGGTCCCGGAGGAGCTGTGTATATTAAGGTCCAACCCAGACCCAGACTAAGTGGCTTGTATACTTTGCAAAGCCTGACTCCCGTCCCAGTTCTCCTGCTGCAGATGAGGGACCTATGAATCTCTTAGCATATTTTTCTTGCCAGTACTGCATGTTTTGTGACTGCAGCTGTTGTCACTGTTTGGATTGTGTTGATATATCATTCAGTTCCTTTATTGCAAGTTCAGGCTTTATTTTGGCTGGAAACCTTCAACTATAATGGAAAGGTATCTTCATAATATACCTCGTGCCACTAGCATGGGTTTCATATGGCTGTTCAACTAGGGCAGAGAGAGAACCCACTCTACAATGCTTTTGTTATTCTTGCGTTCCAAATCATAAAGGATTTTCACAGAGTAAATAATGGGAAACTGTATCCATTATAGAAGGGTTGTCGGTAACCAGAGAACACAGGCTTGAGGTAATCGGTAAAAGAACCAGAGATGATAAAAATATTTTACACAGCGAATTGTTGTGATCTGGAGTGCACTGCCTGAAAGGGTGGTGCAAGCAGATTTAACAGTAACTTTAAAAGGGAATTGTTAAACCCTTGAAGGGGAGAAATTTGCAGCACTATGGGGAAAGAGTGGGGCAGTGGGACTAATTACATAGCTCTATCAAAGAACCGGCACAAGTGTAATGAGCCAAACGGCCTTCTTCTCTGCTGTATTATTTGCTGATTCTATTTTCTCCAATCTTGTTTTGGAGCCATTGACTCACGCTGGGATACATGGCTGTCTCTCCAGCACTTTATCCAAGTGGCCACTCTTACTCCCGTGGCAACATGGGTGGGTTGGTCATTCAGCTGTGAAAAACATCATCCTCAAGCCTATTCCTGACCTCTACTGACATCTCCAAAAGCACAATTGCCAGTGGGGTCACTGAGCAGGAATTAGAAGTGAACTTCAGCACCTTGTAACCCTGAGGACCTGAAGTCAACTCTAATGTTACAACAGCTGTCCAAGCTGAAATAGGCTAACTCACTAAAGACCGGAAAATGAGTCTACAATCTTTTGTTCTATGCAACTTAGTGCTACATTGGGTCATGTCTTTGCCCAGCAAACAATCAGGGAGTGTTCATCCTGTCTAATGAATGTATGATTTTGCAGAAACACCATGGCCAGAATCTTCTGGTTGGCACGTGGGGGCAGGCCCCGTTCGCCAACGCATAAAATGACGTGCGGTGACTTCGGGCATGCGTCCCAACGTCACCATGCATTATTCAGATCTTCAGTTCGGCAGGCGCGCACCGGAGTCAGCTGCGCACCTGCCAAACTGTCAAAAGCCTATCAAGGTCATTTAAAAACTAATTAAAGTAATTAACAAAGCTGCCCATCCAACCTTAAGGTTGGCGGGCAGGCGAAGAGCCCAGGCGGCCTTCGCATATTTCATGAAACCTCACCCACAGGCAGGATGAGGTTTCATGAAGGATTTATAATTCAAATACATTTTTTAATTAAAATTCATAGACATGTCCCAGCTCATGTGACACTGTCACATGAGGGGACATGTCTGAATTTTTTTTTCTCTTTATTTAAATTTTTCAAAATGTAATTAAACTCCCTGAGGCAGCTCCATGCCTCAGGGAGATTTCTGCGCTCTTTCACGCACATGTGCAAAAGAGCGCAGGCCCCGACTCAGCCTACTACCCCCGCCCGCACAGGGAATGCTCAGCGCTTCTGGGTGCGCGTCACATTGGGTGGGCCTTAATTGGCCTGCCCACATAAAATGGCGGTGCGCAGCCGATCGCAGGCAGTGTTCGGCTGTGTGCCCGCCCACGCCCGCTCCCGTTCAGCCCCCCCGATGGGGAGAAAATTCTCCACTATATTATGAGGCACAGTAAGTTGTGTGATGGGAGCAGGTAATTATAAAAGGACATAGATTATGTGAGCAGGTAAAACAAGGGTGGATGGAGTTTAATGTGAGGAAGTGTGAGGTCACCCCTTGGGAATTGGGAAAAAGAAACTGAAATATTTTCTTAATGGAGTGAGGCTAGGAACTGTGATGGGGTTTAATCAAAATGACATGGTTGTTTATCGCAAGGAGCTTGAAATATAAAAGTGAGGAAGTGATGCTTTAGTTGTCAGAGCATTAGTCAGATGCCAATGGGAGTGGTATGTTCAGTTTTGGGACCCTCACCCCAGAAATGATATAATGACCTTGGAGGGATTCCAGTTCTACCCTGGATGAGTAATCCAGAGGCCCAGGCTAATGGTCTGGGACATGGGTTCAAATCCCACCAAGGCAGCTGATGGAATTTAAATTCAATTAATAAATCTGGAATTGAAAACTAGTGTCAGTAATGGTGACCATGACAACTATCACTGATTGTCATAAAAACCCATCTGGTTCACTAATGTCCTTTAGGGAAGGAAATCTGCCATCCTTACCTGGTCTGGCCTACATGTGACTCCAGACCCACAGCAATATAGTTGACCCTTAACTGCCCTCTGAAATGTTCAGTTCAAGGGCAATTAGGGATGGAAATAAATGCCTTTCCAGTGATGCCTATATTTCATGAAAGAATAAAAAAAATGGAAGTTATTGTTTTAAAGGCACTATGAAAATGCAAATTGTTGTCATCATAGACCAGTGACTGTAGGGGCATCACAATCAAACAAGATCCTTTGCTCATCTGGATGCTGCGTAGGCAAGTGGGGAGTGGGGGCTATCAAGTGACACGTGCTTAGCAATAACCAGTTCACTGATGCTCAGTTTGGGTTCCGCCAGTGCCACTCCGCTCCTGACCTCATTACGGCCTTGGGTCAAACATATGACAAAAGAGCTGAACTCCAGAGGCAAGATGAGAGTTACTGCCCTTAACATCAAGGCAGCATTTGACTGAGTGTGGCATCAAAGAGCTCTAGAAAAACTGGAGTCAATGGGAATCAGGAGGAAAATTCTCCGTTGGTTGGAGTCATACCTAGCACAAAGGAAAATGATTGTGGTTGGTGGAGGTCAACCATCTCAATCCCAACACATCACTGCAGAAGTTCCTCAGGGCAGTGTCCTCAGCCCAACTATCTTAGATGCTTCATCAATGACCTTCCTTCTACCATAAGGTCAGAAGTGGGGATGTTCGCTGATGATTGCACAATGTTCAGCACCATTCGCGACTCCACAGATACTGAAGCAGTCCATGTCCAAATGTAGCAAGACCTGGACAATTTCCACCAACAAACAGTGGCAGCAGTGTCTACCATCTACAAGATGCACTGCAGGAACTCAGCAAGGCTTCATAGGCAGCACCTTCCAAACCCACGGCCACTGCCATCTAAAAGGGCAAGAGCAGCAGATACATAGAAATACCACCACCTGGAAGTTCCCCTCCAAGTCACGCACTGTCCTGGCTTGGAAATATATCATCGTTCCTTCACTGTCGCTGGGTCAAAATCCTGGAACTCATTCCCTAACAGCACTGTGGGTGTCCCTATACCATAGGGACTGCAGCGGTTCAAGAAGGCAGCTCACCATCACCTTCTCAAGGGCAATTAGGGATGGGCAATAAATGCTGGCCTAGCCAGCAAAGCCCACATCCCATGAATGAATTAAAAAATAAGTTCACAAAACCTTGGTCAGGAGCAGGGGGCCTGATTAACCTTGCCTTTCTCCAACTTGGTGAAAATGATGCCTATAATCCTGCACTAACTGCCACCCCATATGACTTGTTGTTGACTGGGGAGATGGAACCTCAGAACATCCACATCTATACAGCTTGTTGGGTAGAGTTTTTTTATTTGTTTATGGGATGTGGGCATTGCTGGCTAGGTCAGCACTTATAACCCTAACCCTAATTGCCCTTGTTCAGAGGCATTTAAGAATCAACCACATTACTGTGGGTCTGAAGTCACCTGTAGGCCAGACCAGGTCAGGACAGCAGATTTCCTTTCCTAAAGAAAGACAGGTTTTTATGACAATTGATTCATCGTCATCATCAGACTTTTAATTACCGACTTTTTTTATTGAATTCAAATTTTACCATCTGTTATGGTGAGATTCTACTCCAGGACCCAGAACATTACCCTGGGTCTCTGGAATACCAGTACAGTGACAATACCACTATGCCACCACTTCTCCCCAATATAGGGAATTTACCACAGGGGAAGGATCGCTTAAGAAATCCTGGGTGGTGATCAGAAAGAGAACAACTAAGCAGCACTGCCATTGCAACGCCACTTGAAAGAGACGGATTGGCAGTCTGAACAACCCAATATATGTTCCGGTCTGAGCTCCACCACTGTGTCAGATTGCTTGGCTGGTAATGGCGACAAAGAAGTAACAGGCACTTTTTAAATGATGACAAAAACTGATCCAGACCAGCAGCAGAAAGGTTGTAAGGCTTTTAAAGGTCACTTTATTTCAAGGAAAGTACTTGAACAGCAATCTCCCACAGGAAGCCTACTGCCGAATGGATTAGTCTGAAGGTGAATTAATCAGAAGTATAATTAAAGATGAGTTTTTTTTCTTTTGCAAAGGCTTTTAATATTTTTAGTA
Organism: Cetorhinus maximus; assembly: GCF_964194155.1. Lineage (NCBI taxonomy): Eukaryota > Metazoa > Chordata > Chondrichthyes > Lamniformes > Cetorhinidae > Cetorhinus > Cetorhinus maximus. Next base: position 85,573,137 of record NC_135884.1, read on the forward strand.
ATGCATCCATCAATGATCCTCCCGTCAATGAACCTCATGCTACCGATCCCAGTGTCAATCAGTTTTCCCTTGTTTCAGTATTCCCCCCATCTCAGAATCAGTTACGGCACAGAAGAAGGCCATTCGGCACATCAAGTCCATGCTGGCTCCGCACGGAACATTCCAGTCAGCTCCACTCCCCCGCTCAATCCCCGCAGCCCTGCAGGTTTATTTTCTTCGAGTGCCTGTCCAATTTCCTTTAGAAACCATTGATCTTTGCTTCCACTGCCCTAGTTCCAGGTCATTACCACATGCTGTGTAAAAAAGTTCTTCCTCACAAACCCCCTGCCCAAAACCTTAAATCTGTGTCCCCTAGACCTCGCACCATCAGCTAATGGGAACAGCTTTTTTTTTTGTCTACCTTACCTAAGCCTGTAATAATTTTGTACACCTCTTTCAAATCTCCCCTCAATCTCCTTTACTTCAAGGAGAACATTCCCAACTTCTCCAGCCTAACCTTGTAGCTAAAATCCCTCATCCCTGGAACCATTCTGGTAAATCTCCTCTGACCCTTCTCAAGGGCCCTCAGATCCTTCTTAAAGTGTGGTGACTAGAACTGGACGCAATACTCTAGTTGGTGCCTAACCAGAGCTTTATAAAGGTTCAGCATAACTTCCCTGCTTTTGTACTCAATGCCTATATTTATGAAGCCCAAGATCTCATATGCTTTGCTAACTGCTCTCACAATATGTTCTGCCACCTTCAAAGATTGATGCACATGTAATCCCAGGCCCCTCTGTTCCTATACATTCTTAAGAATTGTGTCATTATGTCTATATTGCTTCTCCCTATCCCTTCTGCCAAAATTCATCAGCTCACGCTTTTCTGTATTAAATTTCATCTGCCATTGTGGTGGCCTATGTCCTGTTCAATTGGTATCATCCTCACTGTTTGCCACTCCTCCGGGTTTGGTGTCATTGACAAATTTTGAAATTTTACTCTGCATTCCAATATCCAAGTCATTTATATATAGCCAAAGAACTGGTGGTCCTAGCACTAACTTGTGGGGAACACCATTGTCCACTATTCTCCTGTCTGAAAAATAATCATTTACCAGACTCACTTGTTTTCTATACTTATGTCAATGTTTTTACCCATGTTGACACTGACCCTCCTCTTATAAGCCACAATGTTATCAACTAGCCTTTTATGTGGCACTTTTTCCAAGTGCATTCTTAAAATACATGTGGACAACATCCACTACATTCCCTTTTCCAACCTTCTCTGTTACTTCATCAGAAAATTCAATTAGTCAAGCATGATATTTTCTGTGCTAACTGTCCTTAATTATCTCAAGCCTCTTCAAGTGCTTGTCGATTTTATCCCCTGATTATTGTTTCTAGAACCTTATGCAATATTGATGTTAAACTGACTGGCCTATAGTGTCACATTTGCCACTTTCTAACCCTCTGATACTTCCCCCATATTTAGGGAAGATTGGAAGATTATGGCAAATCCTTCTGCTATCTCCACCCTCACCTTCTTTAGAAACCTGAGATGCAAGTCACCCAGACCAAGCGACTTATCTACTCGAAGCACAGCCAGCCTTCCCCCTACCTTCTGCCTCTCAATTTTCAGCCCATCTATTGCCTCTACCATCTCTGCTTCTCCTGATATTTTGTCAGATTTCTCTTCTGTGTCAATCAGTGATTGACTCACTCAGTGAGTAACTCACCTCTTGACTCCCCAAAGCCTGTCCACCTTCTACAAGGCACAAGTCAGGAGTGTGATGGAATATTCCCCATTTGACTGGATGAGTGCAGCCTCCACAACACTCAAGAAGCTTGACACCATAAAGGATAAAGCAGCCCGCTTGATTGGCACCCCATCCACAAACATTCACTCCCTCCACCACCAACGCACAGTAGCAGCAGTGTGTACCATCTACAAGATGCACTGTAGGAACTCACTAAGGCTCCTTCGACAGCACCTTCCAAACCCACGACCACTACCATCTAGAAGGACAAGGGCAGCAGATACATGGGAACACCATCACCTGGAAGTTCTCCTCCAAGCCACTCACTATCCTGACTTGGAAATATATCACCGTTCCTTCACTGTCTCTGGGTCAAAATCCTGGAACTCCCTCATTAGCAGCACTGTGGGTGTACCTATACCGCAAGGGCTGCAGCGATTCAAGAAAGCAGCTCACCACCGCCTTCTCAATGGTAACTAGGGATGGGCAATAAACACTGGACTAGTGAGTGATGCCCACATCCCATGAACGAATATAAAATAAAAGATCCCTGAATGTTAGTGATCTCAGAGTCTCAGTGATCCTGTACCAATCAGTGAGCGCCGTGTCCATCAGTGAACGTCATGTCCATCAGTGACCTCCAATCTCAGAGATTGTGTCTCAGTAACGTCGTATTACATTGACCCCATGTCTGCAGCCATCCCTATGTCTCTGTGATCACTGTGACTCAGTGATACCTGTGTCTCAGTGATACCTGAATCTTAGTGATCCTCGTGTCTCAATGATCCTCGAGTCCCAGTGATCCTTGTGTTTCAGTGATCCTTGAATATCAATGATCCCTGAATCTCAGTGATCCTCATGTCTCAGTGATCTCCGAGTCTTGGTGATCCCCATGTCTCAGTGATCTCGAGTCTCAGGGATCCCCTTGTCTCAGTGATCCCTGAATCTCAGGATCATTGTGTCACAGTGATCCCGGTGTCTCGGTGATCTCTGAGTCTTGGTGATCCCAATGTCTCAGTGATCTTTGTGTCTCAGTGATCCTGTGTCTCAGTGATCCTCAAGTCTGAGCGATTTCAGTGATCCTCGAGTCTTAGTGATCCCTGATTCTCAGTGATCTTTGAGTCACTGTGATCCCCGTTTCTCAGTGATCCCTCTGTCTCAGTCTCATAATAATTTGTTAATCTATGATTGGAAATATGAGATTGTCTTTCCAGAAAAGCTATGGATGCTGAACCAATAAATGTTCAAGTCTAGAATCAAGGGTATGGAGGGATATGGAGCAAAGGCAGGTAAATAGAGCTGAGCTACAGATGACAGAACAGGCTTGAGGGCCTGAATGGCCCACTGCTGTTGCTAGGTTCCATGAGCCGACATCCATCTTACAGACAATATAAATGCTTGTGATTTCCCTCATGGGCTAGCAACACTGAGGATCTATGGGAGGAACAGGGACTAGCTGGTGGCGTATCGGAAAGGAACATCTTAGTGAGAGAAACTATATTCAATAAGTCACTACATGCTAAACTCGAATCACAATTAAGCGTCATTTACCTCCATACAATAGCTTATTACTCTATTTATCAAGTCAATGAAAGGAGTTGGATTCACTGAAATGATACCCTCATTATAGCTCCCTGTCTAGTCAGCGAGGAAGTCTGGCAAGGCTTGCACATCCTATTATTGCCTGCTAACAGATTAAATACCTGAGTGTCAGAATAATAATGTCGGCCTTGGCAATTAGGCTCTGAAATGTATGTAGAGTAAAAGGCATGTTAATGAAATGCCTGAGAGTATGGCTAATGGTTTAAGCTCCTCAGCTCATCAGTGAAAAGGCACATGTCTTGATATTTGTTCTACCCACTCTTGCCATCATTAAAGAAATGAGCCGAGCCTTAGCAATAAAAAGAGATTCTATTAAATTAGGAAAAATCTAAACAATTTACCTGCAATTTCTATTTAAGAAAAGTGCTCTCAAAATGGCTCAGCATAGCTTACTCAGTGAACAGCTGAACAATAAAGAGAATTGAGGTCGCAGGTTAGAGCACTGCCCTCTCCTCGAGGTAGCTGGGTGATTGGCAGGGGTAACACTGGGGTGTGCAGGTGGAAATCAGACAGGGTCCCGTTTGCTGTCCAGTGATTCTTTCGGGAACTGCAGCTATGTCGTCATGAGATGGGGGCATGATCCAACTGGGCTGTGACAGTTCTTGCTGTCAAATAGCCAAAACTGCCCATCCACCTACATGTCTATTTGGGTTAGGAATGTGAGTGTGAATGGTCCTTGCAGATCTGCAACCAGCCATAAGCAAAGGAGAGAGTTGAACAAGAAAGAGACACAAATATGAGATGGGAACTGAAATTCAGCCCATCGACCATGCCCTGATCAGGTACATTCTACCCCATTGGCTCTACTTTCACCATTTAGCTCCTAAGTATGAAGAAAACATCTATACCGTATTTTTTTGGTATATTCCTTCTCTCAAACTTCTCACAGTTTGCACACAAGATCCCATAATAATGAGATGCATGACCAGATGATCCGTGCTTTAGTGAGGTCAGTTGCAAGAAGGAATGTTGGCTACGATAGTAGGAAGATTCCTTCCTCTTCTTCAAATGGTGCCATGCAGCCTCAGCCCTGGTTTACCTCATCTGTAGGACCACATGCCCCAATGTAGCACTCTCCTAGCACCATGTTTTGGATGCCAGTCTGAATTATACTCTAAGGTAGAGTTGCCAACTGTGATTAACTGTATTCCTGGAGGTTTTATCACGTGACTTTCCCCCATGCTCCAGTTATTAATCCACCAACACATCCATTCTTGTGACATACTGCCTTCCTACACCAATTGGAAAGCAAAAAGACTCATTACCCAATTGGATGATGCTTGACAAAAGCCAAGCGGCCTTTTCCTCTCCCCTCCGCCACCCCGCCCCCCCCTCCGCCCCCAACACCCCATTTTCATTATTTCTATCTGGTAAAGAGAAATTTTCAAAGTAAATGACAAAAAAAAAAATCTTTTTTTATGTCCCTATGATTTTTCTCCAGGGTTGCACATAGCAGTTGTCCTGGAGATTGATCTACAATTCTGGAGACTCCAAGCCAATTCTGGAGGGTTGGCAACCCCTACTCTAAAGCCTTGGAGTAAGGCCGGAACCATGGACTTCTAAACCAGAAACCATCAGTATCAAGCACTCAGATGAAACTCCAGATCCTAAATTCACTCCCAATACTCAATCCCAGTTTTCTAATTGAAATCCTCTTTATTAGCATTTTCTGAGTCCTTAACTATCACAAAAGTTTCCAGGGCTCAATCAAGGTGCACCAGTTGCACTCTAACCTCTGAATCAGAAGGTTGTGTGTTCAAACTCCACTCCAGAAGGTTAAGCATGCACTCCAAACTGACCTCCCAATGCAGGGAATGCTATATTGTTAGAGGAATAGCCTTTTGGATGAAATGCTAAACTTTGTGTCGTCTCATATAGATGTAAAAGATCCCAGCACCCTTGCTAACATTTATCCTTGACCATTACCAAAACTGGTCATCCAGTCATTTACCTGACAGCTGCTTGTGGAACCTCACTGGAGGCAAAGTAGCTGCCTCACTTCCTACATTACTACGATGATTACACTTCAGAAACATTTCATTGGCTGTGAACAGCAGCAACTTGCATTTGTATAAGATAAAAACATCAACACTGAGCTACTTAAGGAGACATTTGTGCAGATGACTAAAAGCTTGGTCAAAGAGGTAGGTTTTACGAAGGGTATTAAAGGAGGAAAGAGAAGTAGTGAAGGAGGTTTAGCGATGGAACGCAGAGCCCTGTGAATTTTCCTTCTTAAGTAGGGGTCCAAATACTTTTTGAAAGTTACTACTGAATCTCTAAGGATATGCATTCCAGATCATCACAACTCAGTGCATGGAAAAAAAATCTCATCATCTGGCTTTTTAAAAATTATTTTAAGCCTGTGTCTTCTGTTTCCAATCCTCCTGCCAGTGGAAACAACTACTCTTAGTCTACAAAATCCTTCAGAATTTTGAACATAAGAAATAGGAACAGGAGTAGGCCGTTTGGCCCCTCGATCGAGCCTGCTCCGCCATTCAATAAGATCATGGTTGATCTTCTTGCGTTTCGATTTCCACATTCCCATCTAACCCCGATAACCTTTGATTCCCTTGCCTAACAAGAATCTATCTCCCTCTGTCTTAAAAATATTCAATGACCCCGCCTCCACAACTTTCTGAGGCAGAGAGCTCCAAAGTCACACAACCCTCTGAACAACTCCATTAAGTCTCCCCTATATCTTCTCTGCTCTAAGAACAACTCCAGCTTCTCCAGCCTTTCCACATTAACTGAAGTCCCTCATCCCTGGTATCATTCGAGTAAATCTCCTCTGCCCCACCCCCACCACAAAGACTTCGACATTCATCCTAATGTGTAGTGCCCAGAATTGGACACTGCATTATATAAGGGTCTGGTATGTATAAGGTTAACATGGGACTGAGTACAGTACCACCCACACAGTGATGTAAGAGAACACATGACCTGCACCTAGGGGTCAGTCTAGTGTTGGACAGAGCCGTGTGTCTCTACAGACATGGAGACAGCTCCTAGCTTGAAAACCCTTTACTGTATGTATGCACATAGTTCTTGTAGTTAATAAATACATACAGTTAACCTACTTGAGTCTACGAAGACTTAATTTCGACCTACTAAAATTCAGTATCCAACAGCTTACAGCGTAGTGGTAGCAATTAGAAAAACCCAAAACCTCACAAAAAATGCAGCAAAAAACTAAAATCCTACAAGACTAAAAAAAACACTTGAAGAAGCATTCTGACCTGAAGGAAAGCTTGAGAAGCAGAGGAAAATCGCCAAGGAAAAGCTCCAGAGAAAGGCTTGGAAGCTGGAGGCAGAAATGTAAAATTTCTCACTGCAACAGAAGACTCCATAGCATTTCTTGGAAGTCCAGCTTCAATTCCCAGAGTGCAGGATCAGCAGACCCAGCAGGGGTGAGCTAAAGCTTTTAAATTCCAGGATACAGCAAGTTCTGAGAAACTTTTAAATAGTTCAATGGCCAGGAATTGCTGTGAAAACTCCATATGAAAAACCAGATTCCTGAATTGGCGTCTGCACACGTGATGTCCAAGCTCTCTCCAAAAAGGGGGAAGAAAATTAACTAATTAATGCAGAAGAATCGTGACTAAAGAACTGGCTTTAAAGACCAGCAAAGGCCAGGATTCGACGCTTTCGCGACCCTGAAGCAAAGCGCTGAAACGGAGAAACCTGCAGCTAGTCGATCCAAGCAGCCATTGTTTAAAATCTTTCCAAGGCTGAGCATGAGCGCCATTGCAGCGGGAGTCTGCCAAACCGGCAAGCACAGGAAAACCCTTTGTCTTCAAATGAACGGTGGTATCATGTTGAATTTCAGAAACTTCTTAAAGCTGAACGTACACTTAAACATTTTTTAACCATGGATCAGGAATCCACTCTTCCAGATCAGTTTGGACTCATCCAAAGACCAAACCTAACGGAAAATTGGATGTCCCGGGGGAGAACATTTTTAATCTACCGGAGTACATCAGGTATAAGTAGAAAGTCCGAAAAAGTCCAGATTAATACCTTTTTATAATGGATTGGTGAACTTGCTGGTGAATCAATCCTAATGCAGGGCATTGATCAATCCTCAACCAGCTTCAATGAAATATTAAAAGCTTTTGATGAATATTTTGATCTTCAAGTTTTAAAACGCACAGAGTTTAAAAAGAGGTGCAGAAAATCCCCAGTAAAGTGCTGAAAAAGAAAAGGCAATAACCAAGTAAACCACATGAGGGTACCAGAGAGGCAAGGAACTTTCCAGAAGTCTCAAAAATATATCTTTTTGAACTGCAACAGCAGGTAACAGTGCAGACTGAGCATCTGGCTCTAGAATAATTTGAAAAACATTGGCTAAAGACTTGTGGAGAGGTCTAGTATAAGGATCTGGTGCATATAGAGTTAACATCGGACTGAGTACAGTACTGCCCACACAATGATGTAGGAGAACACATGACCCGCACCTAGGGGTCAGTCTAGTGTTGGGCAGAGCTGTGTGCACAAGCAAGCATGGAGACAGCTCCTAGCTTGAAAACCCTTTGTATATATGTACATAGTTCTTGTAGTTAATAAATACATACAGTTAACCTACTTAAAACTACGAAGACTTCATTAAGATCTACTGAATATACCCTACAACAGACACCACACTCCTGCTGGTGTCCAGCCTGTGCTTCAACTTCTTTGCTTTTGTGTTCTCTGCTTCAATTCATAAAGCCAAGTTTCCCTGTGTACCTTTTTTTCACCTTTATCAACTTGCCCTGCCATCTTCAAAGATTTGTGCAGGTGGACCACTAGATTTCCCAGTTCCTGCATCCACTATAAATTGTACTGTTTAGAAATTACTGCCTCTTCCTTCCGAAGTGCATTATTTATACTTCTCTGCAATAAATTTCATTTCCCACGGGCAGAATTTTTCACTCAGCATGTGGGAGCACTGCCTGATCCACTTGAGCGTGAAATAGTGTGTGATAACGTCAGGTGAGCATCCTGACATCATCGCGCATTCGCGCAAGAGTGGGAAGCGCGCCCACCGACAGTTAAGAGGCCTATTAAGGCCATCAAAGTTGTAATCATTGGAGATTTTTTGTTGCCCATCCAACATTATGGTTGGTGGGTTGGTGAATTGGCCAGACAGCCTTTGCATTTTTCAGGGAACCTCATCCACGGGTAGGATGAGGTTTCCATTATTAAATAAAAAGAAAATAAAAATTTATGGACAGAATTTTCATCTTGTATATGTTCAGGTAACTGGTTCTGATGTGTGGCCAGTTTTTCCTGATTTTAAAATCTGTTTTTATTGCATTTAAGTTCTTCAGCTCCGTGAGGCAGCTCTCTGCCTTCAGTGAGCTCTCAATCCGCTCTCCCTCGCGCTCACACCGACTTCAGTGCTCGCCCTCCTCCTGCCCCACCTTGGAAGCACTGAGCCTTTCAGTGCGCATTTCATGCTGGTTGGCCGCTAATTGGCCAGCCAGCATGAAATCGAAGTTGGGGGCTGATCGCGCCTGGCGGTCCGTTCTCCAGCTGCTCCTGGGCCCACCAATCGTGGGTGCCCACCGAACTAAACATCCTGCCCCATGTGTCTGTTCATTTCACTAGCCTATGTCCTTCTGAGGTTTGCTATTATCCTTCTTATTGTTTACTACATTTCTGAGTTTGTGGCAACTGCAACCTTTGAATTACACCCTATATATCTAAGTCCAAGTTATTAATATATATTAAAAAAGCAGTGGTCTTAATCCCAACCTCTGGGGAACACTGCTGTGTACTTACCTCCAGTCTGAAAAAAACTGTTCACCACTACTCTCTGCTTTCTGTCTCACAGCCAATTTCATATCCACACTGCCACTGTTCCTTTAATCCCCCAATCTTTAATTTTGCGAGCAAGTCTATTATTTGGCACTTAACTGAACGCTTTATTTCTTCTAGTTCTGTGCTTGTAGTCTGACTTAAACTCTGCTTACATCTACGTTTGTGTCATGAATGTGAAGTTATAATATTATAGGTTTTTAATGACAACTGTTTGAAAAGCACATGTTTGCTAACAAAAAAACCTTTGTTCAGAAAAGGTGTGTATGGACAGACAACTTGGCATCTTTCTGTGTTGGTTATAAAACCTTATCAAACTGTTTATCTCAAGAAGAATCACAAAAGACATTATGCAACGAATGTTCAGTCTAAATAAGATCCTTCAACTTGCTGAGCCTTTTTTCAGAACGAAGACAATTAACTGATAAGGACCTTAACGAAAAGTTAATAAAAAATACCCAGGTGGGAGAAAGGCTGTTTGAATGTCAATATCTAATGGAGGCAGCCATCTTTGGGTTTCAGACTACAAGAAAAACCTGGATAAAAACAAAAAACTGCAGATGCTGGAAATCCAAAACAAAAACAGAAACAGAAATACCTGGAAAAACTCAGCAGGTCTGGCAGCATCGGCGGAGAAGAGTACAGTTGATGTTTCGTGTCCTCATGACCCTTCAACAGAACAGTTCTGTTGAAGGGTCATGAGGACTCGAAACGTCAACTGTACTCTTCTCCGCCGATGCTGCCAAACCTGTTGAGTTTTCCAAGAAAAACCTGGAAGCTTCCAAAGGAGAGAACCACCTTGAACATGAGAGGCACCTTGAAACAGAAACTGCTTCTCAACAGGGAGAGACCGAGGAAGGTTTCCAGAAACAGCTATTGGACTGCTGTACTGAATCAGGCTACCAAAAGCCACCACCTGCAGTACCGTAAAGGTGAAAATGGGAGCCTTCACTCACACCCTAGACCTGTTCTGCTTGTTGAGTCCACCTGCAAAGGCAAACTTTTCAACTACAGAAGCCATCGCAGCTGCTGAACCAAACTTTGAGATTCAACCCCTTCATTTTGGATTTGGAATCTCATCTCTAAGTATCTCTTTCTGCATTTTAACCTTTGTATCTGCATTTTAGTTAATAGCTTTATCACCTTTTGCAAAAGTAACTTCCAGCAGTATTTCTGTAATAAAATAACCTTTACCTTGTTTAAGACTCAAGCTTGACTGCTGGGCTATTTTTTAAAATTGAATCACTCAAACATTAAAAAGGGGGCTACATATAGCCACAGACACAAATTCTTAGCTCATGGACCGCTTCAAGGCATAGCCTTTTACCTGGTTGTAACACCAGTATAGGCAAAGTAGGCCATCCTGAAGAAAATATATACAGACATCAAAACGATTTTGTGAACATACAAGAAGTGGGGCTAAGATGTATATCATTTTGAGAACGTTTAAAAAAGTGTCATTCCTAAAGTATTCAGAAATGTTGCGATTAATAACATTCCCAAACAGAAACAGTGACTGTACTGGCACCAATACAAAGAGGTCTGTATTCAAGCAAAGCAAGCCAATGAAATCCATCTTATTCTGGCCATAGATCACTACAGATGACCAGGCACTACATCAAGGTGTTGAAAAATGCTGGGGATTTGGGATGGGCGGCTTGGTGCTGACAACACACTATTGACTTCAATTCAAAAGAATACCGGCTTAAACATGTTAGGGATATGATGATTAGGCAAATACATCTCAGAACTAATTTCGCAAGACTAAATTGCATGAGTAGAGCTTCCCTTGACAGGAGCACCGACCAGAGAATTAGCCGCGCTGACCTCTGCACACGATCCCCCAATTTGCGCTCCCATCAAGCAAAAACTCTCTATACTGGGAGTGGATTTGCACAAAATTTACCTTATTGCATGTGCACACCAACAGAAAAAGCATTGGAGTAAGAGAATCAGAGGAGGCCCAGTCACCTCAATTCACTTATTCTGTTATTTTGGCACATAAAGAGAAGTGACTTAGATAACAGTCCTCTAACGCACACAGAACAGATAGTATCAGACCTGGGCATAAGGGTTGGTCTCATTTCATGAATGAATAGATTTTCTGGGGTGAAGTGCACCCTTGGGACTTATACCATAGCACTAACAGCCATCCAGTCTTCTAGACCCCACATGCTGGAGTTCCTTCCCTGCACCGCTCCATTTCTACTCCTTTAAGACCATCGTAAAAACCATCTCTACTATCAAGCCTTTGGTCTCTGCCCCCATTCTCATTTTCCTTGCGTTAATCTTGTTTTATCTTAATCTTGTTTATCTTGATTTTGCTTTCCGCCGGCAGCTGTTCATTGATCTGTCATTCGCACCTTCCATGGACATTTAGTCTAGCCACTTTGACTCAGCACCACCAACTCTTTTGTCATTTAATAACTCCTGTCTTCCCTCCTATCGTAGACCTCCACTTGCGCTCTTTTTTCAACCTCCTCCTTTTGACCTATTTAAACCTATTACATTTCCAATGTTTCCCCATTCTGATGAAAGGTCATCGATGCTGCCAGATGTGCCGAGTGGTTCCAACATTTTCTGTTTTTATTTTGGTCACCTTTCTTTCTTTGGCTTGGCATCCATTTTGTCGAAACACCTCAGTGGAGCAGCTTGGGATACCTTTTTTTATTTTAAAGATGTTATATAAATATAAGTAGTTGGTGTTGTTGACAATAATGATAAAGAGGAGATCTGTCCCAATTCACAGATCAGCCAATTGTTAAATATCAAACTCCCCTCCATGCTGTGGGAAACTAATTCAATTGAAAAGCTATTTTCATCAGAACAAAAATAAATATGTACAAACTTACGTCCCTGTTGTGGATGTAACAAAGATAATAACATTTGGAGCTTTTTAAAAGCAATTGACCCAGATTATGAAGGTGCATCCTGCCGAGCACAACAGATAAATTTTAATAGCATTGATCTATCATGCAGACCATCAGGTTTGCTGCCAAGAATAACTCTAAAAACTGATGGTCAAAATTTTCCTCGGAGAAATAAAAAGGCTTTGAGAAGCTTCTCAGGGTGGACATTCTGGGCACTCACCCCAACAAGCTATTGCACCCACAGCTGTCCTGGATCCGAAAATCTCGGGGTACGTGGACATAGTTTTCCATTAAAGGCCAGTGCCGGAAAGGACATGGAAAACCTGCCTGTTGGCTTCTCAATCTCAGAAAATACTGGCAATGGGATTATAGGAAATACAGGCAACAAAAGCAGAAGAAACACAGGCAAGGTCACCATAGGAACACAGGCAAGGGGACCACAGGAAACACAGACAACAGAACCATAGGAGCATGGGCAGGAGCAAGTGCAAACCCGATCGGCGCCCCCGATCAGGTGCGCGCCACTATTTTACGTGGGCTGACCAATTAAGGCCCGCCCAGCGTGATGCACACCCGGAAACACTGTGCACTCCCTGTGCGGGTGGGGGGGGGTGATTCCCTGAGTTGGGGCATGCGCTCAAAAGAGTGCAGAAATCCCCCTGAGGCATGGAGGTGCCTCAGGGAGATTAGTTTAAGTCTTGAAAAATGTAATAAGAGGTCAGAAAACATTTTAAGGACATGTACCCTCATGTGAAACTGTCACATGAGCTGGGACATATCAATTAATTTTTAAAATAATTTTTATTGAATTTTAAAACACTTCAGTCCGTGGATGAGGTTTCATGAAAAATGCGAAGGCTGCCTGGGCTCTTTGCCTGCCCGCCAACATTAAGGTTGGACGGACAGCATTCTTAACAACTTTAATTACTTTGTTAATGGGGCGGGCATGCAGCTGATGCGGCTGTACGCCCGCCGAACTGGCAATCTAAATGACGTGGAGTGACGTTGGGACGCCAGCCCTGCCCCCGCTCGTCAACGGGAAAATTCTTCCCATAGGAAACACAGGCAACTGGGCCATAGGAAATGCAGGCAATGAAATCATAGAAAACACAGACAACTGGGCCATAGGAAACACAGGCAATGAAATCACGGGAAACACAGACAACTGGGCCATAGGAAACACAGGCAATGAAATCAAGGGAAACACAGACAACTGGACTACAGGAAACACAGGCAACAAAATCAGATGAAACACAGGCAACAAAATCATAGAAAACAGGGTCAAGGGAACCCCAGGAAACATTGACAATGGAACCATAGGAAACACAGCCAACTGGACTATAGGAAACACAGGCAACAAAATCAGAGGAAACGCAGGATACAAATTCATAGAAAACACCGCAAGGGAACTATAGGAAACATAGACAATAGAACCATAGGAAAAAAAGGCAAAGGCACCATAGGAAGCACAGGTAATGGGACCAGAGGATCACAGGCGATGGAAACATAGGAAACACAGGCAATGGGACCTTAAGAAAGACAGGCAATGGGAACCTATGAAACACAGGCAATGGGACCTTAAGAAACACAGGCAATGGAGCCATAGGAAACACAGACAAGAAAATTATAGAAAATACAGGGTTGGAACCATAGGAAACACAGGCAACAGAACCACAGAAAACACAGGTGACTGGACCATCGGAAACACAGGCAACAGCATCACTTAAAACACAGGCAACTGGACCATAGGAAACACAGATAATGGAATCACAGGAAACACTGGCAACTGGAGCCACAGGAAACAGGCAATGGGCCCTACCCACAAATTTTGACATCACTTGTGTTCAAAAGCATTCATTTGCACTCACTTGCCATGAATTACACACAAAAGCAATCATTTAGCTATCACTTGACATCATTCGTGTTCAAACGCAGTTATTTAGCCATTCTTTGACATCAGTTACACTCATAAGCAATCAATTAGCTATCATTTAACATTGCAAGTACCATAACTGACATCAATGTCATCAAATTGCCTCAAATCACAGCACTCAAACATTTGTGATTAGCAACAATACTTAAGCATTTGGACACCAAAAACTGTCAGGGAGTTAATTTTCCATATTTCTGAATTTCAATAACTTCAAACATCCTAAAACTGAGCTAGCTTTGGAAAAGCAGACTCAGGTTTTAACATAAGTTTTAATGAACCAGTTTTGTCTTTTTCTTCATAACTTATAATGCAGCACAACCCTGCCAGTGACCCCCCCCCCCCACCCCACCAAAGACTGCAGAAATTTTCTCCCCCACCTTCCTCCCCTACAAGCAATTTTCTTGCCCCGAAACTCCAACCCCCAAATTGCAGTTCTCCTCCCTTCTCTCTCCCTCTCTCCACCCTCCCCCCACCTCTCTCTCCCCCACCCCTACCAAACCCTTCTCCCTCCATGTTTTTCACTCCTAGCTCTCCAACCTGCTCTTCCCCTGACAGCCCCACCCCCTCTTCCCCCCCACCCTCCACTTCTTCCCCTTACCCCTCCCTCCCCCCTCTCCCTCCTCTCTTCCCTTCCCCACCCCCACTTCTGCCCCTCCCCCTCTCTCCCCAAAACCCCCTCACCTTCTCTTCCCCTTCCCCACTCCCTACACTCTTCCCCCGCTCTCCTCTCTCCCGCTGCCCACTTGCCCATTTCCGCACTCATCCTGCACCCCCCACTTCCCTCTTTCCCCAACCAGTGCTCAGTTTGCAGAGCCAGATGTAACAGGAACTGATGGTGAGGCCAGACCTGATGCAATTTCGATCCGGTGCAGGAGCAGTGATGGCGTTGGCAATGAGGTAATTATTTTGAGAGGGTTGGGGGATAAGTGGGGGGATGGTGGGTTGTGTGGTGAAGAGAGTTGGGGGCGGGCTGGATCTCTGAGTTGGGCAATACCCGAGGCCTGGATTTCAGCAGGGCCTGAGGCCTGGAGACTGGAGGGAGGGAGGGGGAAAGAGTTTGGATGGTGAGGGGGGGTTAGGAGTTTGGAGGCTGGAAGGAGAGGGGTACAAGTTGGAGGGAGAGGGGGTAAGAGTTTAGAGACTGGAAGGAGAGGGGTATGAGTTGGAGGGAGAGGGGGTAGGAGTTTGGAGACTGGAAGGAGAGGGTGGTAAGAGTTTTGGAGACCAGAGGGAGAAGCAGGGTGGGGAGCGGTGGGGGGCGGCGGGTTGCCGGGTGGTGGTGGTGCTGGGTAACGAAGAGTTTGGAGACTGGAGGGACAGGATATTGAGAGAAAATTTTAGACCCTGGGTCTGGGGGTTGGGGTGGTGGGAATATGCAAATGGGGGGCGGGGGGTGGTGTGGAGGTGGCGGGAGGGTTTAGAGCCTGAGACTGGGTGGGGGAGAGGGTGGGCTAGGTGACCCGGGGGGGGGCGGGGGTGGGTAGAGTTTAGCCCCTGAGATTGGGGGTGTGTGGGTAGGAAATATAGACCCTGATACTAAAATGAATTAAGAACTTATGGGGTTCTGGTGGGTGCTCTCAAGCATGTACTGTATGGTGGAAAGATTTTTTGGTCTGAATGAAAAAGCTGAATCAATTCAGATATTATTTAAGTAATTAATTTCCTTGTACTTTTCAATGCAGGTTATTGAGCATATTTGATAGATTGAGCACATTAGATAGCATTGAGTGTAAGATAATTTTGAGTGTCAGATAACTTTGAAGGCACTTGATAGCTTTGCGCGCACTTGATAGCTTTGAACGCACCAGATGCCTTTGAGTGTTTTTTGCCATGTGATGTTGAAGATGGCCAAACTCTGCTGATCTGTGCTCAAGCTCATTCCAAATTAGAAACTTTGATGTCAAATGATTGCTGATAGTTTTTGACCTCACTGAACGCAAGAATTATGTCAAAATGTTCACAGAGGAGAACCACAGAACAGACAATAGAACCATAGGAGATACAAACTATATAACCAAAGAAAACACAGACAACAGAAACACACGAAACACAGAAAATAGAACCATAGAAACCACAGACAATAGTATGACAGGAAACACAGAAAATAGAACCACAGGAAACACAGAAAATAGAACCATAGGAAACACAGACAATAGAACCACAGGAAACACAGACAATAGAACCACAGGAAACACAGAAAATAGAACTACAGGAAACACAGACAATAGAACCACAGGAAACACAGAAAATAGGATGACAGGAAACACAGAAAATAGGACCACAGGAAACATAGGCAGTAAAAACACAGGAAACACAAAAAATAGAACCGTAGGAAACACAGAAAATAGAACCACAGGAAACACAGAAAATAGAACCATAGGAAACACAGACAATAGAATCACAGGAAACACAGAAAATAGGACCACAGGAGACACAGAAAATAGAACCACAGGAAACACAGACAATAGAACCACAGGAAACACAGAAAATAGGATGAGAGGAAACACAGAAAATAGAACCACAGGAAACATAGGCAGTAAAAACACAGGAAACACAAAAAATAGAACTGTAGGAAACACAGAAAATAGAATCACAGAAAACATAGGCAGTAGAAACACAGGAAAGACAAAAAATAGAACCATAGGAAACACAGTCAATAGAAACACAGGAAACACAGAAAATAGAACCATAGGAAACACAGACAATAGAACCATAGAAAATACAGAAAATATAACCTTCAAATCAAAGTCAATAGAACCATAGGAAACCAGAAAATACAATCATAGGAAATACAGAAAATAGAACCATAGGAAACACAGACAATAGAACCACAGGAAACACAGACAATAGAAACACAGGAAACACAGAAAATAGAACCATAGGAAACACAGAAATAGAACCACAGGAAACACAGGCAATAGAAACACAGAAAACAGAAACACAGGAAACACAGAAAATAGAACCATAGGAAACACAGTCAATAGAAACACAGGAAACACAGAAAATAGAACCATAAGAAACACGGAAATAGATCCACATGAAACACAGGCAATAGAAATACAGAAAATAGAACCACAGAAAACACAGGCAGTAGAAACACAAGAAACACAGACAACAGAACCATAGGAAACACTGAAAACAAAACCATAGGAAACGCAGGCAATGGAACCATAGGGAACACAAACAATAGAACCAAAGGAAACACAGACAATAGAACCATAGGAAACACAGAAAATAGAACCACAGGGAACGCAGGAAATAGAAGCAAAGGAAACACAGGCAAAAGAGCCACAAGAAACACAGTCAATAGAAACACAGGAAACACAGAAAATAGAACCATAGGAAACACAGAAATAGAACCACAGGAAACACAGGCAATAGAAACACAGAAAATAGAAACACAGGAAACACAGAAAATAGAACCATAGGAAACACAGTCAATAGAAACACAGGAAACACAGAAAATAGAACCATAGGAAACACAGAAATAGATCCACAGGAAACACAGGAAATAGAAACACAGAAAATAGAAACACAGGAAACACAGAAAATAGAACCACAGAAAACACAGGCAGTAGAAACACAAGAAACACAGACAACAGAACCATAGGAAACACAGAAAACAAAACCATAGGAAACGCAGGCAATGGAACCATAGGGAACATAAACAATAGAACCAAAGGAAACACAGACAATAGAACCATAGGAAACATAGAAAATAGAACCATAGGAAACACAGGCAACAGAACCACAGGAAGCACGGGCAATATCACCACAGATAACACAGGCAATGGAACCACAAGAAACACAGAAAATATTACCACAGAAAACACAGACAATAGAACAATAGAAAACAGACAAAAGAACCATAGGAAACACAGACAATAGAACTACAGGAAACACAGGAAATGGAACAATAGGAAACACAGAAAATAGAACCAAAGGAAACACTGACAACAGAACCACAGGAAGCAGTGACATTAGAGCCACAGGAAACACTGACAATATTGCTACAGGAAACACAGGAAATAGAACAACAGAAAACGCAGGAAAAAGAGCCATAGGAAACACAGACGATAGAACCACAGGAAACACAGAGAATAGAACCACAGGGAACATACAGTACTAACACAGTAAACACAGACAATAGAAGCACAGGAAGCAGAGATAATAGAGCCACAGGAAACACTGGTAATATTGCTGCAGGAATCACAGACAACAGAACCACAGGAAACTCAGACAGTAGAACCACGGGAAACACAGACAATCGAATCACAGGAAAAACAGGCAATAGAACCACAGGAGACACAGTCAATAGAACCAGACAATATTACCACAGGAAACACAAAAAATAGAACCATAAGAAACACAGGCAATAGAACCACAGGGAATGCAGAAAATAGAAGCACAGGAAACACAGGCAACACAGAAAATAGAACCATACGAAACATAGAAATAGAACCACAGGAAATATAGGCAATAGAAACACAGAAAATAGAAACGGAAGAAACACAGAAAATAGAACCAAAGGAAACACAGACAATAGAACCAAAGGAAACACAGGCAGTAGTAATATAAAAAACACAGAAAATAGAACAACAGAAAACGCAGAAAAAAAAGCCATAGGAAACACAGACGATAGAACCACAGGAAACACAGAGAATAGAACCACAGGAAACTGACAGTATTACCATAGTAAACACGGACAATAGAAGCACAGGAAGCAGAGACAATAGAGCCACAGGAAACACTGACAATAGTACTACAGGAATCACAGACAACAGAACCACAGGAAACTCAGACAGCAGAACCACAGGAAACACAGACAATAGAATCACAGGAAACACAGGCAATAGAACCACAGGAAACACTGACAATGTTGCAACAGGAAACACAGACAACCGAGCACAGGAAACACAGGCAACAGAACCACAGGAAGCTCGGGCAATATCACCGCAGAAAACACAGACAATGTAACCACAGGAAACACAGGCAATATTACTACAGGACACACAGAAAATAGAGCCATAAGGAACACAGACAATATTACCACAGAAAACTTAGACAATAGAACGATAGAAAACAGGCAATAGAACTACAGGAAACACAGATAATAGAATGACAGGAAACACAGACAACAGAACCATAGGAAACACAGAAAATAGAACCACGGGAAACACAGGCAGTAGAAATACAGGAAACACAGAAAATTGAATCATAGGTAATACAGAAAGTAGAACCACAAGAAACAAACAATGGAACCACAGGAAACACAGACAGTAGAACCACAGGAAACAGAGATATTAGAGCCACAGGAAACACTGACAACATGACTACAGTAAATACAGGAAATAGAGCCACAGAAAATGCAGAAAAAAGAGCCATAGGAAACACAGACAATATTACCACAGAAAACATAAACAGTAGAACCACAGGAAGCAGAGACAATAGAGCCACAGGAAACACAGGCAATATTACAACAGGAAAAACAAACAACAGAACACAGGAAACTCAGGTAATAGAACCACAGGAAACACAGACAATAGAATCACAGGAAACACAGACAATAGAACCACAGGAAACACAGACAATAGAATCACAGGAAACAATGAAAGTAGAACCATAAGGAACACAGACAATGTTACCACAAAAAACAGAACCATAGAAAACAGACAGTATAACCACAGGAAACACAGAAAATAGAACTATAGGAAACACAGACAAATGAACCACCAGAAACATTGACAATGGAACTATCGAGTTAAAGCTCAAAATTGACACTCCTCAATGCTCAGCCTGTAACAGCCTGTTTGAACAGATGCGAAGATGCCAGGTTCAATCATCCATCTGTATTGAGTTAGTGTTCTCAGCCAGAGCAATGGTGTTTGTGTAATCATGCTTTTCTTGATATATGCAATTGATAGCTTCTACTTCAAAGAGTTGCATTTTAAAACCCCCTAATGCCCCCCATCACTGTTTCAGCATACTGATAGCTCTATAGGTTGCTGTCCTGCATGTTCAATATAGAGTCAGCATGAAATCTCAGCTCTCTTTATGCCTTTCCCCCACAGTTAGCTCAACCTGATTCATTGGGTGGGATTTTCTGGCCCCACCCCCTGCCCGGATTGTCCGGTCCTGTTGAAAGTCAATGGACCTTTGGCTGGGCCGCCGAATCTCCTGCGGTGGGGTCCCACCATGATGGGGCAAGAAAATTGTGGCCATTGACTATGTGGGTTTCTTTCTTCCAATGTTTAATAACCACAATTCTGCTTTCTTGCAGATTCTGGCTATGTCTTTCCAGAGTTCATTGTCTACTTGAGCACTGCAGACTCAAGTGTCTCTCCACCTCAGTTTAGCACCATCTCCAATTTTGTCCACAAGTTCCTTGTTTCTGAATGTGAGTTTCTGATGTAGGTTAGGGATGGTATGGCCCCCGAGTAGTTAACCACGAGGCATTAAACTCTGCACATCTCCCCAGCCCATAAAACATTCCTCTACCGCTTCCTCAAATTTAGGTAATTTCTTAATTACCTCCAAGTTTTATTTTGGATATCCATTGCGCTCAGTTCATGCAGCAGCATTTCCATTGTCAAAGGTTCCTGGGAATCAAAACAGGATTCTCATTCTCAAAACTTGGGGTCAATGTTTCTTTGGGACACATAGACACACAGCAACTTGAAAGGTCCCCCCAGCAATCCACACACAAGTTGGTCCCTTTAAGTTACTGCAACTGGTGTGCAAAAAAAAAGCAATATTAGTTAATAATTAATGTAATTAATTACAAATTAAGGTAATTAATGCAAAATAAAACTTAAATAAATCACCCCCACTCTCCAAAAATAAATTGGAGGGGACATTGGCTGCAATGTCACCTAGAAAAATAGAAAATTTATGGCACAGAAGGCCATTTGGCCCATTGTTTCTGAGTCGGCTGGCAATGAACTCTCGAGTCTAATCCTGTTTTCCAGTCCTTTCCCTGTAGGTTACAGCACCCCAAATGCAGATCCAAGTACTTTTATAATGAGGATTTCCACATCTGCTACCCTTCGAGGCAGTGAATTCCAGACCCCCATCAACCTCTGTGAAAAACCTGTTCCTAAACTCCCCTCTAATCCCTCTACCAATGACTTTAAATCCATGCCTAACAACCACCCTCACCCCCCCTCCCCCCACCCATCCACTCTATCCAGGCCCCTCTTAATTTCATATGCCTCAATTTTAAATCTCCCTTCTGCTTCCTCTGTTCCGAAGAAAACAACCCCAGCCTATCCAATCTTCCCTCATCGCTAATATTCTCCAGTCCTGGCACAAATCTTGTAATTCACCATTATACTCCATCCAGTGCTACATCCTCAGAAAAGCAATCAAGAAGTTTAGTCAGGCAGAATATCTCACTTCTGGAACAGTTTGCCATTCACTGGGTTATTTAAATGATTCTGACGCATCACTGAAGTGAATTCATTCCTGTTCCAGACAATTCTACAAAGCGCGTTAGCAAGTAAAATCAATAAGTTACTGAGATTGCGAGATGGGATTTTGAACTTGTCTTAGTTGTTATGCCTGCTGATATCTTAATAGGCCGATAATGGAATTTATTTTTCCAGCCTGTGTGATCTATTGCTGTTTTGCCTTTGCAGCTCTTTTACTGAACAGAATTTAAAAAAAAAATTCTCCTTTCACTGGCAGTTTTCTCCACGCTTTCCCGAGCAGGTGATGAAGCTCCTTTCTGGCGTACGTTCCTGCCGCATCGGCTGTCTTCTAGAACCTCAGACAGCCAATCCCTCATTTGGCACCCATCAACATCAAGCCTGACTCTGTCCGCTCCAACACACCATGCACCAGCAGGTGATTAGAAATAGGAACTCAGTTTTTTCCCCTTCCTAACCCTGAGGCCGAAAGTGCACCACGAGTGAAATCGACTCACTGAACATAGAACACAGATCAAACCCAGGGTCCCATTGGTTGTAGCACTCTGTTACTTGCCATTTGATGGACTGAATTCTTGTTTCTCCTCATCAAGTACACCACATAGATTTACTAATTGACGTCCAGCTTGGTGTGAGAGGGTCAGCGCATTTTAGCATTTGCCTCAATATTGGTGTGTTGACCCTGCTTGATTTGCCAGTTCAGCTCTATTTACATGCTGTGGACAGACTTCAGGCCTACTTTGGGCTGTCTTAGGAAGGTCATCGGAGGTGGGCAAGGAAAATATGCAGCAGTTCTTAAAAGGTCGGGTACAGTAAGTCATGGATAAATCAAACTTAAAAGGACAAGTGGGTGTATACACAGATAAAAGTGTTGATAGCCTTTCCAGAGGCTGTAATTAATTTTACCAGATATATTTTTAAGCCTTTCCTCAACAGCTCCTGTGGGCAAAGAATTACGTGTTTTAACAGGTCTTTGCACAGGAGAAAATTCTCCTGACTTCTGATTCTCTGACTGACAATTTTAAATGGATGACACTGTGCACTGACTCCCCACCCAGTTTTTCCCGGCTCATACCATCAAAACCTTTCATAATTCTTACAAAATCTCTCCGATATCTCCTCTTAACCTCCTCTGCTCGAGTGGAAGTTGTCCCAAGTACCTCAAGTCTCTGCCAAAATGCATATTTTCTCAGCCCTGGTTTTGACACTGAAGAAAAAGTCACCTTTGTCCTCTGTTGCAGCAAAATTGATCTCATCAGGGTGTGACTTCTCTTCCTGGATCGCTACTAGTGATGCTTTGGTGTTGATACCAGTGGCAAGAACAGTTCCATTAGCTTTCTGATGCGTGACCTGAACTCAGGCTAGCAGCAGTTGTGCCCTAGTAAATTGGCTGTTTTGCATTGCTTCATGGGGGGTTGAGGGAATGAGCCATTGACTGGTTGACCCCTTTCTGTGATAGTTTTCTCAGACAACCATGGACGGGGTTCATCATATCAGGTGGAGTAACTTCTTCCTCTTCAGTTCTCTGCCCAAAGTCAGGTCCAACCCACAGCACTACAACCTCCAAGGGCAAGGAAGCAGGTCCCGAATCCACCCCAGCCGGAAGGGGGATCGAACCCCATGCTGTTGCAGCAATCTTGGGGAGATGGTGGCGTAGTGGTAATGTCACTGGACTAGTAATCCAAATCCCACCATGGCGGCTGGTGGAATTTAAATTCAATTAATAAAATCTGAAATTATAAAGCTAGTCTCAGTAATGGTGACCATGAAACTATCATTGATTTTTGTAAAAACTCATCTGGTTCACTAATGCCCTTTAGAGAAAGAAATCTGCCATCCTAACCTAGTCAGGCCTACACGTGACTCCAGGCCCATATCAACGTGGTTGATTCTTAACTGCCCTCTGAAATGGCCGAGAAATCCACTCAGTTTAAGGGCAATTAGGGATGGGCATGCAAGTGACATCCACATCCCATGAACTAATATAAAAAAATACCTGGACCACAACAGCCAGCTGAGCCAACCGGCCCCCCCTATAAGCCTGAGTTGATGTGACAGCATGCACTTTTACATGCATGTTGTAGTCCGGAGCTATGGATAGTGATGGTAGAGGCTCCAATCACATGGCTGACCAGGAATCTCTCTCGCTCTTACCACTCGCCATTAGCATACATTGGAATGAATTTACAAGTTGATACTCAACTTGTTTGTCAGCATTATGAATGCACCTTCCTTAGCAAGCGCAGTGACTAATCCCTGCTGATTGTGAGTTCTGTGAGGGTAGTTCTGGTTTGCCACAGAATGCTATAGTTTTGCTTGTTTACTTCTGAGCACTTCTATGCCCATGGGTCAATTCAACTCAATTGTTACGCCAGGCTGCTACTCAATTCCACTCAGTGTCACGACACTTGTACAGCTGCTACATTTTATTTGAAGAATTGTGGACGTATCAAAAACAAAACAATTCAATTTTGTGCTTCCATCGATCTGACACTTCACTGACAATCTATGCAGGTGAGATACTAGGGCTGCACACTTCTCAGGGAAAGGAAAATAATCTGTATTTGTAGCAAAGTGAGGGATGTCAGGGCTGCAGAATCTGTTACCAGCCACAAACACTCCCATATCAGATTCACCACAGGTTAGAAGCAGACTAAAGCGCTGTCTACGCTTCCCCAACAATCTGACAAAAGCCCAATTTCAAAACAAATTTCCCCGATGTACCGCGTGGCATTTGCATTAGCCTAAACCAATCACCCATATGCAGGCTATTTAAGTAGTGTTATTACCCAGGTAAGGAGGAGCGAACTGGCTCCCCTCTATTTAACCTCCTCAGATGCTCAAAACAAAGCTTTACATTTCTTTTTCACGAGGATATCCCTTTTCCAAATCAGAATGTATTTAACTATTTAAGGATCCAATCAATCTTGAGTTAAAGAGAGAGCAAATTTATTAACCACTAAACCTAAGAAAAAAAATAATAAAAACGCGACACCACACACACACACACACACACACAGGTATCAGAAATAAGGGGAGTCAGGGCCCAGTTAAAAATGAAAGTTAACAGAAGATACAGTTAAGTGTCCTTTGATTGTCCTGGAGGTGTAGATTTTAGACACTGCGGCCAAATTGGGTTAGCTGGTTTCTTGGATGTGGTCAGATGTAGAAGATATTGCAATTATTATGAGATCTTGGTTCACCGGTAGGTTTTTGATAGTTGACTTCTTGAACCAGGTGACACACATTTTTTCCAAAGGGAGAGAGGGAAAGAGAGCAGCTATTCAGCCTGTTTCCTTTGCTGAAACTTTCCTGACATTCCCTGTGTCACTTGCAATCTCACTGCAGTGGCTGAAGCCTCGCCTGTTATACTTCACCCATTGTGTATTTCCAAGGTGTTTTGGATGGGCCTGTCCGTGACAGACATTGTTTCAATATCCAGTACTTTGCATTTTAATGTTTCTTCCTTAGACAGTGATGAGTGTCGATAGCTCTGAAGGTTTGTTTGTTTTTCACCTTTACCTTGGAAGGTGGCCTTGCATCTTTAAGTAGTTGGTTCTGTCTTATTTCAAATTGCGAAATTTCCAGTCAAGTTGAAAGTTTGAAAACCATATTTTCAAAATTAAAGGGGCATAGCCTCATGATAGGAGATAGGCAATTTAGTACCAACTGCTGCAGAACCAGGAAACAAAGTAGGAACTGGCTCACATAGGGTACCTTGTGAAGTGTCAGCTGTGGCTTAGTTGGTAATGCTCTTACCTCTGATTTAGAAGCTTGTGGGTTTAAGTTCTCACCTCATCAGCATATCCCAAAACAAGTGTTTGTTGGGGAAATGCAGCAACTAGTTTGGGCACAACCAGGTCTTGCATACAGAAACAAGAAGATAAATGGCCAATTTATCTGTTTTTGGCAGTGTGGGCTGAGGGATGAATGTTGGTCAGGACCAGCTCTTTTACAAATAGTTACAAAATAGGATTAGGATTTACACAGCACTTATCACAACATCCCAAAGCACTTTACAGCCAATGAAGTACTTTGAAGTGTAATCAGTGTTGTAATGTTCTCCCTCAGTACTGTACCGTCAACTTAGATGTTATACTTCACATCTTAAGGATGGGACTTGAACCCACAACCTTCTGGAGTCAGAGAATTGGAAATGCATGGGTCAATTTCATCTCCCTCTCTCCCTGCACCCCCCTCCCACTACACCTGTTAGTTTAACCTGAGAATTTTTAGGCAGCACAAATTATGAATGCCATTTAAGCTTAAAAAGTAAACTATCTGAAAGTTCCTGAAAACTAAATTCAGCAGCTGCATGTATCCATAACTCAGGCAATTTGCTGCAAGTTTCTCACAGTGAAAGGCCCATATTGACCTGCCTAATTCATTTGTTGTTGCAGTTGGGACATGCCTTTGGCTGCACTATTTCAAAGCTCCCTGATTCACTATTATGTCATCGCGGTGGCATATTCAAACTACTCCTCCAGGATAATTGTGTAAGTTCACACTGGGAAGATTGGGGGCTTGAAATAGAGTAATTTATAACTTTAAGTCCCATTCCAGAAAATTCCAAGCCAATGAGCTATGGTAATTCCTTGGAACTATGCTGAACTCTCACCGTAACTTTGGCAGGAAATGTCAGTGGGTTCCCTAGAGAAAGTATGACAGAAGGTCAGAATGGTCACACAGAATGCCGGGGCCAATAATTTCCACCATATAGACAGTGGAGAATAGGAACATTAGCTAAGTTGCTCGCATACTCTCTGCTTGTTATTGACACTTGTATGCTGCACAGAAAAATAGAACAGGAATCCAGACACTTCCACACTAACTTAAAAAAAGAGAAAAAGTTATGGAATGTGGAGAAAGTACTATCGCAAGGTTATCTTCTGGTAGCTACACAGCTGGACCACACACAGCTGCCCTGATGTTCTGTGCACTACTTCTGGAGGCTCTAAGACTCATTGGAGAACTGCGTCATGACAATGCCTTTGAAAATTGGAGGATTGTGGCAAAAAAAGATGTTAGGACCACACAGTGAATAAAACAAAAGGGAGTGAGAGGTTTAGAGATGCTGGAACATTAAGGGGAGAAGTTTCTCCCGTCATGCGGGCTGGGCGGGAGCGGTTACGTGGGCGGCCTATTAAGGCCTGCCCCACGTGACGCACACCTGGAAGCACTGAGCGCTCCCTGTGCGGGCGGGGGCAGGAGGGGAAGAGCACAGAAAACTTCATTATGGAAACTTCAAGAAAAGAATAGAAAAAATTATTCGGACATGTCCCCTCATGTGACGCTGTCACATGAGCTGGGACATGTCAATGAGTTTTAATAAAAATTTTTATTTGAGTTATAAAGCCTTCAAGAAACCTCATCCCGCCCGTGGATGAGGTTTCATGATAAATGTGAAGGTCGCCTGGGCTCTTCACCTGCCCACCAACCTTAAGGTTGGATGGACAGCTCAGTTAATTCTTTTAATTGGTTGTTAAATGGCGTTAATAGGCCTTTGACAGTTTGGCGGGTTCGCAGCCTACTCTAGTGTGCGCCCGCCGAACTTAAGATCGGAATGACGCACCGAGAAGTCAGGACGCACGTCTGACGTCACCGCACGTCATTTTACGCATCGGCAAGCGAGGCCCGCTCCAGCACGCCGACCAGAAGATTCAAGCCTATAGCTTGTGTGGCTCAATGCACTCTGAATTAGGTGTTTAGTTACATCAAATTGGAGTGCTTAGCCAGGACATGGATATTATAAAGGGTGTGTTGTACGGCACTGGGAGATCACCATATTACAGATATTTTTCTTTCATTCTTTTGCAGGATGTGGGCGTTGCTGGCTAGGCCAGCATTTATTGCCCAACCCTTATTGCCCTTGAGAAGGTGGTGGTGAGCTGCCTTCTTGAACCGCTGCAGTCCATGTGGTGTAGGTAGACCCACAGTGCTGTTAGGGAGGGAGTTCCAGGGTTTTGGCCCAGCAACAGTGAAGGAACGGGGATATATTTCCAAGTCAATATGGTGTATGGCTTGGAGAGAAACTTCCAGGTGGTGGTGTGCCCATGTTCTACTTATGTATTCCAATTGCATTTATTGATTAAGTAAGCATATTATTTGCTTTGATTCCATGCAGCACACAGTTTTAACATTCCAATGCCATTAATTTGTTACTCCTCTTTTCTAAAGATGTCAGGTAGTTTTAACACCTCTATTGCCATAACTCTTGGCACGCTCTGGGTAAATGGGCTCTGTATAGCTAAAAAGGGCAACATATTTTTCCATTTCATTGGAAAAAGGGAGTTAATAATTTTGGCAAAATAAAAAAGCTTCTCATGGGTTTACAATAAGGTCATAAATTGGTAGGTAAATTGACTCGACTTTTAATGGGACAGTCACAGTCATTGGTTGGCACATCAAAGGATCTGGACCAAGGTTCGATTACATAAAATGTGGTGTCAAAATGACTCTTAAAAGGGACAAAGCAAATCTGAAGTTTGCTCGCCCCTAGAGTTCACTGAATGCCAAGAGAGGTTTGGCATTGACTTGTTCGCTTTTCTTTACATACCTAAGGTCTGTTGATCAACTAAGAGATGCAAGTATCAGTGTCAGAGTTATTCATAAAGCAAACTAAGCAATATATTGGAAGTTACTATACGAACATGCGAATTAGGCACAGGAGGAAGCCACTTGGCCTCTCAGGCCTTCTCCGCCGTTCAATAAGATCATGGCTGATCTAATTTTAACCTCAACTCCACATTCCCACCTACCCCTGATAACCTTTCACCCCTTTGCTTAGCAAGAATCTATCTACCTCTGCCTTAAAGATATTTAAAGATTCTGCCTCAACCACCCTTTGAGAAAAAGAGTTCCAAAGTCTCATGACCCTCTGACAGAAAAAGATTTCCTCACCCCTGTCCTAAATGGGTGACCCCTTATTTTTAAACAGTGGCTTCTAGTTTAAGATTTTCCTACTGTTTCGTAGTCCAGTGCTAAGGGTGCCCTGCTGGTGTGACTATAGTGTCACTGTATAGTAGTCCCCACTTTATGGCCATGTTAAAGTTGCATCTTAGGTCTGCAGCGAGATTTTCCCATCCCATCCACAATGATGCCCGCCACTGGCGGGACTGAAAAATCCCGCCACTGGCGTCATGACCTGATTTGACTCTGGAGGTGAACAACATGACACCCTGGAGCAGCTGATCTCACACTCCTCAATACTGCACCACCTGCAGCATTAATACAGTGCGAAGACAGCTAGGTCTAAAAAAGTCTTCAGGGGAAGAGTTTTCTGGTCAGCGAGCAGGGGCAGGGCCCACTCGCCGACACATATAATGACGCGTGGTGACGTCGGGCATGCGTCCTGACGTCACCGAGTGTCATTTAGATTTTCAGTTCGGCGGGTGCACAGCTGACTCAGCTGCACACCCGCTGAACTGTCAAAGGTATATTAAGGCCTGTTAAAAACTGATTAAAACAGTTAAATGAGCTGCCCGTCCAACCTTAAGGTTGGCAGGCAGATGAATAGGCCAGGCTGCCTTTGCATTTTTCATGAAACCTCATCACAGGTGGGATGAGGTTTCATGAAGTGTTTTAAAATTCAATAAAAATTATTTTAAAAATTCATTGACATGTCCCAGCTCATGTGACACTGTCGTATGCACGAAAGAGTGCAGGCCCCGACTCAGTGAATCCCCCCCGGCCCGCACAGGGAGCGTTCAGCGCTTCCGGGCGAGTGTCACACTGGGCGGGCCTTAATTGGCCTGATCACGTAAAATGATGGCGCGGACCTGATTGGGGGCACTGATCGGGTATGCGCTCACTCCCGCCTGCTCCCGCACAACCCCCTTCGACGCGGGAGCAGGCGGGAGTGAGCGCATACCCTCACCTCAGGAGTCTGTGAGACCTCACTAAGATTTTAAAGGCATAATAAAAGGCGCCGAGAGTGCACTTTATCATCTGTACTCTCCGTACGTTTCAACTCTAATTAGCCTGGATTGGAGCTCCAATCAGACCTGTTAACGTTGAGCTTCTAAATCTGTCATCAATGTCAACCAGTAATGGAGTGTGTCCCAATACTAAGTCCCAAAATCCCACTCAGCACTTTCCTCCTCGCCCTCTCAGCTGGAAACAAAAGACCCAATGGCACTACTCGAAGAAGAGCAGGAGATTTCACCCCCGGGGACCTGGTCAATATTTATTCCTCAATCAACATCTGAAAAAGCAGATGATGCTCATGGTTTTGGTGGTGCTGTGAAGCTCAAAATAATGCCAGTTCATTTCACCACTGTTGGAGCTTCCTGTGCACAAGTTGGTGGCCAGACGTCCTGCATTGCATCAGAGGCTACAAAATGCTTCATTGGTTGTAAAGTGCTTTGAGATCATTTGAAATCGTAATAGGCATTTTATAAATCCAGATCTTTCTTTTACACAGCAACATCACTTCCCCAACAAGTTCCAGCCCTACCCACTTCAGTTCCTGTCGGTAAGTTAATTCCTCAACCACCTGTCCTGAAGTCACGCCACTTTAGGCTTAAGCAGATTTTCGTGTGGTCCTTTTGTCAAATGCCTTTTGGATGCTGAGGTACACTTGTGTGGGAGGGCGTTTCTCAACTCATGTTGGCTACTGTTCGGCAGGTTATCTAACAGGTAATCCCAAAAACTGGTTTCATTATTTGACCTTCGCACAATTTTTCTTCTGGAGGGCTTTCAGCTGGACTTAATCCCATCTTCAGCGATAGACATGCACTTTCCAGCACAGGGATGTGTGTGTGTGTGGGGCGGGGTGGGGGGTGCTGCTGGTCACAGAATTTGTTTTTTCACTCTCCCTAATGCATGGGCACTGAGGCAAAATAAGATGTCTCTCCAGGGTCGAAAGCCTGCTGTCAGCCACTTAGGCACTGGTGACTGCCAGCTGTGGAATGGCACCCCAGTAGGGCAATACTTTCAGAAGAGGAGGAGGAAGGGAGGGGTGGAAAGCAGGAAAGAAAAAAAATTTACAAGGCAAAAGAACTGGGTGGGGATTGGGGGAGGAGACAGTTTTTTTTTAACACAGTGAATCGCTACAATTTGGAATTCCCTGTTTGCGAAGTGGTGGCGGAAGCAGCTTCAGTCACTTGAAAAGAAAAGCTCTACAATGCTTTGGGAATGGAATGTGAGAACAGAATTAATTGGACATCACTTTGAAAGAGCCCTCACAGGCTGTCACCACTGTCAGCGGTCCCTCAATTCGAGGACGACATCTACTCAGGGTCGCGGGTTTCTGCCCTGGGTCTTCATGTGACTGAACAGGATGTTTCTGCTCCCAAAGATCATTGGGCACGTAAGGCTGGAGGTCCCACCATGTAATGGGAGCCTTAATGCAGGATTTACTGCCTTTTCTTTCCTTTTCTGACGCTACTTTGCCTCATCATTAAAACATTGTTGCTCAGACCATGATGCGGCTTGATAGTTGTCATCATTCTGAATGATTGGTAGCAAGCTCCTCCCAGTAGTTAATGTCAATGTTGCTGCACTTAAAGGAGAGATTCAGAGTGTGGTTGAAGTGTTTTCTTTGCCATCCCTGGAACATTGACCATTTGAGAGTTAAAAAAAACAAGACCTGGTGGGAGCGTCCAGACCATTAAAGGTGTCTTTGTGGGGTTATTTTCCTGAATGCTTGTGGAACTGCTTCATGAAGGACTCTAGCATTTGTTCAATGGTTCTCCCAGTGAATCCAAAGGATGCAGGAGGCATTGCTGATGGAATTTCTCTCGTGCTCTTATGTGTCACCGGTACACAGTCCAGATCTTATTGCAGTCCAGGAGGGTGGTGATAAGAACTGTTCTGTATATTAGGACCTTTGTTGATTTGTGGAGGTCTCTGATGTTTAACACTCGCTGCTGTTGTTTGTAGAACCCTGGGCTACTGCAGCTGACCTGGTGTTGGATCTCCTCGTCAATGGTGGCCTTTTGAGAGAGCTGGCTGCTAAGGTATGAGATGTGCTCTACATATTCCACAGTCCCTCCTTCAACAGAAATGGGAGGTGGAATATTTGACTGACCAGGTGTGGGTTGTTATATGAGTTTGGTTTTGGCAACATTCAAGGACAGGCCAAGTTTGTTATATACAAAATTGAAGGGAATGGCTTACAAATCTGGTGCACAGTGGGCAACAACAGTGCAGTCATCCGCAAAGTGTAGATCATGTATTTCTGTTGTGGTCAGTTTAGTTTTGGCACAGAGGCAACTGAGGTTAAAGAGTTTTCCATCCTGGTGATATTTAATACTGACAGCAAAGGGAAGTTGATCTTTGATGAGGTGAGTAACCACTATTAGGCAGATTGTAAATATTACAGGGGTCATCACACAGCCTTGATTGACTCCGGTCTGGATTTTGACGGCATCTGTTTCAGATCTCCCAGTCAAGACAGTTGCAGTCATATCACCATGAACCAATTGCAGGATTGTGATGACGTTTCTTGGACATCAAAATCTTTGGAGCACAATCTGCAGAGCCCCACGATTTACTATGTCAAATGCTTTGGTCAGGACGATAAAAGCAATGAAGAGTTCCTGGTGGTCTTCTCAACAATTCTCTTGAATTTGTCTGACAACAAACACCGTGCTAGAGGTTCCTCTGGAAGGTCTAAAGCCACACCGTGTCTCTGGGAGGATTTCCTCAGCCACAGGAAGTAGGCGATTCAGGAGACTGTATGTCAGAATTTATTCTGCTGCGGGCAAGAGGGAAATACATTCAATAGTCTCCATAGGATGATTTATCTCCCTTCTTGAAGATAATTACAATTGTTCTATTTCTGAAGTCAGCAGTGGGGGGGAGAGGTGGGGAGGGTGGGGTGAGGGGGTGTTCTTTTCCCTCCCAAATCGTAGGATGCGTGCAAGCAAGAATCCGCCAGCTTTGAAGACCTCAGCTGGAATACCATCAGGGCCACAGGCCTTGGTGTTTGTCATTCATTTGATTGGTTGTTGCAGCTCTCCCATCGATGGTGGCTCACCCAAGGGGATAGCCTGGCGAATGGCCTTCTCTGTTGTGTGATTCGATGATTCTAACTTACCTCAGAGAAAGAATAGTAAAATATGCTAACAAAAGAAACTTGAATTAATTAATAATCATTGGGTTCGGATCAGCAACCTCAATTAACACTGAAGTTTGAACTCCTGGTCTCGAACTGTCAGCCCAGAATGCATGTTAAGTGTCAAGTCTGAATTTCTTTGTCGGGCTTGTCTCCAGGGAGTACCTCAATGTGTAAATCACACTATAAAAGTTGCTTCTCTTAGCAGTTTGCGCTGCCATGATACGAAAGGTTCCCTCAAGTATTTTGAGCATTGTGCAACAGGGTGGCTGCACTGTTTCTCTGCAGAGTGACACCATCAATATTTATAACACTTCTGCTGAGAGATATGACTGCATATAGGTGGAAGGAGAACGGTGGCCACTCTAAAGGTACCGGTAGCAGCTCAATCGAGAGCCTTTAAGTTCACATCTTGGCAGTTTCATGCTCCAAGCTCTCGTGACATGCCTATACCCTCTGACAGGAGAGAACATGGTAAGCACTATGAGAAAAGACCCAGGGTTACCAATTCGCAGCCATTCATCCACCCGATAATGCTAGTTTATAGATTTGCATCTGCTCCTGCCTCAGTTCATCTGCAGCTGAAACCCTCATCCATGCCTTTGCTACCCCCAGACTCAACTACTCCAAGGCCCTCCTGGCTTGCCTCTGACCTTGGAGTCACAACAAAGTCTGCAGCTACCTAACCTATCTCACATCAAGTCCTGTACATCCATCACCCCTGTGCCCACTGACCTATAGTGGCTCCTGGTCTGGCAATGTCTCAGTTTTAAAGTTCTCACCCTTGTTTTCAAATTCCTCCGTGGCCTCACCCCTCCCTATCTTTGTAACCTCTAATTACCCTACATCCCTCTGAGATTTCTGCACTCCTCCACTTCTGGCCTCTTACGCACCCCCAATTCTCTTTCCCCCACCATTGGCAGCGATGCCAGTTCAGCTGCCTGGGGCTCTAAGCTCGGCAATTCCCTATCTAAACCTCTCCACCTCTCTAAGACACTCCTTAAAACCTCCATCTTTGACCAAGCTATTGTTCGCCTGTCCTAATGTCTTCCTACATGGTTTGCTGTCTTATTTGATGATGCTTCGGTGCAGTGCCCAGGATGTTTTACTACATTGAAGGCACTGTATAAACTCAATTTGTTGAACCCATTTGGAGTAATATTACTAAATAGAAAGGCAAAATTGAAGCTAAAGTTAATGCAATGTTAATTGTAACCTTCTCAGGAACTTCCACATTGATTTATTTTTAGTATTAACACTATTTGAAGACATAAATAATGAACTCATGCTTTTCCTGGAGATTAATTTGATGACAATAATTATTTCTAATAATTTTATTCCATGGTGAGGTGATAAAGAGAATTCTTGGTGCATTATTTTCAACATTTCTCTCTGCAATATGCAAGGCTCAGATTCCTGCTATTCTATTTCAAAACAGAGAGATGAGGAGTGCAGCAATTTTGAAGTCCAGGGACACTGAAAGTGCCTTCCTAAGGATATCTCAAAGCACTCTACAGCCAAAGAAGTAGTTCTGAAGTGTAGTCACAGTTATAATGTAAGAAATGCAGCAGCCAAATTGCACACAATGGGGGAGACAGTGGCATAGTGATAATGTTACTAAACCAGTAATCCCAAGGCCCAGGCAAATACTCTGGGGGACTTGGGTTCAAATCCCACCACAGCAGCTGTGGAGTTTAAATTCAATTAACAAAATCTGGAATTGAAAGCTCATCTCAATATTGATGACCATTAAACTATCATGATTGTTGTTAAAGCCCATCTGGTTCACTACTGTCCTTCAGGGGAGGAAACCTGCCATCCTTACTTGGCCTGGCCTACATATGACTCTAGGCCCACAGCAATGTTGACTCTTAATTGCCCTCTGAAATGGCCTAGCAAGCCACTCAGCTCAAGGGCAGTTAGGGATGGGTGACAAATGCTGGCCTTGCCATGTGATGCCCACATTCCATGAAAGAATAAATGGTAAAAACACAAGGTCCCACAATTGGCGATGCAATAATAAGATCAACTGCTTTTAGTGTTGCTGGTTGAGGGATAATTATTGGCTCGGACACCAAAGAGAACTCCTCCACCCTTTTTGTTTGAATAGCACTGTGGGATCTTTTGTTCCCATCAAAAAGATGCCATTTCTGATAGTGTAGCACTCCCTCAGCGCTGCACCAAAGTGTCAGACTAGATTATGTGCTCAAGTATATTGGAGTGGGGCTCGAACAAACAGATTTATGACTTACAGTTGGGAGTGCTGTCACTGAGTTGTAAGATAATTCTTGATTTCCACAGTGAGGAATTACAAGAGAGGAAGGATTTGCCAGTGCATGGGAGCTCGAAATGCTTTATACAGCACTTTTCATGACCATCAGACGTCTCATAGTGCTTTACTGCCAACAAAGTACTTTTGAGGTGTAGTCACTGTTGTAATGTAGGAAATGTGTCAGCCAATTTGCACATGGCAAGCTCCCACAAATAGCAATGTGATAATGACCAGATAATCAGTTTTTGTGACGTTGATTGAGGGATGAATATTGACCAGGACACTGGCAATAACTCTCCTGCTCTTTTTCGAAATAGTGCCATGGGATCTTTTACATCCACCCGTGTAGGCAGATCGGACATTGGTTTAATATTTCATCCGGAAGGCAGCATCTCTGACAGTGCAGCACTCATTCAGTACTGAACTAGACTGGAGTGTCAGCCTTGATTTTTGTGCTGAAGCCCTGGAATGTGGCTTGAGCCCATAATAAAAAAGAAAATGGGATAAAGTTATTCAATTGTAAATAAATGCAAAGAGAGGTGGCTCAGTTATTTAGAGACGTGCCCACTAACTCTCACTCATTTACAGTTTACTTATTGTATGATGTGATGAAGGAAAGGTTTATGGTTTTCACAGATATAGTGAGCAGTGGAGAGCCTCCCTTCCCTTTGTGCAGTCACATGCTATAGACTCATAGACTGATAGACGTCTACAGCACAAAGGAAGCCAATCAGCCCATCGTGTCCATGCTGGTCAACAAAGATCTGACTACACTAATCCCATTTTCCAGCGCTTGGCCCAAAGCCGTGGAAACTATTGCAATGCAAGTGAATATCTAAATACTTCTTAAATGTTACAAGAGCTTCTGACTCAACCACCTTTTCAGGCAGTGAGTTCCACCCTCTGGGTGAAAAGAATTCTCAACTCCCCACTTAGCCTTGTACCTCTTACCTTAAATCTGTGCCCCCTGGTTATTGACCCCTCTACTAATGGAAAAAGTGCCTTCCTATCCACCCTCTCTATGCCCCTCATAATCTTTTACACCTCTTTCAGGTCCCCTCTCAACCTTCGCTGCTCCAAGGAAAACAACCCCAACCTATCCAATCTTTCCTCATAGCTCAGACCCTTCAGCCCAGGCAGCATCCTGATAAATCTCCTTTGCACCCTCTCCAGTGCAATCACATCCTTCCTATAATAAAAGCAAAAAACTGCGGATGCTGGAAATCCAAAGCAAAAACAAAAATACCTGGAAAACTCAGCAAGTCTGGCAGCATCTGCGGAGAGGAACACAGTTAATGTTTCGAGTCCAAATGACCCTTCAACTGTTGTTTTTCCAGGTATTTTTGTTTTTGTTTCACATCCTTCCTATAATGTGGTGACCGAACTGCACGCAGTGCTCCAGTTGTGGCCTAACCAGCATTTTATACAGTTTCAGCATAACCTCCCTGCTCTTGTATTCTATGCCCCGGCTAATAAAGGCAAGTATCCCATATGCCTTCTTAACCACCTTATCTACCTGCCCTGCTATCTTCCGGGATCTATGGATATGCACACCAAGGTCCCTCTGATCTTTAGTACTTTCCAGGGTCCGACCACTTACCTCGTTAGCCCTCCCCAAGTACATTACCTCACACTTTTCCAGGTTTAATTCCATTTGCCACTGCTCTGCCCACTTGACCAGTCCATTGATATCCTCCTGCAGTTTACAGCTATCCTCCTCACTATTTACCACCCTATCAATATTCGTGTCACCCGTGAACTTCTTGATCATACCCCCTACATTTAAGTCCAAATCATTTATATACACCACAAACAGCAAGGGCCCCAGCACCAAGCCCTGTGGAACCCCACAGGAAAGAGACTTCCAGTCACAGAAACATCCCTCCACCATCACCCTCTACTTCCTGCCTCTCAGCCAATTTTGGAACCAACATGCCACTTTGCTTTGGATCCCATGGGCTCTTACTTTCTTGACCAGTCTGCCATGAGGGACCTTATCAAAAGCCTTGCTAAAGTCCACGTAGACCACATCAAATGCATTACCCTCATCAACACTCCTGGTTACCTCCTCAAAAAATTCAATGAAATTTTCAAACACAACCTTCTCTTAAAAAATCCATGCTGACTATCCCTGATTAATCTGTGTCTCTCCAAGTACAGATATATTCTGTCCCTCAGAATTCTTTCTAGTAACTTCCCCACCACTGAGGTTAGACTGACTAGCCTGGTCTATCCCTTCCTCCCTTTTTTAATAATGGGACAACGTTACCAGTCTTCCAGTCCTCTGGAATCTCACCTGTGGCCAGAGGGGATTTGAAAAATACAGCCAGGGCCCCTGATATCTCTTCCCTTGCCTCCCTCAACAGCCTGGGATACATCTCATTCGGGCCTGCAGATTTATCCACTTTTAAGCCACTAAACCCCCTAGTGTCTCCTCTCTATGTTAATTTCCTCTAATATTTCACAGTCCTCCACCCTGATGTCTATACCTGCGTCGTCCTTTTCCATTGTGAAGACCAACGCAAAGTATTCATTGAGAACTGTACCCACGTCTCCCGGGTCCATACACAGATTACCTCTATCATCCCTAATTGGCCCCACTCTTTTCCTAGTTATTCTCTTGCTTTTCATATATTTGAAAAACCCCTCTGGGTTTTCCTTTATTCTATCCACCAATGTTTTCTCATGCACTCTCTTAGCTTTCCTAATTTCCTTCTTAAGTTATCCCTTTCACTTCTTATACTCCTCTAGAGACTCTGCCGCATCGAGCCCTTGATATCTGCCATAAGCTTCTCTTTTTGTCTAAATCCTAACCTTTATGTTCCTTGATATCCAGGGGTCTCTGGACTTGGACGCCCACTTTGTCTTTATGGGAACATATTTGCCCTATACTCTCGCTATTTCCTCCTTGAATGCCTCCCACTGCTCTGACACAGTTTTATCTGCAAGTGGCTGCTCCCAGTCCACTTGGGCCAAATAGTATCTCATCTTAGTAAAATTAGCCTTTCCCCAGTTTAGAACTTTTATTCCTGGCCCAACCTTATCCTTTTCCATAACTATCCTAAATCTAACTGAGTTATGGTCACTACCTCCAAAATGCACCCCTAATGATACACCTTCCACCTGCCTGGTCTCATTTCTAAGTATTAGTTTCAGAATTGCCCCCTCCCTTGTTGGGCTTTCTATGTACTGGCTAAAATAGTTCTCCTGGATACAACTTAAGAATTTTTCTCCCTCCCTACCTTGCACACTAAAACTATCCCAGTTAATATTTGGGTAGTTAAAACCTCCAACTTTTACTGCCTTATTATTCTTACACTCCTCAGAAATTTGATTACATATTTGATCCTCTCTCTCTCCCTGACTGTTTGGGGGCCTACAATACACACCCAACAGCATGTTTGCCCCTTTTGTGTTTTTTACTTCTACCCATATGGCCTCATTTGATGATCCTTCCAAGACATCATCCCTCCTCACTGTTATAATTGATTCCTTGTTCAATATTGTGACACACCCTCCTCTTCTATCCCCTTCTCTAATCTTGTCTGAATACCCTATAACCAGGGATGTTGAGTTGCCAATCCTGCCCTTCTGAAAGCCAAGTCTCGGTCATAGCAATGATGTCATACTCCCATGTGCCTATCTGTGCCCTCAGCTCATCTTATTCCTCAGGCTCCTTGCATTAAAATATATTCCATTGCTAAACTCACTTCTTTCTTATCTAACCTCTGTTTCCTCTGCATTCCAGACTCACTTACTAGCGTTTTAACTTCTAATTCCATCTCAGCTTCTCTCCCCTCTGAACTACTTTTCAGGATCCCATCCCCCGGCCAATTTAGTTTAAATCCACAATATGTGAATGTAAATCTCACTCCTAACAGTTGCCAGTGTCACAGGTATGCATCAGTCCTTTTGTGTAAGAGAAAAAACAAAGAATGAGGTGTACTTACCCCAGCATCAGTCCTCCAGTGTAAAGCTAAGTACTTTGGCCAATAAATACTAACACATTATCTACCAAATAGAATTTCTACACATTGCCTCACTTCCATCTGCAATCAGACGGGCAGGTCAATATTATCAATTTTCAACTGAATGTAATTAAAGTAAGTATTCCAATTTTCTTGTTAATTTCAATACATCTCCTGTTTCCTTAACTATATATAGTCTAAATATAATCCAATAAATTACAATATAAACAGGAGGAATTCAGTAACGTGAGGACAGGAGAGATCAATCGTAAATCGTTGAATATAGCTGGAAATGAACAGCTGATTTTAACTGGGCCACCCTGCTTCTCCCTCTGTCTCGGTTTCAAAAACATGCAATATTTACTCTTTCACCAACACACAGTACTCAACTGTCTCACTTTAACACACACCCTTCACGTTCTCTGCCAGTGTCTCTCTCTAACAAGCAGCATTCCCTCTCTCTCTCACACACAAATACACACGTTCTTTTTCACTCTAGCAGGAACCCTCTCATTCTCTGTCAATGTCCCTCACTCGAACATACAGCATTCCCATTATTTAACATCTAGCACTCACTCCCTCTCACAAAGTTACAACATTTTCTTCCTTCTGCCCAATACATTACACAGGGATGGAAAAGTCCTCTCAAGGATTCCAGGTGTGCTGAGCTCTATTCTATACTTTAATCCTTTCCTGGATAATACCACATGTAACAGAGGAGGAAAAAAAAATCACAAACATGGCTTTTCACACAAATTTCAAAATATTCCCCCCACCCCCCCCGGGTCAAACTCCACAGGATAAGGTCCACATTCATATTTACTCCATGCCAGGATTTTTAGTTCAGCGGGCGTCCGCGATCGGCAGGCCCAGGAGCGATGGGAGAATGGACCACCCCGACCGCAATCGGCCCCCGACCATTAATTGGCCAGCCAGTGTGAAAGGCGCGGTGAAAGGCTCAGCGCTGCTGGGGTGGGGGTGGGAGGAGGGCCAGAGCAGGCGCGGAGGAGCACTCACAGAAAGCTCCCTGAAGGCAGAGAGCTGCCTCAGGGAGCTGACGAATTTAAATGGCAACAATAAAGATTGTAAAAAGTGGGAAAAAATTGCCCATGCATCAGAATCAGTCACTGGAACATATACCAGATGAAAATTCTGTGCAAGCATTTTTATTATTTTTTAAAATTAATGTCAGAATCCTCACCCTGCCCTTGGATGAGATTTCCTCAAAAAGACAAAGGCCATGTGGCTGATTTGTCTGCCTGCCCAACCGTAACGGTGGAAGGGCAGTGAAAAATCACGGCTGATTAGTAGGTTAATGGCCTTAATAGGCCTCTCACTTTTCGGCGGGTGGGCGGCCGAAGCTCGCGTGTGCCTGCCAACCGAAAGATCGCACGAGTGCACGATGACATTGGTACGCTCGCCTGACGTCAGCACGTGCTATTTCACGCTCGAATGTGTCAAGCGTGCACCCGCACGCCAAGCGAAAAATTCTGCCCCATGTCTCCAAGATCAGTTCAATTCTCTGGTCTACACCCCTAAGATCCACCCTGCTTCACACTTCATTATCTCCAAAGCTCCCCCTTCCTGATCCCATCTAACCTTGTCTAGTTCTCTCCTTTTCTCAGAAATTCCCTCTTCCTTCCCCGAACTAATCTATCTCCTGCTCTGTGCCTTCTCTGTACTCTTCCTGTAACCAGGCTGATTGAATACAGGGCATTGGTTCATGGAGGAAGTGGTTTCAATAATACTGTGACTCTAATTGAGTTGCTGCTGAAATGATCACGAAGCTGCCTTGTTAAATCAGGCCTATTGGGCCAATGGAAAATGTAACAGCAGGCTTGCAATTTGAAGTGACAAGATGGGGCTTTGAGCTGGACTGCATTCAATATCAACCCGCAGTATTGGGGAGGCACAGCACTGTTTCTCCACTTTGCAATGGGCAGCACTCTTGAACAACCATCAATTAAAAATACCAGACAGCTTAGGATTTTTGTTGTCACAAACCTATACAGTGAAAAAGTGTATAATGAGAATAAGCACCCAGCTATGTTGGAATGTAAGGCAGTTCTGCCATAATGTAGTGGCATGCTCTGTTAAGTCACTGCACATCCATCTAGCAAAGGAAGAAGCTGGAGCTAGTCTGTCTTCAACAGCAGTTTATTCACAAAACCCAGCCGAAGTTCAGACTACTCTTCCCTTCCACACAGCTCCCCCACTGACCACAGGTGGAAACTGCTTCTTAATTATGTGCCCGAACCTTTCCCCAATTAGTATCAGTACCCTTAACCACAAACGGAGCACGCACTCAATTGTCACAGCATTTGCAACATCACCATTTGGATGTTTGCATTCTTGCACATAGGTCTAAAGAGAGAGCAGCAGAGGCGTACTCTTAATGCCACTCTCCAGGACTTGAGCTGTAATAAAAGAGCTTTAACATTCATGGCCCTTAAGCTCCCAAGGGTTGGTTCTCCCAGCACTGAAGTTACCTTTTGGCCAACAGTTTGGAGGGAACTAATTTTTTTTTAAATTCATTCGTGGGATGTGGGCATCACGGCTAGACCAACATTTGTTGTCCATCCCTAGTTGCCCTTGAGGAGGTGGTGGTGAGCTGCTTTCTTGTACCACTGCAGTCCATGTGGTGTAGCTACACCCACGGTGCTGTTAGGGAGGGAGTTCCAGGATTTTGACATAGTGACAGTGAAGGAACGGCGATATATTTCCAAGTCAGGATAGAGCGCTGGAAGCTGTGCAGCTTGTAATAATATGCAGTGAAGTGTCTGGAGAGTTCCTTTGCTTCAGTAAGTGTCAATTTTTTGTGACTGGTTTAAGTATGTAAGTTGGAAACATTCCCTTAGCTATCAGTGCCTGACATTGTTTCAAAGACCCCATGGGTTTGAAGTCATCTGCTTCAGAGGCTGGAAGATGGAGTCTGCAGGCAGAGACTGAAAACTGCAGGGAACTTCTGTAGGTATTGTTGTTTTAATGTAGAAATTAGTCCTTTCTATTCAACCTTCGATTATAAAGAATGCTGCAGCAAGTTCAAATGAACATTACATGGTCCTACTCTTGATTATACATAGACGAGCAGGGGCCGATTAAAATACAGATGATTTTGACAGTCTCTCATTGCAAACTGAATAAAAAAACTTAGTATGTGCTGAGCTGGAGCCCTTGAAAGGGGCAGCGGTGGCTGTAGGGCATGTATGGAATGACTGATTGAGATGGGCTCCTCATAGTGATGGCATGGCATCTCAGGCCATCAGGGAATCAACTGGCTCAGGTCCAGTGGCAGAATGGGAGCTTTCAGCTGAATCTAGTGTGGATGGGGGAGTTCGGATTTCCCTTGCACGTCAATGGCCGCGGCCCTCATTGCCTCCTGTGCATGGCTGTGCCCACCAACTCGAGCTCGTTTCCCCTTCATCTTCCTCATTATAATGCTCAAGAGAATCATTAAGAAAATCAGCTCCTCTCTGCTGTGCCAGGTTTTGCAGAGCGCAGCACACTGCCAAGATATGGGCAATTTGTGAGGGACTGTATTGGAGGGCTTCCTCTAAACATCTGAAGCATATTTTCAGAAGGCTGATTGCCTGCTCAAAGGTTGCTCCTGTGGTTAGATGGCTGCAGTTATAGGAGTCCTCCACCTCAGTGCTGGGATTCTGCATTGGTGCGGGCAGCTATGTCCCCAGTAGATACTCCTCATCAACCAAGGTCCATCCATAAAAGCTTTCCGTGGAGCGAACAATTGAGGCACTGAGAGTGTCTCAGAATGAATGAATCATGGTAGCATCCTAGGAACTGTGCTCACACTTGCAGGATCCTTTTGGAATGGTCGCACACGATTGGCACATTGAAGGAGTGGAACCCCTTTCTGTTGACAAAAGCACTCGGCTGCTTGGAGGGGGCCATGTATGTGTACCCTATGACCCTATTGACCTGAGGGAATCCTGTCAAGGACTGCCCTCTTGGCCTGACTTGCATTATTGCTGTAACAAAGCTACTGAAGCAGCAGATCAACTCGGACAAATTTCCTGTTTGATTGCTGGAAGTTGTTGGCTGATTGGTTCCTTAATAATGGCGAGCATTGACAGCTTCACCATTATTACTACCACAAAAACAGGGCCCTTATTTTGGCACACTGGTGCTTTCACTTGATTCTTTGCAACTAAGCTGACTACCAAATATTACCTGCTGTCCAAATTGTAAGTAGCTCATGCTGGACGTGAATCTCCTGGACTGCTTTAAATTGAGTCACAGAAAAAAATCACTGGAAGCTAAGAAATGTAAATTCTTACGTCTACATATACTTTTCAGCTACAAAAACAGAATTACCTGGAAAAACTCAGCAGGTCTGGCAGCATCAGTGGAGAAGAAATCAGTTAACGTTTCGAGTCTTCACGACCCTTCGGCAGAACTGAGTATAGTTAGGAGAACGGTGAAATATAAACTGGTCTAAGGTGGGGGGGCGGGGGAGAGAGAAGTTGAGGGTGTGGTGATTGTGGAGATAAGCAAGCAGTGATAGGAGCAGATAATCAAAAGATGTCACAGACAAAAGGATCAAAGAGGTGTTGAAGGTGGTGATATTGTCTAAGAAAAGTGCTAATTAAGAATGGAAGACAGAATACTCAAGGTACAGCTCTAGTGGGGGTGGGGTGGAAAGACTAACAAAGTTTTAGTTTTAGATTTAAAAATAATGGAAATAGGTGG
The DNA here is from genome assembly GCF_964194155.1 of Cetorhinus maximus. Lineage (NCBI taxonomy): Eukaryota > Metazoa > Chordata > Chondrichthyes > Lamniformes > Cetorhinidae > Cetorhinus > Cetorhinus maximus. The sequence continues at coordinate 85,616,509 of NC_135884.1, forward strand.
GAAAAGAAGAATCTATATAAATTATTGAAAAAAAAGGGAGGGGGGGAGAAATGGGGTGGGGATGGGGGGAGGGGGAGTTTAAGATCTAAAGTTGTTGAATTCAATATTCAGCCCGGAAGGTTGTAAAGTGCCTAGTCGGAAGATGAGGTGCTGTTCCTCCAGTTTGCATTGGGCTTCACTGGAACAATGCAGCAAGCCAAGGACAGACATGTGGGCAAGAGAACAGGGTGGAGTGTTAAAATGGCTAAAATATAGATTCTTCTTTTCCCACCTATTTCCATTATTTTTAAATCTAAAACTAAAACTTTGTTAGTCTTTCCACCCCACCCCCACTAGAGCTGTACCTTGAGTATCCTGTCTTCCATTCTTAATTAGCACTTTTCTTAGACAATATCACCACCTTCAACACCTCTTTGATCCTTTTGTCTGTGACATCTTTTGATTATCTGCTCCTATCACTGCTTGCTTATCTCCACAATCACCACACCCTCAACTTCTCTCTCCCCCCGCCCCCCTACCTTAGACCAGCTTATATTTCACCTTTCTCCTAACTATACTCAGTTCTGCCGAAGGGTCGTGAAGACTCGAAACGTTAACTGATTTCTTCTCCACCGATGCTGCCAGACCTGCTGAGTTTTTCCAGGTAATTCTGTTTTTGTTTTGGATTTCCAGCATCCGCAGTAGCTTTTAGCTTTTTGTTTTTATACTTTACCGCTAAGTGCTCAAAACCTATCCTAAACTAATCAACTATAGATCCTGTATACACTGACTGCATCCTTCTCCATTTAACTGTATAGTTGAAAAGCTATTTAAAAATGGAAAATTAAAATATTAAGCAATAGAACTACAGCCAACATAAAGTTCTGCAAATTTAATGCAAATGTACCATTCTCCTCAAAACCAGAGGTGACAAACGTCTAGCAAGCAATTGAGAACAATTATGAGATTTCATCACAGTTCATTAAGCAACGAAACAATGTCAGAACTGTTACACTAATTACTAATACGTGCAGAGAGGCACTGAAAATCCTTGACTGTCTTCAGTTTGAGACAAGTGAATTCAAAGCTGATTTATTATCCTGCTTTTAGTAATTCATTTGCTGGAATGACAAAACTTATGAGTCCTTTATTTTCAACAGCTGAGGCCAAGATCTTGATGAGACAACAAAGTCATATTTAGCAAGTTTCAGGGTCTTAGTTAGACCACTCAACCATTGGGTCTTGAAGAAAGTCAAATCACAGAGAGAACGATGGTACCAGGGAGACTTTAGAAGAACCACCACTGATACTGAAAACTTGCACCCACCCAAATGCAAAACTAATGGAACAACATAAAAGTGGTTGAAAGAAATGAATACCCAGGAAGAGATGCAAAACTCAGCATGGGAAATGGGAAAATGGCTCCATATGTGAAGCTTGAGAAATTATGGAAATCCCCTGACAAAGACCATAAATACTGCTTTCCTTTATGGGATGTGGGCAAGGCCAGCATTTGTGGCCCATCCCTAATTGCCCTTAAACTGAGTGGCTTGCTCGGCCATTTCAGACTCAACCACATTGCTGTGGGTCTGGGGTGACATGTAGGCCAGCAGGTAAGTTCAGCAGATTTCCTTCCCTAAAGGACATTAGTGAGCCAGATGGGTTTTTACAACAATCAATTACAGTTTCATAGCACCATTACTGAGACTAACTTCCAATTCCAAATTTTTATTGATTAATGGAATTTAAATTCCAACAGCTACCATGGTGGGATTTGAATCTCTACCCAAATGCATTAGCCTACATCACTACACCACCATCTCCCTATTGTAGAAAATATTGTGTCATAAAGAAGACAATCTTTCCTGCATGGGATTGTCAATTTAGTGGGATTATAGAGAACTGAACCATTTCTTAGCCAAGTTACTAAGGATTCACAATGAGAACCACAGTGAACACGACAGTGGCAGGCTGTGGATGAAGCTGCCCCTGACCCAGATGTAAGTTAAATTCTCCCTCTCAAAGCTGTTGGATTTGTAGACCAGTCTGCTCGCGAACTGTTTGTCAGTATGCTCTGGAAAAACAAGTGAGTCAAATTTCAGCTAGATTTTGTTACGACTGTCAATGTTCTACCTGAGAATGGATACCCAATGAATAGGAAGTGACTGGAGAGCTTCAGGATTCTGCTGCTTCACTGCCCATGTTCAACAGGACAGATTTGAGTGTAAGCCAAAGAACAGGGTGAATAGATTTTACTTCTTAACGGTTCTAAGTGGATGTAAACCTGCTCCAGATGCTTAAGACATCCAACATTGGGCAACTGGTGACAGTGATTCATGAGAACATAAGGATGATGAAGAGTTCATCAAAACTCAGAAAACAAGAAACAGCGACCAGAAATCAGGATGTGCTAAAAGAGAGGGGAAGTTAGAAGACATTCTGCACCTTTAAATTGATCCTGAGGTCCCACCTACACAGTAGCCATGAAGAAAACTAGGGCTAGCTGTAAAATAATGCTCATTAGCTTGTTGAACAGTCCTAATTCACACCAAGTACCGTTCACTCATCCTCCCCATGCTCAGTGACCTACATTGGCTCCCAGTTGAGCAATAACTCGATTTTAAAATTCTCATCCTTGTTTTCAAATTCCTCCATGACCTTGTCCCTCATTATGTCTGTAACCTCCTCCAGCCCTACAACTCTCTGAGACCCCTGTGCTCTCTAATCCCGGGCCTCTTTCAGCATCTTTGATTTTAATCACTCTACCAATCTCTAGAATTCCCTTCCTAAATCTCTCTGCCTCTCTTTCCTCCTTTAAGGTGCTCCTTAAAGCCTAAACCTTTGATCAAACTTTTGGTCATCTGCTATAACTCCTTCCGTGGCATGGGGTCAAACTTTGCTTTATAACACCATTGTGTAGCATCATGAGACATTTTATTACATTAATGGTGCCATATAACTTCAAACCGTTGTTGCTAAAAGCCCTTGCGCTGGTCATTGTTCCAACTGACTGGATCTTTTCAATGGCAGTGATGATGAAAATAAATGGTAAAGTGCAACTTTACATCAGTACAGAGCCACTTACAAGGTCCTCAAACGTAAGCACTGTTTAGTTGTAACTATAAATGATATTGTGTGAACCAATGAAAGGGAAAGCTGCGGATGAGCAAGTTTTGCAATCGAGTAGCCCGGACTACTTTTTTCAGTCCCTTGTGAAGATGCCAAAAGCTGGTAGATGCTTTTTGTGATCTTTGCTGCTCCTGAGGAATTTCAGAGAAGGTTTCATAAGGCATGTGGCAATGTAGAAGGAGTCATTGTCCTGCTGGAAGGCATTTTGTCCAGATTATAGATGATCAGGACCATGATCAGAAACTGGAGGTCCTGACAAATAATTGTTTTGATCTTTGACATCTTTCTCATGATGACATTCCCATACAGAGTACATCATTCTAGGGTTGGCATGGTTAGATCGCCAACCTTTAGGGAAAAACCTGATGAAGCGATGCCAACAAAAAGGTGCCAAATTGAAGAAGAAAATTAAATTCAAGGAATGGAGGATGAACTATTCATTGCTGTTTGGAGATGGACCAAAACCAAACCGCAATAACGTTGAAATAGTTCTTAATATACCTCTAATCAGCACAAGCAAGTTGTCCAGAGAAGTTTTGGAATGACTAACACTCTGCATCACTTTTCCCTAAAGATTGGCGATCTAACCGCACCAACTCTAGAATGATGTACTTTATATGGGAATGCCACCATGGGAAATGTGTCAAAGATCAAAACAGTTATCGAGTGTCGGCCTTGACTCAGCGGTAACACATCACCCCTGAGTCAGCAGGTCAGGACTTCAAGCCCCATTCCAGAAACTTCAGCATATAACAGGAGCTGGTGTTTCTGTGTCTGAGGGAGCATTGCACTGTTGGAGATGGTGTCTTTCAGGTCAATGGTTAAACTGAGGCCCCATTGTCAGCTGGATGACAAAGATCTCACGCCAACATTTTCAGTAAAAGCAGCGGAGTTCTCCCCAGCATACTGCCCAATTATTATCTCTCAAAGGGCATCACTGGAACAGGTTATCTGATCATTTATCTCAGCGCTATTTGTGGGGCCTGGTTGTGCACAAATCGGATACTATGCTTTCCTGCAACAAAGGCTGGTTTTAAAGTGCTTTGCGATGTCCTGAAATCATGAACAACTCTATGCAATTGCAAATTCATCTCTCTCTATCTCACAAGCACCAATATCTGGAACAATTTAACACCATTGAGGATGCACTTCTTCAGAGGCAATCTTTTGAAAGAGGGTCAATAGTTAGATGATGACTAAATACCTCCAATTTACACAGGGATAAAGGCAAGACCCAAGAAAGAACTCTCAATCATTGTTTTTGGTTTTGAGAAGTTCGAATCTTGAAAGAAAATGTTTCTTGATAACCTGACGAGCAGAACTTATATATCTTACATACATAAAAATAATTTGAGATCACGATACGGAAACTGGCTGGTCGGCTCACCCAGTCTATGTTTGCATTCAGCTTCCAAGAAGACAAACAATGTTCATTACATTTACTGAACCTGTTCCCATTTCCCGTGATCCATCTGTCCAATCTAATCTTGAATGTTCACAGTTTCTGCCTCAATCACTAACCCTGGGAATAAATTCCACAGTCTCACAACTCTCTGTGTAACAAAGTTTCTCTTGTCCTCTGTTTGAAGCCTCTTACTGTTAATCTTCTATCTATGGCTTCTCATCCATCGGATCCATCAACTACAGGGACCAGCTGGCTCACATCTCTCCTGTTCATTCCTTTCAGAATATTAAAACACTTCTTTCAAATTAACCTATTGGCCCGAATTTCACGCCGGGTGGGTTCTGAGGCGGGGGGTAGGGCGGAGCATTGAAATTGCACGGGTTCCCGCCCGCCCCGACCTCACGACCTCACAGCAATTTTATGGTGGGCGGGGCAAGACCTCAGATGGGAAGCCCGCCCTTGCCCCAATTGAGGCCCTTAGGTGGCCTGCCCAGTCTCAATTTTTAGGCTGGTGGGCACATTGAAGCTCCCTGGGGGAAACCCGGAAATAAAGTAAGTAGGAGGGTTGGGAGAGCGGGCAGGGTGCCTCCATCAGAAGCCCCCTTCTAACTAGGGGTGTGCTCCCCTTAAGTGCGGTGAACTCCGCACCCCCCCACCATCCTATCCCCAAGACTCCGATCGCACCCCCACTTTTGATTCCCCCAAGCCTTCCTGACCCTCCCCACTCTGCAACCCCTGACACTTACCAGGATTTAGGGCGGAATCGTCCCAGATTTGCACAAAGTACGGTAGCAGGTGGGAAAAAGGACGTTTTACCTGCCAGCTGCAATGGTGGATTTTCACGTTGTATCATTCCATTCTCGATGCGTCCCGCATCATTAATAATGCATTCATGGGAAACACGCCGGATCACTGGCGGGCGGGCTCGGATTTGTCCGCCCTGCCATGAACTCAGCGATTCCTGGCTCCGGCCGCCCTACTTAAAACGCACCAGAGCGCTGTCTACTTCATGTATACAGACCAGGATTACTCCAGGTGCCAAATGGCCCTGAAAGCAAAGAAGACGGCAGCCCCCAAATTTAGTGATGCCTCTCTGGGGATGCCTGCCGGACACAGTGGGAGGCCACCGTGATGTCCTCTACGCTCTGGCCAGAGGAAATCCACCAGAGTCACCAATCCAGCCTGTGAGGTGATGACAGCAGTGGTCAGTGCCACCGGAGCACAGAGGAGGTCAGCCATCCAGTGCAGGAAGAGGATGAATAATCTCAGCTGTTCCACCAGAGTAAGTCAACCGCCCCATCACTCTCAACTCACACACTCACAAACCCATCACACACCCACTGGGACCTCACACCTCAAGGGACAGCACCACTAACTCTCACACACACCCTCACATCTCCATCAGGCTCATATCCTCCGGAGCTCACATCCTCATCCCGTCCATGGCTCTGCTCACCACACAAACATTCCATGCAGTGCCATGTGTCCTGCGTACACTCTCTCCATCTGTTTTCATGCAGGAGAAGCTGGCTCGCAACAGCAGGGAGAGGTCCCAGACCGGGGGGTGGAGTGGTCCACATTGGGCCCCTCTCACACTTTGAGGAGTGTGCCATTGCACTCACAGCATGGGCCCTGCGTGCAGTGATGGTGAGGTCGGCAGTTAACACCTATGTGAGGATCCTGCTCCACATCATCCCTCTCTCAACGCAACTGTGAGTGCTCTCTCTTTCTCCTGCTTTTGACTCAGCTGCCAGGCACTACTTATCTCTACTTTGGTTCACAGGGAGCTCTGCCAAGTGATCGACACCCTCAACCAGCCAATCCCTCAGCTTCATCCAGGTCCTCATCTCCAGCCAAGAGGACACCTCCTCCATTGAAGAGCTGGAAATAAGCAGCTGGAAGACCCTTCACAGTGCTTACCCACACCCTCCACCAGCGCAGAGACATACACTTCGCTGGGACCTAGGTCTAGAGCAGCCTTGGGTTCACAATCTGGTGGCCGCTGCACAGATATGTGTCCGCAGCAGGAGGAGGCAGGTTCAGCTGAGCACCCCGGCACTCGGAGGACTGTTGGAGAAGAGGCATCTGTGTGGTCTGAGTCAGATGACGAGCCTCTGGATTTGGCCTTCCAACTCGTCGTTGAGAATCAGCAGAAGGTGTTGGAACATCACACAGAGCTATTGGAAGTCCTCAAAAGAGTGGCAAGCGAGTTGAAGGAGTGCGTTCACCTGCTCTCTGATGAAGTGGTGCCCATATGTGTGTGCATGAAGGTCTGCATGGGAAGACATGGCGGACACCATAGAGACCCAAAATATGGCAATGCGTGCAGACCTGCACTCCGTCGTGGTAACCAAGGGTGAGTTCCTGCAGTGGCAACGTGAGAGGGAAACGGAGCACCTCAACATCTCTCCAGGGCTTCTTCAACTCAAGGAGTCAGGCTGGGGTCCTCAGACACTCGAAGGGAGGAGGAGTGGCAGCTGGACTTGCCTGAGTCATCCACTCAGGAATCTCAGAGGTTGTCCACTCCCTTCGAGCCCCCTTTTCCTGTAACACGCTTAACCTTAATCCCTGTTACTGCAGAGGGAACAGTTGGCCCACAGGAGGACAGGCAAAGCAAGCCGGGGCCCTCAAGGCCTCAAGTCTACTGAGGATGCATGCCGAAGTCATCAGAGGCAACAGGCCAACAATTGCACAGGCTGTCTCCACCCTTACTGTGGATGTCAGGGCAGCACCGAAAAGTGGTTGGCCTAGAAAAGTTCAGAAGCTTTGATCACAAGTGGTTGCACAGGTGAAAACAGTTTGTCACTTTATAATCTGAAAATATATTCACCTTCACTGTATAATGTGTAATGTTTTCTTTCAGCTTCAATGACAGGCTTTGTAAGTCATCCCACTGCATCCCCCCCCACCACCCACACCCCACCAGTAGCAGTTCAGCTGCATGCAGCCGGACCATGAGTGATTCCGGAGGGAGAAGTGTGTGTGGGACAGGGTCTTTTGGAGCCTCATGCAAGCACTCTCCCGCGCACACAGAGCCTTCATCAATCACACTCATCTCAGTTTCCTGAGCATTTTCAATGCTGCCTGCTGGGGTTCTCTTTCAGTTGTCCTGAGCTGACCTGCATCTCTGACCACCCACTGAGCACATTCCCATGTAGCACCTGTGCCATTCAACATGAGGCTCCTCTCACCTTTGATTTCCACAGCCATGATAGTCATTAAGTTTTTGATCAGCTCACCTGTCCTTTCCCCTCCCCCAGTCACCCATGTCCTGTCCCCCATCACTGTTGACCCTCCTGACATCATCTTCCACCTCCCCACCGTCACCTAACAACCCAAACCCTTGTCATTCCAGGATATTCAGGTGAATGTGCACATTCCCTACATTGCTGAGAATCCCACCCTCATCCTTCCCACCTCCTCCTTCCCACCCCCAGGGTCTAAGTCTGCCTCCGAGTCCTCACCAACTACCCTCACCGCCCCTTCTATCGCTACTGTCGCACCCTCACACTCCCACCCCTCCGGCTCCCTCTGCCCTCTCTCATTCTCACCATTCCCTTCTACCACACCCACCCTCAGTTCACTCCCCAGGAGGCAGTCATTGACCCCACAGACCCTTCCCTTGCATGTTCACCTGGACATTCCTCCCCCGCTTGCTTCCTACCTCCACTTTTACTCCCTCCGTCCCCCCCGGACTCCTTCCTCCCCATGGGCTCCTTCCCCACTTCGAACTCCTTCCCTCACACCTTTCTCCCCCCCTATACCTATCTCCCTATTGCCGCATTCTCCTGTTACAACCTCCTCCCTCCTGTACTCCCTCCTCCCCCTCCCAATCTCACACCCACCAACACCTTCATCCCACCCACCACAACCTTACCGCACCCCCCAACACGGTACACCTTCCTCTCCCACTCATAGCCGGTCCTTCTTCTTCCAACCTCACCGAGCATCCGTGGCAGCCCATGGCCAAGTCCGTGATGTCCAGAAGCAGACCCCAGACATCAAAAGAAACCTTCCAACTCCTGTGAGCTGCTTCACGGTGGAGCCATATCCATGAAAATCCACCCAGCTTGTGATGCACGTGTTCCTCCAGGGTTGGTTAGCTGTAGGGCTCCAGCATCTTCTGCTGCTCGGATGTCCACGATCTGAGCAAGGCCCTAACAATAAGTCCCAACTTCTGCACGTCTCACTTGTCCCACACACATGTCTGGGCCGGCGTGTTTTCCCACTGGTGTAATGGTAAATCTGGCAAGGGCGGGGTTAGGGTTCCGGTCGGATGGGATCCGCTAATGGGGTACAAATCGGGCTCCCGCCAGCCTCCAGCAGGATTGGCGTTCTGCCATGGCGAACACCATCGGCTGATCCCGCTGTGTCTTCACACCAGCATGAAACTGATTTCTGGCCTTCTCGCCATATTGTCCCCCCAACGCCCCCCCGACCTCCCACCCCATTCCTGGCGCGTCCTGCCTCATTAATAACGCATTCCCGGGAAACATGCCAGATTGTTGGCAGGTGGTCTCTGATTCACCCGCCCTACCGTCACCTCAGGCCTTCAGTAATCCGGGCGCCATACTTAAAGGGCGCCCCTGTACAGTGCTAGCGCTCTCTAAAGGATCGGAAGCTGCTGCAAAGTCATGGCTGCCAAAGGGAGGAAACATGCTGCCCCCAAATTTAGCAATGCCTCTCTTGGGCACCTGCTGGAGGCAGTGGAGGCCCACCATGAAGTTCTCTACCCCTGATCTGGGCAAAGACCAGCAAGCAAGGTCACCAATCCAGCATGGGAGGCGGTGGCAGCGGTGGTCAGCGCCAATGCCCTGTGAAAGAGAATAGTGCAGGAAGAGGATGAATGATCTCCTCCACCAGGGTAAGTCACTCTTCTCATCTCTCTCAACTCACACACTCACAAACCCATCACACATCCACAGGGATCTCACTCACAGCCAGTTCAAGGGACACACACATCTCACCTCACACTCTCTCATACACATCTTCACTTGCCCTGTGGATTGTGTCCTCAATCCATCCATGGCACTACTCGCCACACACCCATGTCAGGTATCCTTCTTACCTGGCCTGGCAGGCATCCTCCTTACACTCTCTCCATCTGTATTCATGCAGGATAAGCAGGCACACAACAAATGGGAGAGGTTGCAGACTGGAGGAGGAATGCTGGACATTAAGGTCCTCACGGATCCAGTTGGATCATTCTGGACTTTTCCTGTGCTGACAGCAGTGCTCACACAAGTGAGGATCCAGCAGCATAACATATCAGACAACCATGCTGTGAGTCAGCTCCCCTGTTCCGCAGTCCCCTGCCATGCACTAATTATTTCTCCTTGCTCTTGCAGGCACATCTGGGAAGCAGGCTTAGGAGGGGTCTGTGAACCCAGTCCTCGACTCAAGTCCCAAAGGCACCTCGGAAGAAGAATCTGATGATACTCCAATGGAAGACCCGTCACAGCGCTCACCCACACCGTCCACCAGCGCAGAGACACACACTTCAGTAGGACCTAGTTCTGATCCACAACAGGTGGCAGCAGGGACTTCACAGGTGTCCAACATTCAGAGGACTGCCAGAAGCCAGAAAAATGCTGAGTCCGAGTTAGATGAGGAGACTCTGGTTTGGTCATACCTCAGTTGCTGGAGCTGCAAAGGTAAGCTCGGGAACATCAGGAAGGGATGTCCGCTGCACTCCTCAGATTTCAAGGCATGATGGAGGAGTCCGTTCGCCTTCAGTCTGAGGTAATAGCACCAGAATGCCAATGCACCAAGGTCAACACTACTAGGATGGCTGCCTTCATGGAGACCTTGGTCCAGGACATCGGTCCTGCACTGCTGCTCCAGCTGAACTTCATCGCTGACGCCATAGTTGGCCTCCAACAGTGTCAGCCTGAGAGGGGTGAGGGGCAGCTCTATCTCATTCCAGTTTCCCCTTTTTATCGTGGTCAGTCAGGGCTCTCAGGCCATAATGGAGGGGAGGCTCAGCAGGTGCACACCCCGGGGCCATCCATCCAGGTAATTCTGGGAGTGTCCGGCTCATCCATATTGCCTCTTACTATGATCCCAGCAGCACCAGCTCCACAGGCCGAGGAGGCTGCCACTGCCACACAGCAGGACCCCGAAAGCAGGCTGGAGCCCACCAAATCTTGGCCCTCCAGAAGACGCCTGCCAAGGTCATCACAGACAGGGCATAGCAGTCAGCAGGCTGCCTCCACCTCCACTGTGGATGGCTGGGGAGCACCAAGACATAGCAGCAGGGTTAGGAAGATATAGTTGCACAGCCTGGGCATGGGTATTAATCACTTGTACATAATGTTCACTTTGTTAATAAACTCCCAAGAATGTCTCCCTGCCTATGGCTCCTTGTTCTGATGAGCAGTGTTTGTGTCACTCAGATGTAAAACCTTGGTTCTCTCACAAGATAAAGGAAGGTGTCTCAATCTAGGGCTTCTTCCCTGTGCTCTGCGCAGCCTTCAGACCAAAGTGATGGTCTGGCCTCACACTCCCTGGACATGTTACTGATACCTGCGCCTCAACAGTGCTGGTCATTGCTGCCAGAATGTTGTGAGCAGGTGTCACAGCGCTCCATCATTTTCTCTGTGTGCTCTCAGCACCTTTAAGGTGGGGCTGGCCCCCATCTCTTCAGCATCTGTGACCGGTGACACTGTGCTCCTGAAGGGGTCAGGTGCTGAAGGTGGACAAAGGATCAGATGCATTTAAAGCTTCACGGTTGTGTCTCTATGATATGACCCTGATCACAGAGCGCAAGCGAACTGCTCTCAACTCACAGGAGTCAGACATTCACAGAGGCAAAGTGAAGATCTATGGAGTGTCCTCACTGCATGTCGTCATCACCCTCCTGGAATCTAGTGACTATTAGGGCCTCTGCTGCATCTCCATGACATGATCTCCATATCCGCTGCATCTCCATCTCCTCCCATCCCCCAGCATTTGCTTGAATATTTCCTTTGGTCTGTCTGTGCAACCTTGTCCTCCACCGCCCATTCTCGCCATATTGTTTCCTCCATCAGCCCGACACCAAAGGGGCCTGAAAATTCCAGCCTGTCTCAGGCAGTACAGTGCAATGCCTCTTCTGGCCACTGCAGCGCTGTTGCTGGAGGGACTGGAGACCTGATGGCCAATCTGTTTGACCAGCTGCTCTCCAAGGCGGGACTTCCTCCCGAGTGAAGGACAAAAGTCCTGCCTTATGCCAGTCAAAGCTTGTTAGAGCGTAAAAAGGCAGTGGGGCTGTCAGAGTCAGTGGGGATGTGGTCCTGCCATCCTAAAAATTCTGGCCATAATCTGCATTGTTCTAACCAAAAAAAAGACTTGGTTCTTTAAACCTTTCTTCTCATTTGTATCTCCTCATACCAGGCAGCGTCCTAGTGAACCTGTGTGTGGTTTCTTAAAGCCTCAATATCCTTGCTAGAGTGTGTAGCCCAATACTGCCCAGAGTGCTCTAACTAAAGTCTTATTGAGGTTTTATGTAAATTCATCCTTACTTGGCTTTTATAGAAATCATATCAGTTGACAGGTACTCAGGAGCAAAGATAGAGATCAGAATGATCAACCATGGTGTAAAATTTATCTCATTTAAAAAAATTAACAAGCTGCTGGAAGGGGTGAAGATTTATAATTATTGAGAGCAGCAGTTAACAAATGATGGCCTGACATAAAATGAAGTACCACCCAAGATTGTTGGGTTTTGCAAAGTTGGAACAGGGCTGTAGATATGGATGGACTGGCAACAAGGGAGATGGAACAGTTATAATACTCAGTGTGACAGAAGAGATGAAGTGCAGAGATCACTCAAGCCACATTGGAATCCTTTGGAGAGCTAGCAAAGTGATTTATTGGCTTCTGATGAACAAGGGGCATCAAGATGTATGTGTGAAGGAGGATTCACATCAGTGGTTCCATGTCAAACAGCAAAAAGGAAGCTTTTAGTAACCACTGAATACTAGAAAAGCCCTGGAACACAAACAATACTAGAAAAGCCCTGGGAGCAGTTTGAAATTAGTGGAAGAAACTCATTCTGAACATTAATCTGGTTTCTTTGAAATAAACAGATTAATGAGAAAAGGGAAGAACTTATAGTGAAGGTAAAAGCTGTTTTCACATGCCCTGGCAATCCTAATGACTTTCTATTAGACAACAGAGGACTGTTTAACTCAAACAGCTTGAACAGTTTGAATTCAGACCATCACCAGCTCACCAAGCTATTCACAACCAAGCGGCAAAAAAAAATGCTGTTAAAATTCCAAAAGCAGCCTTGGAGAACACACACATCTCATCTAGCACTGACCCTTACCTCACTGCGCCTGACTCTTATAATACACCAAGTGAGACACTGGACTGATCGTCAGCTCAAAGGACTATTTGGCAGAAAGTCACTTTCATCCCTGCAGCAAGATACCTCCTGAAGCTGAGGCCAGCAAGTGACGTTCAAGAAAAGTTATATCTCAGTGGTGCCAAACAGACAAGGGCTATTCAAGACAAGATTACATAAGCATAGAGGAGTTAGGGTTCAGTCAGTGGAACAAGGGAAGCAGATGCCAGCACAAATGGATATCCAAACTAGAACACGAGAGCTGAAGGTGGAAAATATCTGAGAACTCCTTTGTGAAGAGACATGATATGGCAGTTATACAGTCTGCAATCGATTGTAAATATACGCAGACAATCCATTGTAAATACACCCAGACAGTTCATCGTAAATACACCCAGGCAGACCATTGTAAATACACCCAGGCAATCCATTGTAAATACACCCAGACAGTTCATTGTAAATACACCCAGGCAGTCCATTGTAAATACACCCAGACAGTTCATTGTAAATACACCCAGGCAGCCCATTGTAAATACACCCAGGCAACCCATTGTAAATACACCCAGGCAGTCCATTGTAAATACACCCAAGCAGCCCACTGTAAATACGCCTGGGCAATCCATTGTAAATACACCCAGGCAGCCCATTGTAAATACACCCAGGCAACCCATTGTAAATACACCCAGGCAGTCCATTGTAAATACACCCAAGCAGCCCATTGTAAATACACCCAGGCAGTCCATTGTAAATACGCCCAAGCAATCCATTGTAAATACACCCAGGCAGCCCATTGTAAATACACACAGGCAGTCCATTGTAAATACACCCAAGCAATCCATTGTAAATACACACAGGCAGTCCATTGTAAATACACCCAAGCAATCCATTGTAAATACACCCAGGCAATCCATTGTAAATACACCCAGGCAATCCATTGTAAATACACCCAGGCAGCCCATTGTAAATAAACCAAGGCAATCCAAAGTAAATACAGCCAGGCAACCCATTGTAAATACACGCAGGCAGCCCATTGTAAATACACCCAGGCAGTCCAGGCAATCCATTGTAAATACACCCAGGCAATCCATTGTAAATACACCCAGGCAATCCATTGTAAATACACCCACGCAGTCCATTGTAAATATACCCAGACAATCCATTGTAAATACACCCACGCAGTCCATTGTAAATACACCCAGGCAATCCATTGTAAATACACCCAGGCAGCCCATTGTAAATACACCCAGGCAGCCCATTGTAAATACACCCAGGCAGCTCATTGTAAATACACCCAGGCAGTCCATTGTAAATACACCCAGGCAGCCCATTGTAAATACACCCAGGCAGCCCATTGTAAATACACCCAGGCAGCTCATTGTAAATACACCCAGGCAGCCCATTGTAAATACACCCAGGCAGCCCATTGTAAATACACCCAGGCAGCTCATTGTAAATACACCCAGGCAGTCCATTGTAAATACACCCAGGCAGCCCATTGTAAATACACCCAGGCAGCCCATTGTAAATACACCCAGGCAGCCCATTGTAAATTAACTACAGTTGTAACAGAAAAATAAAGATTTTCACAACCTCAAGATCTTCCCAAGTGTTTTACAGAAAATGAAGTACTTTTGAAGTGTAGTCCCTGTAGGAACAATAGGAAACACAATAGCCAAGTTGTGCCCAGCAAGGTCCCACAAACAGCAATGTAAGAATGACTGGATAATATGTTTTACTGATGTTACTTGATGGATAATCATTGGCCAGTACACCAGAGAGATCTTTTTTGAATAGTGCCATTGGAAGTTTAGCCTCCATCTGGGAGGACAGACATCTCAGCTGAACGACAGTGCGCTGAGTGCAAGAAAAGTAAAATTATCAGGTTTCTGATAAAGCTACCACAGAAAGAATGACTGCAACGGCCAAAAATAAAAGTCACCCTATTGGAGATTATTGAATATGTGTCTCTGAATCTCACTGGCATTTTCTCAACCTTTTCCTTTCAATAAGCAGGCGATTAAGGTTTAAGGCCTTCAAGTTGCAACTGAGAATCAATTAAAGTTGACTAATGGGACAGACTACATGCCAAAGCGCTGAAGGTCATGTCCTGTCACTAGCACTCTGCTGCCAGTGGAGAGAGGAAGAAACAGGACCTCACATTTTATGGTGACACCCTCGTCTGCAGCAATATAAATATGTCATTAAATTTCATTACTGGTACAAGGAGAGGAGGGAAGAATGAGGTGGTATGAGCAGTGATGAAATAGTACCGAAGCTCTGCTAAATGTCAACAGCACCGTTGCTTGATGTTAAAACACGGAACCAGGCATTTGCTCAACCACTCTGTGTTATCGCTAACCCATCACATGAGGAGACAGTAACAGTCTCATTCCTGAGGACATATCCCTCCAATCCCTTTTATTTCGCTCAGCTAACCGAGCTATCACAGAATGCTGACATATTTTCTGCCTCTACCGCTAACCCTAGGAGTGAATTTGAGAGCCTCACAACTCCCTGTGCAAAAAAGTTTCACCTATCCTCTGTTCCAAATCTCTTGGCTGAAATTTTCCAGCCCCTCACACTGGCAGGATCTTCTGGCTCCTCCGATGCGAACGGAGATTTCAATGGCTTGCCGGGCCCGCCATGGGGGAACTGCCGTGGGGGGAGCTGGAAAATTCCGGCCCTTATGCTTAAACTTGCACCTATGGTCCCTCATTCTTAACCCCTCGACCACCAGTGTGCACTTAACTACTGCATCCTAAGCTTTCCGACTTTTAAAGGCTTCTATTATATCGCTCATGATCTGCTTTATTCTAACAAAAATAGACCCAAATTTTTCAACTCTTCCTTTGCATTTGTTTGGGGCTCAATTTCAGATTGGGCTTTAGCATGGGAGATATGCGATGGAGGAATAATTAGGTTAGTATATTCCTGTGAACCTGCTGGTACTTGTAACATGTATCTAACAACAATGGGAAGTCTCCTTTAATAATGCAAAAGCAGTTTTTCTTCCTGTGGCGAGATTGGCCTCTACAGTCATCTCAAGCTGAGGAGGTCATTCCTTGTTCTGAAATATGCCACTTTGCAGGCCTGGAAAGCACATCAGTTTCCACAGAGCAACAGATTGGATGACAGTCACGTATGTGATTCCGGCTCATACGAACAACACTCAAATTGTATTTTACCACTTCACTGCTTTGGGGAATGAAAGGGGATGAGTGATGAGTATCAGTTCATTTCAGAAAGCAGAGTGAGAAGGAAGTTCAATGCCTACTTGGCCTTGACGTTATTGAGAAAGTTGGTGATGAACCTACTCCTTGGATCTCACCCATACAAGTCGTTAACAAACCCAAGAGTGAGAACCATATTAGAATCTGCATTAATATGCAGCCAGCAAACCAAGCCATACAATGGGAAAGACACTTGACACCAACAATCGACGACATCATATAGCAAGTGAATGGTGCTAAACACTTGGCTAAACATGACCTCAATGCAGGCTACGATTAACTTGCGCTTGCAGAAGAGTTAAAGTGTCTTACAGTGTTCTCAACTCACATTGGACTTATCTTACACTTTCATCTCTACTTGAAGTGAGTTTAAAGTAAGAACCAATCATAGACCATTAGTAAACTTGTTCAACAAACCACCTACTTGAATAGAAGTTCCATGTTGAGTATCAGCCAGGCAAGCTCAAACCAACAGACTATCTTTCGCGACATCCGCTGTCGACAGTCAGTCCTAGTAGCCATGAAGAAAAGGTTGCCAACATTTTAACTAAGCCTAAAGGCAGTCCCCAAGACTCTAAAATTAGCTGACAAAATAAGGTGAGGCTTTACAACAATGTATGATGTCTCTGGAATCGCGAACTTGGAAAGATGTGATTGAGAGACCATCTATAAATAAAATCACTCACACACTACAAAGTCTTCACAATGTTCAAAATGAGCTCACCATTACAAGCACACCTGATCTTGAGTTACACGGTGAGTAACTCACCTCCTAACTCCCCAAGTCTGTCCAAGACACAAGTCAGGAGTGTGATGGAATACTTTCCACTTGCCTGGATGAGTGTAGCTCCAACAACACTGAAGAAGCTTGACACCATCCAGGACAAAGCAGCCCGCTTGATTGACACCGCATCCATAAACGTTCACTCCCTCCACCACTGACGCACAGTGGCAGCAGTGTGTACCACCTACAAGATGCACTGCAGAAACTCACCAAGACTCCTTTGACATCACCTTCCTAACCCATGACTGCTACTATTTAGAAGGACAAGGGCAGAAGATGCCTGGGAACACAACCACCTGAAAATTCCCCTCCAAGCCATTCACCATCCTGACTGGAAAATATATCGCTGTTCCTTCACTGTCACAGGTCAAATTCTTGGAACTCCCTCCCTAACAGCACTGTCAGTGTACCTACACCACATTTCAGCAGTTCAAGAAGGCAGCTCACCACCACCTTCCCAAGGGCAATTAGAGATGGGCAATAAATGCTGGACTAGCCAGCGATGCCCACATCCCATGAATGAATTTAAAAAACTGTATTGTCATTTGACAATCATTGAAGGAATCTGTTGTTAACATAATACATGAAGATCATCAAGTAATTGTCAAAACCAAACAATTCTTTAGGGAAAAGGTATGGTTCCCAGGAATTGAGCGCATGGTAGAGCACAAAATCATTCAGTGTTTGCCATGTCAGGTGACCACAATGTTAAATTGTTGTGATCCTCTCAAGATGTACCTGCAGGACTATGGATTGAGGTTAGTGTTGAATTCGCAGATTTGCACATTTAACAAACACCTGATTGTTGTTCATGACGATGACAGAAGATTCCCAGTCATAGAAATAGTTACATCAAGGAAAGCAGTCACCCCAAAAATTGACCAGATTTTTGTTTTAATTGGAATCCCTCAAAAGGTGAGAAGTGATAAGGGACCTGCATTCAACAGTGATGAGTTCAGTAAATTCATGAACTACCTTGGCTTCACTCAAAAAATCACAGCCTGTTGGGTGAGGGCTAATCGAGAAGTCGAGTGATTTATTTGTACTTTGAGCAAAGTGATACAACTACAGCAAGTCGTGCTGTGCTTGATTTATCCCTTGTTATTGTTAATTTAGTTAATTGTTTTGACTCGAAAAGAGTTACAGCAAGTCGTGACCCGACCGTCTGTCCCTCTTCCACGGCTATGTTCACGGCCAGGTGTCCCTGGAGAGGGGGCACACGCCAGCACCATTAAGGCCTTCCATACTCGGTGCGCACCGCGGGGACTGGGGTGCTTTATTGACCCCTTTAATCATATTTTGATTTAATGTTTGTAAGTTTCCTTTAAATTTTGTCTTTTGTTTTTGCAGTTTTCCTTTAAGGGGCTACCTTTTAATTTGTCCCTTGATTTGTTAATTTAGTTTATTTGGTTTGCAGCAAAAGAGTTACAGCAAGTCACGAAAGCAGGAGTTGTATCACTTTCTCCGCAATTACAGGGTGACTCCTCACTAGACTACTGGAAAGCTTCCAGCTACATTCATCTTTGCGCATCCTATGTGCACACGTCTTCATCAGCTACCCTGCAAGGCTAATGATCAACATGTCCATGAATGTGATCGAGAACAGGAGGATCGATTGAAAGCAGAGTGATGAATGAAATTCAGAGTTACACTGCTAAAGCCAGGAGATAAAGAGCTTGTGAAATGTGATGATCATGTTGGAAAGCAAACAACCCCCTATAACATCCAGCCATTTGTTGTGGCCAAAGCAAATGATCAATAATCACTGCTAAGCGCAGTTTGCAAACCATCACACAATATGTGTCATTCTTCAAAGCACTGAAAACACGATTCATAAGCATTGAATATGATTTAAATATTGACATCTGTCATGAAGCTATTAATGCATATAATATTATTGGAAAATATTTTACTTTTAAAATAGAGGGTTCGTCTGTGGGTGTGTCTTAATTGGATTAAAGCCAGCTAGTCTGGGTGCTTTGATGTGTACGAGAGATAGAGTGCATTTGCATTTTTTTGAATAGAGCATTCAAGAAGAGGGGTGAAAACTACCACCTAGCTAGCAGAGACCAAGCAATATGTTTATATTATTAATAAAATTGGTACTAAGAAAGGGGTTTTATTGTTAGGGAGGTTTAGTTCAGAGGCTGGTGATACAATGAGAATTTACATTCAATGAACTGTGCTAGGTATAACTTCAGCAGTTTTGTGTATGTAGAGCAGAGGCAATGTGAGATCAAAAGCAGCTGTAAGCCTCCAACTGTCTCCACAGGAACAAAAGTGAAAAGAATTTCATTTTGAATTTGTAAGGTGAAAATACTTTGCCTGGTGTTTGGTTAAGTCTATGGGCTACTGTTGCCTTAATGGAGATTAGTTTGGGAATTTGTTAAAAGTTACGATCGTAGTAATTTGTAGCCATGTGTATATATATTTTAACCTATGTAAATTAATAAAATGTTTCATTTAGCTTAATATAAAACCTCTCGAGAAATGATGGTATGATTCCTTTCCTGATATTTAGAGTTGCATCTCAAACATGACACTTAAAATTATAGTTTATGACAGTTGTTTAATGTTTCCCTCTGGGACTTTTAAAAAATAACTCAGCTTTACCTCCTGCTCGGCCATAACACATCTTAGATGAAGAAAGAGTTAAATGACACGATACCTGATGTCAGACAATATCGTACTCTTGAGAGAAAGCATCCACCACAATTAAGTGCTTATGTTATGAAGTGAACTATTCTCAGACGATGAACAAATCTTTTAGCTCATTGTATATGACTGAGTGTATTGTTAAATTAATACAAAAGTTAGAAAATGTAATGGTGTCACTGGTGAAGTTAAATGTTCAAGTTATGTTTAAGCTTATTGTTTATGCAAACCATTGACACCCACTATGCCTAAGAAGGGAAAGAATGTAATGTTTTGAAAATTGCATTGCGCATTTTGTCCACTCAAGGCTACAATACCTAGATAGCATCAGAGGGAGTCTCGAAGGAGAATAAAGGAATCCATGATTTAACATCATGTGCAGTTCTGAATCTCCCACTATCAACATCTTGGAGGTTACCATTGACCAGAAATTGAACTGAACTTGCCAAATAAATACTGTGGCTACAAGGGCAGGTCAGAGCCTAGGAATCCTGTGGCGAGTAACTCACCTCCTGAATCCCTAAAGCCTGTCCACCATCTACAAGACACAAGTCAGGAGTGTGATGGAATACTCTCCACTTGCCTGGATGAGTGCAGCTCCCACAAGCTTCACACCATCCAGGACAACACAGCCCACTTGATTGGTAACCCATCCACAAACATTCACTCCCTCCGCCACTGGCAGCAGTGTGTACCATCTACAAGATGCACTGCAGAAACTCACCAAGGCTCCTTAGTCAGCACCTTCCAAACCCTCAACCACTACCATCTAGAAGGACAAGGGCAACAGATACATGGGAACACCATCACCTGGAAGTTCCTCTCCAAGTCATTCACCATCCTGACTTGGAAATATATCACCATTCCTTCACTGTCGCTGGGTCAAAGTCCTGGAACTCCCTTCCTAACAGCATTGTGGATGTACCTACACCAAATGGACTGTAGCGGTTGAAGAAGGCAGCTCACTGCTACCTTCTCAAGGGCAACTAGGGATGGACAATAAATGCTGGCCCAGACAGTGACGTCCACATCCCATGAATGAATAAAAAAAGTTCTGATTCTGAATGCTTCTTACTGAATTTTACTGTTTCTCCCCAAGAACTCCACAGTTTACATCCATTTAGGTGTCGAATGAAAAAAAATGCCCAATTGATCCATCAAATCTATTCCTTCCACGGACCACAAAACAATCCACTCCATCAATGATTCTACACAACCTACTTAACCTTTTGAGGACTGGTTGTGTAACTTTGCATCTGACCCTTCTCCATGCAAAAGTAATTTAAGCAAAACTCCACTACAGTTCCTAACCTTACAACAGCAATATGCATTTATATAGTGTTTTTAACATGATAAAACATCCCGAGGTGCTTCACAGGAGTACTAGCCAACAAAATTTGACACCAAGCCACATGAGGAAATAATAGACCAGCTGAGCTAAAGCCTAGACAATGACTTATGGTTTTTTAAAATTCATTCCCTCTTGTTGGTTGTGAGGTTCCCTCACCACCCATGGCGGAATATCTGGTCCTGTTGGTGGCAGGATTAATGCAGGGCAGTGGGGGGGAAATTCGGTGGGAGAACCAAAAATTGTTTTCAGGCTGGCGTGAATTGTCAGTGGGACCTTCCGATGTTGCCCGCCATGGCAGATCGAGAATCCTGCTGGAGGCCAGCGTGAAGCCAATTTGCATCGTGCTAGTGGGATGCAAATGAAGGCCTGACTGGAATTGCACCCCACACCTGATTCTCCGTTACACTGGCGGGAAAACAAGCCGGCCTAGAACACGTCTGGACAAGTGTGACGTGCAAAGGTTGGGACTTACCTTAAGGCGCTTGCTCAGATTGCGGAAATCCGGGGAGAAGAAGATGTCGGAGGCCTACAGCTTCCGGAGCCTGGAGGAATATGCTGGGTGGATCCTCATGCACATGTCTCCGCCGTGAAGCAGCTCTCGGAAGGTGGGAGGTCTCCATGCAGCAGTTTCGACTTCGCTGAGGCTTCGAATCTTCGTGGACCTCACTGATGCTTCAGAGCTTTATGGACTTCACCATGGGCTGTTAAGGATACGGCAGGTTTGGGGGGGGCGGTGTGGTGGTGTTGGGAGGAAGAGGAGTGTTTAAGTGTGAGTGAGAGAGGAAGGCTTGGTGGTGAGGGATTGGGTTTAAGATGGGGGGGGCGGGCAAAGGTGTCAGGTAGGTGAATATGGGGGTGGCAAAGGTGTCAGCAGGGGGTGAAGTTAGGAGGGGGAGGGAGTTCAGAGGGAGGGAGGTGTCTGGGGGAGGAGGGAGTATGGGTGGAGGAGGGAGTATCAGGGGAGGAAGGAGTTCGGGGGGGAGGAGTAAAAGGGAGGAGGGCCTACGGGGGGAGGAGGAAGGAGTGAGGGTGGAGGAAGGAGTAAGGGGAGAGGAAAGTGTAAGGGGGGGGGGGTGGAATGCCCAAGTGAATGTGCAATCAAGGGTTTTGTGGAGTCAATGATTGCCTCCTGAGGAGCAAACTGAGGGTGGGCATGGCAGGAGGGGCTGGTTAGAGTGACAGGGGGCAGGGGGAGCCAGTAGGGTGGGAGGTGAGGGTGTAATGGTAACAGTAGAAGGGGCAGCAAGGCTGGTTGGTGGGGACATGGAGGCAAACACGCATCCTGGGGGTAGGAAGGAGGATGTCGGGGAGGTCAATGTGGACGGGGGCGGAATTTTCAGGAAGGAAGAGAATGTGCACATTCAACTGGACATCCTGGAATGAGAGGGATTTGGGCCGGAAGGTGACGGTGGGAAGTCAAAGGTTATGTCAGGGAGGGTCTGTCATGGGGGAAAGGACAAGGTGACTGGGGGAGGGGAAAGGAAAGGGGAGCTTATGAGGAATTTAACCACGATCATCTTTTCGAAATCAAAAGTGAGCAGAGCCTCGTGTTGGCCTGGCAAAGGTGCTGCATGGAAGTGTGATCAGTGGGTGGGCAGAGATGCAGGTCGGCTCAGATGGACAACTGACAGAGAACCCCAGTAGGCAGCATTGAAAATGCTCGGGGCATTAAGATGAGTGTGATGGATGAAGGCTCTGCGTGCGTGGGAGAGAGTTCTTGCATGAGGATCTGAAAGGCCCTGCCACAGGTACACACACTTCTCCCTCCAGAACGACTCATGGTCAGGTTGCGTGCAGCTGAACTGCTATGGGGGTGAGCGGAAGAGGGGATGGGTGGATGCACTGGGAGGACTCGCAAAGCCTATAAATCAAGCTGAAAGAGAACATTAAACATTATTCAATGAAAGTGAATATAGTTCCAGCTAATACAGTGTGTTCACTCGTGAAACCACTTGTGATCAAATTTTCTTGATCTTACGTTGCCCACCACTTCTTCTAGGTGCTGCCCTGACATCCGCAACAGGGGTGGAGGAAGCCTGTGGAGCTGTTTGCCCTGTTGCCTTTGATGACTTTGGCGGCTGTCCTCTGGAGAGCCGAGGCCTTGAGGGCCCCGGCTTACTTTGGCTGTCCTCCTGTGGGCCAGCCGCTCTCTCTGTGGTGATAGGACAAGGTTGAAGGGGTCACAGGCAAAGGGTAGTCAGAGGGAGCAGACAACCTCTGAGAGTCCTGAGTGGATGGCCCAGGGGTGTCCAGCTGTCGCTCCTCCTCCCTTTGGTTGCCCCAGGGCCCAGACCTGACTCCTTGAGGAGAGGGGGCACATGGAGGGACATCGAGGTGCCCTGTTCCCCCTTGTGTAGTGACTGCAGGCACTTACCCATGGCAACAGTGATGAAGTGCAGTTCAGTGCACAACCCTGACAGAAACTGGGCATTCTGCTGGACGAGGGTCTCCATGGCATCTGCCATCCTCCCCATGGAGACCTCCATGCGTGCACAAGTAGGCACCACTTCATCAGAGAACAGACAGACAGACTCGTCTGCCTTGCCTGCTGCTCTGTTGAGGGCTTCCAACAGCTCTGCATGATGTTCCCCTGCCTCTTGCTGACTTTCCACTATGAGTTGGAAGGCCAATTCCTGAGGCTCATCATCTGGCTTGGACCTCACAGATACCTCTTTCCCAGAAGTCCTCCAAGTGCTGGCGACCAAGAATGTCCCTGCCTCTACCTGCTGTGGAACAGATTGTGTGCTGTGTTCACCAGATTGTGATCCCAAGGCTGCTCCACATCTAGGTCCCGCTGAGCCGTGTGTCATTGCATTGGTGGAGGACGTGGGTGAGCACCATGATGGGTCTTCAACGGTGCTGTCCGCAGGGTCCTCACCTGAGGTGCTGGGGTTGGTGTCAAGGTTACCTGAGAGCGATGTGTCAGATATGTCTAGGAGAGAAAGTGAAGATTATTAGTGCTTGGCAGCCGTGTTAAACACAGAACAGTGGACTCAGAGTAGTGTTGAGACAGGGATGATGTGGTGCAGGATCCTCACATGGGTGTTTGCCGCTGACTTCATCGTCACCGCAGGAATGGTTCACGTTCTCTCTGGCCAGCTCCAACATGCGACGCTTGAACGGAGTGAGTACCGTGATGTCCTGTACTCCACCCCGGGTCTGGGACATCTCCCGTTGATTGTGTGTGGCCTTGTCCTGCACGAAGACAGATGGAGAGAGTGTGAACAATTTACATGTTAGGCCAAACAAGAAGGATGCCAGGTGTGCGTGTGTGCTGAGTGGACCATGGACGGGATGAGGAGGCAGTTCCCAGAGGAGATGAGGCCAGATGGAGCTGTGAGGGTGTGTGTGAGAATGGGTGGTGATGTCCCTTGAGTTGGCAGTAAGATACCAGTGAATGTGTGATGGGTTTGAGTGGGTGAGTTGAGATTGATGAAATGGTTGACTTATCCTGGCAGCACAGATGAGATCATTCATCCTTTTCCTGCACTGGATGGCCAACCTCTTGTGTGCATCATTGGCACTGACCACCTCTGCCACCGTCACCCAAGCCGGAGTGGTGAGACTGATGGACCTCCTGCAGCCAGAGTGGAGGAAATCATGACAGTTCTCCATGGCAACCAGAATGTATCCCAAGGGTGCATCACTTAACCGGGAGGGCTGCAATCTTCCTGGCTTTTGGGGCCATGTCTTCACCAGAGCAGTCCTGGGCTGCAAGCATCGAGAAGTGTGAACACGGCAGCAGTTCAAATATAGCGTCCGGCATGAGGAAGCGGTGAGATAACGGAGTGGCGGGCGAATTGGAGACTGCCCGCCAGCAATCCGGTGTGTTTCCCATGACTGCATCATTTATGAGGTGGGAAGGGGACGATAAGTGCGAAAATCCACCACTGCAGCCAGTGGGTAAAACATCTTTCTTCATGCCTGCTACAGCACTTAGTGCAAATATGGGATGATTTTGCCCTGAGTCCATTCCACCTCTCTCTCCTCCTTTAAGCTGCTAAGGAGGAGGCGGTGGCATAGTGGTATTTTCGCAGGAGTGTCCGTCACGACTCGCCAGAGCAGTCTGCATTGGTACCAAGGCACTCTCAGTGATGGACATTGAAGTCCCCTACCCAGAGGGCATTCTGCACCCTTGCCACCCTCAGTGCTTCCTCCAAGTGGTGTTCAACATGGAGGAGTATTGATTCATCAGCTGCGCATGTTTGGTTTGATGCCATGAGACTTCATGGGGTCGATATTGAAGATTCCCAGGGCAACTCCCTCCTGACTGTATACCACTGCAGTACCACCTCTGCTAGAGGGACAGGGCGTACCCAGGGATGGTGATGGTGGTGTCTGCGACATTGTCTGTAAGATATGATTTAGTGAGGATGACTATGTCGGGCTGTTGCTTGACTAGTCTGTGAGACAGCTCTCCCAATTTTGGCACAAGTCCCCAGATGTTAGTAGGAGGAATTTTCAGGATCGACAGGGCTGGGTTTGCCATTTCTTTTCATTCATTCACGGGATGTGGGCTTCGCTGGCTGGGCCAGCATTTATTGTCCATCCCTAATTGCCCTTGAGAAGGTGGTGGTGAGCTGCTTTCTTGAACCACTACAGTCCATGTGGCGTAGGTACACCCACAGTGCTGTTAGGGAGGGAATTCCAGGATTTTGATCCAGTGACAGTGAAGGAACGGAGATATATTTCCAAGTCAAGATGGTGAGTGACTTGGAGGAGAACTTCCAGGTAGTGGTGTTCCCATCTATCTGGAAGGTGTCAAGCTTCTTGAGTGTTGTGGGAGCTGTACTCATCCAGGCAAGTGGGGAGTATTCCATCACACTCCTGACTTGTGCCTTGTGGATGGTGGACAGGCTTGGGGAGTCAGGAGGTGGGTTACTCATTGCAGATTTCCTAGCCTCTGACCTGCTTTTGTAGCCACAGTATTTATATGGCTAGTCCAGTTCAGTTTCTGGTCAAAAGTGACCCCCAGGATGTTGATAGTGGGGGATTCAGTGATGGTAATGCCATTGAACATCAAGGGGCGATGATTGGATTCTCTCTTGTTGGGGATGGTCATTGCCTGACACTTGTGTGGCGTGAATGCTACTTGTCACTTGTGAGCCCAAGCCTGGATATTGTCCAGGTCTTGCTGCATTTGGACATGGACTGCTTGAATAACTGAGGAGTCGCGAATGCTGCTGAACATTGTGCAATCATCACAGAACATCCCCACTTCTGACCTTATGATGGAAGGATGGTCATTGATGAAGCAGCTGAAGATGGTTGGGCTGAGGACACTACCCTGAGGAACTCTTGCAGTGATGTCCTGGAGCTGAGATGATGGGCCTCCAACAACCACAGCCATCTTCCTTTGTACTAGGATTGACTCAAACCAGTGGGTAATTTTCCCCCTGATTCCTCTTGACTCCAGTTTTGCTGGGGCTCCTTGATGCCACACTCTGTCATAAGGGGCCTTGATGTCAAGGGCAGTCACTCTCACCTCACCTCAGGAGTTCAGCTCTTTTGTCCATGCTTGAACCAGGGTTGTAATGAGGTCAGGAGCTAGGTGGCCCTGGCGGAACCCAAACTGGGCATCAGTGAGCAGGTTATTGCTGAACAAGTGCCGCTCCATAGCACTGTTGATGACCCCTTCCATTACTTTACTGATGATCGAGAGTAGGCTGATGAGGCGGTAATTGGCTGTGTTGGATTTGTCCTGATTTTTATGTACAGGACATATCTGGGCAATTTTCCACATAGCTGGGTAGATGCCAGTGTTGTAGTTGTACTGGAACAGCTTGGCTGGGAGTGCTGCAAGTTCTAGAGCACAAGTCTTCAGTACTATTGCCGGAATATTGTCAGGACCCATAGCCTTTGCAGTATCCAGTGCCTTCAGCTGTTTCTTGATATCACATGAAGTGAGTCGAATTGGCTGAATATTGGCATCTGTGATGTTGGGGACATCCGGAGGAGGCCGAGATGGATCATCCACTCGCCACTTCTGGCTGAAGATTGTAACAAATGCTCCAGCACTTTTGCACTGATATACTGGACTCCTCCATCATTGAGGATGAGGATATTTGTGGAGCCTCCTCCTCCAGTGAGTTGTTTAATTGTCCACCACCATTCACAACTGAATGTGGCAGGACTGTAGAGCTTGGATCTGATCTGTTGGTTGTGGGATGACTTAGCTCTGTCTATCACTTGCTGCTTATGCTGTTTGGCATGCAAGGAGTCCTGTGTTATAGCTTCACTAGGCTGACATTCATTTTTAGGTATGCCTGGTGCTGCTCCTGGTATGCCCTCCTGCACTCTTCATTGAACCAGAGTTGATCCCCTGGCTTGATGGTAATATTAGAGTGGGGGATATGCCAGGTCAGGAGGTTACAGATTGTGGTTGTATACAATTCTGCTGCTGCTGATGGCCCACAGTGCCTTATGGATGCCCAGTCTTGATTTGCTAGGTCTGTTCGAAATCTATCCCATTTAGCACGGTGGTAGTGCCACACAACACGATACGGTATCCTCAATGTGAAGGCGGGACTTCGTCTCTACAATGACTGTGTGGTGGTCACTCCTACCGATACTGTCATGCAGCAGGCAGATTGGTGAGGATGAGGTCTAGTATGTTTTTCCCTCTTGTTGGTTCCCTCACCACCTGCCGCAGGCCCAGTCTAGCAGCTATGTCCTTCAGGACTCGGCCAGCTCGGTCAGTAGTGGTGCTACTGGGCCACTCTTGATGATGGACATTGTCACTTCCCGTGCCTAGGTTGACACCGGGTGGTCCATTCAGTTTCATTCCTGATTTACTTTCTAGTGGTATGATACAACCGAGTGACTTGTCAGGTCATTTCAGTGGGTAGTTAAATGGGTCAGGAGTCACCTGTAGGCCAGACCAGGTAAGGATGGCAGATTTCCTTCCCTAAAGGACGTTAGTGAACCAAATGGGTTTTTACGACAATCGACAATGGTTTCATGGTCCTTCCAGGTTTTTAGTGAATTAAAATTCCATCATCTGCTGTGGCAGGATTCAAACCCAGCTCTCCAGGGCCTCTGGATAACTAGTCTACTGATAATACCACTACATGCCACCTCAGTAGCTTAAAGGAGGAGAGAGAGGTGGAAAGGCAGAGCTTAGCATCTCGGCAGCTGAAGGGATGGCTACCAATGCACCCTACCAACTACATCAGATGTTCTTTTTGGCATTTCATTTTCCTCAGGGCTGACAATTCCAGAATCATTATGCTCCATCTCAGCATTCAATCATCTCCATCTAGACCTTTCCTTATAAACCTCAGCCTCATTCCTGATCAGATTCACCCAGCTCTTTGCCAAAATGGCTAATTTAGGACAGCACTATTTATTTTACATTATTTCCATACATTGAGCGCTATGTGAGGTGTCAGAAAGTACCCTCACAATTTGCAGTTCTGGAGCCGTTCTCCAGGTTCAAATGAAGGACTCTCACAATAATGTAGACCTGAATTATACCTCTCAACTATTTTTCTTGTGCAGTCAAGACAAGTTCCATAAGTTTCTTCCAGAACTTACAAAGCTCCAAGTCCCAAAATTTCCTGGTCATTCCTTTTGAAAGTGCACAAATTGCACGTAAAATTATCTTTTAACATGTGCAGCGTTCAGATAATTTGACCCCACAAGTCTTATAAATTGAGGAATGAAATTAGTGAAACTGTAGATGACATTTTTTATGAATTTATTAAATTCAGGAAATATTCCAGGGAAGTGGCTAACATAAAGCCATTATTGGACCTGTCAGGTCTGATTCACTTGCAGGAAGATGCACTTATTCAGGTTTAACCTATTTTGCTGCATCCTATGTCTAATAGTCATCAGAGCTCCAGCTGTTTAAATAGGCTTGTGATCTCCCTTACTCATTTTGATGATAAATTATATTTCCACAAAGCCGACAACTGCACATTATTCATGGGTCAAGAGACAAACTTGGAAAGTCTTGACTTGCAAATATAAAAGCAGTTGTAGGGTGAATTCTTAATGAATTTTGAGAGATTTGGTGAGTGAGTACTCGGAAAAGTAGAATTTTGTTTAAGTACAGGATTTGGAAAGGAAGGCCTTGTTTATCCAAAATAATAGGTTTTTAAAAGAAATGTTGCTAATATAAGGGCTAGGTGAAATGTACCTGATGTTACATACTATACCAGCTGAGTATTGCTGACAAACGAGACATGTTGTTGAAGCTTTTTGTCTTGCACTCAAAGGGACAATTTGCTGGAATACCAAATTGTAAAGGGAACAACAATTTATACTGCATGAGAAGAGAGTGCTGACTCATTGGCAAGTGGACTTTGATTGGTAGAGGCATTGCCATGGAGAATGCACCAGTTAACTGATAAATATCAGTTAACTGCCAAGCGTTGTGTAAATTCAAACCAGGCCGGTTGACTTTCATTGGTCAAGGCATTGCCGTGAGGAATGAACAAGGGAATAGCTGTCGCCTGTTTTGTTTAGTTGAAAAAAGACTCAATGTGTGTGCATGTTCTTTCTGTCTGCAAAGAGCAGGGTCCTGTGCAGTAATATATGTAGTTTCCTATGTCAGCTGTTTGTCTGGGACAATAGCTCCTGTGACTCCTGTAATCTATGAGCTGGATCATGGCTGTGATGATTTGCTCTGGACATGATCTGTCCCTTCAAGGCCACTGCTAATGTATTTAAACTGATCTATATAGGACAATTATAGGCTGTTCAATGCTTCTCCAGACTTTGCAGCTCCTTGAGCAGAAACCAGGTTATCTGATGTTCAGGGAAAAATAGCAGCAAATATTTGGCTTCCTTTCACTTTGTAAATTCTTTTTTGAAGATTGCTGGGATGTGATTTTTATGATGTTCCACAGAAACGTGAAATCTGAAGCACGACCAGGAAGAGGGGGAGGTCACCCAGCCCCTCGAGCCTTTCATTTTGCAATTCAACTGGATCTTGGTCGATGTGTACCTCAACTTCATTTATCTGCCTTCCCTTCATATCCCCTGATGCCCTGACCAAGCAGAAATCTATGAATCTCAGTTTTGAAAGATTCAGTCAACCCCTGGCTTCCACACCCTGGAAGCTAGGGGATCCTGGACCTTTGAAGACCACCTGCCAGGTTTATCAGGCAATCCCTCCGTTTGGGTGCACTATAGCCACAGGAAGAGGAGCAGAGGCGAGAGGGCAGAAAGCCCCTCCTGCCTCACTAACATTCTGGCCCTTGAGCTGCACTTACAGCCGCAGGCCCTGTTATAGCAGGCAGCTTTCTGTAGGGTAGGGACCAGAGGAGGGATAATGGGGAGGGGGTAGAGACCGTAGTTTCCACCCAATTCCTCTTCACTGAGCATTTCTTAACCGTAACAAAGAGGAAAATCTGTCCCATCGTGTCTGCAAGTTTAAAATTTTGTCATCCTTAGGTTAAGAATGGATTGTCTGCCTGTACAAAAAAAAATGCAAATGATGTGAATGTAACAGGAGGCGGTGACTGAAGGAAGTCAATAAACAAACGAAAAGTTTTGCTTATGCTCTTTAAATGTGACTTGTAGCTACAATCGTGTCTCCCCGAGATTAGCGAAGGGTGAGGGGGTCGTGGTTTGTTTTTAATGAGGTTATAATTATGACCATATGAATTCAAAGAATTTGATAAATGTGATATATACCAGAATCACACGTTTTTGAATGAAAGTCCAGCCTTTTCATTGGAATGTGTGCATTTTAATTAAGAGACAAAAGAAGTGATTGAGCAGCACGAGCTACAGAGGGTAAATTCAATGCTCCTCACATTGAACTTTGCTTTAATGGACCACTTCCCTGTTAATTCTCCAACAGTGGCCCGTTTGTGAACAGCTCAACACTGGAAGTGTGGGAGAGCTGCATTTAACCTGGACCTGTCAACAGATTGACCTTTAATGTGAATTCCTCGCAATTTGGTCTGCATCAGAGCCATCAAATACTTGGTTCAAATAGTATGATTCACTCTCAAAGAAAACGTGGATTATGTTGTCAACTAAAAATGAGAATGAAGCCAGCTTTGAGGTCTCAGCTGGCAGATGTAACTGCTACCACAAGGGTAAGTGGTGGTGGATAAGCTGGGGGTATCTATATCCGTTCTTGCTCAGATACCATGATTTAACGTACCTGCTCTACATGACGTGCAGCCTCTGGTCATAAAAAATGAACACTTTAGATCTTCAGAAACCTTTCCAATAAGCTTCCAAACCAGTTATTGTGAGGGGTTGTGTAAAATTGGTGATAAAATGGGAAACGGAGGGTGGGAAGCTGTAAATGGGAATTTTTCCTTTGTTTGTATGCATCAAATCATGATTTTGCATTGAGACCCCAATCATACTGCTGTTGGCCCAGCCATCTTTCTGATATATTATATAGTTGATTTAGATTAGCCTATTGAAAGCTTATTTTCAAATCTGTCGATAATGTCGAAACAGGAGGCAGAGCAAATAATGAGGAACAAACCAACCTGGTTCAAAATCATTCTTTTCAATACTAGGTGGTAGATAAATTTCAAAGTGAATAATTCTAAAACAATTGGCCTGTGGCCAGGGATCTAAGATGTTGAAGGTATTTATAATCTGAGAGACAAAATGGCTTTAAGAACAGACAAGATATGGAAAGCAAAGTCAGGAATGGTACAAAAGGGATAGCTGAATGGTCATGAGGCCATTTCACACTCCTGGCATTGACCAATTTTACCCCCAATATCTTCACGATATGGGGGTAGATTTTCAAGTTGTCATCCAGGCATAAAGCTGGCATTTCAGATTGATCACATGTCACAGAGACCACACAAATGTCGCAGAGGCATCACAACCCGCCAGCCACAGCGAAACTCTACTGTCAGAGAAATGTCAAAGAGATGTCCCGTCCCCAATCCCCTCAACCCAGGAAAGTCACAGAGACAACACCACTTCCCTAATGTCAAAGAGACCCCCTCCCCTGCCAACTCCCGGGAAAGTCACAGGGACCCACATCACACAAGTCACAGAGATCCACCCCCACCCCACTTTCTCTGTGACATTCGGGTGGGGGTGGGATGGTCTCTGAGACACCCCTGAATGTCACAGAAGCTGCCTCCAAAGTCACCATCCCACATGTCACAAAGACCCCCCCACCCCGAACATCACAGAGACCCCCCGAACATCACAGAGACCACCCCAAACATCACAGAGACCACCCCGAACATCACAGAGACCCCCCGAACATCACAGGGACCCCTCCAACCCCGCAAATCACAGAGACACCCCAGACATCACAAAGACCCCCCAAACATCACAGAGACCACCCCGAACATCACAGAGACACCCCGAACATCACAGGGACCCCCCCACCCTGAACATCACAGAGACCACCTCGAACATCACAGAGACCACCCCAAACATCACAGAGACCACCCCGAACATCACAGAGACCACCCCGAACATCACAGAGACCACCCCGAACATCACAGAGACCACCCCGAACATCACAGAGACCCCCCCGAACATCACAGAGACCACCCCGAACATCACAGAGACCACCCCGAACATCACAGAGACCACCCCAAACATCACAGAGACCCCCCGAACATCACAGAGACACCCCGAACATCACAGAGACTCCCCGAACATCACAGAGACCCCCTGACCATCACAGAGACTCCCCGAACATCACAGAGACCACACCGAACATCACAGAGACCCCCTGAACATCACAGAGACCACCCCGAACATCACAGAGACCCCCCGAACATCACAGAGACCCCCCGAACATCACACAGACCCCCCAAACATCACAGAGACCCCCCGAACATCACAGAGACCCTCCGAACATCAGAGAGAGCCCCCGAACATCACAGAGACCCCCTGCACATTACAGAGACCACCCCGAACATCACAGGGACCCCCCGAACATCACAGAGACCCCCCAAACATCACAGAGACCCACTGCACATCACAGAGACCCCCCTGAACATCACAGAGACCCCCCCGAACATCACAGAGACCCCCCGAACATCACAGAGACCACCCCGAACATCACAGAGCCCCCCCGAACATCACAGAGACCCCCCCCGAACATCACAGGGACCCCCCGAACATCACAGAGATGCCGTGCACATCACAGAGATACCCCGAACATCACAGGGACCCCCCGAACATCACAGAGACTCCCCCCGAACATCACAGAGACTCCCCCCGAACATCACAGAGACCCCCCGAACATCACAGAGACCCCCCGAACATCACAGAGACCCCCCCCGAACATCACAGAGACCACCCCGAACATCACAGAGACTCCCCCCGAACATCACAGAGACCACCCCGAACATCACAGAGACCCCCCGAACATCACAGAGACCCCCTGATCATCACAGAGACTCCCCGAACATCACAGAGACCACACCGAACATCACAGAGACCCCCTGAACATCACAGAGACCACCCCGAACATCACAGAGACCCCCCGAACATCACAGAGACCACCCCGAACATCACAGAGACTCCCCCCGAACATCACAGAGACCACCCCGAACATCACAGAGACTCCCCCCGAACATCACAGAGACCACACCGAACATCACAGAGACCCCCTGAACATCACAGAGACCACCTCGAACATCACAGAGACCCCCCGAACATCACAGAGACCCCCCGAACATCACACAGACCCCCCAAACATCACAGAGACCCCCCGAACATCACAGAGACCCTCCGAACATCAGAGAGAGCCCCCGAACATCACAGAGACCCCCTGCACATTACAGAGACCACCCCGAACATCACAGGGACCCCCCGAACATCACAGAGACCCCCCAAACATCACAGAGACCCACTGCACATCACAGAGACCCCCCTGAACATCACAGAGACCCCCCCGAACATCACAGAGACCCCCCGAACATCACAGAGACCACCCCGAACATCACAGAGCCCCCCCGAACATCACAGAGACCCCCCCCGAACATCACAGGGACCCCCCGAACATCACAGAGATGCCGTGCACATCACAGAGATACCCCGAACATCACAGGGACCCCCCGAACATCACAGAGACTCCCCCCGAACATCACAGAGACCCTCCGAACATCAGAGAGAGCCCCCGAACATCACAGAGACCCCCTGCACATTACAGAGACCACCCCGAACATCACAGGGACCCCCCGAACATCACAGAGACCCCCCAAACATCACAGAGACCCACTGCACATCACAGAGACCCCCCTGAACATCACAGAGACCCCCCCGAACATCACAGAGACCCCCCGAACATCACAGAGACCACCCCGAACATCACAGAGCCCCCCCGAACATCACAGAGACCCCCCCCGAACATCACAGGGACCCCCCGAACATCACAGAGATGCCGTGCACATCACAGAGATACCCCGAACATCACAGGGACCCCCCGAACATCACAGAGACTCCCCCCGAACATCACAGAGACTCCCCCCGAACATCACAGAGACCCCCCGAACATCACAGAGACCCCCCGAACATCACAGAGACCCCCCCCGAACATCACAGAGACCACCCCGAACATCACAGAGACTCCCCCCGAACATCACAGAGACCACCCCGAACATCACAGAGACCCCCCGAACATCACAGAGACCCCCCCCGAACATCACAGAGACCACCCCGAACATCACAGAGACCCCCCCCGAACATCACAGAGACCACCCGAACATCAGAGAAACCCCCCCACCCCACACATCACAGAGACCCCCCCCCGAACATCACAGAGGTGCCGTGCACATCACAGAGACCTGCCTAAATTCATAGAGAACCCCTAAATATGTCAGAGACCAACCCCTGTACGTGACAGAGACTCACCCAAATGTCACTGAGAACCCACCCCCCACACATCACAGAGACCCCCATCGAATATCACAGAGAACTCTTGAACATCACAGAAAATCCCTCAAATGCCACAGCGACCACCGCCCGCACCCCCCAGAATGTTAACCGAGTCATCCCTAAAATCAGAGATGACCCAAACATCAGAGGCACCTCAATTCTCGCAAAGATCAACCTGATTTTCATTTCCATTGTTTTGAATAGTTTGGTTGAAGGGTCATGTGGACTCGAAACGTCAACTCTTTTCTTCTCCACCGATGCTGCCAGACCTGCTGAGTTTTTCCAGGTA
Source organism: Cetorhinus maximus (assembly GCF_964194155.1). Classification (NCBI taxonomy): domain Eukaryota; kingdom Metazoa; phylum Chordata; class Chondrichthyes; order Lamniformes; family Cetorhinidae; genus Cetorhinus; species Cetorhinus maximus. The sequence continues at coordinate 85,651,496 of NC_135884.1, forward strand.
ATTCTGTTTTTGTTTTGGATTTCCAGCATCCGCAGTAGTTTTTTGTTTTTATACAAAATTGGGTGTGTTTTATAATGGGCAGCTGACCCCCGATCCTAGTCTCATGCCTAGGTGGCGAGTTGAAAACACACCCCTATCTAATCACAGTGTCTTCATATCGGAATCCATCATCCATCAGGATGCAAAACATTTGCCATTAGTAAAGTAAGCTAAAGATTTGCCTCAAAGGACACATGAACATTAATTCCAACTCAACGTTTGTCTCTTTAACTCAATTCCCGCTAATGGTTTTAACTGGGACATTTATCTTTCATCAATTATACATTCCCTGACCCTTTTATACTGCTACAGTCCACGTTTCAAGTTATATTTCTCTGCTAACGTGTTCAGATTCAGAGACTGATGGATACTCCTCGGGGAATTATAAAGTCGTTCAATTGAAGGCTCAGAAACTGTAAGGCTCTGTTCCGAGCAGTTTATGGAAATCAGTAATCTATATGTGAATCAAGGACAACAATGGATGGCAATTAATGCCGGCAACACCCAAATCCTGAGAATTGTTTTTTAGAAAGCTAATTTGTTACTTTTATCTGCAATCTAAAAACACATTATGGACAGATATTGGACAATTATGACAGGTTAAGATAAGGTAGACAAAGGAAAGCTGTTCCCATTAGCTGATTGTACAAGGGTTATAGGGACACAGAATTAAGGTTTTGGGTAAGAGATGCAGGGGAAATGTGAGGAAGAGCTTTTTTACCCAGTGAGTGGTAATGACCTGGAACTCTCTGCCCGAGGGTGGTAGATGTGGAGACAATCAATGATTTCAAAATGAAATTGGATGGACTCTTGAGGGAAATAAATTTGTCTGGTTACAGGGATAGAGCAGGGGGATGGGACTGACTAGACTGTTCTACGGAGAGACAGCTTGGGGCCGACGGGCCCAATGGCCTTCTTCTATGCCGTAATGATTCTGTGGGTGGAATTTTCAGTGCCTACTGGCGTCGGGCATGTTTGGTGGCGTGAGGGGACAATATGGAGAGAAGGCCAAAAATCGGTTTCATGACATTGTGAAACCAGTTTGCAATCGTCCTCTCTACCCGTCAATGGCGGGCCGTGCTTCCTACTGTTGGTGATCAGGAACCTCATTGCAATACATCTGCATATCATTATAAGCCCAGCCCGCTGGAATCATCCCCCACGGTGTATCATCTGAGCATGTCGGCATGATTGTACACCAACGTGTTTTACAGCTACATACAAGCAATGTGCACTTGGTGAGCTGCACTTCGCTCGGGACTTTGAGGTTTGTTTGCCTACCTTGCTTCGGGCAATACTCAAGGTCATCAGCGCCAGGCTCCGCAGGCAGCACCGCATCACTTTTAGGGGGGCCCTGGGGTCAGCCTGTACCTACCAGACCATCCATAAGACGGAAGTGGCTTCTCAATGGTTGCAGGGCTAGGGCTTGCATGGAAAAGGGGGAGGAGTGGCCTCAGGCAAGGGAAGAGGCTGCAGGGTGAGGACTGTACTGGGGAAGGGGGTATCCCAGGATGTGTGGGGGGCACATGTTGATCTGTGCAAGTGACCTCAAGATGGTGAGGGCTGAGGAGGCAGTCTCCACAGGAGATGAGGCCAGATGGAGATGCGAGGATGTGTGAGTGAGTGAGTGGTGATTTCCCTTGAGCTGGCAGTGAGTGAGATGCCAGTGAATGTGTGATGGGCTTGAATGTGTGAGTTTAGAGTGATGAGATGGCACGGATGAGATCATTTATCCTCTACCTGCATTGGATGGCTAACCTCTTCGGTGCAGCATTGGCACCGATCACCACGGCCATTGCCTACCAAGCCGGAGTGATGTTGCTGCTCCTCCTGCAGCTAGAGTGGGGGTAGAGGACATCACAGCGGGCCTCCACAGCGTCCAGAAGGTGCTTGAGGGACGTGTCACTAAACTAGGGGGCTGCAGTCTTCTTGCCTTTTGGGGCCATGTCTTCTGTGCAACAGTCCTGGACTGGAAGCACTTAGAGGTGTGCACATGGCTGCACTTTAAATGTGGTGCCCACCGTGATGAAGCGGCGAGGTGACAGTGTGGTGGGGAATTTGGAGCCCGCCCGCCATCAAAAAAGCGCATTTCCCAGGAATGCATGATTAATGAGGTAGGGTTGGGATGATACGGTGTGAAAAGCCACCATTGCAGCCAGCAGGTAAAACGTCCTTTTTCCCGCCCGCTACTGCACTTAGTGCGAACCTGGGACGATTCTGCCCCATATATTTACTACCCCCTAACATAAGAGAATTGGACACTTACTCAAAGAGACAACATTTGTAGGGCAATGGGCAAAAGGCATGGAGGTGGGACTAGGTGAGCTGCTCTTGCAGAGAAGTATCACAGATGCAATGGAGCAAATGGCCCCCTTCTGTGCTACAACCATTCTGTTCTAATCCTGGAACTGCTGACTCTTGCTAATGCATGGATCCACAGGCACCCTGTGTACCTGGACTAAGAGGTCACTCTTCATCCAGCGTGAGTTACATGACAGCAGGAATTGTGTGCCCCTTAGGAGAGGGCAGGAATTGGGCTTAGCCCGAACACACACCGCAGAAGCCACTTGACAATCACTGCTTAGCATCTCTTGTGGGAGGTTGCTGGTCCCTTTGAGCCACCTCCAGGAGAGGAGTGGAGCAACTTTGGGGAAAAAACATAATTGCTGAGGTTTTGGCTGTTAAACAGGGACAGCAGAAATTTAGAAATGTTAAGAAAGAAAAATTTGTACCTGTAAAATGAATCCACAGTTTCCCAACATGATCAAGAGTAAATAGCATCTGTCTTAACTGCATTTACTGTCCCAGAAGGATTAAAACAGTAAAAACAGGGAAATAAGAATACTGGTCCAAACTGGTCTTGAATACCTTAAAATGAAACATCAGTAAAAACTGGGAAATAAGAGCACTGGTCCGAACTGGTCTTGAATACTTTAAAATGGAACACTATTGAAAACTGGGAAATAAGAGTACTGGTCCGAACTGTTCTTTCCTGTACTACCTGAGAAAGATGCACCAGATCCTGAGTATCGAATATTGTGCCTTTCCAGAAATAAACAGACTTTTTCCAGCGCTGTCAGTTTGATCCTTGCTGGGATATGGCCCTGTGGTCATCTGGGAAACACTTGGACTACAGTTCAGCCTTTGCCAGTTTGACCCTGTGGGCAGCTGTGGGGAGGTTAAAATGCCTAGCAACATGCAAACCTTGACAAATCCCTTGCCTCTGCCGCATGACCCCTGACCATTGCTCACCTTCCTTTAGAGTGGAATCTGGGGAACAGGCATCGTGAACTGTGTTAAGTAGGTGAGGATGCATCAGGTATTTCAATTAAATCTCTGAATTTCTTGGCCTGCACACCAATATATTGCATTCCCAGGGCACCTCTGAATCACCTTCCAAATTGTTGCATGTCATATCCTACCACTGCATTTACAAAGCCTAACATACGTGACTTGACATTCTTACTATTCTAACCATTCAATGCAAAGAAAGACTTGCATTTATATGGCGTCCTTCACAATCTCAGGACATCCCAAAGTGCTTCATAAGCTTTTTTGTAGCACAACCGCTGCTGTAATGTCAGAAACATGGCAGCCGTGTATACACACAGCAAGATCCCACATCCATGCAATGTGATGCCAGCCAATCTGTTTTCAGTGATGTCGGTCACAGAGTAAATGCTGACTTTACCACTCCTCTTCTGAATAGTGTTTGGGGATATATTACATCCACTTGAGAGGGTGGGCAGGGCCTCCATTTAACATCCCTTCCCTAAGGGGTGGAGATGGTGTAGTGGTAATATCACTGGACCTGTAATCCAGGGGCACAGGCTAATCCTCTGGGGACAGGGGTTCAGATCCCACTATAGCAGCTGGTGGGATTTAAATTGAAATTAATAAGAATCTGGAAACGAAAATTAGTCTTAGTAATGGTGACTATGAAACTATCATTGATTGTTGTTAAAAACCCATCTGATTCACTAATGTCCTTTAGGGAAGGGAATCTGCTGTCCTTGTGACTCCTGGCCCACAGCAATGTGGTTGATTCTGAAATGGCCTAGCAAGCCACTCAGTTCAAGGGCAATTAAGGATTGACAACAAACGTTGGCCTTGACAGCAACACCCACATCCCATGAAAAAGAAATGAGACTGCAGCACTGCACTGGAGTGTCAACCTGGATCTTGGAGTGGGATTTGAACCCACAACCTTCTGACTCAGAGACCAGAGTGTTATCTACTGCCACTTTGGCCTGGATTTTCAATTTGCTGTGGGAGCTGGGACAGGAGTTGGTTCACTTTGAAAATAGCATTTCCAGATTGTGTGTCAATGTTTGGAGGTCTCTGAGACACACACGAATATTCAAAGTAGGGGTGATGGGGGGATGGAAGGGCTGTGGGGTGGAACTTGGGGGAGTCAGAAATCCATTCACCTCCAATTAAAGGCCTTGAGGGATGGTGGGATGGGGTGGGATCTTTTCAATCCAGGGAGCTTCAGGGCACAGCTACCAGTGGTGGCGTGATGGACACAAGGGATGCACAAGAGGCCAGGACATCTAAGTTCAGAGCTGTTTCATGGACAATGAAAGTAGCAGCATCACAGGGCCCACACAATCTCTTTAAAAAACGTGTGCTGTATAGGAAATATAGGCAACTATTCAGGCCATTTGCTTGCGTTTTGATCTGCTGCATTGCAACTCCAGCACAATCTGCCAGTGCCAAAATGCTCTTTAACTAGTGATTACTCTTGCATGAGAGCAAATTGTTCAAGAGGGAAGATTGCAGAAGCAATTTACCCCCCCTGAACCAAATTATGCGTAAGAAACAGCAACAGTAGAAAAACAAAATTCTCCTTGTAGTAATTTTGGTTAACAGCAGGCGTGCTGCTGGAAGCCCTCACCTGGTTCCATGGAGAAACTAGCTGCTCGTTTAAACCTTCAACAAATTGGTCCGATAACAGTCTCGCTGCAAACGGTCCAGTAGCTAAATAAAGGAGAGCCTGCAGTTGCTGTGGGAAATCACCCGAGCGGCTAGGATTTTGGGACTGGGGACTCTGGTGTGAATAACAGCGAGAGGAAGAGGGAGGGAGGGATCAGGAGCACTGCCCTAAAGACCTTGAAATGCTACCTCTTCACCACCTCCTCCATCAGCCTGAATGCCCACCAACGGCCTCAAGAGCTGGAAGTTTGCTGCTGTCGGAGCCACTGCTGTTTGACCTCGTCACTTGGAACCAATGCTCGGAGCAAATGCATTTGCTAAAATGTGGAAACTTATTATTATTTATTATTATCTGAGAATGCCCTAGGAGAAAATAAACCACTACCTTACTTCTATAATCTCCCCCAACAAGCTACAACAATATGGCGGCACATGGAGCTATCGCATATTATTTGCTTTTTAACTGTGAGAAAAGCTATTAAAGCAGCCATAAAGAATCAAGTTTGGGTGCATAACTGCCAGCTGGCCTCAGTTATTAGATCTGTCCACTGAGCCAACTGTAAGTGAGAGTGAACTAGGAATAAATACATAAACTAACAGGAGTCAGGTATAAATAATGATCTCCTGCACTAAGTTCGATTGCCTGAGGGAGGTCGAGGACAAATTTTCCACAGCAAAGCCTGACTTTTTCAGGTGACGGGGCCTGAGCTTCCCGCCATCTGAAGAGTTGGTGGGAAACACATCCCCGCCAACGCCGAGTGCCTCACAGCCGTTTCATGCTCGAATGAGCATCACTTGGCTGCAGGCAGGACTTTCGCCCCTCACTCGGGAGGAAGTCCCACCTTTGAGAGCTGCTGGTCCATTACTGTCCACTTAAGGACCATTTCCCACCTCAGTTGGGGCAAGACCGGGCTTCACATCTAAGGCTTTTCCCGCCCCAAGCGTAAATTCACTGCGTGGTCAGGGCGGGTGGGAACCCCTTCAAATTCACACTCCCCCCACCCACCCCCCACAACCACAACCTAAATATTCGCTGGCGGGGGAGTGTAAAATTCAGGCCTTTATATTCCTTTATGGCACTGGAATTTGCCTTTGTGTCTTGCGTCACCAAGGAGATTACATGGCTTGGTTAGCAAAGGTGGACAGGAGGTGTGTACCGTCACGGGGCACACGCCCTCATTTTACATTTTTCGACAGGGTGAGTGAGGCTGGATGGAAACTAAGTGGCCTGCTCGCTCCCATCCCTGCAGTCTCAGCTCATCCAACCCAGCTAGGGAGTTGTCCAGAGGGAAGGAAGCCCACCAGAGATGCAAAGGGGGGCTCCACACCCAATCAGGACTGTAGGCTGGGCATGCAGTAGAGGGGTAATGCCGTGAACTGGAAGTCTGTCACAGATGCAAGTTTAAAGGCCCCTGCTCTCAGAACTATTGTTCATTTTTATTGAAGGCTCAAAAAAGATACATAATGACTTGCAAAAAAAAAACCATACAGATGCTGCCACACCAGCAGAATCGGCTGCTCCATTCATGGTCCTTGTAGCAGGCCCCTTCTTCCTTCTTTGTGCTGCCTCGTCACAGCTGGCGTAAAACACTCCCACAAAAAATTGCAGATGATTGGGCTGTCAACAATTAATTAATTAATGATTTCAAAATAGCGGACAGGTTGCTAATTTCCGTGTGTGCGCTCGCCTTCTGTAATTTGGGAGATTGGAATGATAACATTGTATTGCCAACCCGGCTTCATCACGCCCTATATTACTTTCGTGTGGGGGGTGGCAGGCTGCCCGATTTGCAAATGTAAAATGCAGCCCCATGAGTGTGAGGCAGACTTGGTTGATCAGCTTCTCTACTCCTGACCATCAGTTTCATATGATAACAGCGTGAGAATTGGGTGACTAGTATTTAACCATGGAGAACTGGAGGTGGCTGTCACAGGAAGAGTAACTGATCAGCCAGTACTTTGGGGCACTGCTTTCCTGGGGGTACAGAATGGCACAGTGGGTGAAGGTGTTACTGGCTCATGCGTTTCAGTACAATACAGACTGTTGGAATGAAAGCCTCCTCCTTCTGTTGGCGACTCCGGACCATCTCAATCCAGGCTCCATAAACCTGCCCAAACTGAGCATGAGCTGCCACTAGGAATTAAGAGCCTCAAGTCTGGAAGGATCATAAGGAGAGAGGATCTCACACAACAGAGAGAGTACTGTTCTCACATTTGTGGCATTTAACTTGTCCAAAATACCTGGTCTGGGAGTGTGTGATGCTGACAATTGTTATTCCAAGTGGAAGTGTCACATTTCCTGTCTCTCGGATGTGAATACTGAACATGGGGTGCCCATTAGAGAAATTCATTGAAAAGAAGCAGTCCAACATGGGCACATTGAGGCGCTGCAATTTACTACTGTTAGATTGAGCCATAGATCCAAGTATTCAAATTGGGCAAATGATGACGATAAGGATACAGGAATGAAACAATACTGACACTCAACCGTGAGATGTCACTGATACTAGAAAATATCATATCCTACCACATTTATAAAACAGACACTAAATATATCTAAAGGTAAATCACTCTTACAACACTGGCATCCTCTCCCCTTATTCTTCAGGTATATTTTCCTCTGGTCACTAATCACGACAAATATAAAGCAGAGAAACATAAATAGAGCAAAACAAACTCACTTGAGTCCAATATCGGGTTTTAGAAAATGGCATGCTAATCTGAATCGACAACTTTATCAATACTAGATTTAACGATGCAGTGAGGAGCTAGTTGCCAATATACAGTCTGTATATGGTGAGGCAATAACTTTTTTAAATCATTCATGGGATATGGCGGTCATTGACAAGGCCAGCATTTATTGACCATCTCTAGTTGCCCTTGAGAAGGCAATTGTGGTGTGCTGCCTTCTTGAACCGCTGCAGTCCATTTGCTATAGGTACACCCACAGTGCTGTTAGGGAGGGAGTTCCAGGTTTTTGACCCAGCGACAGTGAAGGAACGGCGATATATTTCCAAGTCAGGATGGTGAGTGGCTTAGACTGGAACTTGCAGTTGGTGGTGTTTCCATGAGTCTGCTGCCCTTGTCCTTCTAGATGGTAGAGATTGTGGGTTTGGAAGGTGCTGCCGAAGAAGCCTTGGCGAGTTGCTGCAGTGCATCTTGTAGATGGTACACACTGCTGCTACTGTGCGTCGGTAGAGAAGGGAGTGAACTTTGAAGGTGGTGGATGATCCACCAATAATTTCCATGGATGTGACATCACACAAGTGAAGTAACACTGTTCAGAAAGGTCAGCTTTCTGTACCTACTCCCTATACAGCCTAATCTGTGTTGGCTCAACTTTGCAAACAAAAAAAAATTGGTAACAGATCTTGAGCTAGCATGTGCTGCAAGAACCTTTGTGTTCTTTTATAGATGTCCTGCCTCCCCTCAAAATGGAAAATACTGACTGGTCTACTGAAGATAATACAGATGTTTCATTTCCACTGACAACATGGAAGATCCATCTGAAGCTGGTCATTAAGCAGCAATTATGTTTTCTTGTCGGCGCCATTTTCACTTTATACCAAATCTTGAATCTTGCTTCTGTCCTATGTCATACACTTATCAGTCAGTGTCGTAACTATAGCAACTGCAATAGTGCTGCAACATTTATACTCAGCCCCTCAATACTCTTGCTTTTAATTGCTAATTTTTAAATCTGTCCCAAACAACAATATCTTATATTTATACAGTGCCTTTAACACAATAGAATGTCCTGAGGTACTTCACACGATCATTATAAAATAAAATATGGCACCAAGTCAAATAAGAAGATATTGGGTCAGATGACCAAAGGCTTGGTCAAAGTGTTAGCTTTTAAGCTGTGTCTTCAAGGATGAAAGCAAGGTGCAGAAGCAGAGAGGTGTTGGGAGGGTAGTCCTGAGCTTAGGACCAAAGCAATTGAAGACATGGCCACCAATGGTTGAACGATTAAAATCAGGGATGCACAAGAGGCCAGAATTCGAGGAGCACATATAGCTTGGAGGTTTGTGAGGTTGGAGGAGGTTACAGAAATAGGGTAGAGGATATGGAGGGATTTGAAAACAAGGATGAGAATTTTAAAATCAATTAAGATGTTGCTTAACCAGCGGCTAATGTACGTTATCAAGCTGAGGGGTGATAGGGGAACAGGACTTGCTGCAAGTTAAGGCAGAAGCAGTAAAGTCCTGGATGACGTCAACTTTACTTAGGGTAGAAGATAGGAGACAAGCCAGGAGTGTACTGGAATAGTCAAGTTTAGAGGTAATGAAGGCAGGAATGAGGGCCTCAGCAGCAGATCAGCTGAGACAGGGTGAAGCCATATGATGTTACGGAGCTGTTTTGGTCTTAGTGATGGCATGAGTATGAGGTTGTAAGCTCATCGGAGGCCACATGACACCAAGGTTAAGAACAGACTGGCTTAATCTCAGACTTTTTTCAGGGAGAGGGACAGAGTCGGTAGAGTTTGGAGTGGGAAACAAAAACAATAGTGTCAGTCTTCCCAATAATTATTTGGAGGAAATTTCTGCTCATCCAGTACGGGATGTTAGATAAGCAGTCTGATAATTTGGCAACAGTGGAAAAGTGGTGTTGAGGTAGAATTGGATGACATCAGTGTACACGTGTAAACTAACCCCGTGCCTTCAGATGCTAATGCTCAGTGGCAGCACGTAGATGAGAAATAGGAAGTGGCCAAGGGTAGATCCTTGGGGGACACTAGAGGTACGGGAGTGGGGAGAAGTCATTGCAAGTGATTCTCTGGCTACAATTAGATAGATAAGAATGGAACCAAGTGAGAGCAGTCCCACCCAACTGGACAACAATGGAGAGCTGTTGGAGGAGGATGGTGTGGTCGACTGTGTCAAAGGCTGCAGGCAAGTCAAGGAGGACAGTGAGTGATAGTTTACTTTTGTCATCGTCACACAGGATGTCAGCTGTGACTTTGAAAAGAGCTGTTTCAGTACTGCGGCAGGGATGGAAACCTGATTGGAGGGATTCAAACATGGAGTTCCAAGAAAGATGAGAACGGATTTGGGAAGCAAAAACACATTCAGGACTCTGGAGAGGGAGGTTGGAGATGGGGTGTCAGTTTGCAAGGACAGTGGGGTCAAGGGTTGTTTTTTTGAGGAGAGGGGTGATGACGGCATATCTAAAGGAGAGAGGAACAACATCTGACAAGACAGAACTGTTTATAATATTGGCTAACATGGGGATTATGACAGATTTCCATCTAGCGTGTGAAACACCCGCTGTTTCAGGATGTTTCAGAGAATTAGAGCTGAATCATTTAGAGAAAAATGATTTGATCCGATCTTTACAACCTGCTGATCCCCAAAGTAAATCCAGTCCCAGGAGTGCATCAACCTGATAAATGAAAGCCACACTCTGATTGGTCTAGAAGATCTGAGGCATGATGAAAATTGACATTTCAGTGGACCAATGAGCATGGCTCTATTTGCGGATGAGTTTCATGAACAAGGGACTCTTCCAGAGACATTGGCCGGGATTTTCTGGCTCCACCTCGGCAGGTTCCCCTTGCAGCGGATGCGGCAAGTCATTCAAATCTCCGTTGACTTCAGTGGGACCAGAAGATCCCGTTGGCAGGAGGAGCCAGAAAATTCCACCCAGTTATAAAAACAAAAAGCTAAAAGCTACTGCGGATGCTGGAAATCCAAAACAAAAACAGAATTACCTGGAAAAACTCAGCAGGTCTGGCAGCATCGGCGGAGAAGAAATCAGTTAACGTTTCGAGAAGGGCCATGAAGGCTCGGAACGTTAACTGATTTCTTCTCCGCCGATGCTGCCAGACCTGCTGAGTTTTTCCAGGAAATTCCACCTAGTGTTTGTCCTAAGGACACATTAACTCATCTGAACACTGTCCCTGGAAAGATGGGGTGGGTGGGGTGTGCTGGAGGTGGGGGGAGGGAGGGTACAGGGAGGTGGGAGGGTATGGTCAGCCCCACTCAGGATCCTCTGGTGCTGTAGCTGTGGTTCAACTAAGCAAACAGCTGATAGCAGCGAAGCTGCCTTTGGGGGGCTGTCGGTGGGGACAGGGGCATTTGTTCAAGGGTGGGGGACGAGGGAAGTGGCAAGACGAGAGCCAGGCATTGGCAGCAGGTTGGCTGCAGAGTCTGGGGAAGAGAGATAAACACCAGCCACTAGCTGTGCTGCCTCTTCGTGCAGGGAATAGTTGGTGAGTGGAAGAGAAGTCAAAGGGGAAGGTCATTTGCGGGTCATTGCTGGAGCCTAATTATAAAGGAAGAATGGTGGCAGCTTATGAGCCCACCCCACCACCTTTCGCCAACCCCCGACCTCACCCCCATAAAACGGGTGGGTGGGCAGGTGTCAAAAGCAGCAGCCTGCCCACCATATTCAGATAAGTAATCAAGGATCAATTAGGCTTGTTATAAACCTAATTGACCCTGATAATACACTCCCCCCACACCATAAAACATTTGGTATAGGCAGCAGTGCAGGAGTGGGGGAGTGGGCAGCCCAATTAAAAAAAAATTTCTTCAAAGGGTGGGAAGGAATGGGGGCGGGGGTGGTTGTTCTTCAGAGGGGGTTGCCCTTTGCCGATCGGAGGGCACCGCCTCACCTAAGATCGAACTCCCCCATTCTTCCGACCCGCCCACAGCCTTAAACCCCTGATCTACCTAAACCCACCCTGCCCAAGACCCTGGACTTACCTGCTCCGGGGACCCACGGGCCTTTTTACTTCTTCTCCTGCCGTCCCGGCAACTGCCACTGACACTGTCTTGGTGGCGCCAGGACTGATGGAGTCGTCGGCCAATTGGATTGGCCAACAGCTCCAGAGGGCGAGACTTCCTCCCCAGTGAGAGGCAGAAGTCCTGCTTAGGCCTCGTTTAGCCACCCTGCAGCGGGTTATGGCGGGTCGGCGTGGAGCCGACTTTGCTTCTGGGGGGGTTAGGCAAGCTGTCTGCCCCCACCCCTCACCCTGCATTATTCAGCCCCTACAATCTGAATCAAGGGCAATTTGTTTGCTTCCCTTAATGAATATCTGATTTTATAAAGTAAAGTTCTGGATTTGATCCTTGATCTGTGATGAGTTTGCCAATCTCAGTCTGCGGTTGGAGCTACAATTCCCCTCAGAACAGCATGGGTCAGAGCGGAATACCTTAATCACTGTTCAGGTTCAGCAGAATGATTGTCAGAAGAGTTAAATTAAGAGGGCAGGTTGCACAGATTAGGCTTATTCCCTTGAGTATAGGAGATTAACGGGTCATCTAATTGAGATGTTTGTTAGAGTGACTAGGTGTATCCTCAGGTGGGGAGTACAGGACAAGGAGACATAACCTTCAAATTAGAGCTGGGCCTTTCAGGGGTGATCTCATGAAGTATTTCTTCAAAGGGTAGTGGAACCCTCCAAGAAACTGTTGAAGCCGGGGATCAATTGAAAATTAAGATTGATAATTTTTTGTGATGCAGGGGATATGAAAGCAAGGCAGGCTAAATGGTGTTGAGGTACAAATCAGCACGATCTAATTGAAAAGCGAAACTGGTTTGACGGGCTGAATGGCCTCTTTCTGAGCCCTACTGGAAGTATAGGTGCGCAAATGTCTAGTTGGAGTGGGATTGGGCACAGCTGCGTCACCTGCCGTGGTCACACTGCTCACTGACACTAATGGCTGGGATGTCAACACAGAGAATGGTGAATAGGGCAAAGGGCCAAAGGACTGCTTGGAGCTACACCGAGGAGAGGGGAAAGGAAAGAGCCGACAAGGAAAAGAACACAAAGCAATCAGGTAAATGGAAGTGTTTTGTACAGGCGAGGGAGAGATGCATCTGTGTGTAGGAACTGAGAACGCTTTGATCTATGGGTCTCATGGAGGATAATAGATGCCTGGCAGTGAGTTTGAAGCATTAATTCAATGAAGTGTGCCTCATAAACCATGGCATCAAAGCTAAAGCGTCAGCAAGAATGATCAATTGAATCACAGCCTTACTTAACACAGTATTGTGAGCTGGTTGCTCCCTAAAACATTAAAGGGGTTAGCCTTGCGAGTATGCACTCACAGAGAGGGATCACACCCAACGCCAGCAGACACTGGAGAGGGAGAAAGGCAGTGGGAGAGGAGAAGAGGAAGGGGCGATAGCCCCTGTGAATACTGACACATTCTGGGGATTGTGTATACTCCCTGGACCCCCACTCCCACAGATCCCAGTCATAGAATGAATCATAGAATGGTTACAGCACAGAAGGAGGCCATTCAGCCCATTGTGTCTATGCAGGCTCTCGGCAAGAACATAAACTAACGTACTGACAAAGTCTGGAGACTGCCAAAATGTTGCACTGAAGTGTCAACCTATGGTATCTGCTCAAGTCCATGACTGTCATAAAGTGCCTTTGCAACTATTGAGGGTGAGATGGAATGAGAAGGTGCTGGGGATAGGGGAGGTATACTGATACTGAAGTATACTGATACTGATAAGGGAAGGTATACTGAGTTTGCATTTGAACAGCACCTCACCATTGCCTCAGTGAAGCTTCTCATACAATAAATGATTCAGAAGTGCAGTCACTATAGCTTTGTAAGGTAGATGACCAGTTAATCTGTTTTTGGCTGTACTGACTGAGGGAGGAATGTTGGCTATCACATCAAGAGAACTCCCTGTTCTTTTTCCCAATAGTATCATGGAGCTTTGTGGATTGCATCCTAGAATACACTGCATTCTATTGACTACACCTATCTCCTAGCACTGACCCTTGTGGGACTACAGCTTCACACGCGTCAGTAGCCAGTTCTCACATGTGAATCCAGAAGGTGAGCGTCAGTAGGCTATTCAGCTGTGGAGGCATCACAGCTCAGCCAGATCCTGTCCTTTATGAACGTCTCGGGCTTCGGAATGGGGGAGGGGGGAAATCACTGATTGACAGAGAATGACAGACTGTAGCTGATTACACCGCTGACCCCCATCCCGCCTCAATCCCAGCATCACAGATGCCTATCAGAAAACCTCCAGTGCTGGCCCATCTGAGAATAACTAACCGAAGCACAGGCATGAGGTTGAATCCATGATGTTCTGGTCATTGAGAGTCAGTACCATGTTGGGAAGGGAATTCACATGACTGAGCTACTGGGGGAACAACTTTGAGTTTGGAAATGAATGGTGAAAATATATACCATACATTTTACAGTGCACACAAACTATACATCGCCAACTGTGATTATACAGTAATCCTGCACTGGGAGGAGCCTTGTTCAATGGAAGGACAGGGGACCAGCATTACACCTTTGTAATTGAATTGGGAACTGCACTCCCAGGGAGAGAGAGACCATACCTCACACACTGGGAGCAGAGGATCATTCAATTTCTATTTACAGCCTCTGGACTTTTTGCCTCTCCCATGCTGTTGGGGATAGGGGGAGAGTACAGTGTTATCCAGCAGTCTACCAACCAGAATTCTCTACTCACCAGAATTTCTGATGTTCCCCTAATTCCAGTTGCCTTAACAACTGGAAGCAATTATGAAGTTTTCCGGGACCTGTACCTGAGCAATGTATTATCTTAAACTTTGATTTATGTTTTCATGTACTATTGAAGATTAGAATTAAAAAGAATACTGTTCTTTACTTCCTGAGTATTTGCATATTAGTTCGTGCTACAAGTATTGCACTGTATTCCATCTTTAAATGGAACTCTCCATTAAGTGGCATTTTTGATTAATGGGTACCATCCATTCCCCGCGCATGCCGGATAATAAAGATTTTATTGTATCTAGTCATCACAGTGTGGAGCAGGCTCAATGGAATTGCTGGTTTTTTCCTTACATGTCATTCTGTTATGTTCATACATAAATATACTACACATTCTATACCTTATACCTTCACTATGTGGAATTATAAATGACAAAAGGAGGACATTTGGCCTATCTGGTCCATGGTGGTTCTCTGAAAATTAGTCTCATAACACTGCTCTTTCCCTGTAGTCTTGCAAAATATCTCCCCTTAAAAGTATTTATCCAATTCCCCTTTGAAAGTTACTACTGACTTTGCTTCAACCAACTTTTCAGGCAATGTATTCCAGATTAATAAATATATAAATCCAATAAATACATATAAATTATAATTTAGCCTACATAGCCAGTTACCGAACTCCCAAGTAGTTCATTGTATACGACTGGCTCCTCTCTCATGAAGCACTTAAAATGTCGCACAGATTCAATAATGATTAATAGACAGTGCAATATATACTACACAGACCTCTGTAAGGATGTGCTCCATGTCATATGTCAGATATGGCTTTGCTGTTACTGTTCTATAATAGTTGTTTGACAGCGTCTGTCCTGTGAAAATGCAAGGGAATTTTGTACAAAATGAAATGATAAAATATCTATTGTCACTGCAGCCCTCCTTTAAAGAGTCATCACAAAGGACAGAACCCTCTGCCTGCCTCTGTAGCTTGTGCACTCTGAGGTGCTTGCCAGTTGCAATGCCCATTGCCTGGAATGTTCAAGTTAAAAGGTGATGTATCTGTACAAGCGTTTGTAGCACACTTTCCTCATGAAGCATGCAAGCAGCTTTCCCAAAAAACAAGTTCCAGGTATGCATGTCTTTACTTATCGATTACTCCTTGATATTGTTCGGTGAACCGGAAAACTATTACACACCTTTCCTGATAGCTCTCTGTAGCTCTGGGTAGTGCAACAATGTAAAATCTACAAGGCACCTCACATACAGAGACAAACACACACTACGCACATACATACATGCACACACACACACACACACATATACATATACACACACACTGGCACTTTCTGCTCAAACCTCCACTGCTGCTTTACTTGTGAGTCAACTCCTCCTTTGCAACCTCCATATAGTACTGTGTGAAGAGACAGTGGGAGAATGAGAGAGAAAGAGAGAAGGGGCGGGAGAAAGCGAGAGCAAAGGAAAGAGAGAGAGAGAGGGAGGGAGTGAGGGAGACGGAGCTAGAGAAGGAGAGGTAATTGTATCCCTGCCTATTGCCCAGCATGCAGCCCCATCGCTGAGTTTAATATCTCCACTGCAGAACGAATGCCTATGGCATGACATGGAAATACTCACGTCTCTGGTTGCGACGCTTGCTTTTAAACAGAGTCATACCAAGCACTGTGCTGTTGTGTACAATGGGCTGCTGAAAGCTGTTACAAATCACAGGGTGAGCTGTACCGTGGCTTTCAAGCTTCTCAGCAGCAATCTATCTCTCTGTCTTGCTCTCTCTCCCACATACACACACTCACACAGAGCCTGTCACCAGTACATCACTGCTGGGCATAACCCATGGACTGTACCACATCCAGCTCTCAAGGTGGGGAGGACACTGGGCTGTGCTATAAAGGACTGCCTGCCTGTGGGAAGCTAACACAATCTCCCAGCTCCAGGCATGCAGATAATCCTTTCAGTCTCAATTAAATTTAAAGCTGACAATCCCTTGATCTGTAAGCCACAGTACACTCAGTTCATAAATAAATAATGCCATACCTCCCATCTACTAAACGTCTCATTGAGTTTCTTTTAAACATATAGGCCAAAAGAAAGAAAAAAAACAAAGTCAAAGGCCACTTAAATACATGAAATCTATCTCCTTTGGTTGTATCGGATTTCTCCAGT
Source organism: Cetorhinus maximus (assembly GCF_964194155.1). Lineage (NCBI taxonomy): Eukaryota > Metazoa > Chordata > Chondrichthyes > Lamniformes > Cetorhinidae > Cetorhinus > Cetorhinus maximus. The sequence goes on from NC_135884.1 coordinate 85,668,106, forward strand.
TATTGCACGTTTCAAATACAGCAGTGTCAAGGTTGGGCAGATATTTTGCTGGGTCAGCTACACATTCAAATCTCGGCCTCGCATTATAGATAAAAGCAGCAAACTGCATCCAACACATGGGACTCCACCAATATGGTCCTTATCACCAACTTAGTCTCTGATGTCCTTTCCTGCTTTGAGCACCTCTCCCACCTCTCCCTTAAGATCCTCATTTTATATCGTACCTCCACGTTCTGACCCAAGCTCATCCCTAAAATACCGACTCTCCTCTCTTCCATGAGCCTGAGTAAGTCCTCAGCGTGCTTGATTTCAAATTTCTCCTCAGCTCCCGTTGCAATGGCTTCTCTTCCCACTCCTGCACCGTTATCTATGGTGCCTTCCTTGGCCCATTCATTTCCTCATCGACATGCTGCCCCCTCGGTGGTTTATGAGTAGGTGGACGTCACCCAGCTCTACCTCAGCACCGACTCTTTGAGCAGCAACTTGTATGTATGTAGTGCCTTTAACGTAGAAAAGGTGCTTCCAGGAGCATTATCAGACAAAATTTGACACCGAGTCACATAAGGAGGTATTAGGACAGATGACCAAAAAGATGTAGATTCTAAGGGACAGCTTGAAGGAGGAGAGGTAATCAGACAGACTGGTTTAGGGAGGGAATTCCAGAGCCTGGAGTTGAGGCAGCTGAAGGCACAGTTACCAATAATGGAGCAATGAAAATCGGAGATGGCTAGAGGCCAATGTTGGAGGAGCTCAGAGACCTAAGGTGGTTGAATTATTTGCTCTCATCAATGTTGCCCAGTTTCCCAGTCTTATTTTAGGAGACTGTAACTGCGGGAGGCAGGCTGCAGAATTCTCTGGCCTTAAACTCTAGGTTCTGTCTAACGCTCTGTATTTTATGAATCCCATCTAATTACAAAAATAAATCTGTTCTGTTGTACACCTAAAGTGGTCGCGATGTGAGGGGCTAGGTTTAGTCCACTGCAAGTGTAGCTATCTGTTTGACCTAAGAATATGCAGTTTACAGAGGGGAGCGCTGTAAGAGGTTCCAGAGATAGGGAGGGGGTGTGCATGGAGGAATCTAAAAACTGGGGTGAGAATTATAAAATTTGAGGCATTGTCAGTGTTAGTCAGCGCACACAGGGGTGATGGGTGACCGAGGTTTGGTGCGAGTGAGAATGAAGTGCTTTACTCTGAGCTCTTAAAATACCCAGTGGCCGGTTTGAGCCTGTGGTCCATTACTTTGAAAAGATTCAGTTTTCTAAGCGACAACATCTGCTTTTAAAGAGAAGGATGAGTCCCTACCATTTTAAACTTCGTAGCCTGTAACATTTAGTATGCCAGTTTATACGGTGCACTGTTCTACTCTCTATATTACACAAATGATATTGAGGTTCAAATCATATTTACAAGGATGAGATCAGAGCTGGGAGGTTATAACTATCAGGAAAGACTCGAACAGACTGCAGCTTTTTTTTCTCTTGAAAATCAACTATCCAGGTAAGTACCGCGGAATTGTCCAAAGTCTCTGACTCTAACCCAGAGTCGGAGACTTTCACAGAGTCCCTGGGAGCAGGGGATTGCCTGTCAGAAGTTCAAACTTCCTGGGCAATTCCCACAGATCTGCATTGGGACTTCCACAGGGTCCGAACAGGCACCTTGGGCCGTACGTCCAGTCACCGACAATCCAGAGACTGGACGTTCTCAATCTATGTAATTTATCAGTTATTTTTCTTCCTTATTATTATTTTGTAGCTTGCCAACATCTTGATTTTGTGTTAACGTTGTCTGGCAAGATCAGCAAGACGGTCATACTTAAACTGTACAGTGCTTGAATCAGATCATACCTTAATACCTTGTCACTTCTGGTCATTAAGGTGTAAGGAAAACATTCAAACCCTGGAGGTGATTTGAAGAAGAGATTGACCTCGGATATCAAGAGGAAAAATTTGGGTGTTTTAGTCTTGAAAGGAGCTAACTGAGAGTAAATGGTGATGGGTCAGATACCACAGCGTGTCATTCATTCGTACGCTGAAACGTTAAGGTTGGTTAAAAATTGTCTGCTTTCCACTTCAAAGGCGTCTCATCCCACATCAAAGAAATGAAGTGGATAAAAGCGCAGGTCTCTCTGGTATTCTGCATTTCATGTCACATTCAGAAGGCCGTTCAGACAAAAGAACTCCCTGATCACATCCCTTCTGTATTTCACGAGAATCTCCTCTGCTAAAGACAAAACTTTGCTGCTGGGGGACCTAAGATGGTCGAATTATTTGCTCTCATCAATATTGACCAGTTTCCCAGTCTTATTTTAGGAGACTGTAACTGCGGGAGGCAGGCTGCAGAATTCTCTGGCCTTAAACGCTAGTTTCTGTCTAACGCTCTGTATTTTATGAATCCCATCTAATTACATAAATAAATCTGTTCTGTTGTTTCAGTCAGTTGAATGTCCGAACAGTGTGTAGTAGGCCTAAAGTGTGTGTGGTCGCGATGTGAGGGGCTAGGTTTAGTCCACTGCAAGTGTAGCTATCTGTTTGACCTAAGAATATGCAGTTTACAGAGGGGACGACAGTAAAGAGGATTGTACATGTGAGGGATCTGGTCTCACTTACAGAAACTGTCACGCCACTGCAGGAGAAAATGTTGCAGGAGAATCCAAAATAGTAACTCGCCCAAGAAACGTCAACTCTTTTAAGTTAAAGTAAAGCCTGAAGGGCATGTACCATCATTCAGTGAGGCTGTTTCAGCATTTCCTCAAAATAAAAAATTAGATAAAAAGGATTGTTACAGCGATGCCCATCAGTATCTCATGATGCTCTAGGGTATGTCTCTGGCAGAGGTTGGGTACGTAGAAAACACAACACAAGCCAGCGTGTTTAGAAAACATGAGGGGAATCACAACCGTGTAGCAGAAGCTTAAGTCCTGTCTGGCACTTAAAGGAGATTTTTTTTTTGTTCACCCATGGGCATGCGGGCATCAGTGGCAAGGCCGGCATTTACTACTCTTGACAGGGTGCTTCAAGCTACATCCTTAACAACTGAGTGTCTTGCCAGGACCTTTCAGAAGGCAGTTAAGAGTCAACCACATTGTGGTGGGTCTAGAGTGATCAAAACACATAAGATCATGAGAGGTTTTGACAGGGTGGATATAGAGAGGATGTTTCCTCTTATGGGAGAATCTAGAACTAGGGGTCACTGTTTAAAAATATGGGGTCGCCCGTTTGAAATACAGATGAGGCGAAATTTTTCACTCAGAGGGTTGAGAGTCTTTGGAACTCTCTTCCTGAAAAGGCAGTGGAAGTAGAGCCTCTGAATATTTTTAAGGCAGAGGTAGATAGATGCTTGATAAGCAAGGGGGTTATAGGTTATCAGGGGTAAGCGGGATGCAGATTTGAGGTTACTATCAGATCAGCCGTTATTTTATTAAATGGCGGAGCAGGCTCGAGGGGCTGAATGGCCTACTCCTGCTCCTTGTTTGTATGTGCATATGTTTGTAGAGTCCCATGTAGGCCAGACCGGGTAAGGATGGCAGATCTCCTTCTCTAAGAGACATTGGTGTACCAGATGGTTTTATAACAATCCAGTAGTTACATCTGGACAATAAGGAAGATCTGTGGAAGAAAATAGAGGCCTTTGAATTGTGGGTGCTAAGATGTATGCTCAAAATTCCATCTATAGGCCATATGACAAATGAAGAGGTACCTGAAATTGCAAGAGGGAAAAGAACTCTTAAAAAATGACCTCCAGAAAAGCAAATGTCAGTATTTCGGCCATTTTATCAGAGCTGAAAAGCTACAGAGATCTCTTCGAGAGGGCAAAGTGAAGGTCAGCAGAAAGAGGTTGACCGATAGGCATAATTGGATAACGGATGTCAGAGAGTGGCTGTAGATGAGCTACAGTGGATGTGCGAGGAAGGCACAAGGCAGATGACCGTGATATACCATGATAGCAGGTCTCCTGGTAGGAGTAGCTACAAGCAGCAGCAGCAGTTACATGTTCACCATGACTGATGCTAGCTTTCTATTCCAGATTTATTTAAGTAAATTTAAATTTCCACAGTTGCTGTGGTGGGATTTGACCTCATGTCTCTAGATCAATAATCCAAGATCCTCTGGATTACTTGCCCAATAACATAACAACAATGCTGCTATTCTGGCTAACTGTTATTCCAGCAAGCTGCCATTCCAACTCAATCTTACTGTTCAGTCAGCTCCGATAGTTTTGAACAACACATAGGCACCATCAGGTCAGGAGCACTGATAATTTATACATGAAGTGGGGGAACAATGTGAAAATTGTTGAATAGCACAGATTGCGGTCAATTTTAACTGATCCTGCTGGGAGGGAATCAGGTGGTAGTGGATCAACCATCCATTTTACATGCCACCCAATATTCTTTTCGATTATAATCAAGTGAAAGTTGTGTGGGGCATAAAATGGGAGGCCCGTTTCCCGCTTGCCTGTGTTACCAATTAGGCTATTCACAGTCAGCTCACTTCAAGAGGAGTTACCAGCCATGCTTGTAACTGAACTAGTCGCACTACATGCTAATCCTCAAATTCTGTGACTTGGTTGCTCTCTCAAGCAAATTTGCCCAGAGATAACCTGACAAACCTCAACAATGCTTAATTGTAACAAGTTTGTTTTGGAGGGTGGAGGGTTGGTTCTGGCTGTTGCTGGTTTTTAAGGTCTTTGGGATTGACATTCCTCTTCATTAAAGTGAATGGGTGGAAAACCATGGGCTGAAATTTCAATCCCTTTTTGTAATGTGACTGAATTTTTGGTCACAATAAGTATATAATGAAGAGAGTTGAATTAGCAGAGGAAGACTGGGAGAAGCAACTAGAAAAGCAAAAAGAATGTGCAGGATGTATAGCTAGAAGTATACAAGGCAAATCTTCACAAACTATGTCGATGGTTTTACAATATCCCCAGGAATATAAAGGATTGAGAGAGCATCTCACTGAAACATGTGACATTGTTAAGGGGTTTGACAGGTTAGATGCTGGGAGGACATTTCCCCTGGCTGGGGAGTCAAGAACTAGGGGTCAGGGTCTCAGAATAAGGGGTCAGCCATTTAGGACTGGGATAAGGAAAAATGTCTTCACTCGGAGGTGGTGAATCTTTGGAATTCTCCACCCCAAGTAGCTGTGGATGCTCAGTCATTGAACATTTTCTAGACTGAGGTGAATAGATTTTTGGGTACTAAGGGAATTAAGGAGTATGAGGATAGTGCGGGAAGGTGGAGTTGAGGTAGAAGATCAGCCATGATGTTGTTGAATGGGCGGAGGAGTCTCGAAGTGCAAATGGCCTACTCCTGCTCCTATTTCTTCTGTCCTTATGTGCCACTTGCCCATGTGAGCATGTCATGTGCTCATAACTCCTTTTGAAGCCTAGACTAATGGTTCTGACTTATGGTGATTATCCATGATCTTACTGAATGCTGGAGCAGGTTGGAATGGCCGATTGCTCGCCTATTCCAGATGTTCTTACACAATACATTCATCAGACCAAACATGCAGTACAGTGCTTAATTACATTAAAAAGAGTACAGAAAAGAGCAGCAAGACTAATCCCAAGGGTGAAGGGAATAAATTATGAGGGAAGATTAGAAACAATTAAGCTTAACAGCCTAGAGAGAAGATAGTTCAGAGGGGACCTCATTGAAGTACCTAAAATACTAAATGGCACAGATAAGGTAAACCTTATTCCTTCAACGTGTGCCAGATAAGGATGGAAATTAGGGAGAGGTACATTTAGAAGCATAAAACTGATGTGAGGGAAATTTCTTCCACATGTAAGGAGAAATGTTTGGGAGAATATAATAAGCAAGGAATAGAGGGAAAACAATGGGGGAATTAAACCTGTGTGATCCTGGACAGCGAGTGGTGGCACGTTTTTCAGCTGTGAGTCCAACTTACTCCTCTTTGATGTGCATGCAATGACCTGGGTGTCACTGGCTATCAATCCAGTGTTGGAATCCCAGTTGACTTTTCCCCACCACCCCAGTCTGAGTCTCTGAGGTCAGCTTCACTGGGCTCATTCCAACTCTATTATCTACCAACAGTACAGACTAAGGGTTGATTCTTCTTAATTCTGGGGCAATGATAGCATAGTGGTAATGTCATTGGATTAGTAATCCAGAGGCCCAGGCTAATGTTTTGGGGAAACGGGTTCAAATCCCATGATGGCAGCTGGTGGAATTTGAATTCAGTTAATAAATCTGGAATTATAAAGCCAGTCTTAGTAATGGTGACCATGAAACCATTGTTGATTGCTGTAAAAACCCATCTGGTTCACTAAAGTCCTTTAGAGAAGGAAATATGCCATCCCTACCTGGCCTGGCCTACATGTGACTCCAGACCCACAATGTGGTTGATTCTTAACTGCCCTCTGAAATGGCCAAGTAAGCCACTCAGTTTGAAGTAATTAGGGATGGGCAACAAATGCTGGCCTTGCCAGCGATGCCCACATTCCGTGAATGAATAAAGCAAAAAAAAAAATTCTGGAATCTTCCTGGATACTCCAGTGCAATGCTGCACTGTTGAAGGCACTGCCTTTTGGATGAAACATTTCACCAAATGCCCTCTCAAATGGATGTAAAAGATCCCATAGCACAATTTGAAGAAGACCAGGAGAATTCTCTCCAGTGTCCTGACCCAGTACTTACTCCTCAACCAACACCATGAAAACAAATTAGCTAGTCATTCTCACATTGCTATCTGTAGGAGTTTGCTATGTGCAAATTGGCTGGCTGCATTACAACAGTGACTACATTTAAAAAAAAAGAGTGATAGGCCTCTCTCTACTAGTGTGTATTTTGAAAATGTACCCCTATCTCTAACTCCTGGCCGTACTGCTCGTTTCTGGAAAAGACGAACAAGCCAATATACCTTCTTAAAATCTTCCTGGCACATCAAGGTGAAGGTTTCAGTGCTAGAGAATGGAGACTTTTTCTATTATTTTTACCCAGTGTCAACATCAAGCACACCTTCAATCATCCTCATTGCTCTTCTCTGACCCTTTCCAATATCCTTTTGGAGGTAGAGTGGCCAGATGTGCATATGGTATTTCAATGCCAGACTCACTGGTAGTCTGAACAAGGTGAGAGTAATTTACTTTGATTTCCAGTCGAGTGCCCCTCAGGTGCACCCGTTAGTCTCATTGGTTACATTGTGTGTTTTCAGTGATGATCTATATCCAGATGGATATAGACACAGTATAAACCAAGTGTTAGATTGGAATGTCACCCTGTCCTGACAATATGATTGCATCAGGGCTGGGCATCAGGTCAGGAAAACCAGCACAGGCTGGAAAATATACCTGCAAGGAAAAGAAATTCAAAACTATTGTCTCCTCCATACTAAAGATTGGTTGCTGCAGTTTGGTTTGCTGTCCTCTGTGGCTGATTTGATGAGGGGAATGAGTTCTGCTACTGCTGAATTGAATGAGACTCTTGTACCTTCTCTTTTACAGAATGCCACATAAATTCGTGGCAATTGCAGAAATAATGTAAATCCAAAATATGAGTGCAGTGAGTTGTTGTAATCTGGAATGCACAGTGCTTTAAAAGACGGTGGAAGCAAGCTCAATAATAACTTTCAAAAGAGAATTGGATAAATATTTGAAAAAAAATCTGCAGGGCTATAGGGAAGATCATGGGAGAGGGATTAATTGAATAGATCTCTTAAAGAGCCAGCACGGCCAATGGTGGCCTGAATAGCCTCCGTGTTGTAAGATTCTAAGACTCTGAGAACACAAAAAACTTTTAGGAAGAGCAACAAGTCCTTAAACCCAAAAAGGCTGTCATGTTTTCACAGATTAATCCACCCCTGTGTCACGGTTCTTAATTCTTTTTCTCTCCAAAAATATTCGATTCTCTCTCAAACCCACTTGAGTTGTCCAGCTGCTCTTCAAACATGTCTAGTTTCGTAGAGTCACAGTCCAAGTGCAAACTAATCAATTAGTTTACTTCCAACCTCCTTCTCTCCTGTTCCAAAGCCCATGCAACATTCCAGTGGCCCAGTTAGCTGACAATCCTGCCAGCACCTGTGTATCTTAACAAGGGGGCATGATCTTAAACACAGAGCTGGGTTATTCAAGGGTGATGTCAGGAAGCGCTTCTTCACACAAAGGGTCGCAGAAATATGGGCCTGAATTTCCAGGTCGGCAAGCGAGCGAGATCTGCAGGCCTGGGAGTGGTCGGGAAATGAACCACCAAGCCCGATCGGCCCCCAGCCGCGATTTCACGCTGGCTGGCCAATTAACGGCCAGCCAGTGTGAAACGCATGCTGAAATGCTCAGCCCTACCAGGGCGGGGGCGGCAGGAGGGCAGTGATGATGCTTCCGTGGGCATGGGCGAGCGCTGAGGGAAAGCTCCCTGAAGGCAGAGAGCTGCCTTAGGGAGCTGCAGACCCGAAAACCATGAAATAAAGTTTGAAAATCTGGAAACAAATGTCCAAGCATTGCAATCAGGCACCTGGACATATAGGTGATGAAAATGCTGCCCATAGATTTTTATTTTTATCTTATTTAATAACAGAGACCTCATTCCACATTTGGATGAGGTTTCATGAAAAACGCAGAGTCGGTCTGGCCAATTTGCCCGTCTGCCAACCGTAAGGTTGGGCGGACTGCAAAAAATTGGAGTCAATTGCTCCGTTAATGGGCTTAATTGCCCTCTTAATTGTCGGCAGGCGCGCTTCCGAATTTTGTTCGTGCCCGCCGACCAAAATATCGCGCAGGCGCGGGATGACATCATGACACTCGCCTGACATCTTCTCGCACAAATATTATGCCCGATCGGGACAGGTGCGCGCCCGCCCACCCATGGAATGTAAAATTCTGCCCGTGGAACTATCTTAGCAAAAAGCTGTGGAGGCTGAGGGTGAATTATAAGTGGCAAAACTAAGATTTATAGATTTTTGTTAGCCAAGGGTAGTTGACAGATATGGAGGCAGGACAGGTAGCTGGAATTAAGATACAGATCAGCCATGATCTGACTGAATGGCAGAACAGGTTCGAGGGGCTGAATGGTCTTCTTCTCTTGAAATGGTGCTGCAGCATGAGACAAAGCATTCAAAAGTATTCGAGATGATCAGAAAAACAAAATACCTCGCGAGATATGCCAAAAGGAGAGTGGAGCAATTAGTGGCACCATGTGAGGCTCACCATCTCCGCTCCACACTCCCACCTCCCGAAGAGCCAACAACAGCAGAAACAGGAGGAAGCCATTCATCCCTTTGAAAGCTCTTGCAGCAAAAACAGGCATTAGAAGCTCCCACACACATATAAAAAGAAAAAGAGTAGCTAAGTGAGTATCAGTCCATTTAAGGGTGAGACTGGTGAATTAATGGGAAGTGAGGAAATGGCAGAGGTTGTGAACAAGACTTTTGTATCCATCTTCACAGCAGAAGGTGCAAGAAGCAGCCCAAGAATAGTGGAAAATCATAGGCAAAAGGGAGGGAGGCACTTAGAACAATCACTATCACTAGGCAAAAAGTAATGGGAAACTAATGGGGCTTAAGGCTGGCAGGGATAAGGCTGGGGAGTGGGACTAGGTAGAACGGTCTTTCAGAGAGCCAGTGCAGGCTCGATGGGTTGAATGGCCTCCTTCTGAACTGCAAAGATTCTGTGATTCTGTGTCATTGTTGAGGCCCAGTTGTAAAAACTTAGTTAGCACTCTTCCTTCATTGTCCAAGATGTTTTTGCAGTTTGCGTTTCTGTAGTGAATATTAGCAGCTTCATTGCTGCCACTTCAAGATGCATATGCAAAATTACTCTGCTGATGAATCGATTGGCATTTACACTACCCAATGTGGAGCTGAGACATACAGAACAGAAAGATTCCGGATTCAGTACCTGCTAGACCTTACTTGGGGTGTTATCTCTGCTAAAGATGACCTTGGGCTACAGAGGTGAGATACAGTCTGGGTTCCTGCTTCTAATTGCTAGCTAGTGATTTCAGCTAGAAAATGCTATACCAGGTGAGTATTTAGTGGAATTTATTAACTCTTGGGGTGTGGTCATCAATGGCAAGGCTGGACCATACTACCCCTCTCTAGTCACCTTTGAGAATGAGCTGGTGAGCTTTCTTCTTGAACCACTGCAATCTGTGTGGTGAAGGTACTCCTACAGTACTGTAAGGGAGGGAGTTCCTGGATTTGACCCAGTGGTGATGAAAGAACAGTGATGTTTCCGAATCAGGATGCTTTGTGACTTGGGGGAGAACTTAGAGGTGATGGTGCTCCTGTGCACCCGGCTGTCTTTATACTTCTAGGTAGTGGAGGTCATGGGTTTGGGAGCTGCTGCTCGGCTTGATTTCCCCTCCAACACACACAACTGCCAGCGCTCACTGTCTTACTTCACATGGTAAAGATTAGCCATTGGGCGAGGGAATTCATGATAACTGAAAATCATAGTCTGGTATGAATTAACAACTCAAAAACCAGAGGTGGGAAAAATAAGGTGGAATAAAAATAAACTGGGGCAATCAGTGGGACACTGGAAATTCAGCATACATGACCCGGCTTTGGTTACCCTGGCATAGGATCTTACATGTTGCCATGCTTGGTTGCAGATGTCCCTATAAATCAGAGGAACTTGTGGCAGACACGAGACAGATACAGTGGGTATAAAAATAGGCCATCAGGACCCCATCCATTATAACCTGCTGCCAACATGCCTGATCCCAGGCCTGAACACATGCACACCCTCTCTAACCGGAAATCGGAAAGAATGACTTGATGAAGGTGGAATTTATTGCCTGCCCACAGATGTACACTGGATTGTGAAACATCAATTTCTCCCCATTGACACTCATGCTATCCTAAACACATTACATCATATCTTAATCTCATCAATTCAAATTTGGACACTGCCCTGTCCTACTTACCCCAGATTTATTTCTTTCCAACTCATTCTCACCTCAGCACAAATAATCAAAAAACAAAATGCTAGATTGAGCTCAGAAATGACCCACACCCCTTTCGTTCTCTACCAATAAACCCAAATGACCAGCCTAGGCTGAAATTGGGGAAGATCTGCTTCTGAGCGACCAGCAGCTGCCATTTCATAATCAGACTCTTGTGTTCAAATGAGGAGTTGAATACAGGCTCCCTCGTAGCCACAAATCAGTGCTGTGGAAATGCTGGCCCTGGTGCTTATGAAGGGGCAGTAACTACAAGGTTAGGGCTATACATTGCAGTCACATACTTTGATAGCCTGCTACCAATCTAGGGTGCTCATATTTTTTATGAACATACAAACAAGTAGCAGGAGTAGACCATTCAGCTCCTCAAGCCTGCTCTGCCACTTAATAAGATCATGGCTGATCTTATAGTAACCTCAAATCTGCATCTTGCCTACTCCCAATAGCTTATCACCCCTTGCTTACCAAGAATCTATCCACCTCTGCCTTAAAAATATTCAAAGACTCTGCTTCCAGCTCCTTTTCAGGAAGACAGTTCCAAAGGCTCAAAACCCTCTGGGAGAAAAAATTTCACCTCATCTCCATTTTAAATGGATGACCCCTTATTTTTAAACAGTGACCCCTAGTACTAGGTTCTCCCACAAGAGGAAGCATCCTCTCCACATCCACCATGTCAAGATCCTCAGGATCTTATTTGTCTCAATCAAGTCACCACCTACTCTTCCAAACTCCAGCAGATACAAGCCAACTCTGTCCAAACTTTCCTCATAAGACAACCCACCCATTCCAGGTATTATTCTGGTAAACTTTTTCTGAACTGCTTCCAATGCATTTACATCCTTTCTCAAATAATGTGACCAATACTGTACACAGTGCTCCAGATGTGGTGTCACTAGTGCTCTGATTAACTGAAGCATAACCTCCCTACTTTTGTACTCAATTCCCCTCACAATAAATGATAACATTCTATTAGCTTTCCTAATTACTTGCTGTACCTGCATTCTAGCCTTTTGTGATTCATGCACTACGACACCCAGATCCCTCTGCATCTCAGAGCTCTGCAACCTTTCACCATTTAAATAATATGCCTCTCTTTTATTTTTCCTGCCAAAATGGACAATTTCACAATTTCCCACATTATACTCCACTTGCCAGGTCTTTGCCCACTTGCTGGTGCCGACTCTCCCTCCTCCCCCCGGCTCGCACAGGTAGCGCTGATGCTACTGGCTGTGTATTACGCTGGGCGGGCCTTAATTGGCCTGCCTGCATAAAATGACGGCTTGGAGCTGATCGCAGGTAGCGATTGGCTCCGTGCCTGCCCCCGACAGCTCCCGCTGCCGCCTAGCTCGCCCGCCATAGGAAAAATCCTGGCCTCTATCTTTTTGTAGCCTCCTTATGTCCTCTTCAGAGATTACTTTCCTATCTATCTCTGTGCCATCAGCAAATTTGGCAACCATCCCATCCATCCCTTCATCCAAGTCATTTATATAAATTGTAAACAGTTGAGGTCCCAGCACTGATCCGTGTGGCACACCATTCGTTACTTCTTACCAACTGGAAAAAGACCCATTTATGCCTATTCTCTGCTTCCTGTTAGCCAGCCAATCTTTTATCCATGTCAATATGTTACCCCCTATACCATGAGCTTTTATTTGCCACAATAACCTTTGATGTGGCACTTTATCAAATGCCTTCTGGAAATACAAGTACAGTACATCCATCAGTTCCCCTTTATCCACAGCACACATTACTTCCTCAAAGAACTCCAATTAGTTGGTTAAACATGATTCCCCTTTCACAAAGCCATGTTGACTCTGCCTGATTACCTTGAACTTATCCAAGTGCCCTGTTATAGCTTCTTTAATAATAGCTTCTAACATTTTCCCTATGACAGACGTTAAGCTAACTGGCCTGTAGTTTCCGGCTTTCTGTCTCCCTCCCTTTTTGAATAATGCAGTTACATTTGCTATCTTCCAATCTAATGGCACCTTTCACTAATCTAGGGAGTTTCGGAAAATTGAAACCAATGCATCAACTATCTCAGTAGCCACTTATTTTAAGACCCTAGAATGAAGTCCATCAGGACCTGGGCACTTGTCAACCCGCAGCTCCAACAGTTTACTCAGTGTCACTTCCCTAGTGATTTTCCCAGAGCAAAACTGCAATGGCATGATATTTATAAAGGGGCAGTGCGCAAAAACACATATGTTCACATGGATACAAAACGGCCTGTTCATGTTGGCACCAGGGTGACGGCCTTTTCTGATGTGTGATCAGAGATAGGAATAAAGGACAGAATTTAACCACAGGCTTTGGAATCCTGATGTTCGTACCTGAGGATGTCCTGAGCTCGCATGTGCTGGTAGCAGAACTGGCTGGCCAATTTTACTGCAGGCAGTATCCTGATTGGCCATCTCTGGACCAGTGGGTTCCTGGGCCAATCAGAGGGCTTCCCCCCAAAAACCTTAGCAGTGCCACCTGGTGGAGGTGTGTGTGTGTTGGTCACTACTGAGACAGGAAATAATAAAAATAATAACAATATAATATATCATAATAAATTCAGAATGGCCAAGGGCCAAGGTCCCCGCTGATTAGAGAGAAATCCCTCTGGGGAACTTCTGGGGTCATGGGAGTTGCCTTCGCTGCCCGAAGCCCCTTCTTTGGACCATTGTGCCTCCAGTTCTGATGGCCCCTCAGGCTGTCACAGGGAGGCCACTTCCATGGAGCTGATGGCCTTCTCACCTGGGGGGAAACCCACCCCACTGCTGGCACAATGCCAGAGGCATGGCTTAATGGCGCTGAAAAGGGGTCTTTATTATGCAAATCAGTTGCCTGCCTCCGTAATGTGGGCGGCTGATCCGCTCCCTGGCATGCCTCCTATGCACCAATGGGAAACTGTCCTGGCAGCTTCCGGCTATTTTACTGGCAACCCCCCACCCACCTTTCTTCCCACCACCTAGGGGCTGCTAAAATTCAAGGGGGTCATTCAGCCCCTCAAGCTTGTTCTGCCATTAAATTAGCTCATGGCTGATCTGTATTTTAACACCAACTTCCTGCATTGGTTCCCTAACCTTTAAATACCATTGCCTACCAAAACCCATCAATCTCAGTTTTGAATTTACATTTGACCCCAGCCTCAACAGCTTCTTGGGGGAAGAGAGAGTGTAAGAAATTGGGATCTTTAATAAGCTGGTATTTTATGAATTTTATGGGATTAGCTAAACAGCCTTGATTCTCTCCCTGGAAAGAGAATTTATAAACATCTTGACCCCTAAACAGTTTTAGTTCAGGCTGCCACGTTGACATTCCTGAGCTGGTAGAATGATGTCTTGTGCACCCTCTTAGAAAGGGCCAGGATATGACCCTCAACAAGATGTAAACTAAAATGCTGACCTTGAGCAGGGTGTCACACAAGGGGGGCGGTAACCACCCTGACATTTGGAGTACCTGTCCTGTATCCATTGGTCAGACTAGTTAGGTGTTGGACCCTTGGTAAGCTACCAGACTCCCCATAAAGAGTATATAGATTAGTGTCATACTGGTGGTAGTGGGCTGAGGTGCTACTGAGGCGGCAGTGCTTGTTGGGCAGCTGCCTTCTTCAAATGGAAGATGGACCAGAGGAGGAGGAGGAAGATCGAGAGATCGAGGGAAGAGTTTCCTGACACTTTGACTAAAGAGCAGAATGCTGTTATCACAAGCTGTTACGGTTCGTATACTTTTTCTGTCTAATTAGTTAATATATCATATCTAAACTGTTGTTTCTTAATAAACTTAATAAACCATTTTAAAATTACTTATGATTAGTCGACTAGCTATTTAGGTATCTGTAGCCCCCGAAACTCAAAGTTTTACAGGAGTTCCGGATATCCACTGTCCTTTACGTGAAGATCTACCTCTTGACATCACCCTGAACAACCTCGCTCTAATCTTGTCCTCTTGTTCTGGAATCCAGCAGTGGCCTCTATAAAATCCATTATTCAGCGATCATTAGTTGGTAAACTTTCCTAAATTGTCAACCAATTTTTAGCAATGTGCAATTGCCAGAAATTAATATTCCATGCAGTCAGCAGGCAGGGTCACTGCTAAATAGTTTTGCACTGAACAGAAATAATTATATTAAACTCCTTTTTTGGTCAACAGGAGTAAACTACATTTGTGTGTTAATACATAATCTTAATAAATATACTTTGCAGCTTGAAAAAAAAATCAGCCAGCAATAGCCAATTGCCTACATGTATCAAGGAGAATGACAATACGGCAAAGAGTGCTTAATTTTAGCCAGAGTAATAATAAGATCCACTACAAAATTAGCCTTGTACACATACACTTAAAGGTACAACGGACGTATACATCATGTATGACTGTGTAAACATACACATGCTGCTTTGCTGTAAGCTTGCAATTTAATGGGCATATTTTCAAGAACTGAGTCTTGACTGTGACACTCACTTCCAACAGCGCCGTGACATAACTCACAACACTATTTCCCCTGTTCCAAATGGCTCTCCTTCAAAGAGATCTATTGCTTTGCACTCTTGACCCAAGTGGAATATGTTGCTCACATTTGTCAGGGTTAAGCACACTGAGTAGAGACAACTGCCAAACTCCACTGAATGATGGTAGCAGATAGTGTACACAAGGCAGTGAATGTCCCTCTCATTCTGTCTGGCAATTGTGCGGTTCTTGCAACACTAATGCGACATTACTTCTGCCCAGAATCACAAAATCCTTACTTGGGTGTCAAGGCCTGTGCTAGCGACTTGTCTTTCACCTCTGAGATCTTAGTTCAACCCGAGCCCAGGCTGATCTCTATCCTCTCTTTGTTCGTTATAAGAGTCCAACATGAAATGAGCTTTGCAGCTGTTTGAATGTGGACACATAGTACAATATAACCCATTCAGCAGTAATCTTGTTCAGTGATGTTGCTGTGGAAAATAGAAATGTCACACTGCTGCTTCACTCAGGTTGAGGCTCAATCATGATGCTTTTTTTTTCTTTCATGGGATGTGAGCATCACTGGCTAGGCCAGCATTTATTGCTCATCCCTAATTGCCCTTGTTAAGGCGGCGGTGAGCCGTCTTCTTGAAACGCTACAATCCATGTAGTGTAGGTACACCCACAGTGCTGTTAGGAAGGGAGTTCTAGGATATTGACATACAGTAGAGGGCATTATAGTCTGCAGCTGGCTGCCAACACCTTACCTGGGAGCGGTTGATGCTGACACTGCCTGCCTGGAATGAGAATACTTTACATTTCCCATTCTCCTTGAAGAGTACAAAGAAAGTCCATTTTTTCCAAGTTCTGTCTCTTGTTACATCTTGAACTGGGATGCAAGAAGTGACTGTCAAAATAGTTCACACAATTGTATGTAACTAGTTGGAATGAATAGTTGGTTTCTGTCCTATATATTCTTTGTTACCAGGAGCACAATTGCTAGGCTAAAGGAACTGAGGTGAATTGTAGTGATCCAAGTGCTGCCCCACCTGAGCTCAGATCAGGGTTCAAAGTTATGACTTTCTAGTCAATGCTACACTGAGCATTCCCTTTACCCACCTGCAACTGGGAGATCTCTCCACAGTGTACTCACTGCACAGATGATCAACTCAAACCATTCATGCTTGACTCTTGCTATTTAAGACATGAACATAACCTTTTTGATTGGATTACTTCCTTGTAATTGCCTGCGCAGCATCCTGTTATCCGTTGAATACTGCTGAACGCCTTGCTCATATCTGCTTGCAAAGGCCAGGGGAGTGAAGTGTTCAATGTAGTTTTGATTAAGCCTCAGCTGTGGAATGAATGACTAAATGGGATAAGGCACAAATTGATCTTTTTTTAAAAACCGGCTGAAAGCAGCCCTAATCTGAGGATAATCTTGATTAAAGCATTAAAACTGCCGGGCAAAGCTACATCTGTGATTACAAAGCTTCAAACTTCTCTCCATTAGCTCTAATTATGGCAAAAGTGATGAAAAGTATTCCTTTTCTAATGTCAAGGGGTCTAGAATTCAAAAGTAGTGCAGTTATGTTTAACTTAAGTAAAGCCCTGGCCAGGTCACAAGTTCTGTTCTACATTCTGTATTAAGGACATAGAAACATTCGCGAAAATGAAAAAATAATTTAGGATGGTTCCAGAACTGAGAGATTACAGCTATCAGGAAAGACTGGACAGGTTGGGGCTATCCCTTTAGGAAAGAGCTGATAAAGGTGTTCAAAATTAGAAATGAGATTTTCCTTTTTTACACGTGATCTTCAATGCAGGACTCAGTCGGAATATTTTTGTAACCACGATCATTTCATTAGTAAATGGACCACATGATGTGGTACCGACTACAGACTAGGAACAACAAGAACTTGCATTTATATGTGGCCCTTAACATAGAAAAACATCCCCATAAAATTTAGCAAACAAAATTTGACACAGAGCCATATCAGATATTAGGACTGGTAACCAAAAGCTGGTTCAAAGAGGCAGGTTTTAGGGAATGTCTTACGGGAGGAGAGAGAGGTGGAGAGGTTTAGGGAGGAAATTCCAGAGCTTAATACCTGGGCAGCTGAAGGCCTGACTGCCAGTGGTGAATGATGGAAATTGGGGATATGAAAGAAGCCACAACTGAAGGAATCTGGGAGCTCTAGATTTCCCTTAAATAGATTTATGCTACTTGCCTCGATCATTCTGTGCAATACCAAGTTCCACACTCCCAACACTCTAGATTACCCTCGATTATGTCCTCAATGGATTTATCGATCTTCACTGACTTTCAGGACTGACCACGGAAGGTTCAATGCTTGGGAAAATTTTACAGAAGATGCAGCAGGGTTCTCCTCCCATCTCCTGAAAGTGCCTAGTCATGGTTCGGGATTTTCTGACCTTCCCTTCATGGGAAGAATCTGCATATAAATTATTTCAAAATGTGTTAAACTTAGTTAAATAATGTTTCATAGGGGCGAGTCTCTCAGGACAGGCCCGTTTTTGTTGTCAGTCCAAAGCCAGTTGAACTGTGGTTAATCAGAAGTTTTAGATCCCAGAGAAAAAACATTGAGTAAGGTTGAAGATTTGTCTTCGTCAGTACACTTGCTGGGAGATTATGATTTCTTCCTGACTGTCAATAATCAGGAATAAAGCAAAGCCCTTTACATTTGGAAAAAAGTAGTCAGAATTTTGGAAACAGAGATTGCATAGTCATTCAGTAAATATTGCTAGAAGGTTAGAAAAGTCAAATCATAAGGAGGGATTTTCTGCCCTGGGCTGTAGGTTTGAATATAACGAGATTATTCAGTTTAGATTAAGTAAAATGGCTCCATGGGGTGGAGGCACATTCTTCATTTTATATTATGTGGAAGTATGTTGTATTAGTTCAACTACCAATCACATTGCTTTGTACGTCTCACATTGTGGACCAAAGCGCTCAGGATTCAAGCCAAGCCTTGGTCCCTTCCGTAAAGGACCTTTGGAGGGATTGAAGAAACATGCTTGCAAAAGGCCTGGTTCTCCACTTCAGGTCACCACAGGGACATGATTGTTACTCCCCTGGGTTATGTGATCACACAAGGAGATTTAAGACAGTGTGAGTCAAATCCCATAAATCAGTCCTTGATTTATGGGAGTGACTGGCACCACTGAACTCTAGAAGGCTTCCACTGCAGGTGCCAGATTGGAACATTCCAATCGCAGGAAATGTTTCGTCTTGAGGAATCTCATACAGGCGTTCATATCTCTAAAGCTTAAAGAGGGTATCTACACTACAGTCATTGGGTGATTTGCACAGTTCCTGCTAAGCCAGCACACAGAACTCAGACAATTCAGCTCTACTTCCACATTGCCGCTTACTTGCAGGTTTTTTCCTGTTTGAAGTTCGTGGAACTGGAGGTTTGGAAAGGGCTAGACATGATGCCTTATTCTTTGATAAATCCTAATTCAGAGCACCAGAATCTGCTACCACCTGTAGTTTGAGAAATATTTGAACTAACGAGAACATTAAATATGCCATACATGTTCTCAAGGTTCCACGGCACTGAATTGGGCACCAGAAATGATAAGCTTGATCATGCCAGCTCTGAGTGATGTAGCATAGCTCCAATCAGCTATTGAGGACAAAGAAATTCAGAGCTAAACTTATCTCTATTATGGATAAAAAAGGAAATATTTATATTTATATAGCACCTTTCACAGCCTGAGGACATCCTAAACTACTTTACAGTCAATTAAGTATTCCAGAAGTGTAGGGTGGCAGGGGTAGGGGCGGGTGGATTTTGTCAAGAGTTGGTTTGCATTCCCGACGGTGTAATTTCCACTCTCTTGTTTTTTGCTGCTTCCCACTTGATTACAATTGAAATTTAAAGTTCCAGTGGCATGCATGGGAGACATGTATGGATCACATGGTGGGGGCAGCTTCTCAGTGGTGAAACCTGCCGTCAGCTGACAATGCAGCAGGTACGGGTGGGTGATAAAAGAGCCTCCGGGTCAAACAGGGAGACTCTGCATCAATGCCAAAACTTTCCTGCCCAACTCCACTGCAATTAACATAAGACTTATTGAGAGCACAGGCTCTCAAAGGGTGGTTTTCAACATTAAATTTCACTTGTAAATATTTCACATTGCATTGGTATCACTTTTTAAAATTCGTTCATGGGATATGGATGTTGCTGGCCAGGATAGCATTATTGCCCAGCCCTAATTGCCCTTGAGAAGGTGGTGGTGAGCTGCCTTCTTGAACCGCTGCAGTCCATGTGGTGTAGGTACACCCACAGTGCTGTATGGGAGCAAGTTCCAGGATTTTGATTCAGCAACAGTGAAGGAACGGCGATATATTTCCAAGTCAGGATGGTGAGTGGCTTGGAGGGGAAATTCCAGGTGGTGGTGATCCCATCTATCTGCTGCCCTCGTCCTTCTTGATGGTAGTGGTCATGGGTTTGGAAGGTGCTGCCTAAGGAGCCTTGGTGAGTTCCTGCAGTGCATCGTGTAGATGGTACACACTGCTGCTACTGTGTGTCAGTGGTGTAGGGAGTGAATGTTTGTGGATGGGGTGCCAATTTAGCGGCTGCTTTGTCTTGGGCGGTGTCAAGCTTCTTGAGTGTTGTTGGAGCTGCACTTATCCAGGCAAGCAGAGAGTACTCCATCACACTCCTGACTTGTGCCTTGTAAATGGGGAGTCAGGGAGGTGAGCTCATTTGTGTGTCATTGTTATTTATTGAGACTAGCTTAGGCAGAAAGATAAATACACCGCCATGCCTCATGGTTGGCATGCATTGATGGTTGCAGGGGAGTTAGGGGCGTTTCCTTTATTGTGGAAGAAACAATGTTGTGTTTATTTGTTCATATTTTATTGAATGTTCATGTTATTGTGTTGTATTAAGTGTTGTACTTGCCGCTCTGTGGGACATGGCTGAGCTTGCAGACCCAGCTGGCCCTCCTTTCTACGTATTGTGAAGGATATTGACTGAGATCACTCTCAGCGGGGATAACTGAAAGCAGGGTAAACTCAAAGCCCTATAAGGACTAAAAAAATTAAAAGTGGTGTCACAGTAAATCTGTGACCTGATTGGCTGGTAGGGAATCTACACTGAATTTGAAACTAAAACATTGTTAAACTAAAACTAATTAAACCAAATAAATTAATCACTTAATTAACAAGTAGAGGGTATCTAGACCAGAAGCAGGTGATTACTGTTCTGAGAATTTAGCATTTATAGTAGAAATCTAGCCCTAGGGAACATATAGTTAATAAGGAGTCAATAAGCAGTTATCAGATTTAAATTAAATTATTAAATAGTTCTAGAAATGGCAGTTGCTGGGGTGAAGTGCTTCACCTGTGGGATGTGGGAAATCTGTGACGCTTCAAGTGTCCCAGACAACTATATCTGCAGGAAGTGTACCCAATTGCAGCTCCTCACAGACCGCATGGATCGGTTGGAGCAGCAGTTGGATGCACTTAGGAGCATTCAGGTGGTGGAAAGCGTCATAGACAGGAGTTTTGCAGACGTGGTCACACCCAAGGTACAGACAGATAGATGGGTGACCGCTAGAAGGGGCAGGCAGTCAGTGCAGAAATCCCCTGTGGCTGTCCCTATCTCTAACAGGTATACCGTTTTGGATACTGTTGGTGGGGGATGGCCTATCAGGGGAAAACAACAGCAGTAGCCAGAGCAGTGGCACCACGGCTGGCTCTGTTGTTCAGCAGGGGGGGTCAAAGCACAGAAGAGCAATTGTCATAGGGGACTCTATAGTCAGGGGCTCAGATAGGCGCTTCTGTGGTCATGAAAGAGACACCAGGATGGTATGTTGCCTCCCTGGTGCTAGGGTCCAGGATGTCTCTGATCGGGTACGGGACATTCTGAAGGGGGAGGGAGAACAGCCAGAGGTCGTGGTACACATTGGTACTAACGACATAGGCACGAGGAGTGACGAGGTCCTGCAGCGGGAGTTCAGGGAGTTAGGCAGAAAATTAAAAAAACAGGACCTCTGAGGTTGTAATCTCAGGATTACTCCCTGTGCCACATGCCAGTGAGGCTAGAAATAGGAAGATAGTTCAGCTAAACATGTGGCTGAACAGGTGGTGTAGGAGGGAGGGTTTCTGATATCTGGATCATTGGGATCTCTTCCGGGCCAAGTGGGACCTGTACAAGAAGGATGGGTTGCATCTAAACTGGAGGGGCACCAATATGCTGGCTGCGAGGTTTGCTAGTGTCACTCGGGAGGGTTTAAACTAGTATGGCAGGGGGTGGGAACCAGAGCAATAGGTCAGCAGGTCAAATAAATGACTGGGAACTAGTGAATATGGCCAGTAGGACTAAGAGGAAGGGCAGGCAGGGAGAAATTACTGAACACAGTGGGACTAGGGGTCTGAAATGCATTTGTTTCAATGCGAGAAGTATTACAGGCAAGGCAGATGAGCTTAGAGCTTGGATTAGTACGTAGGACTATGATGTTATTGCTATTACAGAGACTTGGTTAAAGGATGGACAGGATTGGCAGATAAACATTCCAGGATTTAGATGTTTCAGGCAGGATAGAGAGGGATGTAGAAGAGGTGGGGGAGTTGCACTGCTGGTTAAGGAGAATATCACAGCTGTACGACAGGAGGACACCTCGGAGGGCTCATGCAGCGAGGCAATGTGGGTACAGCTCCGGAATAGGAAGGGTGCAGTCACAATGTTGGGGGTTTACTATAGGCCTCCCAATTGCCGGCGGGAGATTGAGGAACAGTTATGTAGGCAGATTTTGGAAAGATGTAAAAGCAATAGGGTTGTTGTGGTGGGTGATTTTAACTTTCCCTATATTGACTGGGAATCACTTAGTGTTAGGGGTTTGGATGGTGCAGAATTTGTAAGGTGCATCCAGGAGGGCTTCCTGAGACAATATGTAGATAGTCCAACAAGGAAAAAGGCAATACTGGACCTGGTATTAGGGAATGAATCCGGCCAGGTGGTTGAAGTTTTAGTAGGGGAGCATTTCGGGAAAAGTGACCATAATTCAGTAAGTTTTAAGGTACTGGTGGATAAGGATAACAGGAGTCCTCAGGTTAAGGTGCTTAATTGGGGGAAGGCTAATTATAACAATATTAGGCAGGAACTGAGGAATCTAGACTGGAGGCGGATGTTTGAGGGCAAATCAACAACTGACATGTGGGGGGCTTTCAAACGTCAGTTATGAATTCAGGACTGGCATCTTCCTGCTAGGATGAAGGATAAGTATGGCAAGTTTCAGGAACCTTGGATAACGAAAGATATTGTGAGGTTAGTCAAAAAGAAAAGGGAAGCATTCGTAAGGGCTAGAAGGCTGGGAACAGATGAAACCAATGGAGAATATAAAGAAAGTAGGAAGAAACTTAAGCAAGGAGTCAAGAGGGCTAAAAGCGGTCATGAAAAGTCATTGGCAACCAGGATTAAGGAAAATCCCAAGGCCTTTTATACATATGCAAAAAGCAAGAGGGGAGCCATGGAAAGGGTAGGCCCACTCAGGGACAGAGGTGGGAATCTGTGTGTGGAGCCAGAAGAAATGGGAGAGATACTAAATGAGTACTTCTCATCAGTATTCACCAAAGAGAAGGACTTAGCAGTTGATTTGTCTAGGGAAGAGTGTGTAGATAGCCTGGATCATGTTGAGATCAAAAAAGAGGAGGTGTTAGGTGTCTTGAAGAATATTAAGGAGGATAAGTCCCCAGGGCCAGATGGGATCTACCCCATAGTACTGAGGGAGGCAAGGGAGGAGATTGCTGGGGCCTTGACAGAAATCTTTGTATCCTCACTGGCTACGGGTGAGGTCCCAGAGGACTGGAGAATGGCCAATGTTGTTCCATTGTTTAAGAAGGGTAGCAGGGATAATCCAGGAAATTACAGGCCGATGAGCCTTACGTCAGTGGTAGGGAAATTATTGGAGAAGATTCTTCATGACAGGATTTACTACCATTTGGAAGCAAATGGGCGTATTAGTGAGAGGCAGCATGGTTTTGTGAAGGGGAGGTCGTGTTTCACTAACTTGATCGAGTTTTTCAAGGAAGTGACAAAGATGATCGATGATGGAACGGCAGTGAATGATATCTACATGGATTTCAGTAAGGCCTTTGACAAGGTCCCTTGTGGCAGTCTGGTACAGAAGGTAAAGTTGCACGGGATCAGAGGTGAGCTGGCAAGATGGATACAGAATTGGCTTGGTCATAGAAGACAGAGGGTAGCAGTGGAAGGGTGCTTTTCTGAATGGAGAGCTGTGACTAGTGGTGTCCCGCAGGGATCAGTGCTGGGACCTTTGCTGTTTGTAGTATACGTAAATGATTTGGAGGAAAATGTAACTGGGCTAATTAGTAAGTTTGCAGACGATACTAAGGTTGGGGGAGTTACAGATAGTGAAGAGGATTGTCAATGGCTACAACGAGATATAGATTGGTTGGAGACTTGGGTGGAGAAATGGCAGATGGAGTTTAATCCGGACAAATGCGAGGTAATGCATTTTGGAATGTCTAATACAGGCAGGAATTATACAGTAAATGGCAGAACCCTTAAGTACATCGATGGGCAGAGGGATCTGGGTGTACAGGTCCACAGGTCACTGAAAGTGGCAACACAGGTGGATAAGGTAGTCAGGAAGGCATATGGCATGCTTGCCTTCATCGGCAGGGGTATTGAGTATAAAAGCTGGGAAGTCATGCTGCAGCTGTATAGAACCTTGGTTAGGCCACACTTGGAATATTGAATGCAATTCTGGTCGCCACATTACCAGAAGGATATGGAGGCATTGGAGAGGGTGTAGAGGAGGTTTACCAAGATGCTGCCTGGTCTGGAGGTTATTAGCTATGAGGAGAGGTTGGAGAAACTCGGATTGTTCTCACTAGAGCGACGGAGATTGAGGGGCGACTTGATAGAAGTTTGCAAAATTATGAGTGGCATGGACAGAGTAGATAGTCAGAAGCTTTTTCCCAGGGTGGAAGAGTCAATTACTAGGGGACATAGATTTAAGGTGAGAGGAGAAAACTTTAGAGGAGATGTGCGGGGCGAGTTTTTTACGCAGAGGGTAGTGAGTGTCTGGAATTCACTGCCAGGGGAGGTGGTGGAAGCAGGTACGATAGTGGTGTTTAAGAGGCAGCTTGACAAATACATGAATAGGATGGGAATAGAGGGATATGGACCCCAGAAGTGCAAAATGTTTTAGTTTGACAGGCAATATGATCGGCGCAGGCTTGGAGGGCCGAAGGGCCTGTTCCTGTGCTGTACTTTTCTTTGTTCTTTGTTCTTGACTTTAGTCAGCCAACTTCCTGCGATGGACCCACATTTGGACAGTACTCACAACAACCTTTAGGCCCCTCATTTATTTACGTTGACTGACTGTTCCCCCCAACCCCTTTGCCCACTACACCCAGGACACCATGCCCTTCCCGCTTCACTCCTTCATGCCCCACCCCACTCCCTTACCCAATACCATTGACTCACTCTTGCCATTCCCGAGCCTCTATGCAAGCTGCCATTCCCCTGTTCCCCTTCTGTGCCGTAGAGTTAAACACGGAAAACTGCTGACCTCAGACATAGCTGCACAAAGCCAACTGGTGCACACCACCTTTAAACAAATGTGAACTGGGTGCCATGACATTCTCATGTGCCATTGACATCAGCTTGATGGTATATAATTAATAAAAGCTTAGGCTAATGCATATTCATAGCATCCAAATGTATTACAAATATGAACCCACCACAGGTCAGCGTAAGGCTTGACACACAGCAAACATTTCACTCACTGCATCTCAAACCACCATCAGGAAATCAAAATTTTGCATCCCACCTACTTGTCTTTCAGTGCATGTGGAGTTTTACTTGGAGCTGGTGTACTTAGTCACTGCCTTTGTCCCCTCCGACACGGTGTGCTTGGCCAGTTCCCCGGGTAGCAGCAGGTGCATGGCAGTCTGGATCTCCCGGGAGCTGATAGTGCAGCGCTTGTTGTAATGGGCCAGGCAGGGAGACTCGCCCGCGATGCGCTCAAAAATATCACTGACGAACGCGTTCATGGTGTTCATGGCCTTGGAGGAGATGCCGGTGTCCGGGTGAACCTCCTTCATCACTTTGTAGACGTAGGTGGAGTAACTCTCTTTCCGGGATCACTTCCTCTTCTTGCTGCCTTTCGGTGGTGCTCTCTTCTGGGCTTTCTTGGTGCCCTTCTTGGAAATTGGTGCTTTCTTCTCGTCCGCCATGGTTACAGTAAACTATTTAACGTACAGTGGCAGCAGTGTGTATCATCTACAAGATGCACTGCAGGAATTCACCAATTCGGCAGCATCTTCCAAACCCACGACCACTACCATCTAGAAGGACAGCAGATAGTTGGGAACACCATTACCTAGGAGTTCCCCTCCAAGTCACTCACCATCCTGACTTGGAAACATATCGCCAGTCCTTCACTGTTGCTGGGTCAAAATCCTGGAAGGCAGGTTTTTCATTCTTGAAAGCTCCATAAAATCCCTCCTGTAATTTTATGATGTAGGAAACATGGCAGCCAATTTGAGTACAGCAAACCCCTACAAAGAGCAATATAATAATGACAAAATAATCTGCCTTTGGGATATTAATTGAGGAATAAATTGGCCAGGGCACAGGGAAGAACTCCCTTGCTCTTTTCCAAATAATGCTGTGGGATCTTTTACATCAACCTCAGAGGGTGCATGGACCTCAACTTAATGTCTCATCTAAAAGGCAGCATCTCCGACAGTGCAGCACTCCTTCAAAACTGCAACTTTGATTTTTTTTTTGCTTGAATCCATGGCTACCTGACTCAGAGACACATGTACTACCAACTGAGCCACAGCTGATGCTAAACACTGCAGGTGTGTGGATCCAATTTCTTAAAGGTACTGATGATTATTGCAGTCTTAAAACCCTAACATCTTTCTCTGGTTGTTGTCTCATCACTTCTTGGACACCTTTCAGAGCATTAACTCAGCAATGTCACAGATGTTGGTATAACAATCCATCGGGGAGAAAATGGCCCTGCTGCTGTTTTTCCAACTTTATCTTCCTCTTGTCGCCTATGTTGCAGATTTAAACAGTGACAAAACTTAATAGGGATATAAAAAAAATAA
This sequence comes from Cetorhinus maximus, assembly GCF_964194155.1. NCBI lineage: Eukaryota > Metazoa > Chordata > Chondrichthyes > Lamniformes > Cetorhinidae > Cetorhinus > Cetorhinus maximus. Next base: position 85,694,589 of record NC_135884.1, read on the forward strand.
TGAACAAAGCAACCAGTTAATTGAATGGGTCTTAGCTAATGAGCTCATGCTCAAAACTGCCCAAAGGAAATGGGAACCTCTTGTGTTTTCTGCAGAGCATCTGCTGAAACATGTCGTGAATCTGGTGTTTGCCTCTTGTACTGCTGGGTTTTCTCTGCATCAATCTGCAGATGGTATTACTGTCTTCATCTCAACACCTTCCAGTCTTAATAGCAAATGAACCTACAACCTACCCAGCACCATCTCAATAGAAACCACATCGATCTTCAGTAAAGACCACCGGAATATTTATTTATGCCTGGGAGATCTCACAGCGCATAGAACTCTGTATAAAAATGTCCAGTTGCTTTTGTGGTAATGATTCAATATTTATGGCATGCCAGTTTATAAGTGGGTGATTCCCTTCCCCATACCCCACATCCACTTCCCCAACTGCAGGTTAGATCCTGATTGTGTTCTGTATCCTGGTTCTTCTGCAACTTATCTGATGTAAGTTAGTGCCTTTTTAGTTACAGTTGGTGATAGCCTGGGTTCTTCTACAAGTTGTTGAATGTGTACAGTTTGGTCACCTTACTTAAGAATGGACATACTTACATTGGAAGGTTCACTAGGTTGATTCCTGGGAAGAAGGAGTTGTCTTATGAGGACAGGTTGAGCAGATTGGGCCTATACTCATTGGAGTTTAGAAGAATGAGAGGTGATCTTGAAGCATATAAGATTCTGAGGGGCCTTGACAGGTGTTATAGAGTTGATTTGCAGACAGCTTTTCTTAGTGGAAACAATTAACTTTATTTACCAGACAGCAGCAGCAACTACATGTGTGCATCAAACCCATAACTAAAGAACAACTCTCCTCGGTAGAAGTTCCTCACGCCGCAAACACATTGGTTTACACAGATCATGTGATCTTATAATGCAGGATTATTCTTAAAGCCGCAGTCCAACATTTCCCAAAACTATAATTACTACATTCCTCCCCCTTTAATTTTTCTGTAAATTTTGTATTTACAAGGGTATTTATCTCATTTCATTACAATATTCACACAGGTCATGAAATTACAAGTTCAGTCTTTCAGGTGGTTTCCTGATCCGTGTGGAACGTCGCAGCTCCACGACTTCCGATTCTTTTATGGGAAACACATTCTCTGGAACCCCATTAACATCAGGTACCTCATTAGGCACTTGCAGTTCAGTGTCTTCCATTCCAGCAGAGACATTGGGCATGTCTGTCCTTGGTTGAGCAACTTGAACAGGAACGACAGGTTCAGCAATGGTTACAGGTGGAACATCATTTTGGTGAGGTATCTCTCCTTTCCTTAAATGATCCACATGCTTACGGGTGATCCAACCCTCCACTTCCACATGGTACGACAGTGGTCCAGTCACAGAACTCACTTTACTAGGTAACCACTTCGATCCTCCACCAAGATTCTTTACATATACTGCTTCTCCAAATGTAAATTCTCGCTCACGGCTATGCAAATCATGAGTCGCTTTTTGGTTCTCTTTTCTTTTCTCCACCTTCCCCTCCCAATTGGGAAGTATTGGGCTTAGTTTTGTCTGAAGACGGCGCCTCATCAGTAATTCTGCAGGTGTTGCTCCTGCCTTAGTGTGGCAGGGGGGTGCCATTCTGTCATGAAATGGAAAACGAGCAAGTTTGGTCTCCAATGAATCACCTGTTAACTTTTTCATTCCCACCTTAAAAGTTTGTACTGCCCTTTCCACCAGTCCGTTTGATGATGGATGGAATGGTGAGTTCTTCACGTGGTTGATACCGTTGATACTGATAAATCGTTGAAACTCAGTGCTTGTAAATGCCGTACCATTAACTGAGACGATTACCTCTTGCGAAGGTTTACCTGGCGAAGCTTTGGCGTACTTTTTCTATATTAGCGCTGGACGTTGGCGACTTTACCTCATAAACGTCTAACCACTTGGAATGAGCATCTATAATCAGTAGAAACATGGTTCCAAGGAAAGGACTATGTAATCAATGTACAATCACACCCAGGGTCTACCAGGGTCTACCAGGCCTCTCCCATGGGTGCAATGGGGCTGCCACTGGCAGCTTTTGTAGCTGTTGACACTGTACACAGTGTTTTACCATATTTTCAATATCGTCATCTATCCCTGGCCACCAAAGATAACTCTGTGCTATCTTCTTCATTTGGGAGATCCCTGGATAGGCACTGTGTAGCTCTACTAAAAGTGGTTCCCTTCCTTGTGCAGTAGCTATTACCCGTGTACCCCATAATAGAATGCCATCTTGACTGCTCATCTTGTGTCTTTGGTTGAAAAATGGCTTCAATTCATTACAGACTTGTTTCTGGGACCAACCATGTAACATTTGGGGCAGAATTTTGAGTTTGATGGGCTGGTGCGGTTGGCGGGCCCGGGAGCAGCTGGGAAATGGGCTGCCACCCGCGATCGGCCCCCAACCATGATTTCACGCTGTTGGGCCAATTAAGGACCGCCCAGAGTGAAACTTGGCTCCCACTGGTTGGGAAGAGCAAGCAGTGGCGGGGGCCTGGCGGCTGCTGGGTCCAATAGCAACCCGGCGGCTGGTTTAAAAGCAGCCCAGGCAGCTCCTGAAAGGCTGCCAAAGAAGAAGACATCTTCGGTGTTGTCAACAGGAAATTATAGCTTCTAGAGCGGCTACAGATGCCAGGCACAAGGGTAGGTCAGGTGGGCACCCGGCCCTCATCCCCCCAGTTTTCTGACAAGTGCCTCATGGTCCTCCTGGAGGAGGTGACTGCCAGAAGGGACACCCTTGTCCCCAGGGATGGAAGGAGGAGGCCACCACACCTTACATAAAAAGCTTGGGAGGAGGTGGGAGCGCAGGTCAGCAGCCTCGACATTGTGCGGCACACATGGGGCCAGTGCCGCAAGAGGTTTAATGACTTATTACACTCAGGAAGGGTGAGTACTGTGTTAGCATGGATCAGTGTGCTGAAGTGTTAAGGGCTGGCCGTTCCCCCACCCTGTGAAGCTCAGGGGTGTTAGAGTCTGAGTGCCAATTGTCAATGACATCGGAGCTGGCCAAGGGGGTGAGCCCTGGCTGCTTGGACTGAGTGCCTTGCGGGTCGAGGGCCACGACTCGGATGTGCCCTGCCAGGTGTTCCTCAGCTGGGATTGGCCAGGCTGCAATGGCGCTGCAAGTAGAGAGTGGACTAATCAATGCTCCTTTGTCCTTTCGGAAGAAGATAGCTCATAACAACATTGAAAGGTCGCGGACAGGCAGAGGCCCCAAAACCTCCTAACCCTCATGAGGTATGAGCAAGATGCCTTGGAGCTGGAGAGGCACCACACACCTCGGTCAACCGGCCGGAGAGATGCTGGGGTGTCAGACGAAGGTAAGAGTGCAGTGCACAGAGGTGAGAGTTTCGGATGGAGCAAACATTCTTGTGTAGTCTCATCATTGACGGGAGCCTCAAACACGGAGTCTCCATTGATCATTGAAAGATGATGGCATCATGATGCAGATCTCCATTGTCTCACCAGGGTGCCTGACATGCACAGTGACAGTGTGATGACTTAAACTAATGACATTTTGTTGTTCTCCCTTAGATTTGCCACCATGGACCCAATTGCAGGACCCCGAAGAGCCATCCCTGATGCCAGAGAACCGCCAGTCTCCCGATGCACCTGCGTCTCACTCGCTCTCTGAACCAGGCACCAGCGGAGATACCAGCACCTCAGTGGACGTTAGATCAGTGGCTACAATGCCAGTGCACATTGGTGAGGGCACTTCACGCTTGCTTGAGGTGCAGGCAGAGGCAGAGAGTGCCCAGGGCGCTGGCAGTCAGAGGGCTGCTGGAGACCAGAGCAATGCTGAGTCAAAGGCAAATGATGAGTCTCTGGAGGCATCCATTAGGCGGCAGATGCTGGATGTCCAGTGGGATGTGTGGGAGGATCTGGTGGAGATCTATGAGGGTATGCGTGCCATGGCCTCTGTTGTGGAGGAATCCATGTGGAGCACCAGCACTGCGTTGACCCTCATGTCCGAGCGCAATGCCTCCTCCATTGAGAGAGTTGTGACTCTCATGGAGAGGCAGCTCCAGGGACAGAATCAGGGGTTCCTGGCGTTGCGCTCAGTCCTGCAAGCCCTCACACAGGCACTGAGCTCAGGTGGTCAGTGTCAGGGTGGGAGATGGATGAGGCACCCAGTAGCCCACTAGCTGCCCATCCATCAAAGGTGAGCAGGGAGGTCCAGAGTAATCTCATGTTGGTGCATGAGCTGCTTGTTGTCTCTGTGGGCTCCTCTCAGGGCGCTCTGGATGACAGCAGCAGTTCCTCTGCCCCTCTGCCAGTGACTGTGGCATCTGATGGGGCTGCAGCGACTGGGGAGATGCCAGCCGTGGCACTGACCGCTCCCTCCCAGGCGGGGCCAGCACAGGCTCCACTGGCCAGAGGATGACCGCCAAGAGCATCAAGGCCAACAAGACAGTAGGTTCAGCAGGATGCCTCCACTGCCACTGCTAGTGAGGGGGGAGCACCAAGACGTGACACTCGCAAGCATAAGTTTAAGGCACCATGAATACAAGAGGGACTGTTCGTGAATGATGTCCTGTTGTGCAATTTTCTGTTGATGTGTTCTGGCCTGGGGTTGAAGACCCACGAAGGTTCTGTTAATTTGTTTGGACTGTCAAAATTAGATAAATTTTCTTTTGCCGTAATGAGCCTGAGTATGCTTCACCTTTTTATTTAATGTGGTGCAGGGTACGCCAGTATGTAATGCTGGATGTGAGTGGCTCTAAACTTTATTGCACAGGCTCTGAGTGGACTTTGGGGTTAAAGGAAAGGGTCATTGCAGACATCCGGGATGGAGGTGGCATTCCTGGCATGAGGTGGTAGTGCTTATTTGGCAGCTTAGATGAAGGAGCGTTGGATTAAGGCATCCCTGGTGTACCTGCCTCCCTGAAGGATACAGAGGTCTGCCTCCATGCCCTCAGCGTTCTCCTCACTGTGCTCATTTTCAGACTCACTACTGGATTCATCATCTGTGGCCTATGGAGCTCTGGAAAGATCCTCTTCCTCCAATGGGTCCCCCTTTGCCAGTGCCAGATTGTGGAGAGCACTAAATGCGACCACTATCAGTGGCACCCGCTATGGGGGGTATTGTAGTGCTCCCCCGAAAGGTCCAGGCATCAGAAGCGCATCTTCAGAAGACCTACGGTTCTCTCTATCGCTGCCCTTGTGGAAGTACGGCTCCTATTGCAATGCTGCTCTGACTCTGTTCTTGGGTGGCAGAGAGATGTCATAAGCCACCTTTTCAATGGATAGCCCTTGTCACCAGCAGCCATCCATCCAGTCGGGCTGGAGCACTAAAGAGCCTCGGCACCTGGGAGTGTCTCAGGATGTTCATGCGGAATCCCTTCCTGTTAACGAAGGCACCCGGCTGACCTGCTGGTGCCTTGATGGCCACACGCGTACAGTCGATTCCACCCTGGACACGGGGGAATCCAGCAATCACTGCAAAGCCTCTGGCTCGCTCAGCCTGGCTGGCCTCATCCGTACGGAAATGAATGAATGTCAATAGCCGCCTGAACAGAGCTTCTGTCACCAGCTTAACGCAACTGTGGACAGCTGATTGGGAGACTCCACACAATCCCCCACTGGCCCCTGGAAGGAGCCGGAGGCATAGAAGTTGAGGGCCACTGTGACCTTCAGGGCCACTGGCTTAGGGTATCCACCCACACAGTTGGAGCTGATCTCAGGCCCGATCATCTGGCAAACGGAGGTCACTGTCTCCTTGGAGAGGCGAAGCCTCTTTCGGCATTGCACCTCAGACATATTGAGGTAGCTGCATCGCTGCCTGTAAACCCTGGCAGCAGGATAGTGGCATCTTCTGCAACCCCTTCCACCTTGGACTTCCTGCTGGCCCTGTGCCCCTTGAGCCTGTGCCTCTCCTCCCACAGGTCGCTCCCCTGGAAGATGCATTGGGACACCTAGCCTCCTCTCCCTTCTGCCCCTCTCTTCCTCCTCAGAGGAGGTGCTCCAGCGGAGACCACAATCCCCATTACCAGGGTAAGGGAAGGCTTTCTGATACCTGGAAGGGTCCACATGGTCAAAATCCTCTGGGGTCCTTGGAGACATAAAGACTTGAAATGAAGCCTGGAAATGCTAAGAATGAAGCCATGAACAGAAATGAAGCTGTCAAGTACCAATAAGCCACCAGCAGCAAACTATCTACCAAACTCTTCATTACTCACACCGGCAATGCTGCTGACCCTTTTTATTCCGCCCGTGGATGAGGTTTTGCAAATTGTTGACTGGCCGCCTGCCCGCTTTGCCTGTGCAATGAACGCGAAATCACATAGGCAACATAAAATCGGCGTCAATTGCTTTTTTAACGGCCTTAACAGGCCTCTTAATTAATGGTGGGCGCGGCTCCAACTCCCACTCATGCCCGCCGACCAAAATATCGCTCACGCGACGTCATCACACGCTATTTTAAGCTCAAGCGGGCCGGGCCAGCGCCTACCCACTCAGCGAAAAATTCTGCCCTTGGTCTCTTACTCGAGACAGGACTGGATCACAATTTGTCCAGTTTCTTGTTTGCCTGGCACAGACTGTTGAGGAATCTCAAAAATTCATCATTAACACGAGCTCCTGTGGGATTGGGACATGTTCATCATTCCCTTGCAAAGCAGGACGACTTAGGGCATTGGCATTTGCTATATGAATCCCTGGTCTATGTATAAAGGCATGTTCATATGCTGCAAAAATTAGGCCTCATTTTTGTATTCTTGTGGAGACTATGGGAGGTATAGCCTTTTCCTCGCTAAATAGACCCAAAAGTGGTTTGTGGTCGGGAACTGTCACCCATGCATGTATTGTTGGAATTTTTGTACACCAAAAAGTAATCGACAGACCTTCCTTTTCGATCTGAGAATATCCTTTTTCAGCTGTGGTAAGCGTCCTGGATACATAGCCTATTGGCCTCTCTGTGCTGTCGTCCATTTTGTGAGACCGTACCGCTCCCACTCCATAGGGGGACGCATTGTAGCTTAGCACCAATTCCTTCATCTGGTCATAATGCACTAACAACTTTGAAGAGCGTAAGAGCTGTTTTACTTTCATGAAGGCTTCTTTTTGGGGCGCTTCCCAAAACCAACACTTTTTTTCTTAGCAGTGAATGTAGAGGGGCTAGAACAGTGGCTAAATTTGGTAGAAGTCGTCCATAATAATTTATCATCCCTAAAAATGATATAAGTTCAGAGATGCTGTCAGGTGCAGGTGCCTCTCTTACTGCTTTAACCTTCTCTTCAACCGGGTGTAACCCTTGGGCATCTATCCAGTGGCCCAAATAAATGACTTCATTTGCTTGAAAAGTGAATTTTTCCTTCTTCAGGTGCACTCCTGCTTCTAAAAATCATTTCAGAACTGCCTCTAGGTTAGCCAAGTGATCCTTCTCTGTGAATCCAGTTATCAGTGCATTGTCCAGGTAGACCACAACCTGAGGTAGTCCCTGTAGTAAGCTCTCCATTGTCCTATGAAAAATGGTACAAGCCGAAGAAACACCGAAGGGCAGGAATGTATATTGGTATAACCTTTTGTGGACATTTATGGTTATGAATTCCTGGGATGCATCATCCAACTCCAGTTGCTGATATGCGTGACTCATGTCAAGCGTTGTATACGTTGTCTCACCTGCAAGTTTGGCATATAGGTCTTCAATCTTGGGAATAGGGTACCTGTCCAGTTTGGCTGCTCTGTTGACCGTTAGTTTATAGTCCCCACAGATCCGAACAGTTTGGTCTGGTTTAAGGGCAGGGACTATAGGTGCTGCCCACTGTGAGAACCAAACCACTTTTATGACACCCAGCCTCTCTAGCCAGTTCAGCTCAGCGTCAACCTTCTCTCTCAGGGCATATAGTACCAGTCTTGCTTTCAAGAATCTTCTGGGTCCGCATAAATCTTGGCTTGCAGGCCTTGGATTTTTCCCAGTGCACCCTTGAAGACGGTGTCATTTTTTTTAGCAGCTCTGGTAGTCCACCTGCATGCAACTGGAAGATTGTCCTAGAAGGCTTGGCCCTTCACCTCCTACCACCATCACTGGTAGCTGTGCTGATTGGTGTTTATAATGAACAGTTGTTCTGGTGATAACTTTTACTTGGATTTCTTCGCTTGTGTACATTTCCAACTTGGCAGATGTTTGTGCTAAATTTAATTGTTGATCACCTTTATTTAAACCTCTGAGAGTGTGTTCTCCTACTACAGTGGTAGAAGCACCCGTTTCTGCTTCCATTTTGAATGGTTTACCATTCACTTGCACTGTAACAAATATTGGCTCTGTCTTCCCAACTTTCATGTTAAATAATGAATAAATGTCAGAATTGGTTGTTTCTGTCTCTTCTACACTATTGACTTCATTGGACTTTGTTTGTTGTTTGGAGACCTGTTCAAATCTCGCATTGCACTGTCTCATTACGTGTTCATTTCTGTGACAAAAATAACATTCTACTTTTTAAAATTGCCAATCGCCAGAAGACTAATTGTTTCCACATTGATGAAAGTTATTTTTTGATTTCGTTGCTAAGCTGTTTCCTCTCATTTTTTGGTTAGTGGGGGCTGTTTCCCACTTTGCAGACGAGTTCCGGCTTTCCACGCCACTTTCAGCTGACTGTTCCCGCCCGACTAGGAGAACGGCGCCATTTTGCGCCCCTTGAATTGCTTGTGAATCCCTTACAGTGCTTTCCATTGCCAGCGCTATTTCTAATGCTTTCTTAAAATCAAGATTCACTTCAGCCAGCAATCTTCGCTGAATAGTGTCTTCCTGCGCACCACACACTAACGCTCCCTGAGCACGTCATTCAGGGTTTTACTGAAATCACAGTATTCCATTAGTTGTTTTAGTTTCACCACATAGGTAGCAATTGTCTCCCCTGGGGCTCTATTCCATGAATTGAACCTGAGCCTCTGCATTGTGACTGAGGGCTTGGGTTGAAAGTGTCCCTTAATGAGGTCTACTAATTCACTTAAAGTCTTCGAATCTGTGGCACTGGGGGCCATCAAGGTTCAAATTAAACTGTAGGTCTTGCTCCCACAAATACTCAGGAGGGTCACTCTCCTCTTTTCCTCCCTCGTGGTTTTGTTTGCTGGAAAGAAGAATGTTCTATATATTGAGGCCAATAATCTGTGGCTGGCTCAAAGGGATCAATTCTGCCGAACTGTGGCATTTCAGATAAGTATATCTTCTTTTATTTTTAACAAACGTAGATGCTCACAATTGCTGGGCAAGCTACAGCACCGAATCTGATTTATCCTCATCACCAGTTTGTTATAGAGTTGAGCTTCAGACAACTTTTCTTAGTGGAAACATTTAACTTTATTTCCAAGAGAGCAGCAGCAACTACAACTGTGCATTAAACTCCATAACTAAAGAAGAACTCTCCTCTGTAGAGGTTCCTTGTGCTGCTAAATCAATGTGATTTATACAGATCCTGTGATCTTACAACACAGGATTATTCTTAAAGCTACAATCCAACATTTCCCAAAACTATAATTACTACAACAGGGTAGATGCTGAGAGGATGTTTCCCCTCATGGAGGAATATAGAGCTAGGGGGCACAGTTTCAAAATAAGCCATCTCCCATTCACAATGGAGATGAGGAGAAATTTCTTCTCTCAGAGCATAATTAGCATTTGAAATTCTCTTCCCCAGTGAGCAGTGGAGGCTGGGTCAGTGAATTTCTTCAAGTCTGAGTTGGACAGACTTTTGGTTGACAAGGGATTAACAGGTAATGGGTACAGACAGGAAAGTGGAGTTAAGGCCACAATCAGATCAGCCATGGTCTTACTGAATGCTGCAACAGGCTCAAGGGGCAGAATGGCCTATTTCTGCTCCCACTAATTAAGCTTTTATGCTATTTTGTCCTTATAAATGTAAGATGATTACTGTGCAGGTTTGGTTTAAACTCAGAGGGCTGGTTCTTCCATAGATTGTTGAGTGGAGGCTGCTTGGTTGAAATGTGGCTTAGGTGGGGAAAATTTTTAATTGATCTGCATTATTTTTGAGGGGCTTTTTCCACCTTAATTTCACAAGTTCAATATCTTTTCAGTGTTATTGTGAAATCGGAGTCAGAGCAGTAAGTAAAATCTACTCACATTTCACACTGGATAAAGGTAGGGCTCTGAAACACTGATATGGTGCTAGTGATACCAGACTGACTCCAAGGACACAACAATTGCATAAATACCCATCCATTATGCATAAATAATAAGCCATGCTCAGCGATGAGTCTGGAATTATCCCTTGTAATGGAACCCACAGAGCAAGTAAAATTAAAAATCACCAGGACAAAAAAAGGGAATTTACATCCTGTCACTTTCTGCTCACTTCAATTCTCATGGAAGAAGCACACAATGTTACCCCTGTGTATTAAGCAAATCTAATTAATTGTCCATGCTAGCTTATTCCTCCAAGTTTTACAATAGCTCTACATTTCAAATGAATCAATGCAAAGACTGCTGCCAGTTGAATTATTTGACAGTAGCAATCTGCATCACACATACCTTTGTGAAATTAGACCATATTTTTTCTTCAGTAATGCCATTCTTTGACACATCAATCTGATTTTTATTGACCTGCAGCATCACTGAAAACAAAACGAACACCTCCAGTGCTCATCCTCATGGAGGGCCACACATTCTAGAGGAGGAACAGAGCCTCCAGTTGCAGCATCCATCTAGTTCACGGACCCCTGTTAGACAAGGGAACTGACCGTCCTTGCCTGGCCTGTCCTACATGTGATTCCAGGCCCACAGAAATTTGGTTGACTCTGAGGTGCCCTCTGGAATGGTTGAGCAAGCCATTCACTTGTGTCAAAGTGCTACAGAAAGGTCAATTAAGAATAGGCCCAGATGGAGCACCCGACATCAGCCGAGGCACTGGATAAAACAAAGGCATACCCAGCCCTGTTGACCCTGCAAAGTCCTCTTCAGAGCATTGGGTGCTTGTACCAAAATTGTGAGACCTGTCCTACAGACTGGTCAAGCAACAGCCTGTCATAGTCTTACTCACAGAATAATACCTTATGGACAATGTCCCAGACACCACCGTCACCATCCCAGGGGAAGAACAGATCCACCAGAGATGGTGGCGCAGTCAGGAGGGAGTTGCCCAGTTTGGCATCAGTACAAACAAGGGCAAAGAAGCCACATGCTGATTACCACCTACTGCCCCCCTGCCCCTTAACTGATGAATCAGTACTCCTCCATGTTGAATACCATTTGCAAGGAGCACCAAGTACAGCAAGGGCACAGAATGTACTCTGAATGGGGGACTTCAATGTCCATCACAGGCACACCACTACTGACTAAGCTGGCTGTTATGTTCCTCCTGTCGGATCACTTTGCTCAGTGAACTGGTTGCACGCTAATCTACTGGTGAGTGAGTTGGTAACTAATATACTGCAGATGCAGAGATCAATGTAAGATGAAGTACATGCTGTTTATTAACAAAAGTAACAGAGCACTAACACATGTGTGCTTCTCAAACCAGACCCTATTCGGAACTACTCATTAACATTGTAGCCCGCGCTACACAATGATTGGGTAATGCAATCATGTGCTCAATCTGTTCACATTCTCTTAAAGGCATATTGCACCTCAGATTACCACATCCCTCCCCTTTTACTCAAAAGTACAATTTACAATCTTCATAATATATCAAATTTACATAAAATATTTACAAATCCACTTGGAAAATTGTACAGGTTGTAAGACTCCCAACCTTTCCAACCTGTCTAATTCGACATCAACATTTTGTCGCAATACATAGAGGACTGGCCTCACCTTCAAATACCTGGGGGTTGCCCCAGGATCCACGTGGATTTTAGTTTGCAGTCCCTGAATCTTCCTGAGCTCTTCCTTGAACACAGAGGCATATTTCCATAATAATTCTTGCAGATCTTTCATTCTGAGTTGAAAAATCTCGGTCCACTCCAACTTTATTTCCCTAAGCCTTTTCCGACCAGGTAGACTTGGACCCTCCCCTGCTAGCATTATAAATTAACAGACTGGTTTCCATACTGTACTGCATATACCTCTTACTCGTATGTTTTCACCAGTGTACGTCTTTAATTTAGCATCTGAATTATCCAGATTTAGTGAGCGGTCTCCTCCATTCAGATCTTTGAACGTTATTACCCTATAACTGTCATGGGTGTCCCTGTATCCACCTCCATTCGGATGGGTTTCTCGTTGACTTCCAATGTCATCTAGATTGGCTCTGTTTTACCCATTTTTAAGTTGTGTCCTCTATTATGTGTACTTCACGATTTTTACCTTTTTGCTTAAAGTTTTGTCTTAATCTGTCTTTACAATATTGCATAATGTGCCCATTATGATGGCAGTAGAAACACTCGATTCTTTTAAATTGTTGGTTGCTTGCAGACTGTCTGGTTCCATTTCTGCCGTTATTATTGTTGGTTTTCTCTGTTAAACCATTGATTTTTGCTGGTCTGTTAAAGGTGGCTGTTTCTTGCCTTTCTGCAAAGCCCTGACATTCCGCGTCATTTCTAAGCGGTGCTTCCCTCCTGATGCGAAGGACGGTGCCATTTAGCGCTCCCTTGATTGCTTCTGAGTCCCTGACCGTGCTCTCCATAGCGAGCGCCAACTCCTTGCTGAAGTCTAAATTCTTTTCTGACAATAACCTTGTTTGAATGATGTCTTCGTTAATCCCACATACTAATCGGTCTCTTAACATGTCATTAGTCGACTTCCTAAACTCAGTGCTCTGTCAATTGTTTTAAGGCTGCTACATAGCAAGCGACTGACTGTCTAGGGGTGCAACACCTCGAATTAAATTTAAAATGCTGTGTTGTTACTGAGGGTTTTGGCTGAAAATGGCTTTACACAATATTTACCAACTCATCAAAGCCCTTGGAATCTGGGGCATTGGGTGCCGTTAGACTACGAATTAGGCTGTATGTTTTACTGCCACATGTCGATCAGAGGATCGCCCACCTCTTCTCCTCCCCTGATATGTCATTAGCAAAAAAGAAGATATAATGTGACCAGTCATCGGTGATCTGACCAAACGGTTCGATACGGTGAAACTGTGGCATACAGGAGGGAGATAACTCCGACAGCTATGATGAAGGCTGCACTTACAATCACCTTTCAAGCTGATTTACTTCTGTTGAATTTCCGCAGCTTCCTTTGGTGTTGTCGACTAGTCGTGTTTTGTCTCGTCACCAGTTGTTATGTTCCTTTTGTTGGGTCACTTTGCTCAATGAACACTGTTGCACACCTATCTACTGGTGAGTGAGTTGTTAAACAACATACTGCGGATGTAGAGACCAATGTATGTTGAAGCACATGCTGTTTATTAGTAATCAAACACTAACACAACGAGCGCTTCTCAAACCACACCCTATTCTAAATTACTGATTAACATTGTAGCCTGCGTTACACAGTGATTGGGTAATACAGTCACGTGGTCAATCTGGTCACATTCTTTTAAAGGTGTAGTGCATCTCAGATCACCACACTGACTGGGTGCTAAAAAGCATATCTGTCAGACTGTGCCTGTGACAGGTGGTGAGAGAAACACCAAGAAAGTAAAACTTACATGGCTTTGTCTTCACTAATCTACTTGTCACAGACGCAAATGTCTGTGACAGTATTGACAAGAGTGACCACAGTGGAGTCCCTGTGGACAAAAAGCCCCATCTTCACAGTGAGGCCACCCTCCATCTTGCTGTGTTGCACTATACCGCCATGCTAAATAGGATAGATCCAGAACAGATCTAGCAGCTCATAACTGGGCATCCATGAGATGTTGTGGGCCATCAGTAGCAGCAGAATTGTATTCAACCATAATCTGTAACTTCATGGCCTGGCATATACTCAACTCTACCATTACCATCAAGCCAGAGGATCAACCCTGGTTCAATGAAGAATATAGGGGACAAAATCCTGGAAATCCCTCCCTAACAGCACTGTGGGTGTACCTACACCACATGGACTGCAACGGTTCAAGAAAGCAGCTCGCCACCACTTTCTCAAGGGCAATTAGGAATGGGCAATAAATGCTGGCTTGGCCAGCAATGTCCAGATCCCACAAATGAATATCAAAAAAGGGGGAGTATGTCAGGAGCAGTACCTGGCATATACGTAACAATGAGGTGCCAGTCTGGTGAAAATACAACACAGGGTTACTTACCTTTGGGCAATCTACTCAAAATGAATTTTCATATGGACAATGAAGTGAATTGAGTGAATTAAGGCTTAACCATTGAAGCAGCATGCAATTGACAGATCTAAGCAATCCCACAACCAACGGATCAGATCAATGTTCTACAGTCCTGCCATATCCAGTCGTACATGACAGTGGACAATTAAACAACTAATTTGAGGAGCAGGCTCCACAAGCATCACCACCCTCAATGATTGTGGAGCCCAGCACCTCGGTGCAGAGGACAACGTTGAAGCATTTGCAATCATCTTCAGCCAGAAGTACCGAGTGGCTGATCCATCTCAGTCTCCTCCTGAGGTCACCATCATCACAGATGCCAGTCTTCAGCCAATTCATCTCACTCCATGCGATATCAAGAAACAACTGAGTGCACTGGATACAGTAAAGGCTATAGCCCCCAACAAAATCTCAGCTATAGGGCTGAAGACTTGTGTCCCAGAACTAGCTTGCGCCTTTAGCCAAGTTGTTCCAGTACAGCCACAAAACCAACATCTACCTGGCAGAGTGAAATGCAGTCCAGCTATGTCTTCTCCACAAAAAGCAGGACAAACCCATTTGGTAAAATACTGCCCAAACAGTCTAATCTCTATTATCACCAAAGAGATTTAAGGTGTCTTCGAAAGTGCTATCAAGCGACACTTACTCACCAATAATCTGTTCATTGATATAAAAGCAAAATAATGCGGGCGCTGGAAATCTGAAACAAAACTAGAAAATGCTGGAAAAACTCAGCAGGTCCAGCAGCATCCGTGGAGAGAGAAACAGAATTAACATTTCGAGTCTATATGACCCTTCTTCAGAGCTGTTCACTGACCTGTTCACAGACCTGTTCACTGATGTTCAGTTTGGGTTCACCAGAACCACATGGCTTATTATAGTCTAGGTCCAAACATGGACAAAGAGTTGAATTCCAGATGTGAAGTGAAAGTGAAGGTCTTTGACTTCAAGGCAGCATTTGACCAATTGTAGCATTAAGAAGCCTTCGTAAAATTGAAGTCAATGGAAATCAAGGGAAAACTCTCTACTGGTTGGAGTCATACCTAGCACAAAGGAAGATAGCAGTGGTTATTGAAGTCCAATCATCTCAGCCCCAGGACATGGCTGCAGGAGTTCCTCAGGGTAGTGTCCTAGGCCCAACTATGTTCAGCTGCTTCAGCAATGACCTTCCCTCCAACATAAGGTCAGAAATGGAGATGTTCGCTGATAATTGCACTGTGTTCAGTACTATTCGCAATACATCAGACACTGAAGCAGTCTATGCCTGCACAGACAACATTCAAGTTTCGGCTGATAAGTGGCAAGTAACATTCGCACCCCACAAGTACCAGGCAGTGACCATCTCTGAAGCAGGAGGTGACAGGTTCAGCTGAACTCCCCAGCACATGGGGGACTGCTGGGGAAGAGGCATCTGTGAGGACGCAGTCAGATGACGAGCCTCTAGATTTGGCCTTCCAACTCCTTGTGGAGAGTCAGCAGGAGGCGAGGGAACATCATGAAGTGCTGCTGGAAGCCCTTGGCAGAGTAGCACGCAAGTCAGAGGAGTGTGTTCACCTGCTCTCTGATGAAGTGGTGCCCAAATGTGCACGCATTGAGGTCTCCATGGGGAGGATGACGGATGCCATGGAGACCCTGCTCCAGCAGAATGTTGGGGTGCGCATAGACCTGCACTCCATCACGGGAACCATGGCTGAGTTCCTGTGGTGGCAACGTGAGAGGGAATCAGGGCACCTCGAGGTCCCTCCAACTGCTCTATCTGCGGTGACAGAGGACAAGGTTGAGGGGCTCACAGGCAAAGGGGGCCCAGAGGGAGAGAGCAACCTCTGAGGTTCCTGAATGGATGACCCAGGGGTATCCAGCTGCTCCTCCTCCCTCCCTCTGGGACTCCTTTGCCTGTGACCCCCTGAACCTCGTCCTCTGTCACCACAGAGGGAGCAGCTGGGCCACAGGAGGACAGCCAAAGCAAGCCGGGGCCTCAAGTTCGGCTCTCCAGGGGACCCACACCGAAGTCATCAGAGGCAACAAGGCCAACCATTGCGCAGCCTGTCTCCACCCCTGCTGCGGATGTCAGGACAGCACCTAGAAGAAGTGGTAGGCCTAGAAAAATTAAGAATTCCTGATCACGAGTGTTTTCATGGATGAACACATTTTGTCACTTTATAATCTGAAAATGTATTCACTTTCACTCAGTAACGTGTAACGATGTCTTTCAGCTTCATTTACAGGCTTCACAAGTCCTCCCCCTGCTTCCCCTCTCACTAGCAGCTCAGCGCATGCAGCTGGACCAGGAGTGATTCTGGAGGGAGAAGTGCATTTGTGGCATGGCCTCTCGGAGCCTCATGCAAGCACTCTCCCACGCATGCAGAGCCTTCCTCCATCACACTCATCTCAATCTTCTGAGCATTTTCAGTGCTGCCTGCTGGAGTTCTCTTTCAGTTGTCCATCTGAGCTGACCTGCATGCTTCCTCCACCTGCACTCCTGCCCCAATCCAAACTCCTTCCTTCCCCCAAGTCCTGCCCACCCGTCCTGCCGAACTCCTTCCCCACTCCGAACTCCTTCCCTTACACCTTCCTAATTGTTTCTTTATCAGCTTCTTGGTCCTCCATTGCTGAATTATGAAAAGCTTCCAATCCTCAGGCTCGCTCCTTTTTTTGGCAACTTTATAAGCAATTTTGATCTAATAGAATCTTTAACTTCTCTTGTTAGCTACAGTTGGATCACTTTTCCTGCTGGGTTTTTGTGCCTCAAGGGACTGTAAATTTATTGTAAACTATGTATTAATTCTTTAAATGCTAGCAATTGCCTGTCTACCATCATATCTTTTATCGTAGTTTCCCAATCTAGCACAGCCAAAATGCCCTTCACAGTTTCTTTTGTTTAGATTTAAGACGCTAGTCTTGGATTGAACTGCATCACGTTCAAAGTTAATGTAAAATTCTATTTATTATGGTCGCTTTTCAATAAAGGGTCCTTTACAGCAAGACTATTAATAAGCCCTTTCTTGTTGCCCAATATTAGATCTAAAATAGCCTGTACCCTAGTTTGTTCCTCAACAAACTGTTCTAGAAAATAATCTTGCATGCATCTACCCGACAATGTGGGAAGTTGTCCAGGTATGTCTTGTACACAAAAAGCAGGATAAATCCAACCCGGCCAATTACTGCCCCATCAGTCTACTCTCAATCATTAGCAAAGTGATGCTGCTAAGAATGATGCTTAGCAATAACCTGCTCACTGACGCTCAGTTTGGGTTCCGCCAGGATCACTGAGCTTCTGACCTCATTCCAGTCTTGGTTCAAACATGGGCAAAAGAGCTGAACTCCCGAGGTGAGGTGAAAGTGACTGCCCTTGACATCAAGGCAGCATTTGACCGAGTATGGCATCAAGGAGTCCTAGCAAAACTGGAGTCAATGGGAATCAGAGGGAAAATTCTCCGCTGGTTGGAGTCATATCTAGCACAAAGGAAGATGGTTCTGAGGTTGGAGGTCAATCATTTCAGTTCCAGGACATCACTGCAGGTGTTCCTCAGGGTAGTGCCCTAGGCCCAAACATCTTCAGCTGCTTCATCAATGACCTCCCCTCCATCATAAGGTTAGAAGTGGTGATGTTTACTCATGATTGCACAATGTTCAACACCATTCACGGCTCCTCAGATACGGAAGCAGTCTATGTCCAAATGCAGCAAGACCTGAACAATATCCAGGCTTGGGCTGACAAGCAGCAAGTAACATTCATGTCACACAAGTACCAGGCAATGACCATCTCCAACAAGAGAGAATCTAACCATCACCCCATGACATTCAATAGCATTACCATCACTGATTCCCCCACTATCAACATCCTGGAGATTACCATTGACCAGAAACTGAACTGGACCAGTCAAATAAACACTGTGGCCATAAGGGCAAGTTAGAGGCTAGGAATCCTGTGGTGAGTAACTCACCTTCTGACTCCCCAAAGCCTGTCCACCATCTACAAGGTACAAGTCAGGAGTGTGATGGAATATCCTCCACTTGCCTGGATGAGCGCAGCTCCAACAACCCTCAAGAAGCTTGATACCATCCAGGACAAAGAAGCCCACTTGATTGGCACCCCTTCCATGGTGGCAGCAGTGTGTACTGCAGAAACTCACCAAGGCTCCTTAGGCAGCACCTTCAAAACCCACGGCTGCTACCATTTGGAGGGACAAGGGCAGCAGGCACATGGGATCACCACCACCTGGAAGTTCCCTTCCAAGCCACTCACTTCCTGACTTGGAAATATATTGCCATTCCTTCACTGTCGCTGGTTCAAAAATCCTGGAACTTCCTCCCTAACAGCACTGTGGGTGTACCTATGCCACAGAGACTGCAGTAGTTCAAGAAGGCAGCTCACCACCACCTTCTCAAGGGCAATTAAGGATGAGTGATAAATGCTGGTCTAGCCAGCGACACCCACATCCCATAAATGATTTTTAAAAATCCCTGGAATTCATCCTCCACGGCAACCATGCTAATTTGGTTTACCCAGTCCACATATAGATTGAAGTCATCCACGATTACTGTATTAGCCTTGTTACATGCACCTCTAATTTCCTGATTTATACCATACCCTACATTACCACAACTGTTTAGTGGGCTACAAATAACTCCTACCAATGTTTGCTGCCCCTTGCTGTTTCTTAGCCCCACCCAAACATATCCACACCTTGATCTTCTGATCTAAGATCCTCTCTCCATAATATACAGATCTCATCCTTTATTAACAGCACTATCCCACCTCTTTCCCTTTTTGCCTATCCTTCCTAATGTTGAATACCCTTGAACATTCAGTTCCTAGGTAGTCACCCTGCAGCCACATCTCCGTAATGGCAATTAGATCATACTTGCTTACTTTTATTTGTGCTGTCAAGTCATCTACCTTGTGTGCATTCAGATCGAGTGCCTTTAATTTTGTCTTGATAACATTTTTCAGTATTTTGATCCTTTTTGATGCTGGCCTTTGTTTCTGTTGCCTTCCAACTTCACTTATTACTTTTCTTCCTACCATTACCAACTTTGTTTCTCTCCTATCTTAATTTGCTCTCTGGTTTCCCATCCCCCCTGCCAAGCTAGTTTAAACCCTCCCCGACAGCACCAGCAAGCACTAGCAAGCCTCCCAGTGAGGATATTGGTCCCGGTCCTCCTAAGGTGTAACCCATCCACCTTGTACAGGCCCTACCTGCCTCAGAACCGGCCCCAGTACCTCAGAAATCCAAAGCCCTCCCTCCTGTACCACCTCTCCAGCCACGCATATATGCTCCATCTTCCTATTTCTGCACTCACTAGCACGTGGCACTGGAAGTAATCCAAAGATTACTGCCTTTGAAGTCCTGCATTCAATCTCTTTGCTAGCTCCTTAAAATCTGCTTTCAGGACCTCATCCCTCTTTCTATTTCATAGATACCGATGTGGACCATGACCTCTGCTGTTCACCCTCTCCCATAAGCATATCCTGCAGCTGCTCAGTGACATCCTTGACCCTGGCACCAGGGAGTCAACATACCATTATGCATCACGTCTATGGCTGCAGAAACGTCTGTCTGATTCCCTAACTATTGAATCCCCTATCACTATTGCACTTCCTCTCTACTTCCTCCCCTCTTGTGCAGCTGAGCTGTGGTGCCACAAATTCGGTTCTGGCTGCACTCCTCTGAGGAACTCATCAGTATTCAAAATGCAAAATCAGTTAGTTAGCGAGATGGACTCAGGGGACACCTGCACTACCTGCCTGGTCCTCTAAGACTGCCTGTCAGTCACCCATTCCCTTTCTGCCTGCTCTTTCTTAACCTGCAGTGTGACCACCTACCTAAATGTGCTATCCACACAGTTCTCAGCCTTATGGCTGTGGCACATGACTCCAGCCATCGCTCAAGTTCAGAAACACGGAGCTCAAGTTTATGCAGCTGGTGACACATCCTGCACATGTGGTCATCTAGACCATAGGAAGCATCTACTACTTTCCACATGTTACCAGATGGCCATTCCACATAGCTAGGCTGCCGTCCCATGTCTTAACCTTACACACTATTATAAACCTGGAGACTAGAAATTTAGATCCTACTGCTCCTAATGACTTTATTACTTTATAGTAAATCTTACTACTATTTGAGTATTGCTTTTTGTCTTTCCCTCATCAGGACAGCTATGCAAGATAAACCTATAATAAAGAGGACAACAATTTATATTGCATGATAATAGAGTCCTGATTGGTTGCAAGTGGACTCTGATTAGAGGTGTTGCCATGGAGAATGCAGTGAACAGTTAACTGCCAAGCTTTTATTTCAAATTCAAACTAGGCAGGTCAACTCTGATTGGCCAAGGAATGGGGAATGAACCAGGAAATAGCAGTCCTTCAAGCTCCAAACAAAAGCTTGGGGGACAGCTATTCCCTGGTTCATTCCCCATGGTAATGCCTAGGCCAATTAGATTCAACCTGCCTGGTTTGAATTTGAAACAAAAACTTGGCAGCTAACAGTTAACTGTTCTCTACTGCATTCTCCATAGCAAAGCCTCTGCCAATCAGTGTCCACGTGCCAACCAATCAGCACTTTCTTCTCATGCAGTATAAATTGTTGTCTCCTTTACCATTGATTTATCTTGCATAGCTATCCTGATGAGTGCAAGATGAAAAGCTTTGATAGCTTGTCTCTTTTCTCAGTATTACCAATACAAATAAAACCTTATAATTGCTACTAAATTACCCAAGTTTTGAAAGATAAATGAGCACAATACTCAACAACTTGTTTCCCTGTGACATCACGCTTTGATTTTTCCTCAGCTTGCAGCCGATCCACTGACTGAGCCTGCTAACTCTTTTAAACTGGTCCACTGCCCTCTGTGCTCTTTTCAACACAAAGTTAAGGTAGCCACTTAAGAGACTAACATCTCCTCCCTCGCTGGACCTCCTCCCTCAGATAGCAAATTCTCAAGCTCACACTCTGTTACCAGAAGCACTCAATATACAGTTTCTGTCTTCGTGCTTGCTTATTTCATGTGCTTAGCAAGACCACTCCTAGTTATACTAGGTGAAATTCTATTGAGTTGGGGCAGCATGTTGACTAGAGAATCCAGCTCAAACTAGCTACCTAATCAAGTGACTGCAGGTGCCTCGCCTGTAGGGAGCTTGTTTTGACTAAGACTGAAAAAAACTCAACTTTAACAGTAAATTGTAGTTAAATTCTAAATGCAAACCAGACTAGATTTTAGAAAGAGATTAACCCTTAAAATTCCCTCATTCACCAAATTCCCAAGCTCACACTCTGTATCTAGCTGAGCTCAGTGTCCGGCTGCTGTCTTTGTGCTTGCCTACTCCCAAGTGGTCACTGACGCTGCACTCAGGAAACATAGATCCAAAAACATAACAGAACCCATCTGGGTCTGAATGGTTCAGCTACTCATTGGATAAGATCAAAAAAGATAACAATAGGTAAAGGATTAGAGTGAGACAGCTAGTTTTTCTGATGGGCAATACTTTAACATTGTGGAAAACCTACTTATTTTAAATGGTTTAATGCAGGCATTAAAGTAATGTCAATCTGAAAATCTAGACCAGATGGTCATATCGTGGCATTAAGACTTGTCCTTTATACCTGTAAATGTAACTGCTTAGAAATCATTTTCCCTCAGTTTCAGCTGGATGTGAGGTTGTTCATGTTACTATTGCTGTGTTATCTAACACAAAACAGAAGCTATGATTAATGGGATTTGACATTTGCAGATTACAGGTACTCTATTAAAGCAGATGTTATTACATTAGATTTGACTTCCCAGTTCCAGCAGTGTATTAGATTTCATAGATTATACGAACTTGGCAACAGTTTGCCTTTCATTTTGAAACAAAATCATCCAATTGAAAGAAATTGGGAGGAGGAATTAGCCTCGGGTAAATCAGGCAGTCATTGGGTCGGCTGCCCAATGTACACACTGTTTGATACTTAATCCCATTGGCTGCAATGGAACTGAAGATTAGGCACTGTGTATAATGGGGTTCCAATCCAATACAACCCGCTCTGCACCACCTCTGAGATGAATTGCTAGCTCTATACCTTTGATCTATTGACGCCAGTTGTGCCTAAATAGTGAAAACAGCAAAGGAGATGCTGTAGACAGTGTTTGGGATCTTGGATGGAAAAATTCTGCTGAAACGCCCAACCCTCCTAATTCTTTTAAAATTCTAAAAGTACACGCAATCCAATTTAAAGTTATGGTAAAGTGTTAATTTACATTGGAGGGAAACAGTCTGGATGTTTGAGGATGACAACAACAACTTATATTTATACAGTGCCTTTACTGTAATGACATGTCTTTAAGGTGCTCCACAGGAACATTATAAAACCAAGTATGATACTGAGCCACATAAGGAGATATTAGGTCAGATGACCAAAAGCTTGGTCGCAGAGTTTTAAGGAGTGTCTTAAAGGAGGAAAGCAACATAGGGAGGGTAATTCCAGAGCTTGGGACTGAGGCAACTGAAGACACAACCACCAAGGTGGAGCAATTATAATTGGAGATGCACTGGTATTGTCACTAGACTAGCATTCTAGAGAACCAGATTCACGAGATGTGGGCATCACTGGCTAGGACCAGCATTTGTTGCCTATCCCTAATTGCCCTTGTTCAGAGGGTATTTTTTAAGAATGACCAGGCCAACACCAGATGGGCTTTTACAACAATCAGCAATGGTTTCACGGCTTTTAATTCTAGGTTTTTTTAGATTAAAATTTCACCATCGGCCACGGTGGGACTTGAGCCTGGGTCCCCAGAGAATTACCCTGGGTCCCTGGAACATCAACCCAGTGACAATACCACTCTGCCACCACCTCCCTGTATGTCCATGTGGCTGGAAAATTCCAGTCATTGTTTCTCATGCTGGCCATGTTCACATCTGCTATTTTGTCTTTAAATCATTGTTTTACTTTTCGAGTTAGACTTACTAAGATAAAAGTTGTTATTTTGTAACAGAGCTCAGTTTCTTACTGCATTCAATGATCTTTGAACTATGAGCCAAGACAATGGACAATCTTGCACATGGGTTGGTCAACTATGACGTGGAATCAGGAGATGGAGTTTGATTGATGAGAGATGGGAGACACCATCAAAAGATTTGTAAACAACTTGAATATTGTGAAGTTCACAAGCCTCGCAGTGTTTGTGAGAAGAATTTGATAAGGACTCTTGTTTACCAGACCCTTGTTTTGAGAAAGTCTGACTAGATGCCTTGACAGGCTGGAATGGAGCCAGAAATTGGACTTAAAGGGACCCAGCCTCCAATGTTCAGGGCTGTAGCCAACGTGGATTAGTCAACCCCTTGAGAGGAAGTGCCATCAACGGGATGACTGATCCGAGTCAAGGTTATCTGGAGCCTCGGTGATGTATGAACCAAAGGAAATTTTACCATTTTGGGGAGCTGTCATGAACAGACCAATTTGGGGTTACCATTTGTAATATAGTATGTACTTGTATGTATTTGTAATATAGTGTATAGTATGTAAAGTTGTCTTTCTTCCTTTCTTTTAATATATATAGAGTGGGATTTTCTGGTCCTGCCTGCCACTGGGATCGTCCAGTCCTGCTGAAAGTCAATGGACTATTGGCTGGGCTGCCGAATCTCTCGCAGCACGTCCCACCACGATGGGGCTGCAAAATCCTCTCCACAGTGCTTTTTTACTTCCTTTCTTTTTAATAAAGTTTTCTTGCTTTTATTTTCTATTAATCATTAATAATTGTTTAACAGTTGTTTAATAAAGATTGTTGTTTTCACATACTATTGGGTGTTGAGTTACTCATTCCTGTTATATCTAGAGTGCAGCTCTTAATCTAAGCGAGACTCCGCAAGGGACTCTCACCCCCTTAAAGCGCTGATAAACTTAGAAAGCTGAGTGTAATTACTTTAGAAAAGCACAGACTCCACAGGGATCTGATGCAGATGTTTAAGATAATGAAGGGACTAGATTGTATTTATGCAGATAGTTCATTTCAATAGGGTTGGCCAGGAAGAAGCCAAGGTCATGCTTTTAAGCTGCACATGGATAGAGTTCAATTCGATGTCAGGAGGTCCCTACTTTCTCAGGAGGCACTCAACAAGCTGTTAGTTATAGATCTCTGGTAGCACACTTACCTTTATATCATAAGGTTCTGGGTTCAAATCCTACTCTAGGGCTTGAGCACAAGAATCTGGACTAACAGTGCTGAACAAATGCTGTGCTGTTGGTGGATCTTTTGGATGAGACATTAAACATGTCATCCGCCTGGCTCGGTGGATGTAAAAGATCCCATGACACTGTTCTGAAGAAGAGCGAAGGAGTTATCCCCGGTGTCCTGGCCAATATTTATCCCTCAAGCAACATCACAAAAACAGATTATCTGGTTATCGCATTACTGCCTGTTGAGAGCAAACTGCCTGCCTGCTGTGTTTCCCACATTACAGCATTTCCAAAAAAAAAGTACTCATTGGCTGTAAAGCACTTTGAGATGTCTGTGGTAGTGAAAAGCACTATATAAATAAAAGTCTTTCTTTCTTTTAGTAAAAAGTTGTATTTGTATAGTGGATTTAAAGTAGTAATAATCCAATTGCGCATCACAGGATTGTAACAAAAATAAAATGTGACGCCAAACCATGTAAGGAGATATCAGAATGGGTGACCAAAAGCTAGACCAAAGAGCTAGGTTCTAAGTAAGAGCTTAAAGCAATAGACTGAGAGGTGGAGAGGCTTAGGGGGGAAATTCCAGAGTTTAGAGTCTAAGCACCTGAAGGCACAGCTGCCAATGGTGGAGCACTGGAAATTGGGGATACTCGAGAGACTGAAACTGGAAGAGTGCGCAGCCTATGGAACAAGCTACTGGCTCATCCAGTGAATTCAGATTCATTACGTACATTCAAAAAAGAATTGACCAGTTCCTGCTGTGGAAGGTGGGGGTGGGGGTGGTGGGGGGGTGAGCACGGGGTGTAGAAATCACAGCATAGCAAACGTAGGTTGAATAATAAGTAATCAAAATGGAGGTCAGTGTGTTCTTCTGGTTTAGTTTCAATTGTTTAAGAGAATTGGAGAGGAATTTTTCAGGTGTTGTTCTTCTAAAATTGGCCCTTATATCGGATTATTCTTGTTTATTATCTGATTTTTTGCTGCACCCAGGAGGTCACGTGGCTGCTGGTGTAGTGGTGGGTGTTCAAAAATATGATGCTGAGGGCATCATGGCTGCAAGATGCAGGCTCAATAGATCTGCATGCTCCTTTCCTGTCATCATCTTTCATAGGCTTGTATGAGTTGTGAATGATGGAAATTGAGTGAATTCAGTCATGCATTACACACAGTTGGAACAAAATATCAACAATGTGGTAAAAATGCCACATTTTTCTGTTACTTCTATGTTTTATCATCAAAGTGTAGCAACTTCTGTAGAAAATGTTTTGTCAAATTGATTGTGGTGAAATGCTTTGAGTTTGTACCAAATAAGATTAATTCCCATCGGATTCCTAGTTCTTAAAGTAGCTGATTATTCAACATTTCTTTTTTATTTACACGCAACATGGAATATGCCATTACCATTAACTCACTGCTTTGTAGCACTATGCATCACTTTTGATGTTAATTAACTAACTCATAGCTCCCTGAATAACACCGTTTTCAGTACAGTTTCACTCAGTAGCTGAGCCATACAATGCAGATCTGAAACTTGGGACTTGCCTGGGTATTGGGACTTCCTCTTGCTCCTTCAACTCTGCTGAGACCCTGGTGGGGGGAGGGCATGGTGGATTGTTATCCATGCACTCAGGTTCTTGGCGGGATTCCTGCTTCTGCATGGACAAAAGAGCTGAACTCAAGGGGTAAGGTGGGAGTGACTGCTCTTGACATCAAGGGGCCTTAGCAAAACTGAAGTCAATGGGAATTGTGGGGTGGGAAATTCTTCGCTGGTTGAAGTCATATCTAGCACAAAGGAAGATGGTCGTGGTTGTTGGAAGTCATCTCAATATGAGGACATCACTGCAGGAGTTCCTCAGGGCAGTGTCCTAGGCCCAACCATCTTCAGTTGCTTCATCAAGGACCTTCCTTCAATCATAAGGTCAGAAGTTGGGGTGTTCGCTGATGATTACACAATGTTCAGTGCCATTCACGACTCCTCAGATACTGAAGCAATCCATGTCCAAATGCAGCAAAACCTGGACAATATCCAGGCTTGAGCTGATAAGTGGCAGGTCACATTCGCGCCACACAAGTGCCAGGCAATGATCATCTCCAACAAGAGAGAATCTAACCTTCGCCCCATGACATTCAATGGAATTACCATCACTGAATCCCCCACTATCAACATCCTGGGGGCTTACCGTGTTGTGTGGCACCACCAGAAACTGAACTAGATCAGTCATGTAAATAATGCGGCTACAAGAGCAGCTCAGAGAGCAAGGGAGGTGATGCCATAGTGACATTATCACTGGGCTATTAAACCAGACACCCAGAGTAATGCTTTGGGGACCTGGGTTCGCATCCCGCCATGGCAGAGGGTGGAATTTTGAATTCAATAAAAAGTCTAATAATCACCATGAAAACATTGTCAATTGTTGTAAAAAATTTGGTTTGCCAATGCCCTTTGGGGAAGGAAACCTGCTGTCCTTACCAGGTCTGGCCTACATGCAACTCCAGATGCACAGCAATCACTAATATTCATTACAAGCATACCGACTCCCACAGCTACCTCGACTACAGCTCCTCACACCCCGCTTCCTGTAAGGACTCCATCCCATTCTCTCAGTTCCTTCGTCTCCGTCGCATCTGTTCTGATGATGCTACCTTCAAAAACAGTTCCTCTGATATGTCCTCCTTCTTCCTTAACCGAGGCTTTCCACCAACAGTAGTTGACAGGGCCCTCAACCGTGTCCAGCCCATTTCCCGCGCATCCGCCCTCACGCCTTCTCCTCCCTCCCAGAAACATTATAGGGTCCCCCTCGTCCTCACTTATCACCCCACCAGCCTCCGCGTTCAAAGGATCATCCTCTGCCATTTCCGCCAACTCCAGCATGATGCCACCACCAAACACATCTTCCCTTCACCCCCCCGGCAGCAATCCGTAGGGATCGTTCCCTCCGTGACACCCTGGTCCATCACCCCCTACTCCTCAACCCCCTCCTACGGCACCTCTCCATGCGAACGCAAGATATGCAACACCTGCCCCTTCACTTCCTCTCTCCTCACCGTCCAAGGGCCCAAACACTCCTTTCAAGTGAAGCAGCATTTCACTTGCATTTCCTTCAACTTAGTCTACTGCATTCGTTGCTCCCAATGCGGTTTCCTCTACATTGGAGAGACCAAACGCAGACAGGGTGACCACTTTGCAGAACACCTTCGGTCTGTCCGTAAGCATCACCCAGACCTCCCTGTCGCTTGCCATTTTAACACTCCGCCCTGCTCTCTTGCCCACATGTCTGTCCTTGGCTTGCTGCATTGTTCCAGTGAAGCTCAACGCAAACTGGAGGAACAGCACCTCATCTTCCGACTAGGCACTTTACAGCCTTCCGGACTGAATATTGAGTTCAACTATTTTAGATCTTAAACTCCCTCCTCCATCCCCACCTCCTTTCCGTTTCTTCCCCCTCCTTTTTATTTTTTCCAATAATTTATATAGATTTTTCTTTTCCCACCTATTTCCATTATTTTTAATGTATTCCACCAATCGTTTATCTATACCTTTTATGCCCTTTTAGTCTTATTTCACCCCACCCCCACTAGAGCTACCTTGCTTGTCCTGCTATCCATTCTTAATTAGCACATTCTTTTAGATAATATCACCACCTTCGACACCTCTTTGTTCTTTTGTCTGTGACATCTTTTGGTTATCTCCTCCTATCACTGCTTGCTTGTCCCAACAACCCCCCGCCACCCTTCTCTCTGCCCCCCCCACCCCCCTTAAACCAGCTTATATTTCACCCCTCTCTTATTTTTACTTAGTTCTGTTGAAGGGTCATGAGGACTTGAAATTTCAACTATGCTCTTCTCCGCTGATGCTGCCAGGCCTGCTGAGTTTTTCCAGGTATTTTTTATTTTTTGTTCCAGATGCGCAGCAATGTGTTTGACTCCTAACTGCCCTCAGTTGTATCAAGCCGCTACAAAGTCTCAAAAAAGGAATGACTATCAACCTAGGCACTGGAAAAGACAACAGCAAATCTCAGCCTTGTCGACCCTGCAAAGTCCTCCTTACTAACATCTGGGGGCTAGTGTCAACACTGGGAGAGCTGTCTCACAGACTAGTTAAGCAACAGTCTGACATAGTCATCTTCATGGAGTCATATCTTACAGATAATGTCCCAGACACTATCATCACCATCCCTGGGTATGTCCTGTCCCACCAGCAGGACAGACACAGCAGAGCTGGTGGCACTGTGGTGTACAGTTGGGAGGGAGTTGCCCTGGGAGTCCTCAACATTGGCTCCGGACCCGATGAAGTCTAATGGCATCAGGTCAAACATTGGCAAGGAAACCTCCTGCTGATTATGACAAACCGACCCTTGGGTGTAGTATGGATAGAGGATTGGCTAACTAATAGAAGACAGAGAGTTGGGGATAAGGGGTACATTTTCAGGATGGCAACCTGTAACCAGTGGAGTTACAGCACAGGGATCAGTGCTGGGACCACAACTATTTACAATATATATTAATGACTTAGATGAGGGAAGTGGATGTACTATCGCCAAGTTTGCAGATGACACAAAAATAGGTGGGAAGGCAAGTGGTGAGGATGACACAAAGAGTCTACAGAGGGACATAGACAAGTTAAGTGAGTGGGCAAAAACTTGGCAGATGGAATATAATGTTGGAAAATGTGAGGTTAGGCATTTGGCAGGAAGAATAGAGGAGCTGAATATTATTTAAATGGAGGGAGACTGCAGAAAGCTACAGCACAGAGGGATCTGGGAGTCCTCATGCATGAATCCCAAAAAGCTAATATACAAGTTCAGCAGGTAATAGGGAATGGAATGTTGGCCTTTATTTCAAAGGGAATGGAGTATAAAAATAGTGAAGTCTTGCTAAAACTGTACAAGGCACTAGTTAGACCACACCTAGAATACTGTCAACAATTTTGGGCCCTTTATCTAGGGAAAGATATACTGACATTGGAGTCCAGAGAAGGTTCACTAGGTTGATCCCGGGTATGGAGGGGCTTTCTTATGAGGAGAGGTTGAGTAGGTTGGGCCTGTACTCAAGAATGAGAGGCGACCCTATTGAAACATATAAAATTCTTAGGGGGCTTGACAGGGTAGATGCTGAGAGGCTGTTTCCTCTTGTGGGAGAGTCTAGGATCAGAGGAAAAACTCTCCACAGTTGGAGTCATACTAGCACAAAGGAAGATGGTTGTGGTTGTTGGACATCAGTCATCTCAGCTTCAAGACAGCACTGCAGGAGTTCCTCAGGGTAGTGTCCTCGGCCTAACCATCTTTAGCTGCTTCATTAATGACCTTCCTTCCATCATAAGGTCAGAAGTGGGATTGTTCGCTGATGACTGCACAATGTTCAGCACCATTCACGACTCCTCAGATACTGAAGCAGTCCATGTCCAAATGGAGCAAGACCTGGACAATATCCAGGTTTGGGCTGACAAGTGGCAAGTAACATTCACACCACACATCTGCCAGGCAATGACCATCCCCAACAAGAGAGAACCGAACCCTCTCCCCTTGACTTTCAAAGGCATTACCATCACTGAATCCTCTACTATCAACAGCCTGGGGGTTACCATTGACTCAAAACTGAACTGGACTAGCCATATGAATACGGTGATTACAAGAGCAGGTGAGAGGCTAGGAATCCTGCAATGAGCAACTAACCTCCTGGCTCCTCAAAGCCTGTCCACCATCTACAAGACACAAATCAGGAGTGTGATGGAATGCTCTCCACTTGCCTGGATGAGTACACCTCTAACAACACTCAGGAAGCTCGACACCAACCAGGACAAAGGAGCCCGCTTAATTGGCAGTGCTTTAAACACCTTAAACATTCAATCCCTCCACCATCGCCACACAGTGACAGCAGTGCGTACCATCTACAAGATGCACTGCAGCAACTCACCAAGGCTCCTTCAATAACACCTTCCAAAGCCACGACCTCTGCCATCCAGAAGGACAAGGGCAGCAGATACATGGGAACACCACCACCTGGAAGTTCCCCTCCAAGCCACTCACCATCCTGACTTGGAAATATATCGCCGTTCCTTCACTGTCACTGGGTCAAAATCCTGGAACTCTGTCCCTAAAAGCACTGCAGGCGTACCTACACCACATGGACTGCAGCGGTTCAAAAGGGCAGCTCACCACCACTTTCTCAAGGGCAATTAGGGATGAGCAATAAATGTTAGCTTAGCCAGCGACACAGTTTGCTGATGATACCAAACTAGGTGGAAAAGTAAGCTGCGGGGAAGGACACAGAGAGGCTGCAAAGAGATGCAGGCCAGTCAGGTGAGTGGGCAACAAGATAGCAGATGGAGTATAATATAGTGAAGTGTGCAATTATTCACTTTGATTATAAAAACAAAAAAGCAGAATATTTTTAGAATATTTTTAAAAGGTAAGAAACTTGCTAAGTGTGGCTGTTCAATGGGAATGTACTGGTACAAGGAATGTAGAAAGTTAGCATGCGGGTGCAGCAAGCAGTTAGGATGGCAAATGACATGTTGGCCTTTATTGCAAGGGGTTTGGGATTCATGAATAAAGAAGTCTTGCTGCAGTTGTACAAGGTTTTGGTGAGACCGCATTTGGAGTACCGTGTGCAGTTTTTGTCTCCACATTTAAGATAGAATGTGCTTGCATTGGAGGCAGTACAGTGAAGGTTAACTAGATTGGACCCTGGGATGAGGGGGTTGTCCTATGATGAGAGGCTGAGTAAACTGGGTTTATATTCTCTGGAGTTTAGAAGAATGAGAGGCAATTGTTCAGGAATGTAGTCGGGGAATCTAAAACACGGAGGCACAGTCGCAGGATAAGGTGCCAATCATTTAGGGCTGAAATGAGGAGAAATTTCTTCACTCAAAGGGTTGTGAACCTTTAGAACTCTCTACCCCAGTACTGTTGATGCTCCATTATTGAATATGTTTAAGGCTGGGATAGACAGATTTTTGATCTCTCAGGGAATTAAGGGATATGGGGGCCAGGTGGAGTTGAAGGCCAAGATCGGCCATGATCGTACTGAATGGCGGAGCAGGCTCATTGGGCTGTGTGGTCTACTCCTGCTCCTATTTCTTATGTTCTCATGCCCACACAAATAAAAAAATGTGGCAGCCAATTTGCTCAAAGCATGGTCCCACAAACAGTGATGAGTTAATGAACAGATGATCTGTTTTTTAGCAATGCTGGTTTATGGGATAAATGTTGGCTAGGGTACTGGGGAGAACTCCCCTGCTCTTCTTTGAAATAGTAACCATAGGATCTTTTACACCCACCTGACAAGTTTATTGTCTCAAACAGAAATGGGAGAAAAAAATGGACTGAGGGTGCTGGGTGGTTAAAAACTACCCCTCCACCTTGCTGAAATTTAAATGCAAATGGCGGTGAGCTGACTGCCAGTGTGGCGCAATAGGAGAAGGTGGCAGCCTCACCACCCATTTTCCTACCATATCACCTGGTATCAGGCATAGCAGAGGAAAGTCCGCCACCCTTGAGCTCTCACATGTTCTAGGCTAGCTGATTACAGCCAAAGCATACGTTGAGGGGGTGTGATCCCTGAGCTGTGGAGCGGAAAATCAGGCAGAGTTCCCACTCCTGATCGCCACGCAACAATCCATTGGAAATGGATGCAGATTTGAGGTGAGGGGAGACAGTGGTGCAGTGGTAATGTCACTGGACTAATAGTCCAGAAGCCCAGGCTAATGCTCTGGGGATAAAGGCAAAATACTTTGGATGCTGGAAATCTGAAACAAAGAAAAAAAATGCTGGAAAAACTCAGCAGGTCTGATAGCATCTGTGGAGAGAAAGACAGAGTTAATGTTTCAAGTCCGTATGACTCTTCTTCAGAGTCTCTGAAGAAGAGTCTTACAGACTCGAAATGCAATTAGAGATGGGCAATAAATGCTGGCCTTGCCATCAATGACCACATCCCATAAAAAAAGGTCTCAACTGTTATATAGAATGGTCATCACCGAAACAAGCCATTCAGCCCAAATGGTCCATGCTGGTGTTTATGGTCACAAAGCACTCCCACCTATTTTACCTCATCTAACCCTGTCAGCATGCCCATCTATCCCTATCTCCCTCATGTATTTATCTAGCTTTCCTTTAAAGACACCTATGCTATTCACCTCAACCACACATTGCGGTAACAAGTTCCACACTTTAATCTCTCGGGATAAAGAAATGTCTTCTGAATCCCCAATTGGATTTGTTAGTGACAATCTTATATTTTTCGTCCCTAGCTTCCTCCACATGTGGAAACATTTTATCTGCGTTTACCTTGTTAAACACCCCGCTGAACACTCTCTGAAATCAGACACTGAGGTAAGGATTGTAGGGTTAATCATCCCAGGACTTGGCATTTAAAACTTGAATCCTGGCCACATGTAGAAGATGCATATTTATCACTGAGTAATAAAAATCATTCTAGAGTGATGCTGAGCTGTAGCGATAGCTCAAAGTTCAAGGTAAATTTGACACCTTAGAAATGACTCACTCGATATTTGGTCAAAGAATCTGGCTCATTGTGACTCGAAATCTAGTTGCTAATAAAAAAAACTGAAAGCATTCGGCAAATGTTCACTCAATGGCAAGAAACCAGGGCTGGGATTTTCAAAAGACTGTGGGGTCAGTATCTGGTACAGGCAGGATTTGAAAATCGCAGTCCCGGAGATAGTCCATTAGAGGATCCTGAGGCACCTGGGAGACCTACATCTTCAAAGGGATGCCAGTGGATAGGGAATGGGGAATGTGATCATCGCCAATTAATGGCCCCTTAAGCTCCTTAATGAGTTTGTTAATGGGCCTGCCTGTTCCTGGGTGCAACTTTGAAATATACTTCCAGGGCGCCCGGACATTCTTGTACATGTCCCCACAGAGGTGCCAGGTTCACCGTGGGCCCTAAGTAGATTTCTTTGCAGTTGCCTTCAAAAAAGATCTGTGGGGCCAATAATCACCTCCAGGAGCACAGACCCTTATCTTGTTGTGCAAGGCCATTACCTGCCTCGTTCTGCCTCTATGGTCCTCCCAGGAGTTGCCTGCTGTAATCAGCAAGGCAGTGACAATCCCCAACATGGCTGCCTACTGTTTTTGCCACTGGCATCAGGCAGGCAGCTCCCACCTCCTGGAGTTGCTCAGTACCTTTAAAACTCGTGTCGTGAGAGCACCCCAGCCTGAGCACAGGGTTGGGACCTGGAATCCATCTGGGTGTCGGGTTCCCGAGCCCACAATGAAAATCCAGCACCTGAAAACACCAACCCTTTTGAAGGTGCAGGAAGGAAACATCAAAATCACTGCAGTAGAAAGGTATCACAGTGTCTTGTATGATTAGCATTGACAAGGACGGCAAATCAAAGCTGAATGACCTGAATGGAAAGGGTGACTATTGTGAAGGTGATAATGGGACACCCGCAATAAGGTTATGAAAGAAAGTCAAAAGGGAGGTTGAAAAAGTGTTAATGGAACCTCAAAGAAAAGCTGCTCTTATTTTACACTCAGAGAGAAGGCAGGCTCTTACACACATCCCCCTTCTAGATAGTTAAACATTCATATTTTATCTTGAATATCATACAATGCAGTTCTGTTAAATATCAACTGTGATATAGTGGCAGTGTTGAAATCTCATCTGAAGTCCTGAGCTCAGTTCTGGGCACAATACGCCAGGAAGGATACCCTGGCCCTGGAGGATTTTTAACTCAGATTCACTACAATGGTAACAGGGTCAGAGGATTAACTTTTGAGGATGGGTTGGGTAAACTTAGTTTGTATTCCCTGGAGATTAGAAGGTCGAGAGAGAGATTTAATCAAGGTCTTTCAAATTATAAAAGAATTTGATAAACTAGATAGATAGAAGAAATGTTATTTCCTGTACTGGGAGAATGCAAAACAAAAAGGCAGAATCTTCAAGTTGAGCCAGGCCATTGAGTAGTGAAATCAGGATCCACTTTTCACATGAGGGCAGTAGAAATCTCAAATTTCTCTTCCCAAAAGCCGTTGATGCTGGGCCAATTTAAGATTTAAAGACAGAGATCAACAGATTCGTATTGGCTGTCAAGGGACATGGGTCAAAGGCAGGCAAATGGAATTGATGTACAGATCAGGCAGAATCTAACCGAATGGCAGAACAGGCTCATGGGGCTATGTGGCTGACTCCTGTTCCCATGTAACATCACTTTCAGATACTTTAATGCACATACATAGATGATCATCCATCTACATCTTAGAAGGTTTTAGAAGGAGTTCAATATCAAGAGGTTCTTGAAAATACCCCTTTCAGGTGATACATCAATGAGTACCAGATATTCGTCACATTTTTTATGTGCTCTCACTGCACTGCACTAATGCCTTGGGTATGTCGGTCTAGGCTTCCTACGCTGCCTATCTTAATTTGGTTACTTTTCCAGGAAGTCTGATGACTCCCCACATGGAGATACACCAGCCATCCAGCTAACTGTTTGACCTTGGGGTACTTAACATAAATTGGAGGCTCCGTTCCCTGCTGAAAGGAGGATGGGTGTATAAGTGTGTGGAGGTTGACCGACTCTGCTCTGCCTGGAAAATGGCCTTCTTCTTGCTACATTTCTCAGGCATTGACCTTCAAATTCTGAACGATTCCACCCCTTCCTTTATTGCAGAATCAACGCATTCTTCAGAAACAGTGGCGGGTTCTTCATGCACAGCGGTTTGGAAGTGTTGCGCAAGGGATATTTTGTCTCTTTGTTCAACAGCCCCCAAATTTCCATCCATTAAAGTGGAACATCCCAGCAAGGGCTGGAATTTCCACACCACTGACAATAATGAATAAGTTGAATCTGTGTCACAGTGACAATTGCCTTGGTAATGTCACTGATAATTTACTGTCCATTGCTGTATTTGGCTGGGCCCAACTGCATCTAGACAGTGTGGGCTAGTGGTAATTGCCACAAGTGCTGTATTAGCATGGAGGAAACATACTGCCACAAAGGTGAAACATGCACTGATATTGCTGCATACAGGGTGATCCTATTGAAGATTATTTGTTGATTTAACCTTCACAACAACCCAAAAGTGAAAATCTGGAATTAGTTCCAAACCATGTCACAGGAAACATAGAAATTTACAGCACAGAAGGAGGCCATTCAGCCATTGTGTCTGTGTCAGCTGTAAAAATGCTACCAGTCTAATCCCAAAGCTTGGTCTTGTAGGTTATGGAACTTCAAATGCATATCCAAGTACTTTTTAAATGCCTTGAGGGTTCCTATTCCACTCTTTCAGGCAGTGAATGCCAAACCCCGACCAGCCTCTTGGTGAAAAACAATTACTCCTCAACTCCCCTCCTTCTAACAATTGCCTTATATTTGTGCCCCGGTCATTATCTCTTTGCTAAGAAAAATATTTCTTTCCTATTCCCTTTATCTCGACCCCTCATAATTTTACACACCTCAATGAGATCTCCCCTCAGCCTCCTCTGTTCTAAAGAAAACAACACCAGCCTGTCCAATCTTTCCTCATAGATAAAATTTTCCAGCCTTGGCAACATCCTTATAAGTCTCCTCTGAAATGTCTCTAGTGGGATCACATCCTTCCTGTAATGCACTGACAAGAACTGTATGCAGTACTTTGGCTGCGATCTACCTAGTGTTTTATTCAGTTCTGGAAAAATCTCCTTGTTCTTATATTGCAAGCCTCAGCCAATAGAGGAAACAATCCCATATGCTTTCCTAATCACCTTAGCTACAGATCCTGCTACCTTCAGGGATCTGTGAACTTGCACTCCAAGGTCCCTTTGCTCCTCTACGCTTCTCAGATTCCTACCAGTTATTGTATAATCCATTTTCTTAATTGTCCTCTCCATATGCATTACCTCATACTTCTTCAGACTAAACTCCATTTGCCACTTTTTTGCTCACCTAACTAGTCCATTGAGATCTCCCTGCAGGCCACAGCTTTTTTCCTCACTATCAACCACGCGAGTGATTTTTGAATCATCTGTAAACTACTTAATCATGTCCCGTACGTTGAAGTCTAAATCATTGGTGCATATCATGTACAGCTTGGGATCTAGCACTGAGCCCTATGGAATCCCACTAGAAACTGCTTTCCAGTCATAAAAATACCCACTGAGCATAACCCTCTGCTTTTTGTCAGTGAGCCAATTTTAGATCCAACTTGCCACTTTCTCTTGGATCCCATGGGCTCTTTTTCCTTGACCAGTCTGCCAGGTGGGAACTTGTCAAAAGCCTTACTAAAATCCATGGAGACTACAACAAAGCACTACCTTCATAACACCTCCTTGTTACCTCCACAACACAACCTCCCCTTACAAATCCATGCTGGCTATGCTTGAGTAATCTGTGCCTTTCTAAATGATGATTTATACAAGCCATCAGAATTTTTTCCAATTGTTTGTTCACTACCGAGGCTAAGCTGACTGGCTTGTAATTGCTCGCACTGTCCCTTTCTCCCTCTTTAAACAATGGTATAACATTAGCAGTCCTCCAGTGCTCCAGCACTATAACTGTAGCTAGAGGGAATTGAAAAATGATGGCCAAAGACTTCGCTATTTCCTCCTTTTAACAGCCTGGAGTACATTTCATCCGAGCCTGGTGATATATGTACTTTCAAAGATGGTAAACCCTTAATATTTCCTCTGTCACTATGCTTACACCACCCAGTATTTCACGCACCTGCTCCTTAACTACAATGTCTGCAATGGAGACTCACTGGAGGAAGGCCTTCTTACATGGTTGGACTTGAACTGAAAACAAGATTTGGCTTAAATTTGGATAATGGGCTCAACCGGACTTTATAAATTAAAAAAATCCAAAAGAAATAGGCTTTTTTGGAGCGTGGGACCCCTCTATCCTTTCAATCTCAAAACAGCAACAGTGAAGTTCCCCATTTACGTGCAAACGTGCACTGAACTCTCTTGTGGTGGCCAATTCTCATTGAAGAGCTACCCTAGGCTCAGAACATGTGCCTTATCCCAACTGACTGTGGTAAAGTGCCAGCTGTATACTTACATCAATAAATCATGGCCATTGTGATGGATTCTCCTATGCATGCCCACACTCAAGATGGCTCAGTACAGAGGCAGCATCATTTATTAGTAGCCATCAGCAGCATCCAGTTTGATGCGATTGACATTTTCCCTCAGGAGGTTGCTGAAGTTAACCTTTGTGTCCCTGAATGCACTCTGAGGGCAGAATTTTCCATTGTGGAGATGAAATCTGGTGGCGGGCAGGAAAGTCAGCATTATTCCCATTGGGTGGCAGGACAACTGAACACATGTGATCGTCCACTGCTCAGCAAATTAATTATGCATACGTGAGGAGTACATTGAATCTTGTGATGTGGTGGGCAGGAAGACGCCTGCTCCTCTTTCATCTCATGGGGTCAAAGGTCCTAGCGCCATATTTAAAAAACAGCCAGACAGACATTCACTCATTACTCCTCCAGAGTCCTTGCAGCCACAGCTCGTGCTGGAGAAGCTGGAAGATGTGAGCAACCACATTCCAGGACATATGAGGGCTCCTCTGGCATTGCCTTTCGCTCATCTCTAGATCAGAGTGTCACCGGCAATACACCCATGGTCAGGCCAATGCTCGCCACTGCAGTGGTCCATGTTCACCAGCATCTGGACCTTCTAGAGGTCCTGCTGCCCCTTACTACTCAGGCCCTTGCTCCTCCCAACCCTGTGCCAACCAGCGATGGACCCTCCTTTGCCTCATCTGAATGAGAATGGTTACCAAGGCAAGGTTGCCTGCAGGCTGCATTGTCAATGCCTCAGTGGATGTATGAACGAATTGAAGTGATACATTTAGTGAGCACGTCCTTTACAGGATTCCTTCCATCTTAGAGCCAGCTGGCAAATGCTAAACACTTCACGTGGCCTCCATCTAGACATGGCATCCCCACCTCACCTCTTTCAAGTAAAGGAAGCCTGGATGACAAGAGATGGGGGTTCCTCCTGTTCATACTTGTCTACATATGGAGACATTGTTCTTTGGCCAGGGTGACTACAGTTATGTTCTAGAAGCCTCCCTCTAACACTTTTCTGCTTGTCTCCACTGCCCTCGAGGCTCTATGGAGAGACCATTGCCTTGGCAGCATAGAAAGAATAACCACATGATCCTTTCTCAGCCATGACCATTCACCCGGGTTGATGGAGGTTTGGAGTGGCGAGTTGGCTGCCCTCCACCAGCCGTGTCCCTTGGGGGCATCCACCTCCCTCCCTTCATCCCTGCCTCTGACTGCAACCAATGGCAAATGGCACAGAATGAACGGCAGCTCCACACTTTGCCAGGATCTCAATGTTATGAGTCGGGAACAAACTTGCTGCTTTGTAGATTTCACCATAGGCAGGAGAACACAACTGAGCATCTTTGGCATTCAGTTATCTCATAATTATTAGGATGTCCCCTTATTTGGCCACTTGTGCTGACCTTGAACTCCACCAACCCAAAAAGACCCTCCTCCCACCTCAAGGAATCTCACAGACTGACCAACTGCGTGGTCAAGGTCAGTTTGGAAAAATTATGCATGTCGCCTTTTAAACTCACTCTGCCACCTTCTACCCTCCCCCTGTCACCCATCAACTTCTCCCCATCACCCTAGACCCACCCAATATCACCATTCCTCTCCCCTCTGTCACATTTGAACCTCACCCCCTTATCCTGGACCCTTTTATGATCCACCTTCCCTGTCTGAACTTTCGAAGCTCTTACTGGTGGGGAACTTAGTTTGGGGGGCAAACTTAATTCTGGCAAGGTGGCCTTTTAATTGGCATTCATGAGATGCTAATGAATCCGGGTGGGGTTTCTAACTTTGTTCATCGGGAAACTCAACCCGCCTTTAACCCACCATCGCAGTCGGGAGAACAAAATTCCAAATTAATTTTCCGCCGATGGGAAACTGACTTTTTCAATCACACCAAACTAAATGCCCCTGTCCTCCATGAATCCTGCCACTGGCAGGAGCAGGAAATTCTGTCCTGAGTCACTGCTATGCATTTGCTAAAGGAAGTATGTGCTCCTGGAAGCAGTCTTGAAGTTGCAAAGGTTGTGACTGACTGGTAGAACCAGCCAGCCAGTGAAGGCAGAGCCTTTAGAGAAGGATTTTTCCTCACTATAACAATTGAGGTTTAGACACTTGTCAATTGGAGGTTGGTTTCACACTGCATTACACCAGCAGCAATACCCTTGGTAAAACAGAATTATGCACAAAACACACAAAAAATTGGGTACTGCTGCAAAAAGAGACATTTGTGTTGAAGCTTTTCGTCTTGCACTCATCAGGACAGTTCTCAAGAAGATACCAATGTCAGGGGAAACAGCCTATTCATACTGCATGAGAAGAGGGTGCTGATTGGTTGGCAAATGGACTATGATTGGTAGAGGCGTTGTCAAGGATAATGCACCAGTTGATGGTGACTGACAGTTAACTGCCAAGCATTGTTTGAAATTTAAACCAGGAAATTTGACTCTGATTGGTTAAGACATTGCCCTGGGGAATGAACCAGTGAATGGCTGTCACTTATTTTGTTCAGCTCAACCAGGCACGATGTATGTACATGCTCTTTCTGTCTGCAAAGAACAGGGCCAAGTACATTAATATATGTAGCTTCCAGTACACACAAATACACCACACTGTAAGCCTAACTGCTGATCTTAAATTGGTTGTCAGCGTAATTCTTAGCACACTGAGGATTATTTAGCAAATGTTGTCCAATCATGGAATCAGATCTAATGTTGGACCCTGTGTTTTGAGCTTTGCAAGCGTGGGCTGGTTGGGTATGGTCCCTATTGGATAATTAGGTTAAAGAGTCCATTCTATTGAATTTTCCCAACATTTTAATTGTAATAAAGGAGATACTGCACGTTTATCAACGTCTCCCAGTCTCCCCTTTGTTCCCTCTTTTGTGCTTTTGAGTTGCGAGTTGGAAGCAGCCTGGAAGCACA
This sequence comes from Cetorhinus maximus, assembly GCF_964194155.1. Taxonomy (NCBI): domain Eukaryota; kingdom Metazoa; phylum Chordata; class Chondrichthyes; order Lamniformes; family Cetorhinidae; genus Cetorhinus; species Cetorhinus maximus. Next base: position 85,734,899 of record NC_135884.1, read on the forward strand.
TATTTTGAATTCCATGACATCACAGGTGGGGTGTGTTTGACAGGAAAGCCCAGATTTTCACAGAGTCAGAATGATTCCTGGGCCATTTAAACATGACAACTGGGCCCTGATTCCAGGATTCCTGCCTCCCCATTCCGGGCACCCTCAATTTTCCCTGGTTTGGATAAGGGTGCTGGTTGTGAGCTGTGAACCCACACCCTGCACTTCTGACCTGGCCAGCTCCATTGCAGGGGTAGGCATTGCCTAGGCCCCGAAATCTTCAAGAAGCTTGTCAAGATTCTCCATGACATGTGGTTCGTGGCCCTTAGGGGAGTCGTGGATCATAGTCTGGATCCAGGAACCTTTTGAAAGGTAAGTTCAGAAGGTCTGTCTTACCCTTCCAACCCCCCATGTCCCTTTCACGTCTCCCATGTCATGGTCCCTTATAGTCCCCATGCCAACTCAAGAGGACTGGTGTAAGAACTCTTTCAGTGGAACTCAATGGCCTCATTACACATCTTGACTGAAAGCCCATGCTCATAAAATGAACCTCTCAGCAGGAGGTTCTGTCTTGATAACTGGAGAGTACTGTTGACTTTGCTTGATTTACATCTTTGAGTGGGTATAATAAGTTGTTCTTTCTGTGACCCTTTTTGTCAATGTTTCAATGTTTATTTGCACAAGATTAAGAGGCATGAAGTTTTTGAAGCCTCTGTCATTGATACTTTGATGGCCTGTCTGACTGATACTTTTATAGGGTTGTAAAAGCAGTAGATTTTATTTCAAAAGAAGATTTGAGAATGAAGGCATTTTTTTCTGAGCAGTTCCACACATGCCATTGCTATTATATGGCTCATTGGTTCAAGACACAGTGCACGCTGGGTGAATGAGAATGGAAGGTCATGAGTTTATATAAGTTGGCATGGACAGTATGAGGGAGCCATGGGACGGTAATGGGGGGAGTGAGTTGGCAGGCATGGGGGGCTATAAAGAGCCATGGGGATAGTGATGAGTTGGCATGGAGGAATAGGTAGGACAGCGAGCGGGCAAGGGATGTGAGGGCTAGAGTGTCTAACAGGCTTTAATATAACTGGGAATCCCAGAGGACCAAGGCAGGCCTTCTAATCAACGCACCTCAGCCCTCAGCCATTCCCGTGGCTGCCTAAGTATCCCACACCCGCACCCTCCCCACTGCTCCCCTGCGCAGCGAAAATCACAACATTCAAGGGGCTTTCTACTGAGACGGATCCAGCAAGTAGGGAAATTTTCTGTCTTGAATTACCCACCTCAGTAGTGAAGACCCAACCAAAATGTCTGCTCATAGGTTGCCTCGAACTCACTATCCAAAGCATAAAACAGCCCATCAAAAAGGGGCCAGAGAAACATTAGTAAGGTACAGTTAGCTCATTTTATAATATTTAGATCTATAGGGTAATTCAGCAGAATGTCTTTTTCTTTTAAATACGAGCTAAATTCAATGGTAAATGCTAACAATAAAATAAAATGATTGATTTCCTATATTTTGCCACTAAAATGAAATTGTCAAACTTGAGTATTTATGAAATGCATAACAATGGGACTGTGAGGGCTTACTGAAATATTAGTATTTTTCAGCACAAAAAAAACCTCTGCAATGGATCTAAAATGATTTATATCACTGATGCTATGCTCTGTTCTCTAAAGTGGCATGATGTGGGTTGTGCTTCTGGCTTTACACGTACAGAGTTGCTGGTGTGCTCACTGGGAGGAGGAAGATAGGACAAAAGAGCACGCACGAGTCTATAAAGTGGTAGGATGTGGGTTGTGCTTCTGGCTTTACACGTATGGAGTTGCTGGTCTTTGTCACTGGGAGGAGGAAGATAGGACAAAAGAGCACGCATAAGTTGTCTTGACAATTATGTGCACAGTGAATGGCAGTCAGCCTGAGACTGCCAAAGGCCAAGGATGAGACTGCCCACGTTAACTTGTTCATCTCACATGTGAGCAAAACTGAACTCAGCAAACATTCATAAGCATTTAAGAGTTTTTTTTTTAAAAAGTTATTATTTCATGGCTTGTGGGCATCTCTGGCCTTGAACTGCTAACTAGGCCATTTCATAGGGCAGTTAACATTCAGCTACATTACTGTGGATCTAGAGCCACATGTAGGCCAGACAAGGATAGCAGATTACTTTCCCTAATGGGCATTAATGAACCAAATAAGTTTTAATCATAATCAATGCTAGTTTCACAACCACCATCACTGAGATTAGCTTTCAACTCCAGATTGTATTATTTGAACTCTACCAGCTGCTGTGGTGGGATTTGAACCCATAACTCCAGAGCACTAGCTTGGGCCTCTGGATTACAAGCCAAGTGACATTACCAGTACAGCACATCACACCCATACTTCCCATCGTGGATGAAATAGGCAGTGATGGACAAAATGGTTGCTTTGACGGGCATCAATACACACACACACACACACACACACATCATTCCCTTTTAACACCACAGGAGAAATACCAGTTTGCTGCACCAACAAGTAGACACAAAATACAATAGACATCAAAACCCAAGCTATCAGCTGCTTTGCTAAATTTCTGAACACCAGCTTACTCTCCAAGACTGGTCACAGAACTGTCACAGCTTGCTGGGATAGCTCATGCTGCACATGGCATTTAATCATGAGAAGTCTCCAGTGCAGTGATTTATTTTTTTAAAATAGAAGCAGACACCCTATTAAACCTTATTAAACAGTATCTTAATTTCCAGTTGGAAATAAAGACAGCTAGGTGGTTGTTATAGCAATGCTAGCTAAGCCTCCAATCTGCAGGACCGCAACGCATGCTATGAATATGTTGCTTACAAATTCCTGGCTTTTAGCAATACCAAATTAAGAAATATGTATATTGATTCAAGGTTGGCACAGTAAAATCTTCATCCTTAAAGGAGCAATGTTGCAGCTGAAATGTTGTTGGGTTGTAACTTGATAGCTGCTCTCTTGGAATACTCAAACATGTTGCAAGATTTGTTTGGATGTAATGTTATTATTGGGAGAATTATGCAGAGCTCTGCACATGTGTTCTCCACCCCTAATACAAATTTTCCCCTGTCATTTATGCACTATTGTACTACTGGAGTCACCAAGCACAGAAGCAGAGAGGGCCACTCAGCCCCTCAAGCACACTCATTCCCCAGATGCACTAATAGCTTTGATTGAAGCCAATGAGGCAGAAGATGGACAGTTTTACCCCAATCCCCAAGTATAACAAAGCAAAAGTCCAGAAGATTTATCTGTCCTCACAAGTCCACTGTAAAATTGTGATTCCTTTCCACCCATACACAGGAGTCACCAGGTCCCATGTGTCATTGCTTCATTTCATCTCCATCATTTTCCAGGCAATTAGTGAGACAAAGAGGGAGAGAGTGAGAAGGGGGGAGAGAGGAGGAGAGAGGATGAGAGAGGCATCAGATATAAAGAAACAGAGAGACAAAGAGAAAGTATAGGGTCAGGGAAGAAAGACAAACCTAAGGGATGGCTTTGTGAAAATAAACAAGGATAAAAACAGTTTTTGAATTTCATGGTTTTGGTTTTAACAGCGGGCTAGATTTTATGCTCCCCTGCCAGTCGGTTTGAAGGTGGGTGGGTGGGGGTCAAGTAAAATCCAGTGGTGCTAACCCACCAGCCCCCAGCCTGTCTGAACTTTTACAGAGGGCAGGGGAGGCGTTGGGCCCTTGGGCCTATTGAGGTCCTTGAGTGGTCAATTGATGGCCGCTTAAGGGCCTCATCCCATTGCCAGCAGCATTTTACCCGTGTCGGTGGTGATGGGGAGGCCCACGCCATACAGGAACACTAGTACCTTTAGCTGCATGGGCTGGTGATAGGCAAGCAGGGAGGACCACATTTGTGGCTTCCCTGGGCCCATCGGAAGCACCCTATCAGGCCACTTCCCTGACCTTTAACCAGTCCCTAGCCTCTTGATTCCAGCCCCTTAATGCCCTCGCTGAGACATCCGGCCCCGGACTTACCTGGGCCCCTCCATGTGGTGGGACTGCCTGTAGTCCCAGCAGTGGTCCCTGCTCCTGGCTGGCACTGCCGGCCAATCAGAGGCAGGATTTCCTCCTGGGTTAGGGGCGGGAGTCTTACAGTGAAGCAGTTAATGCTGCTCCTGGTGTTAAATTGTTGTGAGGCAGCCGTCAGGATAGTGGGGCGGGTTTCCCCCTGACTTTTAAACCAGTGAGGGGGAGGGGACAAGGATTGCGCTGCCTGTAAAATCTAGCCCATTATATCTACAAATGTTCTGTGAAATATTGATGATTGAATAGTTGGGGAAAATGTGGTAACATGAGGTTTCAATGTGGGAATCTGCTTAGGCCAAAAGCATCAGCTGTCCTGACACAGAGCCATACCTCAAGCCTGGCTTCAGAAGCTGCTAGTCCCAGAGAGAGGGATTGCTACAATAGGGCCACAGGAATCAAATTTAACTTGTCCCATGTTTGAGGCACTTCCTTGTCTGAAGCAATGTTAAGTGACTTGAGTTACCAATCTTTGCTACAAATGTAATCTGTTCAGTGAGAGGGAAGGAGTCTCATAACCTACCAGTGTCCAAGGATCAGTCTTCCTGGTCAGGGTTGTAAAGTGGAAGCTTTCCTTGATGATTCAATGAATAAATGCATAACATGATGAGATACTGTACTATACAGCTTTGGCAGCTCCCATGGGGTTATATGCCTCGATGTTGTGACTCAGTTGCCCTGAATGAGGAAAATGATGCCTCTGGCAATTAGTTTCAATGTTGCCTGGGTAGGGAATGGCAAAATTAGCTCGGGCTCCTGCATCTGCCAACTTCAGGAGAGCAGATAAGGAGGAAGGGAGAAGGTGTGGACATTAAGGGTCTGCCCACTGAAGTTAGCCACCATGATTGGGCTAGTTGGATAAATCTTCAGCTGGTACCAACAAGCTCACCAACCCAAACTGGGTGGCTCTCGGCTGACAGGTGGAGGCTAACACATAGAGGCAGAGGGTGTGTCCGTCTCGGAGAGGGGAGGAGGTGCTGGGAGGAACACTGGGGGCAGAGGGGGGCAAGGATGAGGAAGAGGAGGCAAAAATGGATAAAGTTCAACTCACCCTGCTCAAGTCTCACGTCCCGCCAGCTGATTGCAGAGTGGCACTGCAGACGATAGAGGTGTCGCCAGTCCAAAGTGTCCCGCCCTCCCGGCTGGAGGCGGATGCGTGGTGGGAAGCAGTCTGCGGGAAGAGAAAGATGAAGAAAATAAAGTAAATCTAACAAAAAAGCAAGGAAACTGGAACGCACATTAAACTGACCTCAAACATTGTTGAAGAAAGACCCATAAGCACCAGCCATACTGGAGACAGCCTTATATTGCCCTGTGATGTTGGAATGGGCCCCAAAGGCTGTTTTTACATGGCAGTGTGTAAGAGAGGGTTTCACAATAAATCCAACACTCGCACTAAAAGGCACAGGACTTTGAGAGGGCAGAAATCTCCACCTTGCACCTGGAAGAATAAATGTGGAACGTCCACTCCCAACATTCTCACTGTTGTCAACTCAACCCAGGAAAGAGATCAAGCTGGCCTTAGATCTCCATCGCAGTCTTTTGAACGGATGGATAATACTGCAGTGTCAACGATGGCTCAGTCAGCAGCACTCTCACCTCTAACTCTGAAGGTTGTGAGTTTAAGTCCCACTCCAGAGACATAAGCACATAATCCAGGCTGACACTTTTTAGTACTGTCAGAGGTGCCATCTTTTGAGTGAGGTGTTAAATTGAGTCCCTGTCTTCCCTCTCAGGTGGATGTAAAAGATCCCATTGCACTTTTTGAAGAAGAGTAAGGGAGTTCTCCATGGTGGCCTGGCCAATATTTATCCCTCAACTAACGTCACTATATAAAGGCAATTTACTTTTTTCTGTCTGGTTTGCCTTTTGGAAATTTCTAGAAGGACTAATCCAAAACTGGACTCATACACCTAGACACTCTCGCATATGGTTGTTTCCAAGTACAATGGCCTCACCTATCTTATTTCACTCTTCTCCACCACTTCTTCTGACGTACGGCAAAGCTGTAATGAATTTAATGAATGTAGAGCTGACCCAGCCTTTGCAGAGCTACTGAAACCTCTTTACAACTCTTTTATTGTTAGCTTAAAAAGAATGTGGGCAAGGGATGGGGGAACCCAAATACCCACGGTCCTTACAGCCCACCTGTTGAGTGTAGGTCCCCGGCAGATTATCAGGGAATTATGCAGGGTGGTACAGAGTCACCCGAATTTGAGGGGGTATCAGTGGGAGGGGGAGTGGATAACCAGACTGGGACGTTCCTCATGCCCAGCCTCCTGGTACAGCAGTGGTAGGTAAATCCAGTGAAAGGAGGTAGGAGAGCAGGTGCTGGGGCACATTGGGCATCCTGGGGTTCGAACCCTGGATGTTGGCCTTGATCTTTCAAGAAAGGTCAATCCAAAATGATTTTCTTTGGCCTGCATTTAGAGGGTCCAATGGGGAGCTCTGTGTGATGTTTTGTGGTGGTGGAGACAAATTTATTATTTGTAGCCTTTCACACCTCTATCCATCCCTCGCACCCCACTGCCCCCATCTCCTGCAAGCATCCACCAGGAACATGTAGAAGAGAAAATCTTCCTTTGACACCCCCTCAGCCTTCCATAACCAGTAGAGGTGGGGAAGATCAAGGCTTCATCATGCACATCTCAGCACTTAAAATGGGGTCTGATCTCCCTCCTCCCATGGTTTTCAGAGGCCATGGTTATTACATGCAAATAATTAAACAGACGATCATTTTGCACATTAATGAACTTTCTCAGCCGAGACAAGGGAAATAAACTGAATGTTATGAAAATTTAGAAGTAATTCCGTCAGCAATCTGACACCATCTGCAAGAAAGAGCTTATATGAAGCCTTGTCACACTGTCCGAACATCCAGAAGCGTCTCACAGCTAATGAATTCTTTAAAAGATGGAATCATTATCGTACTGCTGGCAAATTATGGCGGGCAATATATACACAGCAAGATCTCACAAACCAGACTGAGATAGATGACTAATTACATTTGTGTTATGATGGTTTTGGATTAGAGATGGATGTTAGCCAGGCTTCTTTGAGCACCCTTCTTCATAAATAGTTCCTAATGGTGTTGAAATACAGATGGGACCCCAAGGGTTAAATAAGAAAGGCATCAAGTACAAAAGCACAGATTCCATCAGTGTCTGAGGAGTTGCGAATGTGCTGAACATTGTGCAATCATCAACAAACATCCCCACTTCTGATCTTATGATGGAGGGAAGATCATTGATGAAACAACTTAAGATGGTTGGTTCTAGGGCACTACCCTGAGGAACTCCTGCAGTGATGTCCTGGGACTGAGATAATTGACCTCCAACAATCACAATCATCTTCCCTTGTGCTAGGTATGACTCCAACGAGCGGAGAGCTTTCCCCCTGATTCTCATTGACTTCAATTTTACCAGGATGTCACACTTGGTCAAATGTTGCCTTGGTGTTAAGGGCAGTCACTCCCACCTCACCTTTGGAATTCAGCTCTTTTGTCCATGTTTGGACCAAGGATGTAATGAGGTCTGGAGCTGAGTGATCCTGGCAAAACGCAAACTGAGCTTTGGTGAGTAGATTATTGCTGAGTAAGTGCTGTTTGATAACTCTGTCGACAACACCTTCCACTGCTTTCGAAAGGTTGTTGACGAAAACATTAAATCTTGCTTCTCTCTCTGCTAAAATTCTCCAATCTATGGACACATCCTGGTAAATCTCCTCTGTACCCTCTCCAGTATGATCACATCCTTCCTATAATGAGGTGACTTGAACTGTATGCAGTGCTTCTGCTGCATCCTAACTAGCGTTTATACAGTTCTAGCTTAACCTCCCAGCTCTTATATTATATGCCCGGGCTAATAAAGCCAAGTATCCCATAAGCTTCTAGACCACCTTATCTACCTGTTCAGCCAACTTCAGGGATCTGCGGACATGCACTCCAAGATCTGTCTGTTCATCTACACTTCTCAGTATCCTAGAATTTATTGTGTGATCCCTTGCCTTGTTAGCCTTCCCCAAATACATTATCTTACACTTTAGCAGATTGAACTTCCCATTTGCCACTGTTCTACCCACCTGACCAGCTCATTGAAGTCTTCCTACAGTCTACAGCTTTCTTCTTCATGACCAACCACATGCAAATATTTGTATCATCTGCAAACTTCTTAATCATATACCTTACATTCAAGTAGAAATCATTGCTATACACCACAAAAAACAAGGGACCCAATACTGAGTCTTGCAGAATTCTACTGGAAACATCCTTCCACTCACAAAATAATCCTGCCTCTGAGTGAATTCATGGACCCCTCCTCCTCCTGTTAGTTGTTTAATTGTCCAACAGCATTCACAGCTGGATATGGCAGAAGTGCAGATCTTTGACCAAATCCATTGCTTACAAGATCACTTGGCTCTGTCTATCCCCTGTTTAGCATTCAGGTAATCCTGGGTTGTCGCTTCATCAGGATAGCATCTCACTTTTAGTGCTGTTGGTCCTGTCGACATTTGTACACTCCTCATTGAACAGGGTGAAAACTCTGGCATTATGGTAATGAGATAGAGTGAAGGATATGCCAGGCTATGAGGTTCCAGATTGTGTTGTGATACAATTCTGCTGCTATTGATGGCCCACAGCACTTGGTGGATGCCAAGTTTTGAGCTGCTAGATCGGTTCTGAATCCATCCCATTTGGCATGTTGGTTGTAATGTTGGATAACACAATGGATAGTTTCCTCAGTGTCATGGTGACACTTTGTCTTCACAAGGTCTATAGAAAAGGTAGGTTGGTGGGGACAAGGTCAAGTAGGTTTTCCCCTTGTGTTGCTTTTCTCACCACCTGCCACAACTATGCTTTTCAGAATGTGGCTATGGCAGTCAATATTGGTGCTCCTGAGCAACTCTTGGTGATAGAGAGTGAAATCCCCCACCCAGAGCACCTTCTGTGCCCTTGGTACCCTCAGTACATCTTCCAAGTGATGATCAACATGGAAGAGTACTGATTCATCAGCTGAGAGAGGGTGGAAAGTGATAATCAGCAGGAGGTTTCCATGCCCATCTGTGGCATGTTGCCATGTAACTTCATGGGGTCCGGAGTCAATGTTGAGTACTCTCGGGCAACTGCCTCCCAAAAATATACCACACTGCCAACACCTCTGGTGGATCTGTCCTGCTGGTTGGAGGATGGTGATGGAAGTGTCCGGGACATTGACTGAGGAGTATAAGTATTACAATGCCAGGCTGTTGCTTGACTAGTCTAGCTCTCCAGATTTTGGCACAAGCCCCCAGATGTTAGTGAGGAGGACTTTCCAGGGCTGACTGGGTTGAGTGTGCCTTTGTGGTGATGAAGTTGATGGCAGTTGGCTATTTTGGCTTTGTTAATCCAGTAGGTACATGGTCACCATTACTGAGGTAAGATTTTTATTCCAGTTTTATTTAATTAACTGAAGTTTAATTTCCATCTGCCTAATGGGATTTGAACTCTGTCTCCATATCATTAGCTCAGGCCTCTGGATTATGAGTGCAGTAACATAACCACTATGCCACCATATCCAGTTTTGTGCTGATAAATTCTATGGAAAACTGCCAAGGGGTTTTCACATCCATCCAAACAGGCAACCAATGTCTTTGTTTAGTGCCTCACAAAAGACAATGCATCCAACTGTGCAGCACTCCCCTTGGGCGGCACTCAAGTATCAACCCAGATTATGTGCTCAAGTCTCCAGACCTCTGGTTCACAAGTGATGCTGCTACCAACGGAGGCAAACTAGAATCAAAAGGCTGCTTATAGGCTCATTGTAGCACAGATATTTGTGCCTTTTTCTGTTACATTCTTGAAGGCAATTTGACACTGGAGAGAAAGCCAGTGTGTTAAACAGGAGCCAGCTCAAATTCCCTCTCACTGGTCTCCTGTGGATAATGTTAAGTGATCCATGAAACAATCTTTGAACTGAGCCCAGAAATGGATCAAAACAAAAATTAAGCCAGATAAACTATGCCCAGTTGGCTGTTCCCAGCTGGAGCTGCAGTAAAAGAACCACAATTAACTGCTGCATCTCTGTGTGACCTGGGAGCATGGGCAAAAATCAGCCACGCATCCAGCTCCTGATCAAGGTCCTTCGCAACAAGGTTGGAACTTATTGGTGCAATAGTGTTGCCAACTCTCCAAGATCGCCCTGACGTTTTAGGAATGAAAGATTCATTTCCAAGACACGGCTGTGAGCAGCTGAGAGAGAAAAATCACCAGGGCATTCAAAAGTGGTGTTTTAAAAAAAAAATCATTGCAAACTTTTCTTATTTATAACAATATCAGACATGGGGGAAGAGGCTATTGGGCTGACAGTCAAGAATCATCAAATCAGGTAACAAAGAGTCTATTTGCTTTGTAATTGTTGTGTGAAGGCGATGCACTGCCAGGATGGACATGTTGAGCGACCAATAGTGGAAGTGTGGGGGTGTGGCAGTTGGAAGTCAGAGGTCGTGTGGTGAAGCCTCCAAGAATATGTCCAAACAGAGATAGCAACCTGACACAGAGGGGATCAGCTGAAGACAGGGTTGGTCAAGTCAGGACAGTCAAGAAACACTGGTCAGGTCCCTAAATGAAAAACAAGACTAGGTGAGGCATTGGAAGGGTTGATGTGGGAGTCGGGGGTGGGTGGAGTGGGGGTGGTGGGGGGGACCATGCACGGTGGTGATGTCAAGAGGGAACATTTACTTAAAAGCACTCCAACAAAGATAGGTGACCCGTTCAGGGGAGGAGTTTGAAGAACTGTGAAGCAAAAAGATAAATTTGATCAGTCTATCAGGAGAAAATCAAAGTGAAACCTGGAATCTTCTTGCACACACATTCTCTCACTGTCAGGGGATAATAGAGACAATAAAAGAAAAACAAATGATAAATCAACAAAGAAAGGACATGGACTTGCTTTGAAATGTCCTCCCTCATTCCAGTATTTATAGAATGCTTTCAAGTGCTACAGTCATTGAGCAGAGTTTAATTTTAAATAATGCTGTCAGACTCACACCGAACAGGGAACTGTAACTACCCTTAACACACTGATTCCATTCACCGCCAGGAATTCATCAACTGCTTCTCAGACTACCTCATTTTTCCTTTGATTTGGGTCCAAAATCCATCTCGCTTTTTGTTCCTTTGCCATCGTTCACCATTGCATTTTAACCTGCCCGAGCCATTGGAGCTTGTAAACAGGGCAAACCTTCCCAAGTGCTCAAACAGTTTTCAAGAGAAATAGTTTGACCAGAAATGAAAACAAGAGACAACAGGCACCTTGCCCCATCCATAAAATATAGTCCAGAATATTAAAAGAGGCGTTGCTGTGCTCGACAAGAGTTTAGTGCACACTGAGCTGAGTATTATGGGGCCTGTAAGATCGGGATAGGAGGCGGGGAGGGAAACAGTGAGGGAAGGGGGAAGGCAGCAGGGCAGAGTGCCTGTCACCTTTCCACTACCATGGCACCATGCTAGCAGTGGGAAAGGTGGGGAATAGCTCTTGACCCTCCCAGAGGCTAACTGTAGCACTTAAGTGGCCAATTAAGGATCATTTCCCTGCACCGCTAGCATTTTACCAGCGGTAGGTGGGCCCTCCGCTGAATGTGGAAACCGCCTGCTGAATTCTGGCTCCCTGCAGACTTGGGGGGCCCTCCTAATTGGGCAGTGGCGGCCCATAGAGAGACCACTCCCCCTGGCAACACCCTTGCCAAGCTGAAACTAACCACCAGATCAACTGATGGCACGGCTGAGACTGAAGAGTCCTCTGATTGGCTAGCAAGTCTTGGAGTTGGGCTCTTATCCTTTGAAGGATTATCTGGGCCAGGTCTCCCCAAATCTGCTGAGCTGGGGTTGCCCCTGGCTTTCTGGCCAGTCATCGGGGTCACTGGCCACCCAATAAATCCAGCCCACTATTTATTTTGAGGTTAGAGTGGGATATCGACGTCAGTGCCTGCCCATCGAATGTGATACACAGGCAATGGGCTGGGTGTCTGCTCCGCCCCACCTGACACTATCAGCAAGAAAGCAAATCCATTCTAGAATGCTCCTCAATATGAAGTAAATGGCCGAGCATTTAATGAGTCCAGGCATGCCGCTCACTGATTGGAGGGAGGGCCGGAAATCTGGCTGCTCCTAGCTGGGCAGGGCCACCAGGGGCCAATGGTGAGAAAGGATGGGGCTATGGAGGAACTGGCAGTAGGTGAGACCAATATTGCGGAGCCAGGAGGAGACCCCTTTCAGGACCACTGTTCAGCTCTTCTTGCACCCTGTATAATGGACAACTAAAATAGGATCTATTCAGAACAGGAGAAGGCCATTCAGCCTCTCTAGTCTATTCTGTTGTTTTGGCTGATTTGGACCTCAATTCCATTTACTCCCCCCTTTTCTCCATATCCCTTGATTCCCTTACACAACAAAACTCTAATTTAAAGTTTTCAGTTCCCCATAGCTTTTTAGGGAAGGGAGCTCCAGAGTTTCTGTGAAAAATGCCTTCTGATTTTCCTCCACATTGGAAGATTAACTTCCCTTGATTGCCCCGCCAGAGAAAATAATGTCCCTGTATGGAGTGTATTAAATCCTTTGCATGTTTTAAACACCTCGATTAGACCATTCATAACAGTCTAACGACGTTTCATAATGCTCAGCAAAAATTTATCCCAGTCAAAAAGAAGAACTCAATGAGAAGGATGAACCACCTGTGGTTAACAAAGGTGGTCAAGGAGAATATCCAATCAAAAATTAAGTTATAAAAAGCAGCAAAAACTAGTGGTAGGCCAGAGGATTAGGAATGTTTTAGGAACCAGCAGCAGAAGACTAAAAAGCTAATAAAGAGGAGGAAAATTGATTATGAAAGTAAATTGCAAGAAATATAAAAACAAACAGCAAGAGCTTTTATGGGTATGTAAAAAGAAAGAGAACAGCTAAAGTGAGTGTGGCCCTTGGAGGATGCGACTGGAGAATTGATAATGGGGAACAGGGAAATGGCACATAATTTAAACCAACATTTTGCATCAGTCTTCACGGTGGAGGACACTATAAACATCCCAAAGATATCAGATAAGCAGGGAGCTAATAGGAGGAAACATCTTGTAACAGTTTCTACCACGAGGGACAAAGTATTTGACAAACTAATGGGACTAAAGGCAGACAAGTCGCCAGGACCTGATGGCCTGCATCCAAGGGTTTTAAAGGAAGTGGCTGCAGAGATAGTGGAGGGATTAGTTGAAATATTCCAGAACTCACTGGATTCCGGGATGGTCCCAACGGATTGGAAAACCGCGAATGTGATGCCCCTGTTCAAGAAGGGAGGGAGGAGGAAAAAAGGCCAGTCAGCCTAACATGTCATTGGGAAAATGCTAGAGTCCATTATTAAGGAAGGAATAGCAGGACATTTAGAAAAGCTCAACACAATCAAAGAGTCAACAGGGTTTTGTGAAAGGGAAATCATGTTTGACAAATTTGCTAGAGTTCTTTGAGGATGTAACAAGCAGAGTTGATAAAGGGGAACCGGTAGATGTAGTGTATTTGGATTTCCAGAAGGCATTCGATAAGGTTATTGCACAAGATAGGAGCTCATGGTATTGGGGGTAATGTATTAGCATGGATTGAGGATTGGTTAACACACAGAAGACAGAAAGCTGGGATTAATAGGTCTTCTTCAGGTTGGAAAGACGTAACTAGTGGAGAGCCACAAGGATCAGTCCTAGGGCCTCAATTATTTACCATCTTTATTAATGACTTGGAGGAGGGGACAGAGTATAATGTATCCAAATTTACTGACGATACAAAAATAGGTGGGAGGGCATGTTGAGGTGAGGGCATAAGAAATCTGTAAGGGGATATAGACAGGTTGAGTGAGTGGACAAAAGCTTTGCAGATGGAGTTTAATGTAGGAAAGTGTGAGGCCATGCACTTTGGTAGGAAGAATCAAAAGGCAGACTATTATTTAAATGGAGAGACACTCCAAAAAAGTGCAGCACGGAGGGATCTGGGTGTTCTTGTGCATGAAACACAAAAAGTTAGCATGCAGGTGCAGCAAGTAATTAGGAAGGCAAATGGAATTTTGGCCCGTATTGCTAGGGGTTTGGAGTTAAAAAATAGGGAAGTCTTGTTACAACTGTACAGGGTGTTGGTGAGGCCGTACCTCATATTCTGTGTACAGTTTTGGTCCCTGTATTTAAGGAAGGATATATTGGCATTGGAGGCAGTTCAAAAGGGATTCACTGATTCCTGGGATGAAGGGGTTGACATATCAAGAATGGCTAAACAAGTTAGGCATTTATTTGTTAGCATTTAGAAGAACGAGGGATGATCTTATTGAAATGTACAAGATTCTGAGGGGGCTTGACAGGATAGATGTTGAGAAGATGTTTCTACTAGTGGGGGAATCTCAAACTAGGGGACGTAGTTACAGAATAAGGGGACACTCATTTAAAACTGAGATGTGAAGGAATTTCTTTTCTCAGAGAGTAGTGAGTGTCTGGAATTCTCTACCCCAGAGAGCTGTGGAGGCTAGATCACTGAAAGTATTTATAGAGGAGGTAGATAGATTTTTGAAATATTGGGGAGTTGAGCGCTATGAGAAGCTGGCACGAAAGAGGAGTTGAGGTCTGGGCAGATCAGCACATGATCTTGTTGAATAGTGGAGCAGGCTTGAGGGGCCGAATGGCCTACTCCTGCTCCTATTTCTTACGTTCTTATGTTCCTCAACGCTCTATACTTTAGAGAACATAAGCCAAGATCATGCATAAGTTAACCCTCCAAATCCTGGCATAATTCTGGTAAATCTGCTACAGTCACTCATTTCTATTTACATACATTTATAAGGTGCCCGTATGTTTTGGGTGGAAAAACTTGCCCCTGGGAAAATTTCAAGGTGTGCAAAAATGGTGCTAAGTTCCTTTCTCTGATTTTCATTTAGTTATCGTGCCACTCCCGTCATTTTCAACATATGCAATAGATGTGACAACAGCATGAGTGATGTCCTTGCATCTTACATTGGGCCACTGAAAAGTTATTTGCCAAACATTTTTATAATTCAGAGCAAAGTGAAACCAAAGGGTAGAGGGGAATAATTAGAAAGAGCCATTGAAAATCTTTGGAGAGTGAATGTTTACAGGCTGCAGGGGGGGATGGGAGAGCCTCACAGGCCCCATCACTAGGTCAGTGATACTGAGGCCAATTGAGGCACTCTGACCCCCATGCTGGGTCAAAGAAGTCAAATTCAGCATAGAGCTAGGAGCAATCCTGGGAACTTCTGGTGTGTATTTTTTTCCAATTTAACTATAATAGGCTGTTGACCAATATCTACTATAAGCCCACTGACTCCCACAGCTAACTTGATTAGATATTCTCCCACCCTGCTTCCTGCAAGGATTCTGTAGTGCTCAGTTGTTCTGTGTTTGATTATATCAGTCTATTTACTATTGATGTTCATGTGCTTCATTGGTTAAGCTTGGGTGTGGACTCAGAGAAAAATAAAGAAAGCTGTAGAAGGGACTGGAAGCCTGAGTTGTAAGCATGTAGACATTTTAAAGCACTGTGAATAAAATCTATTGCACACACAGAAACTAGTGTCATCTCTGAATAGATCTGAGATATGAAATATACAACAGCCTCTATTCCATTCTCCGTCTCCACCATATATGTTCTAACAATGTCATCTTCCTCAACCAAGGATTCCCCTCCATCACGGTTGAGTGGGATATTGACTGTGTCTGTCCCATTTCCCGCACTTATGCCCTCAGACCATAATTTCTGCCTCTATTTTGTTTCCTTGTCTTTGAATGTTTTGGTCTTAATCTTGTTTTTCCCTCCAGACAGCAGCTGTCCATGATTCTGCCATTCACATCTCATCTGGACACATCTTTTGTTTCTTTACTTGGCCCATCACCACTCCCTTTGGTTTTGCCCACCAGCTCCTTTATCATTTTTTATCTTTATTCTTTCATGGGATGTAAGCATCACTGGCAAAGCCAGCATTTGTTACCCATCCCCCATTGCCCTAAACTAGGCCATTTCAGAGGATAGTTAAGAGTCAACCACATTGTTGTGGGTCTGGAGTCACATGTAGGCCAGACCAGGCAAGAATGGCAGATTTCCTTCCCTAAAGGACATTAGTGAACCAGATGGGTTTTTACAACTATCAATGATAGTTGTCATGGTCACCACCACTGAGACAGGCTTTATATTCTAGATTAATTAATTGAATTGAATGCCACCAGTTGCTGTGGTAGGATGTCCCAGGGCATTAGCCTGGGCCTCTGGATTGCTAGCCCAACGGCACTACCACTAGACTACTGTCTCTCCCTACTTAATCTCTCCTAACTTTCACCCCATCACAGACATTCCCTTGTGTTCTTTTTCCACCCTCCCCCATTTGTCCTACTTAAAACCTGTTTCATTTCTAAATTGTCCCAGTTCTGTTGAAAGGTCACTGACATGAAACGTTAACTGTTTCTCTCTCCACAGGTGCTGCCTGACCTGCTGAGTATTTCCAGCATTTTCTGTTGTGACTTCAGGATGACTGCATGTTCCTTACGCTCCTTCTCAAATTCTACCTCACGCTCATCCTGCTACCTGTCATGAAGTGCAAGCTGCAGATGAAGCGACCATGGCCCATTTGATTCTAACGTCACTCCCTCTTCCTTTACACCAGCGCTCTCCTTCTGAATTTCTGCTTTCAGATATCCAACAGCTGTTGCTGGGCAGCCATGCAGCCTCAGGAGGAAGGGTGAGAGCTACACTAGACCTCTGATGAGGGAGCTCCATCACTTGATCTGACTCTCACAGCCACCAGCTCAGATACTGGCATTACGTGTAGAGGGAATAGAGTTGGGATAAGCACGTGGTGAGTCTCCCAGCTTGAGTGGCCTGCAACCTGAGAGAGGAGACAGTTTGTGTGCCAGCTCACTGTAGGGCAAGGTCACAGGCAGATTCTGCTGCAGAGGTCTCAGATGAGGATTTCGATAGGGCAGCATACAGGAAAACACTGGTGGTCATGCACGCTGAAACGCTTGGTACAATGGCAAACCTGTTAGACAGCCTCTTGTCACTCTCAAGGAGACCATCCTATCCACCACAGGAGTGCAGGCCAAGTCTAAAACCGAACTTGTGGACACACACGTGATGCAGCATCTGATGGTGGCTATCTCAGCTTCCACTGCAGCACAGGCAGAAACCACCCAACATGTCAGTGCTGCAGTGGATGCCCAGGCTGATCTCTGCTGGTTGCAATGCAGACTCAGACTGCTGCCATCATGGCTATGGATCCCAGTGATCAAAGGGGCTTGCAGACCATCACAGCAGCCCAGTAATATGCCCTCCAGCAAATTACAGGCTTGCTGAGGCTCTGCCAGGGGGAGTGTCAGTGGCTCCGTGGAGCAAGAGCATGCTGCCCTCCCTCAGGTTGACAGTATGCATGCTCCCATCACTGACACTCCCCCAAAGCCTTTCCGTTACCTTTCAGCCAGCCAGCCCAGACTGCTGCCTCCACTCCATGTTCCTGTCACGTTGCAGCCCAAGAGAGACTGCAGCTATAGCTCCCATTAGTGATCGCAGGATTTGTGCAGATAGCCTTCAAATTCCATTGAAGTCCTTTAAAACATCCAGCAGCACTTCCTCTGCGGGGTAAGGGTCAGTGTTGGGGTAACAGTCTGCCATCGGGACCTGGGGTAAGGGTCAGTGTTGGGGTTACAGTCTGCCATCTGGACCTGGGGTAAGGGTCAGTGTTGGGGTTACAGTCTGCCTTCTGGACCTGGGGTAAGGGTCAGTGTTGGGGTTACAGTCTGCCATCTGGACCTGGGGTAAGGGTCAGTGTTGGGGTTACAGTCTGCCTTCTGGACCTGGGGTAAGGGTCAGTGTTGGGGTTACAGTCTGCCTTCTGGGTTTGGGGTAAGGGTCAGTGTTGGGGTTACAGTCTGCCTTCTGGATCTGGGGTAAGGGTCAGTGTTAGGGTTTCAGTCTGTCTTCTGGGTCTGGGGTAAGGGTCAGTGTTGGGGTTACAGTCTGTCTTCTGGATCTGGGATAAGGGTCAGTGTTGGGGTTACAGCCTGCCTTCTGAGTCTGGGGTAAGGGTCAGTGTTGAGTTACAGTCTTCCTGATATCAGGAATTCTCTATCCAATTCCTTTCCCTCTTGGTGCCCTCAATCCATTCCAAACATCTTCAAAGCTCTTTAGCAAAATCCAAAGCAGCCTCTCTATTCCCCTTCTCTTTACTCACACTTATGACAATACCTATTTCAACCATTGTAAAGCACTCCAAGACAGGGTCCTGAGGGTGAGGCACGTTGTATGAATGGAAAACATTGTGTGTTTGGTAGCCTCACCTCCACCACCTAATCCAACCTCTTTGATGGTGGGAGCTTGCTGACAGCTCAATGGGCCTCCTGGTTTGAGGCACACATCAGCACATATATTTTTTAAAACCCGATGTTGTGTAGCATTTTGTAAACACCAACTAACTGATATATTAAATATTAACAGCACATTTGTACTGAGACAGAAAAGTCTTTTAAATTCATGGCAGTTTCTCAGGGGTTTGACAGCGCATGCATTATAAATTATTGAACAGAGAGTGTGTAAGCACTGAATACTTGGAGTGGGCACTGTAAATTTGGAGAATATGTCTTGCAACTCACTTCCAGTTGGATGCATAGATTGGTGATATCTGTCCAGAGGCAAAATCTTCCTGGTGGTGTGCACTGTCCCTCACTAACAGTAAGCCCCAGGGAAGGGAAGGAGGGAGGGGAGATTCACGGAGTGAAGGGAGAAACTTTTTAAAAATTCTTTCACGGGGCATGGGCATTGCTGCTAGGCCAGCACTTTTTTTGCTGAACCATAACTGCCCTTGAGAAGGTGGTGGTGAGCTGCCTTCTTGAACCACTGCAGTCCCATATGGTGTAGCACCCACAGTGCTGTTAGGAACAGAGTTCCAGCGACAGTGAAGGAATGGCAATATAATTCCAAGTCAGGATGGTGTGTGGCTTGGAGGAGCACATGCAGGTGGTGGTGTTCCCAAGCGCCTGCTGCCCTTACCCCACTAGGTGGTAGTTTTGGAAGTTGCTGTCAAAGGAGCCTTGGTGAGTTGCTGCAGTGCATCTTGTAGGTGGTGCACACTGCTGCCATTATGCATCGGTAGTGGAGGGGGTGAATGTTTAAGGTGGTGGATGGGGTGCCAATCAAGGGGGCTGCTTTGTCCTGGATGGCGTCAAACTTCTTGAGTGTTGTTGCTGCACTCATTCAGGCAAGTGCAGAGTATTCCATCACACTCCTGACTTGTAGATGATGGACAGGCTTTGGGGAGTCGGGAGGTGAGTTACACGTCACAGGATTCCTAGCCTCTGACCTGCTCTTGTAGCCACAGTATTTATATGACTGGCCCAGTTCAGTTTTGGGTCAATAGTAACCCCCAGGATGTTGATAGTGAGGGATTCAGTGGTGGGAATGCCACTGAATGTTAATGGGGGATGGTTGGATTCTCTCTTGTTGGAGACGGTCATTGCCTAGCACTTGTGGCATGTATGTTACTTGCTGCTTATCAGCCCAAGCCTGAAGGTTGTCCAGGTCTTGCTATAGGCACGGACTTCTTAAGTCGGGAATGGTGCTGAACATTGTGCAATCATCAGCGAACATCCCCACTTTTGACCTTATGATGGAGAGAAGGTCATTGGTGAGGCAGCTGAAGATAGTTGGGCCTAGTACACTACCCTGAGGAACTCCTGCAGTAATGTCTGGGACTGAGATAACTGACCTCCAACAATCACAACCATCTTCCTTTGTGCCCGATATGACTCCAACCAGTGGAGAGTTTTTCCCCTGATTCCCAATGACTCCAGTTTTGCTGGGGCTCCTTGATACCACACTCTGTCAAATACTGCCTTGATGTCAGTTGATGCCATCTCTCTGAAAGGCATTGAGTCATTCCTGTGAAAAATGCCCGGGCTCCCATCTGGCTTCCAGAATGGCACTTTAGCCGCCGTTGTTCATAAAAGTGAGATATGCAGTCTGATTTTAACTCTGCAAGTGGCCATCATTTGATGCCCACGTAAAATTGGTTCTCAGCAGGAGTCACTGGAAAGTGAACAGGAGCAGGGCAGGTTTCCCCCCTTCCCTCCAACATTTTTAGCTTTAGTGGTCAGATTGTTGTCAACAGATCAGTCATTCTAATGTGGGGCCTTCCTGGTCTCCATGGCTCTGATTTCCTTCCCTGGAGGACATTGAAGAAGATGGGCTTTTATGACAATCAAAGATAGTTTCATGGTCACCACTACTTTATAATTCCAGATTTATTAATTGAATTTAAATTCCACCAGCTGCCATGATAGAGCATTAGCCTAGGCCTCTGGTTTACTAGTCCAGTAACATTACCACTATGCCACTGTCCCCCACTAAACTTGCATTTATTAACACCTTCAACATAATAAAATGTCCCCAGGTGATTCACTGGAGTGAATTGGAACTGATATAAGAAGCTGCAGATCAGGCCAGATGATCAAAAACGTGGTCAAAGAGACAGGTTTTTAGGGATCATCTTAAAGGAGGAAAGTGAGGTAGAGATATGGAGAAGCTTAGTGAGGGAATTCCAGAGCTTAGGGCCAAGGTAGCTGAAGGCATGGCTCACAATGGTGGAGCGATTAATATTGAGAATGCTCAATTGGGCAGAATTTGCAGAGGGCAGGGATTGAGGTGGGGAGGGGTTTGTAGGGCTGAAAGAGATTACAGAGTTAGGGAAGGGCGAGGCCATGGATTAATTTGAAAACAAGGGTGAGACTGTTAAAATCTAGGCATTGCTTAACCGGGAGTCAATGTAGGTCAGTAAACACAGAGAGATAGTTGAATGGGACTTGGCGCGAGTTAAAACATGGGCAACAGGGTTTCGGATGACCTCAAGTTTATGGGGGGTGGTGGTAGAACGTGGGAAACTGGCCAGGAGTCCATTGTAACAAACAAATCTAGAGGTAACAAAGGTGTAGATGACGGTTTCAGCAGCAAATGAACTGGACCAGGAGTGAAATCGGGCAATGTTATGGAAATAGGTAGCCTTGGTCATACATTTATGGATTTGGATCCCTCAGCATCTGCCTAATGCTCTATATTTATCTTACCATCAATCAATTTATGTGCCTGTCATTATTTACATGAATTTTGTAAATATTTCACCACACAATTTCTATTATATATAAAAAAAACTATTATTTTTTGGCACTCAAGAAGTGGGTTTTGTGGGATGGAGTGAGGGTGACTCCTAAAATAAAATGGCACAATTTGTCCTGCTCCATGTAAATGTATACACAATCAGCACTGAAAATGCTCCTTATTTATTAATTCTTTCTGCAATATTTTTATTTCCCCATTTAAGAATGAGCATATATGCAACACTCTTGCACAAACTCTTTAGGCCTGAATTTTACCTTTGGTGGGCATACGCGATCGACGGGCCCGGAAGCGGCCAGGAAATGGGCCCCCAACTGTGATTGGTGATTGGTTTCTGACTGTGATTTCACGCTGGCTGGCCAACTAACGGCCAGCCGGCATTAAATACACACTGAAAAGCTCAGCACTGCTGGGATGGGGGCAGGAAGGGGGGGGGGGGGGGTGGGCGATGACGTCACTGCGGGTGCAGGGGAGCGCTGCGAGAGAGCTCGCTGAAGGCATACCGCTGCCTCGGGGAGCTGCAGACCTTCAAATGGTTAAATAAAGGTTCAAAAAGCTGGAAAAATGTCCATGCATCACAATCAAGCACCTGAAAATATACCCCATAAAAATTCTGTCCACAGCTATTTATTTTTGTTTTGTTTCACGACGGAGATCTCATTCCACCCTTGGATGAGGTTTGATGAAAAACATAAAGACTGCCTGGCCGATTCGCCCGTCCGCCAACCATAAGGTTGGATAGGCCATGAAAAATTGGAGTCAATTGCACCGTTAATGGGCTCAATTGCCCTCTTAATTGACGGAGGGTGCACTTCTGACTTGCGCGCACCCACCGAGCAAAATATCTCGCAAGTGCACGATGACGTCGGGGCTTCGCCCGATTTTATGCTCAATCGGGTCGGTCACCTGCCTGTCCGTGGGATGTAAAATTTTGTCCTTAAATCCTAGTCTCCTGGTTCTTGGGCCATCAGCTTTTCTTTGTCTACCTTACCAAAACCTGTCATAATCTTGTACAACTCCATCAAAGTTCCCCTCAGTCTCATTTGCTCCAAGGAAAACAACTTCATATTCTCCAATCAAACCTTGTAGCTAAAATCCCTCATCCCAGGATCCAGTCTGGTCAATTTTCTCTGCAGTCTCTCAGGCCTCATAACACCCTTCCTAAAGTGTGGTGACCAGAACTGGACAAAATACTTTAGTTGTGGCCTAACCAGAGTTTGATAAAGGTTCAGCAGAACTGTCTTGCTTTTGTACCCATTACCACTATTTATGAAGCCCAAGATCCCATTTGTTTGGCTAGCCACTTTCTCAATATGTCCTGCCATCTTCAAAGATCGATGCACATGAACCCCCAGGTCCCTCTGTTCCTGCACTCTTTAGATTGTGCCATTTAGTTTATATTGCCTTTTCCTATTCCTTCTTCCAAAATGCATCACCTCACACTTCTCAGCATTAAATTCCATCTGCCACTTGTCTGCCCATTCTGCTAGCCATCTATGTCGTGTTGCAGAAGATGGTATCACCTTCACTGTTTGCCACATATCCAAATTAGCAAATTTTGAAATTTTACTCCATATTCCAATATCCATGTGATTTATCATAAAAGGCAGTGGTCCGACTACCAACCCTTGGGGAACTCCACTGTCTACCCTCTTCCAGTCTGAAAAACAACCAGTTATCCTGACTCACTTTTCTGTCCTTAAGCCAACCTTTTTCTAAGCTGACTCGACCCTCCTATTTCATGAGCCTCAGTTTTGTTAACCAGCCTTTTATGTGGCACTTTGTCAAATGCATATTTTTAAAAATTCATGCGATGTGGGCTTCACTGGCTAGGCCAGCATTTGTTGCCCATCCTCAGAGGACAGTTAAGAATCAACCAGTCAACCACATTGCTGTGGGTCTGGAGTCACATGTAGGCCAGGCCTGACCAGGTAAGGACAGCAGATTTCCTTCCCTAAAGGACATTAGTGAACCAGATAAGTTTTACCACAATCGACAATGGTTTCATGGTCATCATTAGACTTTTAATTCCAGATTTTTATTGAATTCAAATTCCACCATATGCCGTGGCAGCATTCAAACTCAGGTTCCCAGAGCATTACCCTAGGTCTCTGGATTACTAGACCACTGACAATACCATAGCCTCTCTAAACAACAATTGCATTCTCTTCATCAACCTTCCCTGTTACTTCATCAAAAATTCCAATAGATTAATCAAACACGATCTGTCTTTTACAAATCTATGCTGACACTCCTTAATTAACTCACCAAGCGTCACAGACTCATTCCCAACATGGGTCAGCTCCATGGGCACCCAGCACCCGTAGAACTTTCCCAGCAGGAGTCTGGCCCAAGGGCACCCAGCACCCACAGACCTTTCCCAGCAGGAGTATGGTCCAAGAGTGTCCAAGACCGATAAAACTTTCCCAGCAGGAGTCTGGCCCAAGGGCACCCAGCACCCATAGAACTTTCCCAGCAGGAACCTGGTCCAAGAGTATCCAGCACCCATAGACCTTTCCCAGCAGGAGTCTGGCCCAAGGGCACCCAGCACCCATAGAACTTTCCCAGCAGGAGTCTGGTCCAAGCGTATCCAGCACCCATAGACCTTTCCCAGCAGGAACCTGGTCCAAGAGTATCCAGCACCCATAGACCTTTCCCAGATGGAGTCTGGTCCAAGAGTATCCAGCACCCTTCAACTTTTCCTATTAAGAGACAGCTACGTGAGAACCTAGCACCCATAGAACCATTCCCAATGGGAGTCAGATCCATGGGCACTCAGCACCCTTGGACCTTTCCCAGCTGGAGGTTGCTCCGAGCACACTGGGCACCCATAGAACCATTCTCGTCAGGAGTCAGATCCTTTCAGAGTGTGAGGAGTAAAATGCAGGGGTAATATTTTTGTCAAACTGAGACACAAATATTGCAATAAAAATGTCAATGTTGACAAGAACATCAAAATCAGTTGATTTGTCAATAATCTCAATTGAAGGGAAAATAAAAAATCTCTTTATTTTAATCTCCTAAATATTTCAATTTGTTGCACAGCACCTCCTCTACCTTAATGCTGCTTGATGTCTTGGCAACCAGGACGCTGTTCTTTTCCCCCTTTCCCAGGGCCGTAGATTGATTCAAACTCATTATCATTTGGTAGCTAGCCAACTATCACATTTCCTGGAAATTCTCCCTCAACCAGTCAGTTTTCAAACGCTCTCTCAATCAATGTGAAAGTACTGGATATTCATGTACAGCATGTAATCAGGCCACTCAACCTGCAGGCTGTCACTTTAAATGGACAATCTTTTGTAAGTGTTGTAAATATCCCCTATTTATATGGTTTGGAACAGGTCCAGAGTAAATGAAAGTTGCATGGGGAGAGGTGTGTCACATGTTGTGATGTGTGAAGCTTTTGTGAAAGAGGATGAAAGAGGACAAAACAGATCTTTCCAATATATTTTTCCTCTCCAGGTTGCAGATAAAAGGGACAGTTTTTTTTTCTCCCCTCCTCTTAATAGCACCTAAAGAAAATATGCATTGTAAAGAAAGAAAGGGTGAAAGTCCTTTCCTCCCGAGAAGCACTGCACCCAAATTTATTTTTTGTTTGCTATCTGTACCCGACGGCCTAGGAACATAGGAGCAGGAGTTGGCCATTCAGCTACTTGAGTTCGCTCCGCCATTCAACTAGATCATGGCTGATTGTCTAACTCAATGCCATTTTTCTGTGCTATCCCCATATCCCTTGATGTCATTAGTATCTAGATCTATCAATTTCAGTCTTGAACTCTGTCATGATACTCAAAACTGAGCTTCCACAGCTCTCTGAAACAGAGAATTCCAAAGATTCACTACCCTCTGAGTGAAGAAATTCCTCCTCATCTCAGTCCTAAATGGCCTGCCCCTTATTCCGAGACTGTGTCCGCTCGTTCTAGACTCCCCCAGCCAGGGGAAACATCCTTTCTGCATCTACCCTGTCGAGCCCCTGAATGATTTTGTAAGTTTAAATGAGATCACCTCTCATTCTTCAGAACTCAAGAGAAGTCATGCCCAGTCTCCTCAATCTCTCTTCATAGGACAATCCCGCTGCCCCAGGAATCAGTCTGGTGAACCTCTGCTGCATTCTCTACAGCAAGTATATCCCATCTTAGGTAAGGGGTCCAAAACTGTACTCAATACTCCAGGTGTGGTCTAACCAAGGTTCTATACAATTGAAGCAAGACATCTTTACTCCTGTACTCAAATCCTCTTGAGATAAAGGCCAACATACCATTTGCCTTTTTAATTGCTTGCTGCACCTGCATGTCAAGCTTTCAGTGATCTATGAACAAGGACACCCAGGGCCCTTTGGGCATCTAAAGTTCCCGATCTCTCACCATTTAAGAATTACTTGGCACTTCCATTCCTCCTACTAAACTGTATAATCTCACACTTTTCCACGTTATATTCCACTTGCCATGTTCTTTCCCACTCACTGGCTATTGAGATCAGCGAGCGGGGGGGGGGGGGCGGGTGGGGCCCGCTTGCCGACACGTAAAATGACGTGGGATGATGTTGGGTGGAACTCCCGACGTCACCCCGCGTCATTTCAATTTTCAGGTCGGCGGGGGCGCAGCCGAATCAGCTGTGCAACCGCCAACCTGTCAACAGCCTATTGAGGCGATTTAAAAACTAATTGAAGTAATTAATGGACCTCCCTGTCCAACCTTAAGGTTGGCGGGCAGGCTGGGAGCCCTGGCGGGCTTCAGAAAAAGCATGAAATCTCATCCATGGACGGAATGAGGTTTCATCAGAGTTCTTAAAAATTTAATAAAAGTTTGATTGGAAATGAGAACATGTCCCAACTCATGCGACAGTGTCACACGAGGGGACATGTCAGGGAAATGTTATTTTTGTACATTGACCATTTTTAAATTTGGCGCCAATCTCCCTGAGGCTGCACTTAGCCTCAGGGAGATGAGTGCGCCCTTATGCGTGCATGCATGAAAGAGCGCACTCTTGGCTGAGGGAGTCCCCCTCCCTCTCCTGCATGGGGAGCGCATAGTGTTTCCTGGCAGACGTCATGCTGGGCAGGCCTGAATTGGCCCGCCCATGTAAAATGGCGGCGCCCCCCCCCCCGCACCCCCCCCAACCCCGATCGGGGGCGCTGATCGGAAACGCGCCTGCATGCGCCCGCTCCTGCAATTGCCCCTGAAGGGGGGAAAATTCTTCCCACTAACTCTGTCCAAATCCCGTTAAGCATCTTTGCATCATCCTCACAACACACATTCCCTTTGCTCTATCTATCTTTGTTTACTAACCTCCTACATTATTGAAAGCCTTCTGAAAATCCAAATACGCCACATCCATTGGTTCCCCCTTACCTATTCTGCTAGTTACATCCTCAAAAATTTCCAACAGGTTTGTCAAACGTGATGTCCCTTTCACAAATCCATGTTGACCTTGTCCAATCCTAGCATTATTTTCTAAGTGTCCAGTTATCACATCCTTAGTAATAGATTTTAGCATTTCTCCTACTATTCATGTTAGGCTTACAGGTGTGTAGTTCCCCATTTTCTCTCTCCCTTCTTTCTTAAACAGTGGGGCTACATTTTCCACCTTCCAACCTGTAGGCACCATTCCAGAATCTATAGAATTTCAAAAGATGACCACCAATGCATCCACTATCACCATAACCACCTCTTTCAACACTTTGGGATGGGTCCTGGGGATTTATCAGCTTTCAGTCCCATTAATTTCTCCAGTACTACTTTTTTCTAATACCAATTTCTTTCAGTCCCCCATTCCCGCTCAGCCCTGGGTTCTCTATTATTTCTGGGAGGTTTTTTGTATCTTCCTCCCTGAGGACAGACACAAAGTAATTACTTATCTTCTTTGCCAATTCCATATCCCCCATTATAAATTTTCCTGGCTCTGCCTGTAATGGACCCACATTTGCCTTTGTAAATCTTTTCTTTTTCACATACCTGTAGAAGCTTTTACAGTCCATTTTTGTGTTTCTTTCTAGTTTACACTTATATTCTATTTTCCCTTTCTTTATCAGTTTCTTGGTGCTCTTTTGTTGAATTCTAAAATGCTCCCAATCCTCAGGTTTATTAATTTTTGACAACTTTAAAAGCGTCTTCCTTTGATCTCATACAATCTTTAACTTCCTTTGTTAGTCGCGGTTGACTGACTTTTCCCATTGAGTTTTTGTGCCTTAAAGGAATGTATATTTGTTGTAAACCATATAAGATTTCTTTAAATACTAGCCATTGCCTGTGATATCTTTCAATGTACTTTCCCAATCTACTACAGCTAACTTGCCCCTCTTACCTTCATAGTTTCCTTTGTTTAGATTTAAGACACTAGTTTCGGATTGAACGGCATCATTTCCTATCTTAATATAAAATTCCAGCATATTATGGTTACTCTTCCCTAAAGGTTCTTTTACAACAAGATTTTTAATTATTCCTTTCTCATTGATCTAAAATAGCCTGTTCCCTGGTTGGTTCTGCAACATACAGCTCTAGAAAACCATCTTATACATATTCCAGGAATTTGTCCTCCACAGCAAGTGTTCATTAGATTTACCTAGTCTATGTGTAGCTTGAAGTCACCTATGATTACTATATTACCTTTGTTACATTCACCTCTAATTTCCTGATTTATACCATGCCCTACATCACCACTACTGTTTGGTGGTCTATAAACAATTCCTACCAATGTTTGCTGCCCCTTGCTCTTTTTTAGCTCCATCCAAACAGATTCTACATCTTGTTCTTCCACTCAAGATCCTCTCCTACTTATGTACTGATCTCATCCCTTATTATCAGCGTTACCCCACCTCTTTTCCTTTTTGCCTGCCTTCCTAAGTGTTGAATATCCTTGAATATTCAGTTCCCAGCCTTGATAACCCAGCAGACATGTCTCCGTAATGGCAATTAGATCATACCTTTTTACTTCCATTTGTGCCATCAATTAACCTACCTTGTTGCGAATGCTGTGTGCATTCAGATAGAGTGCCTTTAATTCTGCCTTTTTAACATTATTCTGTATTTTGATTCTATTTGATGCTGGCATTTGTTTCTGCCGCCTTCCACTTTCTTTTTCTACTTCTCTACTTCCCTTTACCAGTTTTGTGTTTCACCTAACAAAATTCCCTTTCAGGTTCCCATCCCCCTGACAAACAAGTTTAAACTCTCCCGGACAGCATTAGAAAATCTACCCATGGGGATATCAGTCCTGGTTCTTGTCACACTTCTCAGAGGAGCCATCGCCCTTACTAGTATCCAAAATGGAAAGCCAGTTACTAAGCAAGATAGACTCAAAGGACTCCTGCACAACCTGCCTGGTACTCCTAGGCTGTCTGGCCATCAGCTATTCCTTCTCTGCCTGCATGTTCCTAACCTATGGTGCAATTATATTTTTAAATGTGCTATCCATGTAGTTCTCAGCTTTGCGGATGCACCACAGTGACTCCAACCGTTGCTCAAGTTCCCAAACCCAGAATTCAAGTTTCTACAGCTGGTGACTCTTCCTGCACATGTGTTTATCTAGGCCATGTGAAGGGTCCTTAACTCCCCACATGCCACAGGATGCACATTCCATGCAGCCAAACTGCCCTGCCAAACCTTAAGCTTACTTTGGGATTATTTACTAAAAACTGAAGACTGGAAAGTAGAAGTAGACTCACCCTTACTCACCAATTAACTCCTTCTCCTATAAGGTACCTATAAGGTAGGTAGTTAAGGGTCATGTAAAAATTAACTTAAGGCTTAAATTTCCTGGCCCCATGCAGGCGGGTTTGGAGGATAGAGGTCGAAGAAGCAAAGGGAGATGGAAGAAGTCCAGTGATCTCTAGACCAGTTAGCTTAATGTTGGTGGTAGCAAAGCTAATGGAATTCTTACTCAAAAGATGCAAGAGAAACATCTGGGCGGGCACGTGCCTGACCTGAACGAGTGTAAAATGATGCGTGATGACGTTGGGTGAGTGTCCCGACGTCATCATGTACTCGCGCAATATTTCGGTCGGTGGGTGCGCTCAGGAGCTGGCAGCATGCCCGCTGACAATTAACAGGCCTATTAAGGCTATTAAAGATCTAATTGAATTAAATTTTTTGCTGCCGTCTAAAATTATGGTGGAAAGGCCAAGCAGCCTTTGGGTTTTTTAGGAAACCTCATCCACGGGCGGGATGAGGTTTCCAAAAGCAATTAAAAATTAAATAAAATTTTTAATATTTCATTCATAACATGGCCCTGCTCATGTGACAGAGTCATATGAGGGGACATGTTTTTTAACACTTTAAAATTCTTTATTCCTAATTTTCAAAAATCTTCATCTCTCTAAGGCAGCTCTGTGCCTCAGGGAGCTTTTCCTGCGTGCACCCACGCGCATGCGCAAACTTGCGCGCTTGCCATCCCCCCTCCACCACACAGGCAATGCTGATTGCTGCAGTGCGTGTTTCACGCTGGGTGGGCCTTAATTGGCTCACCAGCACGAAATCGCGGTTGGGCCCCGATCGCGGGCGGCGGTCGACTTCCCGGCCGTTCTTGCTCGCCCCCACTGAGCCCACCCAACGGGGGCAAAATTCTGCTCCCAGAAACTAAATGTTGAATAAAAAATAATCAGCATGTATTCCAGAAGCTATGGTCATGTTTGAACCAATCTTATTGAATTATTTGTAGAAAGGTTAAATAAGGGGAATACAAAGTTGTAATATATTTTGATTTTCAAAAAGCCTTGAGAAGGTGAACATGTCAAGTCAGGCCAAAGGTAACAGAATGGATAGCAAGCTGCATGGCCACCATGCAGAAAACAGAGAGTAGGGATCAAAGATAGCTACTCAGATTGGCACAATACACGTAGTATTCCACAGGGATGGGCGTGGGACAGCTGTTCACCATTAAGATATGTGCCTTGGGCTCTTGGGTCAGAAATACAATTTCAAAATTTGTCAATGACACTGAATTGAGGGGTGCAGTTAATAAGGAGGACTGCAATTAAATGCAGGGAGACATTAATAAATTTGCTGAATGTGTTTGTAATTGGCAAATAAACTTCAATATAGATCTATGTGAGATGGCACATTTTGGTAGGAAGAATGAGGACACCGCACACTTCTTGAAAAATAAGGTTGAGATTTTAACCCACTTAAGACTCAACTAGTTGCACAGAGTTAAACTTGGGCCCAAAGTGTCTAAATGGGGTAGAGGAGCAATGGGATCTGATCAATAAAAGTAGCAACATAGGTTAATAAGGTCATAAAATAAGCAAACAGAGCACTGGGGTTTATTTCTAGAAGGGTAAAAGTGAAATTCTGAGAAATTACGTTAATCTGATATAAAAGGTTGAAGAGTGACCTGATAGATGCCTTTAAGAATATGAAAAGGTTTGATAGATTAGAGAGTGAAGTGCTTTCTACTTGCAGGTGAGACCAGAAGTAGTGTCATATATATAAAATAGACACTAATAAATCCAATAAGGAATTCAGAAGACACATCTTACCCAGTGAGTGAATAGACTGTAAACTCGTTACCACAAGGAGTAGTTGAGGCATAGGTACATTTAAAGTAAGGCTATGTAAGTGCATGAGAGAGAAAGGAATACAAGAATATGCTGACAGGATGGGATGATGTAGGAGAAGAGGATCTAATTTTTTTGAGTCGCAAATGGTGCTGAACACTGTGCAATCATCAGCGAACATCCCCATTTCTGACCTTATGATGGAAGGAAGGTCATTGATGAAGCAGCTGAAGATGGTTGGGCCTAGGTCACTACCCTGAGGAACTCCTGCAGTAATGTCCTGGAACTGAGATGATTGACCTCCAACAACCACAACCATTTTCCTTTGTGCTAGGTATGACATCAACCAGCGGAGAGTTTTCCCCCTGACTCCCATTTACTCCAATTTTTATCGGGCTCCTTGATGCCAGACTTGGTCAAATGCTGCCTTAATGTAAAGGGTAATCACTCACAACTCACCTTGGGATTTCAGTTCGTTTGTCCATGTTTGAACCTGTAATGAGGTCAGGAGCTGAGTGGCTCTGGTGGGACCCAAACTGAGCGTCAGTGAGTACGTTATTCCTAAACAAGTGCCGCTTAATAGCACTGTTGATGACACCATCCATTACTTTACTGATGATCGAGACTAGACTGATGGGGCAGTGATTGGCTGGGTTGGATTTGTCTTGCATTTTGTGGACAGGACATACGTGGGCAATTTTCCACACTGCCGGGTAGATGCCAGTGTTGTGTCTATACTGGAACAGCTTGGCTAGGGGCGCGGCAAGTTCTGGAGCACAAGTCTTCATTACTATTGCCAGAATATTGTCAGACCATAGCCTTTGCAGTATATGGAATATAAACACAGACAGTTCTAAAATAATATTTCCCACTTTGTTTTTGTTCATTGTTTATTTTTTAGTTGACAGCTTAAAGTAATTCTTTTGTCTTCATGTGGTTGTCTTGAGGATAATTGATAGTGTGTGAAAAATAAACCTTGCACTGCATTTTAATGTAACTCCTGCCTGAAAGCTTCCAGACACTTATTTTGTAGTACAAAGTGGCTGAAGCCTGTCACTGTATCCCGCAGGGACGATGGCACTCTGTCAATATGGATAGGGACATGATGAAAGGTCACCCAGTCAAGGAAATCAAATAAACCCTGAGGCTGAACCACAGGGAATCCATTGAAGTCTGGTCCATATCCTTGACCAACCGACAGCGGCTGGCTGATCAATGAGCACCAAACCCCTGCCCCCTCCCCAATTAACAAATCACACTCCAAAAACTTGAGCCTGCTTCGTACCACCTATTAGGCCAATGGAAAGCCCTGGTGGCACAGCTGAAGTTTACCAGGTGGCAAGCATAACAGTAGACCATGCAAGCTAGTGTGCAAGTGGTAACTGCACTCGCAGGAATCAGCCCCCCAAGCCTTTACAACAGTTAGCCACTCAGCAAAGTACCCTCCCTACCACTGCAATCATGTCAACTCCACTATCATCACAATACATTTCAGTCAGGAGCCAAAGAATAATTCCACAAAAATAACATTTGATTGGTAAATGTAGCAAAGCCCTTTGGACCCAAATGGCTCCTCAATTCCCAGTTTGAGCTTTGGTCGATTCCAGCTCAAGCTGCACTCTGTGAGCTGAGGTGACAATAGGGATGCTGAATCTCAATGTCCCTGTGTGTGGGAGGAAAAAGAATCAGCCAGGGTTTCCATCCATAATCACTATCTCAACCACAGTGCGGAGCAATGTGCCAATGCTCACAGACCAGGCCCATTCACGGCCACTTGGGTGAGGTACTGGAAGGTGCCCAATGCTCCAGGAAGTGCCCTTGAATGGGGGTTGTCGTGTCCCTAAGACATGAAAGTCACAACCCTGACCTTTTTGCTTATTTAAAAAGTGGACCTTGCTGAACCAAAAGATGGCTGCTACAGGTCACATAGCTCACATGTTGGCTACAGTTTCTGGAAATTTCCAACAGTAGTTACAGGACAAAAGCTCAACCCTAATCCTTGTGGAAGCTCTCATTGTGAAGACATATTATAATCAACAAAACCAAGGGCCTGCAGACAACTTGGCTCTCCAGCCTGGACTATAACAAAGGGAGAGCTATCAAAACTCATCATACATGCAGAGATGCTAAAAGCCACCACCTATCTCCTAAGGTGAACAATGGATTTTGACCAGAGGCATAGAAACCGCTTGCTAGCTTGCAGCTGACTCATTAATGGGCAACATCACATGACCTAGGCTTCTGGCCTTTGGAAATTTTTAGCATTACATTTTTAGATCCGCAACTCAGCCCGCTGTTTAAACTCCAGCCTTCAAACATCAAAGCAGGACAGCAGGTTGACCAACAACCTACATCAAATCTGAGCCACCTCAAACGCTGTTTCTCTGGAATATCCCTGCCATCACCTGCTGAACAGACCAAGTCTCTGTACACCAACCTCATCTCACTGCATTACCATCAACTTTAAAGGAATTCTTCAACTCCTGCTTCAGCTAGCTGAATCTGTCTGAACTGTAACTCCTCCTTGAAGGAACCCTCATTGGACTCTGACTTTCTGGACTCTGGCAATCATGTGAATTGATATCTATATCTGTGGTGCTTTTTCTATTAAGTTATTCATAGTTGTAAAAACTCCTTCTTCCTATCTTCTTATTGTGTGCTTGTGTGTGTGTATTAAGTTGCAACCATCCCCAGGGTTTGATTGTGTGAATAAACTATACTTCTGATTTAACCTTGCAGAGAGTTTGCTGCGAGTCATTTTAAAAACTGATCTCACAAACAGAGGGTTTGGGGAAATACATCACAGACTATTTTAAAAAGGTAAAACACCTCTGCTTATTGACAGACTGTGATAAAATAAAGGAGTTCAGTTTTGCCCCTCTCCCCTGTCTGCAACAGAGTCAATATTATCAGGAGCAGGGGAGAGGAGAAACAAGATACTGAAAACTAACTGTCTGTCTGTCTATTAAATCCAGTATACGGGGGGATAAATATTGAACTCTATCATACAATAGCCTATAATTCTTTGTAATATACACAAGATCTGATATATACATGACAGTAACCCCCTGTAATGCTCATAATGTAATATGTGCAGAGCTTGCTATTCCTTCATAACACACAAACATTCATTGCTCACATAATATGTAGTGTCTTCTACTCTCCAATAATATACAAAGTCTATTACTTTTCTACAATATACACAGGCTTTGTTATTCCTCTATAAAATACACAGGCTCTGTCATTCCTCTATAATATACACAGGCTCTGTTATTCCTCTATAATATACACAGGCTCTGTCATTCCTCTATAATATACACAGGCTCTGTTATTCCCCTATAACATACACAGGCTCTGTTATTCCTCTATAGTATACACAGGCTCTGTTATTCCTCTATAATATACACAGGCTCTATTATTCCTCTATAATATACACAGGCTCTGTTATTCCTCTATAATATACACAGGCTCTGTATTCCTCTATAAAATACACAGGCTCTGTCATTCCTCTATAATATATACGGGCTCTGTTATTCCTCTATAATATACACAGGCTCTGTTATTCCTCTATAATACATACGGGCTCTGTTATTCCTCTATAATATACACAAGCTCTGCTATTCTTCTATAAGATACACAGACTCTGTTATTCCTCTATAATATACACAGGCTCTGTTATTGCTCTATAATATTCACAGGCTCTGTATTCCTCTATAATATACACAGGCTCTGTATTCCTCTATAATATACACAGGCTCTCTATTCCTCTATAATATACACAGGCTCTGTATTCCTCTATAATATACACAGGCTCTGTATTCCTCTATAATATACACAGGCTCTGTATTCCTCTATAATATACACAGGTTGTGCTATTCCTCTAAAATATACGCAAATCATTCATTACCCATGCCTCACCCTAACAATTTTCAGGTATTTGTTGCACTCAGATGATCCAATGAACCTGGGCAGAGACCCAGGAAAGTCTCCAATACTATATGTATAATCTGGATATATCTTATACAGGCTTCAACATTCAATATTATATAGGGGGCAATTTTAACCCAATGCCTTCCATTTTTATATCTTGCTCAATTTACTTTTTATTGGATCTGATCAGATTCACTCAGTCTTCTGTTAGGTAAAAATTACCCCCACTGTGTTTGACATTTGCTTATACCCAGAATCTAATTTATGGAGAGTCCAATGTTTCTTTATAAATCATAGGACTGGTCTTTGCATCCTAATCTAGTGCTCCCCAATTATTCAGCTCAAGAAAGAGAACAGTGTATTCATCTCCCTTTTAGCATTGTGCAAAGAAAATGCATTGATGGAGGTCAGTGAGAGAGTATCAAAGGTCCAGTACTAGGATTTCAGTCAACGCTACTACAACAGTCATGGGAATCAGCTTTATTTCACAGCAAATTGCAAAGGAGGTATATGGGGAATTTCTGTGACAGGAGAGTACCTCTGAGGCATTCCCAGCCACACACTTTGGTTTTGAATGTGGCTTAGGATCATTGGTGTCCCGTGGTGTCCTCAGCTCTTCACTTATGTAGCTGGTAATGCACAGCAGAGGGCATACCCTGGTAAATCACCTCAGCTGACAAGCTAAACTAAATGTGCGTATCATCAGCTTCATGGTGTTGATAGGGAATGTCACCCCCTCTAAGTTCATGAAGACTGGAACGATGGAAGAGGCAGGTGATCCTAGCAAGAAAACAAGGGCTCTGAAGGCGGACACCAACAAGATGTGTGACACATCCAAGGAACTCTCCTGAGGAGATGGGCTTGTGCCAGTCACTTCGGAAAAGATTGGAACCTTTCCCAGTATTATCCCATAGTTAACAATGAAACCTAGTCTCAAAAATGGTGTTGCTTACAACAGGAGTGACTGGCACAACATTGCATCAACCTTCGGCAACAGGGAACAAACCTGGAAAAAAAAAGGAGAAATAGATAACACTTTCTCACTCTTCTCATCCATCAATAAAGACATTGCTTTCAATGTCTTTGAGGAACTATTATCCATTCCAATTTGCTCTAAGGCCTCCAGTCTGCTCCGCAACTTTCAATCAGGAGGTATATGGCAACTTGTAAATAGATTTTGATAACAAAAGAATGCCTCTAAGGTTGACATATTGAGGAACATAATTTGAAACTTTCCAATCTCTGTATAGATTTGTCTTTCTTGTGATATCTGCACCCTGGGTGATGTCCATCAAGGACACTGTTGCTCTATTCACCTTCACTGGAGCTCTGAAATGGAGATCGTCCATCAGAGATTAGAATTTCTATGTTCTCCATCAAAAAAAGTTATAAAGAGGGACTTTATATTAAGGGGTAATACTTGTGCTCAATAGGTTTGAGTTCCAGGATGGGAGTCTGTGGCTAAGGCCAAGACTGGAGGTGGCATAAAGGAAATGGGTTGGTGTGGAGATACATTGCTGTGGTGGGAGGTAGATGGGGACAGTCATTCCATCCTTCACAGCAACCAGGGTGGTATCGACAATTGCCATGAACAAATCTTCCCCCTTACCCTAATTGTGCTGTCCTCTCACAGAAAGGTATCACATAGCATTTCACACCTTTGTATCTTTCCTTAGAAGAACTGAGGGACCTACACTTCTTCTTGTGAAGTCAACTGTTTAGAAATCTCTGCTGGAACTCCCTCATCTTGGTCCCAGCAAGATGGGTGAAGTTTAGTGTTCGGAAGGACATAAGAAATAGCAGGAATAGGCCATATGCCCCCTCGAACCTGTGCCACCATTCAACACGATCATGGTGGATCTCCACTTTCCTGCCTTGACCCCACTGTTCCCTTAGAGTCCAAAAATCTATTGTGTTGCATATATTCAACAATTCAGCATCCAAAGTCTTTTGGGTTCTCCTGAATTGAAAATATGATGAATTTGCACTGGCAGATCAAGCGATGCTGCAATTACATAACTCTATTAGGAACCACACCAAATCTATCTTACAAGTGCCTCTTTTTTTACCATGGTAACAATGTCCATTTACAGTGTAACTTTAAATAACAAGGTTGATAGTGCAAAGAGGTACTATAATCTTATTTATTTTCTGATGAGTCACAGTGGAGTGCCCGTATAATATAATCAAATGCTGGTCCAATAAATCCAGAGCTGAAACACAAGGATATTAAGATGAATCAAGGCAAATTTGCCTTATTTCAACTGCACTGTGAATTCAAGTCATCTCGCTGTAAAAGGAAGAGAAGTTGTATACAAATTGCATCAAATTATCAAAGGTCTTGAATTGATGAAAGCAAGAATTGAACATCTTTCAACAAAGAGTCAGGCGTGAATTCTCAACATGCCAGGAGCATCTTGAAGATTTCCATAACATCACTGAAGATCAATAGAAGGAAATCTTAACACTGAAACCCCCTTTTGAAGGAGGATGCTCTTACTAACAGAGTTTCTCTTACAAATGGATTTCCTTTTGTACACGGACAGTTATTACATGTGAAGGCACAGAGAGGGCGAGAGAAGATCAGGTCTGCCTCATCCAATTAACCTTACAACCTTGCACATCATCTAAGAAGCAAATTATTCTGCTGGGAGAAGGAATAAAGGAAAGTCTCTGGGAAATTCCTCTCTGATTCACTAAAGCTCTAGGACACCGCAATTGCTCATGATCCCAGATAACGAGCATCCTAGATCCTCAGAATTGGAAACTCCTTCACTCAGAACTTGTCTAATTCCCTTTTATAGCACTGCGGTGACTTCAAATCCATTTTCTGCCGCCTGCTCCAGTGGGTGACGACCCTGGATGAGTAGGAATAATTACTAACATTCTATTTAACTCTCCGCATACCTACATTTCTATCCAATTCAAATAATCCAGCGAACTAGACTGAATCCAATTAGTTCATCATTTTAAAATACTGAAACATATCCCCTCTCAGTGCAAATAATGCCTGGTGTCTATTTACTAACAGGAACCACAAGGTTACCAGGGCTTAATGGGTTTAAATTATGAGGACATGAGGTTGCATAATCTTGGCTTGTATTCTCTCAAGTTTAGAAGATTGAGGGCATGATCTAATTGAGGAGTTTAAAATGTTGAAAGGATTTGATTGCGTAGAAAAGGAGAAACTAGTTCGTCTGGCGCACGGATCAAGAACAAGGGATCATTGTCCTTATCCAGTTGTGGCTCAGTGAGTCCCACTCCAGTGCTTGAACACAAATGTCAAGCTAACACGCTAGTGCAGCACTGAAGGGACACTGCATTGTTGGAGGTGCTGACTTTCAGGTGAGTTGTCAGTCTGTAGTCCCATCTGGCTGCTCAGGCGGATGTAAGCAATCTCATGACAGGGGTGTTATCCCTGGAATCTTGACCAATATTTATCCCTCAATAAATATAACAAAAACAGGTCATCTGGTCATTTACACATTGCAATTTGTGGGAGCTTGCTGTGTGCAAATTGGCTACCTCGTTTCCTACAGCACAACAGTGGCTGCACTTCAAAAAGTACTTTATTCATTCACTGTAAAGCACTTTAAGGTGTCAGGTAGAGATGAAAAGCACTATACGGGCAGTGTCTGAAAACTGGACACTTTTTTAATGTTACCATTTTAATTGAGTAAAATTTTTTAAAAACTTAGCTGGACAATAAGTGCTGTATTGGTGCAGTGTGGCTCCTGACTAGCTATTGGCTTGATGCTCTGCACTATCCCATGCTCCAAGCAACCTCGACCCCACCTGACCTGGCTTGCCCCAAACTGCTGATGGCCCGAACCACCTGACTCGAAATCTGGCACGGCCTTGTTGCTGGATTTGAGCCACTGTACCTGTAAAAATGCAACTTTAAAAAAAATCTCAAAATTATGAGCTGGGCCATTGAGAAGTAAAATTAGGAAGCATTTTTCCACTTACGAGGTAGAGGAAATCTGAACTGCTTTGCCCCAAATGGTAGTAGATACTGTGGTCAATTGGAGTTTTTAAGACTGAGAGCGATGGATTTGTATTAGGTTGGAGTTTTAAGAGATGTGGAGCAAAGGCAGGTAAATAGATTGATGTGCATCATGATCTAATTGAATGGCAGACCAAGCTTGAATGACCTACTCTTGTTCTTAATGATCTTGTGAGCCATTCTAGTCATCCAGTCCACCATCCCAATATCCCTCACCATGATGTGGCCCAAGGCTGGAGGTAGACCTCTAGGTTTGGGGCTGGCAGAAGCTAAATGCTCTCTACCATTGCAATGCTGCAGTGAAGAATAATGAAACGTACTGATTTCAGTTTGGTAGAGAGTAGTGGCAGCTCCTTTACCAGTCCTCAGTGTGAAAGGGCAGTACCACAATCTCTACTTCCCAGTCTTCACAGCTGTTCATCCTGCTAAGCAGCTGCCCTGCAGAGTCCCCAGAAAATGATACAGAAAATACCAGGCTAGCACTTTCACATCATTTTCATGCCATTTAAATTCTCCCAACTCCTTTGACCGGCAATTTTCCATGACCACCAGCCAGCTGGAGCTGCAATACAGGCCTCTGCTCTCAATTACTATCTCTAACACCCAGAGACCTGGTGCACACGGGGCATTCAGCAGGGAAAACTGTCCCTGAAGTCTCCCATGAAGAGATTGCTTTGTCTCTCTCTTTATTTTAACTTAGGTTGGAGGTCTCTCTAAACACTTTTCTTGCACTCTGTGCAAAGGACTTTTTCCACATGCAAGTCCACACCATCTATGAATTGAAACATTCTATTATATACTTACTAATCTGGGTGTTAGCGTGCCCCATACTCTGCTGGTCTCTCGGACTGACAAACAATATACTCTGAAAGACCAGTTTGGTGGATTTGACTATATCTCTTACTCTAGATATCGGCAAGCCCTCAGCTTTCACTATGTAAATTATTTACCATGACTAGGGATCAAACAGAGAAGTCTCTTCACCTTAACTTGTCTTTCTGGTTTTATCATGCACCCTCATATTCCTTGACACTGAAGGGTGACAGATAACACTGCGCAAGAATATGACTTAGGCTTTAGATGTAATGAATAAATGATCGGGAACAATAGCACGACCGAGATTTTACAGCCATTCTGAAACGTAAGTATCTCCCTGAGTAATTAGAAAACAGCAAATAGCCTTGACAAGTGTATTAAACTGTACATTTTTACATGGCTATTCTTTTTTGTTCTCCCACCATCCATGTCTCTTATCTGTCCTGACTATAACTCTCTGAATGCTTCAGGCAAACTCTGCAATTTGAACAAAGTAAGCTGATAAAATACTTCCCACAAAAAGGACCAAACAAATTTAAATAATTAGCTGTTCAATTTCATCAAAAGAATGTTTGAGCAAATCTCACAGAGGTTTGTGTTTGAATTGGGTCGCCCTTCAGACCACTGTTGGGACCAAGTGACTAAAATTTATACCATTTACCCAAAACAAACTACAGCATTCTATTCTATCAGTGAAGCGATTTTTAAATTCCTTATACATCACAACAGAACTAAAGAAGCCAAGAGCCAATACAATGTTTTATTTTTGTTACAATCTTTATCTCTCAAACCATAAATTATGAATAGAGATTATTATCATGCAGAATTAAATAGAAGCAAGAAACAGAAACACAGCAAATTT
Organism: Cetorhinus maximus; assembly: GCF_964194155.1. Classification (NCBI taxonomy): domain Eukaryota; kingdom Metazoa; phylum Chordata; class Chondrichthyes; order Lamniformes; family Cetorhinidae; genus Cetorhinus; species Cetorhinus maximus. The sequence continues at coordinate 85,775,211 of NC_135884.1, forward strand.
AACGGTATTATAGTTGTATTTTTTACAAGTATCTTAAGGCCATTTGAAGAATAAGGGATGACTCAAAATGTTGATATTTGGAACACATTTGCAAGGAGAAATTTAAACATGAAATTGAATAGCCTTGAAAGTTTTGATTGTGTTCAATACATCAAATGCATTTCAAGCAGAGATCTACTAAAGGAACTTTGCTATGGTAAAGGAATTATGCTGCTCTCTCCTTTGGAGGTGTAACTAGGACAAAGTATAGGGGATACTGGGCTTTATAAATAGAATTAATAAAGCAAAAAAGTGACAAAGTTATAATTCTTTTTATTCTTTCAAGGGATGTAGGTGCCGATGGTTAGGCCACCAGTTATTGCCCATCCCTAGCTGTCCTTGGGTGGTGAGCTGCCTTATGAACTGTTGCAGTCCATATGGTGTAGGTACACCCACAGTGCTGTTAGAGAGGGAGTTCCAGGATTTTGACCCAGCGACAGTGAAGGAATAGTGTTTCCAAGTCAGGATGGTGAGTGGCTTGGAGGAAAACGTCCAGGTCATGGTGATGCCATGTATCTGCTGCCCTTGTCCTTCTAGATGGTAGTGGTTGTGGGTTTGGAAGGTGCTGTCTAATCTAAGGAGCCTTGGTGAATTCCTGTAGTGCATCTTCCAAATGGCACACACTGCTGCTACTGTGCGTCAGTGGTGGAGGGAGTGAATGTTTGTGGATGTGGTACCAATCATGTGGGCTGCTTTGTCCTGGATGGTGTCGAGCTTTTTGAGTGTTGTTGGAGCTACACTCATCCAGGTAAGTGGAGAGGTGTTCCATCACACTCCTGACTTGTGCCTTGTAGATAATGGACGGGCTTTGGGTTGTTAGGAGGTGAGTTACTCATAGTAGGATTCCTAGCCTCTGACCTGCTCTTGTAGCCACAGTATTTATATGGCTAGTCTAGTTCGGTTTCTGGTCAATGGTGACCCCCAGAATGTTGATAGTGGAGGATTCAGCGATGGCAATGCCATTGAATGTCAAAGGGTGATGGTTAGATTCTCTCTTGTTGGAGATGGTCAATGCCTGGCACTTGTGTGGTGCGAATGTTACTTGCCACCTGCCAGGCCAAGCCTGGATATTGTCCAAGTCTTGCTGTTTTTGGACATGGACTGCTTCAGTATCTGAGGAGACATGAATGGTGCTGAACATTGAGCAATCATCAACGAACATCCCCACTTCTGATTTTATGATAGAAGGAAGGTCATTGATGAAGCAGCTGAAGATGGTTGGGCTGAAGACACTACCCTGAGGAACTGCTGCAGTGATGTCCTGGTACTGAGTGATATCCTGGTATCTTCGAACAACCACAACCATCTTCCTTTTTGCTAGGTATGACTCCAACCAGCGGAGAATTTTCCCCCTGATCCCCATTGACTCTAGTTTTGCTAGGGCTCCTTGGTGCCACGTTCAGTCAAATGCTGCCTTGATGTCAAGGGCAGTCACTCTCACCTCACCTCTGGAGTTCAGTTCTTTTGCCTATGTTTGAACCAAGGCAATAATGAGGTCAGGAGCGGAGTGGCCCTGACGGAATCCAAACTGAGCATCAGTGAGCAGGTTATTGCAAAGCAAGTGTCACTTGATAGCACTGTTGATGACCCCTTCCATCACTTTACTGATGATGGAGTGTAGACTGACCGTGTGGTAATTGGCCAGGTTGGATCTGTCCTGTTTTTTGAGTACAGGACATGCCTGGGCATTTTTCCACATTGTTGGGTAGATGCCAGTGTTGTAGCTGTACTGGAACAGCTTGGCTAGGGGCGCGGCAAGTTCTGGAGCACAAGTCTTCAGTACTATTGCCGGAATATTGTCAGAGCCCACAGTTTTTGCAGTATCCGATGCCTTCAGTTGTTTTTTGATATCATGTGGAGTGAATCAAATTAACTGAAGTCCAACGGCTATGATGCTGGGGACCTCCAGAAGAGGCCGAGATGCATCATCCATTCGGTATTTATGGCTGAAGATTGTTGCAAATGCTTCAGCCTTATCTTTTGCACTGATGTGCTGGGCTCCCCCATCACTGAGGATGGGGATATTTGTGGAGTCTCCTCCTCTAGTGAGTTGTCTACCACCATTCATGACTGGATGTGGCAGGACTGTAGAGCTTAGATTTGAGCTGTTGGTTTTGGAATTGCTTAGCTCTGTCTATCCCTTGCTGCTTATGCTGTTTGGCATGCAAGCAGTCCTGTGCTGTAACTTCACTGGGTTGACACCTCGTTTTCAGGTATGCCTGGTGCTGCTCCTGGCATGCCCTCCTGTACTCTTCATTGAACCAGGGTTGATCCCCTGGCTTGGTGGTAAGGGTAGACTAGGGGATATGCTGGGCCATGAGGTTTGTGATTGAACTGCTGCTGTTGGCCCACAGCATCTCATGGTTGCCCAGTCTTGAGCTGCTAGGTCCATTCAAAATCTATCCCATTTAGCTAGTTACCACACAACATGGCAGAACTTCGTCTCTACAAGGACTGTGTGATGGTTACTCCCACCAATACGGTCATGGACAGATGCATCTGTGGCAGGCGGGTTGGTGAAGTTTTTCCCTCACCACTTCTCACATGCCCAGTCGAGCAGTTATGTCTTAGAGGATTTGGCCAGCTTGATCTGTACTGGTGCTACCTAGCCAGCCAGAGTATATTCCGTGCCCTTTCCACCCTCAGTGCTTCCTCCATGTGGTGTTCAACATGGAGGAGCACTGATACATCAACTGAAGGCGGTGGTGGAGTTGGGATGGGGGTGGTACATGGTAATCAGCAGGAGGTTTCCTTGCCCATGTTTGACATGTCCTGTCCCACTGGCAACTTCAGGGATGGTGATGGTGGTGTCTGGGACATTATCTGTAAGGTATGATTCAGTGAGGCTGTTGCTTGACTAGCCCATGAGACAGCTCTCCCAATTTTGGCACTAGCCCCCAGGTGTAAGGAGGACTTTGTAGGGTTGACAGGGCTCAGTATGCCGTTGTTGTCTCTGGTGCTTAGGTTGATACAACTGAGTGACTTGCTAGGTCATTTCAGAGTCAACCATATTGCTGCAGGTCTGGAGTCACATGTAGGCCAGACCAGGTAAGGACAGCAGATTTCCTTCCCTATAGGACATGAGTGAACCAGATGGGTTTTTACAAGTGAGCATGGTTTCATGGTCATCATTAGGCTTTTAATTCCAGATTTTTTATTGACTTCAAATTCTACCATCTGCCCTGGTGGTATTCGAACCCAGGTCCCCAGAGCATTACCCTGAGTCTCTGGGTTACATTTCCAGTGACAATACCACTACACCACCACCTCTCCTATATAAAACACTGCAAGCCTCAACTGGAATATTGGGTCCAATTCTGGGCATTGTACTTTAGGAAGGTTGTGAAGGCTTCAGAGAGGATGCAGAAAAGATGGTTCCAGGGATGAGCAACTTCAGTTACATGATAGATTTAAATCTGGGGTTGTTCTCCTTGGAGCCAATAAGAGGCCAGCAGCTCTCCATTGCCCACCAGTGTCACCAGGAGTGGTGGCTACTGCCGATAATGCACCCACCATTGGCCGAGGATCGACAAAAGATCCAGCCACAGGAACGTGAGGGTGGGATGAGGGTTTTGGGGAGGGGTTAATGGCTTAAGTGGGGGAATGGGGTCAGAAGAAAGAGGAAGGGGGTGGCTCTCTGCTTGCACCCAGAATAAAAGCAGGCCATCTTACAGTGCTGCTTTTGTCTGCACTGGAGTGCTGCTTTGGGCTGCATTTGAGTGCTTAAGTTGGAGTTTGGTGAGAGGGGGAGTTTGGTGAAGTGGGAAGGAGGTGATCCTTTCATTTTCTACCTTTCCTCAGAAAGAAATGCGGCGGCCTTGGTAAGTAGGACCTGGTGAGTATTTCTTCTGTCCTTAATATTCTCTAAACTAGAGGAAGTAAAAGTAAAGGGAATAATTTAAGGTTAAGTCATGGCAGGGCAGCTCGGCCAAGTGGATTGCTCCTCCTGTGCAATGTGGGAAGTCAGGAACACTTCCAGTGTGCAGGACGACCATGTGTGCAGGAAGTATCTCCAGCTGCAGCTACTCAAAATCTGCATTTCAGAGCTAGAGCTGCGGCTGGAGTCACTGTGGAGCATCCACAAGGATGAGGTCTTCATGGTTAGCATGTACAATGAGGTGGTCACACCGCAGGAAGAGTGCACAGGCAGAAAGGGAATGGGTGACTACCAGAAAATGTAAAAGCATTAGGCAGGTAGTGCAGGAGTCCCCTGGGTCCGTCCATCTCCTGCTCCAACAGATTTTCAGTTTTGGATACCGCTGGGGGAGTTTCTTAGGGGAATGCAGCAAGAGCCAAGTCCATGGCACCACAAGTGGCTCAGCTGCACGGGGCGGGGGTGGGGGTAGCGGGGTTAGAAGAAAGAGTGGGAGAGCCATTGCAATAGGGAAGTCTATTGTAAGGGGAATAGATAGGCGTTTCTGAGGCCGCAGACATGACACCAGGATGGTGTGATGCCTCCCTAGTGCCATGGTCAAGGATGCCACTGAGCAGCTGCAGGGCATTCTGAAGGGGTAGGGTGAACACCCAGAGTTAGTGATCCATATAGGTATCAACGACATAGATAAAAAGAGGGATGAGGTCCTGAAAACAGAATATAGGGGGTTAGGAAATAAATTAAAAAGCAGGACCTCAAAGGTAATAATCACAAGATTACTCCCAGTGCCACGTGCTAGCGAGATCAGGAATAGGAGAATAGACCAGATGAATGTGTGGCTGGAGAGATGGACCGAGACCAATACCCTCACAGGGTATTCGCTAGCACTGTGGGGGAGGGTTTAAACTAGAGTGGCAGGGGGATGGGAACCTGAGCAGGGAGACACAAGAGAGTGAAACGAAGATAGGAAGGAAAGACAGAAAAGTCAAAAGCAAAAGTGGAAGGCAGAGGAAACAAGGGCTGGCAGTAAATAGGCCATACTACAAAAAATAAGTTGTAAAAATGTTAAAAAGTCAAATCTAAAGGCACTGTATCTGAATGCATGTAGCATTCACAATAAGGTAGATGAATTAACAGCACAAATAGATGTAAACGGGTACGATATGATTGCGATTACGGAGGCATGGCTGCATGGTGACCAAGGCTGGGAACTGATTATCCTAGGGTACTTAATAATTAGGAAGGACAGGAAAAAAGGAAAAGGAGGTGGCGTGACATTGTTAGTTAAGGATGAAATCAGTGCGATAGTGAGAGAAGAAATTGGTTCAGAAAATCTAGACTTAGAATCAGCCTGGGTGGAGCTAAGAAGCAACAAAGGATGGAAAACATTAGTGGGAGTTGTCTAAAGGTATCCAACAGTAGTGGTAAGGTAGGGGACGGCATTAAACAGGTAATTAGAGATGCATGTAATGGGGTGCCACAGTAATCATGGGTGACTTTAATGTACATATAGACTGGGCAAACCAAATTAGCAATAATACTGTGGCAGATGAATTCCTGGAGTGTGTATGAGATGATTTTTTAGGCCAGTACATCGAAGACCCCTCTAGGGAACAGGCTATCATAGATTTGGTTTTGTGCAATGAGAAGGGGTTAATTAATAATCTTGTTGTGTGTGGCCCCTTAGGGAACAATGACCATAACATGATAGAATTCTTCACTAGGATGGAAAGTGAAGTATTCTGATCTGAAACTAAGTTCCTAAATCTAAACAAAGGAAACTACAAAGGTATGAGGCGTGAGTTGGCTAAGATAGATTGGGAAAGTTCATTAAAAGGCGGATAGGCAATGGCTAATATTTAAGGAACGAATGTGTGCATTGCAACAGTTATACATTCCTTTCTGGTGCAAAAACACAACAGGAAAAGTGGCCCAACAATGGCTAACTAAATAAATTAAGGATAGTATTAGGTCCAAAGAGGAGTCACATAAAGTTGCTAGAAAAAGTAGCAAGCCTGAGGATTGGGAGCAGTTTAGACTTCAGCAAAAGAGGACCAAAAGGTTGATTAAGAGGGAAAAAATAGAGTATGAGAGTAAACTTGTAAGGAACATAAAAGAGGACTGTAAAAGCTTCGATAAGTATGTAAAAAGAAAAAGATTAGTGAAGTCAAATGTAGGTCCCTTACAACCCGAAATGGGAGAATTTATAACAGAGAACAAGGAATTGGCAGAGCAATTAAACAACTACTTTAGTTCTGTCTTCACAGAGGAAGACACAAATAACTTCCTAGAAATGCTAGGGGACCAAGGGTCTAGTGAGGAGGAGGAATTGAAGGAAATTAGTATCACTAAAAATATAGTGCTGGAGAAATTAATGGGACTGAAAGCCAATAAATCCCCTGGGGCCTGATAATCTACATCCCAGGGTACTAAAGGAGGTGGCCATAGAAATAGTGGATGCGTTGGTTGTCATCTTCCAAATTTCTGTAGATCCTGGAACAGTCCCAGCAGATTGGAGGGTGGCAAATGTAACCCCATTATTTAAAAAAGGAGGAAGGGAGAAAACAGGGAATTACAGACTGGTTAGCCTAACATCAATCGTAGGGAAAATGCTACAGTCTATTATAAAGGATGTGATAACAGGACACTTAGAAAATATCAACAGGATTAGAAAAAGTCAACATGGATTTATGAAAGTGAAATCAAGTTTGACATGCCTCTTGGAGTTTTTGAGGACGTAACTAGCAGAATAGATATGGGAGAACCAGTGGATGTAATGTATTTGGATTTTCAGAAAGCTTTCGATAAAGTCCCACATAAGAGGTTAGTATGCAAAATTAAAGCACATGGGATTAGGGGTAATATATTGGCATGGATTGAGAATTAGTTAACAGACAGGAAACAGACAGTAGGAATAAATGGGTCTTTTTCGGACTGGCAGGCGGTGACTAGTGGCGTAGCACAGGGATCAGTGCTTGGGCCCCAGCTATTCGCAATATATATCAATGATTTGGATGAGGGAGCCAAATTTAATATTTCCAAGTTTGTTGACGACACAAAATTTGGTGGGAATATGAGTGATGAGGAAGATGTTAAGAGGCTTCAAGGCAATTCATACAAGTTGAGTGAATGGGCAAATACATGGCAGATGCAGTATAACGTGGATAAGTGTGAAGTTATCCACTTTTGTAGGAAAAACAGAATGGCAGAGTATTATTTAAATGGCGATAGATTGAGAAATGTTGATGTACAAAGGGACCTGGGTGTCCTTGTACACCAATCACTGAAAGCATGGATACAGGTGCGGCAAGCAGTTAGGAAGGCAAATGGTATGTTGGCCTTCATTGTGAGAGGACTTGAGTACAGGAGCAAGGATGTCTTACTGCAGCTGTACAGGGCTTTGGTGAGACCATACCTGGAGTATTGTGTGCAGTTTTAATCTCCTTACTTAAGAAAGGATATTCTTGCTATAGAGGGAGTGCAGCGAAGGTTCACCAGACTGATTCCTGTGATGGCAAGATTGTTGTATGAAGAGAGATTAAGTCGATTCTTGGCCTGTATTCACTGGAGTTTAGAAGAATGAGAGGGCTCTCATAAAATGCATAAAATTCTGACAGGGCTGGACAGACTGGATGCTATTTCCTCTGGCTGGGGGGGTCTAGAACAAGGGGTCACAGTCGCAGAATACGGGATAGACCATTTAGGACTAAAACAAGGAGAAACTTCTTTATTTAGAGAGTGGTGAACCTATGGAATTCTCTACCACAGTGGGCTGTGGAGGCCAAATCAATGAATATATTTAAGGAGGAAATAGATAGGTTTCCAGATGCTAAAGACGCCAAGGCGTATGTAGAGAGAGCGGGAATATGGCGTTGAGATAGCGGATCAGCCATGATCATATTGAATGGTGGACCAGGCTCAAAGGGCCGAATGACTCCTATTTTCTATGTTTCACCATGCCCTACCCCCCCCTCCCCCCACAGAGTGCCTTTGAACAAGGGAACCCCAAACCCCTTGGAAGACTCAACTTCCCTGCCCACTACTGTGTCAATAACTCTTGTAGAGTTAAAACAATTAACTAAATTAACAAAAACAAGGGATAAATCAAGCACAGCCCCTCAGCCCCTAAATCAGGTACTACTGTGTTAATACATGCAGCAGTGGGCTGAGGCCCTTAACTAGACATTAATTGCCCACTTAAGGGCCTGAATTAGCATCCATGCAGGAAGGCCGTCCATAAGCGTTTCCACCAAAGATAATCAGTTGGAAATCGGAAGGCTGCCGAGTCCCCTCCCCGTACCCTCCTGCTTGAGTAAATGCCCTCCTGTCTCCAAACTTGCTGCCTGGGGTCATTAAATGCTGCTCCTTAAGTGGACATTAATTGGCCGCTTAGGAGCCTCAATTGGCTCAAGGGTGGCTTGGCTGCCTGGCACCTACCTCACTGCTGGTAAAATGCCAGTAGAGGTGGGCATGATGCCTCCCTTGTCATCTCTCTCAATTTGGTGCCACTCCCACTCCCGCCAGCCCACTCTCGGGGGTTAGGGGGAGGTGTAATAATCCAGTCTCAGACTTCCATTATTCCTACAATCTCCAGAGTTGATGAATCACCATTTCATGATTTAACACATCTCTACTTTTCACCTTCATCTTTTGCCTGGACTTCCTAAAGAAAAATTGCTTGCCCTCATGTACAGGTGTCAGAGGGTATAACAAATCCTTGCATTGTTTCCACAAATTATACAACTAGCTGTGGATATGATTAATTCCTTCAATGGACTAAGGGCTTCACAAAGAGAGAAAAAACAATACCTGGTCACCTCGTGAAAAACGAAAAACCTTTTTGCAATAAAGCCACAAACCACAAAACATAACACAGCATTATATTCTTACAAAGTAGTTGGCTTCACTGATGGGTAAAAGGAAACACCAGAAGCAATTGGTTATTTTGCACCATTAGCCAAGATGAGTTTTATCCCCGCTATCTCTGAGCCATAAAGGTGAGCAAGGTCTCAGCTTCAATAGTGAGTCAGTTCCTATCAGCTGGGGCAGCAATAGGGGAAGAACAATTGGCCACAGGAGTGTTGGGTGAAAGAAGGGAAAATTGGCTCCTGTTCCTGAATGCTATCCAGTGACAAGTTTCAGAAGGTGTAGGTATGTGGACATCAGGTGATTTACATAGTGCTGTGGGTTCTTGGTGTTTTTTGGTTTCCAGATGTTGTTAGTAATCATACTTTCAGTTTGTAAAGATGAGAAACTCTCTGTGTTTAATTTTTCCATGCTCATTCTCAAAAGAGAAACCAGATTGAACTATCTATGCACATATCACTTCAGTCTCGAATGTAGCCGTGAAATGTGGCCCCCTGGAACTCTTACACATAACACTTTAGCTCCTAGTTTGATTGAAAACAGCAGGAGAGGAGAGGTGATTGGGAGATTGAAAACAGCGCGAGAGGAGAGGTGATTGGGAGATTGAAAACAGCGCGAGAGGAGAGTCAGTCGGGAGATTGAAAACAGCGCGACAGGAGAGGTGATTGGGAGATTGAAAACAACGCGAGAGGAGAGTCAGTCGGGAGATTGAAAACAGCGCGAGAGGATAGGTGATTAGGAGATTGAAAACAGTGCAAGAGGAGAGTCAGTCAGGAGATTGAAAACAGTGTGAGAGGAGAGGTGATTGGGAGATTGAAAACAGCGCGAGAGGAGAGTCAGTCAGGAGATTGAAAACAGCACGAGAGAACAGGTGATTGGGAGATTGAAAACAGCGCGAGAGGAGAGTCAGTTGGGAGATTGAAAACAGCGCGAGAGGAGAGGTGATTGGGAGATTGAAAATAAAAGGAGGGGAAGCTGAAGAGGAGCGGCCAGTGTGTGAGTGGCCCAGTGAAGGAGTGGAGCTTTGAGGCTTTGGCTCGAGAGTCTTCGGCGAGCAGAGGCTGAGGATGAGCTTGCTCCCAGTGAGGTAAGGCCGGGTAAGTTCCTTTAATTAAATTAGGAGTAGGTAATGGAGGCAGCAGTTAGGGCTGTCGAGTGCTCCGAATGCAGCATGTGGGAAGTCTGGGACTGCACAATTGTCCCTGTCGACTACACCTGCAAAAGATGCATCCAGCTGCAGCTCCTGACAAACCGAGTTAGGGAACTGGAGCCGGAGCTGGATGAACTTCGGATCATACGGGAGGTAGAGGCAGTAATAGACAGGAGTTTCAGGGAGACAGTCATCCCTAAAAGTCAGGAGGCAGGTAGCTGGGTGACTGTCAGGAGAGGGAAGGGGAATAGACAGAAAGAGCAGAGCACCCCTGTGGCCATTCCCATCAACAATAGGTATACCGTTTTGGATACTGTTGGTGGGAACGACCTACCAGGGACAAGTTGTAGTGTTCGCATCTCTGGCACCGAGACTAGACCCTCAGCTCAGAAAGGAAGGAGCAAAAAGAGGAGAGCAGTAGTGATAGGGGATTCGATAGTTAGGGGGACAGATAAGAGGTTCTGTGGGAGAGATCGAGAATCCCGGATGGTCTGTTGCCTCCCTGGTGCCAGGGTCTGCGATATCTCGGATCGAGTTCTCAGTATTCTCAGGAGGGAGGGTGAGCAGCCAGATGTCGTGGTCCATGTAGGGAACAATGACGTGGATAGGAAGGAGGAGGAGGTCCTGCAAAGAGAGTTTAGGGAGTTAGGTGCAAAGTTGAAGGACAGGACCTCCAGGGTTGCAATCTCAGGAGTGCTACCCGTGCCACGTGCTAGTGAGGCTAGAAATAGGAAGATAATACAGCTAAATACGTGGCTAAGGAGATGGTGCAGGAGGGAGGGCTTCATGTTTCTGGACAATTGGGCTCTGTTCCAGGGAAGGTGGGACCTGTTCCGACGGGACGGTTTGCACCTGAACTGGAGGGGGACTAACATCCTTGTGGGTAGGTTTGCTAGTGCTGCTCCGAGGGGTTTAAACTAGATTTGCAGGGGGAGGGGAACCAGAGTGTTAGAGCAGATAGTGAGGTGGAGGAGGATAAAGGTCAAGCGAGGAATGCATGTATAGAAAGAAATCAAAGGTTTGGACGTGATAGAAATGTTCTCAGGTGCATCTATTTCAATGCAAGGAGTATTGTCGGAAAGGCACATGAGCTTAGGGCGTGGATTGGCACGTGGGATTACAACATTATTACTATTAGTGAGGCTTGGTTGCAGGAGGGGCAGGACTGGCAGCTCAATGTTCCGGGGTTCCGTTGTTTCAGACGTGATAGAGGGGGAGGGATGAAAGGGGGAGGAGTGGCATTACTAGTCAGGGAAAATATCATAGCTGTGCGTAGACAGGACAGCCCAGAGGGCTCATCTACAGAGGCCATATGGGTGGAGCTGAGGAACGGGAAAGGTGTAACCACACTAATAGGGTTGTATTATAGACCGCTCAATAGTCAAAGAGAATTGGAGGAGCAAATCTGTAGAGAGATAGCAGACCGATGTAAGAAACAGAATGTTGTGATAGTAGGAGGTTTTAACTTTCCAAATATTGACTTGGACTCCCATACTGTAAAAGGGCTGGATGGCTTGGAGTTTGTCAAATGTGTTCAGGAAAGTTTTCTAAATCAATATGTAGAGGTACCAATGAGAGAGGATGCAATACTTGATCTCTTATTAGCGAACCAGACAGGTGAGGTGACAGAAGTATGTGTAGGCTAACATTTTGGGTCCAGTGACCACAATGTCATTAGTTTTAAGTTAATTATGGATAAGGATAAGTCTGGTCCTCGAGTTGAGATTCTAAATTGGAGAAAGGCCAATTTTGTGAAAATGAGAAAGGATCTAGGAAAAGTGGATTGGTATAAGTTGTTTTCTGGCAAGGATGTGTTCAGTAAGTGGAAGGCATTCAAAGGCAAAATTTTGAGAGTGCAGAGTTTGCATGTTCCTGTCAGGATTAAAGGCAAAGTTAACAGGCATAGGGAACCTTGGTTTTCAAGGGATATTGCCAATCTGGTTAAGAAGAAGAGAGAGGTGTACAGCAGGTGTAGGCAACAAGGAGAAAATGAGGTACTTGTAGAGTATAGAAAATGTAAGAAAATACTAAAGAAGGAAATCAGGAAGGCAAAAAGAAGACATGAGGTTGCTTTGGCAGATAATGTGAAGGTAAACCCGAAGGGTTTCTACAAGTATATTAAGAGTAAAAGGATAGTAAGGGACACAATTGGTCCCCTTGAAGATCTGAGTGGTCGTCTATGTGTGGACCCTCACGAGATGGGGGAGATCTTAAACAATTTTTTTGCATCAGTATTTACTCAGGAAACTGGCATAGTGTATGAGGAAGGAAGGGAAACAAGCAGTAGTGTCATGGAACATATAGAGATTAAAGAGGAGGAGGTGCTTGCTGCCTTACAGCGAATAAAGGTAGATAAATCCCCCGGGCCTGACATGATATTCCCTCGGACCTTGAGGGAGACTAGTGTAGAAATTGCAGGGGCCCTGGCAGAAATATTTAAAATGTCCTTAGCCACGGGTGAGGTGCCGGAGGATTGGAGGGTAGCTCATGTTGTTCCGTTGTTTAAAAAAGGCTCCAAAAGTAAACCAGGTAATTACAGGCCAGTGAGCCTGACGACAGTAGTAGGTAAATTATTGGAAGGTGTTCTGAGAGATCGGATATACAATTATTTGGACAGCCAAGGGCTGATTAAGGATAGTCAGCATGACTTTGTGCATGGTAGGTCGTGTTTAACGAACCTTGTAGAGTTTTTCGAGGAAGTTACTAAGAAAGTAGATGAAGGAAGGGCTGTGGATGTTGTCTACGTGGACTTTAGTAAGGCCTTTGACGAGGTCCTACATGGAAGGTTAGTTCAGAAGGTTCAGACACTTGGTATCCATGGAGAGGTTGTAAACTGGATTTGAAATTAGCTGCGTGGGAGTAGACAGAGAGTGGTAGTGGATGATTGCTTCTCAGATTGGAGGCCTGTGACTAGTGGTGTGCCTCAGGGATCTGTGCTGGGACCATTGTTGTTTGTGGTCTATATCAATGATCTGGATGATAATGTGGTAAATTGGATCAGCAAGTTTGCTGATGACACTAAGATTGGAGGCGTTGTGGACAGCGAGGAAGGCTTTCAAAGCTTGCAGAGGGATCTGGACCAACTGGAAAAATGGGCCAGAAAATGGCAGATGGAATTTAATGCAGAAAAGTGTGAGGTGTTGCATTTTGGAAGGACAAACCAAGGTAGGACATACACAGTAAATGGTAGGGCACTGAGGAGTGCGGAGGAACAAAGGGATCTGGGAGTTCAGATACATAATTCCCTGAAAGTGGCGTCACAGGTAGACAGGGTTGTAAAGAAAGCTTTTGGCATACTGGCCTTCATAAATCAAAGTATTGAGTATAGGAGTTGGGATGTTATGGTGAGGTTGTATAAGACATTGGTGAGGCCAACTTTGGAGTATTGTGTGCAGTTCTGGTCACCTAACTACAGGAAGGATATCAGTAAGATTGAAAGAGTGCAGAGAAGATTTACTAGGATGTTGCCGGGTCTTCAGGAGTTGAGTTACAGGGAAAGATTAAACAGGTTAGGACTTTATTCCTTGGAGCGTAGAAGAATGAGGGGATATTTGATAGAAGTTTACAAAATTATGAGGGGTATAGACAGAGTAAATGCGAGTAGGCTTCTTCCACTTAGATTAGGAGAGATAAACACGAGAGGACATGGCTTTAGAGTGAAAGGGGAAAGGTTTAGGGGGATCATTAGGGGAACTTCTTCACTCAGAGAGTGGTGGGAGTGTGGAACGAGCTGCCATCTGACGTGGTAAATGCGGGCTCACTCTTAAGTTTTAAGAATAAATTGGATAAATACATGGATGGGAGAGGTCTGGAGGGTTATGGACTGGGTGCAGGTCAGTGGGACTAGTGGAATAATATTTCGGCACAGACTAGAAGGGCCGAATGGCCGAAGTCAGAAAGTTGTGCATTCAAGTGTCGCTCCAAGAATTGAACACAAAAATCAAGGCTGACACTCCAGTGCAGTAGTGAGGGAGTGCTGCACTGTCGGAGTTGTCATGAGATGTTAAACTGATGCCCCATCTGCCCTCTCAGGTGGACATACAAGATCTCAAGGCATGATTTTTAAGAAGAGCAGGAGAATTATCCCCTTTGTCCCGGCCAATATTTATCCCTCAGCCAACATCACTAAAACAGGTTACCTGGACATATCTGGCTTATCACATTGCTGCTTGTAAGTGTTTTCTAACCACATATTGGTTGCTGTGTTTTATACATTACAACAGTGACTACACTTCAAAATTACTTCATTGGTTGTTAGCGCTTTTAGACATCTGGTGGCCATGCAAGATGCTATATAAATGCAAGTCTTTACCTTTTACGTAGAACTTTACAGCCCAGAAGCAAGCCATTCATCCCAAAAGTTCTTCTGCCGGTGTTTATGTGTCACATGAGCCTTACTTCACTTCACTTTTTCAACATACCCTTCTATTGCTTTCTCCCTCATGTTTATCTAGCTTCTCCTTAAATATATCTATGCTATTCACTTCAACCATTCCATGTGATAATGAGTTCTGCATTCTCATCAATCCTTGTGTAAAAAAAAGTTTCTCTGGAATTTCCTGTTGGATTTATTTGTGACTATCTTCTATTTATGATCCCTAGCTTTGGATTTCTCCCACAAGTGGAAACTTTTTCTCTACATCTACCCTACCCCATCATAATTTTTAAGACTTCTATCAGGTCACCTTTCAGTCCGCTCTTTTCTGGAGAAAAGACTCCCAACCTGTTCAGCCTTTACTGATAGATAAGGACTCAAAGAGGCTTGGGCGCTCACCAGCTAGGGTCATAGATAATAACAGAGTGACTGCCACATACAGATCTGTACGGAGGAAATAAATCAACGGTGACGGAGAGAGGGATCAGGGTGGGAGGTAATCAAAGAACAAAAAAATTGATTGCTTGTTTATTCATTGATAAAGTATGTAGTGAAGAAAGACAGGTCACCAATAGGTGGATGATAAAGATGTGTTGTATCTGTCCCAGGTTTACTGCCAATAATTCTCCACTGCACTCTGGAAGATATGATTAGAATCCAATGTGGCAGTTCCTTCCACAGAAAAGCAAGCTGGTCAGAGTCTATGGTATGCGATGTGAGATTATATGCAACAGCATTTGGCTGAAATGCGTCTTAATTGCTGTTAATTCACTTTGGGATCAGATATTCCTTCAATTGAATTGTGCTTCAATGTGTTTGTTCCTCTAGAGCCAATGTTTCCTCGCTGAGACAGTAAGGCCCATATGGCATTTTATACAAGAGTGCATTCCGTGCCGACAACACTGCAACCATCAGAGGCAACGGAAAACATGGACCTTATCGTAGAATGATCTTACAACCCAAAAGAGGGTCATTCATCCTGTTGTGCCTGAGCCAGCTCTTTGAAATCACTCTTCAATTTAATCCCAAAACCCAGCTGTTTCACTATGTATATCAGACCTCTTCGAATTGCCTTTTATAAGTTCCTATGGGATTTTATTGCATCAACCTGTCATTAGAATCACAGAAACTTAAAGCACAGAAGGAGGCCTTTCGGCCTCTCATGCCTGTGCTGGCTCTTTGAAAGGACAAGCATGCTTAGTCCCAAATCCCCACGTTTTGTCCATGACTCTATAAGTTTCTCATCCTCAACTATCTGTTCAACTACCTTTTCAAATCATTTATGAAACCAACTTCTACCAACTTTTCAAGTAGATTGTTCCAGATTCCGACAACCTCTGAGTGAAAAAAAATCTCCTCATCCCCCTCTAGTCCTTTTTGCCAATTAATTTAAATCTTTGACCTATGCATATTGACCCACTCACCAGAGGGAATTGTTTTTCGCCATATCTACCCTATCAAAGCCTCTCTTCAGCTTGAAAATCTCTATTCAGTCACAACCTTCTTTGTTCCAAGGAAAATAGTCCTAATTTTCCAACATCTCCTCATAACTGATGTCTCTCATCCCTAATTACATTGTGGTAAACCTCCGCTGTACTCTATCTTCGGACCTCTTTCCTGAATTATGTTGCCCAGAATTGTCCATAATATCCCAACTGAGACCTGGCACAAAACTATAGTATTTTTCATAATATTATTGTAGGCATATGGGTGTGAGTGTGGATGGTCCTGTCTGTGTGACTGACTTAATTGAATTAGAGTCATATAGACTGCAAGGTTGAAATTATCAAAAGAGTTAGGTGCAAAGCAGACTTTTAAAATGGAGATGGACAAGCTAGGATGAGGGTTCCACAGATAAGGTGTGAATGAAATTTGCATTTTTAGATAAGTGAAGGGGTTGTTTGACTTTCAAAGGGATGGTAGGATGTTTACAACTAACAAGATAAATAGGGCAAGGTTATTATGTTTATTTTTCCCAAAAGGAAAGAGGCCATATTGACGACATGAAAGATTTTTATAATATGGGAATAGTAAATTTCCGAAGACATGAAGAACAATGGGGTTTTACACATTAAAGAGAGAGAAACATATAATAAAGAAGGGTGAAAAGTTATGTGGGGTGTGGCCGTGTAACATCTTGTAAGGTATACCATGTAAAGCAGCCTTGGGGAAAAGCATCCAGCCACTTCAGCAGAAGTCCGCTCCGTCCAATAACTCTGTCCAATGTTAAAAGTCTTTGGAATTCTACTGTCGAGTAGGTGCTGTGGTAACTTTGCTGTATTGCTTATTTAAATTTATAATATATTTTGGATTGTTGCCTTAAAGGGGGTGTGTGGTTGGGAGTCAGGGTAATTAGGAATTTTGCGATTTGTTATAGTATTAAGTAACTATAATCTTATGTATGTGTTTGAACTTTTTTGTTAATAAAAGTTTTAATTTAATTTTTAAAATCACTAAAGGTATTAGTGGACTCACTACTTCTGAATTCAGTGCACAAATCTTCTTGTAACAAATACAAATTGCAAAACCATTGTGATAGCGTGGGCATGTTTCCCTTGTGGATTTGGTCTGCCTGGCACATATTATCTGCTACATCATAACAGACCTAACCAGTGATTTCTAAAGTCACAATAAGAATGTAAGAAATAGGAGAGGAGGAAGAGGCCCCACAGCTTTTCGAGACTGTTCTGTCATTCAATTCCATTCCAATATCAATTAGAACCATTGAACCACAGAAAAGTTACAGTATAGAAAGAGGCCATTCAGCCTATTGTGTCCATGCTGGCTGAAAGAAAACTAGCTGCCCATTCTAATCCCACCTTCCAGCACCCGATCCATAGCCTTGCAAGTTACAGCACTTCCAGTGCAGATCTAGCTACCTTTTAAATGAGTTGAGGGTTTCTGCCTCAACTGGGCAGCAAATTCCAGACACCTACAACCCTCTGGGTGAAGAGGTTTTTCCTAATATCCCCTCTAATCCTTCTAGCAATCATCTTAAATTTGTGCCCCCTGGTAAATGACCTCACTGCTCAGGGAAACAAGTCATTCCTGTCCACTCTATCTAGGCTCCTCATAATTTTGTATACCTCAATCAAATCACCCCTCAGCCTCCTCTGTTCTAAGGAAAACAACCCAAGCCTACCTAATCTTTCCTCATAGCTGCAACCTTCAATCTCTGGCAACATTCTTGTAAATCTCCTCGGCACTCTCTCCAGAGCAATTATTTCCTTCCTATAATGTGGCGACCAGAACCATACGCAAAATTCAAAATTTGTTCATTTAGTATCCAAAAATCTACTTGTCATTAATATACTCAATGAATGTGCATTCATGGCTCTCTGGGAAAATTCTAAGAATTCATAACGTTTTGAGTGAAGAAATTTCACCTTAACTCTGCCTTAAATGGTCGACCACCTATTCTGAGATTGTGACCCTGTGTTCTTGACTCTCCAACTAGCGGAAACATCTTCTTGGCATCTACCCTGTCATGCACATTAAGAATGTTATATGTTTCAATGAGATCATCTCTCATTCTTCAAAACTCTAGGGAATACAAATCTAGTCTATCCAATCACCCTCATAGGATAATCCCCTTGCACTAGGGATCAGTCTAGTGAACCTTTATTCCACTCCCTATAAGGCAAGTATGTCCTTCCTTAGGTAAGTAGACCAAAACTGTGTTAATTCCAAGAATGGTATGTTGAGGAAGAATGAGTCTGAAGCTAGCCTGTGCCCTAAAACATGTTTATTTCCAAGACAGCAAAGTAAAGTTACAGACTCTCCCAATTCCTCCCAAACATCCAGAGTGAACTGGTTTATATACTCTTGCAATGATTCTCCAATCCTTCCCTAACTGAGGACAGTTGTGCTTAATTACCAACTTAAAGCACGTATTCTATTGCAGCACAAATTCAACATTAAAAAAACCGTACACAGTATTCCAGTTGTCAACTCACCAAGGTTTTATACAATTGCAGTAAGGCTTCTTTGCTCTCATATTCTAATCTTTTTGCAAGAAAGACTAACATACGATTTACTTTCCTAATTGTTTGCTGTACCTGCACGTTAGCTTTCTGTGCTTTATGTGCAAGGCCACCAGATCCCTTTGAATACCAACATTTCCCAGTCTCTCACACTGTGAAAAAATATTCTGCCTTTCTACTTTTTCTACCAAAGTGGATACCTTCACACTCCATACAGCATTCCATCTGCCACATTTTGCCCACTCACTTATTCCATCCATATCCCTCTGTATCCTCTTTGCAACCACCTCGCAGTTTACTCTGGAAGATCAAAACCAAAGCATCCACTCTCTCTGCCACCCCTTTTAGAACCCAAGAGTGTAGGCCATAGGCCCAGAAGGTTTGTCGGATCTTAGTCCCATTAATTTCTCCAGTAGGATTTCTCTACTAATATTAATTTCACTCAACCCTTGGTTCCCCATTACTTCCAGAATTACGTTTGTGCCTTCAACTGGGAACAAAGTTACAAAGTATTCATTTAGTGTTTCTGCTTTTCCATGTTGCCCAATATAACTTCTCTTGCCTAGTTTCTAAAGGGCCTATGTTCACTTTAACTGATCTCTTCCCTTTGATGTACACATGGGGCAGGGTTTTTACCTCATCGAGCGGGTGAGCCAGGAGCGGTCGCAAAGCCCACAATCGGGCCCCGACATCGATTTCGCACTGGCTAGCCAATTAATGGCCAGCCAGCGTGAACTGTGCTACAACGCTGTGCACTGCCGGAGTGGGGGTGGGAGGAGGGCGAGCATGGAGGTTTGCGTATACGCGCAGTGTGCACAATGAATGGTCCCTGAGGCATCTGAAGATTTTTAAAATCAAAAATAAAAAGCTTACCAATGTTAAAAACATGTCCCCGCTCATGTGGCTCTTGTCACATGAGCAGGCACATGTTATAAATGACATTTCAACACTTAAAAAATTTTAAAATTCCTGTTGGAAACCTCATCCTGCCCTTGGATGAGGTTTCATAAAATATGCAAAGGCCGTCATGTCGATTTGCCTACCCGCCAAAAGTGAGGCTGAATGGGCAGCAAAAAATTTAATTCAATTAATACTTTAATACCTTAATAGGCCTGGTAATTGCCGGCGGGTGTGCTGCCAACTCCAGTGTGCGCCTGCCGACCGAAATATTGCACAAATGCGTGGTGACGTCGGGACACTTGCCTGACATCATCCTGTGTCATTTTACGCTTGAATGGGTCGGGTGTGTGCCAGCTCGCTCAGTGAAAAATTCAGGCCATGGAGGCTTTTAGCATATTTTTATATCTCTGGACATTTTACTCTCATATCTTATTTCTTCTTTATTGGTTTCTTGATCATCTTTTGCTCAATTCTAAAACCCTCCCAATCTTCAGGCTTTTTACTCTTTTTGGCAACATTATAAGTCTCCTCCTTTAACCTCATACTATCTTAAATTGCTCTTGTTAACCAAGGTTAGACCACTTCTCCTGTGGGGTTTTATTTCTTAACAAAATCTATATTTGCTGTGAATTATGAATTCATTCTTTAAATCTTTGCTGTTGTTTATCTACTGCCATTCCTTTTAACCTAGCTTTCCGATTTAACCTATCCAACTCATTCCTCATACCTACTTAGTTTACTTTGTTCATATTTAAGACCCTAAATCACTCTCAAACTCAATCGAAAATTCTATCATGGTGACCACTCTCCAGAGGTTTCCTTATTACAAGTTTATTAATTAACTCTGTTTCATTGCACAACATTAGCCCAAAAATAGCTTTTCCCTTGTTGATTCCTTGATGTACCGATATAGAAAAAAACTATCTTGATTACATTCCATAAACTCGCCCTCCACAATATTACTGAAAATTTGATTTGCCCATTTCTAGTCCCCTATGATTATTGCATTACCCTTGTTACATGCACTTCTAATTTCCTGATTTATACCCTGCCCGACACCAAGGGCAGAATTATCCCATTGGCGTGCGGGGGCAGGCCCCTGCACGTAAAATGATGCGCGGTGACGTCGGGCGAGCGTCCTGACATCACCGCGCGCCATCGCGATATTTCATAGCGCGGGCACGCGATGCTCTCCAATGCGCGTCCGTCATTAATTAACAGACCATTTAAGGCCCTTGACGTTCCAATCGACCGTGATTTTTCGGCGCCTGTGCAATCTTCAGGTCGGAGCATGGGCGCAATGGGCAGGCGGGTAGGACACATTTGTATAAAGCTCATCCACGGGCGGGATAAGAGGGCTCACTGGGGTCGC
This sequence comes from Cetorhinus maximus, assembly GCF_964194155.1. Taxonomy (NCBI): domain Eukaryota; kingdom Metazoa; phylum Chordata; class Chondrichthyes; order Lamniformes; family Cetorhinidae; genus Cetorhinus; species Cetorhinus maximus. The sequence continues at coordinate 85,795,770 of NC_135884.1, forward strand.
GAGTGTGGTCTCTCAAGTACTGATTTATGAAAGTTTTTGAAACTTGCCTGTGTGATCTGCAGTACTTCAAAACGCATTCCAGCTGCTTTGTCTGGACTCTTAACCTTCAGGTCAGCACTCTGCAGTGAGGAATTTTTTTTGGGCCTGCAGGTTTCAGGAAGCCTTCCCTTGGCCTGAGAATGGGAGCTGAACTCTCCACTGGAGGCAGCTCCTCCTCTGAGGAGGGGAGGGCTAGAATGGGGAGGAGGCCAGGAGTGGCCACAGAAGACACCATTATCCAGCGGCCAGGGTATACAGGCAGTGAAGCAGCTACCTCAATATGTCTGAGGTGCAGTGCCGAAGGAGGCTTCATCTTACAAGTTTATTAAAACCTCCCAGGTGTCCCTGATAGATGACTGGGCCTGAGATCTCCCCTAACTGTGTGGGTGGACACCCCATGCCAGTGGCTCTGAAGGTCACAGCTGCCCTCAACCTCTATGCCTCTGGCTCCTTCCAGGGGTCGGTGGGTGATCTTTGTGGTGTCTCCCAATCAGCTGTGCACACTTGTGTCAAGCAGGTTACAGACGCTCTGTTCAGGCGTGCACTGACCTTCATCCACTACCGCTGGGACCAGGCAAGCCAGACACAGCGAGCCAGAGGCTTCGCAGCGATTGCTGGCTTCCCCCACGTCCAGGGTGCAATAGACTGTACACATGTGGCCATCATGGCACCAGCAGGTGAGCCCAGTGCCTTCGTCAACAGGAAGGGCTTCCACTCCATGAACGTGCAGATAGTGTGTGACCACAGGATGCTGATTCTACAAGTCTGTGCAAGGTACCCAGGCAGCTCCCACGATGCCTACATCCTCAGACACTCCCAGGTGCCGGGGCTCTTCAGTGCTCCGGCTCGGCTGGATGCTTGGCTGCTGGGTGACAAGGGCTATCCCCTCAGAAGGTGGCTCATGACACCCCTCCGCCATCTAAGAACAGAAGCTGAGCAGCGGTACAATAGTAGCCACGGCACCACAAGGGCTGTGGTAGAGAGAAACATCGGTCTTCTCAAGATGCGCTTCCGATGTCTGGACCACTCAGGGGGCGCACTCCAGCACCCCCCAGGTCGTGTGTCGCTGATAGCGGTTGCATGCTGCGCTCTGCACAATCTAGCACTGGAAAGGGGGGATGCAGTGGAAGATGAAGACGTTGGTGCAGTGGCTGCGGCTGCACATGATGAGTCCAGCAGTGAGTCCGAGGATGAGCATGCACAGGGAAATGCTGAGGGGGTAGACGCTGACCCGGGCATACTCCAGGGAGGCAGGGAGACCCGGGAGGCTTTAACCCAACGAACCTTCAGTTAGCACAGCACAGATGGACCTCCAGGACAAGCCTGGGCTGTAGGCTCCATATTCGATATCTAAGTGCAAAATCTGCCAGGTTAGGAACAGTAACTAAAGGCCTTGCTAATAAAGCTGAATGTCCCACAAATCACTCATGACATTTTTGGAAACCATATACAAGCAGAAGAAAAGAGGCACCCTCAACCATGGTCACATATCTGAATTTAACATCACAAGCAAAGAAACTTAAGCAAAAAAAATGACAAATGGTGTTCCAATTCAAAGCAACTCATAAAGACCTCATTGCAGGTCAACACAAAAACACCAGTGAGAAACCCATGGTGTGCCTAAGGTGCCTTATGTTTACGTTTCCGGGTGCTACGTCTTGGTGCTGCCCCCTCGCTGGGAGTGGTATCTGAGACAGCCTGCTGACCCTGCTGTCCTGTTGGCTTCGATTACCTTAGCGGCCGTCCTCTGGCCCATGGAGCCTGTGCTGGCCCCGCCTGGGAGGGATCTGCCAGTTCCACAGCTGGCATCTCCCCAATCGTCGCAGCCTCACTGGATGTTACGGTCACTGGGAGAGGGGCAGAGGAGATGTCGCCCTCATCCGGAGCACCCTGAGAGGAGCCCACAGTGACGCCAGGCAGCTGCTGCGCCAACGTGAAGTCGGTTTGGACCTCCCTGCTCACCGTGGATGGATGGGCGCCGAACTGGGATACTTGGTGCCCAGACCATCTCCCACACTGGCACTGACCAGCTCAGGTCAATGCCGATGTGCGGGCTTGCTGGTCCGAGCGCATCTCCAGGAAGCCCTGATGGGTCTCCTGGAAGAGGGTGTACATGAGAGTCGCCACTCTCTCCATGGAGGACGCATGGTGCTTGGACATGTGGCTTATTGCTTCGGTGATCGTCCGCATAGTCTCCTCCACCACGGACACCATTCCAAGCATAGCCTCATGTATCTCCCCCAGATGCTCCCGCACAGCCGGCCGCATTTCCTGCACCTGCTGCGTTGCAGACGACTCCAGAGGCTCATCATCAGCCACCGACTGAGCATGTGCCTGGTCTCCTGCAGTCCTCCGACTGCTGGCGCCATGGGCACTCTTTGTCTCTGTCAGCAACTCCAGCAACTGTGAAGTGCCCTCACCGCTGTGCCCCGGGACACTGGCTGATGACCTAATTCCCACTGAGGTGCAAGTATCTGCGCTGATGTCTGCCTGGCAGAGATGGTGTGACGCTGGTGAGACTTCAGGGCCCTCAGGTGTGAGAGGGAGCCTCTGCTGCTCCTCCTCCCGGCCCTGCTCCACTGATGCTGAAAGGAAGAACAAGGACATTGGATCAGTTAATGTGGAGACAATGACAAAGTGCATCCCAGTTCCCCGGATCATTATGCGCTCATCCTTCCATAAGCAATGGTCAAGCCATGTTGTAAACTTCAATCATGGAACATTGAGCACTGCCATGGCTGTTGGGAGAACAATGGTGACCTCATTGCTGGGTAAACATACCTGCCTGTGGCACCCCAGCCTCACCGACACCAGTGGACCTGGGTATATGGCACCTCTCCAATTCCGGGGCCTCCTGCTCAAACCAGCTGAGAATGGCTAACTGCGCCTGTCCGCCACCAGTCCTCACCCGCTCTGCCGTGTTATGAGCATTCTTCTCCTGAAAATGAGAGAAGAGCATTGATTTGTGCAGATTGTACATTGACTCTCTTTGCGCACGGCCCACCCCAACCAGAGTGGGACATAATAGGGCTCCAGTGCCTCCTCACCCTACTGCTTTCAGATACTCACACAAAGATGCTAGGCCTGTTCCCCACCCCGCCATCCCCACCTTGGTCACATGCTGCCTACATCACATTAGGCACCACACAGTATATCCTTCCATAGTAAGGAGGCGCAAGCACGTGGACCACAGAGGGCAGCAGATAGTTCATTGTCATGCCACCTTGAAGCTCCCCTCCCAGCAGATCATCACCCTGACTTGAACACGTCCTGCAGTTAAAATACAGCGCCTAGGTGCAGCTCCTCCAGGTTGCTCCCAAAACAGTCATGTGGGTCTCAGTGTACCACGGGTGCAGAACCCATCTCTTCACCACCCTCTCAGGCTGACCTTGGCATGGGCAATATCTGCTGGCCCACCCAGCAAAGGACACATGCCATCAATGATTTAATGTAGTCACTACACTCAGACTTGGGGCAGGGTGCAGCAGGGGGGAAAACCGACCTGCTGGGTTAAGTGACCAATGCTAACATGGTACTCCCCCTTCCATAGCGCAACAAGTCATTGAAGTGCTTGCGATGCTGGATCCAGGTGCACCGCACCACGTCACGGGAGCTCACCACTTCCTCCCAGGAGCGTGTTGTCATGTGGGGGAGCCTCCTCCTCCTGTCTTGGGGAACCAGCACCTCCCACTGTGCTGCCGCCTCCTCGAGGAGGGCAGGAAGGCAGTCATCGGAAAAACGAGGGGCACGCTGGCCCCCGCCCTGGCCTTCAGCCTGGCCTTCCCCGATGGCCTACCCTGCGGACTTGTGTCACCTCCATTGCCCCTCTGCAGAGCCCTTTGTCCAGCCATTGTGAGCAGCCTTTCCAAGGCTGGCAAGCCTTCCTTTATACGGGCCTCCGGGTCGCCATTGGACCCGGTGGGTTGAGCACGCCCACCGCCGCCCGCCCACTCCCGCTTTGCACGGAAGTCATGAGGTACATTGGGTGACCCTTAATTGGCCCACCCGTGTAAAAGTGCGGCACGGACCCGATCACGAGCAGCCTCCCACCAGCCAGAAAATTCAGCCCTATAACTAATCCCAGCAGGCCTATAAGCTGCTGCACAAGTGTTTTCTACCCCATGTTTCTTAGCTCCACCCAGAACTGAATCTGAATCATGATTTTCTGAGCTAAGATCCTTTCTCTCCTCTTTTTGCCCATCCTTGGAAGTATATCGCCATTCCTTCACTGTCGCTGGGTCAAAATCCTGGAACTCTCTTCCTAACAGCACTGTGGGTGTACTTACATCACATGGACTGCAGCAGTTCAAGAAGGCAGCTCACCATCACCTTCTCAAGGGCAATTAGGAATGGGCAACAAATGCTGGCCCAGCCAGTGATACCCACATCCCTTAAATGAATAAGAAAAATTATCAGGGCAACTAGCAAGTTCCAGCATGATCTGTGCTTTTATATCTTAATATCTCTATTTATAAACCCAAGTACCCCAAGGACATTATCAACTTGTCCTGCCACCTTTAAGGGTTTGTGTATATGAACACCAAGGTCACTCTGCTCATCTATACTTTTCAAAGTCATGCCACTTATAGTATACTGTCTTTTAGTCCTCCAAAAGGGTATCATTTCACATGCCTCCACATAGAATTCCATTTGCCATCGTTCTGCCCATTTGACCATCCTGCCAATGTCATCCAGAAGTCTAAAAAAGCTTATCATTATCTACTATGGGCCGAATTTTCATGTGGTCAGAAGGGCTCCAAGCCTTAGCTAAAATGGCACCGAAGCCCCGATTCCAGGAGTTCTGTCCTCGAACCCAGCACCCAACATTTTTGCCAGGGAGAGAACGGGGGTGGGTTGTAGTTTGCACATCCATGGTTCAAACAGATGCAATTTTCTTTAGTGGGATGTCGGAAACATGACTCGTCGGTTTTAAACAGTTGAGACAAAGGTCTAAAGCTGCCAGAGTTATTTGGAGAGGTAGGGCACCCTTCTGGGGAGGACAAGGTACTCCTTTGGTAGAGCTCAGGTGCCCCTTTGGGAAAGGTATGGTGCCTTTTGGGAGAGGCCAGGTACCCTTTGGGTTTTCTAAAATCAGGCATTCATGTGCGTAAAAATGGACTCAGTGGAACCGTCAAGCTGTCAAGGCACTTCACTCCCCAAGCTCTTCAATTTTTGGGAAAAAAACACTGCATTTGAAAACAAAACAGTACTTGCGATTTTACTAGTTGTCTGTTGATATAAACCTGAGGGCTTTCATTATAGGATTAGTGCTAAATGACTAATTCCACAACCTATCATTATCACACTTGAGGCAGGGGAGGGGGCTTATAAACTCACAGCTTGATTGAGGGCTCCAAGTCTTTGAGGTATAAATACAAATGTATGTCTTCATAAAGGATTAAGTACTTGAAGGGTTTTAAATGTGTTGAATGGGTTTATTAATCAATGAGTTTTTAAAAAAATAAAGTCTGACATAGACACTTAAAATTTTATTTTATTTCATCTCAGGATGGCACCTTAGGTCAGCCAATGGTGGATACTGGATGAGTTGGCAGGGAGAGTGTAAAGACAAAGAGTGGTGGATGGGGGAGCATGGGTTGGCATGAGTTGGCAGTAGTTTGGAATAGGGGCTATAAAGGACCATGGGTCAGTGGGTAGGAGGCATGAGTTTGCACGAATAGGGCATAGGGAGTGTGTGGGGATGAGGGTATGTGAGAAGTGAGGGCTGGAGGGCTGTTTTTGGTTTTATTGGTTTTTCTACAGCTGGGATTAAGTTCAGAAGCAGTGTGACCAGCCGTTTAACCAGCCTGCCTTGGCACCCGGCAGCCGGCATGGCTGCCTCTGCACTGTATCTGGGGATGGCGACCCTGAGTCCTGTTAACACCCCCTGCCCCTCTACCCCCACTGAGAATGAATATCCAGGGGGCTTTCCCCTGAGTTGGGTTTGTGGGGTTGGGAATCTACCCATCTCTGCGCGCCTGACTTGAGAGCGAAAATTCGATCCTATGTTGCCAAGTTTTCCCATCATCTGCAAACTTTGCTCCTCCCTACACCTGAGTTTGGGTTGTTTATAAATATTGAAGAGTAATGAATCCAAAACTGGCCTTTGGAAAACACCATTGAAAACTACCTCTTAGTCTGAAAAACATCCATGCACCACCACCATCTGGTTCCTGTTGCAAAGCCAGTTCCATTCCCCAAATGTATTTATACTGCCACTTATCCTTTATCTCCATGAGATGCCATCTTCTTAGCAAGCCTCCCATTAGGCACTTTGTAAAATGCCTTCTGAAAGTCCATATATACATATATATATATATCTACTCCAGATCAACCTTATTTGGTACCACATTAAAGAATTCATTCACATTAGGGAGTCATGATTTGCCTTTAACAACTCCATGCTGGTCTCTTTGATTAACCCATGCCTTTCCAAAGGGAAATTTATTTTTCCCCTGATAATGGATTCCAATAACTTTCTCCCCACCACTGATGTTAGGCCAACTGGTCTCTAGTTTCCTGGTTTATCCCTCACCCCTTTCTTGAATAGTCATATAACTTTGTTCATCATTGGCTTCACCAGCACTCACAACATTTCCCATGACCTGTGATTGGAAATCAGATCATACCCACAAAATGACAGTACACTGAGTGCAATGGATAATGCATGGACAATTGATGACAACTGTGTATCATTTCACAAGCCTCCTAGCCTCTGGCACTACTCCTGTAGCCAATGAGGATTGAAAGATTGCGACCAATGCTTGTGCTTCTTTCAGCAACCTATGGTACATTCCATCAGGACCGGATGACTTACCAACTTTCAGTCATGTTAATCATTTTATTATGCCTTCTCTATCTATTATTATTCTCTTCAGAACTTCCCCTCCCCTTTTATTTTAACCTTCATATCATCCACTTCCTTTGTGAAGACTGATGCAAAGAGCCCATTTAATAATTTGGCCATGTCCTCTGCCTCTCCATGAAGATTTCCCTTTTTGTCCTTAATAGACCCAACATATTCTCTTGTGGGGGATGTTCCAGTGCAAGGATGAAAACAAGCATTATGCAATGAGACATAACTGCTTGAAAGTACAGTTTCAGCCCATAATTTGATGATTACCATGATCTCAGCCTGCTTGGAGGTGCTAAAACAGACACCAGCAGATTTCGTACTCAAGTTCTGATTAGAAGCAATTTTACTGCTTTACCCCACAATCACCTTTTAAAATCTACCAGTGCTTGGCCTCTTAACTTACTGAAATTAGCTCTTGCCCCAGTTGAGCATTTTTACTTTCAATACTTCTGATCTCTGTCCATAATTATGATTAACAGAATTATGTTGTGATCACTGCTAGTGGGATAACCTCTTACTGTAGCACTCTCTATTTGCCTGACTTGGTTTCCCATACCAGCTCCAACATATCTTCCTTCCTTGTTGGACTGGAAAAATATTAATTGAGAAAGCTCTCAGTACACATGAGAATTTTTTCTCCTTCCCTATGTTTTTCTGTGTCTATATTAGAATAATTAAAATCTTCTTTATTACCACTATTTTTGTTACACACCTTTGAAATTTGCCAACAAATTTGCTCATCTATTCTCCTTCTCACTATCTGGAATTCTATAAAATAAACTCCCAACAATGTAACAGTTCCCCTGATGTTCCTCAACTCAAGCCAAATAGATTCAGCCCCAAATAGATAGTCCTAGTACCATCAGATCCCACAACCAGCGGATCAGATCTAAGCTCTGCAGTCCTGCCACATCCAGCTGTGAATGGTGGTGGACAATTAAACTCACTGGAGGAGGAGGCTCCACAAATATCCCATCCTCAATGATGGAGGAGCCCAGCACATCAATGCAAAAGATAAGGCTGAAACATTTGCTACAATCTTCAGCCAGAAGTGTCGAGTGGATGATCCATCTCAGCCTTCTCCAGAGGTCCCCAGCACATAGATGCCAGTCTTCAGCCAATTCAATTCACTCCACGCGATATCAAGAAATGGCTGAAGGTACTGGACACTGCAAAGGCTATGTGCCCTGACAATAGTCCTGTAATAGTACTGAAGACTTGTGCTTCAGAACTTGCCATGCCCCTCGCCAAGCTGTTTCAGTACAGCTACAACACTGGCATCAACTCCCCTATGTGGAAAATTGCCCAGGTATGTCCTGTATACAAAAAGCAGGACAAATCCAACCCAGCTGATTACCGCCCCATTAGCCTACTCTCGATCATCAGTAAAATAATGGAAAGGGTCATCAACTGTACTATCAAGTGGCATTTGCTTAGTAATAACCTGCTCACTGACACACATTTCGGGTTCCACCAGGGCCACTCAGCTCCTGACCTCATCGCAGCCGTGGGTCAAACATGGACAAAAGAGCTGAACTCCAGAAGTGAGGTGAGAGTGACTGCCCTTGACATCAAGGCCACATTTGAATCAGTGCGGCATTAAGGAGCCCGAGCAAAAGTGGAGTCAATGGGAATCAGAGGGAAAACCCACCACTGGTTGGAATCATATCTAGCATAAAGGAAGACGGTTGTGGTTGTTGGAGGTCAGTTATATCTGCTCCAGGACATCACTGCAGGAGTTCCACAGGGTAGTGTCCTTGGCCCAACCATCTTCAGCTGCTTCATAGAACCATAGAAAAGTTACAGTACAGAAGGAGGCCATTCGGCCCACCTTGTCCATACCAGCCCGAGGACACCCAGATGCCCTTTCTAATCCCAACCCATAGCCCTGCAGCTTACAGCACTTAAGGTGCAGATCCAGGTACTTTTTAAAAGAGTTTAAAGTTTCTGCCTCTACCACCAACTTGGGCAGCGAATTCCAGACACCCACTACCCTCTGCGTAAAAAATTTCTTCCTCATGTCCCCCTACACCTTCTGCCACTTATCTTGAATCTATGTACCCTGGTTCTAGAATTCTCCACCAAGGGAAACAATTTTATCCTGTTCACGCTATCTATTCCCCTCATAATTTTGTACACCTCAATCAAGTCACCTCTCAGCCTTCTTTGTTCTAAGGAAAATAACCCCAACCTATCCAATCTCTCCTCGTAGCTACACTTTTCTAACCCTGGCAACATTCTTGTAAACCTCCTCTGCACTCTCTCCAGAGCTATTACGTCCTTCCTGTAATGTGGTGACCAGAACTGCACACAATACTCCAGTTGTAGCCTCACCAGTATTTTATATAATTCCAACAATTGTATTCCAATAATGACATTCCTTCTATCATAAGGTCAGAAGTGGGGATGTTCGCTGATGATTGCACAATGTTCAGCACCATTCACGGCCCCTCAGATACTGAAGCAGTCCATGTCCAAATGCAGCAAGACTTGGACAATATCCAGGTTTGGGCTGATAAATGGCAAGTAATATTCGCGCCACACAAGTGCCAGGCATTGACCATCTCCAACAAGAGAGAAACTAACCATCGCCCCTTGACGTTCAATGGCATTACCATCACTGAATCCCCCGCTATCAACATCCTGGGGGTTACCATTGATCAGAAACTGAACTGGGCTAGCCATATAAATACTCTGGCTACAAAAGCAGGTCAGAGGCTAGGAATCCTGTGACGAGTAACTCACCTCCTGATTCCTCAAAGCCTGTCCACCATCTACAAGGCACAAGTCAGGAGTGTGATGGAATACTCCCCACTTGCCTGGATGAGTGCAGCTCCCATAACACCCAAGAAGCTTGACACCATCCAGGACAAAGCAGCCCACTTGATTGGCACCACATCCACAAACATTCACTCCCTCCACCACCAATGCATAGTAGCAGCAGTGTGTACCATCTACAAGATGCACAGCAGGAATTCATCAAGGCTCCTTTGACAGCACCTTCCAAACCCATGACCACTATCATCTAGAAGGACAAGGGCAACAGACACATGGGAACATCACCACCTGGAAGTTCCCCTTCAAGTCACTCACCATCCTGACTTGGAAATATATTGCCGTTCCTTCACTGTCGCTGGGTCAAAATCCTAGAACTCGCTTCCTACCATCACTGTGAGTGTACCTACACCACACGAACTGCAGCGGTTCAAGAAGGCAGCTCACTACCACCTTCTCAAGGGCAACTAGAAATGGGCAATAAATGCTGGCCCAGCCAGCGAAGCCCACATCCCGTGAATGAATAAAAAAAAAGCTATCCTCCTTCATAGGCCCTATGAGGGCATTGGCAACCATGAACTCCCATTAGATTGGTCCATGATTGACAAAGTGCTGCAGTGGTTTGCAATTTCCCTCTACAGTACAGTTGACTAGGAAACTCTCCTGCTCTTACTGTCTGCCATCAGGCATATTGGAAGGATTTGCAGGCTGATAGTCAAACTGCTTGGCCACATTATGAATGTACCATTTGTAGCTATCAGGTCATGAAGTCAGACTTGAACCCAGAGCTTCTGGTCTAGAGGTAGGGATGCTACCACTGTGCCGCAAGCCCTCTCTACCATTAGATATACCATTCTATTTAGAACTGTAACATCATCCTTTTTCAAAATTGCCGCACCCATGCCTCATTTTCTTTATCGTTTTCATTCTTGAACACTTGATAGCTATGAATATCAAGAGCCCAATCCTATTCTTGTTTAAGCCATTTCTATGAATGCAATCACATCATAATTGAAGGTGGCAATTTGTGCCGGCAGCTCACCAAGCTTATTAGTTACACACTAGACATTGCGATACATATAATTTAATACCTTCTTTGTCACTTTTGGTATTTTCGTCAATCTGGTCCATCCTGACTTCTCTGGTGCCAACCCACAATATACCTGCCTGCTCCTTTTACGTTAATGACATTTGTGCCCAGGATTTGTCAATCAGACATCTACCAGCAGCTTAGGAAAAATGTAGTTTGAATTTTTGATATATATTTTTTAGAGAAGAATGGTGCATGGTACAAAAATTCATTGCGGCCTTGACTCAAGAACTGGATTGTTTTCCCTTCCCTCAGAATCTATCATTCAAATTATGTTGTACACTGTGAATTTACAGACTAAAATGGAAAAATGTAATTAATAAATAAGAAACTCCAACGGCAAAAAGAGTGTGACAGCATTTATTTTGTCGTGCCATACTTGTGCCATCAACAGCCAAGAACCAACAGAACCATCACTACCATCAACATCTTTGTCCAAGCTTTGGCAGAGGCCAGGACTGACTTCAGTGGAAAAATCTACCTCATGGTCATTGACTATTACTCTCGCTGGTTGGAGATACCAGCTCCATACCACAACCGCAGGAGTTGTGGTAAAAGCTTTGAAACAAATTTACTCTTCCCATGGCATTACGAATGATGTCATCTCGGACAACGGTCTGCAGTTTATAAATGAACATTTCCGACAATTCACAGTGGAATATGGATGTGCATTCCGACTCTCTTAAGTCACTCATAGAGTAAGCAAAACCTCATCAAAACACAAACGTTTAGTTGTGATAATATAGATTTTTGTAAAAAAGCGAGTTTTTCTTATAAATGGATACAAGGAGCCTTAAAAATGGCTGCCAAATGTCACCTGATCTTTTTCAACTGCAACATTGGTCAAGTTTATAGAAAGCTCCAAGTGGATTGCAAATAGACATACCCAGACATGTGAAGACGTTTGAAATTCGACGTGCATTTCCATGAGAAACAGAAACTCATTGGCCGGAATTTTATAGCCCCATCACAGTGGAGACGGGGCCATAAAATGTGGCGAGTCATTCTAAACTCCATTGACTGCGGCAGGACCGTAAAATCCGGCTGTCGGAAAATTCCGCTCATTGACAATGACTTCCCGGGAGGTGTAAATAGTTCTTTCCTATCTCACCAAACATGGAAGAATGGGGGCCAATCAAGTTAATGGCTGAGACATTTAAAAAGGTTAGTTACTTTGGCTAAAATACAATGGATGGGACCATGCCCAGACCTGGGTTAACTCAATACCAAATATGGAAGTATGATTCGACAGTTTGGGATAGCAGCTGTACTATACTTTTGAACTGTATAAAGCCTGGCTGCAAACATCCGTTTTGTGTAGAGGACCCAGGAGATCTCCGGAAGGCCGTTCCAGCCCACAGCTCTCAGCTGAACTAACTGTGAACATCACGTGAGAGCTGGGTTTCTCCCTGCCATTGGGAGCCACAGGGGAAGTTGTTCAGAAATCATCACTGTTTCTGCTGAAAAGGAATCCAGGCAAGTGTCATGCTGGCAGAACCAGGAAAGAAAAGGGACCTTCACTCACTCCCCAAAGCTCCTCTAACTGCTGAGTCCACCTACAAAGACAAACTCCATCTATTTGACCACAGAAGCCTTTGCAGCTGCTGCACGACCCTTCACTCCAGACAACCAACACTTCTGCTGCACGCTATGGGCCTGCAACGATATTTTAAAGGACTAAACTGAATTTCATCTTCATGAGTATCTTTTATCCTTATCTGCGTTTAATCTTTGTATGTATTTAATTAGTAACTTTATCACTTTTACTTAAGTAACTTACTGCAATCTTTTGTAATAAAACTAACATTTATCTTGAGAAACTAACCTTTTGTGGTTTGAGACTAACGCTTTGCTGCTGGAATATGGTTGATTTGAATTACACAATTAAAAGGATACCACATATACAGACACACACACAGACACACACACACACATATACACAGACACACACATAGACACATACACACAGACAGACACACACAGATACACACACCACTTTGAGGGAATGCCTTTACGTGATTGTAACACATCGCATCAGCGTCAGTGATGCAAAGGGCCTAGCTGATGTCGTGGCCAATTAATGGTGTAGGGAATGGCAGCTAGGATTGAGTAAAGGAAGGCCCTTTGAAAAGACAAGCAGACGCCTTGACTGGCCTTTCCGTTGACTGAAGCTATGGAGCAGCAGGGACCTCTCAGCAGGCCAGTGCTGGCAAAGGCAGGTGTCCCCGGGCGACTCCACACTTTTGGATGCCTCCCTTGAGGCTTTAACGGAGGCAGTTTCTGAGAGGAAAGATGTGCCGTCCCTGCATCTGGAAGAAGAAATCTGCCAAGAGAGACCAGAGGGCAAGGATGGAAATGACAACAGAGATCAGCAGCTGGGGAATCACTGTGAAGATGTGATGTGGAAAATGCTTCAATGATCTGATAAGGTCTAAAAAAGCAAATGGCAAGTGACACCAAGGTGCCAGGTTCCTAACTCTGCTGACACCAGAACGCACAAGATCTAAGCAGACTGAGAGCTCATAGTTCACCTCAACTCTGTCAGATCAAGTGGCCAGTTGAGGTGTCATCCACCCTCACATATGGGGCCAGATTGAACAGGGGTGTCACTGGGGAGCGCAATATATCCAGTTGGATTTAATGGAGGTGACGGGGGCCTCACCCGTCAGCTGGAGAGCTGGCGAGAGCCCTGTGTCGCCTCCTTTGGGGAAGGCCCACTGCATTAAATGCCAGCAGTGGGCCTTCCCCAGGGTCAAAGGGCTGAGGAGGCGGGAGTCCCACCCGCCGAGAGCTGTCAGCCAATCAAGAGGCTGGTAACTCTGTTGAATAGCATTGCCACCGGGAAGGCAGTGACTGCTGCCAATATGGCACCCATCCAAGGCCTAGTATTGTCACTGGATCCCAGGCCTTAGGTGAGTGATGGCAGGGGGGTGTGGTCACAGGGAGGGGGTCAGCAGCAAGTGCAGGTGGGTGGCTCTCAGCAGGCTCCCCCCTTCCCAATGTCGGGTCCCTCAATCAGGCACTGAATGCCCTTGAAGGACGGACACCCCCCACCTGCCCAACCAGGAGACATCAAACAACCCTGCATGGGTTTACTTGTCATGCACCCCGCCTGGCGGAAGGATTAAATCCTCAAGTAGGCATTAATTGTCCAGTTTAGGCCTCAATTGGCAATGGGGACGGAAGGCCGTGCACGGACCTTTCCATTACAGACTTCATCGGAGTGGAGGTGGGAAGGAGGCGGGCTCCCCACCCACCACCAAACACCGCCAAACACCACCCCACCCCCACCCAGTTAAATGCCCTCCCTGCCACCAAACTCACCATGGGGGAGGCCATTAAATTTCTTCCATCATGTGGATGTCTTGCTGAAATAGGTGTGGGAAGGAAGCCTCTTCAAATCTTTCTCTCTTCATCTGTAGGAAAAGAGAGCGCATCTCTCTCAGGAAATGTCTCCAATGGGTGGTGGTGTGTCTCAGCTCCACACACGGACCCCCATCAAAGAGACAGCCATAGAGATAGTGAAGGTGCCATCACGTCAGGCCTCGGATGAGACAGGAGGTGGTGAAAAGCTGGGTCATTCGATAGCAATCTTCAGGTGAAGATCTTGGAGGATACTCCTGCCTCTTGCTGCGGTGGTTATACAATAACAGTCATCCGAAGGGCTGGTTCTGCTGAGGCAACTGCTGAGCAGCCCAAGTTCTTGCCTCCAGCCTCTTGTGTTTCCCACAGGGCCACATACGGCAAGGGGGTGGGCAGAGTGTCCCAGGCAAGTCATCGTCAACCCTTCTTAGAGGGGAGGGACGTTCCAGAACCTGCACTGTCACATCATTCCTCCACACTGTCCACCAGTGCAGACACACTCACACCAGCTGGACTTCAATCTACCCTAGAACAGGGAGCTCCGAACCGCACATCACAATCCAGCAGGAGAAAAGCAAGACTAAAGTTAGCTGTGGGGGAATGTGCTGGGCCTTGTGTGTTACACATAGGGAAGGTTTCCCCAGAGCATCAGAGTTAGGTGAATTCCCAAATGTTGGAGATCCATGAGGCATTGCGGAAACAAGGTTTCCTTCCCTAAAGAACATTAGTGAACTAGATGGTTTTATGACAATCCATGATAGTTTCACTATTACCAAGGCTAGCTTTTCATCACAGATTTCACTAATTAAATTTAAACTCCACCAGCTGCTGTTATGGGATTTGAATCTTTGCCTCCAGAACATTAACTTGGGCTATTGGCAGGGGGGGGGGGTCCAGTGACATTACCACTGTGCCACCATCTCCCCCAACACACAAGCTCATCCACTGAGCATGTTGCTGATGCTGCAGCAATGCATGGAATGGATGCCAGTTGTGTCCCAGACAGTGGCCTCCTCCAGCATGCAAAGGCACCATGAAAGGGCTGAGGCAGTCGAAGAGGCTGATGAAGGGTCTACCCTTAAGGGACCCCTCTGCCTGAGAACCATCCCTGCCGCAAGGCCCTGTGGCAGAGGCTGCCCATGCAAAGATACAGGCATAGTAACTGTGTCAGAGCCCCGACGGGCACCTCCACAGTGAGGATAGAGGACATGGGTATCTCAGAGACAGGGGAGCAGGGAGCAGGGAGAAGGGAGCAGGGAGCGTGGACAAGGGAGCAAGGAGCAGGGACAAGGGAGCAGGGAGCATAGACAAGGGAGCGTGGACAAGGGAGCAAGGAGCAGGGACAAGGGAGCAGGGAGCAGGGACAAGGGAGCAGGGAGCAGGGAACAGGAACAAGGGAACAGGGAGCAACGACAAGGGACCAGGGAGCAGGGACCAGGGACAAGGGAGCAGGGACAAGGGAGCAGGCTGCCTGCAGGTCACCCTCAGCCACAAGGGTAGCACCCTATAGAAGTGGTCAGGAATGCAAGGTGTCACATTATTAGATGCCCTTTATGGGTCCCTTGGGTGATGCTTTCCAGGTTTCCATTGTCATTTCCTCATTCTTTAATGCTTGTGTATTGCTGAAAAAAGAGACAGGTTAAAGCTTTTCATCTTGCACTCATCAGGACACTTTGCAAGAATACTAAAATAAGGGGGAAACAACAACTTATACTTTATGTGAAGACCGTGCTGATGGGTTGGCAAGTGGACTCTGATTGGCAAAGGCGCTGCCATGGAGAATGCACCAGTGATGGTGACTGACAGCTAACTGCCAAGCATTGTTTGAAATTTAAACCAGGCAGTGTGACCCAGATTGGTCAAGGCATTGCCCTGAGGAATGAATCAGCAAATGATTCACTTATTTTGTTTAGCTGAAACAGGTGCAATGTATGTACATGTTCTTTCTGTCTGCAAAGAACAGGGCCCTGTGTATTTATATATAGCTTGCAATACACGCAAATGTACCACACTACGAGCCTAACTGACAATCTTAAATTGGTTGTCAGCATAATTCTTAGCACACTGAGGATTATTTAGCAAATGTTATTCAATTGTGCAACCACATCTAATGTTGGACACTGTTTCGAGTTTTGCAAGCACGGGCTGGTTGGGTACCTTGGTCTGTACCCTGCCCGTTGCGAACAGTGACTGGAACATGCTGTTTGATACAATCCGCCAGTCTTTGAGACACACAGCCTACCATCACACTGGCACTGAAATTCATATACCACATTACTCATTTGTGTGATAGGCAGAATGTCTTTTTGGCTTGACGGCAGCATCCTGTTAGTGGTGAATACCACTCGCGTTGCTACTGAATAGTAGCAGCGTGAAACAGCTAACTTCACCTGTTGCTCAAATTTTTGAGATGTCTTGCCCTTCCAGGGTAATTAATCTGAGCTGGACTGGGCACTTTTCAGGGCCAAAAGTGATGGCCTTAGGCCCATTCATGAGCTTGCATGATATACAGTATGAAATGATCTGACCAGGGCAGCCATTATCCTGCAGGATACACGCAATACTCAAATTATTGCTTATTCCTACAATCAAACTTGTGCATTATTATTACTTGATGTAAAAAGGGAGGTAGATTTAAGGGCAGGGTGGGGGTGTGTGGGGACCTGGGTTTGCCATGGTGCCAAGGCCTATGTTGTAGGAGACTGTTGGTAGTGGAGAACCCATTATCAATCTATTGGGTGGCAATGGGATCATTCAGATGTGTGTGCTTGCTGGATACTATCGCTGATGGAGTTACAGAGCCATCTGTCATAGCTCTGCAAGCCGTTCCAGTGAAACATTGCTGAATCACTGTGCCCCTTGTGGCCATACCAACCAAACGATCACCATGAGCCCTGGGATAGTCTTGGCAGTCTTCCTCCATTGCCTGGGCACTGTGCTTCTCTGGAGTGCACCGTTTGTCCTTCTCTTCCTCCTCTTCTTCCTCCTCTCCCCCTTCTCTGAGGAACAATGGCATTCCACGTCCTCTTTTTCATCCAGCTCCAGACCTCTTTGTATTGTCACGTTGTGCAGTGCACAGCAGACAACCACAACATGAGACACCCTGGCTGGCTTGTGCTGGAAGGCACCCGAATGAGTCAAGGCAACAGAAATACATCATCAAGATGCCAATAGTCTGTACAGTGCAGGTACAAGTTAATAGATGACTTTGGTTACAGAGCCTCTATCCATCTGTGGCTGGATGCCAGACAGGCATCAGGAGCCACTTCTTTAAGGAATCACCCCTATCGCCCAGCAGACCCCTACAGAGTCTGGATGTTGACCTGAAGAGGTACAGGACCTGGCACTTTCACAGGATGAAGGAATCAAGGCAGCTGCCCATGAACCAAGCTCAGACCTGAAAGATGTGCTTCCTGTGGTCACAGACCAACTGCACATTCCTTTTGTGTTCAGAAACCTGGCTGGCTGGTCTTCCGGTGCCCTGATGGCTATCTGGGTACAATCAATAACCCCCTGGACTGAAGGAATGCAATGATGGCAGCAAAGCCTGATGCCCTCTGTACCAGGCAGGCTCATCAGTCCCAAAATGGATGGAGTCCCCTGCCCTTCAGAATAGGGTATCCACGGCCTGCTGGGTGACGCGATGAGCTGCCAGCTGCGAGATTCCACCCAGGTATGCAGCTGATTCCTGAGACGACCTGAATACATAAAAATTCAGGTCACCTTGATGGTTGCAGGTAGGGGACTGCCATGGGGGCTGGGGGGAGCATCAGGTCATTGTGGATCAGAGCGCCAATGTCCAAGACCAACTGCTTGGATAGGTGCAGCCTCCTGTGGCACTGGTGCTCTTTCATTTGCTGGTAGAGATACACCCAATGTTTGGGGTAGCACCTTCTTCCCCTTGCAGCCCCTCGCTGTGCTCCTCTGGCCTCCTCCTGACCAGGAGGATGTACCTGCCGAATCTCCCCCTCGCGAATCTGGCCAATGGCAGAGTACCCCTGCTCCCATTTCAACTCCCTCAGCCGGCATTCATTCCTTCACCAGGGCTTCCTTTGCCTACCTCTGCTGCCCAGCTGATGCCAGCTGCCTGATGTCTCTCTCATGAGTCCTGGTTCAGCAGCTGAGTATAAAACTCCATTTCTCACATAGGCTGACCAATGCATATCCATTAGGACTTGGGGTTGTGTTCATGAAAGTTGCACCCTGACGTGCCCCAGGCACTTTAGTTTCTTCATGACTGCCCACTGAAAATCTCAAACAGCTGCACAAAACACTGCTAAGGTGCTTGGAGCTCAGCAATCTGTTAATTGGAGGTGCACAGGTTGCTGCCCCCCTCCATTTGAAAACTGCATCATGTTCTGGAGACATCAGGATCCAGCCACCCCTTCTGAAAACATGATTTTGAATGCACGTCACACCCGTACTTGCCCTCATGATCATCCAGTCCACAGTCTTTAGCCCCACTACATATTCTCGCCACTGACTACATTATCGGTCCTCCCATTCTGTCAGGCTGCACCAGGTTGTTTGTAACCTTGGCACCATGTTCAACCTCAAACTGAGCTTGCAGCCTCGTGTCTTTCTATCACAATCACTACCTACTTCTACCTTCATAGCATTGCCCACTCCGGCACCTACCTCAGCCCATTTGGTATTGAAACCCTCATCTAGGCCTTTGTTATTTCAATACTTGATACTGTAATGGTATCCTGGATGGTTTCCCATTATCTAACCTCCATGAAACTTTAGCTTATCCAAAACCCTGCTGCCCATACCCTATCCTGCAACAAGCGGTGCTCACCCATGACTTCCATTTCTCTTGATCTGTTTTAACTCCCAGTCCAACAATGTCTCAACCTTAAAATGATCTCCTTCATGATTAAATCCTTTCACAGCCTCGGCCCTCCCTCAATGTAACCCCCTCCAGCCCTAGAACCACTCAACTTGCCACTCAAGGGCGTGGCAAGGACGAGACCGTGGTGCAATATAAAATCCAGCCCAAGGCTGGCTTAAAACAGTATATTTTAATCCAATTATAGACAACCATTTGAAACTATTCCAGCAAGGAGAGAATGTGGCAGAGCGATTGGTCAGTTGAACAAAGCATATTTGATCAGAAAATGTTTTTTGATGAATGGACAGCTGAAATGTATTTATCAGAAAAAGTGCATTTAATTTTCTGTGATATAAGTACAAGAGCCAGTGGGATTTCTTTTGACGCATTTCCTTCCACTATATCTCAATCAATGTGCCATTACGACACTTATATCCAATTCTTTACTCTTCTCAGACATTCTCAAAGTACAGAAACACGCCTACATTATACACTCTCCATCAGGCAGCATTTGTTTCCATGGTAACAATCTCTGGATCCTACTGAAGAGCGATTTCAATTGAATGAGTGGGTACTTGCTGACCACATGATAGAACACAGTTCAAAACCGTAGAGCTCTTTATTACTCTCACCTTTTCCTTCCCCTGCAGTTTCTTAGCACTAAAGCTTCACTACTTCTGAATTTATTGAACCTTCTCCAAAGAGGCAGTTAGGATACTGTGTTTAAATGACCCTGCAAAGGATTAATGGTTAAATGTGCTGCTCTATTTGCTGCTAAGTCATGCTAATCAGGAAGGTCGGAGTTGGATTTCTGGTTCGTGTTGAGCTCAGAAAGAGTTGCATTAGGGCAATTCCAATTGATTTCAGCGCCCCTGCTCTCAGCTGGGCTAATATAGGACACTTACGGCCTGTCCAGCCAGTCATTTTCTAGTGACTCTTGCCAGGTAGCCCGTGTGCATAGACAGCTTTGCGAAGACTGGCAAACTCAACCCCGCCAAGGAGTCTTCAGGTGGGAGGGAGCAAATCAGAAATTTAAAGTAAGAACCTGAAAAATTCAACAACTGATTTCGCTGTCCTGCCACTCTAAGTGAAAAGTGGAAATGACAAGCTGACATTCAATTATTTTCCCAGCGCTCTGTCCGCCAACACTCAGTTAATAGCACTCTCACTTCTGAGTTGTAAGGTTCCAGGTTCAAGTCCCACTCCGGTGCTTGAGCACAAAATTCAAGGCTGACACTCCAGTGCAGCACTGAGGGGCTGCTGCACTGTTGAGGGTGCTGCCTTTCAGATGAGATGTTAAACTGAGGCTCCTCCTGCCTGACTGGGTGGATCTGAAAGATTCCTTCACTGTTGCTGGGTCAATATCCTGGAACTTGCTCCCTAACAGCACTGAGAGTATACCTACACCACATGGACTGCAATGGTTCAAGAAGGCAGTTCACCACCACCTTCTCAAGGGCACTTAGGAATGGGCAATAAATGCTGGCCTAGCCAGTGATGCCCACATCCCATAAAGGAATAAAATTAAAACTATTTCGAAGAAAAGCAGGGGAATTATCCCTGGTGTACTGGTCAATATTTATCCCTCAAGCAACATCACCAAAAACAGAGTGGCCTGGTAATCCACTCAGTTCAAGGGTAATTAGGGATGAGCAACAAATGCTGGCCTTGTCAGTGACGCCCACATCCTGTGAAAGAACAAAAGAAAATAGTGGCTACACTTCAAAAGTACTTCATTGGCTATAAAGCACTTTGTGATATCTGGTGGTTGTGAAAAGTGCCATAAAAATGCAAGTTTTTCCTTATTTTTAACACCAGTTAAATGGAGGCCATGGCAAGAAAGGAAATTCAATCAATTGCACCTCAGGTGATCTTCTGGGGTTGTCCAGCATCATTCATTTGGAGTGAGGATCATGCAGTTTAGTTTAGTTTAAAGGGGTTAAAAAGATTCACATGTTTCACTCTTAGAGGGTCTCCTGTGTTTAAATGGGCTTGTGATGTGCCTCACCCTTTTTGACCATTATCCTGGTCTTTTGCCAATACTGAGAACTCTACATCTGAAAGCCTCTAGTTCAATTAACTGAAAATGCAAGTTAAAAAGAGGAAGTTAAAGTAAGAAGCCCAGTTTCTACCCTGAAATACCTGGGTGTTATAACTGGGCTCCTCACAATGTCCATGCCTCAGCGGCAGCTCAATTAGACCCATTTTCCTACATTATAACAGTGACTACATTTCAAAAGTGTCTCATTGGCTTTGAAGTGCTTTGTGACCTCCTGTATAAATGCAAATCTTTAGAAGGTATCAAGTGATTTGCTGGGAAGGAGGGTAGATGAGGTGGATCTGTGACAAAGTGATTTGGGTCATTGGAGCAATGTCTTCTTGCAAGTCTTACAACCTCCCCCAACCCCTCAACTCCCAAGCAATTGGTGAAAGTTCGTACAGATGGAATTGTGCTCCGAAATTGATTGGAAGAATCAGTAATTGCATTTGGACCTCGGCTGGTGGCAGGGGGGGGGGGGGGGGGGCAATGAGAGGAAAATGGTGACATTCTGGTAGCAATGAGAAGACAGCCAACAAAGGACATTAAGTAACACATTTCACACCACAAGGTGCCCATCCCTCAGGAAAAGGTGTTAATGACTGTTGGCTCAGCACATTACACTCTGAAAATTTAACTGGCACAGATACAGAGCAACATTCACAAGTTCGGATTCTCTTCACTGCCAGCTGGGATCCCTTACGACATATGGGCAAGGTTTCGGACGCAACATCTATAAGCTTGTGTTATTATCGGTTTACCACCAACATGAGTAAAATGATAAGGTTGAAAGAATATCTTCGGCCACAGAAACAGCTACCTTCAGTTAACTCAATGCAAGTTACATATTCCCTGCCTTTCCCCACTACCCCTCGGTTATAACACAAAGCATTTTTATCATGTTATTTCAAATAGTGGCAAAGAGGCAACTGTGAGTCAAATCCCAGCAGTCACAGTCAGTCACAGCGCTAAGACTATTCACTTAACCTGGACATGAGACACTATAACAATGTTTCCATTCCCTGACTGCCTCTGGATCCTCTGTTACATAAAAACATCAAGTGGCGCAGCTATTTGGTGAATGTTAACTTTTCTACATGTTACTTCTTGTTGGTGTGCCTCTGGTGGACAGGTCCCTGACACTACCAGCCCAATCAGAGAGTCCGCAGCTCTGAAGCTTCAGCAGCGCCACTGGGATAGGTGGTTGCTGCTGAGGCAGGTTCGATACCAAAGTGGAGGCATCTTCAGGTAAGTAGATAATGAAAAATTCAGGGAGCTGAGGGTCAGAGAGGAAACCCCTCCAAGGAGGTGCTTGGGCCTTCAGGGGCTACCTTTCTTGCCTGCAGTCCCTCTTTGGTCCAAAGAGCCTCTGGATCCGATGGCCCCTGAGGCTGTCGCAGGAAGGCCCCCTTCATTAAGCTGTCAACCTCTCCATACAGCAGATTATCACCCTGTGATCACCAAAATGTTGGTGCTCCTGTAAAATGGCCATAAATAGGGCCTTTGAGTATGCAAATTGGCTGCTTGCTTCCTTGGAGTGGGCAGCCAATCCACATACAGTTCCAGCATTGGGAAAATTCCCTAGCGGTGGTACTTTGCCGGGAAGCTGTCCCAACACAGCTCCCACTAATTTACTGGACTCCTGCATTCCAGCCCACTAGCCAGCAAAATTCTACGCTACATATCTCAACTCATTTAGAAGTTGAGGCTCAGGACTCTTGATTTGGGATGGGAGATATGGAATTGTTCTTGTACAGCAATCCCTGTAGGAAAATGTGGAGAGAACACAGTTGTCCTGCCACATATCCACAACTAAAACCCACCACCTGGGTAAAGATATGGAATTTTACCAAGTATAGGATAGGATGAGCCCATTTGGTCAAGTGTGACCTATTTCAATATTACCTGTTTAGTCTAATCCCGTTTCCCTGAACCTGTTCATATTCCTCTTTTGAAAGTTTCTGTCTCATTAACCTTTCAAACGAACGTTACAGGCCCAGGAATTCCAGAGTCTCATTATTTAGCATATACCTCCCTTTGTTAATGTCTATTCTCCAAAATGTACGAAATCTGAATCAAACTGCATCTGCCACTTTGCTGTCCACTCTGCTAACCTATGTCCTCCTGAACCTTTTTTCAGTTTGCAGAGCAGTTTAACTTGGTATTAACAAATTTCAATACCCCTTTCTTTGCTCCTTTGTCCAAATCATTTATATCAATGGAAAATCAAAGTAGTCCTTGCAGTAGCCCTTGAGGTCAATCAGAACCTACATTCTACCAGCCTGAAGAATATCCATTTAATCCTACTCTTTGCTTTCTGTCCTTTGCCATCTCTCTACATCCCCTAATATACATCTGACTTAATTTTTGCAAGCAGCCTCTTATGCGGAACCTTATCAAGAGTTTCCTGAAAATCCATATATACAATATCCACCACATTTCTTTTATCTTTACACTCTGTGATTGCCTTGGAAAATTTAATTAGATCAGTCAATTAAGTCCTGTCCTTTATAAACCCATACCGACTTTTCATATTATACAGTAAACAACGGTTTGCCCATAATAGAGATAAGACAAATTAGCCTATCATTTCCTGGCTGATCCCTTCATTAATATATTCATGATGCCGAATATGTCTTCTGTACTTATGAACTATTCCATTGTTAAGTCTGGCTAATAAACTGCCTTTGAAACAAACGGGATGATTTTAATTAAGGCTTCATGGAAGCGTTTCAGTTCTTCCTGAACTCAAGTGAGGAAATTCACATTGGAGTCCTTATTGCTAAGGATAAGCCACAATGGGAGATACTGGCTCCAGAGGTGTATGAAATAATGACAATAGACAGAAGTTTTCACTCAGAGATTTTGTCTATATCGGGACATCTTTCTTACAAAACGTGATTGACCAATTACATTCTTGCCTTTTACTCTATTTATTCATGTTTAGTGCTTGTCTCACTGCTCTACTTCACAGCACTATTCAATTGAAACATATTAGTCATTGTATTCTGTTCATATTTAATAATTGTCAATCCAAAGTGAATGTGTAATGTTGCATGAGATTACATTTAATCCATTAAGTTTAATCCGTGTTCAGTTTAGTTGTTAACCCTCAAATCGCACAAATTAATAGTAGTTTCCTTATGGTAAGGGACAGCAATTGCATGATAGGAACAGTGGTAAATCAGTGAGAGAGAACAAAGCTTACAAACACCTGAAACCAATATTTCACCAGGTTGATGGCTCAACTAAGTAAATTATTTTAGAAAGAATGCATAAAGCTGCTTGAAAGGCAAAGTGGTTTCATAAGGATTTGGGCTTGAGTGCCAGTAATTGCAGTTTTAGGCTGAAGTCAAAAAAGGAGGTGACTTGTTCCTTTCAAGGGAGAAGGAGGATGCTAATCAATGAACATACTGTTTGAAGCTGCATTGGGCTGCCCCCTGTTGCGTGGAGACTTTAGGCCTGCAGAGAGCAACATATTGTCACTTCATTGTTCTTTTATGTTATTCAGCTATTTTATCCAAGGCAGGATTTCTCACTCAAAAGCAAAATACTGTGGGTGCCGGAAATCTGAAATAAAAACAGAAAATGCAGGAAATACTCAGCAGGCCAGGCAGCATCTGTGGAGAGAGTTAAAATTTCAGATCTTTCAAGCAGAACTGGCTTTCTGGAATGTAACACTATAGCAGAGAATGGCTGCCTAATGGTGAAGGGTGGAGGTTAAGAAAAATGTTTTCAGACAGAAAACTACAGTCCAAGTAGCCAATGCGGAAAATGGAAGAAGGGAAATGTAAATTGTTGGGGTAGAATTACCTTCCAATGTTCTCGAGGTCATATGAACCATATGACCAGAGAAAGAGTGAGGTGGATATGTATTCTGTGAAAAGTCATTGAGCTGAAATGTTAACTCTGTTTCTCCCTCCACAGATGCTGCCTGACCTGCGTAGTATTTCCAGCATTTCCTGTTTATATTTGCTCACTCCAGTGTTGGTCATACCTTCCCTTTTTGTGTCTGTCCTTTCTGTCTGACCGCTGAAACTGAAGGGAGGAATTTAAGATTGTGAAGTCGGCTGAAGTGGCCAGTCTGCTTTAAGTCTTTCATTCAGCCATTTACTGGTTCGGTGCACATAACAAAGAGATCCTAACCGAGGCCATCCCTTTCATTACTCCATGAACCTAAGTGATAATTGTGTAAGGGTAAATCAGGGAGAGAGAGAGAGAGCAAAAGAACATAGGTTTAATGAGAAAGGCAGCAAGCAGAAGGTGGAGATTAAACTAAGCAAATAAAATCAACGTTACAAACTCCACGTGCAATTCATGTCAAATCACTATGTATTTGTGGAACCACTCATTTATCATCTTGAAGCAAAAAATAATTTTCTATTTCTTCAAAGATAGCACAGTTGATTATGTTATTTCCACCCGCACCCCCCACCACTGCTTCAAAAGGTATAGTTAGGCTCAATCATTAGCCCTATAAATACACCTTTGCTTCACACACTGCTGTGTTTCTCTACATGGCAGTGAGAGAGTGCCCCTGAGGAGACAACTGTAAAAAAAAGGACAGATGCCTCACAAAATTGACTCTTTAGAGGTGGCTAATAACACAGAAATATGTGGAGAAACTGTGCTAGGGGCATTGAAGGATTGCACAGATTTACCACAATGAGACTTACACAGGAGAATATGAAATGAACAGGCAGTCTATCTTGTCATGGATTCTACCTCACTCGCTTAATCTCTTGAGAAAATCTGTGCATTCCCTAATTACCAAACTTTATCACTTAGCTTAATATCTGTTATACTTGTTACACTCTCTCTCAGCACATCAGTGATTTCTACTGAGCAACACTGACCTAAATCAAGATTAAAAATATATGCAATATGGTTTGCTGTTTCAAGGATGGTAGCATTCTGCTTTCATCACAACTCCTAATTTGACCCCAGCCGGTTTGCTCTGTGGATAATATTCCCTTCTACCCCTCCAGTGTTGTTCATTTTATATTCATGTCCTTCATTCTGCACACACAGTCTAAGCTGGTTAAGCTTACGTCTCTGCTCTCTCGATTTGGAAGTCCCATGACATCTTTTCTTTTCATGGAATCACAGAATCACACAGTGCAGAAGAGGCCCTTCGGCCCATCGAGTCTGCACCACAACAAAAATAAATTCATTTTGCTTTGAACCATAAATGATCCGTCAGCTCTGGGCATTTTGAAGGAGAGCTGTACAGCTGTGTAAAAACTGTGGCTGGAATTTTCTGCCCCTGTTGGCATCGGGCGTCATGGTGGGCGTGAGTAGACAATATGGCGAGAAGGTCAAAAATCGGTTTTACGCTGTCGTGAATCCAGTTTGCGATCATCCACTCAGCCGGTCAATGATGGGATGCGTTTCCTGCCATCAGGACATCAGGAGCGTCATTTTAATATATTTGCATCTAATTATAAGCCCTGCTTGCCGGAATCATCCCCCCACGTTGGATCACCCGGCCATGTTGGCGTGATTGCACAACGACGTGTTTCACAATTGCACGAGCGACGTGTATCTGGTGAGCTGCACTCCGCTCAGGACTTCAAGGTTTGTTTGCCTACCTTGCTTCGGGCAGTACTCATGGTCATCAGCGCCAGGCTTTGCAGGCAGCACCACAACACTTTTAGGCAGCTCACGGGCAGGTCTCCAACTGCCAGACCAGCTGCAAGGCGGGGGTGGCTTTTCAATGGCTGCAGGGCTAAGGCTTGCTTGGGGAAGGGAGAAAACTGGCCTCAGGCAAGGGAAGATGCTGCAAGGTGAGGGCTGTATTGGGGAAGGGGGGTGTCCCAGGGTGCATATGGGGGCACATGTTGATCTGTGGAAGTGATCTCAAGATGGTGAGGGCTGAGGACGCAGTCTCCAGAGGAGATGAAGCCAGGTGGACATGTGAGGGTGTCTGTGTGAGAGAGTGAGTGGTGATGCCCCTTGAGCTGGCAGTGAATAAGATGCCAGTGAATGTGTGATGGGCTTGAGCGTGTGAGTTTAGAGTGATAAGATGGTTGCCTTACCCTGGTGGCACAGATGAGATCATTCATCCACTTTATGCACTAGATGGCTGACCTCTTGTGTGCAGAATTGGCACTGACCACCTCTGCCACTACCTCCCAAGCCAGAGTGGTGAGACTGATGGCTCTCCTGCAGCCAGAGTGGGGGTAGAGGACATGGCAGTGGACCTCCACGGTGTCCAGAAGGCGTCCCAGGGATGCGTCACTGAATTGAGGGGCTGCACTCTTCTTGGCTTTTGGGGTCATGTCTTCACTGGTGCCCTCCTGGGCTGCAAGCATTGAGAAGTGTGCTGCAGTTTAAAATGGCGCCCTGTGTGAGGAAGCAGCGAGGTAATGGTGTGGCGGGAAAATCGGGGACACCTGTCAGTGAGATGGCATGTTCCCTGTGGCTGCATAATTAATGAGGCGGGAATGGGAATGGAATGGATACGGCACGAAAACTTGCCATTGCGGCCGGTGGGTAAAACGTCCTTCTTTCCCGCTCGCTACTGCACTATGTGCACATCTGGGACAATTCCACCCTGTGGCTTCAACAAAGATTATTAAATGCTTGATAATGATTTTTGTAGCAGATGATTTTTTAAAAAGAAAACATAGCTTTAAACTGAAGAAGGTGAATGAGAGTCCTGACAAAGGCATAGACTACAGTGCATGATTTCTCAGTGTTCAGCTTACACCCATTTTCAGGCAGCCAGCACTACATTTCAGATATAGAGCAGCTAGATGTGAAGGAAAGATCCTGCGAATCTGTCCCACCAATATGTCTCAGTCGCAACATAAGATCAGTGCCCTCTGCAGGTCCCCTCTGGTATTTCATTTCTCACAACTTCCACTCACCTCACCTCTCTGAGCAAGTTTGCTAGTTTAGCATTAAATTAGGAGCAGCTTTGTGTTCTGGGTCCAGATGAACTGGATTGAGAATGTTGAAGCATATTTTTCAAGGGAGCCTTATAGTTAGCGGAGAGGGAAAAATCTTTGATCTCCTCATGCATTCTGGGCTCGCTGTGAATCCAGGTTCTGAAATTGAAGCAGGAGAAATACTGGGTAGAACTTGAGCCAAAGGAGAGCAGGAAATGCACGGCTCTTCTGCTCACGTGTCGGGAGCCACCATATACACAGTTACATTGCAAATCATAAGTGTGTGAGGTGGGCACATACTGCACGTGCCAATTACCCAGCAGGGCAGGCAGGAAGTGTCTGCCCCCACCATCAGTTGACTCTCTTTCAGGTCAAAGTGGGCTATAAAAGACCAATCTCTGCAAAGCAAGGGGATCTGATGCCAAGTTTGATTACAGATCCCCCACCTGCAGGGCCATTTAGATATTTTCTTTATGATTCACAGCCTCTAACCCCCTTGACACCTTCCATCAATTATCCCCAGTCACTCCCCGCTTTCATCTGGAAAATCATCCTCTTGGACCTCCATCACTCTCTGCAAATCAGCAACATGTCTGCATACAAAGAGCAGCCCCACAGTTTAGTGATCCCTCCTTGCAGGTTCTCCTCCAGGGAGTCTGGGAACGACAAGGTGTACTCTTGTCCAGGGAAGGCAATAGGAGACCCTCCTGTTTGAGCAAGGTGACCTGGACAGAGATTGCAGAGGAGCTGAGCAGCCATGGGGTCCAGCCATGAATTTGGGTGCAGTGCCCCAAAAGGATGAACATGCTCCTCCAAGCCAACATGACATTGCATCAAAGGATTTCTCATGAGGGTATCGAACAAAGAAAGTTTGCAAGTGGGGAGAAAGTCCAAGCTGGGAAATGTGTGGTCATCATCAGTACCACATGGCAAAAGAGGTCAGACTGTGTAACAGTTGAGTGTTATAAGGCAGTTGGGTACTAGGTAGAATGTGTGGCCAGTATGTGGCATGGGGGGTGCTTGGGAACAAGGGAGATAGGTGACTCTTCAATGCCACTAAGTCTCCACTTCGTCATGAAGAATAAGGAAATCTTCAATGCCAGGGAGAGGGCCAAGAATGGAGGAGAAGTGGTTGACCTCTAAGTGGTAATGCCTCGTATAAAGGAAGATTTGGATATTGTGGTCCATTGCATATTGCGAGGCTGGACTAGCCAGCCTCCAACCTGGTGTTGAGACATTGGCAGATTAGAGACACACAGGAAACTGTAGTTTCCTGATAGACTGAACTTCTCCTTAAGGTCTTTCTTGTTCTCCATTGTAGGTAGTCGCCATTGGCAAAGAAGGCCAAAGCCCATAGTGGATTCCAGTGATTCTACCTCTGATGAAGTTCAACAACATCCAGAGGATGCATCGTCATCTAACTCTCCCTCATCCTCCATGGGTTTTGGAGGGATCGTGTATGGAATCACTGGCTCAAAACCCTGGAACTCCCTCCCTAACAGCACTGTGGGTGTAGCTACACCAAATGGACTGCAGCGGTTCAAGAAGGCAGCTCACCACCACCTTCTCAAGGGCAACAAGGGATGGCAACAAATGCTGGCCTAGCCAGCGACGCCCATGTCCCATGAATGAATAAAAGAAAAACAATCGGGGGCACATGGTGGTGGTCACTAGGCGAACATGTCCCAGCAGCTGAGGGAGGCTGTGTCAACTAAGGTCCCTGAGAGTGGGAGGACTGTGGGGATTAGGCCCATGCTGAGTCCAGGCTGATGATGGCCTCTGGTCTCAGACACAATAAGCAGAGACTATGCGGAACCTTGCGCAGACGGTGGAGGTGTCCATATAAGCCTTGAGTTCTGTTTTGGCTCCAGCCTTTGTATACACGGTTTGCTCCATGGAGAGGTTGGCAACCACCATGGAGAGCCATGTCTATCATATGACCCATATGCACGAGGACCTGCATTCCATTGCTCTGGCCACGGGCTCAATACAGCAGTGGCTACGCAAGAGGGGAACAAGGCACCAGGACCTCCCTCCAGGTGTCCCTTCTGGGGTACAGGGAGGTGCCATTGTGCACTGAGATGGGGGAGGAGTACCAGCCAGCCCACCTGGTGGCATCCTCTCAGGGCACTCTCAGGGTGGGTGGATGCTCCTAAACCCCTCTGCCGGTGACCCGAGAAACCTCCAGTAGGCAAGGCCAAAGAGGATGCTCCAGCACCCTTGATGGAGTTCCCCAGTAGACTGGGGCCTTCCAGGCCAGGGACCACCAAAGGATATCTGCCAAGATCATTGCACATAACAGGGCATCACCCTCAGCAGCCTGCCTCATCATCAGCTGCTGATGTTGGGATCGCACAAAGGCGTGATGAGTGTAAGTGAAAAATTAAGATGTTATTAGAGCACAATGGTGGCACGGGTGACACTTTACCAGTGTTGAGACACTGTAAACTTATGCACGTGTATTTATATTTCACATTATCTTTTGTTCAAAGAACAAAGAAAGAACAAAGAAAAGTACAGCACAGGAACAGGCCCTTCGGCCCTCCAAGCCTGCGCCGATCATATTGCCCGTCAACTAAAACATTTTGCACTTCCGGGGTCCGTATCCCTCTATTCCCATCCTATTCATGTATTTGTCAAGCTGCCTTTTAAACACCACTATCGTACCTGCTTCCACCACCTCCTCTGGCAGCAAATTCCAGACACTCACTACCCTCTGCATAAAAAACTTGCCCCGCACATCTCCTCTATAGTTTTCTCCTCTCACCTTAAATCTATGTCCCCTAGTAATTGACTCTTCCACCCTGGGAAAAAGCTTCTGACTATCTACTTCTATCAAGTCGCCCCTCAATCTCCGTCGCTCTAGTGAGAACAATCCGAGTTTCTCCAACCTCTCCTCATAGCTAATAACCTCCAGACCAGGCAGCATCCTGGTAAACCTCCTCTGCACCCTCTCCAATGCCTCCATATCCTTCTGGTAATGTGGCGACCAGAATTGCATGCAATATTCCAAGTGTGGCCTAACCAAGGTTCTATACAGCTGCAGCATGACTTCCCAGCTTTTATACTCAATACCCCTGCCAATGAAGGCAAGCATGCCATATGCCTTCCTGACTACCTTATCCACCTGCGTTGCCACTTTCAGTGACCTGTGGACCTGTACACCCAGATCCCTCTGCCCATCAATGCACTTAAGGGTTCTGCCATTTACTGTATAATTCCTGCCTGTATTAGACCTTCCAAAATGCATTACCTCGCATTTGTCCGGATTAAACTCCATCTGCCATTTCTCCGCCCAAGTCTCCAACCGATCTATATCCCGTTGTATCCTTTGACAATCCTCTTCACTATCTGCAACTCCTCCAACCTTAGTGTCGTCTGCAAACTTACTAATTAGCCCAGTTACATTTTCCTCCAAATCCTCCAAAAACTACAAACAGCAAAGATCCCAGCACTGATCACTGCAGAACTCCACTAGTCACAGCTCTCCAGTCAGAAAAGCACCCTTCCACTGCTACCCTCTGTCTTCTATGACCAAGCCAATTCTGTATCCATCTTGCCAGCTCACCTCTGATCCCGTGTGACTTTACCTTCTGTACCAGTCTGCCATGAAGGACCTTGTCAAAGGCCTTACTGAAATCCATGTATATAACATCCACTGCCCTTCCATCGTCGATCATCTTTGTCACTTCCTTGAAAAACTCGATCAAGTTAGTGAGACACGACCTCCCCTTCACAAAACCATGCTGCCTCTCACTAATACTTCACTTGATAATTGTGAGCATCATTTACATTTTTGGGACATCCTCATTCATTGGATATATTGCACTGTCATGTTACATGATTGGCAATCGTTGCTGAATGAGGGACATTTCACTTGTGTAGGCAACAATGTGGCAGTGTGTTTGAAATCAGGCTTAATTGGATGGTAATGTGTGTGTCGTGATTTGTATTCTCAAGGCAATGAGACATGACTGAACATGCAGCATCTGTTGGCCTTCCCATAAATGATGCACCAAGGAGATTGGCTGAGGTTACATTCAATTGCAAAGGTGATCTACTGCTTGTGCACTCATGGCCCTGTCAATGTGAGCAAGGAGCAAAAAGATGGCTTCTAATAGCTTCAGTGACTTACATGCTAGTACGAAGTCTGTATCCTTGGGGGCTGTCATATCTTTTCATCCTGTGTGATAAGAGTCCACTTCCCTTGGCCTTCTGGTGGGCAGAGGAAGTGGATAGAGAGGTAGCTCCAGGCGGAGGCTGGCAGAGGAGAGTGCACATTCAGAGCAGGCAATGGTTTGCAGGCAAAGTACATCTGGTCATGTAGATGCCTCCTTCCTGGGCAAAACAATTGAAGATAAAGTTATCCCTGACAGCCTTGGCATGTCTATTCATGACCCTGGTATCTTGGAAAAGTGCAGTGATATCTCTATCTTCTTCCTCATATTCCTATTTGTCATCGTCATTTGAGGAGAAGAGCAGCTCCTTTTTTAAAATGTATTTATGGGTTATGGGTATCTCTGGCTGGGCCAGCATTTATTGCTTATCCCTAGTTGCCCTTGAGAAGGTAGTGGCGAGCTGCCTTCTTGAACTGTTGCAGTCCATGTGGTGTAGGTACACCTACAGTGCTGTTAGAAAGGGAGTTCCAGGATTTTGACCCAGCGACAGTGAAGTAACAGCGATATATTTCCAAGTCAGGATGGTGAGTGACTTGGAGGGGAATTTCCAGGTGGTGGTGTTCCCATGTGTCTGCTGCCCTTGTCCTTCTAGATGGTAGCAGTTGTGGGTTTGGAAGGTGCTACCTGAGGAGCCTTGGTGAGTTTCTGCAGAGCATCTTGTAGGTGGTACACACTGCTGCCACTGTTCGTCAGTGGTGGAGGAAGTGAATGTTTGTGGATGGTGTGCCACTCAAGCGAGCTGCTTTATCCTGTATAGTGTCAAGCTTCTTGAGTGTTGTTGGAGCTGCACTCATTCAAGCAAGTGGAGAGTATTCCATCACACTCATGACTTGTGCCTTGTAGATGGTAGACAGGCTTTGGGGAGTCAGGAGGTGAGTTATTCACCACAGGATTCCTAGCCTCTGACCTGCTCTTGTAGCCACAGTATTTATATGGCTAGTCCAGTTATGTTTCTGGTCAATGGTAATCCTCAGAATGTTGATAGTGGGAGATTCAGTGATGGTAATGCCATTGAATGTCAAGGGGCAATGGCTAGAATCTCTCTTCTTGGAGATGGTCATTGTGTGGCACTTGTGTGTTGTGAATGTTACTTGCCCTTTGTCAGCCCAAACCTGGATATTGTCCAGGTCTTGCTGCATTTGGACATGGACTGCTTCAGTATCTGAGGGGTCACGAATGGTGCTGAACATTGTGCAAGCATCACCTCTATCTTCATGATGGAAGGAAGGTCATTGATGAGGCAGCTGAAGATGGTTGGGCTGAGGAAGCTACCCTGAGGAACTCCTGCAGTGATGTCCTGGAGCTGAGATTATTGACCTCGAACAATCACAACCATCTTTCTTTGTGCTAGGTATGAGTCCAACCAACGGAGAGTTTTACCTGATTCCCATTGGCTCCAGTTTTGTTAGGGCTCCTTGATGCCACACTCGGTCAAATGCTGCCTTGGTGTCAAGGGCAGTCACTCTCATCTCACCTCTGAAGTTCAGCTCTTTTGTCCATATTTGAACCAAGACTGTAATAAAGTCAGTAGTTGAGTGGCCCTGGTGGAACCCAAACTGAGTGTCAGTGAGCAGGTTATTGCTAAGCAAGTGCTGCCTGATAGCACTGTTGACGACCCTTTCCATCACTTTACTGATGATCGAGAGTAGGCTAATAGGGCGGTAATTGGCTGGGTTGGATTTGTCCTGCTTTTTGTGTACAGGGCATACCTGGGCAATTTTCCACAATGGCGGGTAAATGCCAGTGTTGTAGTTGTACTGGAACAGTTTGGCTAGGGGCGCGGCAAGTTCTGGAGCACAAGTCTTCAGTACTATTGCTGGAATATTTTCAGGGACCACAGTCTTTACAGTATCCAGTGCCTTCAACCATTTCTTGATATCATGGGGAGTGAATCGAATTGTCTGAAGACTGGCATCTGTGATGCTGGGGACCTCCGGAGGAGGCCGAGATGGAACAACCACTTGGCACTTCTGGCTGAAGATTGTTGCAAACGTTTCAGTTTTATCTTTTGCACTGATATGCTGGAATCCTCCATCATTGAGGATGGGGATAGTCGTGGAGCCTCCTCCTCCAGTGAGCTGTTTAATTGTCCACCACTATTTATGACTGGACGTGGTAGAACTGCAGAGCTTAGGTCTGATCTGTTGGTTGTGGGATCACTTAGCTCTGTCTATCTGTTATTCTTATGCTGTTTGGCACACAAGTAATCCTGTGCTGTAGCTTAACCAGGTTGACACCTCATTTTTAGGTATGCCTGGTGCTGCTCCTGGTATGCCCTCCTGCACTTTTCATTGGACTAGGGTTGATATCCTGGCTTGATGGTAATGCTAGAGTGGGGGATATGCCGGGCCATGAGTTACAGATTGTGGTTGAGTACAATTCTGCTGCTGCTGATGCCCACAGCACCTCATGGATGCCCTTGAGTTGCTAGATCTGTTCAAAATCTATCTCATTTAGCATGGTGGTAGTGCCACACAACACGATGGAGGGTATCCTCACTGTGAAGGTGAGACTTTGTCTCCATAATGACTCTGCGGTGGTCACTCCTACTGATACTGTCATGGACAGATGCATCTGCAGCAGGCAGACTTCACCATTTGCCGCAGACCCAGTCTAGCAGCTATGTCCTTTAGGATTCAGCCAGCTTGGTCAGTGGTGATGCTATCGAGCCATTCTTGATGATGGACTTTGAAGTCCCCCAACCGGAGTACATTCTGTGCCCTTGCCACCCTCAGTGCTTCTCCAAGTGGTGTTCATCAGGGTGCTGTATGTGGTAAGCAGTAGGTTTCCTTGCCCATGTTTGGCTTGGTGCCATGAGACTTCATGGGGTCCGGAGTCGATGTTGAGGACTCCCAGGGCAACTCCGTCCCAACTGTATTCCACTGTGCCACCACCTCTGCTGGGTCTGTCCAACCAGTGGACATTATCTGTAAGGTATGATTCCGTGAGTGTGACTATGTTAGGCTGTTGCTTGACTGTGAGACAGCTCTCCCAATTTTTGCACAAGCCCCCAGATGTTAGTGAGGAGGGCTTTGCAGGGTTGATGGGCTGGGCTTGCCATTGTCGTTTCTGGTGCCTAGGTCGATTCCCGGCAGTCCACCCAGTTCCATTCCCTTTTATTGACATTTTAGTGGTTTGATACAACTGAGTGGCTTGCTCGGCCATTTCAAAGGGCATTTAAGAGTCAACCACATTGCTGTGGGTCTGGAGTCACATGTAGGCCAGGCCAGGTATGGACAGCAGATTTCCTCCCCTAAAGGGCATTAGTGAACCAGATGGGTTTTTACAACAATTGACAATGGTTTCATTAGACTTTTAATTCCAGATTTTTATTGAATTCAAATTTCATCATCTGCCATGGTGGGATTGAAACCCGGTTCCCCAGAGCATTACCCTGGGTCTCTGGTCCAGTGACAATGCCACTAGGCCATCGCATCCCCCACTAGTCTTGTGGCAAATCCTTTCCCCTTTGCATTGTAGTGTTTTGAGGGCGATTGGCATGGGGTTCCCTGCAAAGCCACAGGGTTGCAGGTCTTGTTGAAGGAGCACATACAGTTGTGACCGCCATCCAGGAAAGCCTTAGCTGCCTCTGGCATTGCCTCTTAGACATCTGAAGGTAGTTGGTGCGCATTCTGAACAGGTGCTGATGCACCAACGCTCTTCTGCAATAATGAGGGCCCTGGTTCCCTTCCTCCTGACCTCCCTCCCCCTCAACTGGTTTTGGCTGATGGTGTTGTGGCCTGTATTGCTGTGTGAGCACGGCCTCTGCCCAATTGTCCTCTGGAGAGTCCTCTCCTCCAACTGAGATTGCAAAAGTATTGGATATGCGAGACCCAATGAAAATTCACAAGGTGAGCTGTGTGAAGAAGACAGACAAAGATATGAAAACCTCTGTTTATGTGGCCTTTGTTCCTAGAGCAGCTGTACTTGACCAATGGGAATGCATGACCCAGCCATGGGCCACACCCAGAATTCATTCCACCCCACAGTGGCTTCCTCCCACAACAACCTGATCTCCTGCAAGCTCAAACATTCTTGGCAGCCATGTCAATGGACCCACACACTGTGACCCTGCAGCCACAGCCCATCCACCTGCACCTTCTCTCTGTCACCCTCGAGCTTCCTTCCATCTTCTGTGACCCTTCCAACATTACTCTGCTCCGTCCCCCAATCACCCATCGCCCTTGACCCAGAGCCAGTGACCCTCGACCTTACATTTCTCACCCTCGACCCTTACCCCGCCCCCTCACCTCGATCATCCTGCCATCATCCTGGAGCCTCCTTCCAACATCCCTGACCTGCCTTCAGTATCCTTCAACCAGGCCTCAGAGACCAGTGACATTTGATACAATGCCGAGGCAGTTTGAGGAAGTTTTATCCTGCGGTCAACTGCGCTAGGCCTGTCGTGGAGGTGCTAGTAGCTGACAGTGGGTGCCTGGAATGGAAAGTGTCCCATTCCCCCAGCATTAGTAGATATAACCTTCAATGGACATTTAGACATTGGCAAAAAAAAATGGTCGAAATTGGGTCGTGGTGGTGGGTGGGGATGAGCTCCACAAGTTGCCAATCCCAATCACCGCTGCCCGGAAAAAATGTCTGCAATTTATTTAGTTTTAATGCTATTTCCTCCCCATTCCTTGCCAAGTCTAATCCCATTTCAAGGTCCCTTATCAGTACAAAGAGTGAGTGTAGCCAATTACTGTGAAAATACAAACATCAGCAGTTTCTCTGTTACTGGTCAGATCATGTGTAGCTCTAGTTGAAAGTAATTTAAATGCTCAGGGCAACACTGATTGAATTTTTTGCAACATAATTATAGACTGTATCAATCAGAGGACAACCATGTGGAGCCGTATAATTTGATGCTTATCTCCGAAAGGAAAGAAGAAAGATATAGCAGAGATTTTTCTTGGGTTTAAGCTGTGTGTTGTCTTTTTCTGAACAGGCATCATGAAGTACCCAGAGCAAGTAGTTACCTTTCTAAATCATCTAATCCTGTTTAAAACTCATGATCAGGATGCAGGCATCACTGCTCAAAGTCACATGCGCCGCCCTTAAGAAGGTGGTGTTGTGTGCCCCTTCCTGAACTGCTGTGGTATGTGGGCGTTGAGTGGGAATTGAGTTTGGACCTGGCACCATCTGAGGTTGTCATGTGCACTCTCCAGCGCCATAGTGATCGGGAGCAGGGACGCCAGCCGACTGAATGGCTGAAGCTGCCATCAGCACAGGTAGAACCAGGGAATTCAATGTTGCTATGATCCCCAGCTAAGGTTAGCCCTGGACAAGCCTGATCCCAGAGTGGAACCCAACTTGATAGATTCTAACTTTTATTTGTTTGTTTAGATACATGGAGAGTAGCTACTGAACAGAAGCACAGGATCCAGCTGATGAACTTTTAACAAAAGAATAAAACATCCATTAAACAAGAAAAGATGAATTGTATTACAATACTCCTTCACCTACAACTATATCTTTATAGATATATACAGATTTGTAAGGATAATCCAAGTTACAAAATCTATCGTATACTTTAATGATCACAGCAAGTACACAATCCATGTAAAGCTATGGCACCCTGTGGTCAGACACGCCACACTCTGAAACCAAGTGACAGATGCCACCTCAACCAGGTGCTATGGATCCCCCCTCAACTCCCCTCCCCCCCCAGACGCTTGCCACACCGTGAGCCAATCAGTCTCACTGAACTCTACCTCTCACACGAGGGTTTCCAATCTTCGCTTTCCAAGAACTTGCTTTGAAATCTTCTCCCAAACCGACGCTTTCTCTCAGATGCCTTCCACAAGGGTTCACCACCAGGGTTTTGAACTCTTCTTCTGATGTCCCTCCCATCTGGGTCACCACATATATTCAAGCTGGTCCCTCTCACTGACTCAGCCATCAGCAGCACCACTGCTTCACATGCCCATAGCAAAGAGTTACAGACCTTCAGCCATCTCTTTGGGCCTCCTTACCTCTTGCCAGCTGTTCTTCCTTTAAATCTGCTTTCTGTAGCTTTTGTCTCTTTAAATCTGAAACTTGGAGCCTTTCTCTCTGCTCCTCACTATTAATTTCACTTAACGGGATCTTTTCCAGGTTCCTGTCCTTCCTTTGACTAGAAGGCCTGCTTTGGACTAGCCCCTGTTTCTGTCTCACTCTTTTGGCCTTGGGACCTTTTTTATTCTTTTGGGAAATCCGCAGCTCCCTCTCCCAGTGTACAGTCTCTCTGGGGTCTTGGCTTCAAACTGAACTTAAAACTTCTGCTTCTTTAGTTTTTCTGTGTGTGTCTGTGGGAGGGACCTGCTTCTCTGGACCCTTGTTGCTAGGCAACAGCACTGGTTTCCTATTCTTGTGTTTGCTGAACTTAAGTCGTAAACTCTCAGTAGAAATGCAAGTGCCTTTTTAAAGTGAAATTAAAACTCAATTTGACCTTTCTTAACACAAAGATACAGAAATACAAATCAAACTTAAACTTTAAAGCTAAAACTAATTCCTAACATCTACAAATACCAATATAACTCACTTAAACTATCTCTATTTCCTAACAATGGTCTGTCAGGCTCAGCACTAGAATGGGCACTATTCAGCTGGAGGTATTTTTAGTGGGGTTGTAGTTTCTTGTGAATATTGCCACTGGTGGAATCCATGGACACTGGGAACAAGTACTATGAATCATTCTGCAGCATGCTCCCAATGCTCAGGAAAGGCGATGGGATTCCCCATGTGATGATGGAAAGGCAGAATGATTTAATCCATGCTTTACAAGTATATTACGTGACTAAAGTGGGGTGTATGAGTTACCTTCTCCCTTGACAACCTCTCTAACACTCTAATAGGTGCAGGAAAGAAGTCCATTGGAAGGAGAAAAGAAAAGCTGCTACTCTTTGGATCTCCCCTAGATGAGGCCTATGTCACATGTCAAATCATGGACATGGCTGACAATATCTTTAGAATATACTGGGAATATTTTGTGCATAAGTGTGCTCCTCAGAGGCCAAGAGGTGGGTTTACTTAAGGTATCCAGCACAGAATCAGGCCATTCGGCCCAATGAGTCCATGCTGGTGTTTATGTTCCACTTTAGCCTGCTCGCACCCTTCATCTAAATCAATCATCTTAACCATCTATTCCCTTCTCCCTCATATGCTTAACTCATTTTGCTTTAAATACATCAATACTATTCATTTCAACCACTCCCAGTGGTAGCGAGTTCCACATTCTTACCACTCTCCGGGTAAAGAAGTTTCTCCTGAATTCCTAATTGGATTTCTTGGTGACTATCTTATATTGATGGCTCTAGTCGTGTTCTTCCCCACAAGAGGAGACATTCTTTCTGCAACCACTCTATCAAAACCTTTCATAATTTTAATGACCTCCATTAGGTCACCCGTCAGCCTTCTTTTTCAAGACAGAAGAGACCCAGTCCGTCAATCCTTTCCTGACATGTATACCCACACATTTTTTTTATAATCTTTGTAAATCTTCTCTGCATCTTCTCCAGTGCTTCTACATCCTTTTGATAATATTGCGACCAGAACTGCATGCAGCACTCTAAGTCTGGCCTAACCAAGGTCTGATACAGGTTTAGCATTGTGGTTAGTGTATTTGTAATCTTCGATCCCTTTGTTTCTCTACTCCACCAGGACATGCACCTTACAAGTAATATGTGACCTCCCTGTTCTTCCTACTAAAATGTACTACCTCACATTTATCTGTGTTGAACTTCATTTTGCCAATTATTTGTCCATTCTGCAAGCTTATTAATGTTGACCTACAATTTGTTGTAGTCCTCCTCAGTATCCTCTATCCTCCCCACTCACCAATTTGGTGACATCTGCAAATTTAGAAATTGTGCTTTTGGTTTTAAGGTCCAAATCGTTAATCTAAAATCTGAACAGCCGTGGCCCCAGCACTGATCCTTGTGGAACACCACTTACCACCTTCTGCCACTCTGAATAACTACCCATTACTCCCACTCTCTGCTTTCTGTCTTGAAGCTAGCTAGCAATCCATTCTGTGAAGTGTAGTTATCTCGTGTTTTGATGAAGGATGGCTATAAACGTGCTTT
This sequence comes from Cetorhinus maximus, assembly GCF_964194155.1. NCBI lineage: Eukaryota > Metazoa > Chordata > Chondrichthyes > Lamniformes > Cetorhinidae > Cetorhinus > Cetorhinus maximus. The sequence goes on from NC_135884.1 coordinate 85,835,899, forward strand.
GAACCACAGATCAGAGGAGAAGTCTCAATGCAGAGAGCAGATAAGGAATAGTAAGTTAACCGGATGGCAAGTGGACTCTGATTGGTAGAGGCGTTGCCATGGAGAATGCACTAGTGATGGTGACTAATAGTTAACTGCTAAACGTTGTTTGAAATTTAAACCTGGCAGCCTGACCCTTATCGGTCAGGGCATTGCCCTGAGACCAATCAGGGTCAAATCCACTTGCTAACCAATTAACACTCTCTTCACATACAGTATAAATTGTTTTCTCCTTATATTGATATTCTTGCGAGGTGTCCTGATGAGTGCAGGACGAAAAGCCTCGATATGTCTCTTTTTTCAGTAATACTCAAGTTCTGTAATACCAAACGAGTGTTTTTTTTAAAACTTTGGTAAGATGACAGGGCCACCATTGCTTGTATTGTATTATTGACTTTGGATAGGTACAGTCACACAGGGATCAGCCGCCTGAACTGCCAGCTTAGCTTAGTTATAGCACTCTTGCCTCTGAAAATTGTGTACTCAACACCAACCCAAAACTTAAGCACAAACAATCTAAGCTGAAACTTCAGTGCCGAACGGAGGGAATGCTGCATTGGGGTAAGAGAGGGCATCCTACAGGTGATTAGATATGAAACTGAAACTGCGTGACTTTGATCAGGTGAAAATAAAAGGTTGCAGGACACTATTAGAAGACTATTGACCTGGCCAACATTCCTTCTCTATTAACATCACCAAAAAACTGGCCATTCATCTAATTTGCTTTATACGGGATCTTGCTATGTGTGAATTGCTTACCTCATTTGTCTCCAAAACAACAGTGACTTATCCTCAGAAATGTAGCCCATTGGGTATGGAGCTCTTTGGGACTAGATAAGGTATTAAATCATAGGTGCACAGGAAAATGAGTCGGTCATTAACCCCTCGAGCCTGTTCCATGCCAATCAAGGTGGCCATGGCTGATCTGTGACATAACTCAATATACCTGCCTTTTTCCCTTTAGCCCTTGGCACCTTCAGTTAACAAAAATCTATCAATCTCAGATTTAAAATTAACTATTAATCTGGCATTAATTGCCATTTGTGGAACAGTTTCAAACTCCTTTTGCATGTAAAATGTTTCCTAATTTACTGGTAACCTGTGAAAAGCTAGGCTCTAATTTTTAGACTGTGACCCTTGTCTTGGACTCCCCTCATCCCCAGTAGAAATAATCTCCCTTTATCGACCCTATCTGATCCCCTTAATGTCTTAAAAACATCGGTCAGATTACCCCTTAACCTTATAAATTCCAGAGAATACAGCCCGAGTTTGTGTAATCCCTCCCTTTAATTTAAACCTGAAAGAGTCTTAATAGGGTAGCTTTCAATGCTGGTACCTTACTCAAGTGACTAATCTATACATGTGAGTCTAGGAAATCAATGTGGGCCATCTATCGGACTGTGGAGGACATTATAATTCAAAAGATTCACACATTGTGGTCATTGGGGAGCTGCTACGAGCTGGAACCCTCTCTGATTTTCCCCTTCCCAGTGCAGGAGATGCTCGACATGCTGCCCTCTCTCAGATCAACAAACCCAGCGTGGAACACGGATTAATCTCCTCTCAATTCAGAGATAAGATCTTCCTGGAACTGTTTAAACACATTCACTGATCCCTTCACAATGAGATATCCATTGTGTTACAGAGCCCCTTAAAAAGAACTCATAAAAAATTGATATAAATATTAATTGATTTTCCTTTCCTTCTTGTTTGGAGGAGGGAGTATAAACATATTCTTAGCCTGTCAAGTGTATAGTGTACTCAGCTGCCTTTGGACTGCAATTTGCAGCTCCTTCAAAACAGAACTTTAGTGTTGTTGCACCCTCTGGTGGTAGCAGGGAGGTTGGGCTGCTGTATGGCAGACAGCTGCCAGGCAGTGCCCATAATAAAGAACTTCCAGCGTTCTCTCGTGCTCCCACTATAACCATGACTGAGACCCTGGAGAAACAGTTCAAGGGATCATATTCCCCCATTTCTCAGAGAGTTTCATTGATCGCCTGCTGGGGAAACTACACGGAAATTTCAGATGTGGGGTAGAAAGGACTTATGGTGCACTGGTGCTCAACTGCAGTTTATCTGAAGTGGGTTGAATCCAGGGTTAAAATAGCAAGGAGAGGAATTCGATGAAAGAATTGGGTTGCTAACCCTCCAGGTTTGTCCTGGAGTCTTCAGGAATTGAACTTCAATCTCCAGGACACAGCTGCCTGAAACTCAGGCGAGAAAGAAAAAACAGAAGCTTTTAAAAAAATGGTGTTTATTTTCATTAATTTGTAGAAATACTGGAGATGGGAAAACAAAGCTGCTTATCACATAGTCGAGGTTAATCTGATTGGGTAAGAATGAGTGGGGTTTAATGATTGTAGCATGTCCATCAACTGGAGAACAGGTGGGAACCCCGTGGTGGCCATTTTCGGGAGCCTCGTTTACATTAAGTCCCAATCAGGCAGCTTGCTGGCTGCCGATGGTATTCTGGATTCCGCCAGGGGAAATTTCCTGCCTCGCTTCCGGGTGTACCGCCTCCGAGAGCTGCCGGCCAATCGGAAGCAGCGGCCACTGCAGGGGGTGCTAGTAGAAGGATTGTCACTGGAGCCCCAGGATGAAGGTGAATGGGGTGTAATCTCTGGAGCTATTCAGGGAGGCCCCAGCAAAGGGGGGGGCGATGGGGGACAGGTCAATGTGAAGTGTAGTGGCTTGTCTTTCCAAGGGTCCCACCCTTGCCTCTGGCAGGTTCCTCCACTGGGCACAGGGTGTCTGAGAAGGTTGGGCCCCCCCATCCACCCAGCTGCAGAGATGCCTGCCAGGGTGCATTTAGTATTTTACACACATGGCATGGCCCCCGACTGCCGCTGGTTGAATATAAGCAGTGGGAGGATGAGGCTTTTAACCGGCCACTTTAGGGTTTCAATTGGCCTCCGGTTGGGGGGAGAGTGGGTGGGTGGGGGAGTCGGGAAGGCAATGGGGTCTCCACCCCATACCTTCCCACCCCTTTATACCCCATCCGCCCTCCCAACCCCCTCCTGGGAAGCATTAAATTCCATCCAATGAGTCTGTTTGCTTTCCAATTGACCATAGAAAGGCATTGATCCTGGGGGATGGACCAATAGCAGAAGCATGTGGGCAGGACATTTTTGAGGCTGGAGGTCGTATGATGAAACCTTTAGGGTCTATGTCTAATCAGAGTTGGCAGCCATAACAAGAGTTTGCCATAACATGGCCCCGCATAACTTTTAGTCTTAGAATGCAGGATTTAATGGAGGCAGGGGTCAGAGATAAAGGAAAGATACGACTATTAGAGGCACGTTTGCCAAAGCCCAAATCTACTATACAGGCCCAAGCCAGCCAGGGTATATCAATTCTAGCTCTGTGATTTTGTTCCTGATAAATGCTTCACTTTTACCAGGTAGAACCACCATGTCTGGTGGAGAGACCATGGGAATAGCAGGGGAGTTCAATTTGATAAAAAACCTGACTAACTGCTCTCTCTGATGAAACACTTAACAAATTGCCAGTGGCTTGTAATAACTGACTGTACTGTACTTGGGATGGTGAAAGCCTTACTATCAAGGCTGCAGCATTGTGGTACATCCATTCTAGCTGTTTAAAAAAACCATTCTTGGATGTGGGCGTCGCTGGCTAGGCCAGCATTTATTGCCCACCCCTAGTTGCCCTTGAGAAGGTGGTGGTGAGCTGCTTTCTTGAACCGCTGCAGTCCATGTGGTGTACGTACACCCACAGTGCTGTTAGGGAGGGAGTTCGAGGATTTTGATCCAGCGACAGTTAAGGAACAGCAATATATTTCCAAGTCAGGGTGGTGTGTGGCTTGGATGGGAGCTTGCAGGTCCTGGTGTTTCCTGCCTTTGTTAGAGGTTGAGGTTGCGGATTTGGAAGGCACTTCTGAGGAATACTCGGCAAGTTGCTGCAGTGCATCTTGTAGATGGTACACACTGCTGCCACTGTGCATTGGTTGTGAAGGGAGTGAATGTTTAAGGCGGTGGATGGGGTGCCAATCAAGTGACCTTCTTTGTGTCAAGCTTCTTGAGTGTTGATGGAGCTACGCTCATCCAGGCAAGTGGGGAGTATTCCATCACACTCCTGACTTGTGCCTTGTAGATGGTGGACAGGCTCTGGGGAGTCAGGAGGTGAGTTACTCTCTGTAGAATTCCCAGGGTCTGACCTGCTCTTGTAGTAGCCACAGTGTTTATATGGCTAGTCGAGTTCAGTTTCTGGTCAATGGTATCCCCCAGGATGTTGATGGCGGGGAATTCAGGCAATGGTATCCACAGTCTTTGGGTTCAGAGCCATGGTCAGAATCAAAAATTGAGGTCTGCCATCATAGGAAAGTCATAAGTTCGTTGGCCAGTGAATATTTCTGCCTAGGGATTGAGCATAAACAACTGGCAGTTTAAAAATGATAAAAATGTTCAGTATTAATAGTAAGTAACAAGTGAGTAGCTGGTGAGCCTCATCATTTATTTTACAGTAAAGGTTATTACTGCTAATAATGTATGTTAAGTATTAATAGATTTGTCAGGATTTGTAGGGTTTATTAATAGTAGTAAAGTTTATTAGTATTGGTAGGGTTTATTAGCAGTGGCAAAGTTTAACAAATAGAGAAATGGCAGGGCTGCTCTGACCTCTACATTGTACAACCTGTGCTATGTGGGAACTCCAGGATGCTTCCCATGTCTGGGATAACCATTTGTGCAGGAAGTGTTGTCAGTTTCAGCAGCTTGAGCTCAGGGTTTCGGAACTTGAGCAGCAGCTGGCATCACCTCGGCATATCCATGAGGTTGAGAGCTTTGTGCATAGCACGTTTATAGATGCGGTCACCCCACAGCTTAAGAATATGCAGGAAGAGAGAGAATGGATGACCACCGGACAGTCAAAAAGCAACAGGCAAGTAGTGCAGGAGTCCCCTGAGTGCATCCCACTCTTCAACTAGTATTCATTTCTGGGAGCAGTTCTGAATGCTGATGAGAATGATGGTTCATTTGGAGAGTGCAGCCAGAGCCAAGTCCATGGCACCATGAGTGGCTCAGCCATACAGGGGATACAAGAAGTACCGGAAGATCAATTGTGATAGGTGATTCAATAGTTAGACGAATAGATAGCATTTCTATCAACACAATTCTGACTCCAGGATGATGTGTTGCCTTCCTGGTGCCAGGGTCAAGGATATCACTGAGTGGCTTCAGGGCACCCTGAGGGGGAAGGTGAACAGCCAGCAGTCGTGGACTACATTGGTACGAGCGACAGAGCCGGGATTGAGTTCCTTGCAGGCGTTTTGCTAGTGTTGTTGGGGAGGGATTAAACTAACTCGGTAGGGGTGTGGGAACCAGGAGGTAATGTTAGAAAGGAATACCAAGGTGCACAGAATACTGGGAAAGACAGTTGCACGAGAATAGGGAATAGTAAGTTAACAACTGGGGTCAGAATAAGGGAGAAAATAGTAAAGTCTAAATCTGGGTTAGTGTGCATAAATGTGAATGTACAAAATGTGGTAAATAAGACTGGTGAGTTACAGGCACAGATTGACATGTGGAAATAAAGGGCAGAATTTTGCTCTCGGATGGCATGCGGGCCAAACCGGCTTAGCGGCGAGCGGACAGCCGACCCCCGCCACCGAAACGGGGCCCACCGCCATTTTGAGTGGGCAGGCCAATTAAGGCCCGCCCAGCGGCCTTCCCAACAGGAAATGCTATGCGCTTCCTGTGCAGGGGGTGGAGGGATTCCCCATCTGTCAGAGTGCGCTCTTTCATGTATGCGCGCGAAAGAGCGCACTGATCCCTGAGGCAAAGCCCTGTCTCAGGGAGTTTAGTGAAAGGTAAGTAAAGACAAAAAATAGAGACATTTAAAATTATTAACATGTCTCCCTCATGTAACAATGTCACATGAGATGGGACATGTTGATAATAAACTCATAAAATTTATTAAAGTTTTACAAAATGGTAATGAAACTTTATCCCACCAGTGGACGAAGTTTCGTTAATAATCTACAGGCCGCTGAGGCTCCTGGCCTGCCCGCCAGCCTTAAGGTTGGACGGGCAGGGCAATTAACTATTTTAAAATGAACCTGTCAATGGCCTTAATTGACCATTGGCAGGTTGGCAGGCGGAAAAGCTGATTTCGCTGTCCGTCCGCCTTTCTTAAGATTTAAATGGTCCGGGATGATGTCGGGGATTCCTCCCAACGTCATCACGCGTCATTTTCCCCTCAGTGAGCGGGCCCCGCCCCCAAATCGCCAAAGGGAAAATCCTGGCCAGAATGTTGTGGCTATAGCAGAGACCTGGCTCAAAGAAGGGCAAGACTGCGTGTTAAATATTTCTGGATACAAGATGTGCAGGAAAGATAGGAAAGGAAGAAAAGAGCAAGGGGTGGCAGTACTGGTTAAGGAGAACATTGCAATGTTGGAGAGAGAGAATGTCCCAGAGGGGTCAAGGACAGAATCTATTTGGCTAGAGCTAAGGAATCAAAAAGTTGCAATTGAATTGCGTGATGGATTCTACAGGCCACCAACTAATGGGAAGGATGCAGAGGAACAAATTTTCAAGGAAATTACAGAGGGGTGCAAAAATTATAGAGTAGTTATAATGGAGGACTCAAATTATTCGAATATAAACAGGGATAGTCACAGTATAAAGGGCAGAGAGGGGCAAGAGTTCCTAGAGTGTGTTCAGGAAAATTTTCTACAGCAGTATGTATGAAAGGAGACACTGCTAGACCTGATTCTTGGGAATGAGGTAGGCCAAGTGGATCAAGTGTCAGTAGAAGAACATTTAGGGGACAGTGATCATTCTATCATAAGGTTTAGGCTGATTCTTGGAAAGGACTAAGATCAAGACAGAGTAAGAACTGGGGAAAAGCCAACTTCGATTGGGTTAGAACAGATCCGAGCCGAATAAATTGGAGTCAAAGATTGGCAGATTACAGTAACTCTAACAGTAACCAAAATGTAGGACAAAGTATACAAGAAGAAATATTGGGCGCTTGTGATAAAGGGACGGCAATAATCATGGGTGATTTAAATCTACATATAAACTGGAAAAATCAGACTGGCAGTAGTAGCCTGGATGAGGAGTTCATAGGATGCTTCTGAGATAGTTTTTTTTAGAGCAGCACATTCTGGAACCAACCAGAGAGCAGGTTATATTGGACTTGGTATTGTGTAATGTGACAGGATTAATTAATGACCTCAGAGTATAGGCACCCGTAGGTAGCAGCAACCACAATATGATTGAATTTTACATCCAGTTTGAATGAAGGAGAGTGGGGCTAAGACTAGTATTTTAAACTTAAATAAGGGCAACTATGTGGGTATGAAAGCTGAGCCAGTTGATAACTGGGATGCTAGGCTAGAGGATAGATCAATAGAGAAGCAGTGGCAGACATTTAAAGGGATATTTCAGAATACTCAGAATCAGTATATTCCTACTATAAAGAAAAATTCTAAGGGGAGGACCCACCATCTGTGGTTAACTAAAGAAGTTCGGGAAAGCATCAAACTTAAGGAAAAAGCATATAACTGCACAAAGGTGAGTGACAGGTCAGATGATTGGTCAGAATATAAAGAATGGCAGAGAATGACTAAAAGGTTAATCGGGGAAAGAAATTAAAGTATGAGAGGAAGCTAGCTAGAAATGTAAAAACAGATAGCAAGAGTTTCTACAAGTATTTAAACAGGAAAAGAGTAAGTAAAGTGAGCGTTGGTCCTCTAGAGAGTTACAGTGGGGACAATAGATAATAAGGAAATGGTGGATGAAATGAACAAATATTTTGCTTCTATCTTCACTTTAAAGGATACAAAAAACAATCCAGTAAAAGCTGTAAATCAGGAGACGGAAGGGGGAGAGGAGCTTGGTGAAATTAGAATCACTAGGGAAGTGGTACTGAGGAAAATGATGGAGCTGCGGGCTGACAAGTCTCTGGGTCCAGATAGACTTCATCCTAGGGTGTTAAAAGAGGTAGCCAATGAAGCAGTAGATGGATTGGTGTTAATTTTCCAAAATTCCCTAGGTTTTGGAAAGGTTCCATCAGACTGGAAAGGAGCAAATATAATCCCTCTATTCAAAAACAGAGAGGCAAGAAACAGGAAACTAAAGGCCAGATAGCTTGATGTCTGTCGTGGGAAAGGTGTCAGGGTCGATTATTAAAGAGGTCATAGGTGGACACTTAGAAAAACTCAAGGTAATCGGGAAGAGTCAACATGGTTTTGTGAAAGGGAAATCATGTTTAACCAATTTATTGGAGTTTTTGAAGGAGTAACATGTGCTGTGGATAGAGGGAAGTCTGTGGACATACTGTACTTGGATTTCCAGAAGGAATTTGGTAAGGTACCACATAAAAGGTCATTGTGGAAAATAAAAGCTCATGGTGTAGGCAGTAACATACTTGCCTGGATAGAAGATTGGCTGGCTGGCAGAAAACAGAGAGTAGGATGTGGCAGGATGTGACGAGTGGAGTCCCGCAGGGGTCTGTGCTGGAGCCTCAAGTTTTTACAATTTACGTCAATGACATAGATGAGAGGAGCGAAGGCATGGTAGCTAAATTTGCAGATGACACAAAGATAGGTAGGAAAGTATGTTGTGAAGAAGACATAAAGATTTGCAGATGGATATAGATAAATTAAGTGAGTGGTCAAAAATCTCCAAATGGAGTATAATGTAGGAAATGTGAGAGTAGAATGTTAATAAAATAATAAAAAATGAATTAATAAAATGTTCACTTTGGCAAGAATAAAAAAAGCGGAGTATTACTTAAACAGAGAACGACTGCAGAATTCTGAGGTGCGGAGCGATCTAGGTGTTCTTGTGCATGAATTACAAAAAGTTAGTATGCAGGTACAGCAAGTAATCAAGAAGGCTAATAAATTCTATCCTTTATTATGAGAGGAATTGAACATAAAAGTAAGGATGTTATGCTTCAGTTATACAGGGCATTGGTGAGACCACATCTCAAAAACTGTGTGCAGTTTAAAGGAAGGATGTAAATGCGTTGGAGGCGGTTCAGAGGAGGTTTACTAGATTGATGCCTGGAATGAACAGGTTGTCTTGTGAGGAAGGGTTGGACAGGCTAGTCTTGTTTCCACTGGAGTTTAGGAATGAGGGGTGATTTGATTGAAGTATATAAGATCCTGAATGGTCTTGACAAGGTGGACGTGGAAAGAATGTTTTCTCTTGTGGGTGAGTCTAGAACAAGGGGGCACTGTTTTAAAATTAGGGGTTGCCCTTTTAGGACACAGATGAGGAGAATTTTTTTCTCTCAGAGGGTTGTGCGACTTTGGAACTCTCTGCCTCAGAAGGTGGTGGAGGCGGGGTCATTGAATATTTTTAAGGCAGAGGTAGGTAGATTCTTGTCAGGCAAGGGAATTAAAGGTTATCGGGGTTAGATAGGAATGTAGAACTCGAAACACAAACAGATCAGCTTATTGAATGGCGGAGCAGGCTCGTGGGGCTCTTATTACATATGTTCATATGCTGTTGGGAAAAATGGTAGCTGGTTAATGGGATACCTTCAAAGAAAAGATTGTTCAGGCACAGTCAAGGTATATTCCCTCAAAAGAGAAAGGTAGGGCAATCAAATCCAGAGCTCCCTGGATGACAGAAGAGACAGAAATTAAGGTAAAGAAGAAAAAGTGCGCTTATGACAGATGTCAGGTGGAAAATACAATTGAGAACCAGGCTGGATACAGAAGGGTGAGAGAGGAGGTGAGAAAGCAAATAAGAGAAGCAAAGAGGGAGTATGAAAAGAGATTGACAGCTAACATAAAAGGGAATCCCAAAGTCTATAATGGGTACATAAATAGAAAAAGGGTGGTAAAAGGAGGAGTAGGGCTGATTAGGGACCAAAAAGGAGATTTACACATGGATGCAGGGGGCTTGGCTGAAATATTAAATCAATACTTTGCATCTGTCTTTACCAAGGAAGAAGATGTCACCCAGGCCATGGTGAAAGAGGAGGTATTTCAGGCACTAGAAGGATTTAAAGTTGATAAGGAGGAGGTATTGGATATTGGTCTGTACTTAAAGTTGATAAGGCACCAGAACCAGATGAGATGGAGATGGAGAGAGGTGAAAGTGGAATTTGTGGAGGCACTGGCCATAATTTTGTTGTATTCCTTAGATTGAGGGGTGGTGCCAGAGGACAGGAGAATGGCAAACATTACACCCCTGTTCAAAAAAGGGTGTAAGGATAAGCCCAGCAACTACAGGCCAGTCAGTTGAACTTTAATAGTGAAGGAGCAGCTAGAAACAATAACTTGGGACAAAATGAATAGACAAAATGCAGGTTAATTAAGGAAAGCCAGGATGGATTTTTAAGGGAAAATCATGTTTAACTAACTTGCTGAAGTTTTTTGAAGAGGTAACAGAAAAGGTTAATGACGGTAATGCTGTTGATGTGCGATACGTAGATTTCTAAAAGGCATCTGATAAAGTGCCGCACAGCAGACTCGTGAGCAAAGATATAGCTCATAGAATAAGAGCGGCATTAGCAACAAGAATACGAAATTGGCTCACTGACAGGATACAGAGAATAGTTCCGAATGGATGTTCTTTGGGCTGGAGGACAGTGGGCAGAATCATCGCAGATTTGCACCAAGTGCGGTAGCGAGTGGGTAAAACAACTTTAACTTGCTGGCCGCACTGGCGGCCTCTTACACCATATCATCCCAATCCCACCTCATTAATTATGCATTCCCGGGAAACACGCTGTTTCAATGGCAGGCAGGCTCTGATTTGCCCGCCACGCTGTCACCTTGCCGGGCGCCACATTTAAAGAACATTCACGTGTATACCTCCCAGTTCTTCCAGTCCAGGACTGCTGCAATTAAGACATGGCCCCGAAAGGCAAGAAGACTACAGCCCCCAGGTTTAGTGATGCGTCCCTCAAGCACCTTTTGGATGCCGCGGTGGCTAGCTGTGATGTCCATTACCCCGCTGTGCCGCAGAAGGGCAGCAACATCACCACTTCGGCTCGGTAGGCGATGGCCGTGGTGGTCAGTGCCAATGCTGCACCGAAGAGGTTGGCCATCCAATGCATATAGAGGATGAATGATCTCATCCGTGCAGCCAGGGTATGGCAACCAGCTCATCACTCTAAACTTAGACACTCAAGCCCATCACACATTCACTGGCATCTTACTCACTGCCAGCTCAAGGGACATCACCACCCATTCTCTCACACACCCTTGCATCTCCATCTGGCCTCATCTACTCTGGAGACTGTCTCCTCAGCCCTCACCATCTTGAGACTACTTGCACAGGTCAACTTGTTCCCCCCACACACACCCTGGGATATCCTCCTTCCTTAGTACAGCCCTCACCCTGCAGCCTCTTCCCTTGCCTGAGGCCACTTCTCCCCCTTCCCCAAGCAAATCCTCGCCCTGCAGCTGTTGAAAAGCCACCTCCGCCTAATGTCTGGTCTCGAAGATAGAGATCTGCCCGTGAGCCCTACTAAAAGTGATGTGGTGCTGCCCATGAAACCTGGCGCTGATGACCATGAGTACTGACCGAAGCAAGGTAGGCAAACAAGCCTTGAAGTCCCCAGCAAAGTGCAGCTCGACAGGTGCATGTCACTTATGTACAGTTATGAAACAGGGCAGTGTGGTGGATGGATGATCCAGCGGGTTTGGGGGGTGGGAATGAGTACGACAGGCTAGCTGTATAATGATATGCAGATGTATTAAAATGAGGTTCCCGGCGTCCGATGGTGGGAAACGCAGCCCGTCATTGATGGGCAGAGCGGATGATCACAAACTGGTTACTGATTTTTGGCCTTCTTGCCATAATGTCCACTCACGCTGCCGAGCATGACTGACGGCAGCAGGCACGGAAATTTCTGCCCCGTGTGCAGTGGAGTTTCCTAGGATGTTGAGACCCTTGCTTTTCCGAAGGCCTAGAATTTGATGTACTGGGTACAATTTCAAAATTTGTGGATGATATGAAACTTGGAGCATTGTGAACGATGAGGAAGATAGTGGAATGGGTGGATAGATCACAGATGAAGTTCATGCAGAGAAATAGGGGGGAGGTGATGACGAGGTGGTATTGTTGCTGAACTAGTAATCTAGAGACCCAGGGTAATGCTCTGGGGGCCTGAGTTTGAATCCCACCATGGCAGATGTTGGAATTTGAATTTGAACTTGAATTCAATAAAAACCTGGAATTAAAAATGAAACCATTGTCGATTGTTGTAAAAACCCATCCAGACCACTAATGCCCTTTAGGGAAGGTCCTTCCCTGGTCTGACCACAGGTTGACTCTGAACTGCCCTCTGAAATGGCCCAGCAAGCCACTCAGTTGTATCAAACCACTACAAAGTCTCAAAAAATGAATGAAACCAGACGGATCACCCGGCATCGACCGAGGCACTGGAAACGACAATGGCAAACTCCGCTGTCTTACAGACTAGTCAAGCAACAGCCTGACATAGCCATCCTCATGGAATCTACCTTACAGATAATGCCCTAGATGCCACTATCACCATCCCTATGTATTTCCTGTGCCACCACAGTGGTATTTAGTCCTGGGGTGGGGCGGGGGGGGAGTTGTCATGGGAGTCTTCAACATCAATTCTGGACCCCATGGAGTCAAACATGGGCAAGGAAACCTCCTGCTGATTAACACATACCGCCCTCCCTCAGCTGATGAATCAGTGCTCCACTTGGAGGAAGCACTGAGGGTGGCAAGGGCGCAGAATGTACTCTGGGTGGGGGACTTCAATGTTGATCACCAAGAGTGGCTCGGTAGCAGCACTACTGACTGAGCTGGCCGAGTCCTAAGGACATAGCTGCTAGACTGGGTCTGCGGCAGGTGGTGAGGGAACCAACAAGAGGGAAAAACATACTTGACCTCATCCTCACCAACCTGCCTGCCGCAGATGTATCTGTCCATGACAGTATCAGTAGGAGTGACCATCTCACAGTCATAGTGGAGACAAAGTCCTGTCTTCACGTTGAGGATACCCTCCATCGTGTTGTGTGTCACTACCATCTTGCTAAATGGGATAGAATTCGAATAGATCTAGCAACTCAAGACTGGGCATCCATGAGGCACTGAGGGCCATCAGCAGCAGAATTGTACTCAACCATAATCTGGTCCGGCATATCCCCCACTCCACCATCACCATCAAGCCAGGGGTTCAATGAAGAGTACAGGAGAGCATGCCAGGAGCAGCATGCCTAAAAATGTCAACATGATGAAGCTATAACACAGGATTACTTGCATGCCAAACAGCATAAGCAGCAATTGATAGACAGAGCTAAGTGAGCCCACAATCACCAGATCAGATCTAAGCTCTGTAGTCCTGCCACATCCAGTCGTGAATGATGGTGGACAATTAAACAACTCACTGGAGGAGGAGGCTCCACAAATATCCTCATCCTCAATGATGGGGGAGCCCAGCACATCAGTGCAAAAGATAAGGCTGAAGCATTTGCTACAATCTTCAGCCAGAAGTGCCGAGTGGATGTTCCATCTCGGCCTCCTCCGGAGGTCCCCAGCATCACAGTTGCCTGTCTTCAGCCAATTCGATTCACTCCACATGCTATCAAGAAACAATTGAAGGCATTGGATACTGTAAAGGCTATGGGCCCTGACAACATTCTGGCAATAATACTGAAGACTTGTGCTCCAGAACTTGCCGCGCCCCTAGCCAAGCTGTTCCAGTACAGCTACAACACTAGCAACTACCTGGCTATGTGGAAAATTGCCCAGGTATATCCTGTGCACAAAAGGCAGGACAAATCCAGCCCGACCAATTGCCGCCCCACCAATCTACTCTCAATCATCAGTAAAGTGATGGAAGGGGTCATCAACAGCGCTATCAAGCGGCACTTGCTTAACAATAACCTGCTCACTGATGGCCAGTTTGGATTCCACCAGGGCCTCTCAGCTCCTGACCTCATTACAGCCTTTGTTCAAACATGGACAAAAGAGCTGAACTCCCGAGGTGAGGTGAGAGTGACTGCCCTTGACATCGAGGCCGCATTTGAATCAGTGTGGCATCAAGGGGCCCTAGCAAAACTGGAGTCAATGGGAATCAGGGGGAAAACTCTCCACTGGTTGGAGTCATACCTAGCACAAAGGAAGATGGTTGTGGTTGTGGGAGGTCAGTTATCTCAGTTCCAGGACATCACTGCAGGAGTTCCTCAGGGTAGTGTCCTGGGCCCAACCATCTGCAGCTGCTTCATCAATGACCTTCCTTCCATCATGAAGTCAGAAGTGGGGATGTTTGTTGATGATTGCAAAATGTTCAGCATCATTCATGACTCCTCAGATACTAAAGCAGTCCATGTCCAAATGCAGCAAGACTTAGGGCTGATTCAGGCTTGGGCTGATAAGTGACAAGCAACATTCGCGCCACACAAGTGCCAGGCAATGACTATCTCCAACAAGAGAGAATCCAACCATCAATGGCATTACCATCACTGAATCCTCCACTATCAACATCCTGGGGGTTACATTGCCCAAAAATTGAAGTGGACTAGTCATATAAATACTCTGGCTGCAAGAGCAGGTTTGAGGCTAGGAATCCTGCAACGAGTAATTCACCTCCTGACTACCCAAAGCCTGTCCACCACCTACAAGGCACAAGTCAGGAGTGTGATGGAATACTCCCCACTTGCCTGGATAAGTGCAGCTCCCACAACACTCAAGAAGCTTTACACCATCTAGGACAAAGCAGCCCGCTTGATTGGCATCCCATCCACAAACATTCACTCCCTCTACCACCAACACACAGCAGCAGCAAAGTGTACCATCTACAAGACGCACTGCAGGAATTCACCAAGGCTCCTTAGACAACACCTTCCAAACCCATGACCACTACTATCTAGAAGGACAAGGGCAGCAGGTACATGGGAACATCACCACCTGGAAGTTCCCCTCCAAGTCACTCACCATCCTGACTTGGAAATATATCGCCATTCCTTCACTGTCGCTGGGTCAAAGTCTTGGAACTCGCTTCCTAACAGCACTGTGGGTGTACCTACACCACATGGACTGCAGTGGTTCAAGAAGGCAGCTCACCATCACCTTCTCGAGGGCAATTAGGGATGGGTAATAAATGCTGGCCCAGCCAGCGATGCCCACATCCCATGAATGGTTAAAAAAAAGTGGTGATTCATTTTTGTATGAGGAACATGGAGAGACAATATGAAAGAAAGGGTACAACTCTAAAGGGGGTGTTGGAGCAGAGGGTCCTGGGTGTTTATGTGCATAAGTCATTGAGGTGGCAGGACAGATTGAGTGTGCAGTTCATAAAGCATACAGTATCCTAGGCTTCATTAATAAGGACTAGAGTACAAGAGCACAGAGGCTATGTTGAACTTGTATAAGACACTGCTTTGGCCTTGGTTGGAGTATTGCATCCAGTTTTGGTCACCACACTTTCGGAAGGATGTGAAGACATTAGAAAGGCTGCAGAAAAGATTCATGAGAATGGTTCCAGGGATGAACTTCAGTTGTGAAGATAGATTGCAGAAGTTAGAACTGTTCTCGTTGAAGAGAAGGCTGAGAGGAGATTTGATAGAGGTAATCAAAATCATGAGGGGTCTGGATAGAGTATATAAAAAGAAACTGTTCCCACTTGTGAAAGGATCGAGAACGAGAGGGCACAGATTTAAAGTAATTATTAAAAGGCGCAAAAGCGATATGAGAAAAAACTTTTTCACACAGCGAGTGCATAAGGTCTGGAAAGCACTGCCCGTGAGTGTGGTGGAGACAGATTCAATCGCAGCATTCAAAAAGGGAATTAGACTATTATTTGAAAACGGAGAATGTGCAGGGTTACAGGGAGAAGGAGGGAGAATGGCACTAAGTGAATTGCTCATTTAGAGAGCCAGTGCAGACATGATGGGCTGAATGGCCTCCTTCTGCATTGTAACAATTCTGTGATTCTGTGAAGCACAATCCTCTTTCATTGTGATAGGTCTGACTCCAGCCAGAGGAGGGTTCCCCCCACCCCGATGAGTATTGAATTAAATTTTATTAGAGCTCCATGCTGTCACACTTGGCCAAACACTGTCTTTCTGTCAAGGGCAGTCACTCTCCCCTCAATGGTGTGGCTGGTCCAATTGTGCTCCTGATTAATGGCAACCCCTGGTTGTCAATGATAGGGGACTCAGAGCGGATGGTGCTGTTGAATGTCAAAAATGCTCCTTTTCTCCAGCACTTTCTACAGATGTCACTGTCCTCATCCAGACAGTCTGGAGTGAGGAATAGGCTACACTGACACAGGTGACACAGTGAAGTGCATGAGGGGTTGATACCAAGTGATGTCTTTGATAACATCATGAAACAGTCCTCCAGCACAGTGTTCATTTTAGTAGCTCCACCATTGGAAGCTGTGCTTGTCAGTTGCCTAGACCCTGAGCTCTGGAATTCCCCCCCTCCCTAAACCTCTCCCTTTTTACCTCTCTTTTCTTCTTTAAGACACTCCTTAAAACATAATTCTTTGACCAAGCTTTTGGTCACCTGACCTAACATCTATTTATACGGCTGGGCATGAAGTTTTATTTGATAATGCTCTTGGGAAGTGACTTGGGATGTTTTACCATATTCAAGGTGCTAGATAAATATGAGTTGCAATTGTGAACTGTACGTTGGGAAGCAGCTTTCCTTTCAAATAAACTATTAGTGACCAACGTATTAGAGTTGTTGAAGGATGATTTAATTGGCAATGGAAACATGTTGGGAATATGACAACATCTGTTATGGTTTGTTCCAGGTTTGGCGTTACCTTCCACCCAACCCATCACAAACTAACTATCTCTTAAACAGTTCCTGAGCTTTAGTCGCAGTAAGGTTGGCAGGATTCATTCGTGAAGACTGAAGCCCTCGGTCTCTGCTCCAAACTCCATCCCTCTCTCTGGGAAGTCAGAGATTACGCCAATATGTTCACAACCTTGGTGTCATATTTAATGACAAGATGAGTGTCCAATCACATATTCAAGCCATCATTAAGACTGTCTCATTTCCACATCCAGAACATTGCCTGACTTCCCCCATATCTCAGCTGATCTGCAGCTGAAGTCCTCATTCATGTCTTCATTACCTCTAGACGCAACTATTCTAACACACTCCTGGCTGGCCTCCCACATTCTACTGTCTGTAAACTTGAGGGCATCCAAAACTCTGCTGCCATGTCTTGCAGCAGGTCCCATTTCCCTATCACCCCTGTGCTCACTGATCTACATTGCCTCTCAGTCAAGCAATGTCTTGACATTAAAATTCCCATGCCTGTTTTCCAATCCTTCCATGGCCTCACCCCACCCTATCTCTCTAACCGCCTCCAACCTCACAACCCTCCCAGGAATCTGCATTCCTCTAATTCTAACCTCTTGACAATCCCCAATTTTAATTACTCTAGCATTGGTGTCTATGCTTTCAGTAGCCTAGGCCCCAAGCTCTGAGATATCCTCTAACACCTCTTCACCTCTTTTTCCTCCTTTAAGACGCTCTTTAAAACTTACCTCTTTGCAAAGGTTTGGTCATCTGGTCTAACATCTCTTTATCTGGGTTGATGTCGCATTTTGTATTGTAACGCTCCTGTGAAGCAACTCGAGATGTTCCATTGGATTATAGGCGCTTATTAGGAACTAGAGATAGTTTTAAGTCACATATGTATTTGTGTGCATTAAACTTAAAGTTACAGCTTATTCTTAAGTTTAATTTATGTTTTTTATATTTGTGGGTGAGAAGGGTGAAACCTGGGTCTAGTTTCATTTCGAGTTTTCTCTGTGGGATGGGATCAGCAGGTCTGGAGCTGTTTATGTACCAGCATTTTAATGAGGTTTTACGACCCTTGAAGTGGTTTAGGGAAGTAAAACCTAAGTGGGAAAAACTGTGCCATTGCCTAGCAACAGGGGACCCACAAAGACAGGGAGGAACAGAAAAGCAAGTTGATTTCAGTTGGTAGGAGCATTCCACAGAAACTGCCAGAACAGGCAGGTAGGGAGCTGAAGGGACCAGGTCCCAAAGAAAAGAAGAAAGTCCCAAAAATCAGGGAGTTGGGCAGAAGATAGTCCCAGGAAGACAGTGAAGTCAAGGGAAAAGAACAGGAACTTGAACCGGTCCTGTTCAGCGGAATTGAAAATAAGGAGCAGAGGAAAAGGCTCCAAGTTAAAAGATAAAGCTGCAGGGAGCAGAATCAAGGCAAAGGGTGCATGCAACAATCCAGAAGATCCGAGGAGACAGTCAAAGGTTGGTGACTCCTTACTACCAGCCTGTGAAGCAGTGGTGCCCTGCTTGGCACAGCCGAATATCTGAGAGAGTGCATGTAATGCATGTTGAGATCCAGGGGAGGAGAACATTGGAAGGAGAGTTCAACCCCTTGGAGGTGGATCCTTGTTAAGACGTCCAAGTGAAAGCATCGTGTGGGAGAAGATTCCAAGGTGAGTATTTCAAGCATTGAGATTGGAAGCCCTCGTATGAAAGACGGAGTGCAGTGAGACTAGTTGGCTCACGGTGTGACAAGCCTCTGGGGGAAGTTGATGAGAGATCCAAAGCATCTGCTTTGGGTGGTAACTGTCACTTGGTTTCGGAGTGTGGTGTGTCTAACCACAGGTCGTCTAATGATTTACGTGGGCTGTGTACATTAGAGTATAAGATAGATTTTGTAACTTGTGTTATCCTTACGCACCTCTATATATCTGTAAAGGTATAGTTGTGGGGAAGGAGTAGTGTAATATTGTTCATTTTTTTTGTTCTTTAATAAATGTTTTATTCTTTTGTTAAAAATTCATCAGTTGACTCCTTTGACGCTGTTCAGCAGCCACTCTCCATGTTTCTAAACAAAAAAAGTTAGGATCTATCAAGCCAGGTTCTACCCTGAGATCTGACTTGTCCAGTAGTAACATGAGCTGGGATCATAACAGCGCTATATAAACAAAATATTGTTGTTGTTGGTGTTCTGACTTCTGGCACTAAGGCCATGTCATCACCACTGGAATAAATTATTTTGCAGAAAAGCTAAGGTTAGCGAATGCTTGCCAGTGTCATTCGGCTATCGGGTTATCAGGGAGTTCAATATGCCTTTAAGGGATAGCAGCATGCCACCTAGAAGGGAAATGTGTCATGCAATCCAGTCTCAGTTTCACTTTGGCCTGTGAGCAGAACACAGCACACACAGCTCTGCTGCTGATGTCTTCAAGCTTTCTACCTTTTTATAACTGTTCTCATGTGCCTAGTCTAATAAATGAACCCACAATGTGTTTACCCAATCCTTCATGAACGATTGGTGCTTTTGTGTCATTATAAAAACATGACACGGTGGTCAACGGTGGTCAAACAGCCTGGCAGCAAGATTAAGTAGAAGAATTACATGGTGACCGGCATTAGATGACCCTCAATGCTTTGGTCAGACCACAACTAGTTTGCAGTGTGAAAGAGGGTTGAAACCACAGTGTACTGACTACACAGGAAGCTTTGAAGACACAGGGCCGAGATAGTGCTCAACGAAAGAGCTGATAAGCAGACAGATCCCTTGTGGTGAAATTGCGGTGCATAGCCTGTCAGCTCAGTGAGTGGGACAGTGCGTCGACAGGAGCGCACTGGGTTAGCTCAGTTGGGACAGGCAAGAGACCAGGGTGTGGGCTGGATCGAGAGCGACCAAGGGAGAGTCAAATAAAAAAAACTAAACAAAACCATCATAAAAATCGGGCCAGAGAAGGTTGGTGATTATAATGGGCGGCTTTGAATTGAATGAAACAAGGAGGAAGGTCAAAGGGATATTGTCAAAATGTCCACAAAATTCCCCAGTTTGAATTGGGGTGCAGCTGACCTATTATCCGAATTCAAAATGTTTAAACAGCGTACAGAGCTTTGGGGCAGCTTCTTCCGGTCGGTGAGTGGGGGCGGGGCCCGCTCACCAACGCGTAAAATGACACAGGGTGACATCGGGTGTGCGTCTCGACGTCACCCAGCGTCATTTAGATTTTCAGTTCGGCGGGCGCGCAGCTGACCTGTCAACGGCCTATTAAGGCTATTAAAAAAGCAATTGAAATGATTAATGGACCTGCAGGCGAAGAGCCCAGGCGGCCTTCAGAAAAAGCCTCATCCACGGGTGGGATGAGTTTCATGAGGGTATTTAAATTTTCGGAAGGCCCGCCCACATAAAATGGCGGCGCATCCCTGACCAGGGGCGCCAATCGGGAACCCGCCCACCCGCGCCTGTTCCCGCACAACCCCCCCAACAGGGGGAAAATGCTGCCCATGGTTTCTTGATTCAGGTGTGTTTGAACCAGACCAGCAAGCCATAAAAATTCAACTAGCAATTGGGAATGAAGGTCTACACAAGCTGAACACATCAAGATGAACAGAAGAAGATATGAAGGATCCGCAAAAGATTTAGGCTACATTGGAAGACAGGTTCAGAATCAGGTTAAACTTCAATATTCATCGACTAGAGTTTGTAATTTTGACAGCAGCCTACAGAATCCATAGACCACTTTGTCAGCAGATGCAGAGAAAAGAGTTCGTACTGCGATTTTCCAAACGCAGAGATAGCAGATTGAATTGTTGAGCTGGTGATCGCATCCACTCCCATGGAAGTGTTCCAGAAAGATCTGCTAGACAAGCCCAAAACGTATAGCAGAGCCACTCAAGAATGGGTGTAAGTGTGAAGCAATCCTCGCAGGTCGATGAAGCTTACAGGTTCTAAGTACAACCCCAACTGAACCCAGTCACTGGAACACCTAAACCCAGCAAGACATGTGGAAGGTGTGGTCTTCTGCATGTATCAAGGAAATGCACAGCTTTCCATCAATCCTGTAAGGCATGTGGCACAAAGGGCCATTGACAGCGGCAATGCACTGGTGCAAAGGCTGATGCTGCTACAGTGAGCTGTGCACTGATCCAAACAGACCGTACACAACAGGCACCTTCAGGCAAGACGAATGACTGCCCGGAATCCAGTCAGAAACATATACATGAGGTAGTTGACAAACCAGAAAATGATGATGATGATGATGTGCACGATGAGGTGAAGAGTGGTGAACACAAGTTTCACACCGTCAATCTCATGGAAAACAAAGACACCATCACACTGTCCAAAATGTTTGCCAAGATTCAGATCATCTGCCCTAAGAAAGTTGGTAATTACTCGTTATTGGCCAAGACTGAGACGGGGCAAATGCCAACATTCTACTCTAAAAGAATTCTAAAAGACATGTATCCACAGACATGGAAGGCCAAGGTGAAACCATGGCAGGCCATGTCCTGATTCAATTCAACATGTCCATGAACACATGAGGCCATTTTGGCCTTGCCGCGATGAGCTAGGCATCTCCCAGGGAGTCATTTTTAAAGGCAGGCAGGTCATCATACAACCTTTGTTGTATTCATCTTTGCAACCAGATATCCTTCAACAACTTCATCCCTCGCACATGGACGTATACTGGACTGGAAGACTTGTAAGAGAGACAAGTCTATTGGCCGGGTATGAACAATAACATTGAAGTCGTCGCCAAGAAGTGCGAGGCATGTCAAGAACATATGCCAGGTCAGCACAAAGAACTATTCATCCCACATGAACTTCCTACCCATCCTTTGTCCAAAATTGCATCCAACCTCTTTTATGCCCATGGAACTGACTTCATCGTCATCATCGGCTGCTTTACCAAGTACCCCATTTTTTAACAATTGCACAGTATGTCAAGCACACTCTAAATGCTATTTTCAGTTTATTTGGTGTGTCTAGAGAGATAAGTACGGATGTCTGCAATTTATTGGTAAGCCATTTTAGGATATGTGTGAGAAGTAAAATATCGATCACACTACTTCTTCTCCTCATTAGCCAAGATCTAACGGCCTAGCTGAACGAATGCTTTGCATGGTCTCAAACGTAGGCAAACCAAGCAAGATCTACACATTATAATGTCATGCCTGAGAGTGACATCTTTAAGTGCAACTATTCCATCATCAGCAGAGCTCATGTTTGGCAGACCATTGCATTCCAATATACCTGCTCTTAACCATTCTACTCTCACAGAAACTAGAGAACAACTTTTAAAACTACAAGAGAAGATGACCAGCGTGGATGATAAAAATGCGGGTACAGAATTGCCAAGTTTATAGTTGGGACAACAAGTTTGCATCCATGATCCCACAGAAGGTACGCGGCAGCCAGCTGAGGTGACAAGGATTTGTTCAGAACCAAATCATTACACACAAAGGGGCAATGGTGAAGCATAACCGAGGGCACATCAGATCCATTCCAGCTCCTCAACACTGTACAGTCCCACAGCATCATGGACAAGGTCCCAAATGCAACCAGGAACAACATTCAAGAATGGCAACCCCACAGATCACTGTTAGCCATTAAGGAAACCTCCAGACAAGGTTACCTTTACAAGATCTGGGACTACCAGCAGATTACCTCTATGCTTTTGAGACTCATAAATTCACCAGTCCTATGCACTTACGTAATTATAACTAAACATGAGCATGTGTTGTAAATAGTTACACGTCTTTGGAAGGGGCAAAAGTAAAAGAAAGGGGAAGGTTGTAATATGCCTTTAAGGGGTAGCAGCATGCCATCACCAGAAGGGACGTGTGTCATGTGATCCAGTCTCAGTTTCACTTTGGCCTATGAGCAGAACACAGCACACACAGCCCTGCTGCTGATATCTTCAGGCTTTCTATCTTTCTTTAACTGTTCTCATGTGCCCAGTCTAAATAAATGAACTGACAATGTGTTTATCCAATCCATTATCAGTGATTGCAACTTTTACATCATTATGAAAAAACACCATTAGGTGCTTTAAAAATAAAATATTGTGGTTATTGGGTAGTTCAATGGGTTCATTAATCATTATGTAAAGTTCACGGCCGCTATATGTAGTGGGAACTGTGCACGTACAAAACAATTCTTAATTATGCTGAATGTTTGGAAGCTGTATGCTAAAACTGTCAGGAACATTCTATTCTGGAAAGGTTTTTTGATCAAAGAGAAATTAAACCCTAATTGACCTAGGCTATATTTGCTGAACAACAACTAAGATTTTATGGCTTACGAGAGAGATAGATCGACTTTGTGATGACCACGTATTTCATGGTGCACTGTAACCTCTCCAATCCGCAGATCTATTGTTTAGAAACACCAGTTGTTTGCAAATCTTCCAGCAGATCCAAGCAACTAACAGCATCATTTTAACACAGTACTTACTTTGGGAGTAGAAACATGGAAGATACAGTATGTGCATAAGTAAAACAGTCTTTATTACTGCCTTATAATGGTTTATCACAGTTTTATGCTTCAGGTAAATATTTATATCTACAGTGTTTACTGGGTCACACGCTTGTGGTTAGGCATTCTATTATTATAATCCAGAAAATTCCAAAATCTAGGAATGACTTGGTCCCAAGTTTTCCAGAGTGGAGAGGTTATGGCACACAACATACAAACATATGACCAAGGAGCAGGAGTAGGCCATTCGGCCCCTCGAGCCTGCTCCGCCAACTAATAAGATCATGGCTGATCTGATAGTAACATCAAATCTGCACCCCGCTTACCCCTGATAACCTCTCACCCACTTACTTATCAAGAATCTATTCACCTCTGCCTTAAAAATATTCAAAGGCTCTGCTTCCACCACCTTTTCAGGAAGAGAATCCCAAAAAATTTCGCCTCATCTGCGTTTTAAATGGGCGACCCCTTATTTTTAAACAGTAACCCCTCATTCTAGATTCTACCGTTCCTACCTAATGGCATAGGACTTCAGGTATGCAACATCACAGAGGGTCTACTGGCATGTGAAAAACAGCGGCCTTGATCTTAATCTGCAGATGGACTGGGAGTGAGGACGAGAGGCTGATATCATGTTGAAAACCCGGAAATACGTACAGCACATCTCTCAGTGGCTTTCCATTTCAGCCGCCTCGTTGTCATTTTACTTACGGGTTTCTTATCTAATCAATGGCAGCGGGCACGGCACATATCTGCATGACACAATCTCAACTCCAGTGTTTAAAGGGTCGATCTAGAGGTGCGGTTTGGAGGTGTTTGAGTTCTAGAGTTGAAAGGGAGGAGGCGAAAAATGGGAGGGAGATACACAAAGGCCGCCCTTGGGTTCAGTGATGCTGTGAGGAGCAGGAGGGGCATATTGTTCCCCAGCAAAGGGAGGAGAAATGAGGAGGGCCTGCATTGTTGGAGGCTGCCCAGGAGGTGAGCAGCAGGAGTGTAGTACCACACTTTGGGATGCATTGTAGGAATTGTTAAGAAACCTATACTTACCTTTGGAGGTTGGGAACTCCTATTCTGGATGGACCTCAGGCCTTCTGAAAACGTGCAGTTCAGTTATTTTATGCTCTTCCGACTGAGGGCCGGCCTTGCGTATGTGAGTGGAAGGAAATAAGAAGAACGGCGTGAAAATGCAGGTCAGATGACCCGATACAGAGCATCATTATTGAGTGAGTGTCCCAGGGAGCGGGACATGGGAGGGGATCAGGGAGAGGTCCCAATAAGGGAAGAGGACAGGGAGAGGTCCCAAAAAGGAAGTCCCAGGTAAGGGATTAAAGACAGGGATCAGAAATAGGTCCCTGTTATGTTAGGTTAAATGAAAGGAGCAGAGAAATAGGCTCCAAATAAAAGAAAGAGCTACAGTGATGGAGACTTTATGCAAAGTGGGCACGAGAGAAGGCCTGAAGATCCAAGAAGGCGGCCGAAGATTGATAACTCTGTGCTGCAGGCCTCTGGGGCAAAGGCACCCCTTTGGAGCAGTGGGTGTTCTGCTTGGCATGGCCGAGGATCTGAAATTGTGCTCGGAAGGTGAAGCTCGAGCGTACTTGGAGATCCAAGGCAAAAGAATCACAGAAGGTGAGTTTGAAACCCTGCGAGGTGGGTTGTTGTTGAAGCCATCCGAGTGGGGGCAACTTTTGGAGAGAATTCCAAGGCAATATCTTCAAAGGTGGAGATTGGAAATCCTCACAAGAAAGGCAAAGTTTCAGTGAGATTGGTTGGCTCACAATGTGACAAGTGTCTGGGTGGGTTGTTGAAAAATCCATGGAATTGGGTTTGGTCGCATTTGTCATTTATTGTGTAGTGTGGTGGGCTTGACCACACTTTGCCTGTTAATTCACATGTACCTCATACTTACCCTGAATGTTAGAGTATAACATAGATAATGTAAATTGTTTTATCTTTCCAAACTTGTACAGTAAAGTTGATTTTTGTTTGTTTCAAACCTGTAGAATCTTGTGGCTTTATTCACTTAGTAAGTGTCTTGAATCTCAAAACTTCTTCTACTTTAAACAAAACATTATTGGTCCCTCACCAGATCTCCCCCCATGACCCGAGGTCTGGCCAAAAATCATAACAGAATGAATGACTTTAATGGCCTAAGCAGCTCAGGAAGAGTGAGAACTGTTGAAAATTCGCCTACATCCTGATGTGCCTATCACTCCACCCCTTCAGTCTGCCATCTCAAGCCTACTCCAGCACATCACTCCTCACACGCTCCTTACAGGTCTATGCCTATGTCTCTGCACTTCCTCATACCCCATCTGTCCATTTATCACCAACACCCCACTCAACCTCATCCTGATGCATTCACATGCCTTCCCACATAGCATCCCCCCCAGCGCCCCCTCAGTAAATGCAGTCCATCCATTGGGTGAACACATATAACAGGTACTCATAAGTCTGTTGCCTTCCTCCTTACAGGAAAAGGCAGCACAGGGCACCAAGGAGAGGGAGAAAACCCAACGCGGCCCTCCACAGATCTGATAACTCGCAGGTGCAGGGTAGGTGGTGCTGCAGAGCTGTGGAGTCCCAGTGTGCCTGGCTGTCAGAGCTGAGGGCCTCCCAGGTAGCTGTTGCTGTTTTAGACAGCCACGTGTCATACAGCACTCAGGCATATTTACTTGATGTCAACAGCGAGTGAAACACGATCATGTTCACATTCAGACCTTGACAAAACTACTTCTTCAAAATGCTGGGGATGCTGGAAGTCTGAAATAAAAATGGAAAATGCTGGAAATACTCAGCAAGTCAGGCAGCATCTGTGGAGAGAGAAGCAGATTAAAAGTTTCAGGTTGATGATATTTCATCAAAACTGGAGAAGGTTAGAGACATACTGGGTTTTAATTAAATACAAAGGCAGGGAAAGGGGCGGGGGACAAAAGGACAGGTCTGTGATAGAGTGGATGGCAGGAGAGATTAAATAACAAAAGGACTGATGGCACCAGACACAAGGGGACGGTAATGAGAAACAGAAGATGGGTCTAGAGGAGGTGTACATGGGAACAATGGCATTATTACCAACAGCTGCCATCTGAAAAAATAGGGGCAGAGGTTATGATCTGAAATTGTTGACCTTGATGTTAAGTCCAGAAGGCTGTGAAGTGTCTAATCGAAAGATGAGGTGCAGTTTCTGGAACTTGTGTTGAGTCCCCATCAAAGGTCTTGGCTTCATTCCCTTACAGCTGTACCTCAATGGATTTCGAGCTCGGCATGATGCTGTGCTCCTCTTCCAGCACCTACACCTCTGCACCCATTTATTTGGCTGGGAGTCTTCCTCACTGTACAGTGGATCCTTTCTCTCATCTTCAGAATTCTCCGTCCGTAGGAGCAGTAGGAGTAGGCCTCGAGCTGGCTTCATCATTCAATAAGATCATGACTGATCTGATTGTGGCCTTACCTCCACTTTCCTGCCTGCCCCCCATAACCCTCGACTCCCTTGTAGATCAAAAATCTAACTCAGCCTTCAATATACTCAGTGAGCCAGCCTCCACTATTCTCTGTGGAAGAGAATTCCAAAGACTAATGACCCTCTGAGGGAAGAAATTCCTTAAATGGGAGACCCCTTATTTTGAAACTGTGCCCCCTAGTTCTAGATTCACCCCACTGGGGAAACATCCTCAGAATCTTGTATATTTCAATAAAATCACCTCTCATTCTTCTAAACGCCACTGAGTATAGGTGGATCCTGTTCAACCTTTCCTCATAAGACAACCTCTTCATTCCAGAATTCAGCCAAGTGAACCTTCTCTGAATTGCTTCTAAGGCACGTATATCCCTCCTTAAGTAATGAGGCAAAAACTGTACACAGAACTCTAGGTGCAGTCTCACCAATGCCCTGTACGGCTGTCGTAAGACTTCCCTATTTTTATCCTCCACCCCCTGCAACAATAAAGGCCAACATTCCATTTGCCTTCCTAATAACCTGCTGTACCTGCATGCTAACTTTTTTGTGGTTCATGTACAAGGACACCCAGATCCCTCTGTACTGCAGCATCCTGCAGTCTCTCTCCATTTAAATAATATTCTGCTTTTCTATTCTTCCTGCCAAAGTGGATAACCTCTCATTTTCGCACATTATGCTTTATCTGCAAATTTTTTGCCCACTCATTTAACCTATCTATATCCCTGTGCAGACTTTTTGTATCCTCCTCACAGCTTGCTGTCCCACCTATCTTCATATCATCAGAAAATGTGGCTATAATAGAATCAGTTAATTTATCAAAGATTGTAAACATTTGAGACCCCAGTACTGACCCCTGTGGCACTCTACTCATTAAAATTTATCAATGTGAAAATGACCAATTTATCCCAACTCTGTTTCCTGTTAGTCAGCCAATTGTCTATCCATGCTAATATACCACCCCACACCATGAATTCTTAATTTGTGCAGTAACCTTTTATGTGGCACCTTATCGAATACCTTTTGCAAATCCAAATACACAACATCTATTGGTTCCCCTTTATCCACCCTGCTTGCTATATTGTCAAAAAATTCTAATCAATTTGTTAAATACAATTCCCCTTTCATAAACCCATGTTGACTCTGCCTGATTGTATTATGATTTTCTAAATGGGGAGGTGGTGGTGTAGTGATATTGTCACTGGACTAGTAATTCAGAGACCCAGAGTAATGTGCTGGGGATCCAGGTTTGAATCCCACCACGGCAGATGGTGAAATTTGAATTCAATAAAAACTGGAGTTAAATCATGAATTGATTGTTGTAAAAGCCCACCAAGTTCACTAGTGGCCTGTAGGGAAGGAAATCTATCATCCTTACCTGGTCTGGTCTACATATGACTCCAAACCACCAGAAATGTGGTTGACTCCTAACTAACCTCTGAAATGGCCTAGAAAGTCACTCAGTTGTATCAAACCGCTAAAAAGTCTAAAAGGAATGAAACCAGACTGACCACCCAGCACCGACTTAGACACTGGAAAGGACAACAGAAAACTTAGCCCTGTTGACCCTGCAAAGTCCTCCTTACTAACATCTGGGGACTTGTGCCAACATTGGGAGAGCTGACTCACAGACTAGTCAAACAACAGCCTGACATTATCATACTCATGAATCACACCTTACAGATAATGTCCGAGGCACCACCATCACCATTCCAGCAGAGGTGGTGGAACAGTGGTATACAGTCAGGAGGGAGTTTCCCTGGGAGTCCTCACATCAACTCCAGAGCCCATAAGTCTCATGGCATCAGGCCAAAGATGGGCAAGGAAACGTCCTGCTGATTACCACATACCGCCCCCTCTGTTGATGAATCAGTACACCTTCATGTTGAAGGAAGCACTGAGGCTGGTAAGGGCATAAAATGTACTCTGGGGGTGGCTTCAATGTCCATCACCAGAGTGGCTCAGTAGCACCACTACTGACCGAGCTGACTGAGTCCTAAAGGACATAGCTGCTAGGCTGGGCCTGCGGCAGGTGGTGAGGGAACCAACAAGAGGGAAAAACAAACTTGATCTCATCCTCAGCAACCTGCCTGTCGCAGATGCATCTGTCTATGACAGTATCGGTAGGAGTGACCACCGCACAGTCATTGTGGAGACGAAGTCCCGTCTTCACATTGAGGATACCCACCATCGTGTTGACTTGTTCTAATCATGCTCTGCTTTTCTAAACACATTGTTAAGACTTCCTCTTTAATAATAAAATCCAGCACTTTCCCAATGACTGATGTCAGGCTAACTGGCCTGTACTTCATGGTTTTCTCTTTCCCTCTATTCTTGAAAAGCAGTGTAACATGTGACAACTACAGTCTGATGGGACGATTCCAGAATCTAAGGAATTTTGGAAAATCATAGTCAGCACATCCACTATCTCTGCAGCTGTCTCTTTTAGAACCCTAGGATGCAGCCTATCAGGTCCTGGAGATATGTCGAATTTTAATCCCTTGAGCTTCTCCAGTGTTTTTTTTCTGTTGATATTAATTACATTAAATTCTTCACTCTTATTAGCCCCTAGGTTACCCTCTATTTCTGATTTGTAACTTTTGTCTTGTAATGTGAAGTCAGACAGAGTGGAAGGGACAGAGAGTTTAACTGTATTAATGCATCAGAGTAGTAAAGGAATAAAATTGAAGTCGCTTTATTTGATCCCACGAAGCATCTGCAATAAGATGAGAAGTGGCACAAATAGGGGTAAATGGTTTAGATCTAATCAAAGCTAGGGCTTCAGCTGAAGTTCCTTCCACACAGACACTTACTACAGATGTGTTTGCCGTGGATCACGCTGGTGTCCATGCTCAACACATCACCTGCCCTGCTGTCTCTATTGTGTATTATTTAGTCAGACACAAAATATTTGTCCAATGTCTCTGCTATTTCCATATTCCCCCTAGTAATTTCTCCTGACTCTGCTTCTCTCTTCCTTTTTATGTACTTGTAAAAGCTCTTACAATCTGTTTTAATATTCCTGGCTGTTCACTCTCATTCTATTTTTTCCCTTTTTATCAACTTTTTGGTGGCCTTTTGCTTGTTTCTAAAACATTCCCAATCCTCAGACTTACTACTATTCTTTGCAAGATTACAAGCTTTTTCTTTTAATCTAATACTATCCTGAACCTCCTTAGTAAGCTGTGGATGGATCTTTCTCACTGAGTCTTTGTTTTTCAATGGAATGTATTTTTGTTGAACATTTTGAGTTGTTTCTTTAAATCTTTCCCAGTGTTGATTTACTCTCATACTTTTTAATCTATTTACCCAATCAACCTTTAACCAGCTCTTCCCTCATTACTACAAAACAGGCTTTGTTGAAGTTTATGATTCTTATCTGTGATTAGAATATGTTGTCTTCAAACTTAATTACAATTAACATAATTGTATTATGATCACTATTTCCCAATTGGTCTTTCATTAAGACATTACTAATTACTGCCTCATTGCAAAATACTAGATGTAATATAGCTTTATCCCTTATTGGTTCCATAAAATATTGCTCCAGGAAACTGTCATGAAAGCATTCTACAAACTCATATTCTAGACTACCCTTGCCAATTTGATTGGTCCAGTCTGTATGAAGATTAAAATGTCCCACAACCATTACAGTGCCTTTGTTACAAGCTCCAATAATTTATTGTTTAAAGCTTTGTCCAATGGTATAACGTTTATTAGGGGACCAATAAACCACTTCCACCAACATCTTCTGAGATTTGCTATTCTTAATTTCCATTAATACTGATTCTACTTCCTGATTTTCTGAGCCAACATCCTTTCTCACTAATGACCTTATGTCATCCTTTATTATTGGGGCTACCCATCTTCCTTTTCCATTCTGTCTGTCTTTTCAAAATGTTTTGTACCCTAGAATATTTATTTCCCAATCTTGGTCATGTTGTAATCATGTCTCCGTAATGGTCATTAGATCCAAACAGTTTCTCTCTATTTGTGCCACTAGTACATCATCTTATTGTAGATTCAGATCACATGACAACATTTTTTTTACTACTATTCCCTGCATGGATCTTACTCTCTGATGCACAATTACTCTTAAACTCTTAGCCCCTTCCTGTCCCCTCAGCTTGTCTTTATCCACATCAATATACTTTTCTATTCCCTCAACCATTATCTTTGTTTTTTTAAATCTCCCCTCACTCCTCCCCCTCTGGTAATTTAAAGCCATTTTCTTCCTTACTCTGACCATATTTGACTGTGCACTCTTAAGTTTGTATGCTCTGTCCCTTCCTGTCACACTCTGGTTACCATTACCCATAATCGCTACCCTTTGAGCCAAGCATTCAACTCTCTAATCTCATTTACCCTATGGCAGTTTGCTTGTGGCTTTCTGGCTTTCTAGAACCTTTCTGGTTCTACCTCTTAATTTAACCCCTACTTGCTCATACTCTCTTATCAGAGCCTCTTTCTTAGTCTTACCTATGTCATTGGCACCCACATAGACCATGACAACTGGGTCCTTCCCCAAGTTCCTCTCCTGCCCTAACGGATGTCCTTAACCCTGGCATCAGGCAGGCAACATGCTGTCATCTAATACAACTATATACCTTATTAACCCTCCCACCTGAATGGCCCCGTGCCCTGGTGTCCTGGTCAGTTTGAGCATCCACCCTGCAGTCTCTCTTCTCGTCAACACAAGCTGCAAACATTCAAACATGTTGGCTAATTTCAGGGGCAGAGGCCCCTCAATTGCTACCTACTGGCTCCCCATACTTGCCTCATTTACAGTCACACTCTCCTGTTCCTGACCTTGGACCAAATCAGGAGTACCTAGCTTAAGGGGTATAACTGCCCCCTCCTGTCCAGGTAACATTCCCACTCCCTGATGCATCAAGCCCAAAGATAAAGGTTGAGGGAATAGAAACGTATATTGATGTGGATAAAGACAAGCTAAGTGGGACAGGAAGGGACAGAGAATTTGGCAGTAATAGGGCATCAGAGAGTAAGGTCCAGAAAGAGAATAATAGTAAAAAAAAAATAAAATTGAAGTCACTTTATTTGATCCCAAGAAGCATCCACAATAATATTATAAGTGGCACAAATAGAAATAAATGGTTTAGATCTAATCAAAGCTTGGACTCCAGCTCATCAACTCTGAGCTGAAGTTCCTTACACACAGACATTTACTGCAGATGTGTTTGCCGTGGATCACACTAGTATCCACACTCAACACATCACCTGCCCTGCCATCTTTATTGAGTATTATTTAACTAATTAAGTTTCAAATTTAAAAACATCAGTCACTGTTATCTGAAGTTACATTAAGTAGTTTTTTTTTATCCTTTCAAGGGATGTGGATCTGACTTAAAAGGCCAGCATTTGTTGCCCATCCCTAATTATCTTTGAACTGGGTGACTTGCTGGGCCAATCAGAGGGCACTTAAGACTCAGCCACATTGCTGTGAGTCTGGAGTCACATGTAGGCCAGACTGACAGATTTCCTTCTCTAAAAGACATTAGTGAACCAGGTGGGTTTTTACAACAATTGACAATGATTTCATGGTCACTATTATTGACATCCACTTTTCAACTCCAGGTTTATTAATTACATTTAAATTCCAACAGCTGCTGTGGTGGAATTTGAAACCACATCACGAGAGAATTGGTCTAGGCCTCTACAGTACTGGTTCACTGACATTACCACTACACCAGTCCCTTAACTCACTAAGCCAGTAAATGAAGCAATTCTTACATCTCCCCAACACCAGTTTAAATTACTGCTTCCTTTTAGAGAGATAAAATCGTAAAACTCATAAACCAATCACCTACCTGCTCATCTAATTAATGCCTTTGAACACTCACCAGCTTCCGGAAACTGAAAGAAAAGTTTACATAGCAACACCTGCTTCTCCCTCAACAATACATAGCAACACCTGCTTCTCCCTCAACAATACATAGCAACACCTGCTTCTCCCTCAACAATACATAGCAACACCTGCTTCTCCCTCAACAATACATAGCAACACCTCCTTCTCCCTCAACAATACATAGCAACACCTCCTTCTCCCTCAACAATACATAGCAACACCTCCTTCTCCCTCAACAATACATAGCAACACCTCCTTCTCCTTCAACAATACATAGCAACACCTCCTTCTCCCTCAACAATACATAGCAACACCACCTTCTCCCTCAACAATACATAGCAACACCTCCTTCTCCCTCAACAATACATAGCAACACCTGCTTCTCCCTCAACAATACATAGCAACACCACCTTCTCCCTCAACAATACATAGCAACGCCTCCTTCTCCCTCAACAATACATAGCAACGCCTCCTTCTCCCTCAACAATACATAGCAACGCCTCCTTCTCCCTCAACAATACATAGCAACGCCTCCTTCTCCCTCAACAATACATAGCAACGCCTCCTTCTCCCTCAACAATACATAGCAACGCCTCCTTCTCCCTCAACAATACATAGCAACACCACCTTCTCCCTCAACAATACATAGCAACACCACCTTCTCCCTCAACAATACATAGCAACACCTCCTTCTCCCTCAACAATACATAGCAACACCTCCTTCTCCCTCAAAGTATACATAGCAACACCTCCTTCTCCCTCAACAATACGAGAATACAAGAAATAGGAGCAGGAGTAGAGCATTCGGCCTCTCAAATCTGTTCCTCCATTCAATATGATCTTGGCTGATCTTGGGCTTCAAATCCATTTTGCTGCCTGCTCCCCATATCCCTCAATTCCCTGAGAGACCAAAAGTCTGTCTATCTCAGCCTTAAATGTATTCAACAATGGAGTATCCATAACCCTCTAGGTTAGAGAATTCCAAAGATTCACAACCCTTTGAATGAAGTAATTTCTCCCCATCTCAGTCCTAAATGATCAGCCCTTTATCCTGAGACTGTGCCCCTGAGTTTTAGATTCCCTGGCCAATGTAAAGTCTCTCAGTGTCTTCCCTATCAAGCTCAATCAGAATTCTGTAGGTTTCAACGAGATTGTAATTCATTCTTCTAAACTCCAGAGAATATAAGCCCAATTTACTCAGCTTCTCCTTAAAGGACAATCCCCTCATCTCAAGGACCAATCTAGTGAACCTTCGCTGTACTGTCTCCAAAGCAGCTATACCCTTTCTTAAATGTGGAGACCAAAACTGCACACAGTACTCCAGATGCAGTCTCATCAAAACTCTGTACAATTGCTCCAAAGGCCTACTTGCATCAACTTCCCAAGTTAGCGTTTTTTTTCTGTTAAACGAGGTTTCCTAACCAGCTTTAAGTATTGAAGCTCAAAGACAGAGTCTGACTGTTAATCTAAATTATAGCTTGAAAAAAGCTTAACAGAGATAAACCAAACTGCACCAAATTCCTATGTTAGCACTCATTCCTCGTCGCACTTTAGGGCCTTGTCATCTCCACTCTGTACTCCCACTTATGTTGTAAAAGGCCCAACTGGTGTTCTTTATGGAAGGGAGCCAGGTCCGTCTCCTGCCTCCATGTGTTGTCTCTCTGAGGGTGACCTAGCAAGCCACTCAGTCACATCAGGCTGCTTATCTGCAGCGGTTCAATAATGTGGCTCACCAGCACCTTCTCAAGGGCAACTAGAGATGGGCAGTAAATGCTGGTCCAGCCACTGATGCCCACACTCCTGAGATTGAATAAGAACCTGCATTTGAAATAGACTTGGGCCTGGATTTCCACCTTCAAGATGGGAATTGTGAGTCAGGCGATGTCCTGGTGTCACAATCCCGCCTCCGGCCCAGCAATGCCTGCCCACGCTATTTTCATGATGGGGCAGCGGGGACAGTCTGGATTCGGGGTTGCTGCCTCCCACATCAAGCTCAAGGCAGGAATGAAGGTGGGTGGATGCCAAAGTGGGCAGATTAGATGGCCCGCCTCAGTTCACTTGGATATCAGCCAAGCTCTCTACATGAGTATTAGGTACCTTAGCCCTCGCTCCTCACCCATCCCCCATGCCCCCTCCAAACACCTCTTCCCCTTCCATAACCTCCATATTACCCACATGCCCACTCACCCTTTATACACTATGGACGGAACTCACAAGCCTTATAATAATGTTCGGAAGTCTCCAAGCCGCACGTGAAACTGTCAATCAAAACAAAAGTTCACGGTCTCCTTGACAGCTGTATCAACAATCTCGGCTGAGCTGAATCCATTAGTGGGGTTTGGAGCTCAGCCAAACATTCATACTAAGATTCCATTGCACAACTGTGTCAACAAAACCTCGAGAGCCGAACACATTAAAGACTTTGAAGTAGTGGAACAGATGACCATTAGTTCCGTTGCTTCAAAGGTTGAATGAATGGTAGACCTGTCAATCAATGAAAAGATCAAAGTACAGGGTGCAATTGACAGGGTAAAATCTGAATCTCAAAACTGTTCAATGCAGAAGAGCACTTTATACAGTAAATAATGTACTCTAATGCATCTGAAGACTCTTCTACTTTCACAATGTTGGTCAATTTAATGGTCACTTACCTTTTCTAATCAGTGCCCTGTCAAAGATCACAGTATTAAGAACCTAATTTAATTTATTAAGCAACATTACATTATGACATGTGAAGTTGGCAACACCTTTTGAACTTATCTATCAAAAGGCTTCTGACTCCAGACTAGAGGTTCTCATAGTTCATGAATCCTCTGACATACTGTGTACCGTGTCACCTACCAAAACAGACCTGACTCCATGAAAATAGCAGCAGGTCTAAACTGCCCACCTTCGCAATGCAGTAGGCAAGGGCAGGATTGCTGTGTGTGGGCTCGCTACCTGCACCCTTGTCCCGGTGACAGGACTGAGGGGCAGGAATCCTGGAATCGGGTCCCGTCTGCCACTTTTAAAGCTCGCCCACCTCCGTTCTGACAGGGACAGAGACATGAAAATCCAGGATTCATGCAGACTCACTAACACATCAAACTGGCAGGCAGTATCTCTCAGTACACAGCTCAGTGTGCAGCTTCTGAATGTTTTAAGTGTAAAAAATCCTATCTATGAGCTGGGCCCATCGGTGGAACCATTGAGATGGAACATATCCAGGGATTTCACTGAACATAACTGGATTAAGAAAACTAAATATTTTGAAACACAACAGCACCAACTACTTGCTGATGTATATTTCGATTACTGTATTATTCAAGCAATACACTACAGCATTTTGCACTACACAGTTAATTAAACTTTGAACAGTTTTAAATGGAATCAACCTTTTTGTCCTATATTCTAAATGATTCTATCACATCACAAGCATTTATTTTCTTTATCTACACTGGGGTTTGACATACACCAATTCTATATTTAAACAGGTAACCACTTATGTAAGGACTGTACTAATATTCACGTTCTGGATTTAAAATGTTTACTAGAGGTTATGTTTAAATAGTTGTAAAAAAAAAACATTGCTGCAAAAGGGTACGGCCAAAACAGACTAATTTTAACAGCAAGAACTGTAACAGTTTTATATGTACAATAGATAACTTGCATTAATTTATTTAAGCACCTTTAATAGTTAAGTAAAACATGATTGGTTTACAGAAAATCAAAACTGATCCATTTTCCATAACTCTCAATCCATCCCCTCTGTATCCCTCGATCCCTTCTCTCTGTATCCCTCCAACTCTCCATATCCCTCAACTCCTTCTCACCGTATCCCTCAATCTCTCCATATCCCTCAACCTCTCCATATCCCTCAACCCCTTCTCTCTGTATCCCTCAATCTCTCCATATCCCTCAATCCCTTCCCTCCATATCCCTCAATCTCTCCGTATCCCTCAACCCCTTCTCTCCACTTCCCAAATTAGTTGAACAACAATTCCATTGAGGAACCTGGCATTGATTTATCCTGTGCTAACCAGGGGGCTGAAGATTGAGGACGTCAATCTGTTAATCATTGAACACATCAACAACCTGACAACAATATTCGGAACTGGAATTGTCTTTCTGAATTAGCTCCTGATTCACTCATTAGTTCAAAGCAATGACATAAAACTGCTATACCAATCTTACCCTGCTGCTTCATATCTGTTCAATTAATTATTCAGCCAGTAAAGTTTTTGGCTGTTGGCATTTGGGCTAGAGTGCTCCATTTCTCAGGGGACACAATTAATAAGGGATTAAATTATAAATAGGGAAGTTTATGAACTTGAGGTACAGTATTATTCCCAGTGTCCACCAAACACTCCTGTCCCTGCTTTGCCCAACACCCACTGGAGGCCTCTATCCCACCGATGCTACCCGGGTGTGGACAGGTCCGTGGAAGGGAGGCAGACCAAGTTGTGAACAGCCCCCATGGGCAGGTCCCTGGGAAGGCTTTCTGACTTAGCCGCACCCCCCCATCCCCACCCACAATGAGCCGCCACAGAACAGGAGCATCAGTCTGGAGTGCAGCCAGGAGCTGCCGAGTTGCCCTCGGTGGAAGAGGGGCTGCGGCCTCTCACCCTGACCAAAAATATAAAGAACAATTCAAGTATGTAATCTGCAGACATTCCCTTAATGATCTGTCTCTGAAAGTGCACTCCTTGAGCGACTGGATCAATCCAGGCTGACATCAGCCACAGGATCTGCCATGGGCATTAGCCAGTACCAATGCCAGCAGTGATCGGTAAGAAATTCAAAGCAGCAGTGGATGCACTGAAAGACCAGCAGAGGGCACTGCTGCCTCACAAATAAATCACATGGAGGGACTGGACCAGTGAGAAACATAACATCTTTTCATTCATAATTCCCCAAAGCTGCATTCAAAGCAACACCCTAAACCACACTTCACGCATTCAAATCAAACCACAAAACTACCCTCCCCACGATGTCGCAATGGTATTACCAGTTGCGATTGCTCCTTTAAATATTCTGTTTTAAACTGATGATGAGGAGTTATTGATCGTGTTTTAAGACGTATTGAGTCAGCAATGTCAGAAACAAGCAGTGAAACCCCACCCAACGACACCCCCAGTCCCACCCTCTTTCTCACATACATAAACTGAGTTAACCCACCAGACATTGGGTGGAATCGTCCCAGATTTGCACTAAGTGCGGTAGCTGCAATGGTGGCTTCTCACGCCGAATCATTCCAAACTCACTGTATTAATTATGCATTCCCGGGAAACACGCCATTTCCATGGTGGGTGGGCTCTCATTCACCCGCCCATCATCACCCCACCGCTCCATCATGCTGGGCACCACATTTAAAGTCCAGCCGCATGCACCATATCTCAGTGCTTCCGGCCCACAACTACTGCAGGGGAGATGTCCACAAAAGGCAAAAACACTGCAGCCCCCAGGTTTAGTGATGTATCACTGGAGCACATTTTGGACGCTATGGAGGCCTGTCACGATGTCCTCTAACCCCCCCCATTCTGGTCGCAGGATGGGCAGCAGTGTGAATAACCAGGCTTGGTAGACAGTATCAGTGGTGGTCAGTGCCAATGCTGCATAGAAGAGGTCGGCCAGCCAATGCAGAAAGAGGATGAATGATCTCATCCATGCTGCCAGGGTAAGGCAACCATCTCATCACTCTAAACTCACACACTCACATTCACTGGCATCTCACTCACCGCCAGCTCAAAGGGACATCATCACTCTCTCTCTCACACACACCCTCACATGTTCATCTGGCCTCGTCTCCTCTGAAGTCTCCCTCCTCAGCCCTCACCATCTTGAGGCCACTTGCACAGATCAACATGTGCCCCCACACACACCCTGGGATACCCCCTTCCCCAGTACAGCCCTCACCCTGCAGCCTCTTCCCTTGCCTGAGGCCACTCCTCCCCCTTCACCAAGCAAACCCTAGCCCTGCACCTGTTGAAAAGCCACCCCCGCCTAATGGCCGGTCTGGTAGGTAGAGACCTGCCCGTGTGCCCCCCTAAAAGTGATGTGCGGCTGTCTGTAAAGCCTGGTGCTGATGACTGCGAGTGCTGCCCGAAGCAAGGTAGGCAAATAAACCTCGAAGTCCCCGAGTGAAGTACAGCTCACCAAGTGCACGTTGCTTATGGGCTGTTGTGAAACACGTCGGTGTGATTTCCCGCTGATGTGGGCGGATGATCCCAGCGGGGGCAGGGGTGAGGGGGGGATGAGTCCGGCCGGCTGGCCTTATAATGATATGCAGATGTATTACAATGAGGCTCCCAATGTCCGATGGCGGGGAATACAGCCCCACCATCGGCAGGCTGAGCGGACAATTGAAAACTGGTTTCACGCCGTCGTGAGACTGATTGTGCCTTATTGTCCTCTCACACCTCCCTCCGAGCATGCCTGACGCCAGCAGGCACAGAAAATCCCAGCCAGCATCTCTCCACTATTCCAATACTCTCCTGCTAGCCTCCCATTCATCCTGCAAAACCCTGAATTCATCCAAAACTGTGCTTGATGCATCTTAACTTGCACCAAGTCCTACTCACCTATCACCCCTGACCTCCCTGACCTACACTGGTTCCCGGTCCAGCAAAACCTCGATATTAAAATTCTCATCTTTGTTTTCAAATCCTTCCGTGGCCTCACCCCTCCCGATCTCTATAACCTCCTCCAGCCCTTCATCCCTTCAAGAGTGACCGGAATGGGACCAGAGTCCTCGATCCTCTGAGGTCGAGGTGAGAATGCCGCTACCCACTGCCCCAAGGAGGAAGCATGGCCATATACGTTCCTTTGGTTCTGTCTCTGGCACTTAGAATGTGCAATTCTGCAGCACTCTGCAGACCCTGACCCACCTTGACATCCCCATGGGCAAGTTGTGGGTGAGGAACCATGGCCTGCAGTTCCAAATTGCGAGCTCTCTCCCTCTCTACCGAATTCAACACTACTGGAATCTCGAAACCGACTATTCGTCTACCGGAGTCAATTCTACTGGAATCTCGAATCACAATGTCCAGAACGCTCAATCATCTACTCCCCATGAGTCAAGGACTGTTCCATATACCCTTTTATAATTTACACATATATATATTCACCTACTTCAAGCTAAATTCTTACTTTTAACCTGTATGACTGTATATGCATGTGTTTTATCCTTTCTTGCCTTTAGTAGTTAATAAACTTACTCTTACCTTTAACTCAAGAAAATCTAATCAAATTGGCTCCTTCAAAACCAGAACGATTGGGTCTGGGGGAAAGGAATCCGCAAAAGGGATCCTTTTTCGATTAAATCTTGTTGCGACCAACAGTAGGTTGGGGGTGCCAAAAAAAGCCAGTTCATCACTCCTCACCCGGGGCTTAACAATCTGGGGGTGTCCCAGCCAGACAGTGACAAATTGAGGGGTCTCACCTGGATCAACAGCCTTGGGGAACCTCACCGGGGGGTGGATCGTAAGACCCCTGACTCTACTCTACTCTTTACCCACTTAGGGCAACATCCTATATCCTCTGATAATGAATGTGTGGGTTAGATACAGAGTAAAGCTCCCTCTACACTGTCCCCATTAAACACTCCCAGGGCAGATACAGCACGGGGTTAAATACAGAGTAAAGCTCCCTCTACACTGTCCCCATCAAACACTCCCAGGACAGGAACAGCACGGGGTTTGATACAGAGTAAAGCTCCCTCTACACTGTCCCCATCAAACACTCCCAGGACAGGTACAGCACAGGGTTAGATTCAGAGTAAAGCCCCTTCTACACTGTCCCCATCAAACACTCCCAAGGCATAGCACAGGGTTTGATACAGAGTAAAGCTCCCTCTACACTGTCCCCATCAAACACTCCCAGGGCAGGTACAGCATGGGGTTAGATACAGAGTAAAGCTCCCTCTGCACTGTCCCATCAGACGCTCCCAGGCCAGGTACAGCACGGGGTTAGTTAGAGAGTAAAGCTCCCTCTACACTGTCCCCATCAAACACTCCCAGGACAGGGACAGTATGGGGTTAGATACAGAGTAAAGCTCCCTCTACACTGTCCCCATCAAACACTCCCAGGGCAGGAACAGCACGGGGTTAGATACAGAGTAAATCTCCCTCTACACTGTCCCCATCAAACACTCCCAGGTCAGGCACAGTACAAGGATTGAAACAGAGTAAAGCTCCCTTTACACTATCTCCATCAAACACTCCCAGGATAGGTACAGCACGGGGTTAGATACAGACTAAAGCTCCCTCCACACTATCCTCATCAAACACTCCCAGGACAGGTACAGTACGACCTTAGATACAGAATAAATCTC
Organism: Cetorhinus maximus; assembly: GCF_964194155.1. NCBI lineage: Eukaryota > Metazoa > Chordata > Chondrichthyes > Lamniformes > Cetorhinidae > Cetorhinus > Cetorhinus maximus. The sequence continues at coordinate 85,876,753 of NC_135884.1, forward strand.
CCTCTACACTGTCCTATCAAACTCTCCCCGACAGGTACAGCATGGGGTTAGATACAGCGTAAAGCTCCCTCTATACTCTCCACATCAAACACTTCCAGGGCAGGTACAGCACGGGGTCAAATACAAAGCAAAGCTCCCTCTACACTGTCCCCATCATACACTCCTAGGGCATGCACAGCACGAGGTTAGGTACAGAATAAAGCTCCCTCTATACTGTCCCCATCAAACACTCCCAGGGCAGGTATAGCACGGGGTTAGATACAGAGTAAAGCTCCCTGTACACTGTCCCCATCAAACACACCCAGGACAGGTACAGCACGGGGTCAGATACAGAGTAAATCTCCCTCTACACTGTCCCCATCAAACACTCCCAGGACAGGTACAGCACGGGGTCAGATACAGAGTAAATCTTCCTCTACACTGTCCCCATCAAACACTCCCAGGGAAGGTACAGCACGGAGTTAGATACAGAGTAAAGCTCCTTCTACACTGTCCCCATCAAACACTCCCAGGGCAGGTACAACACGGGGTTAGATACAGAGTAAAGCTCCCTGTACACTGTCCCCATCAAATACACCCAGGACAGGTACAGCACGGGGTCAGATACAGAGTAAATCTCCCTCTACACTGTCCCCATCAAACACTCCCAGGACAGGTACAGCACGGGGTCAGATACAGAGTAAATCTCCCTCTACACTGTCCCCATCAAACACTCCCAGGGAAGGTACAGCACGGAGTTAGATACAGAGTAAAGCTCCTTCTACACTGTCCCCATCAAACGCTCCCAGGGCAGGTACAGCACGGTGTAGAACATCAGCTGTGATTATATTGAATTGTGGAACAGGGTATTAACAAACCTAATACAAATTACAATTTAAACTAGGATTACAATTGAAAGGGCTTGGTTAGTGCATCGTTAACAACAGGATTAGAAATGGTTTATAATCTGGGTCTGGGTGTCGATTATCATAGAATCACAGGCATATTAGCCTTAAAGCTGGAGTCAATGAAAATCGGGGAAAATCACTCCACTGGCTCGAATCTTACTCAGGACAAAGGAAGATGGTTGTGGTTGTTGGATGTCAATCATCTCAGCTCCAGGACATCACTGTAGGAGTTCCTCAGCCTACTGTCCTAGGCCCAACCATCTTCAGCTGCTTCATCAATGACCTTCCCTCTAACATAAGGTCAGAAGTGGGGATGTTCGCTGATGATTGCACAATGTTCAGCACCATTCGCGACTCCTCAGATACTGAAGCAGTCCATGTTCATATGCAGCAAGACCCGGACAATTTCCAGGCAAGTAACATTTGCGCCACACAAGTGCCAGGCAATGACCATCTCCAACAAGAGAGAATCTAACCATTGCCCCTGACACTTGATGCCATTACCATCACTGAATCCCCCACCATCAACATCCTGGGGATTACCATTGACCAGAAACTGAACTGGACTAGCCATATAAATACTGTGGCTACAAGAGCAGGTCAGATGGTGGGAATCCTGCAGTGAGTAACTCACCTCCTGATTTCCCAAAGCCTGTCCACCATCTAAAAGTCAGGAGTGTGATGGAATACTCCCCATTTGGCTGGATAAGTGCAGCTCCAACAACACTCAAGAAGCTTGACACCATCCAGGACAAGGCAGCCCACTGGATTGGCACCTCATCCACTACTTTAAAATTTCACTCCCTGCACCACTGGTGCACAGGGCATCAGTATGTACCATCTACAAGGTGCATTGCAGGAATTCACCGAGGCTCCTTCACACCAGAACTGCGCCAGATTTTCATCTTAGAGGCGGATAGCTCGAGTTGGGAAATTTCCCAGTTTGGCACATCCACCTTGGGAGAAAATGCCCCGAAGAGCCTGAATTTCATCCCGGTGGCCCCCTTGTAACACAGACTCATGCCTGCTGCCCCTGGACATGGATCGGAGGCAGCCACAGGGGCTGCCGAACACCAAGGCGGGCTGGTTAAAAGGCCCATCTCTGTTCTCTGGAGCTTCATCCCAGGTGTTTTGTTCAATATTATATCCTCTAGCATCACACCCCTCACATTCCCTCCTCCCCCACCTACTCCCCATGCCCCACCAATGCCAACTCATGCCAACCCATGCTCCTCACCTAATCCAATAACCCCTCATACTCTCCCTGCCAAGCCATGGTCCTCTGCCCACCTAATGGCCTCTTATAGCTCCTGTGCCAACTTAGTGCCAACTCATGACCCCACTCATCCCTATAGCACTTATAGTCCCTATGGCAATTCAATGCCAACTCATGAGCCACCATTCATCCCATGGTCCATCATAGCCCCTATGCCAACTTAGTGCCATCTCATGCCAACTCATGACCCCCACACCCACCAGCCCTTGCCCTTACAACCTCCACGCCAGCTCACCCAGAATCCGACCTGGGCAGACCTCAGGAGCCATGCTGAGATGAAATAAAATAAAATTCTAAGTATCTATTATGGACTTCACTATATAAAACAAAAACACCCTCTTTGATAAAAGCCCATTCAATACATCTAAATCCCCTCAAGTCCTTAATCCCTTATAAAAGCAAATATTTTTAGTTATAACCCCACATCAAAGACAGCTAATGCTTTAATAACCTCTTGGAGTGTCAAGCAAACTGTGATAATGACAGAACAAAACAAAAATACAAAAACAAAACAAAAATAGAGGGCCAGTGATAGGTGGAACATGGCAAAAGAGAGAGACGGAAATCCTGTCGGAGAGAAGAGCAATACTTCTTCAAGGTAGGCATTCGTTGAAGAGAAGTGGCAGTCACTTAAACACTAAGATAAAAGCAAAAAACTGCGGATGCTGGAAATCCAAAACAAAAACAAAAATACCTGGAAAAACTCAGCAGGTCTGACAGCATCTGCGGAGAGGAACACAGTTAACGTTTCGAGTCCGTATGACTCCTTAACAGAACTAAAGAAAAATAGAAAAGAGGTGAAATATAAGCTGGTTTAAGGGGGGTGGGACAGGTAGAGCTGGATAGAGGGCCAATGATAGGTGGAACAAGGCAAAAGAGAGAGACAGAAATCCTGTTGGAGAGAAAAGCAATACTTCTTCAAGGTAGGCATTCCTTGAAGAGAAGTGGCAGGCCCTCTATCCAGCTCTACTTGTCCCACCCCACTTAAACCAGCTTATATTTCACCTCTTTTCTATTTTTCCTTAGTTCTGTTGAAGAGTTAAACGGACTCGAAACGTTAACTGTGCTCCTCTCCGCAGATGTTGTCAGACCTGCTGAGTTTTTCCAGGTATTTTTATTTTTGTTTTGGATTTCCAGCATCTGCAGTTTTTTGCTTTTATCTTAGTGTTTAGTTGACCGCCACTTCTCTTCAAGGAATGCCTACCTTGAAGAAGTATTGCTCTTCTCTCCGACAGGATTTCCGTCTCTCTCTTTTGCCTTGTTCCACCTATCACTGGCCCTCTATCCAGCTCTACCTGTCCCACCCCACCTTAAACCAGCTTATATTTCACCTCTTTTATATTTTTCCTTAGTTTTGTTGAAGAGTCATATGGACTCGAAACGTTAACTGTGATAATGACAGGTTGTGGAAGAAGTCAAGCACAAATAATGCTATAACGATAGCTCTTAGGGTTATGTCAACAAACATGTGTTGAAACTACTAGAACAGATTCTTTTTGCATGCACTGACATAGGCAGGCAGTTTTTTTCAAAATCTAAAGGGCAGGGGATTTAAATAACTTGGTAGCTTGACAGTTCTACATACCTTCTCCACCCTTTGTGAGCATTTACGTCTCCACCATCAAGTTACGGGACATGCTCACTGAGAGTTGAGGCTGTCCTGGAGTGAAAACGGTGTCCGCTTGTCATTTGCACTGAGTTTATGTGGCCCAGGTGATTCGTAATTTGTGCTTGTGCACTTCATGCCCCTCTCCCTTTCTCCCATGAACAAAAACGGGATCTGCTGGAAATGGGGGTGGGACTTCTCGATCCGGGGCCCGACCGCCATCTTTTACAGGTTCACCAAGTTTCCCTGACTGAGTGAAAATCCAACCCTTAATCTGTGTGAATGACCAAGGTTACACACCCAGTAACGTGTTAAACTCTAGCTGGCCCGGTTTGACTGAATATTCCTGGCCACATAATCTGTCATTATCAAATTACACACCTGCAGCTGCACACTGAGAGAAAGCACACAAGACAAACACTGAACAGATTAAATATTAACTACAATTTTAATTTTATTTGAATTCAATTTTATCATCAGTCAAAGCGCCCTAGTAACATTTTCATATGGCAATCAATCACACTGCTACGAACTAAATTCCAATTTGATTAGTTTCAAATTAAGTGTTGAAAATAACATTTTGACAAAATCAAATATCTCCTCATTTTTGGATGGGGATGGGTGGGGAAATGGATGGGTGATGGAATGGGGGAGGTCAGCAGTTAAATGAATCCCATAAATCCTTTATCAACACAAGTAATATAGCCTTTTGCATAGGATTAGATGGAATTTACAGCACAGAAACAGGCCATACAGCCCAAATGCTCTGTGCTGGCATTTATACTAGTCTCTTTGGACCATATACTTCTATACCTTTCTCCCTCATCTACCTATGCAGCTTCCCCTGAAATGTATCTATCTACTCATCTCAACTACTGCATCCTCACCGCTCTCTGGGGAAAGAAGTTTCTCCTGAATTCCTTCTCGGATTTATTAGTGACTATCTTATATTGATAACTCCTAGTTTTGGACTTGCTCATTTCTGGAAACATTGTCTCCACACCTACCCCATCCAACTGCTTTATAATTTTAAAGACTTCAATAGTCACCCCTCTTCCACAACCGTTCTTCTCTAGAGAATAAAACCCTCTCCTGTTCCGGTGTTCTTTGTAACACCTTTGAGGTTTTAATATATAGATAGCATCTGCCGATTTAATCCTACATCATGGTTTGTCTGCACACTGAATGATTGAGGCTGGTTGCCTGATCACATCACCATTCTATGCCAAACCCCTCACCTTACGTCTTGTGCTAGAACATGTCATCAAAATTGGAGCATTTGTCATTTGAATGTAAGAAATAGGACCAGGCATATGGCCATTTGGCCCCTCGCGCTTGCTCCACCGTTCAATACGGCTGATCTGACCATGGCTTCCACTCCACTTTCTTCCTCATCCCCATAACCCTTGATTCCCATGTGGATCAAAAATCTGTCTAACTCAGCCTTGAATATATTCAATGACCCAGCCCCTACTACTCTCTAAGTCAGACAATTCCAAAGATTAACAACCCTCTGAGAGACAAAATTCCTCCTCATCTCCGCCTTAATTGGGCTATTCTGAAATGCAGCCCCTAGTTCTCGATTCCACCATGAGGGGAAATATCCTCTCAGCATCTACCCTCTCCAGTCCCCTCAGAATCTTATATGTTTCAATATGATATTATCTCGTTCTTCTAAACTCCAATGAGTATAGGCCAAACCAGCTCAACCTTTCCTTAAAAGAAAACTGCTTCATCCCAGGAATCGGCCTAGTGAACCTTCTCTGAACTGCCTCCAATCCAAGTATATCCCACCTTAAATAAGGTAGCCAAAACTGTACGCAGTACTTTAGGTGTGGACTCTCCAATGTTCTGTAGAGTTGTAACAAAACTTCCCTACTTTTATTCTCCTTTCCCTTTGCAATAAAGGCCGACATTCTAATTGCCTTCCTAATTAGTTGCTTCATGCTAACCTTTTGAGATTCATGTACGAGGAAAATCAAACTGCATCCGTAGAGAGTGGGGTTGTGCTTAAAATGCCCTCCACACAGTGAAGAAGACAATCTCCAGCCTGTTCCACATATACAGGGGAGGATTTTCCCCTCGTCGGGCAGGCACGCCGGGTGGGCCTGGGAGCACAATGGTCCCCCGCCCACAATCGGGCCCCACCATTGGTCGTTAATTGGCCAGCCAGCGTGAATCGCGCGCTGAAACACTCAGCGCTAACTGGGTGGGGGCGAGCAGCGTGAGTACAGCAGTCAGAGCATGTGCCGGGAGGGGGGCGTGGAGTGAAAGCTCCCTGAAGGCACAGAGTTGCCTCAGGGAGCTGAAGATTTTTAACATTGAAAATGAAGAATGCAAAAATAAGGAAAATATGTCCCCTCATGTGACTCTGTCACATGAGCAGGGACATATTAAAAATGAGTTTTAAAAGATTTTTAAAAAAATCACTGGTTGAAACCTCATCCTGCCTGTGGATGAGGCTTCGCAAAAAATGCAAAGGCCGCTCGGCCTATTTGCCCACCCGCCAACCGAACGGTTGGACGGGTAGCGAAAAGTTTGATTTAATTAATTGATTAAGGGCCTTGATAGGCCTCTTAACTGTCGGTGGGCGCGCAGCCGCCTCTCGCACGAAATATCACCAGAGTGCGCGATGACGTCGGGACACTCACTCAATGTCATCGCGCACTATTTTACTCCCATCCCGGTCGGGCGCGCGACTGCCCGACAAGGGGGAAATTCTGCCCACAGTTTATTCCAGGAGTGAGCAGGTACATGGAGCCAATTGAAGGGAGCTGCGCCCTGGAACTGCAGGTCAGCTTGTCCCTGAAGGAAATAGTGGAACCATTATCCTTCACAATGGTACCTCAGCAAATGCTGAAATCACTTTTTTTTAACATGAAAATTGTATTACTGTTCAGCTTAGTTGTTTGGTGGCTTTATTCTGTGTAGGGTTTACTGAGGTTTCCTAAAGAGATTTCCTCCCAGGAGTGGGACAGTAAATCTCTAATTCCTTCATCTTTTATCTAAGTCCCTATGAGATTGTAATAAAATCCCTTTTTACCAGAGGGTTTGAAAGTTAAGGTTTTAACCATGCCTGAGGTCACAAAAAAAGCGTGAAATGAGGGGGAAATAATTTCTCTTCATCACCCATTGATGCTCCAGGGAAACACAATTCCTAATTCACAAAGAAAATCGAGTAAAACTGCAGAACATTTAACCGAGCTCAGAGAACAGGAGTTAATGATCTGTGCCCCAGCTGTTTGGGCTGAGGGTCTGTCTCACTACTCTGTGGGAAATGAATGCTGTGCACTCACAGCCTTTGCAGATGTTTGGCTTAAATCTGACTCCTCTGGTTCTGGATCCAGAATCTGATCAAAGAAGCCATTCACATCCATTTGATCACGGTCTCTCCTTAGTTGAAGAGCCTGGATCACCTACTCTGCTCAATTTTCTATAGTTCTCTACACCAGAGCCTCAGTCATTAAAAAAATTGTAGAGAGTGATGGACCCAAAACTGACACCTGGGGAACACTATTGCAAACCACCATTGCAGCCTGTTTCCTGTCACTGAACCAAGTCCGTATCCATACTAACATTTTCTCTTTGGTTCCTGTTTTTTAAATGTATTCATTCACAGAATCACAGAGCACCGACTCGTGAGAAACACCTGACCTACCTATCTATTCCCATTTACCAGCACTTGGGCCATAGCTTTGAATGTCATGGGATATGAGCGTCGCTGGCTAGATAATTTATTGCCCATTGCTAATTGCCCATGGGAGAATGGTGGTGAGCTGCCTTCTTGAACCGCTGCAGTCCATGTGGTGTAGGTACACCCACAGTGCTTTTAGGAAATCAGTTCTAAGACTTTGACCCAGCGACAGTGAAGAAACAGCAATATAGTTCCAAGTCAGGATGGTGAGTGGCCTGGAGGGGAACTTGCAGGTGGTGGTGTTCCCATCTATCAGCTGCCCTTGTCCTTCTAGGTGGTAGAGGTCATGGGTTTGGAAGGTGCTGTTGAAGGAGCCTTGGTGAGTGGATGCATTGCATCTTGTAGATGGTACACACTACTGCCACTGTGCATTGGTGGTGGAGGGAGTGAATGTTTAAGGTGGTGGATGGGGTGCCAAACAAGTGGGCTGCTTTGTTCTGGGTGATGCTAAGGTTCTTGAGTACTGTTGGGAGCTGCACTCATCCAGGCAAGTGGAGAGTATTCCATCACACTCCTGACTTGTGCCTTGTAGATAGTGGACAGGCTTTGGGAGTCAGGAGGTGAGTTACTCACTGCAGAATTCCTAGCCTCTGACCTGCTCTTGTAGCCACAGTATTTATATGGCTAGTCCAGTTCAGTTTCTGGTTAGTGCTAACTCCCAGGATGTTGATAGTGGGGGATTCAGCGATGGTAATGCCATTGAATGTGAAGGGGATATGGTTAGATTCTCTCTTGTTGGAGATGGTCATTGCCTAGCCATCAGACAAACCTTCCAGGTGCTTCATACTCCTTCACAACTGACTCCACCTCCTCCTGCCATGGCTGTATTTAGCTCCTGAGCTGTAACCGGCATGCTTGGTTGGTGGAGATATCACTGAGTGTTGGCGTTGCACCTTTAATGCTGGTGGGTGTGGGGACAGGGTCAGGAATTTCACCTCAAACCTGCCTCCAATGACAAGCCTGCTCAAGAGGGAAATGTGGCCCAAAGTTAACTAAACTCACAATGTAATCCACTATTTGACTCATAACAGCTTCATGTTGTCCGGAAACTATCAGTGGGTGACGAATACGCACACCCAAATCTCACTTATCCTTCCCCTTTAATCATCTTCCACACCTTGGAAATGCAATTGAGCTGCTTCTGCTTCCATTAGTTATTCCTTATATTTAACTACATCAAAAATCCTTTGCCAGGCTTGGAAATTTCAGCTTCATTAGTCTTTGAAAAGCCGTTTGTCTTTCTTGAGCATATCACCTAATCAACTAGCTTGCGAGCATCAGTCACTGTTATAATATTCCAAGAAATATTCCTCTCCAGGGCACTGGGGACCCTGATCAGATTTCCTCTGAACTCCACTGGGCATGAAGGGTTCTCAAAATTCCCACATTTTTCATATCATCAACAAGGATATGACTTTTGGACTTTTATGGCAGAGGACCCAACTGCTGAGTTAAGTGTAGAACCCTGCAGACAGGAGGCTAGGCCCATGAAGGCCTGGGACTGGACATGCCCAGGCTTGTTGAGTGCAGTGTGGATTGTTGCCTGTAACCAGACGAGAGGAGACAGAATATGCATTCTTCCCTTTAAAACAATCAACCCACAGAAAGACTTCATCTTACATGAAACTAAAGCCCATCAAAATCTTGCATAAATAATTGCTACTAACTACTAAGGCAGGAAGGCAGCAATCAATGCAATTATGCAAACCTATCAATACTCCACATATATAATGGCTTGCAGTTCAAGACTAGTTACGGGGACAGGAAGACAACGGTAAACATCATGCGAGCCCATTAAAAACGAGACAACAATCACCTGAAGAAGCCCACTAAAATCAGACAAAGAACTAACCTTGATTTGGATTGAGATAAGAAATTCGAAAAACAGTATAACTGGGCCTCCAGTTACGAAGGAGGGGGGGTGAGCAGTTTTGGAGTGGTTGATGTGGAGTTTAAGCAGGGAGAGGTAGCTGAGCCAAGCATAGGGAGGAGATCTGGAGGTTTGCAGGCCCACAGGCAACATCATGGCGAGGGGCACGGGGTGGCAGGCTCAACCGAAGGCAACAAGGCCGCAACCGCAGCCCTCCACGAAGATCGACCACTCACAACCGCACCCTCCACCCAACTGAAGAACCTTTGCAGATTCCACAGACCAGGACCACGTGGGGACGGCAAGCCCCAGAGGACACAGAGCGTACCCCAAAACTGCAACCGGCTTACCTGGCTGGATTTCGAACTGTCAAGGAACCCTGGTTGGTGAGCATGATCCCTGACCTCTCCTAGCTCAATTTAGTTAGGTTTTGGGGGTGGGACAAGGGTAAGGGGATTAGTAGCGTGATTTTCCCTCATTATGCCATGTGTTCCCCGTTCTTAACTAAGTGTACTTTGTAGGTCTGTATAGTCTCAGTGTAATCCTAATGTTATAAGTTCATTTGTGACTTCAATAAACACAGTTTTTTTTTCTTGCACCAAAACCAGTTGTCTGCTGCACTTTGTCACAACCCCCAAATAAGTCCAAGGTCTAGAACCCAGGGAGTGGGAGCGATTCGGACTGCTCAGAAGTCAGAGGTGAAGCTGACACACACCACCACTCACTACAGGCAAACACCCAGACACAGCTTGCTCATCACCTTCAACCTTTCGTCATGTGCAGTTTTGAATTTAGTTGGCTAATTTGCCATTAATAATAATCTCCTTTAGAAGTCTCACAGGTGAAACATTATCAAGTACCATATGGAAATCCAAACCTACTATATCCACGAGCTAGCCGTCATCTACTAGATTTCATAGGGTAGGAGGCGAGAAACAATTTCTGTTTCAAAATACTTTTATTAGGAAATGAGGTTAAGAAATGTTTCTCAAACCATTTAATTCCGCTAGTGATCCCATTAAATTATTCTATGGATGTCAGACCCTCCAAAGACCCAATAAAAACAAGTATAAATAAAAGGAATCCAGCTCAGTTATCACAATGACTGGGAATCCTTTGCCAAGGATGTGTGCACAGAGATTCAGTTCCTACAGGGAGTTGAGAGCTGTGACTGGGGCATAATTCATTTATCAATTCTACAGAGTCCTTCGTGTCGCCATTTCCGATACGGAGTGTGTAATGGTCCCTTCTTGATTTTTAATATTTGTAATGTAAGGATATTTTGACAGTTTATGGGGCACAGGCGTTTCTGTTTCTTCTAATCTTTCCAGACAGGAGTTTGACATTGAGGCCTTTCGTTTCTGCAGCATGTGGCATAGCCAACGCTGCTGGTGTGCCAGGCGTAGAATGATGGCTGTAATGCCTGCAAATAGAACCTAGACACGCTCTGATGCACTTCATTTCATCAATTAATAAAGAGCATTAACTAAACTATGAAATGCAGGAAGGGTTTTCGGATAACGCAACTGTTCCTCTGCTCTGCCCCAGCAAGGAGTGTTAACTGAAGCCTCAAAAAGCAGCCAGCACTGCACCATTTCCTATAGTAGCCAACCTTGTGGTCTCTCTCTCTAAAATTGCCATTCTTTCGGGCCAGATTATGGGCAGTTTTGTGCTATGGGAGAGTTCCCATTAACGAAAGGGGCTAGAATTCATTTCAGCTGATATCTACACCCCTGCTTCCATCTGACAGTGGAGACTTACACCCTATCAATCTGGGCAGGATTCAAACTACGTTTGAAAGAAGGCACTGTGTAACCCACTCCCCCTACCCACTGTCATGCATGATGCTGATCTTTAGTCAGTGGTACTGGTTTATTTAGACAGTCCTGCCCACCAAAGAAAGGAAGAAATGGCATTTTACCTGTACACTCCTCCAGTCTGGGCCGTCCTGGAACAGTGGTCTGAACTGTACAGTCACTAATAGGTGCAGTGCAGTCACTGAAGGAGATTATTGAAGAACACAAGGCACATAGCTAGGGTTTCAGCTCCAATTGTGACTGCAGCACACCAGATATTTGGGATCATTTTTCACTTTGAGATGAAACAAAAATGTATTATAAAAACCCAATGAACTCTAGTTGCACCTGAAGCATCTGTATGGAAATATAATTTTTGCATGGGCAGAATTACTATGCTGTGCCAAGAATTAAAGGGAGAGATCAATCCCAGTGCCCTGGAACCCCATGCAATTTGTTCATCCTTAAGTTGAGATTTATACCAACATTTCCTGGTCTTCACACTCTGACATGTTGAATTTCTGGTGATTTTCCTCATCCAGCTTGCACTGGTTCAGTTGGAAGCACACACTCTCTTTTGAATCAGAAGGCTGTGAGTTCAAGCCCCACTTCCAGAGAGCTTAGTACAAAATCTAGACTGTCACGCCAGTGCAGTACTGAGAGAGTGCTACACTGTTTGAGGTGCTGCCTTTCCAATGAGACATTCAGCTGAGGTTCTACCTGTCCTCTCAGGTGGATGTAAAAGGTCTCATGGCACAACTTCTTGAAGAAGAACCAGGAGACACTCCCTGTATCCTGCCCAATATTTATCCCACAATTCACAGTTTCTGAAGCAGGTCATTATCACACTGGTGTTTGTGGGAGGTTGTTGTGTGCAATTCCTTACATTGTCCACACAGCAAAAAATATTTAGTTGATTGTAAAGCACTTTTGGACATTTTGTGGTCTTGAAAGGTACAAGTTCTTTCTTTCTGTCTCTTTTCCTGCAGACACTAACTCCAGGACGTGCCATGAGTTGGCTTGGTGAGATTTGATGTTCACTGTACTTTTTAGGAAGCCAGAAAAGAATCACTGTAAACTATTGAGCCTCTTTCTTGTGGAATCGTTCCATCCTACTCTCTCGCTTAGAGCCTCTTCCGTCAAATACCGAAATCCAAAGGACACCTCAAGCCATCTCTGTTGGTGATGTCTGGTGCCCACTAGAATGTGCATCTCTTGGTGAGCATTGTCCTATCTGTTTGGGGAAATGTAAACGGATTCTCTGGGGGGCACAGGTGCCATTTACTCTGGTGTTGTCCTACCCGAGTTGGCAGATAAATGAAAACCAGCACCATTGCCTACACTGCTTCTCCTGCTCTCAATTGCAGTGTGTATAAGAGACATGTACAGGCATACAGCTTGTACTCTGCCGTACGCAAATGATACATAAATGTCCACCTGGTATGTAGAGAAAGGTTGTCAGGTTGGTTACTGAGCCATGGAGTGGAAAAAATAAAAACCTACATTTATATAGCCGCTGATCTCACCTCTTAGGAATGTCTCAAAACATTTCTTTTTAATTCATGGGATGTGGACATTGCTGGATAGACCACAATTTATTGACCATCCCTAATTGCCCTTGTTCAGAGGGCACTTAAGAGTCAACCACATTGCTGTGGATCTGGAGTCACATACAGGCAGGACCAGGTAAAGACGGCAGATTTCCTTCCCAAAGGGCATTAGTGAACCAGATGGGTTTTTACAACAATCATTTCATTGTCCTTTCAATTCCAAAATGTTTTATTAATTTCAAATTTCACCATCTGCTGTGGTGGGATTTGAACCCTAGTCCACAGATGGGTCTCTGGAATACTAGTCCAGCAACAATACCGCTACACCACTGCCTCCCAAAACACCTACATACTTTAAAAGGACATCAACAGTTGCTAGGTAGACAAAAACCTTGTCCACTTCAAGAATCTGAAAATAGCATTCAGACGCATAACCAGTTAACCAGTTTTTCTTTGTGTGGTACAGGTTGAAGAGTAAATATTGGCCAAGAAACTGGGAGACCTCCCTTGCTTTTCTTCAAATAATGCCAGGGATCGTTAACGTCCACCAGAATCAGCAGGACAGAATTACCAGCTCATTGGAACCTCCTTTCATACTATATTGGAACAGAGGAAATAGGGGCAGGGGTAGGCTATTTGGTCCCTCGAGCCCGCTCCGCTATTCAACTAGATCATGGCTGATTTTCTACCTCAACACCATTTTCCCGCACTATCCCCATATCCCTTGACATCTTTAATATCTAGAAATCTATTGATCTCTGTCCTAAACATACTCAGTGACTGAACCACTTGCCTCTGGGGTAAAGAATTGCAAAGATTCACCCTCATCTCCCTTCAGTCCCAAATGGTCTACCTCTTATTCTGAGACTATGTCCCCTGGTTCTAGACCCCCCAGGCTCTGTATGAATTTTGTATGCTTCAATGTGATTGCCTCTCATTCTTCCAAACTCTGAAGAAAACAGGCCCAGTCTCCTCAATCTCTTCTTATAGGACAGTCTCACCATCCCAGGGATCAGTCTGGTGAACTTTTGTTGCACTCCCTCTATGGCAAGTATATCCTTCCTTAGGTAAGGAGACCAAAACTTCAGATGCAGTCCCATCAAGGCTCTATACAAGTGCGGCAAGACTTCTCCACTCCTGTGCTCAAATCCTCTTGTGTTGAAGGCCAGCATACCATTTGCCTTCTTAATTGCTTGCTGAACCTGCATGTTATCTTTTACGAACAAGGACACCCAGTCCCTTTGGACATCAATACTTGCCAACCTCTCACCATGTAAGAATTACTCTGCATTTTTGTTTTTCCTACCAAAGCGAAACCTTCACATTTGTCCACATTATATTCTATCTGACATGTTATTGCCCATTCATTTAGCCAGTTTAAATCCCTTGAAGCCTCTTTTCTCATCCTTCTCATAACCCACATTCCCAACTAGTTTTGTGTCATCAGCAAACTTGGAAATATTACATTTGGTTCCAATATCCAAATCATCGATATAGATTGTGAACAGCTGGGGCCCAAGTACTGGTCCTTGTGGTACCCCACTTGTCACAGCGTACCAATCTGAGAATGACCCGTTTATTCCTACTCTCTGTTTTTTCTTGTGTGAGATCTTATCAAAAACCTTCTGAAAATCCAAATACACCACATCTGCTGGTTCTCCCTTAGCTATTTTGCTGGTTACATCCTTAAAAAACTCCAACAGGTTTGTCAAACATGCTTTTCCTTCCATAAATCCATAGGCTGAATTTTCTGTTTGGTGTTGGGCGGGGGGAGTGGGGGCAGAGCGGGCGCGGACCCGATCGCCACTGTGATCAGGTCTGTGCCACCATTTTACACGGGCAGGCCAATTAAGGCCCGCCCAGCGTAATGTGCGACTCCCGAGGATAGTGGGGATTGGGCGGGCGGCGGCGGGAGTGCACTGATCGCCGGATCCAATGGCAACCCGGCAGCCTGTTTATCTGAAGCGCTGGCAGCCTTTGCAAGGCTGCTCACAATGGCAAGTGGAAGGGCTCACCAGAGGGCTTCTGGTGAGCAGGCCAGTCTGGAGGGTAGGCCAGCAGAGCAGGCGAGGCTGGGGCATAGGGTAGCAGAGCAGGCGAGGCCGGAGGGTAGGGCTGTGGAGCAGGCGAAGCCGGAGGGTAGGGCAGTGGGACAGGCCAGGCCGGAGGGTAGGGTAGCGGGACAGGCCAGGCCAGAGGGTAGGACAGCGGGACAGGCCAGGCCGGAGGGTAAGCCAGTGGGACAGGCCAGGCCGGAGGGTAGGGCAGCGGGACAGGCCAGGCCGGAGCGTAGGGCAGCGGGACAGGCCAGGCCGGAGGGTAGGGCAGCGGGACAGGCCAGGCCGGAGGGTAGGGCAGCGGGACAGGCCAGGCCGGAGGGTAGGGCAGCGGGACAGGCCAGGCCGGAGGGTAAGCCAGCGGGACAGGCCAGGCCAGAGGGTAGGGCAGCGGGACAGGCCAGGCCGGAGCGTAGGGCAGCGGGACAGGCCAGGCCGGAGGGTAGGGCAGCGGGACAGGCCAGGCCGGAGGGTAGGGCAGCGGGACAAGCCAGGCCGGAGGGTAGGGCAGCGGGACAGGCCAGGCCGGAGTGTAGGGCAGCGGGACAGGCCAGGCCGGAGGGTAGGGCAGCGGGACAGGCCAGGCCGGAGGGTAGGGCGGTGGGGGCCAGTGTGCCCCTTGTTTATCGGATGACTACCTTGCTGCCCTCCTCGAGGAGGTGGCAGCATGACAGGAGGTGCTGGTTCCCCAGGATGGGAGGAGGAGGCCCCCCCACATGATGAAACGTGCCTGGGAGGAGGTGGCAGAGACGAGATTTTCCGCAACCTGGAGAATGCCAAGAGCTTTGCCATCGACAAAGGTGGCTCCTTGACAAAGCTGGCCTACTATTCAACTGTTCAACATAAGGTTGCCAAAGTACGATCCTTTGATCATTATGGCAAAGTCCCTGATGATGAACCATTGTACGAGATCTCTGTTCAGGAAGAAATCACAGCCCGACTTCATTTCATTAAATGTGAAAATGTTGATGTAAATGTGAGCTCCCGCGACATGGTGCGGAGCACCTGGATCCAGTGTCACAAGCACTTCAACGACTTGCTGCGCTCTGGCAGGGTGAGTACCATGTTGGCATTGGGCATTTAACCCAGCAGGTCAGCTTACCCGCCTGTCCCCCCCTCCCCCACCCCCGCAAGTCTGAGTGTAGTGAATGCATTGAATCATTGACAGCGTCACACCATTTCTGTGAGGCAGGCACCAGCGCAGATACTAGCACCTTGGTGGGAATTCGAACATTGGCTAGTGTCGCGGGACACAGCGGTGAGGGCACTTCACGGTCGCTGGAGAAGCTGGCAGAGACAGAAAGTGCCCATGGCGCCAGCAATCAGAGGACTGCAGGGGACCAGGCACATGCTTAGTCGGTGGCTGATGATAAGCCTCTGGAGGCGTCTGCAGCACAGCAAACGCAGGAAATGCGGCCAGGTGTGTGGGAGCATCTGGGGGTGATACATGGGGCTATGCTTGGCTTGGTCTCCATGGTGGAAGGGTCTACGCGGACGATTGCTGAAGTAATGAGCCACATATCCGAATGCCATGTGTACTCCATGGAGAGAGTGGTGACTCTTGTGGAGAGGCTACTTCAGGAGACCTGTCAGAGCTTCCTGGGGATGCACTGTGACCAGCAAACCCTCACATAGGCACTGACCTCAGCTGGTCAGTGCCAGTGTGGGAGATGGTTTGGGCACCAATTTTCCCAGCTCGGTGCCCATCCATCCACGGTGAACAGGAAAGTCCAAAGTGACCTCACGTCGGGGCAGCAGCTGCCTGGTGTCTCTGTGGGCTCCTCTCAGGGTGCTCCGGATGAGGGCGACAGCTCCTCTGCCCCTCTGCCAGTGACCGTAACATCCAGTGAGGCTGCGACGACTGGGGAGATGCCAGCTGTGGAACTGGCAGATCCCTCCCAGGCGGGGCCAGCACAGGCTCCATGGGCCAGAGGACGGCCGCCAAGGTCACCGAGGCCAACAGGACAGCAGGGTCAGCAGGCTGTCTCAGATACCACTCCCAGCGAGGGGGCACCAAGAAGTAGCACCCAGAAACAAAAACATAAGGCACCTTAAGCACACCACGGGTTTATCACTGGTGTTTTTGTGTTGGCCCGAGATGAGGTCCTTATGATTTGCTTTGTTTTGTAACACTATTGTCTTTTTTTTTAGTATAAGTCTGTTTGCTTGACATAATAAATTCAGATATGTCACCATGGCTGAGGGTGCCTCTTTTCTTCTGCATGTGCATGGTTTCCAAAATTGTAATGAGTGCTTTGTTGGACACTCAGCTTTATTAACAAGGCCCTTAGCGACTGCTACTAACCTGGCAGATTTTGCACTTTGGTGCCAGATTGTGGAGGGTGCAGCATGCCACGACTATCAGCGACACACAATCTGGGGGGTGCTGGAGTGTGCCCCCTGAGCGGTCCAGGCATCAGAAGCGCATCTTGAGAAGACCGATGTTTCTCTCTACCACAGCCCTTATGGAGGCGTGGCTCCTATTATACCACTGCTCAGCTTCTGTTCTTGGATGGCAGAGAGGCATCATGAGCCACCTTCTGAGGGGATAGCCCTTGTCACCCAGCAGCCAACCATCCAGCCGGGCCGGAGCACTGAAGGGCCCCGGCACCTGGGAGTGTTTGAGGATGTAGGCATCGTGGGAGCTGCCTGGGTACCTTGCACAGACTTGTAGAATCAACATCCTGTGATCACACACTATCTGCATGTTCATGGAGTGGAAGCCCTTCCTGTTGATGAAGGCACCGGGCTCACCTGATGGCGCCTTGATGGCCACATGTGTGCAGTCGATTGCACCCTGGATGTGGGGGAAGTCAGCAATCGCTGTGAAGCCTCTGGCTCGCTGTGTCTGGCTTGCCTGGTCCCAATGGTAGTGGATGAAGGTCAATGCACGCCTGAACAGAGCGTCTGTAACCTGCTTGACACAAGTGTGGACAGCTGATTAGGAGACACCGCAAAGATCACCCACTCAGCCCTGGAAGGAGCCAGAGGGATAAAAGTTGAGGGCAGCTGTGACCTTCAGAAAAGTCCAAAAAAAGCAGCTGGTATGCGTTTTGAAGTACTGCAGATCACACAGGTAAGTTTCAAAAACTTTCATAAATAAATACTTGACTGTGCACATTCACGACCCCAGTGAGCCCTCTTATCCCACCCATTGCGCCCGTGCGCCAACCCGAAGATTGCACGGGCCCCGAAAAATCTGCGTCAATTGGCGCCTCAAGGGCTTTAAGTGGCCCATTAATTGATGGCAGGAGTGCATCGGAGATCATTGCGCACCCGCCCAGCGAAATATCACGATGGCCAAACAAGCTCCTAGATTCTGTGAAAACTCACTCAAATCCCTCCTGTGTACAGTATCCAAGCGGATGAAATATTCCTGAGTACAAGGTGTTCAGAAGAGATAAGAAGGAAAGGAGGTGGGGTGGGGGTAATGGTTAAGGAGAGCATTGCAGTGTTGGAGAAAGAGGATGTTCCAGAGGGTTCAAGGACAGAATCAATTTGGCTAAAGCTAAGGAACAAAAAGGGGTGCAATTACTTTGCTCTGTGTAGTCTATAGACCGCGAAGAGAAGGACGTAGAAGAACAAATCTGAAGGGAAATTACAGAGAGATGCAGGCAGTATAGAGTAGTTATAATGGGGGACTTTAATTACAAAGGGCAGAGAGTGGCAAAAGTTCCTAGATTGTGTTCAGGAGAATTTTCTACAGCAGTATGTGTCCAATCCAACAAGAAAAGATCTGGTTCTTGGAAATGAGGCAGAGCAAGTAGATCAAGTGCCAGTGGGGGAACATTTAGAAGGCAGTGATCATTGTATTGTACGTCTTAGGATGATGATAGAAAAGGACGGTAGGCAATCCAGAGTGAAAATAATTAACTGGACAAGAGCCGACTTCGATGGAGCAAGAACAGAGCTACACCAGATAGACTGGAAGGAAAGATTGGCAGGAAAAACTGTAGCTGAACAATGGGCTACCTTCAAAAAAGAATTGCTTCAGGTACAGTCAAAGTATAGTCTATCGAAAGGGAAAGGTAGAGCAAACAAATCCAGAGCTCCCTGGATGAAAAAGGAGATTGAAGTTAAGATAAAGAAAAAAAAGTGTACTTATGACAGGTGTCAAGTAGAAAATACATTTGAGAACCAAAAGGAATACAAAAGGTTCAGAGGGGAGGTGAAAAAGCAAAGAAGAGAAGCAAAGAGGGATTATGAGAAAAGGCTGGCAGCCAACTTAATGGGGAATCCCAAAGTCTTCTATAGGCATGTAAATAGTAAAAGGGTGGTAAAAGGAGGAGGGGGGCCGTTTAGGGGCCTAAAAGGGAATTTACACATGGATGAAGGGACCATGGCTGAGGTATTAAATGTACACTTTGCATCTGTCTTCACCAAGGAGGTAGATGCTACCAAGGCCATGGTGAAAGATGAGGAAATCCTGTCACTAGAAGGGTTCAAAATTGATAAGGAGGAAATGTTGAATAGACTGCCAGTACTTAAAGTTGATAAGGCACAGTCTTCCCTAGACTCAGGGGAGGTGCCAGGGAACTGGAGAATTGCAAACATTATGCCCTTATTTAAAAAAGGTTGTAAAGATAAGCCTGGCAATTACAGACCAGTCAGTTTAACTTCAGGGGTGAGCAAGATTCTAGAAACAATTACTCAGGATAGCATTAGTAGTCACATGGAAAAATATGGGTTGATAAGGAAGAGCCAGCATGGATTTCTAAAGGGGACATCATGTTTAACTAACTTGCTGGAGTCTTTTGAAGATAAAAGGTCAATAATGGTAACGCTGAAGATGTGGTGTACATGGACTTTGAAAAGGCATTTGATAGTGCCACACAACAGACTCTTGAGAAAAGCTGTTGTTCATGGAATAAAAGGAACAGTAGCAATGTGGATATAAAATTGGCTGAAAAATAGGAAGCAGAGAATAATGGTCAATGGGTGTTTTTCAGGCTGGAGGAAGGTTTGTAGTGGAGTTCCCCAGGGGTTGGTATTGGGACCCTTGCTTTTCCTGATATATATTAATGAGCTAGATCTTGGTGTGCAGGGGACAATTTCAAAGTTTGCGGATGATACGAAGCTTGGGAGTGTTGTGAGCTGCAAGGAGGATGGTGTGGAACTTCAATAGGACATAGACAAGTTGGTGAAGTGGGCAAATAGGTGGCAGATGAAGTTCAATGCGGAGAAGTGTAAGGTGATGCATTTTGGTAGGAAGAACATGGACAGACAATATAAAATAAGGGGTGGAATTTTGAAGGGGGTGCAGGAGCAGAAAGACTTGGGTGCATATGTGTATAGATTATTGAAGGTGGCAGGACAGATGGAGAGAGCAGTTAATAAAGCATATAGTATCCTGGGCTTTATTGATAGGGGTATAGACTACAAGAGCAAGGAGGTTATGCTGAATTTATGTAAGACTTCCAGTAGACCTCAGCTGGAATGTCATGTACAGTTCTGGGCACCATATTATAGGAAGGATGTGAATACATTGGAGAGAGTACAGAACAGGTTTACAAGAATGGTCCCAAGGATGAGAAACTTCAGCTATGAGGATAGATTGGAGAAGTTGGGACTCTTTTCCTTGAAGAGGAGAAGGCTGAGCGGAGACTTGATAGAAGTTTTCAAAATCATGAGGGGGCTGGACAGAGTAGATAGGGAGAAGCTGTTCCCACTCATAAAAGGATCAAGAACGAGAGGGCACAGATTTAAAGTGATTTGCAAAAGAAGCAAATCATTTTTTTCACGATGTGAGAAAAAACTTTTTCACACAACAAGTGGTTTGGATCCGGAATGCACTGCCTGGAAGTATGGTGGAGGCAGGTTCAATCGAGGCATTCAAGAGATGATTATTTGAATAGACACAAGGTGCAGGGGTACAGGGAAAAGACAGGGCAATGGCACTAGGTCATAACGCTCGTTTGGAGAGCAGGTGCAGACATGATGGGCCGAATCGCTTCCTTCTGTGACATTAAGATTATGTGATTCTGTGACGTGAGCATCTTATGCCAACCCCTAGCAAGGGGAGGAAGTCCAACCAGACATGTGCTACATGGGAGGTGGTCACCAAGGTGGTCAACAATGTGGCCATTGTCAGAACGACTTGGTCCAGAAAAGGCTCAATGATAATAATAAGGCTCAATAATAAGGCTGGCCAGGGTGAGTACAGCCTTAATATGAGCGATCTTGGTCCAGTCTGCTGCAGGTCTCACTCACGAATGCAGCAGGTAATTGAGTGTTGCTGCTCCTCGAGGCAGCATATTTCCACAAGGACACAGCTGTCCTAGACCATGCCATTGCGCATTTGAAGCAATGGTCCAGTTATAGGATGGGTGGTTTGCAGGATGAGCATATGACTGCAGGCTGGCATGCACTGAGTTTGTAATGGGTTGGACGCATACCATGAGCTTGTTTGAAATTGTTGATGACTGCTCTCTGACAAACCTTTTTAGGAGAAGTGAGACCACAATGTCTGTGAGAGAGCAAGTACAGGCGGGGGAGTTCCCAACCTATAAGTCCTGACTCCTTTTGAAGAGGAGGTGGGGGGGCTAATGCACCCCGACTCCTCCAGGAATATAGGCAGAAGTGAGGTTGAAGGAAGGCCTGGGTCTGGTGAGATGGCAAAAGGCTCAGACTAATAGAAAAGGGGAAAGGGCAAGTAAAGGTTTAATGTGGGGTAGGCATTATCCAATGTGGCTGGTACACACATTGGAACCCTGACAAGCTTCATCATCCGAAGCTTCACATGATCATTCAAGGGTACATTGTGTCTGTGGAGTCCAGCCACTCATGTCAGACAGTGAAACAGTTGATGAACGTCGTGTGGTAGGGCTGATGTGGCAAGGTCTTTGATTATCAATAGCCCCCTTACTGATGTATCTCAGTTACAGGAGAAGCCTCTTCCGCTAAACCTCTGCCAGGAGCTGTGCCGACACCTCCCTCCGAGGAGGAGGAAGAACTCTCGGAGGGTGCAGTGCCATACCCTCTCTCAGCACCAAGCGCAATTGCACATACTGGCACTTCGGCAGAGAATATTGCACCAGACAGAGGTAATGCACAGCCTGGTGAGGACACTTCACATTCACACGTGCAGCTGCCGTAGACTGTGGTGGAACAGGCCTTGGGCAGTTGGAGAAGTGTCCAAAGTGATTCAGAGACTGATTCTGAGTCATTTGATGAGCCTCTGGAGTTGTCCACGAGGCACCCTTGATGTCCAGCACGAGGTCCATGAAGATTTGACGGGTATACCAGAGGGGTTGTGGAGGTGTCCATCCAGGCCATGTGCACTGCCATTACCCATTCTTCAGAGTGCCAAGCTTCCTCCATAGACAGTCCTGGAGGGAAAACTGAGCACATTGCAGATGAAATCATCGGGATGCGCTCTTGTCTGCACACTATTGCCCTGGCTCTGAGCTCAGCAGCACAGAGCCAGAGAGACAGGGGAACTGGGAGCTTGGTCGCACACCCAGCTGCTGGAACCTCTGGTTGGCAGGGAGGACCAGCTGGTCCTAGTGGCAGAGGATGAGCAGCAGCTGCTTCCACTTGGAAGCTCCTCTCATGGCACTTCTGATGGGGGCAACATCTCCTCCATCCTCGAATATTGCCGGAGCAACTGAAGACTCGAATGCATGTCAGCAAGAGTCTCCTAGAGAGGCAGGTCACTAATAAAGGCCACAGCTTCACAGAGGACACCTGCTGCAGTCATCCAAGGTAAAGGAGGTGGCAGATCAGCCACCTCTCTCTAGTGCAGCCGCAAGCGAGGGGGGAGCACAGCGCCGGAGGACCCGTAAACACGTAACGAAACATCCACATTAATCACAAAGAGGGGCACATGTGGGTGAGCTGCTTATTGATGCTATTATTCCTTTGAAGTTTGCTGATAAACACAAATCTCACGTACCCTCATGCTGATGTTGTGATGAAGTGCTGTGGCTATGTGACTCATGTCTGGAGGTTGAGGGAAGCTAGGAAAGGTTGAGGGAGACCAGGAGGAATTGTGTCCTCGTGTGAGGAGACGGATAGTGCGTAGATATGAGGGTGACATGACTCTCTCATAAGGCTTGAGCAAATAAACATTCAGATGGCTCCCAACCACTTCTGTCGCCATGGAGTCACAGGCCACTGAAACCTCTGGCACATTAAGGCGTCTCTGGTATGATGGCCATTCATCTGATCATGGCCAGGGCCATCAACAGGAGCATCACCGTGGTCCCTCAACTCTTCATCACCTTCATCCTTAGAGGATTGGCCACCATCAGGTGTGCCCTCATCCTCCAGTGCATCTCCTCTTTGGAGTGCACAGCAAACCACGACCATCAAGGCACAGGTGAGGAGGAGGAATGCAAAGCTCCTCCAGATCTGTCCAGGCATTGGAATCTCACCTTCAGGAGACCGATGGTCTGCTCCACTATGACTTTGGTGCTGCTGCAGCTCTCATTGTACCTTCTTTCTGCCTCAGCTCTGGGCACCCTCACAGGCGTAATTAATTATCCTTTCAATGGATAACCCTTGTTACCCTATTAGCCATCCCTCTAAGGAATCAGGGCTGCAAGAAAGGACTGGAATCTGTGAGTTCTGAAGGGTGTAGGAGTTGTGACCGCTGGCCGAGTACCTGGCAGACACCTGCATGATCTGTCCACGATGGTCACACACCAGCTGGATGTTCAGCGAATGGAAGCCCTTTCTGTTGATGAAGGCACAAGGCTGTTCCGCTGGAGTCTTTATGGTGACCTGAGTGCAATTAATGACTCCCTGCACCCTGGGGAAACCTGCAATCGCTGCAAATCCTCAGGCTCCATCCAGTTGATTCTGGATATCCTGTGTGAAGGAGATATAATTCCCAGTCCTTCAGAACATTGCACCTCTGAAGGCCTTTATGTAATGGTGTGCAGCAGGTTGTGTGATACCATTGAGGTCTCCACAGGCTGTCTGGAATAAGCCTGTTGCAGAGAAATTCAGCGTTACAGTGACCTTCAATGCGACAGGCATCGGGTGACCCCCATTCACAGTTGGATGAGATTTCCCCCATGATCATGTCACAGAGCGATGTGACCATGGCTCTCAAAAGCCTGAGTCTTCTCCTGCATTAAGTTTTAGCCAATTTCTGGTAGCTGAATCTCTGCCTAGGGGTTGCATAAGGCCATCTGCGCCTCCGCTGAGGGTCTCTGAGTTCCTCCTGACCCTCAGGGCCTGGCGCTGCTTTGTCCCCTTCATGCAGCAACACTGCATCCTGAGTCTCCCTATGTGCCCTTCTTCTCCTCACCCTCCTTCTCCTCCTCCTTATCCTTCTCTCCTCCTCACTGGAGGTTGTGTCTCCAACAGACCCCACAATGTCCATTTGTCTCAGAGGCATTATAGCCCTGGGAGATGGCCAGGAAAAAAATCAAACACTCAGAAGAGCTCTCCACATCAGGGGAAAGGCTTCCAACTCAAATAGCCTGAAAATGGATAGGCTGCTCATTCCCATGAGCACCCCCTGCAGTCACTAATGTGTTAACTGCAAAGTAGAGACTCTGGTCTCAGCTGAAGCTTCCAAATTCGTCCAAACAGCTTGGTCATTAAAAAACATTCCACACATGTCGTGATTCTCACCCTGAAACTCTTTCGAGTTATCAACAGTCACAGATTGCAACTCTTTCGAGTACAATCACAGTTCTTGGTTTTCCGGGAGTGGGACATGAACCCACAACCCTCTGATTCAAAGGCGAGGGTGCTATGAACTGAGCCACAGCTGACACCAAGGTGTACTGTTGCCTTCAAGATGTATTATTGCTCTCAATTGCGTCCTTAATGACCTTAATAAACTTTTAAATTGACATTGAATAACTAGGGCGGGTTTCCAGCTTTTAGCCCCACCCGCATAGTGTATTATTGCAAACCAGCGTGAATATTTTGGAAACAGCACTCGATGTCATGGTGCCTGATATTACATTTGGCACTGTGGGGAACCCCTCCTGATCTGGGAGCATATTATTCAGGCCAATGTATTTGTTTAGTTTCTCTGTCATTTCATTATTCTCAATTATAAATTCTCCTGTCTCTGCCTGTAATGGACCCACATTTGTCTTTGCCAATCTTTCCTATTTACATACCTATAGAAGCTTTTACAGTCTGTTTTTATGTTTCTTGCCAGTTTACTCTAGTATTCTATTTTCTCTTTCTTCATCAGTTTCTTGACCCTCCTTTGCTGAATTCTAAAAAACTCCCAATCCTCAGGCTTACTACTTGTTTGGCAACTTTATAAGCCTCTTCCTTTGATCTAATACAATCTTTAACTTCTCTTGTTAGCCACGGTTGGATCACTTTTCCTGCTGGGTTTTTGTGCCTCAAAGGAATGTAAATTTGTTGTAAATCATGTATTAATTATTTAAATGCTAGCCATTGCCTGTCGACTGGCATACATTTTACTAACATTTCCCAATCTACCACAGCTAATTTTTCCCTCATACCTTACAAAAAGCCATAAGAACTAGGTGTAGGAGTAGGCAAATCAGCTCCTCGAGCCTGCCCCTCCATTCAATACAATCACGGCTGATCTCATTTCAGCCTCAACCCCAATTTCCCACCCTCTCCCCATAACCTTTCAACCCGTTACTAATTAAAAATCTGTCTATCTCCTCCTTAAATTTATTCTGTGTCCCAGCATCCATTGCACTCTGAGGTAGTGAATTCCACAGATTCATGACCCTTTGAGAAAGGTAATTCCTCCTCATCTCTGATTTAAATCGACCACCTAATTAACCTAAAACTATGGCCTCTCATTCTAGAATGCCCCACAAGGGGAAACATCCGCTCTAAGTCTACTTTGTCTAACCCCTTTAGCATCTTATATACCTCAATTAGTTCTCCTCTCATCTTTCTAACCTCTAGCGAGTATAGGCCTAAACTGCTCAATCTCTCCTCATAAGGCAAGCCCCGATCTCTGGAATCAATCTAGTGAACCTCCTCTGAACTGCCTCCAATGCAACAACATCCTTCCTCAAGTAAGGGTACCAAAACTGTGCACAGTACTCCAGGTGCGGTCTCACCAATGCCTTGTACAGTTGCAACAACACTTCCCTATTTTTATACTCTATTCCTTTAGCAATAAATGCCAAAATTCCATTTGCCTTTCTTATTACCTGCTGTACCTGCATACTAGCTTTCAGCGATTCATGCACAAGGACAGCCAGATCCCTCTGCATTGAAGCATTCTGAAGTTTCTCTCCATTTAAATAAGTTGCCTTTTTATTCTTTCGACCAAAATGGATAACCTCACACCTATCCACGTTAAACTCCATCTGCCAAATTTTGGCCCATTCACCTAACCTGTCCATATCCATTTGTAAATTTCTTATTTCTTCATTGCAACTTACTTTCCCACCTATTTTGGTACCATCTGCAAATTTAGCTACAGTACCTTCTATCCCTGAATCCAAGTCATTAATATAGATTGTAAATAGTTGGGGCCCAAGGACCAAACCCTGTGGCACCCCACTGGTTACAGCTTGCCATCCAGAAAAAGACTCATTTACCCCGGCTCTCTGCTTTCTGTTGGTTTGCCAATCCTTTATCCAAGCTAATATATTACCCTTAACTCCATGTGATCTTATTTTGTGTATTAACCTTTTGTGCGGCACCTTATCAAAGGCCTTCTGGAAGTCCAGATATACTACATCTACAGGATCCCCATTATCCACTTTGCTTGTCACATCTTCAAAGAATTCTAGCAAATTAGTCAAACACAATTTATTCTTCATAAAGCCATGCTGACTCTGATGGATTGCATTTTGACTTTCCAAATGCCCCATTACTACTTCCTTAATAATGGATTCCAACAATTTCCCAATGACAGACGTTAAACTAAGTGGTCAATAGTTTCCTACTTTCTGCCTCCCCCTCATTTTGAATAAGGGCGTTATATTAGCATTTTTCCAATCCACTGGAACCTTTCCAGAATCCAGGGAATTTTGGAATATTATAGCCAATGTATCCACTATCTCCGCTGCCACTTCCTTTAAGACCCTGGGATGTAGGCCATCAGGCCCTGAGGACTTGTCACCCTTTAATCTCAATAGTTTGCTCAGTACTTTTTCTCTAGTGATGGTGATTGTTCTAAGTTCCTCCTTCTCTATATCCTCTGCACTACTTGTTATTACTGGGGTGGTACTAGTGTCCTCTATTGTGAAAACTGAGGCAAAATGTCTCTGCCCTTTCTGCGTTTCCCACTGTTAACTCCCCAGTCTCATCCTCCAAGGGACTAACATTCATTTTAGCTACTCTCTTTCCTTTTATATACTTGTAGAAGCTTTTGTATCAGTTTTTACATTTTGGGCTGGTTTTCTTTCATAATTTACCTTTACTCTTTTTATTATTTTTTTAGTAACCCTTTGTTGATCTTTAAAAGTTTCCCAATCTTCCAGCCTGCCACTGACAATTTGGTATGCCTTAGGTTTTGCCTTTATGTTATCTTTAACTTCCCTGCTTAGCCATGGACGCTTTTTCCCCCTCTTACCATCTTTCTTCCTCTTTGGAATATATTTTACCTGGGAGGAATTGAATATCCCCTTAAATATCTGCCACTGTTCATCAACTGTCCTACCTTGTAGTCTTCGTGACCAGTCCACTAGGGCTAAATCTGCCCTCATGCCTATGTGGTTACCTTTGCTTAACTCCACAACACTAGTGTGGGACTCAGGTTTCTCGCTCTCGAACTGAACTTGAAATCCCAGCATGCTATGATCACTCTTCCCTAGAGGATCCTTTACTATGAGATCATTAATTAATCCCATCTCATTACACAAAACCAAATCCAGAATAGCCTGCTCCCTGGTTGTTTCCACAACATATTGCTCCAAGAAACAACCTCTAATACACTCTATGAACTCTCCCTCGAGGTTACCCTTGCCAATTTGATTTGTCCAGTCTATAGGCATATAAAAATCACCCATGATTATTGCCGTGCCTTTCTTACATGCTCCCAGTATTTCCTGGCTTATACTGTGCCCTACTGCTGAACTACTGTTTGGGGACCTATAAATTACTCCCACCAGGGACTTCTTTCCCTTGCTATTTTTTATTTCTACCCAGACCAACTCTACGTCTTGCTCTCCAGTGCCTATATCATTCCTCACTATAGCACTGATCTCTCCCTTTACTAACAAAACTACACCACCTCCTTTTCCTTCCTGCCTATCCTTCCGAAACACTGAGTACCCTTGGATATTCAACTCCCAAACTTGTTCTCCCTGTAACCATGCCTCAGTAATCGCCACCAAATCATACCTATTTTTCTTTATTTGCGCTGTCAACTCATTGGTTTTATTCCAAATGCTATGCGCATTCAGATACAAAGCCTTTAAGTTTTCCCTATTGTCAATTTTCCTTATTCTTATATGATTCTTTGGTGCAATATGGCATTCACACAGTTTGTCCCTTCCTTTCACTTTTTGGTAACAATCAGCCCTGTCACTAACCAGCACTGCTACCCTCTCCTTAAACTTTGATTTTTTATATTTCCATGCAACTGAACCCTCTCCTCCACTATTTAGTTTAAAGCCCTATCTACAACCCTAGTTATGCGATTTGCCAGGACACTGGTCCCAGCATGATTCTAGTGGAGCCCATCTGAACAGAATAGCTCCCTCTTTCCCCAGTACTGGTGCCAATGTCCCATGAATTCAAACCCATTTCCCCCACATCAATCTTTGAGCCATGCATTTACCTCTTTAATCTTATTGACCCTGTGCCAATTAGCTCGTGGATCAGGTAGTAATCCGGAGATTATTACCTTTTTAGTTCTGCTTTTTAATTTAGCCCCTAGCTGCTCGTATTCCCTCAGCAGGACCTCTTTCCTCATTCTACCTATATCGTTGGTACCTACATGGACCATGACAACTGGATCTTTCCCCTCCCACTCCAAGTTCCTCTGCAGCCCAGATGAGATATCCTTAAGCCTGGCACCAGGTAGGCAACACAGCCTTCAGGACTCTCGATCCTGGCTACAGAGAACAGTACCTATTCCCCTAACTATACAATCCCCAATTACAACTACATTTCTCTTCTCTCCCCCCACTTGAATGGCTCCCTGTACCACAGTGCTATGGTCAGTTTGCTCATCCTCCCTACAGTCTTCGCTCTCGTCCACAGAGGGAGCAAGAATCTCGAACCTGTTGGATAAGGGCAAGGACTGAGGCTCCTGTAGCGCTACTTCCTGGATCCCTCTACCTGCCTCACTCATAGTCACACCCTCCTGTCCCTGACCACTGGCCAAATTTGAGGTAGTTAATCTAAGAGGTGTGACTGTCTCCTGAAACACTGCGTCCAGGTAACTCTCCCCCTCCCCGATGTGTCACAGTGTCAGAAGCTCAGACTCCAGCTCACCAACTCTGAGCCGGAGTTCCTTGAGCAACCAACAATCACTAGGAACCACAATGGGGTCCACCAGCTCCCACATCATGCAGCTACAACACATCGTCTGGCCCTGCATCTCTATTTTATTTTATTAGTTTTCAGTTTGTTTTTAAATTTCCTACTGGTCTTTAGCTTATCAACCTGTAAAATATTTCTCCTATTTACCTTTAATCTGAAAGCAAGTTAGAATAGAGATTCAAAATACACTTTTTAAAATCAACTGGAACTCGCTCTGTCCTGCTGAATTGAAGCTGAAGCGTTAGGCCTCTGATCCTGGGCCCCAGTAGTCACCTTTAATCTGAAATCAATTTATAATAGGTAGTTGAAACAAGCAGTTACTTATGGTTTTCCTGTGATGTCACTCTTTGTTTTTTTTCATTCAGCGACGGTGACTGCAGAGGACACTCTTCCCAGACTGCTTCCCGGCGATGGTGACTGCAGAGGACACTCCTCCCAGACTGCTTCCCGGCAACGGTGACTGCAGAGGACACTCTTCCCAGGCTCCTTCATAGTTTCCTTTGTTTAAATTTAAGGCCCTAGTTTCCAATTGAACTACATCACTTTCAAGCTTAATTTAAAATTCTGCCATATTATGGTCACTCTTCCCCAAAGGCTCCTTTACAACAAGATTTTAATTAGCCCTTTCCCATTGCACAATACTAAATCTAGTTGGTTCTTTATCATACTGTTCTAGAAAACCATCTTGTATACATCCAGGAATTTGTTTTTCATAGCGTTAGTGCTAAGTAGGTTTACCAAGTCTATATGTAGATTGAAGTCCCTGTTATGGCACAGCCAATGGTAAATGCTGAGCTGCTCAAATTCCAGAGGGAAACAACTGCCACAACTGTTTTGCAATTTGTATAAATTTCGAGATGCATACCTTGGAATTCAGACCACCGTGTAGTATAGGTTGCTTTCAAAACTAAATTAAACCTTTATTAATAGAAGAAATGATTTTAATACACACATAGATCTACAAATTACTACTATGATAACATCTACATCTCTTAACTAATCTAAACCACTAGTTACATTTTTGTTAAGGCAACAGTAAGACACATAGATCTTTAGGTCGGCGAGCGGGGGGTGGGACCCTATCGCCGATGCATAAAATGATGTGGGATGACGTCTGGCGGAACTCCCAACGTCACCCTGCGTCATTTCCATTTTCAGGTTTGCGGGGGCGCAGCCGAGTCAGCTGTGCGCCTGCCGACCTGTCAACGGCCTATTGAGGCCATTAATAAAACAACTTAGGTCATTGACAGGGCTGCCGTCCAACCTTATGGTTAGCGGGCAGGCTGGGAGCCCTGGCGGGCTTAAGAAAAAGCATGAAACCTCATCCACGAGTGGGATGAGGTTTCATGAGGGTTTTTAAATATTTAAAAAAGGTTTGAGTTAAAATGATGGACATGCCCCAACTCATGTGACACTGTCACATGAGGGGACATGTCAGGGAAATTTTTTAAACATTTACCTTCAAAGTTGTAATTCTGAGCCAACCTCCCTGAGGCAGCATTTAGCCTCAGGGAGATCAGTGCGCTCTTTCGCGCGCATTCCCAGCTGAGGGAACCCCCCCCACCCTCCTGCCCGCACAGGGAGCATAAAGCACTGCTTGGTGGACGTCACACTGGGCGGGCATTAATTGGCCCGCCCACTTAAAATGGCGGTGCGGCCCCAATTGGGGGCACCAATTGGAGGCGCACCTGCCCGCGCCCGCTCCTGCACTTCACCCCCCGACGGGGGGAAAATTCTTCCCATAGATTTTAAAAGACTCAGGCAAAGTAACACACAGTACCGTGCAACAGTCACATTTAAAGTGAGTTTTCTTAATTTCAGTTCTTTGTAGACAACAGTTTGAGGATTAGGTGCTGAAGGCTTTTCACAGATCTTAGAATGCCTGCCCTTACACACAACCTTCGCTTCTTTATAGATATTTTCCCACTTGAATGCAAATTCACATATTTTCACTGTCTTTGGACTTTTACCTCTCTAATAATAAAATCTATCGTAGTACCATTTTTACCAGTAATCTTTGGGAAAAATAAACACACTGTTTCTTAACTTCTCCTGGCTAGGTGTAATATTTCATTCCCTCTTTTGAATTCAATCTAATCTGGTTTATTTAAAAATGCAATTGTTCCCTTTCACCTTACATCCTAAAACATCCTCCATGTTTACTTACTTAACATTTCAAACCTAGCTTATCTTCTATTACATAACAGCCTTCAGACCAGCTGCCTTTAATTCAGTTAACTCACACACACACACACAGACCGATAGACATAGACCCCACTATTACTCTACTTAACAATAAATTCTAATAACATTATGAAAATTATTGTATCTTCTTGACAGTCCCCCCCCATGATTACTGTATTACCCTTGCTACACACACCTCTAATTTTCTGATTTATACTGTGTCCTACATTACCACTACTGTTTGGTAGCCTATAAACAACTTTACCAATGTTTGTTCTCCTTGCTGTTTCTTAGCTCACCAAAACTGATTCCACATTTTGATCTTCCGATCTAAGATCCTCTATCACTAATGCACTGATCTCATCCCTTATTAACAGTGCTACCCCACCTCTTTTTCCTTTATGCCTCTCCTTCCTAAATGTCGCATACCCTTGAACACTCAGCTCCCAGCCTTGGTCACTCTGCAGCCAGGTCTCTGTAATAGCAATTAGAACATGACTGTTTACTTCTAGTTGTGCCATCAATTCATCTATGTTGTTGAGAATGTTGTGTGCATTCATATAGAGTGTCTCTAAATCTGTCTTTTTATTATTTTCCTAACCTCTAGCCTTATCTGCTTGCATACTCTTAATTTTGTATGCTCTGTCCCTTCCTGCCACACTCCGATTATCATATCCCTTATTGCTACCTTGCTCTTTTGCCTCTCTCTTTAATTTATCACATCTTTCCTTAGTAGACGTCTTGCCCCCGCTATTTAATTTAAAGTCCTCTCTGCTGCCCCGGTTTTATGATACTGGTCTCACACGGTTCAGGTGAAGACTGCCCCAGTGGTACAGCTCCCACTTTCCCCATTACTGGTGCCATTGCCCCATGAATCGAAACCCATTTCTCCCACATCAATCTTTGAGCCATGCATTTAACTCTCTAATCTTATTTACCTTACTCCAATTTGCTTGTGGCTCAGGTAATAATCCAGAGATTGTTACCTTTGAAATTTAATTTAGCCCCTAGCTGCTCATACTCTCTAAGCAGGGCCTCTTTCCAAGTCCTATCTATGTTGGTACTTAGTGGACCACGACGACTGGATCCTTCCCCTCCCACTGCAAGTTCCTCTCCAGCCCTGAGCAGATGTCCCGAACCCTGGAACCAGAGAGGCAACACAGCCTTCTGGGCACTCACTCATGATTGCAGAGAACTATGTCCATTCCTCTAACTATACTGCCCTGTCACTACATTCCTGTTAATGCCCCTGCTTGAGTTGCTTCCTGTACCATGATGACATGGTCAGTTTGTTCATCCATGCTGCAGACCCACTTTCATCCATACAGGCTGCAAGAACCTCAAACTTGTTGGACAATTACAAAGACTGAGGCTCCTCCACTTCTACCTTCTCCATCCCCATACCTGCCTCATTCGCAGTCACACCCTCCTGTCCCTGAATATGGGCCAAATCATACGACCCTATTCTAAGGGGCGTGACTGCCTCTGGGAGCAAAGTGTCCAGGTAACTTTCCCCCTCCCTGATGTGTTGCAGTGTCGGCAGCTCAGCCTCTAGCTCAATGACTCTGAGCCAAAGTTCCTTCAGCTGCAGACATTTACTGCAGACGTGTTGCCCCTGGATCACACTGGGGTGTTCACAAACTGGAGTGGCAGCTTCCATAATTTGATGCCTGGTTTTAACTAGGAATACACTGTACATGAGAAAGGGTAATATTGAGCCATTTGATGGCAGATGTGGGTAAATTCTCAGCTTTTATCCAGCATTTACTGTCCATGTCATGGTTACTGGGTCAGTAATCTAGAGGCCAGGACTAATAATCTAGAGAATATGAATTCAAAGCAGGTTTGAGAGTTTGATTTCAGTTTCAAAAATGTATGAATAAAAACTCTCAATAAAAGTGTCCATGTAGCTGCCAGATTGTTGTAAAAAAAACACTAGCTGATTCCTTAATGTCCTTCAGGGAAGGAACCTCCATTTTTATTCATTCACGGGATGTGGGCTTCGCTGGCTGGGCCAGCATTTACTGCCCATCCCTAGTTGCCCTTGAGAAGGTGGTGGTGAGCTGCCTTCTTGAACCGCTGCAGTCCATGTGGTGTAGGTACACCCAGTGCTGTTAGGGAGGGAGTTCCAGGTTTTGACCCAGCAACAGTGAAGGAACAGGGATATATTTCCAAGTCAGGATGGTGAGTAGAATTGGAGGGGAGCTTCTAGGTGGTGGTGTTCCCATCTATCTGCTGCCCTTGTCCTTCTACATGGCAGTGGTCATGGGTTTGGAAGGTGCTGTCGAAGGAGCCTGAGTTCCTGCAGTGCATCTTGTAGATGGTACACACTGCTGTTACTGTGTGTTGGTGGGGGAGGGAGTGACTGTTTGTGGATGTGGTGCCAATCAAACCTGCTGTGCTAACATGGGCTGGGTCTATATATGACTACAGTCTCACACCGATGTGGCTCACTCTTAACTGCCCTTTGAGTTGTAGGTCACTCAGCTGCATCAAACCACTGATAGTGGCTCACTGGCAGCCCACTCTTCAAGGCAATGAGGGATAGTATTAATGGTATGTTAATTATATTGTTAAGATTAGCAGGTGAAGGGCATTGGTTAATTAAGCACTTAGAGCTCTTATAATTAGAGACTTTGCTGGAGAGGGATCATGTGGTATCCAATGGTATGCTTGAAGGCTTCCATGACTGGGTGGGAACCGTGGGGGCTGGATTGCATCATTAGCCCCCAGAATGACATTTTAATTTGATGCGATAAGTTTTCTTGAAGATTTTTGTCTTTTGTTACACTGCCCCTTTAAGGGGCTATCACTTTGATTTATTAATTTGCCAACCTGTTTGTTGTTTAACCTCTAAAGAGTATAGAGACTTCCCTGGAGGGGGAGCACACAGTGTCCACAGGTGCGCTTGAGGCCTATTGCAACTGGTGGGCACTGTGGCAGCTGGAGAGCTTCATCAGCCCTGGGAACAATATTTTAAGTTAATTAGTTAAGTTTCCTTTAAAAATTTGTCTTTTGTTGCCCCTTTAAAAGGCCATCACTTTAATTTAACTTAATTGTTCTTTTTTCCCTCGTTAATCAAATGAGTACTAATGCAGGCTGTTGGGACACTGGGAGTAGTAGGTAGAGGGCAGACATATGTAATGCTGCATTCTGTAAATAAACCTGTTATCAAAAACAAGGTTGGCATCTGGTTTTATACTTCACCATCTGGCTGTGT
The DNA here is from genome assembly GCF_964194155.1 of Cetorhinus maximus. NCBI lineage: Eukaryota > Metazoa > Chordata > Chondrichthyes > Lamniformes > Cetorhinidae > Cetorhinus > Cetorhinus maximus. Next base: position 85,911,296 of record NC_135884.1, read on the forward strand.
TCCCTTTAACAGATGGGCCATAAATGGCAGCCTTGCCAGCGATGCCCACATCCTGAGAATGAAATTTAAAAAAAGAACCATCCACCTATTTTTACCTGCCCAGTACAGGGGTTAAAAAAAATTACAGAGAACAAGCTGTCAGCCTTAACCAAGTTTAAACTGAAATGTGTGCACTGGCCCACATAGACACAGTGGAGAATCGGCTGCCAATCCTTTCTGGGAATGCACTGGACAAAGCAGACAGCAACTCATGGCAGGGCATACATTTGTTACACTGCACGACCTATCTGCCACTGGGCATGTGCTCCAAGTAATGATGCTTTTCAAAACTCAGATTTGTTCAATTTAAAGTACCTGGTGTTGCTGCTGTGCAGTCAATTCACCAGAGGTTAGGATTTGAGTTCACCTCATATCGTGGAACCAAACCTCATTGAAGGCAAATAGTCAGACAGAGTGTATCACCAGCTCTGAATCAGGCACAGAATTAGATCACTGCTTTCTTAAACCATAAATTGGTTGCAGCACAGAAGGAGGCCATTCTGCCCATCAAGTCCATGCAGGTCCTCTAAAGAGCAATACAGCCAGTCCTGCCCTTTTCCTGTAGGCCTGCAAATCCTTGCCCTTCAGTACTTATACAATTCCCTTTCAACAGCCCCAATCAAATCTGCTTCCACCACACTCTCATTCAATACATTCCAGATCCTAACTACTCGCTGTATGGAAAGGTTTTCCATGTGTCGCTTCTGGTTCTTTTGCCAGCCTTGTGCCAATGGGAACAGCTTCTCTCTATCTACTCTGTCTAGACCTTTCATGATTTTGAACACCTCTATCAAATCGCCTGTTAATCTTCTCTTCTCTAAGGAGGTTAGCCCCAGCTTCTCCAATCTGTCCATGTAACTAAAGTCCCACATCCCTGAAATCATTCTTGTGAATCTTTTCTGCACCCACTCTAAAACCTTCATATCCTTTCTAATTGGACACAATACCCCAGTTGAGGGAGAACCAGTGTTTAATGAAGGTTCATCTGTTTGTTTTCAGATACTGGATGCAGGGATTATTCTTTGTGTGACTGCCTTTGCAATAAAGAAAACTGGAGCTTCTAGTTGGACTAAATTACTTACTATTTAAAACTAAGGACCCATTTAGAAGACAGGGCAGTGGACTCGATCTGAATACTGACGTTTCACTTCCAGGTTCTCCAGGGAGTGAAAGCTTCATCACTCCACTGGATAGAAAGATGTAACTGAAGATGTAGGAGGCCTGCTGAGTCCCCCGCATTTTACCCTCCACAAATGTGAGGTAATTCAAAACTCTGCTGCCTGTATCCCAATGCAAATTATTCACCCATCACCCCTGTGGTCGCTGACCTACTTTGGTTCCCACTTAAACTACACTTTGATTTTAAAATTCTCAACCATGATTTCAAATTTGTCCATGGCCTTTCGCTAACTCTGTCACTTCCTCAAGCCCTACCACCCTCCGAGACAATGGCGCTCCTTCTAATTCAGGCCTCTTGAACATCCCTGATTTTAATCACTCCACTATTGGTGGCTGTGCCTTCAGCTGCCTGTGGCCCTACATTCTGGAATTCTCTTCCTAAACCTTTCTGCCTCTCTCCCTGTCTTTGCTCCTTTAAGTTGCTCTTTAAAACATCTTTGACCAAGCTTTTGACCATTTGCCTTGATATGCCTTTATGAGACTCAATGCCAAATGTTTCTCCATAACGCTCCTGTAAAGTTTGGGATGCTACATAAATACAAGTTGTTGTTGTTGAAGCAAGCTTAAACAGTGGCTGTTCATGTCCTGCTGGACAGGGGCCCACAGTATAAGATCTCCCACCATTCAGCAGCAAATAGCGGTCACATTCAGAGAGACCGCACGAAAGCTGGTGCGGGAAACGGAAACGTCACATTGGTGCAGCTGGCTAGGGTCCTATTTGGGACAATGTAAAGGGACTTTGATATTGAATTTAACTCCTCCTATGTTTGATCAATGAGTGTTTGAAGCAATAGTCAATGAAGACCTACACTGCATCGATGAGTATAATGAATCAATCACAGAATCACAGAAACTTTACAGTGCAGAAGGAGGCCATTTGGCCAATCGTGTCTGTACCAACTCTCCAAATGAACAATTCACTTAGTGCCACTCTCCCACCTTTTCCCCATAACCCTGCATGTTTTTCCTTTCCAAATAGCAGTTTAGTTCCCTTTTGTATGCCTCGATTGAGCCTACCTCCACCACAATCTCAGGCAGTGCATTACAGACCGTAACCATTTGCTGCGTGAAGTTTTCTCTCATATTGCTTATGCTTCTTTTGCAAATTCCTTTAAATCTGTGCCCTCTCGTTCTCAATCCTTTCACGAGTGGGAAAGATTGCAGTATAGTGACTGCAGCTGAAGATATAGGTTTTACTGTTTAACAAGGGTGACCAGTATTGTGGAAATGAACGGAGGACAGTGCAGACTGGATCTTGTGTGTTAAGTTCTGAAGCAGTCTTAATGATATTTTTGAAAATATGTCATTCTGGAGGAGGGATGGGTAGGGAGTACTGTATTATGTGAGTCACTGGAGTATATGATTAACAATTAACTGAGGTCTGCTATTGTTTCCATGGACTGAAGAAAGAGTTAGGTTATTTCTTAAATCAGCTACAACTGGAATAGGTTATCAGAACATGCAAGTTTTGTTCACCCATCATCCTTGTGATCCCTGACCTACGTTGGCTCCAATTTAAGCAATGTCTCAATTTTAAAATTCTCATCTTTATTTTCAAATTCCAGCATGGCATCACTCCTCTCTAACTCAGTAACATTGTTGAACCCTATAACTCCAGACCCCATGAAGTCTCATGGCATCAGGTCAAACATGGGCAAGGAAACCTCTTGCTGAGTACCATGTACCGTCGGATCCTTAGCCAATGAATCAGTGCTCCTCCATGTTGAACACCACTTGGAAGAAGCACTGAGGATAGATATGGTGCAAAATGTACTCTGGGTGGGGGACTTCAATGCCCATCACCAAGAGTGACTTGGTAGCACCACTAATGGCTGAGCTGTCCTTTGGATCACAAAGGACGTACTTGCCACTTGGACCTGCAGCAGATCTTGAGATAACCAACAGGAGAGAAAATTCTACTTTATCTCATCCTCAAGAAATTTACTATTTGTAGCTGCATCTGTCCATTACAGTATAGACTGGGGAAAACACAGTATAGACCTTGTGGAGACAGGTCACATCTTCACACTGAGGACACCTTCCATCATGTCGTGTGGTACTACCACAGTGCTAAATGGCATAGGTTCAGAACAGATCTAGCAGCTCCAAACTGGGCCAATATAAAGAACTGTCGATCATCAGTGGTAGAATTGTACTCAAGCGCAACCTGTAACCTCATGGCCCAGCATATCCCTCATTGTACCATTACCATCAAGCCAAGGAACAAACTCTGGTTCAATGAGAAGTGCAGATGGGCATGCCCTGGAGCAGCACCAGGCATACCTAAAAATGAGGTGTGAATCCAGTGGAGCTACATAGTGATTGGCACCACATCCACCATCTTAAACACTCATTCGGTCCACTACCGATGCACAGTAGCAGCAGTGTGTGCCAAGATGCATTGCAACAACTCACCAATATTTCTTCAGGAGTATCTTTTTTTATTCATTCGTGGGATGCGGGCATCGCTATCTAGGCCAGCATTTATCACCCATCCTTAATTGCCCTTGAGAAGGCAGTGGTGAGCTGCCTTTTTGAACCGCTGTAGTCCATGTGGTGTAGGTACATCCATAATGCTGTTAGGAAGGGAACTCCAGAATTTTGACTCAGTGACAGTGAAGGAACAGCGATATATTTCCTAGTCAGGATGGTGAGTGGTTTGGAGGGGGAACTTCCAGGTGGTGGTGTTCCCATGTGTCTGCTACCTTCTAGATGGTAGTGGTTATAGGTTTGGAAGGTGTTGCCAAAGGAGCCTTGGTGTGTTGCTGCAGTGCATCTTGTAGATGGCACACACTGCTGCCACTGTGCATTGGTGGTGGAGGGAGTGAATGTTTGTGGATGGGGTGCCAATCGAATGGGCTGCTTTGTCCTGGATGGTGTCAAGTTTCTTGGGTGTTGTTGCAGCTGCACACATCCAGGCAAGTGGAGAGAGCACTCCATCACACTCCTGACTTGTGCCTTGTAGATGGTAGACAGGCTTTGGGGAGTCAGGAGGTGAGTTACTCACTGCAGGATTCCTAGCCTCTGACCTTCTCTTGTAGCTACAGTATTTATATGGCTAGTCCAGTTTAGTTTCTGGTCAATGGTAACACCAGGATGTTGATAATGGGGGATTCAGCGGTGGTGATGCCATTGAATGTCAAGGGATGATGGTTAGATTCTGTCTTGTTGGAGGTGGTCATTGCCTGGCACTTTATGGCGCAAATGTTACTTGCCACTTGCCAGCACAAGCCTGGATATTGTCCGTGTCTTGCTGCATTTGGATATGGACTGCTTCAGTATCTGAAGAGTTGTGAATAGTGCTGAACATTGTGCAATCATCAGTAAACATCCCCACTTCTGACCTTATGATGGAGGGAAGGTCATTGTTGAAGCAGCTGAAGATGGTTGGGCCGAGGACACTACCCTGAGGAACTCCTGCAGTGATGTCCTGGAACTGAGATGATTGACGTCCAACAACCACAACCATCTTCCTTTGTGCCAGGTATGAATCCAACCAGCTGTTGTGGAAAAAGAAACCACTTCAGCCTGTAAGCTGCGAGTAATCTCAGACTTTTATTGACAAGCATATGCTGGGAGGACACAATCTGGTTCTACAGAGTATCTCCCTGGTACAAAGGCTGTGTAACATATTTATATCTTTTCGTTATCACATTTCACTTTTAGGAGACAGTGATCATTGTAGGAGGATGTTTTAGGGTGAGGCTAGAAAAGGAAGATAGGCAGTCCAGAGTAAGAAAAATTAACTGGACAAGAGCTGACTTTGATGGGGGCAAGAACGGAGCTGGGCCAGATAGACTGGAATGAAAGATTGATGGGAAAAACTGTAGCTGAACAATGGTCTACCTTCAAAAAAGAATTGCTTCAGGTACAGTCAAGGTATAGTCAATCAAAAGGGAAAGGTAGGGCAAACAAATCCAGAGCTCCCTGGATGAGAAAGGAGATTGAAGTTAAGATAAAGAAGAAAAAGTGCACTGATGACAGGAGTCAGGTAGAAAAAAACAATTGAGAACCAAGCGGAATGCAGAAGGTTCAGAGGGGAGGTGAGAAAGCATATTAGAGAAGCAAAGAGGGATTATGAGGGAATACTGGCAGCAATAAAGGGGAATCCCAAAGTCTTCTATAAGCATATACATAGTAAAAAGGGTAAGGGAGGAGTAGGGCTGATCAGGAATCTAAAAGGGAATTTACACATAGAAGAAGGGGCCATGGCTGAGGTATTAAATGAACACTTTGCATCCATCTTTACCAAAGAGGTAGATGCTACCCTGGCCATGGTGACAGACGAGGAAACCCCTGTCACTAGAAGGGTTCAAAATTGATAAGGAGGAAATGTTGAATAGACTGCCGGTACTTAAAGTTGACAAGGCACTGGGACCGGATGAGATGCATCCAAGGATATTGAAGAAAGTGAGAGTAGAAATTACAGGGGCACTGGCCATAATTTTTCAGTCTTCCCTGGGCTCAGGGGAGGTACCAGGGCACTGGAGAATTGCAAACATTATGCCCTTGTTCGATAAAAGTTGCAAGGATAAGCCCAGCAACTACAGACCAGTCAGTTTAACTTCTGTGGTGGGCAAGATTCTAGAAACAATTATTCGGGATAGAATTAGTAGTCACATGGAAAAATATGAGTTGATAAGGAAGAACCAGCATGGATTTCTAAAGGGGAAATCGTGTTTACCTAACTTGCTGGAGTTTTTTGAAGAGGTAACAGAAAAGGTCGATGAGGGCAATGCTGTTGATGTGGTATACATGGACTTTGAAGAGACATTTGATACAGTGCCACACAACAGACTTATGAGAAAAGTTATTGCCCATGGAATAAAAGGGATAGTAGCAACAAAATTGGCTGAAAACTGGGAAGCAGCGAGCAATGGTCAATAGATATTTTTCAGACTGGAGGAAGGTTTGCAGTGGATTTCTCCAGGGGTCGGCATTGGGACCCTTGCTTTACATGATATATATTAATGATTTAGATCTTGGTGTGGAGGGGACAATTTAAAAGTTTGCGAATGATGCAAAGCTTGGAAGTTTTGTGAACTGCGAGGAGGGCAGTTTAGAACTTCAAGAGGGTATAGACAAATTGGTGGAGTGGTTAGATAGGTGGCAGATGAAGTTCATTGTGGGGAAGTGTGTGTGGGTGCATTTTGGTAGGGAGAACATGGACAGATTATATAAAATAAGGAGTGAAATTTTGAAGGGGGTGCAGGAGCAGAAAGACCTGGGTGTATATGTGCATAGATCATTGAAGGCGGCAGGACAGGTGGAGAAAGCAGTTAATAAAGCATATATTATCCTGGGCTTTATTAACAGGGGCATAGAGTGCAATAGCAGGAAGGTTATACAGAATTTATATAAGACACTTGTTAGACCGCAGCTGGAGTATTGTGCGAAGTACTGGGCGCCATATTATAGGAAGGATGTGAACACATTGGAGAGAGTGCAGAAGAGGTTTACAAGAATGGTTCCAGGGATCAGAGTCTTCAGTTACGAAGACAGATTGGTGAGATTGGAACTGTTCTACCTGGAGAGAAGAAGGCTAAGAGGAGATTTGCTAGAGATGTTCAAAATCATGAGGGGGCTGGACAGAGTAGATAGGAAGAAGGTGTTCCCACTTGTAAAAGGATCAAGAACAAGAGGGCACAGATATAAAGTGATTTGCAAAAGAAACAAGTGTGATGTGAGAAAAAACTTTTTCACACAACGAGTGGTTCTGGTATGGAATGCACTGCCTGGAAGTGTGGTGGCAGGTTCAATCGAGGCATTCAAGAGGTCATTAGATGTTTATTTGAATAGAAACAATGTGCAGAGGCACGGGGAACAGGCAGGGCAATGGCACTAGGCTATAATGCTCATTTGGAGAGCCAGTGCAGACACGATGGGCTGAATGGCCTCTTCTGCGCCATTAGGATTCTGTGATTCTGCCTAGTACAACCTCCAGTTACACACCTAATGAGCAGAATTATTCAGGCTGCAGATGTCTCTATTATCTCACTTGGAGGCTAGGAAATATCTTGGTTCTAATGCCTCCCAATCTGTGTTCTTATCATTCTAACATTTGTTTATCCACCCTGTGAAGGTCATTAAGTTTTATGATTTGTGATTGTTAATTGGGTTCCCACAGTACCATATCCATCATGCCTATGTGTTGGCTATATTTCCCATCATGCTTCGAAAGAGCTCTCATAACTACATTTGTCTATTCTAAAGCTATTAATACGTTTCCATCCTAATCAGTTATCCCACTTCACAGCGGGGAGTTTTCCCCCCGATTCCCATCGTCGCCAGTTTTGCTAGGGTTCCTTGATGCCATACTCGCTCAAATGCTGCCTTGAGGTCACCTTTCAAACTCACGACCTCTGTCACCTGGAAGGACAAGGGCGGCAGATGCATGGGAACACCACCACCTGCAAGTTCACCTCCATGTCACACACCATCATGACTTGGAACTATATCGCCGTTCCTTCACTGTTGCTGGGTCAAAATCCTGGAACTCACTTCCTAACAGCACTGGGGGTGTAGCTACACCAGACGGACTGCAGCAATTAAAGGAGACAGCTCACCACCACCTTCTGAAGTGAATTTGGGGATGGGCAACAAATGCTGCCCTAGCCAGTGACACTCCCATCACCTGAAAGAATAAAAGAAAACTCTCTGAGATCTCTGCATTGCTCAATTCAGGCCTTTTGAGCATCCCGTGAAAGAATAATTTTTTAAAAAGCACCACCATTGGCGGCCATGCCTTCAGCTACCTAATCTCCCAGCTCTGGAATTTTCTGCCTAAACCACTCATCCTCTCCACCTCTCATTATTCCTTAAGGATATTCCTTAAAACCTACCTCTGACCAAGTTTTTGGTCATCTGACTTCCTATTGCCTTTTGTGGCTCATTGTCAAATTCTGGCCAATAATGCTCTTATGAAATGCCTTGGAATGTTTCACTACTTAAAGTGTGCCATATAAATGCGAGTCATTATTTTTGTAGATTAATTGCAGGCCTTCAAAATGAGCCGGACTAGTTCCTGATAATGAAGGACATCTCGAGTTAGGTCAGAGGTAGCCATAATGTTATCAGCCACCATCAACTTCTGGAGCTTGCTTGATTGTCTTCTGGTTTCAGGAAGGAATTTTCCAGACTATTTTGCTAATGAACCAATGTTTCCTCTTTTTTAACCACTCCCAGATTGCGTGATGGTGAGCAGGTTGATGAAGGATGTAGGCAATACCCTATTTGAATGAGACACTGGGTGATCCAATTGTTTTTTTCTCAGTTGTTTGGGCTGCACATTTGAGCGCAGATTAAGGCACGCTTACTCAACTCCAGGAATGTTCCATAGCACCAATGTCACGACACCAACACCCCAATCAGCACTGTGACATTTTTCACAATTTCCCACACCAGTTATTTAGCTTTTCTGAGTGAGATTGATACTGCAGTGCCACTGTGATCTCACACTAGCAACTGGATTCAAACTGTTCAATCTTACTTCATGTAGAGTGACAAGAGATTAAAGTCAAACTCCTAAAGTGAAGTGTTAAGCCAAACTCACTGCATCAACCATCCCTTAGTTACTCTCTGATTAATTATAGCAACTTTAATCCCACAAAATGAATATTGCACTGTAGAAATGTGGCTCATCTGTTAATGTAAAAATTCTGGTGATATTGTCTCTGTTACATGAACACATTGGATTTAAGAGGTGTTCTTTTAAAAATTCATTAATGGATTGTGGGCATTGCTGGCAAAGGCAGCATTTAATGCCCATCCCTAATTGTCCTTGCCTCTGGGGGTGCTGGGTGTATTGTTATGCGTGGGGCTGCACGATGAATATACAAGAGAGCTGTACCCAACAAATGTTGTTCGTGTCTCTCTTTGGGCATCACCAGTGACAACTGAGAGAGCTGGCAGGCTATGTGGAGTTGTCTGACGAACGCAATCTGTGAAGCCAGCAGCACGTCCTCTCATAGTGGGAAAAGCAAATCTGTCATTATACATGCACAGACAGAGTTAGTGCCATTAGCATCACAGCACAACGAGTGCAATAGAGAGCCACATTATTATACCCAGGAAAGGAGAAACTTCTTTGAAAGAAGAAAGAACTGTTAAGCCCAAGAAGCCTATCCCTCCTTGATTAAGAGGGTGGATATGTGATCAAATGAAACCCTCAATACAAAATTAAAGCACTGCAGATGCTGGAAATCTGAAATAAGAACAGAAAATGCTGGAAACACTCAGCAGGTCAGATGGCATTTATGCAGACAGAGTTATTGACCTGAAACATTAACTCTGTTTTGCTCTCTAAAGATGCTGCCAGACCTGCTGAGTGTTTCCAGAATTTTCTGAGAGGTCACTCAGCTCTTTTCAAACATAAATGTGAAGTTAGAACAAATTTCCTGGTTTTCAAATGTGATCTTTCATTCTTAAACTTTTGGATGTGCATTGCTGTAGGGAACAGCAGCACTATGCTGGTTTCTAAAACACTTCCAATCCTCAGATTTACTACTATTCTTTGCAAGATTATAAGGCTCTCCTTTTAATCTAATGCTATCGTTGATCTCCTTCGAAAGCCACAGATGGATCTTTCTCACTGAGTTTTTGTTTTTTAATGGAATGTATTTTTGTTGAGCATTCTGAATTGTTTCTTTAAATGTTTCCCATTGTTCATTACTGCCATACCTTTTAGTTTCTTTACCCAATCAACCTTAGTCAATTTGATTAGATCTAAACCATTTATCTCTATTTGTGCCACTAGTTTATCTATCTTATTGTAGATGCTTTGCAATAAAAAAAAAGCAACTTCAATTTTATTATTTTACTGCTGCTATTCCCAGCATGAACCTATCTCGCTGATATACTTTTACCACTAAACTCTCTGTCCCTACCTTTCCCGCACAGCTTGTCTTTACCCAGATCGATATACTTTTGCCTCAACTTTGATTTTTGGATTTCCAAATTTCCCTTCACCTGGATCGTCCTCCCACTACTTTAGTTTACAGCCATTTTCCCCTGCTCTGATCATATTTGTTGGTGCACTCTTATGTTTGTATGTTCTGTTCCTTCCTGCTGCACTCTGGTCACATTAACCTGCATCGTTGCCTTGTCCTTTCTCTTTAACTTTCTAAATCTCCTGTCATTTGAACTGTTCCTCCCCCTCCACTATTTAGTTTAAAGCCCCCTCGACAGAGTGAGAAAGCCCCACCTAATCTGCCCAAACCAAAAGAAGCTCTGAACTGAATGTATCGCACTAGAACCAAGTACGAAAGTGGGACAGATGTAAAAATCAGAACAAAGCACAAGCCCTAACAGAGAAGCAAATTCAAAACATTTCCATTTAACTTCGGCTAAGGTGAGAGGTATCCTTCCCTTGTATTTTCCAAATTTCTCCCACTTCTTCCTCTCTCTTTCCTCCTCTTCTAACTTTTGTGCCGTTAGAAGCCTCGGCTATTTGGCTGCCTTTTATATATCTGAGTCCACAAGGTGCATGTCGGCAGGCTTTTCAGCCGGGTGGGGCATGGCAATCCAGCCTGATGGCCGACATTCAGAGATGCGCTCTTTGTAGTTCCATCGTTTTTTCACATAAATGGTCGTGGAATTCTGGAACACTCTTCCCAGAAAGACTGTGCATGCTGGGGGACAACTGGGCCTATCAAGGCAGCGATTGATATATTTTGTTAGGTTATATTTTCAAGGGATCTGGAGCAAAGGTGAGTAAGGTAAGGATGATCTAATTGCGTGGTGGATCTAACTTTGAAGGGATGATCAGCCTAATCATTTTTTTATACTAATCACAAATGGGGATTTTGGTTGACTTGCTCACTCTCTACCCTCTGAGTCCAGTTGTATTGCCCAGCTAACTACAATTGCTGAGATCCTTTAACTTGGCCAAGATTGGGGACAGCATTGGAGCTTTGCTGGTCTGCTTTTGTTGTGCAACCTTCTTGAGAAGTCGAGTGGTTTTTAGGGAGTTCAGCTTAACTTTTATTTTCACAAAAACAAATGGCTTTATACAAAAGGAGAACAACTTCAAGCCCTGTGCAATCAACCCAACAGAAACATTAAAACCCAGAAGATGCATTTATGTTTTCTCATATATTGTTCCAGCCCTCTCAAGCATTGCAGTACAGAAACAAATGGCTGAATTATTCATGCCTAGCTCAGCAGAAGGAAAATAAAATGCTTTTACACTATGTCCTTTCAAGTAGAGCCTATTTGTAACAGTTCCCTTCTTCCTTAGCAACCTTGACTGCCAGAAAACACTATCGATTTATTTACTTGTTACTCTTATGCCTGACAACCGAAGACAATAAGCTTAATCAAGTAAGAGTTGTCAAACAGAATGAGACATTTTCTCTTCTCATTGTGCTTTTATTTTGTTTTCTTTTATGGGGATGGGGTGTTCATGGAGAGGAAGATAAACATTATTCCATTATTTCAATGTGGCATCCTTCTCCCCAGATGCACATAGTCGAGAATCTTTAACAACTAATCTTCAGACATAAGGCACAACAACCAACAACCCTCTCAGCAAGAAACAATGGGCTGGGGGGGTGGGGGGGTGGGGGCGGTGTGGGTGCGGGGGGGTGGTGGGTACAGGGGGTGGTGGGGCTGTACGGCTCGCCTCCCCTTCTCTGGAAGCAAAGTCAGTGTGGAGCCTACCCACTCCATGCCAGCCTGCCCCACAGTTAAAACGCACTGCAGGCAGGCTGCACGAGGGCCGAGTGGGACTTCTGCCCCTTACTGGGGAGGAAGTCCTGCTCTCGGAAGCTGCTGGCCAATCTCCATCAGTCTTGGGAGTGCCAGGAGCATATTAGTGGGCGCTGCTGAGGTTGCAATGGGGAACAAGAAGAAGAAGCAATGCTTGCCCCAAAACAGGTAAGTCCGGGGTCTCGGTCAGGGAAGGTTTGGGCAGGTTAGGAAGGGGGTCAGGGAGGTGGGGTGGTGGGTTTAGGGCTGCAAGTGGGTAGGAGGAAAGGGAGTGTTCTATCTTGGTGTGGGGGGCTCATCCCCCCACCTCCCCACCCCCCGATCCGAAGGTAGAAGGTTCCTTCTCGGCCTTTGAAGAATTTATTTTAAAAATCGGGCTTCCCACTCCTGCCCAACGGCCCATGCCAAACTTTTTATGGTGTGGGCAGAGTACTATTGGGGTCAATTGCCTTGGTAGCAAACCTAGTTGACCCTTGATCGCCTATTTAAATATGGCGGGTGTGCTGCTGATTTCAGTGCCCCGCCCACCCCCCATATTATGCGGGCGAGGTCAGTTGGATGGTGGGAAGGTGGTGGGATGGGCACCCGCCTATTTTACATGCCCCCTTTGCCCAAAAGACGCCCGGTGGGGGCACATAATATGCTGCCCAATGTTTTACTGAATATGAGGGATGAAATATGAATGACATAAGGAGTACCAGCAGTGTAATGCAAAAAGGTGATTTCTCGAACAATGCCGCATCCTGCTAAAATCCTGATATGTCGCTAACAGCGTTCCACTGCAGATGAGGCTCCACAGAGGCATTAGAGAGGGTGCAGAAACAATTTATAAGAATGGTTTCTGGAATGAACAACTTCAATTGCGTGGAGAGATTTGAGATGCTGGGGACTGTTCTTAGAGAGTGCTAGGAGGAGATTTATTCAAAATGATGAGGGGTCTGGGCAGAGTACAAAGGGGGAAACTGTTCCCATTGGCAGAAGGGCCGAGAATCAGGGGACACCGATTTAAGTTAGCTGGCAGAAGAACCAAAGGCGACATGAGTGAGTGATTTGGATCTGGAATGTGCTGTCTGAGAGTGTGGTGGAGGCAGGTTCAATCCTGGCTTTCAAAAAGGAATAGGGTAATTATCTGAAGAGAAAAGGATTGCAGGGCTGCAGAGAAAAGTTGGGAGAGTGGGACCAGCTCTTGCAAAGATCTGGGACGGACTCGATGGGACTCATAGGCTTTTACAGCGCAGAAGGAGGCCATTCGGCCCATCGAGTCCACGTCGGTCAACAAAGATCTGACTACACTAATCCCATTTTCCAGCACTTGGCCGATAGCCCTGGAGGCAATGGCAATGCAAGTGAATATCTAAATACTTCTTAAATGTTACGAGAGTTTCTGTCTCAACCACCCTTTCAGGCAGTGAGTTCCAGACTCTCACTACCCCCTGGGTGAAAAATTTCTCCTCAACTCCCCTGTTAGCCTTCTACCTCTTACCTTAAATCTATGCCCCCTGGTTATTGACCCCTCTACTAATGGAAAAAGTATCTTCCTCTCCACGAATGACTTCTTTCTGTGCTGTAACCACTCTATGAAAGAATTTACATTTATGTAGCACCTTTCATGACCTCAGGACCTCCCAAAGACAATTGAATGCTTTTCTTCAACCATGGGATGTGGGTGTCACTGGTAAAGCCAGCATTTATTGTCCATTCCTAATTATACTTGAAAAGGTGATGGTGATCTGTCTTCTTGATACATGGGTAACTTTCTTGACCATTTCAGAGGGCTGTTAAGAGTCAAGCTCATGAGTTTGGAGTCATGTGTAGGCCAGGGTAGGTAAAGATGCCTGATTTCCTTCCCTAAAGGACATTAGTGAGCCAGATGGGTTTTTATGACAATCGATGATAGTTTCAAGGTCACCATTACTGAGACTGGCGTTTTGTTCTAGATTTATTTAATTAACTGAATTTAATTTCCCCAGCTGCCATGCTGGGATTCGAACTCATGTCTCTGGAGCATTAGTCCAAGCCTCCGGATACCTAGCCAAATAACATGACCACTTTGCTACAGTACCCTTCTTTTCAAATATTTATATTTTTAAATACATTTCTGGATTTCCTCCATCCCTTTTGCGAAGGACTTCTCCCTCTGAATGGCCGAGCTCTAATTTTAAGGTGATGTGCCCTTGTGCTGGACTCTCCCAAATAGTTTCTCTCTATCTACCATATCAAATCCTTTATTCACCTAAACACTGCAATTGCCTTAGCCTTCTATATTCAATCGAATACAAGCCTAGTCCATGCAACCTGTCCTTGTAATCTAATCCTTTTAGCCTCAGTACTATCTTGGTGAATCTGCACTTCATCTCCTCCAAGGCCAATATATCCTTCCTGAAATGCAAAATTCAGAACTGAATGCAGTGCTCTACAAAGGGTCTAACCAGAAGTCTGCACAGCTATAACATAGCTTCCATTCCTTATTATCCAAACCTCTTGTACCAAAGGCTAACATAGAACAGAATCGTAGAATAGTACAGCACAGAAGGAGCCCATTCGGCCCACCGGGTCTGGGCTGACTCTTTCGAAAAGGAATCGATTTATTCTCGCCTCTTGTTTTTTTCTCCATGTTCCTGCATTTTTTTCTCATTTTCAGAGCCATTATTGAATCTGTGTGCACCACCCTATCAGGCAGTGCATTCCGAATTCTAATCATTTGTGGCGTAAAAAAGTTTTCCAAACTGTCACCTCTGGGCCTTCAGTCGATCACCTTAAATCTCTGCCCTCTGGTGTTTTGTAGCATCGTATCATGTCTTCAGGATGTCCTAAAAAGCTCCACAACAAAGTTATTACCTTTGAAGTCCAGTCACTGTTGCTGCGAAAGCAAACGTGGCCAATGTGCACACATCATGGTGCCTCAAATGGCAAGGAAAACATGTGGCCCTTTGATCTGATTTCATTATATTGATTGAGGGAAGAGTTTTAGTCAGGCACAGGAAGAACTCCCTGCATTTCATGTAGTGTTGAGTTTCTTAACATCAAAGAACAAAGAACAAAGAAAAGTACAGCACAGGAACAGGCCCTTCGGCCCTCCAAGCCTGCGCCGATCATGTTGCCCGTCAACTAAAACATTTTGCACTTCCGGGGTCCATATCCCTCTATTCCCATCCTATTCATGTATTTGTCAAGCTGCCTCTTAAACACCACTATTGTATCTGCTTCCACCACCTCCTCTGGCAGCGAATTCCAGACGCTCACTACCCTCTGCGTAAAAAACTTGCCCCGCACATCACCTTTATAGTTTTCTCCTCTTACCTTAAATCTATGTCCCCTAGTAATTGACTCTTCCACCCTGGGAAAAAGCTTCTGACTATCTACTCTGTCCATGCCACTCATAATTTTGTAAACTTCTATCAAGTCGCCCCTCAATCTCCGTCACTCTAGTGAGAACAATCCGAGTTTCTCCAACCTCTCCTCATAGCTAATAACCTCCAGACCAGGCAGCATCCTGGTAAACCTCCTCTGCATCCGCTCCAATGCCTCCATATCCTTCTGGTAATGTGGTGACCAGAATTGCACGCAATATTCTAAGTGTGGCCTAAACAAGGTTCTATACAGCTGCAGCATGACTTCCCAGCTTTTATACTCAATACCCCTGCCAATGAAGGCAAGCATTCCATATGCCTTCCTGACTACCTTATCCACCTGCGTTGCCATTTTCAGTGACCTGTGGACCTGTACACCCAGATCCCTCTGCCCGTCAATGCACTTAAGGGTTCTACCATTTACTGTGTAATTCCTGCCTGTATTAGACCTTCCAAAATGCATTACTTCGCATTTGTCCGGATTAAACTCCATCTGCCATTTCTCCGCCCAAGTCTCCAACTGATCTATATCCCGTTGTATCCTTTGACAATCCTCTTCACTATCTGCAACTCCTCCAACCTTGGTGTCATCTGCAAACTTACTAATTAGCCCAGTTACATTTTCCTCCAAATCATTTATGTATCATAAATCATCCACCTGATCAGTCAGACAAGACTTCAAGTTAACATTGCATCCAAATGGTGGGAACTCCAACAACTTCCTCAGAGCTACATTGATGGCGCCATAAGTTTTTAAAATCCTTTTTGTACTCTTATTATTTTGTACCTTTCCAATAGCTGATATTATATTTATGATATACAATAGCCATACAAATGGTGGGCAGCTCCTATGATGTTCCTGTGGCATATGCAGAAAGTGTGAGCTTTGACACTGCACGTGCTACATGAAAGCAAGCTGACTTCGTCCAGCTTTCTGCTTATTCTCACAACAGGCACCAGGTGGCATGGAAGACACATTGCTTTCAAAACATATTTGAATATTGAGAAAAAAGCATTTATGTCTATTTTTTAAAAAAGTTAACATGTAAAATAATATACAATTACTACACAAAGGTCCTAGTCTCTAGAATGTAGGTGAACTTTGAATCTAGATAACAAAATTATCTAAAGTGTAAATAAAATTTCCATGGGTAAAAAGCAACACTCTCTCATGTCTCGTACTATATGGCGCGTGTGCATGTCAATACCAGCTGTTCTGCATGTACGGTCATGGCAGATTAAAGAGAGCAAGTCACTTCAAGGAAACAGCAGGTATCTCCCGTACATTAATGAAGAGCTCCAGTGCGAGGTGCACACAGGCTTGTGTGTGTGCTAGGCTGCATTGGATCTGACCCTAGTAGTGCAGGGTCCTGTTTGAAGGAAAGGTTTACATTTATATAGCACCTTATTGACCTCAGTATGTCTCAAAGTGATTTACAGCCTATGAAATACCAGAAATGCGGCAGTCAATTTGCTCACAACAAGCTCCCACAAACAGCAATGTGATAATGTTCAGATAATTTGTTTTTATGATGTTGATTGAGGAATAAATATTGGCTAAGGCACCTGGGATAACCCTCCTGCTCTTCTTTAGAATAGTGTTGAGGGATTTTTATCCATCCACTTGAGAAGGCAGTGGGGCCTCAGTTTAATCCTTTATTCAAAAGACAGCACTTCTGGCAGTGCAGGACTTCTTCTGTACTGCACTGGAGTGTCAGCTGAGATATAATGTCTTTGGAGTGGGGCTTAAACCCACAACTTTCTAACTCAAAGATAAGAGTGCGACCCACTGACACACGGCTGATATCACAGGTCTGGTGATGTGGCACAACCTGGCTGATTTTAACAAAGCGAAGCCAAACTATGACCATTAACAGATTAAATTGTATCATACAACAGGGCTGTTGCTTTCAGCTTGTTGTGAGGATCCCAAGTTTATATATAAAGTATCTAATGAGGGATGCCACCAACATAAATGGCAAATTCACGCTTTTATCTGCCGCTGTTTCAAGATGATTCAGGACTGACCAACAGAAACTGAAAGAAACCTGAATAATCCAAACAAATGAAAGGCTACAATTACACTTGGTGATAATATAGCTCAGTGCTGAACAGGTTCCTGAGCTCTCTTAGCAGAAATGTTGACCTTTTTCTTTTAAATGGTTTTCTACCCCTGTTAAAATAGCAATCAGAGAATTGTCACTCCAAAGCGTTAAATGCAATGTGCTCTTGCCACCAAGTAATTTATACCCCAGTGTGACACAGGCAGGACCTTACCTTCAAGGCCTCTGTGCAACAGGCATGAAATATTAGATTTGTCAATATGGCAATGGTGTTTCATCGTTACTGCAAAACCCAACATCTCTCCCTTGAGCACTGAAGCAAAACTATAAAGCAATCTTTGGCTGCACGTTTAACTGTGGAAACTTAATCAGTGACTCAGAGAGAGGGCAATAAGGGTTAGAACCTCATCTGGTGTTCAAAAGGCACAGAGTAAGAGGGATGCTCACTGGCCGAATGCCTCACTGGTCATTGGAACTCATTCTAATTAATTCACTAATAGGTTAGGAAAGATCAAGATGATTACAGTTGCCCAGCCTGAGCTGTAATTCTTCTGGCGGTGTAAATGGTTAGGATTGGATTGGGAAAACCAGAGCATTCGGCTTGTAAAACGTTCTTGAACATGATTAAACATAAGTGAGAACAAATCAGCTACCTGTTTCACACACCACCCAGAAATCAATGAAAATCAAAATCAGGCAGAGTAAGAAGAGTCACTTTCAATCATACTGCCCAACACCCAAGAAGAATTTATACCCAGTTGTTTCAGAATATCTTGTGTGATGCAAGTGCTCAGAGAATAATGGGGGCAAAATTGGATAGGCTCTAAAAACGAGTATGAGGACTGTGATGTGCGACTACGCTGCACATGTTCAAAATGATGCAGGCTGCACGCAAACCGTATGTTAATTATAAAAATTGTGGGATGCAGCCCAGCACTAATCGCCCATGTGAGGCTTGCACCACTGCATTGCTTAGAGCCAGACTGCACCTCTTAAAGGGAAGGTGGCTGCAGCAGGTTTTGGAAATGGGTGAAAAGACCAGACAGACTCTACAAAAATGGCTCAACAGGCTAGAGAAAGTGCCCAATGTTTCTCAAGTGCCATACTAAAGATCCTGGTACAGGCGTTGGACTGGAGGAGGGTGTTCCTCTTCCCTCAATGTGGGACTCCAGACACATACCGAGAAGACAGAAGTAGCAGGTCATCCTGGCAGTCAATGCAAACAGTCAAACTGTGAGCATCTCGACACAGTGCCAATGACCTCGTATGAGCCCTGAGGCCAGGGAAGGTATCTTCACGTATCATTTCTAAGTACACCACTAGCCTCAAACACTGCTCCATTCACCACACCCCCTACATTCACCCAGTGCCCCATTCAACACACCCACATCATTCACCCACTGCCCCATTCAAAACACGTCCATCACTCACCCACTGCCACATTCAACAAATACCCTCATAATTTCTGCTGAAGGGTCATAAAGACTTGAAACGTCAACTGTATTCCTCTCCGTAGATGCTGTCAGACCTGCTGAGTTTTTGCAGGTGTTTTTGTTTTTGTTCCCATCATTCACCCGCTGCCCCATTCAACACACCTCCAACACTCAACCACTGCTGCATTCAACACACCTCCATCACTCACCCACTGTCCCATTCAACACACCTCCAACACTCACCCACTGCTGCATTCAACACACCTCCAACACTCACCCACTGCCACATTCAACACAGGTCCATCATTCACCCACTGCCCCATTCAACACACCTCCATCACTCACACGCTGCCCCATTCAACACACCTCCATCACTCACACACTGCCCCATTCAACAAATCTCCATTACCCACCTACTGCCCCATTCAACACACCTCCATCATTCACCCATTGCCCAATTCAACAAATCTCCATCACCCACCTACTGCCCCATTCAACAAATCTCCATCACTCACTTACTGCCCCATTCAACACCTTCATCACTAACACACTACCCCATTCAACATACCCCCATCACACACCCACTACCCCATTCAACACACCTCCATCACACACCCACTGCCCCATTCAACACACCTCCATCACTAACCCACTGCTCCATTCAACACACCCCCATCACTAACCCACTGATCCATTAAATTTGCCTCCTTCTTTCACCAACTGCTGCATTCAACACACCTCCATCATTCACCCAATGCCCCATTCACCACACCTCCATCACTAACCCATGGCCACATTCAACATACCTCCATCAATTACCCACTGCCCCATTCAAAACACCCCCATCATTCATCTACAGTTCCATTCAACATACCCCCCTCATTCACCCACTGCCCTATTCACCACACCTCCATAACACACCCACTGCTCCATTCAACACACCTCCATCATTCAAAAACTGCCCCATTTAGCAAACCTCCATCATTCACCTACTGCCCCATTTAGCACACTTCCATCATTCACCTACCGACCCATTCAACACATCTCCATCACACACCCACTGCCCCATTCAACACACCTCCATCACTAACCCACTGTTCCATTCAACACACCCACTGATCCATTAAATTCGCCCCCTTCATTCACCAACTGCTCCATTAAACACACCTCCATCATTCGCCCATTGCCCCATTCAACACACCTCCATCATTCATCCACTGCTCCATTCAACACACCTCCATCACTCACCCACTGCCACATTCAACACACCTCCATCACTCACCCATTGCCCTATTCAACACACCTCCATCATTCACCCACTGCCCCATTCAACAAATCTCCATCACCCACCTACTGCCCCATTCAACAAATCTCCATCATTCACCCATTGCTCCATTCAACACACCTCCATCACTCACCTACCGTCCCATTCAACACACCTCCATCACTAACCCACTGCCCCATTCAACAAATCTCCATCACCCACCTACTGCCCCATTCAAAACACTTCCATCACTCACCCACTGTTCCTTTCAACACACCCCCAT
Organism: Cetorhinus maximus; assembly: GCF_964194155.1. NCBI lineage: Eukaryota > Metazoa > Chordata > Chondrichthyes > Lamniformes > Cetorhinidae > Cetorhinus > Cetorhinus maximus. The sequence continues at coordinate 85,931,614 of NC_135884.1, forward strand.
CATTCACCCACTGCCCTATTCACCACACATCCATAACACACCCATTGCTCCATTCAACACACCTCCAACACTCACCCACTGCACCTTTCAACGCATCTCCACCACTCACCTACTGCCCCATTCAACACACATCTATCACCGACCCACTGCCCCATTCAACAAATCTCCATCACCCACCTACTGCCGCATTCAACACACATCTATCACCAACCCACTGCCCCATTCAACAAATCTCGATCACCCACCTACTGCCCCATTCTACACACTTCCATCATTCACCCACTGCCTCATTCAACAAATCTCCAACACCCACCTACTGCTCCATTCAACACAACTCCATCACTCACCTACCATCCCATTCAACACACCTCCATCACTAACCCACTGCCCCATTCAACAAATCTCCATCACCCACCTACTGCCCCATTCAAAACACTTCCATCATTCACCCACTGCCTCATTCAACAAATCTCCAACACCCACCCACTGCACCATTCAACACACCTCCATCACTAACCCACTGCCCCGTTCAACACACCCCCATCACACACACACTGCCCAATTCAACACACCTCCATTATTCACCCATTGCTCCATTCAACACACCTCCATTATTCACCCACTGCTCCATTCAACACACCTCCATTATTCACCCATTGCCTCATTCAACACACCTTCATCACTAACCCACTGCCCCATTCAGCACACCTCCATCATTCACCCACTGCCCTATTCTACACACCTCCATCACACACACACTGCCCCATTCAACACACCTCCATCACTAACCCACTGCTCCATTCAACACATGTCCATCACACACCCACTGCCCCATTCAACAAACCCCCATCATTCACCCACTGCCCTATTCACCACACCTCCATAACACACCCACTGCTCCATTCAACACACCTCCATCATTCACCCACTGCCCCATTCAACACCCCCCCATCATTCACCAACTGCCCCATTCAACACACCTCGATCACACACCAACTGAACCATTCAACATACCCCCATCATTCACCCACTGCCCTATTCACTACACATCCATAACACATCCACTGCTCCATTCAACACACCTCCAACACTCACCCACTGCTCCATTCAACGCACCTGCACCACTCACCATCTGCCCCATTCAACATGCCTCTATCACCAACCCACTGCCCCATTCAACAAATCTCCATCACCCACGTACTGCCCCATTCTACACACTTCCATCACACACCCACTGCCCCATTCAACACAGCTCCATCACACACCCACTGCCCCATTCAACACACCTCCATCACTAACCCACTGCTCCATTCAACACACCTCCATAACACACCCACTGCCCCATTCAACATACCCCTATCATTCATCCACTGTTCCATTCAACACACGCCCATCATTCACCCATTGCCCTATTCACCACACCTCCATAACACACCCACTGCTCCATTCAACACACCTCCATCATTCACCCACTGCCACATTCAACACACTTCCATCATTCACCCGCTGCCCCATTCACTACACATCCATCACACACCCACTGCCCCATCAACACGCCTCCATCATTCACCCACTGCCCCATTCAACAAATCTCCATCACCCACCTACTGCCCCAATCAACAAATCTCCATCATTCACCCATTGCTCCATTCAACACACCTCCATCACTCACCTACCGTCCCATTCAACACACCTCCATCACTAACCCACTGCCCCATTCAACAAATCTCCATCACCCACCTACTGCCCCATTCAAAACACTTCCATCACTCACCCACTGTTCCTTTCAACACACCCCCATCATTCACCCACTGCCCTATTCACCACACATCCATAACACACGCACTGCTCCATTCAACACACCTCCAACACTAACCCACTGCTCCATTCAACGCATCTCCACCACTCACCTACTGCCCCATTCAACACACTTCTATTACCGACCCACTGCCCCATTCAACAAATCTCCATCACCCACCTACTGCCCCATTCAAAACACTTCCATCATTCACCCACTGCCTCATTCAACAAATCTCCAACACCCACCTACTGCGCCATTCAACACACCTCCATCACTAACCCACTGCCCCGTTCAACACACCCCCATCACACACACACTGCCCAATTCAACACACCTCCATTATTCACCCACTGCTCCATTCAACACACCTCCATTATTCACCCACTGCTCCATTCAACACACCTCCATTATTCACCCATTGCCTCATTCAACACACCTTCATCACTAACCCACTGCCCCATTCAGCACACCTCCATCATTCACCCACTGCCCTATTCTACACACCTCCATCACACACACACTGCACCATTCAACACACCTCCATCACTAACCCACTGCTCCATTCAACACATGTCCATCACACACCCACTGCCCCATTCAACAAACCCCCATCATGCACCCACTGCCCTATTCACCACACCTCCATAACACACCCACTGCTCCATTCAACACACCTCCATCATTCACCCACTGCCCCATTCAACACCCCCCCATCATTCACCATCTGCCCCATTCAACACGCCTCTATCACCAACCCGCTGCCCCATTCAACAAATCTCCATCACCCACCTACTGCCCCATTCTACACACCTCCATCACACACCCACTGCCCCATTCAACACACCTCCATCACACACCCACTGCCCCATTCAACACACCTCCATCACTAACCCACTGCTCCATTCAACACACCTCCATCACACACCCACTGCCCCATTCAACATACCCCCATCATTCATCCACTGTTCCATTCAACACACCCCCATCATTCACCCACTGTCCTATTCACCACACCTCCATAACACACCCACTGCTCCATTCAACACACCTCCATCATTCACCCACTGCCCCATTAAACATACCCCCATCATTCACCAACTGCCCCATTCAACACACCTCGATCAGACACCAACTGCCCCATTCAACATACCCCCATCATTCACCCACTGCCCTATTCACTACACATCCATAACACACCCACTGCTCCATTCAACACACCTCCAACACTCACCCACTGCTCCATTCAACGCACCTGCACCACTCACCATCTGCCCCATTCAACACGCCTCTATCACCAACCCACTGCCCCATTCAACAAATCTCCATCACCCACGTACTGCCCCATTCTACACACTTCCATCACACACCCACTGCCCCATTCAACACAGCTCCATCACACACCCACTGCCCCATTCAACACACCTCCATCACTAACCCACTGCTCCATTCAACACACCTCCATAACACACCCACTGCCCCATTCAACATACCCCCATCATTCATCCACTGTTCCATTCAACACACCCCCATCATTCACCCACTGTCCTATTCACCACACCTCCATAACACACCCACTGCTCCATTCAACACACCTCCATCATTCACCCACTGCCCCATTCAACATACCCCCATCATTCACCAACTGCCCCATTCAACACACCTCGATCACACACCAACTGCCCCATTCAACACACGCCCATCATTCACCCATTGCCCTATTCACCACACCTCCATAACACACCCACTGCTCCATTCAACACACCCCCATCATTCACCCACTGCCACATTCAACACACTTCCTTCATTCACCCGCTGCCCCATTCAACACACCCCCATTATTCACCCACTGCTCCATTCACCACACCTCCATCATCCCCCACTGACCCATTCAACACACCTCAATCACTAATCCACTGCCCCATTCAACACACCTCCATCATTCACCCACTGCCCCATCAAAACACCTCCATCTCACACCCACTGCTCCATTCAACACACCTCCATCATTCACCCACTAATCCATTCAACAAACCCCCATCATTCACCCACTGCCATATTCACCACACCTCCATAACACACCCACTGCTCCATTCAACTCACCTCCATCATTCACCCACTGCCCCATTCAACACCCCCCCATCATTCACCAACTGCCCCATTCAACACACCTCGATCACACACCAACTGAACCATTCAACATACCCCCATCATTCACCCACTGCCCTATTCACTACATATCCATAACACACCCACTGCTCCATTCAACACACCTCCAACACTCACCCACTGCTCCATTCAACGAACCTCCAACACTCACCATCTGCCCCATTCAACACGCCTCTATCACCAACCCGCTGCCCCATTCAACAAATCTCCATCACCCACCTACTGCCCCATTCTACACACCTCCATCACACACGCACTGCCCCATTCAACACACCTCCATCACACACCCACTGCCCCATTCAACACACCTCCATCACTAACCCACTGCTCCATTCAACACACCTCCATCACACACCCACTGCTCCATTCAACATACCCCCATCATTCATCCACTGTTCCATTCAACACACCCCCATCATTCACCCACTGCCCTATTCACCACACCTCCATAACACACCCACTGCTCCATTCAACACACCTCCATCATTCACCCACTGCCCCATTCAACATACCCCCATCATTCACCAACTGCCCCATTCAACACACCTCGATCACACACCAACTGAACCATTCAACATACCCCCATCATTCACCCACTGCCCTATTCACTACACATCCATAACACACCCACTGCTCCATTCAACACACCTCCAACACTCACCCACTGCTCCATTCAACGCACCTGCACCACTCACCATCTGCCCCATTCAACACGCCTCTATCACCAACCCACTGCCCCATTCAACAAATCTCCATCACCCATGTACTGCCCCATTCTACACACTTCCATCACACACCCACTGCCCCATTCAACACAGCTCCATCACACACCCACTGCCCCATTCAACACACCTCCATCACTAACCCACTGCTCCATTCAACACACCTCCATAACACACCCACTGCCCCATTCAACACATGTCCATCATTCATCCACTGTTCCATTCAACACACCCCCATCATTCACCCACTGTCCTATTCACCACACCTCCATAACACACTCACTGCTCCATTCAACACACCTCCATCATTCACCCACTGCCCAATTCAACATACCCCCATCATTCACCAACTGCCCCATTCAACACACCTCGATCACACACCAACTGAACCATTCAACATACCCCCATCATTCACCCACTGCCCTATTCACTACACATCCAGAACACATCCACTGCTCCATTCAACACACCTCCAACACTCACCCACTGCTCCATTCAACGCACCTGCACCACTCACCATCTGCCCCATTCAACATGCCTCTATCACCAACCCACTGCCCCATTCAACAAATCTCCATCACACACCCACTGCCCCATTCAACACAGCTCCATCACACACCCACTGCTCCATTCAACACACCTCCATCACTAACCCACTGCTCCATTCAACACACCTCCATAACACACCCACTGCCCCATTCAACATACCCCTATCATTCATCCACTGTTCCATTCAACACACGCCCATCATTCACCCATTGCCCTATTCACCACACCTCCATAACACACCCACTGCTCCATTCAACACACCTCCATCATTCACCCACTGCCACATTCAACACACTTCCATCATTCACCCGCTGCCCCATTCACTACACATCCATCACACACCCACTGCCCCATCAACACGCCTCCATCATTCACCCACTGCCCCATTCAACAAATCTCCATCACCCACCTACTGCCCCAATCAACAAATCTCCATCATTCACCCATTGCTCCATTCAACACACCTCCATCACTCACCTACCATCCCATTCAACACACCTCCATCACTAACCCACTGCCCCATTCAACAAATCTCCATCACCCACCTACTGCCCCATTCAAAACACTTCCATCACTCACCCACTGTTCCTTTCAACACACCCCCATCATTCACCCACTGCCCTATTCACCACACATCCATAACACACGCACTGCTCCATTCAACACACCTCCAACACTCACCCACTGCACCATTCAACGCATCTCCACCACTCACCTACTGCCCCATTCAACACACTTCTATCACCGACCCACTGCCCCATTCAACAAATCTCCATCACCCACCTACCGCCGCATTCAACACACATCTATCACCAACCCACTGCCCCATTCAACAAATCTCGATCACCCACCTACTGCCCCATTCTACACACCTCCATCACACACCCACTGCTCCATTCAACACACCTCCATCACTAACCCACTGCTCCATTCAACACAACTCCATCACTCACCTACCATCCCATTCAACACACCTCCATCACTAACCCACTGCCCCATTCAACAAATCTCCATCACCCACCTACCGCCCCATTCAAAACACTTCCATCATTCACCCACTGCCTCATTCAACAAATCTCCAACACCCACCTACTGCGCCATTCAACACACCTCCATCACTAACCCACTGCCCCATTCAACACACCCCCATCACACACACACTGCCCAATTCAACACACCTCCATTATTCACCCACTGCTCCATTCAACACACCTCCATTATTCACCCACTGCTCCATTCAACACACCTCCATTATTCACCCATTGCCTCATTCAACACACCTTCATCACTAACCCACTGCCCCATTCAGCACACCTCCATCATTCACCCACTGCCCTATTCTACACACCTCCATCACACACACACTGCCCCATTCAACACACCTCCATCACTAACCCACTGCTCCATTCAACACATGTCCATCACACACCCACTGCCCCATTCAACATACCCCCATCATTCACCCACTGCCCTATTCACTACATATCCATAACACACCCACTGCTCCATTCAACACACCTCCAACACTCACCCACTGCTCCATTCAACGAACCTCCAACACTCACCATCTGCCCCATTCAACACGCCTCTATCACCAACCCGCTGCCCCATTCAACAAATCTCCATCACCCACCTACTGCCCCATTCAAAACACTTCCATCACTCACCCACTGTTCCTTTCAACACACCCCCATCATTCACCCACTGCCCTATTCACCACACATCCATAACACACGCACTGCTCCATTCAACACACCTCCACCTACTCACCTACTGCCCCATTCAACACACTTCTATCACCGACCCACTGCCCCATTCAACAAATCTCCATCACCCACCTACCGCCGCATTCAACACACATCTCTCACCAACCCACTGCCCCATTCAACAAATCTCGATCACCCACCTACTGCCCCATTCTACACACCTCCATCACACACCCACTGCTCCATTCAACACACCTCCATCACTAACCCACTGCTCCATTCAACACAACTCCATCACTCACCTACCATCCCATTCAACACACCTCCATCACTAACCCACTGCCCCATTCAACAAATCTCCATCACCCACCTACTGCCCCATTCAAAACACTTCCATCATTCACCCACTGCCTCATTCAACAAATCTCCAACACCCACCTACTGCGCCATTCAACACACCTCCATCACTAACCCACTGCCCCATTCAACACACCCCCATCACACACACACTGCCCCATTCAACACACCTCCATTATTCACCCACTGCTCCATTCAACACACCTCCATTATTCACCCACTGCTCCATTCAACACACCTCCATTATTCACCCATTGCCTCATTCAACACACCTTCATCACTAACCCACTGCCCCATTCAGCACACCTCCATCATTCACCCACTGCCCTATTCTACACACCTCCATCACACACACACTGCCCCATTCAACACACCTCCATCACTAACCCACTGCTCCATTCAACACATGTCCATCACACACCCACTGCCCCATTCAACATACCCCCATCATTCACCCACTGCCCTATTCACTACATATCCATAACACACCCACTGCTCCATTCAACACACCTCCAACACTCACCCACTGCTCCATTCAACGAACCTCCAACACTCACCATCTGCCCCATTCAACACGCCTCTATCACCAACCCGCTGCCCCATTCAACAAATCTCCATCACCCACCTACTGCCCCATTCTACACACCTCCATCACACACCCACTGCCCCATTCAACACACCTCCATCACACACCCACTGCCCCATTCAACACACCTCCATCACTAACCCACTGCTCCATTCAACACACCTCCATCACACACCCACTGCCCCATTCAACATACCCCCATCATTCATCCACTGTTCCATTCAACACACCCCCATCATTCACCCACTGTCCTATTCACCACACCTCCATAACACACCCACTGCTCCATTCAACACACCTCCATCATTCACCCACTGCCCCATTCAACATACCCCCATCATTCACCAACTGCCCCATTCAACACACCTCGATCACACACCAACTGCCCCATTCAACATACCCCCATCATTCACCCACTGCCCTATTCACTACACATCCATAACACACCCACTGCTCCATTCAACACACCTCCAACACTCACCCACTGCTCCATTCAACGCACCTGCACCACTCACCATCTGCCCCATTCAACACGCCTCTATCACCAACCCACTGCCCCATTCAACAAATCTCCATCACCCACGTACTGCCCCATTCTACACACTTCCATCACACACCCACTGCCCCATTCAACACAGCTCCATCACACACCCACTGCCCCATTCAAAACACCTCCATCACTAACCCACTGCTCCATTCAACACACCTCCATAACACACCCACTGCCCCATTCAACATACCCCCATCATTCATCCACTGTTCCATTCAACACACCCCCATCATTCACCCACTGTCCTATTCACCACACCTCCATAACACACCCACTGATCCATTCAACACACCTCCATCATTCACCCACTGCCCCATTCACCACACCTCCATCATTCCCCATTGACCCATTCAACACACCTCAATCACTAATCCACTGCCCCATTCAACACACCTCCATCATTCACCCACTGCCCCATCAAAACACCTCCATCTCACACCCACTGCCCCATTCAACACACCTCCATCATTCACCCACTAATCCATTCAACAAACCCCCATCACTCACCCACTGCTCCATTCAACACACCTCCATCACTCACCCACTGCTCCATTCATCGCACCATCATAACTCACCCACTGTCCCATTCAACACAACCCTATCATTCACTCACTGCCCCATTCAACACACCTTCATCAATCACCCACTGCCCCATTCAACACACCCCCAACACACACCAACTGCCCCATTCAACACACCCCCATCACACACCACTGCCCCATTCAACACACCTCGATCACACACCAACTGCCCCATTTAACACACCTCGATCACACACCAACTGCCCCATTCAACACACCTCCAACACACACACCCACTGCCCCATTCAACACACCCCCTTCACTCACTCACTGCCCTATTCACCACACATCAATAACACACCCAATGCACCATTCAACACACCTCCATCATTCACCCACTTCCCCATCAAAACACCTCCATCTCACACCCACTGCCCCATTCAACACACCTCCATCATTCACCCACTAATCCATTCAACGCGCCTCCATCACTCACCCACTGCCCCATTCAACACACGTCCATCATTCACCCACTGCCCCATTCAACAAACCCCCATCACTCACCCACTGCTCCATTCAACACACCTCCAACACTCACCCACTGCTCCATTCATCGCACCATCATAACTCACCCACTGCCCCATTCAACACAACCCTATCATTCACTCACTGCCCCATTCAACACACCTTCATCAATCACCCACTGCCCCATTCAACACACCTCGATCACACACCAACTGCCCCATTCAACACACCTCCATCACACACACCCACTGCCCCATTCAACACACCCCCTTCACTCACTCACTGCCCTATTCACCACACATCAATAACACACCCAATGCACCATTCAACACACCTCCAACACTCACCCACTGCTCCATTCAATGCACCTCCACCATTCACCTACTGCCCCATTCAACACACCTCTATCACCAACCCACTGCCCCATTCAACAAATCTCCATCACCCATCTACTGCCCCATTCTACACACCTCCATCACACACCCACTGCCCCATTCAACACACCTCCATCACTACCCACTGCCCCATTCAACACACGTCCATAACACACCCAATGCCCCATTCAACATAACCCCATCATTCATCCACTGTTCCATTCAACACACCCCCATCATTCACCGATTGCCCTATTCACCACACCTCCATAACACACCCACTGCTCCATTCAACACACCTCCATCACTCACCCACTGCCCCATTCAACACACACCCATTACACACCCATTGCTCCATTCAACACACCTCCATCATTCACCAACTGCCGCATTCAACACACCTCCATCACTCACCCACTGCCCCATTCAACAAACATCCATCACTCACCTACTGCCCCATTCAACACACCTCCATCACACATCCACTGCCCAATTCAACATACCTCCATCACTCACCCACTGCTCCATTCAACACACGCCCATCACTCACCCACTGCGCCATTCAACACACCTCCATCACTCACCCACTGCGCCATTCAACACACCTCCATCACTAACCCACTGCTCCATTCAACACTCCTCCATCTTTCACTCACATCCCCATCAACACACCTCCATCACACACCCACTGCACCATTTAACGCATGTCCATCACTCATCAACTGACCCATTCAACAAATCTCCATCACCCACCTACTGCCCCATCAACAGACATCCATCACACACCCACTGCTCCATTCAACACGCCCCCATCACACACCCACTGCCCCATTCAACACACCTCCATCATTCACCCACTGCTCCATCTAACACACGCCTATCATTCACCCACTGCCCCAATCAACACACCCCCATCACTCATGCACTACGCCATTCAACACACCTCCATCATTCACCCAGTGCCCAATTCAATTCACCTCCATCACACACCCACTGCCCCATTCAACACACGCCCATCACTCGCCCACTGCCCCATTCAACACACCCTCATCACTCACACAATGCCCCATTCAACACACCTCCATCACTCACCCACTGCTCCATGCAACACATCTCCATCACACACCCGCTGCCCCATTCAACACACCTCCATCACTAACCCACTGCTCCATTCAACACACCTCCATCATTCACCCACTGCCCCATTTAGCACACCTCCATCATTCAACCGCTGCTCCATTCAACACACACCCATCACTCACCACTGCCCCATTCAACACAGTGCCAGCACTAACCCAGTGCCACATTCAACACACTTCCATCATTCACCTACTGACCCATTCAACACATCTCCATAACACACCCATTGCCCCATTCAACACATCTCCATCCTTCAGCCATTGCCACATTCAACACAACTCCAACACTCACCCACTGCCGCATTCAACACAACTCCATCACTGACCCAATGCGCCATTCAACACACCTCCATCACTCACCCACTGCCCCATTCAAAACATCCCCATCTTTCACCCACTGTTCCATTCAACACACCTCCATCACTCATCCACTGCTGCATTCAACACACCTCCATCACTCATCCACTGCCACATTCAACACACCTCCGTCATTCACCCACTCCTCCATTCAACACACTTCGATCATTCACCCACTGCCCCATTCAACACACCTCCATCACTAAACCACTGCCTCATTCAACACACCGCCATCACTAACCCACTGCTCCATTCAACACACCTTCATCATTCACCCACTGCCCCATCAACACACATCCATCAAACACCCACTGCTCCATTCAACACGCCCCCATCACACACCCACTGCCCCATTCAACACACCTCCATCATTCACCCATTGCTCCATCTAACACACGGCCATCACTCACCCACTGTCCCATTCAACACACCCCCATCACTCACCCACTACGCCAATCAACACACCTCCATCACTCACCCACTGCGCCATTCAACACAGCTCCATCACTCACCCATTGCCCCATTCAATTCACCTCCATCACACACCCACTGCCCCATTCAACACACCTCCATCTTTCACACACTGCTCCACTCAACGCACACCCATCACTCACACACTGCCCCATTCAACACACCCCCATCACACACACACTGCGCCATTCAACACACCTCCATCACTCACCCACTGCTCCATTCAAACACCTCCATCATTCACCCACTGCCCCATTCAAACACCTCCATCACTCACCCACTGCCCCATTCAACACACCTCCATCATTCCCCCACTGCTCCATTCAAACACCTCCATCACTCACCCACTGCTCCATTCAAACACCTCCATCATTCACCCAGCAAAGACAAAGCAGAACTGAAAGCTCATATTCAGAGTTCGGGTGAAACGTCATTTGAATCTTGTTCCAAGCTGTGCACTCACATCTCGCATCTTCCACACGTTGCTAGCTATTCATCTGTGACAGGCACAACACCGAAACCAACTGCACACATTAACTGAGACACTTCCCTGTCCTATGTATGATTAGGTTTCCCATAACAGGCAGTTGCACAGCAGCTATCCGGCAAGGAAGGGCACCGGCGTGTGGGGGGGGTGGTGGGGAATGATGGAGCTGGTAGACACAGCTGTATCTGCTCACCTTCATGGAGGAGACAGTCCTGGGAATAATTGGAGATGCCATCATTGAGGCCATGGGCTGTGGTGTGCCTGAAGCCATGGAGGGTGACAGTATGTTGCTGCCTAATCCACCTTCTCACAATCCACTTCACCCTGAGCCCACAATCTGCCATGATTCACAAACTACAGATAGTTTAATTATATAGAAACATAGAAAATAGGTGCAAGAATAGGCTATTTGGCCCCTTAAGCCTACTCCGCTATTCAATATGATTATGGCTGGTCCTCTGTCTCAGCCACACTCCCACTCTCTCCCCATACCCCTTGACGCCTTTAATGTCTAGCAATTTATCTGTTTCCTTCTTGAATATATTCAGTGGCTTGGCCTCCACAGCCCTCTGTGGTGGAGAATTCCACAGGTTCATCACTCTCTGAGTGAAGAAGTTTCTCCTCATCTCAGTGAAGATGATGGATTTTGACACTGACAACTGGGAGACAATCGCTGACAGCCATGGCCTCTGGCGGCTGACTGCTTGGAGGGACATTGGAAGAGGCAGGCAGTAACAAAAAAGCTCAGCTGGCCGCGAAGAAGGTCCAGAGAAAACGGAGGCCAGCAACTCGTGCAGCTTCTCAGCCCACCATGCAGCAAATGTGGCAGAGACGGCCACGCCAGAGTGGGGCTCCTGAGCCACTCCAGGTAATGTTTAACACAGTGCTGACCACCATGGCAAAAAGCATTGTTTTACAAGATGCAAGGCTTCCACCAATGAGACGGTGTTTCCATACTATGAAAGCAGTCTGCCCTAATCCCGTGCTGCATAGTCCAGTAGAGAGTGAGGAAATCTCACGGCACTGCTCCGATTTTGTACATATCCCCAGACCTGCTACTGTGGCAGTGTTTCTAAGGCACTGTTCCTTCAGTTGACAGGTAAAGACCCTAATAATTTCAGAAAGAAGGCCTAAGAATGAAGGTGATTCCTTTAAAACAGAGATGAATAAACACAAGTGAAAAAAGCATTGCTTCACAGCAGCAACGTTGTTCTCCCATCATGCAAGGATGTTACATGCATGTGGATTTTGCATACTGTATTTTTAAGTAGAATTCAAATGGTGGTTGTGGATCAAAAGAGATCCTTTGATCCTGGAACGCAATGATTCATTGATTTAAATTGCCAATGGTGCATTGATGTAAATTGCAGGGGTTTCCTATGAGCTGAGTTTTCTAATCTATCGTGAATGTTGGCTAACTTTTCTATTGATTGAATCCAAAGCTGACGCAAATGTAAATTTCTTTCCTGTTGTGTGACTCCGATGGGAGCTCCATTTGTATCTGTGTGTTTTTGGATTGGCAATTGTGATTTATGGATTCATGCGTTATGTTATCGTTTACAAAAACTGCAAATAGATGAGAAATGTCGAATATGTGGGTCATCTCAGTCCGGTTGTAGAAAGACAAAAGGCGAGTGAAACAGCTCCAAAATAGAAGGGAACAAAATGGGATGTGATGGGAACAAACTGGTAAGAAGATAGAGGAGGCCAATGTTGATGTGAAGTCACTAACGCAGTGTTCACTCAAAGGGCCACAGTCAAAGGAGTAAGTTGAGAGCTCAATGGAACTGAGCATGTGTAACCAGCACACTAAGAAGCTACTGCTGTTTCAATCTATTGTTTAGGCTGAAGGAAAGTTCACCTCTGCTCCCTGCTTATAATCATAGAATGGTTACTGCACAGGAAGAGGCCATTCAACCCATCACATCCATGCCAGCTCTCTGCAAGAGCAACTCTACAAGAGCAACAAGAGTAGGGAGACAGATGTGTTTGAATTTAAATTTTAGCAACAGTAGAAGTAGTACTAACATATTCAACTATTGAATTTGCTTTGCCTAGTCATGAGAACCTTGTTTTCAAAACTTGCAAAAATTAATTTTATTTCTCCAGAACTGTTCTTCCTGAAGGTAATTGTGTAGAATTTACATAGAACTCACTGTACAGAACGGGCCATTTAGCTGAACAAATCCACACTGGTGTTATGCTCTACACAAGCCTCCTCCCACCCGTCCTCATCCAATCCTTTCAGAATATACTTCTGTTTCTTCCTCCTTCATGTGGTTACCTAGCTTCCCTTTAAGTACATCTATGCTATTCACCTCAACACTCTATATGTAATACTGAGTTCTAACGACTCTCTGTATGAAGAAGTTCCTTCTGAATTCCCTATTGGATTCAGTTGTGACTTTCTTATATTTATGGTCCCTAATTTTGGATATGCCCACAAATGGAAACTTCAGGCTAGAAATCCGTGTGCCCGAATTTTGGGCATGAAGTTGCTATTTGCCTGCACCCATTTAGATCAATGTGGGCAAAACATAAAACTTGTACCCACCTCATCTGGATGATTATGGCACCAGCTTGTGCACCTCCAGCACTGACCTGTGTGCCAAAATGCTGCCAGCGCACTCAGTACACAGCAGGAGTTCCTGGCAGCATTGTTTGTTGAACATATGATAGAGGCAGGCTATCTGTTAAAGGGAAGCTAGACAAAAGGTTTTCTGCAATGGAAAGTCTTAGAAACTGATCAGCGGGCAGAGAGAGGATCCATAGTGATGGGTGTGGGGCTAGAATCATTAGTGGTGCAAGTAGACAGGAGGAGAGATGGAGGGGAGGTCAGGAGACCCTCAAGAACCATACTCAGGAGGGATTGGAAGCATGTGGCCAGAAAGGTCAACTCCCAGAGTCTGGGACCGAATGACCTGGCAGCAGAGGTCTAGTAGCCTCACATGGATGGTTAACACCAGTGAATGCATCTTTACATGACATCTCCTGTTCACCATATCACCAATCTCTCACCCAACAGCACTCTCAGGCACTCAGGACTCAAGCCTAATATTCAGATACTCCAACTCACCCTCTCACCTCTACCATTGCTGCCATTCTCACACATACACCTCTCGCTCCCTCCACATAAGCCCAGCTATTCAGCCATGGCAGGCATATCCAAACCTGCAGCCGCTACCACCTAGAAGTCACCACTGAGAAGGACAAGGGCAGCAGATAGTTGGGAACATCACCACCTGGAAGTTTCCCTCCAAGCCTCACACCATCGTGACTAGGAAATATATCGCTGTTCCTTCGCTGTCGCTGGGTCAAAATCCTGGAACTCCCTCCCCAACAGTGCTTTGGGTGTACCTACAGCACATGGACTGCAGCGGTTCAAGAGGGGAGCTCACCACCACCTTCTCAAGGGCAATTAGGGATGGGCAATAATTGTTGGCCTAGCCAGCAATGCCCACACCCTGCACTACGCAACCACTGATATTCTGTCTTCTCTGTTGCAAAACAAGATGGCATACAATAGAAGAGAGCAGAGCAGAACTGATGGGGACAGGCACCAACCTCCCCTGAGCCCTGTGAAGGAAATGGCTCCCTGTATCATTAGACCAGCTGTGACAGAACCTGTGGCATCTGTTGTTGCTGAAGACGTTAAGGATGATGGTATGTTCCTGCCTTATGCCCTTTCTCAACTCCAGCTCACCCTCATCCTGCTATCTGACATGATGAGCAAGGTGCTGATGTTATGACCATGAACCTCTTTCTACTCATGCCACTCGCCTTCCCTCACCTCGGTCTTCCCTTTCTGAGTTCCTGCTTTCAGCACTCAAGAACTGCCTCCCACCCAGCCACATGGGAAGGAAAGAAAGCACCAGCATAGCACCGATGAAGAGGATCTGTCACTTGATCTGACACACGCAGCCACCAGTTCAGACATTAGCACTCACCTTACCTTGGTGGATAGCATAGAGCTGTGAGTCACCGGCCACAGGCAGGCAGCAGCCAGGCCAGCCTGAATGAATTTTTTGTTTGCCAGGTCACCAGAGGACAAACTGGCAGATGAGTCCAGCTGTAGAGGACCCAGATGAGGACCTCAATGGGGCAGCCTAAAGGACAGTGCTGGGTGGGCATGTACACTGAAATGCTGGGTGCATTGGCTGGTCTGCTAGACATTCTCCTGTCACTGCCAAGGAGCATGGAGAAATCTGGCTCCAAGTTGGCAGAGGGCATCGTCCAGAGGTTGCCTTGTCCACAGCCTCTGTTCCATCTCCCCGAGGCACTGCAACTGCTGACCCCAGACCTGTTCCCACCTTTGTGTGGACAGGTCTCCTCTGCCTTCCTGAAGATGTGGCACCCTCTCTGGCAATTGCTGGAACTCACTTAAGTCTGTCCATAAACACTCCAGAATACTTTCTTTATTTGGCTCTGCGTCAAATGTTACCTGATAATGGTCCTGTGACATTCATTGGGAGGTTTTTACTATATTACAGTTGCTTTATAAATGATATTTGTAAGAGGGTTGAGTGACAAATATACTTATGCAGATATAAGAGATGCGATGAATACTGTGGATAGGTGGGCTAAATGGAATGAAGGACTTTCATCTCTGAAACAGTCATTATAAGGGCCTGATTTTAGTTTTGTGTAAATGAATGGGTCTTGGGTGAGTTAAAAGCAGGCCCTTTGTAAAGCCTCCTGTGCTCTTTAGCCACAGGCTCCAGAACAGGGCCAGGCCATGCCGGCAACTCAGCCACTCCTCCTTAAATCACAGCACGGTGAACTGGAATTTCAAAACGCTGTTTTTCTTCAATAAAACACTGACAAATTCATGATGCTTGGAGCAAAACAATAATTACTTATCAAGCTGGAAAAAAATCACATCCATCTGCAGCAGTTCTCCACACTGAGCTGAACCTATAGTCTTTGTACTGATGTCTCCAAGCTGCATGCAGAAATATTGAACTAAGGTCACTGCTGCTTAACAACACTCCTACAAATAACACAAAACACTAAATTATTACAGCAGTGTAAATCACAACTCATTTTACAATAGCTGCCTTGACTGGGCTTTCTTTGCTTCCCCATCCATCAATTAAAGGTAACAGTATTTCTGCCATCTAAATATTTAATTGGATTTGAAGAAATAGTTTATTGCAACATTGAGTATGCATGGCTGCTTAAATTGATCAAATTACAAAGTATATAGCCTGAGGGCTTTGGAAATGTACAGTGCATTTACATTTCGTATATATCCAACTGAGGAGCATTCCAAAATTCAGGAATCATTCATTGTGGATGTGCAACTAGTGCTGCATCATGTCCTTTGGGAGTGCAGATAGCAGTTCTCTCCAAGCAAGTCAAGCATGATCCATTGGAATTTGTAGCGAGAAGCTCCATTGTAGATTCCAGAGCTGGTAGGCAGGATTTATTGTACTCAGAGAATCAGGAATTCATGTAAGTAATGAATTCAATGCTCCAATTTCTCTTCCTCCTATACCTGCCCCGTCTACACACACAAACCCCAACAACCCACCACACAGCCTCAATAGGCAAACATATGCCCTGAAATCAATGTATGCATCTGAAATACTGTCTGCTAGCTTAGGTTTCAGAGAGAAACATCTTGTGAAATTTTTGTACACCCATGTCCCACAGCATGATTTCTAGGCCAGTAGGATAGGTCCAATGCAGTGTTTACAAAGACACATGGGACTGTCTGAGGCTGTTCATGGAGAGCCGGCAAGATTGGTTGTTTCCCAGGAGTGCTTCCCCTTTAATTATCCTTTGGATTGACTGCAGTTAAGCAGTTTTGGAATATGTGGGTCCATATTTGGGTGGATGTACTCAACAACCTCAGTCATTTGTGACAGCACGTCCCAGAAGGGGCAGCCCTAAGTGTGGCTCTTGAACAATTTTCCTGGCATTCCACTGGAGTTGCCTAAGCAGCAGCAGGATGTCTGAATTAAGATATGCTCATCCATCTCCATGTCTCTGCAGTGGGTCACCAGAACACAGCTTAGGAGGTATGCAGGAAATAGGGTGATTTTTATCTCCTCCAAAGCGAACAGCAACTCAGATCTCAGCCGAGGCTTCTTCACGTAAAAGCTTCCATGACATCTTTCAAAGAAGGCCAATGGTGTTCTCCCTGGTCAACATTCAGCATCATTAACACAGATTATCTGGTCACTTGTCTCATTGCTGGTTGTGGAGCCTTGCTATGTACAAGTTGGTTGCTGTGTTTCCTTTTTTATTAAGCCAGTGACTGCACTTCAAAAGTACTTAATTGGCTTAAAGTGCTTTGGGATGTCCTGAGGTCATGAATGGTGCAAGTTTTTTTTCTTCTTCTTTTCCCTTGACCTCTCCGCAGCCTTTGACACATCGAGAACATGATGCCGGTCCAACACCTTTCCTCTTTTGTGCAACAGAGTGGGACTGTACTAGCTTGGTTCCACTATCATCAATTCAATTATACCAGAACTTCTAAAAGCCATGACTTCTACATATGCCCGACACTGTGATCTTCAGATACCCACTTCTCTTCCTCATCTACATGTTGTGCCTTGGCAGCATCATCTACAGCACGGAATCAGCTTCTTTATATATGCACATGGTCCTCAGCAGGAGTATTGTGTCTAATTCTGGGCACTACACTTTGGGAAGGATGTCAAACCCTTCGAGATGGTGTAGAGGGGATTTGCTGAAATGGTGCCAGGGATAAAGGACTTCAGTTATGAGATTGGGAACCTGGGATTATTCTCCTATTAACAGGGATGGTTACGGGGGATTAATGAAGACACACAAACTCATGAAGGGTTTTGATAGAGTAAATAGGGAAAGATGGGAGCAGTAAGCAGAGAATGTAGATTAAAGATAATTGACAAAAAATCTAGAAGTGAGATGAGGAAAACTTTTTTAATGCAGTGAGTGAGAATGATCTGGAATGTACTGTCTAAAAGGGAGAATAAAGTAGATTCAATTAAAACTTTCAAGGAGTTGGAAGAGAGAAAATTGCATGAGAAAGAACAGGGGATTGCGACTAATTGGAAAGCTCTTCCAAAGACATTGTGGGCATGTGCTGTAAGATTCTATGATGACATCCATCTGCCCAGGTACACCTTCCATTACCTCTTTCAAACCTTCCACTGCCTCAGTGTCCTCCAGCTGTTTCTCCAACATCCAGTCTTGGATGAGGCCAACTCCATTTTCCTGCCTGCTCCCCAAATTTCCTTGATTCCTTGAGAGACCAAAAATCTGTCTGCTCCTGCCTTAAATGTATTCAATGATGATACATCCACAACCTTCTGGGTTAGAGAATTCTAAAGATTCATAACCCTTTGACGGAAGATATTTCTCCTCATTTCAGTCGGAAATGATAGGCCCCTTATCCTGAGACTGTGCCCCTGTGTTTTAGATTCTCCAACCACCCAAAATAAACTCTCAGCATCAACCCTATCACGCCCCTTCAGAACTTTGCATGTTTCAATAAGATTACCTCTCATTCTTCTAAACTTCAGAGAATGTAGGTCCAATTTACTCAGCCTCTCATCATCAGACAACCCGCTCATCTTAGGGACCAGCTTCGTGAACCCTCACTCTCCCGCCTCCAATGCAAGTACATCCTTTCTTAAATGTGGAGGCCAAAACTGCACACATTACTCAGATGTGGTCTCACCAAAACCCCATTTTTAAAAAAACATTCACAGGATGTAGGCTTCGCTGGCTGGGCCAGCATTTATTGCCCATCCCTAGTTGCCCTTGAGAAGGTGGTGGTGAGCTGCCCACTTGAACCGCTGCAGTCCATGTGGTGTAGGTACACCCACAGTGCTGTTAGGAAGGAAGTTCCAGGATTTTCACCCAGCGACAGTGAAGGAACGGAGATATATTTCCAAGTCAGGATAGTGAGTTACTTGGAGTGGAACATCCAGGTGGTGGTGTTCCAATCTATCTGCTGACCTTATCCTTCTAGGTGGTAGTGGTCATGGGTTTGGAAGGTGCCATCTAAGGAGCCTTGGTGAATTCCTGCAGTGCATCTTGTAGATGGTACACACTGATGATACTGTGCATTTGTGGTGGAGGCAGTGAATGTTTATGGATGTGGTGCCAATCAAGTGGGCTGCTTTGTCCTGGACGGTGTCCAGCCTCTTCAGTGTGTGGGAGCTGCACTCATCCAGGCAAGTGGAGAGTATTCCATCGCACTCCTGACTTGTGCCTTGTAGATGGTGGACAGGTTTGGGGAGTCAGGAGGTGAACTCCTCGCCGCAGGATTCCTAGACTCTGACTCACTCTTGTAGCCAGAGCTAGTGGCTAGTCCAATTCAGTTTCTGGTCAATGGTAACCCCCAGGATTTTGATAGGTGGGGAATCAGTGATGGTAATGCAATTGAACATCAAGGGATGATGGTTGGTTTCTCTCTTGTTGGAGATGATCATTGCCTGACACTTGTGCAGCGCGAATGTTACTTGCTACTTGTCAGCCTAAGCCGGGGTATTGTCCAGGTCTTGCTGCATTTGGACATGGACTGCTTCAGTATCTGAGGAGTCACAAATTGTACTGAACATTGTGCATTCATCAGCGAACATCTCGACTTCTGACCTTATGATGGAAGGAAGGTCATTGATGAAGCAGCTGAAGATGTTTGGGCTGAGAACGGTACCCTGAGGAACTCCTGCAGTGATATCCTGGAGCTGAGATGACTGGCCTCCAACAACCACAACCATCTTCCTTTGTGCTAGGTATGACTCCAACCAGTGGAGAGTTTTCCCCCTGATTCCCATTGACTCCAATTTTGCTAGGGCTCCTTAATATCACACTTGGTCAAATGCAGCCTTGATGTCAAGGACAGTCACTCTCACCTCACCTCGGCAGTTTAGCTCTTTTGTCCACGTTTGAACCAAGGCTGTAATGAGGTCAGGAGCTGAATGGCCCTGGTGAAACCCAAACTGGGCATCAGTGAGAAGGTTATTGCTAAGCAAGTGCCACTTGATAGCACTGTTGATGACCCCTTCCATTACTTTACTGATGATCGAGAGTAGGCTGATAGGGCAGTAATTGGCCGGATTGGATTTGTCCTGATTTTTGTGTACAGGATATACCTGGCCAATTTTCCACATAGCCAGGTACATGCCAGTGTTGTAGCGGTACTGGAACAGCTTGGCTAGGGGCGTGGCAAATTCTGGAGCACAAGTCTTCAGTACTATTGCCGGAATGTCGTCAGGGCCTATAGCCTTTGCAGTATCCAGTGCCTTCAGCCATTTCTTGATATCACGTGGAGTGAATCGAATTGGCTGAAGACTGGCATATGTGATGCTGGGGGCCTCGGAGGAGGCCAAGATGGATCATCCACTCAGCACTTCTGGCTGAAGATTATTGCGAATGCTTCAGCCTTACCTTTTGCACTGCTGTGCTGGGCTCTTCCATCATTGAGGATGGGGTTATTTATGGAGCCTCCTCCTCCAGTGAGTTGTTTAATTGCCCACCACCATTCATGACTGGATATGGCAGGACTGCAGAGCTTAGATCTGATCTGTTGGTTGGGGGATCGCTTAGCTCTGTCGATCACTTGCTGCTTATGCTGCTTGGCACGCGAGTAGTCCTCTGTTATAGCTTCACCAGGTTGACACCTCATTTTTAGATATGCCTGGTGCTACTCCTGGTATGCCCTCCTGCACTCATCATTGAACCAGGTTTGATCCCCAGGCTTGATGGTTATTGTAGAGTGGCGTATATGCCGGGCCATGAGGTTACAGATTGTTTTCGAGTACAATTCTGCTGCTGCTAATGACCCACAGCACCTCATGGATGCCCAGACTTGAGTTGCTAGATATGTTCGAAATCTAGCCCATTTAGCATGGTGGTAGTGCAACACAACACGATGGAGGGTATCCTCAATGTGAAGGCGGGACTTCGTCTCCACAATGACTGTGCGGTGGTCTTGGACAGATGCGTCTGTGGCAGGCAGGTTGGTGAGGATGAGGTCAAATATATTTTTCTCTCTTGTTGGTTCTCTCACCACCTGCCGCAGACCCAGTCTAACAGCTGTGTCATTTTTGACTCAGCCAGCTCGGTCAGTGGTGGAGCTACTGAACCATTCTTGATGATGGACATTGAACTCCCCCACCCAGAGTACATTCTGCACCCTTTCCACCCTCAGTGCTTCCTCCAAGTGGTGTTCAACATGGAGGAGCACTGATTCATCAGCTGAGGGAGGGCGGTATGTGGTAATCAGCAAGTGGTTTCCTTGCCCATGTTTGACTTGATGCCATGAGACTTCATGGGGTCCGGAGTCCAGGGCAAATCCCTCCCAACTGTATACCACTGTGCCGCCAACTCTGTTGGGTCTGTCCTGCCGGTGGGACAGGACAGGGATGGTGATGGTGGAGTCTGGGACATTTTCTGTCAGGTATGATTCCATGAGGATGACTATGTCAGGCTGTTGCTTGCCTGGTCTGTGAGATAGCTCTCCCACTTTTGACACTAGTCCCCAGATGTTACTAAGGAGGACTTTGTAGGGTTGACAGGGCTGCAGTGCCTATGTCGATGCTGGGTGGTCCGTCTGGTTTCATTCCCTTTTTGTGACTTTGTAGCAGTTTGTTACAACTGAGTGGCCATTTCAGAATCAACCACATTGCTGGGGTCTGGAGTCAGGAAAGGATGACAGATCTTCCCTCCCTAAAGGATATTAGTGAACCAGATGGCTTTTTACAACAATCGACTTTGGTTTCATGGACTTCATAGACTTTTAATTCCAGATTTTTATTGAATTCAAATTCTACCATCTGCTATGACCCAGGTCCCCAGATCATTACCCTGGGTCTCTGGATTACTGGTCCAGCAACAATACCACTTACGCCATCACCACCACCACCACCCACCCCCCACCCCGGCCCCTATACAACTGCCATAGGATTTCTTTATTCCAGTGCTGCAAACCCTTTCAATAAAGGCCAACATAATTTGCCTTCGTAATTGCTTGTTGTACCTTCATGCTAACTTTCTGTGTTCCTTGTACAAGCACACCCAAGTCTCTTTGAATATCAACATTTACGAATTTCTCACGTTTTAAAAAATATTCTGCTTTTCTAGGCTTATGACCAAAGTGAATAGCTTCACGCTTCCCTACATTATACTCCATCTGCCATCTTGTTGCCCACTCACTTTTTAAAAATTCATTCATGGGATGTGGGCTTCGCTGGCTGGGCCAGTATTTATTGTCCATCCCTAGTTGCCCTTGAGAAGGTGGTGATGAGCTGCCTCCTTGAACCGCTGCAGTTCATGTGGTGTAGATACACCCACAGTGCTGTTAGGGAGTTCCAGGATTTTCACCCAGCGACAGTGAAGGAACGGCGATATATTTCCAAGTCAGGATGCTGAGTGACTTGGAGGGGAACTTCCAGGTGGTGGTGTTCCCATCTATCTGCTGCCCTTGTCCTTGACCTGTCTATATCCTTTTGCAGCCTCTCTATGTCATTTCCACAGTTTACCTTTTAATCTAGCTTTGTATCATTAGCAAACTTAGATACATTACTCTCTGTCTCTTCATCTAAGGCATTTATATAGATTGTAAATAGCTGACATCCCAGCACCGATCCTTGTGGCACTTCACTATTCATTGCCTGCCAACTTGAAATTGCTCCATTTATGCCCACTCTCTGCTTCCTGTCTATTAACCAACCCTCTACCATGGTAATATATTACCCCCAATCCCATGAGCCCTTATTTTGCCTTATCAAATGCCTTTTGGAAATCTAGGTATACTACATCTATTGGTTCCCCTTTATCTGCCCTACTAGTTACATCCTCAAAAAACTTTAAACATTTATTAAACAGGACTTTCCTTCAGTAAAACCATGTTGACTTGTTCTAATCATACTATCCTTTTCTCAGTGCATTGTTAAGACTTCCTTAATAATAGATTCCAGCATTTTCCCAATGACCGATATTAGGCTAACTGGCCTGTAGTTCCCGGTTTTCTCTCTCCCTCCTTTTTTGAAAAGCGGTGTAACATTTGCCAACTTCCAATCTGATGGGACTAAGGAATTTTGGAAAATCGTAGCTGGCGCATCCATTATTTCTGCAGCTATCTCTTTTAGAACCCTAGAGTGTAGGCCATTAGTTCCTGGGGATTTTGTCAGATTTTACTCCCTTAAGGTTCTCCAATACTTTTTCTCTGTTGATATTCATTTCCTTTATTTCCTCACTATTTTTAGCCCCCAGTTTACTGTCAAATTGGCGCTGGGATGTTCAGGGGTGATGTCGGGAAGCACTTCTTCAAACAAAGGGTGGTGGAAAGCTGCAACTCTCCCCTTCCCCCCCACCAAAAAGCAGCTGGTGTGGCCAGGGCCAACTGAAACTTAAAACTGCTAGATTTTTGTGAGGCATGGGTGTTAGGGGCTATGTAATGAAGGTGAGTAAATGGAATTGAAACACAGACCAGCCATTTAATTGAATAGTGGATCATGCTCAAGGGGTGGGATAGCTTACACCTGCCTTGTGCCTGTGTGAAATGTGTTGGGATATTTTTTTCTTATGTTAAAGGTGCTATATAAACCAAGTTGTTGCTGTATATGATCAGATAATTTCCAGTCAGGGGTTTTATTCATTAAGGTAGGTCATTTTGATAAGTCATTGTGTTGTGATTCCACTCTCATGTTAGCTTTTGTTCTCAGAAGCACCAATATCATTCCTCATGCAATGAAGACCATTTCTGTTTTGCAGAAAAGGAAGTAAAAACCTTTGAAGCAGAAAAAAAAGGACAGATCTCCTTATTGTGGAGAAGATTAAAAGTTATCGTCATCTATTTGATCCTCAGGAGCACATAGTCTTCAAATCTACATGACACATCGGATATAACGCACACTTTTACTAATCACCTCAAAAAGTCCAAAAAAATCTTTATGTACCCTACAATGATGACAGATTGCCTATTGAAGGAGACATACATTCCACTGAATTCCCCAATGAACCAAACCATAGTAAAGAGAGATATTCGATGGCCCTAAGTCCAACCATCTTTTCCAACCATCTTTCACTATTTCTCCTTCATCTATCTCATCTGATCTTAAATTGAATGCTGACATCTCCATTATTGAAGCTCCTTTCGAGAAGCTTACTTTCCTTTTTTCTTCAAGGCCAATTATTTCTTTGTTCTCAACTTTTATATTTCTACAAAGCTCACATCCTTCCAGCTCCGCGGATGCTGCTCCCATATCCTTGGAAGATCATTTTATAAAAATTTATTCCCCGGACGTGGGTGTTGCTGACAAAGCCAGTATTTATTGACGACCCCTAATTTCCCCAAAGAGGTGGCAGTGCACCATCTTCTTGAACCTCTGGTAACCTCTGTTCTGTTACAGCTGGGTGATCTACTAGGCAATTTCAGAGGGCAGTTAAGAGTCAAGCATGTTGGTGTCGACTGGAGTCACATATTGATAATACTGAATAAAGATTGCAGGCGCTTCCCTGAAGAACATTTGTGAACTAGGTTATTACAACAATCCAACAGCTTCATAGTCACTTTTAGTGATACCAACTTCTCCATTTCCTGATTTGCTGGAACTGAATTCAAATTCCCAAATGGTCATAGTTCTCTTAAATGCCCAGAACAAGAAAGAGGTTTGCATTTGGATTTGTGTTTTATCTTCCAGCGCTAGCTTCTTTTTTCACGGTACTTCATGACCAGGACTTTACGGCCCCTTCCGCCCGGCGGGATATTATTGTCCCGCCGAACTGAATGGAGATTTAAATGGCTTGTCACATCTGCCGGGGGGGTGGTGGGGGAGACACACTGTGGCGGGGCTGTAAAATCCTGGCCCATGTTGAATTTGTTGACACTACACTGGCCAGTGCTTCTCTGAACATTCCCCACTCCCC
The DNA here is from genome assembly GCF_964194155.1 of Cetorhinus maximus. Taxonomy (NCBI): domain Eukaryota; kingdom Metazoa; phylum Chordata; class Chondrichthyes; order Lamniformes; family Cetorhinidae; genus Cetorhinus; species Cetorhinus maximus. The sequence goes on from NC_135884.1 coordinate 85,957,794, forward strand.
CTCCTTGCAATCTCCAAATACAGTATCCTACATTCTGTTCCTCTATCATACAGTTTGCATTCAAATCAAGTCTCATTGCACTGTTTCATACACTAGCTTAGTATCACCTGTGGCTCAGTTGGTCGCACTCTTGCCTCCAAGTCACAAGGTTCTGGGTTTAAGTCCCATTCCAGGGCTTGAGTACAAAAATCTAGGCTGACATGTCAGTGCAGTACTGAGGGAGTGCTATACTGTTGGAGGTACTGTCTTTCCTATGGGACATACCTGTCTGAGTGAATGTAAAATATCCCATGGCACTGTTTATATGTTTCCATGAGATCACCTCTCATTCTTGTAAACCGCAGAAATAGGCCCATTCTACACACTCTCTCTTGATAGACTAACCCTCGAGGGAATCAATCTAGTGAGCCTTTGATGTATCCTCCTAAGTCAAGTATATCTTGCCTTAGGCATGGAGACCAAAACTGTACACAGTAATCCAGGTCTGTTCTCACCAAGCCCCTGTGCAATTGCAATTTCTTACTCTTGTGCTCCAACCCACTTGCAGTAAAGGCAATTTCAAACATTAAAATAATTCATTTCTGGTCTGCCTGAAGGCAGCTCCTTGTCTGCTAGTGATTCATCCTGAGCTAGTTTCTTGGCAGTCTTTGCCAGTGGTAGCTTCCATTGTTGCCTTCTACCCTCAGGGGCAGGGCAAGGATACAGGTCACAAGTCTACTTCAGCTGTAACAGGAATTAAACCCAGACTGTTGGTGATGTTCTGATCCACACACTAGCCATCTAGTCAATTGAGCTAACCAGTCCCCATATGAAAACAATTACCAACAGCAACATTTCAATGTTGAAGCAAATGTCAACCATGTTGCTTGCATAATTGTATTTTGTATACCTTTTTATTGTCTCCACCCTTGACTCAGTTCATCAATTGTTGAACCCCTCAACCGTACTTTTGCTGCCTCTAGACTTGATTATTGCAATGCTTTCCTGGCTGGTCCTCCCACCTTGCACCCTCCGTAAACTTGAGTTCATCTGAAACTCAGCTGCCCTAACTCAGATCAAGTCCCGTTCACCCATCACCACTGTGTTTACAGAACTACATTGGCTCCTGTTCCAGCAATGTCACAATTTAAAAATTCTCCTTGTTGTCAAATCTCTCCATGGCCTTGCCCCTCCCTTTCTCTACAACCTCCTGCAGCCTCTTACAACCTGCCAAGGTATCTGCGCTCCTCCAATTCTGGCCTCTAGCACATCCTCAATTTTAATCACTCCACCAAGGCCCTTAAGCTGCCTGGGCCCTGAGCAGTGAAATTCCCATACTAAATCTTTCTGCCTCTTCATTTCTCTTTCCTCTTTTAAGATGCTCCTTTAGCCTACCTTTTTGACCAAACATTTGGTCATTTGTCCCAACATCCCCAACATGGTGTGAAATTTTGTGTGATAATGCTCCTGAGAAGCCGCTTGGGGAATTTTACTACTTTAAAGGAGCTACATAAAAGCAAGCTGTTGTTGTTTTCTGGCAGCAATAGAATTGAGTGGGAACAGTTCCAAATATCTGTGCTTTCAATCGCCCATGGCTAAATGAGCTAAATAGTGGCAACTATCCAAGAACCACTGGTGAAATATGTCACTGTTTCTATTACAGTAATAATGCTGCTACTGACATTTAATAATCATTATTTCTTGGATTTTTTTCACCATCAAGTATACCCTATAAAACCCTAAAATCAGCCAGCAATCAGGAATTACCTGGATTAAAGCAAAATACTGCGGATACTGGAAATCTGAAACAAAAACAGAAAATGCTGGAAAAACTCAGCAGGTCTAACAGCATCTGTGGAGAGAAAAACAGAGTTAACGTTTCGAGTCCTTATGGTCATAAGGGCTTGAAACGTTAACTCTGTTTCTCTCTCCACAGATGCTGTTAGACTTGCTGAGTTTTTCCAGCATTTTCTGATGTTGTTGTGTTAGGAATTACCTGGAGCTCCACAAGTTGAAGGATACCAGTGGTGATAATTGCACAATCCTTGATTTTGTGCTCCTAATCTCAGTATCAAACTCTCTCAAGCCAAGTATATAGCATGGTCTGATGGGGAGGCTGTCTTACCCTGTCCAATGCACTTAAGCAGCAAACTCCAAGGTGAGCCCCAAGCTGAATAACTCCGTTCCCCCATCTGACCTCCTTGTAGCTTGTGAAATTGCATTTGCCAATCAGTACTAATTAATAACTAGTTGTTGATGGTCACTTTTGTTCTGTGAGAACATACTCACGAGGAACTCAGATGAGCCTGCTTGGCTTGGAATTGTTTAGCTGATAGAGAGGGACTTCCATTCTAAGGATAATGAGGGTCTGTTCTCAGTTTCATTCATCCTCCCTCTTTATAAAATCAAATAAAAGGCCAATTTCCTAAGAGATCACACTATCAGGTCCTCACGGTTATTCACATAATAATTTACAGCACTTAAGGTATGGCAACTCAAAATAGGAAAGATAAAGAATGAATATAAGGATAGAATTGCTCACAAGGGATAGATCACCAACCCCCACCACCCACTAAAAACAAATGTTCCAGTTATTTTTCATCTCTTTTCGACTTCTCCTGTGCCATCTACATTATATACCCAAAATGGATGTTAGTCAACATGCTGCACAACCTCTGGCAATGCTACTGAGTAATTGCCCCCTTAGGGACTGGATTGTGTTTCTTTTTCACTTGCATCTGCTTGGCCGCTATCCATGACTTCCCAGGCAAGAACGAAAATCCTCCTGTGTGGGGAGTTGCAGTCTCAAACCATTCCAATGAATTTACTGCTCCACAAGTACGAGCTTTTCTGTTAAAGGTACATTTTCTGTTCTTTCTAGAGACAAGAGCAGATGACATTGGCCTGCAGATGGCACTGCAAATGCACAATTCAAAGATACTGCTCTTCAATGTGAAGATTGCTGCAACAGAAAATGATTCTTCTCAAATAAAGGGAGAGAAGGGAAACATGGCCAATGCAGTAAACACAATGTGCATCCAGCTAGTAAGGTTTAGAACTGGGGCTAGAACGATAGGCAAATGGAGGTTGTGACATTTGGGTTCACATGGGACCTTGGCCAGAATTTTACGTTGATTGGGCGGGTGCGCACCTGACTTGAATGCACGTGAAATTGCATGAATTGATGTCGGGCATGCGCCCCAACGTCATCGCACACGCAAGCAATATTGAGGGTCGGCAGTCGTGCGCGGGAGGCAGAGCCATGTCCGCTGACAATGAAAGGATAATTTAAGGCCATTAAAAACCCTATTGTCCATGATTTTACATTGCCCGCCTGACTTCGCTCTCGTCACACAGGCAAAAAGGGCAGGTGGGCAGCCCGTTTTTAATGAAACCTCATCCAAGGGCGAGATAAAAAGCATATGGAGTATTGTTATTGTGAGTAGTGAGGAGTTTAGGAGATAGATTGCTGCTGGTTGCTTAGTGAAACTTGACAGCTTTATTTCTGTTTTGAGCTTCAGTCTTTGCATTGCTAGCCTTTGTTTCAGGACTCATTGGTGTCTCCAAGGCGCCAGGAGGGTTTATACCGTGTGGACCCTTCCAGTCACCAGGCAGCCTTCTGTCTTTCTGGTAATGGGGATTGTCTTCTCTACTGGTGGCACCTCCTCTGAGGAGGAAGAGAGGGGCAGAAGGGAGAGAAGGCCAGGTGTCCATAGGTAGTGTCCAAGGGAGCGAACTGTGAGAGGAGAGGTGCAGGCACATGGGGTGCAGGGCCAGCAGGTAGTCCAAGGTGGAAGGGGACGCAGAAGGCGCCACTATCCTGCTGCCAGAGCGTACAGGCAGTGATGCAGCTGCCTCAACATGTCAGAGATTCAGTGCCGAAGGAGGCTCCGCCTCTCCAAGGAGACTATGACCTCCATATCAGATAATCGGGCCAGAGATCACCTCCAACTGTGTGGGTGGTCACCCCACACCAGTGGCTCTGAAGGTCACAGTGCCCTCAACCTGCAAAGCAATCAGGCCAAGCAGCCTGAGCTCACCCCCTTGGCCGGCGCCGATGTCATTGACAGTTGGCATTCAGACTCTTACACACCTGAGCACCATGAGGGGACAGCCAGCCATTAACGCCTCTCCATACACATTCATGCCAACTCGATACTCACCATTGCCAAATGCAGCAGGTCATTGAACCTTTTGCGGCACTGCACCCGTGTGTGCTGCACATCATGGCCACTGACCTGGGCTGCCACCTCTGCCCATGCTTTCTTGGTCAGGTGTGCTGGCCTCCTCTTGCCATCGCTGAGGATGAGGATTTCCTGCCTGGCACTGACCACCTCCACGAAAATACCCAGGCACTCATCCGAGAACCGGGGGGCTGAGTACCTACACCACATGGACTGCAGCGGTTCAAGAAAGCAGCTCACCACCACCTTCCCAAGGGCAACTAAGGATGGACAATAAATGCTGGCCCATGAAAGAATTTTTAAAAAAGGGTTTGCCCTCCTGCCTGGCGTGCCCAGCAGGTGCAGGTGCCATTGCAACTCAAAGAAAAATGTTTCGCCAAACAACCCCAAAGCCACAAAGTGTCCCCTGGCAGCCTTCAGGGAGCTGCCTCTGTTGCTTTTAAGTCCCCCACCGGGTCACTATTGGACCCGGTGCCCGACAGGCTCCCGCCCCCACCTGGCCCTTCTGACCCATTGAGCAAACACGTTTCATGCTGGGCAGCCCTTAATTGGCCACCCACTGTGAAATCATGTTGACCTGGGACCGGATTATACATCTGCTTCCGGGCCTGCCCACTTGGGGGGCTTTGGTGCTAGAGCTGGTTATGGGGGAGGTCGGTCAGAATAAACTTTACCCTATCTTCTTCCCGTAAGGTCAGAAGTCTCCCCCCTTCAATCTGAACAGCCAGCAAATACCTGAATGGTAAAAGAGTATGAGAGTGTGAGTAAAAGTGTGGGAGCTGAGTCTGATCTGGGAGTCAGAGCTCTTTATATTGAAAGAAACGATCACCTCAAATAATTCCAATGTGCAAAATTTCACAACCACTTTCCTAAAGCAACTCCTCAGCCTCTCTCTCTTTAAATAATTCACTATTTAATATCTAAATTCTATGTAATTGAGCAGCAGCAATCAAACAGATATTTCAGTCCACAGCATTTTATTGAGAAAGGAACTGTACACATTTTGATCTTATAATTCACTTGACCTTCAAGCTCATGAATCCTATGGCATGACATCACCCACTGATGTATTCTCATTGCATTCTTTGAAAAAAGGAAAAAACTGGCAAATAATTTCTTCCAACTCCTGGTTTTCTGACAGATCTAGTTACCAATTCTCAGCCCAATCTCTCAACAGAGATCTCCTTAATTCATCCTGATGTTGCCTGAAAGTTCCCTGCCCTGCTGTCAATGCTGAATCCTATTCTTTGCTTTCCCTTTCCTTTGCTTTTATTATTTAAACTCCCTTTGGTGAATTTATTCCTCACAGATGTGATTGGGTATTTGATGATACCGTTAATGACTCCCTTCTGTTTATTGACCTGGTCTGGCAGTGGCTCCTGAGTGTGGTACGACACCAATGAAACATATGCTGCAAACCAACGTAAACACAAGGCGTGATCTCTCAAAGGTACCATCATCACAAAAACGTAATTCTGTGCTTCGTATGTGCTATCACTACGATGTGTGCTCTCCCTCACTTTAAATTTTGTTCCTGCGCTTCAATTTCACCTCCATTTCAGCAACAACCTGCACTTATATAATGCCTTTAACATGGTAAAAAGTCCCAAGGCATTTCAGAGGAGTGTCATCAAGCAAAATTTGACATTGGGCCACATAAAAAGCCATAAAGATAGGCCACCAATTGCTCAGTCAAAGAAGTAGATTTTAAAAGGTGGAGAGGTTTAGAAAGGGAATTCCAGAGCTTAGGACCTAGGCAGCTGAAGGCATGCCGCCAATTGTAGTGAATAAAGGCTGAGCTTCACCAATTTCTAAAAGTAAAATCGAAGAGAAACCAAGAGACAGTAATCTCATATCATCGATCAGTTAAAAGTCACACGCTGCTCCAACTTGACACTTCTAGCTTAAGACCTCCTCTTTACCCTTTAATAGGATTACAACTGAGTACCAAAAAAAAGATTGAAATAACCTCTTAAATGGTCTCATCAGAGACAGCTACAGATACTCAGTGATTCTCCCCTTTCCACACTCTATCAGTGCTCCCTGGGCGTTCTCAGTGCTCTATTCTGTTCCTATTCCTTCTTTCATGGAATTTGTCTGTGCAGCCGGACTGATATTGCACGTATGGGTTTGTTTTTTTTATTCTTGTCGTGCACAGCAATGCGCTTTACAGATGGGAGTGTTCACTTTGCTGTCCTGCATTATGGGAATGGGAGCCAACAACACCGATACTGTAAAATTTGGAATCTTCTCAGTGTTGGCCTCTCCTAAATTGTTGGGCCTGGAACGATGCTTCACCGTTGGCTGAAGTAAATCAAGGTGCAGCCTGATGGAACAGGCTGAGAAAGTATGTTAATCAGACATGGCAAACCTAAAACAAAAAGCTATCCAAAAGCTGACAAATGGCTTCACCAAAGGTGGCACAGTACTTGTGAAGCTGATAATTCAATGATGGCCCTGATTGTGAGCCTGTGACTGATGTGAACAACCAGTAACATGAATTTTGGAACTTAATGAAGTACATAAAAGTGCTTCATTGGCTCTAAAGCATTTTGAAATGCCCTGAGGTAGTGAAAGATGCTATATAAATGAAAGACTGCCTCAGTGTTTTTTGTGCTGTAGGCATCTCCAATATTCCTCATTTAAAATTGGGGGGGATCCCAATAATGTGAAAGTCTGAAGGAAAGAAAGAACAAAATTATAAGTAACATAATCTCATTTTGAATACTTACAGAAAGCAACTGTAACAAGGTGAACAAATTATATATTTCCAGCGTACGTGGAACATATTCTAAATATTTTGGGCTAGAATTCGATGCAGTAGGACCTTAACAAACTGAAATCCTAAAACTTGATGGCCGGAATTTTTCAGCCCCGTTGGCATCGGGTGTCATGGCGAGTGGTGGCAGGTGAAATATGGCAAGAACGCCAAAAATTGGTTTTACGCTGTCGTGAAACCAGTTTGCTTCTGCTCTACTCGTCAATGGCGGGCTGCATTTCCCACTGCCGCACGTCAGAAACGTCATTTTAATACATTTGCAATTAGTTATAAGCCTTGCTCACCGGAATCAACCCCCCACGTCAAATTTACCGGCCACGTCAGCGTGACTTCAGAACGGCGTGCTTCACAACTGCCTTTAAAAGGCCTGCACCTGGCGACCTGAACTTCGAGTGGAACTCGGAGGTGAGTGCACACAACATTGTACAGCACCAGGCAAGTCGCGTTTTTCCAGGCTGGCTTTCAATGTGGTGCCAGGGCAAGGGTTCCAATGTGGGTCAGGCCGTGGTAGGGTGGGGGTGGTGGAGGGCCAGGCAGCACAGACTGAAGGAAAAACACAAGCATATGCTGGGTGGGGGGGTGGAGGGGGTGGGGGCTGAGAGAAGCAGTCACGCACTTGGAAAAGCTTGTCAAAAGTGAGCATTCTTGAGTAGCTGAGGCTGTTCAGCTGCAGCTCCATTGAGATGCTTGGAGTTGGGTCTCTGGAGCTTAGCTGCCCACCCAAGCAACGCAAAACGATGAATGTGCCACCAATGCTCCAGATCTTTTCACCCCTCGGGCACGGACTGAAAATTAATGTGCATTTTAGGGGGCAGCAGAGAAATTGGCCGACTGGGTAAGTTGTAGGATACCCTTGTGAAAGGTGGCCATGGCACAGTCACTGGTGGAGGTGCTCACATCTCCTTGCAATGTCTTTATTAAGGTTTGGACCAGTATCCATCATGGTTCAAGCTAACAGCGCAGCCTTGTAGCACAGGTTAAGAGAATGCCTGTACCTGAGCTGAGAGGACAGCATGCAGTCCAGTGGCTGAAGCTGCCGCTAATTGGTCAAATGGAGTGGGGCGGAGGGGGGCGGGGCTTCGGATAGCCATGAAGTGCACTACACGCTGACCATCCAAGTGGTGGCCAGCACTCTTCTGCATGCATGAAGGGGCCTTCAGGCTTAACAAAAGGAGGTTCTTAGGAAAAATATGCTAACCCATGCTACTCTCGCTTTGAACCTGCAGGAGTAGAACATCAGGATCATGAAGCCTGGTGATTTAGCTGTATGCCTCATGGCTTACAGGGAGCAGAGAAGAAGAAGAAGACAGCGGCGGAGGTGTCTGGCTCAGCAAAGGGAGAAGCACCTGCCTCAAGATGAAGGGGCAGCAGGGCCTGCTGGGAACGCAGCTGAAGATCCACAGCGAGCCATCACTCGTAGGCGCCTAGCTAGACCCAGGGTCTATAGATGGCGCCTGTCATTCCTATGGATGACGGAGAACCAGTGCCGTCGAAGACTCTGCATGTCTTCGGAACTGGTTGGTCACATATGCCACCTTCTGAAGGATTTGATGCCACAGGGACATGGAGGGCATCCAATGCCAGTGGCCATGGAAGTTACCGTGGTGCTCAAGTTTTATGCCAATGGCTCCTTCCAGGGCTCCACAGGTGACCTGTGCAGGATCTCGCAAGCCTCCACACACAAGAGTATCCAGGGAGTCATGGACAACATCTTCGCAAAGGCACAGAACTTTGTGCATTTCACCCAGGATCAGGAAAGCCAGGAAGCAAGAGTGCTGGGATTTGCGCTGATCTCAGGTTTTCCACAGGTACAAGGTGCCATCGACTGCACTCACATGGCACTTCGATCTCCGTGGCAACAAGCAATCAACAACTCAACTGCAAGGGCTTCCACTCGCTGAATGTTCAGCTGGTGTGCGACCACCACAAACGCATCTTGCACACAATTCCCAGGGAGCATCCACGGCTCCTATAACCTTAGCAGGTCTCAGATCCCTGACGTTTTCCAGGGTCCAGAGAGGCTGCAGGGTGTGCTCCTCGGGGACAAGGGCTATCTATAGAGGGCGTGGCCGATGACCCCCATGCGGCTGCCTCAGACTACTGCAGAGCAACAGTACAATGAGGCTCATGCTGCAGTTCGCACCTTAGTGGAGCAAACAATCAGGATGCTGAAAATGAGGTTCCGGTGTCTCGGCAGGCCTGGTGAAGCCCTGCAATGCAGTCCACCAAAGGTGTCATGCATCACTGTCACTTGCTGCATGCTCCACAACCTGGTGCTACAATGGGGGGAGGACTTGACTGAGGAGGAGATGGAAGAGCTGCATGTCTCCTCAGATGTGGAGGATGTCGAAGGGGATGATGGTGAGGAGGTCCTTGAAGGTGAGGATGTCAGCGATGAGGCTATCGCACTGGCCAGATGAGGCAGGCGTGCTCGAAAGACCCTCATAGCTGCAAGATTCGTGGAGGATGGTGACGAAATGCAGTGAGGACAGTCCTCACCTCGCAGTTATGATGGCTGATGGCAGCGCACATACCCTCAGTGCTCAGGTTCATGTCATGGAGATGCTGCAGAGGCCCTAGTAGTCTCTAGGTTCCAGGAAGATGATGATGACTTGCAGTGAGGACACTCCATAGATCTTCACATTGTCTCTGTTAGAAACACAGAAACATAGAAACTAGGAGCAGGAGTAGGCCATTTGGCCCTTCGAGCCTGCTCCACCATTCAATATGATCATAGTTGATCCTCTATCTCAACACCATATTCCTGCTTTCTCTCCTTACTCCTTGATGCCCCTAATATCCAAAGATTTATCAATTTCTTTCTTGAATCTACTCAGTGACCTGGCCTCCACAGTCTTCTGTGGTACAGAATTCCATAGGATGGCCACCCTCTGAGCGAAGAAATTTTTCCTTATCTCAGTCCTAAATGGCCTGCCCCATATCCTGAGACTGTGGCCCCTGGTTCTGACTCACCAACCGGGGAAACATCCTTCCTGCATCCAGTCTGTCCAGCCCTGTTAGAATTCTATATGTTTCGTTCAGATCCCCCTCATTCTTCTAAACTCCAGTGAATATAGGCCCAGTTGAACCAATCTCTCCTCATACGATAGTCCTGCTATCCCCTGTAGCAGCCTAGTGAACCTTCGCTGCACTCCCTCTATGGCAAGTATATCCTTTCTTAAGTAGGGAGACCAAAACTGCATGCAACACTCCAGGTGTGGTCTCACCAAGGCCTTGTATAACTGCAGTAAGACATCCCTACTTCTGAACTCAAATCCTTTTGCAATGAAGGCCAACATACCATTTGCCTTCCTAATTGCTTGCTGCACCTGCCTATTTACTTTCAGTGACTGGTGTACGAGGACACCCAGATCCCTTTGTACATCCACATTTCCCAATATATCACCATTTAAATAATTCTCTGCCTTTCTGTTTTTCATACCAAAACGTATAACTTCACATTTATTCACTATACTGCATCTGCCATGTGTTTGCCCACACACACAACTTGTCTAAATTGCCCTGAAGCCTCCTTGCATCCTCCTCACAACTCACAGCCCCGCCAAGTCTTGAGTCGTCAGCAAACTTGGAAATATTGCATTTGGTTCCCCCATCCAAGTCATTTATATATATTGTGAATAGCTGGGGCCCAAGCACTGATCCTTGTGGTACCCCACTAGGTTCACCCAGAAAAAGACCCATTTATTCCCATTCTCTGTTTTCCGTCTGTCAACCAATTCTCAATCCATGCCAGTATATTACCCCCAATCCCATGTGCTTTAGTTTTGCCTACTAGTCTCTTTTTTGTGGGACCTTATCAAAAGCCTTCTTGAAATCCAAATACACCACATCCACTGATTCTCCCTTATCTATTCTACTAGTTACATCTTCAAAAAACTCCAGTGGATTAGTTAAGCATGATTTCCCTTTCATAAACCTATGCTGGCTTGTCTGACTCTTGTAATGTTTTCCAAGTGTTCTGTTACAATGTCTTTCATAATAGACTCTAGCATCTTCCCCAATGCTGATGTTAGGCTAATTGGTCTGTAATTCTCCATTTTTTCTCTCCCTCCTTTTTTAAATAATGGTGTTACATTTGCCACCAATGCATTCAATATTTCCAAGGCCACTTCCTTTAGAACTCTGGGATGTAGATTATCTGTTAATGTCTGACTCCTGTCTAGCTGAGGGCAGCTTGCTTGAGCTCTGTGATCAGGGTCATATCACGGAGACTCATCCGTGAAACTTTAAATGCATCTGATCCTTTGTCAGCCTTCAGCATCTGTTCCCTTCAGGAGAACAGCGTCACTGGTCACAGATGCTGAAGAGATGGGGGCCAGCCCCACCTTAAAGTTGCTGAGAGCACACAGATAGAATGATGGAACTCTGTGACACCTGCTCACAACATCCTGGCAGCAATGACCAGCATCGTCGAGGTGCAGACATCACTAATATGCCCAGTGAGTGTGAATCCAGACCATTACTTTGGTCTGAAGGCTACACATGGCACAGGGAAGAGGCCCTGGACTGAGACACCTGCCTTTATCTTGTGCAGAAAGGTTTCACATCTGAGTGACACAAACACTGCTCATCAGAACAAGGAGCCATAGACAGGGAGACAGTCTTGGGAGTTTATTTACAATAGTGAACATTATGTACAACTTATTAACACCCATGCCCAGGCTGTGCAATGACATTGTCTTAGCCTTCCTAACCCTGTCTTGGTGCTCCCCCAGTGTCCACAGCGGAGGTGGAGGCAGCATGATAACTGCTACGCCCTGTCTGCGATGACCTTGGCAGGCCTCCTCTGGAGGGCTGAGACCTGGAGGGCCCAGGCCTGCTTTCGGGGTCATGCTGGCAGTGGCACCCTTCTTGGCCTGTGAAGCTGGAGCTGGGAAGAGGGGATTCAAATGGGCTGGACACTCCCAGAGTCACCTGGGTTGATGGCCCCAGGGTGTGGAGCTGCTGATCCTCCTCCCTGTAGGTGCTTGAGGGCCCCTGGCTGACTCTTTGATGAGAAGGGGAAGTTGGAGAGAGATTGAGCTGCTCCACACCCCTCTCGCATTGACATTGTTGGATGCTAACTATGGCATCAGCGATAGAGTTCAGGCTGAGCAGCAGTGTAGGGCCGATGTCCTGGACCAAGGTCTCAAGAGCTGCTGCTGTCCTGCCAGTGTTGACCTCGGTGAGTGGCATGCTGGCGCCATCACCTCTGACTGAGGGTGGAAGGACTCCTCCATCATGCCTTGCAATCTGAGGAGTGCAACGGACATCCCTTCCTGATGTTCTGGAGCTTACCTTTGCAGCTCCAACAACTGAGGTATGACTGAGTCCAGAGGCTCGCCATCTGACTTGGACTTAGCAGGTTTCTGGCCTGCAGCAGTCCTCCAAGAGCTGAAGACCTGGAAAGTTCCTGTTGTGCCATCTGCTCTGGATCAGACAGTGCAATGTGCTCACCAGATTGTGACCCGGAGACTAATTTAAAGCTAGGTCCCACCGAGGTGTGTGTCTCTGCGCTGGTGGAGGGTGTGAGTGAGCATTATGATGGGTCTTCAATGAGAGTGTCATCAGATTCTTCTTCCGAGGTGTCTTCTGGGCTTGAATCGAGGGCCTGGCTCATGGAGCTCCTTGGCTGCTTCCCAGATGTGCCAGCGCCAACAAGGAGAGATAATTAGTGCATGGCAGGGGACTGCGGAACAGGGGAACTCACTCACAGGATGGTTGTCTGGTGGATGTTGCACTGCTAGATCCTCACTTGGTTGAGCACCACCGACCTCACTCTCCGCACAGGAATGGTCCAGATCGTTGCCGGCCAGCTGGATGAGTCTATTTTCAAAGTCTGTGAGGACCTTGATTTCAGGCATTCCTCCACCAGTCTGAAACCTCTCCTTTTTGTTGTGTGCCAGCTTGTCCTGCATGAATACAGATGGGGAGAGTATAAGCAGGATGCCTGCCAGGCCAGATATTAAGGATGCTTGGCATTTGTGGATGGTGAGTGGTGCCATGGATGAGATGATGACAATGAAGGTGTGTGAGAGAGTGAATGGTGATGTCCCTTGAACTGGCAGTGACTACGGTCCCTGTCGATGTTTGATGGGTTTGTGAGTGTGTGAGTTGAGAGTGATAAGAAGAGTGACTGACCCCGTTGGAATGGAGATCATTCATCCTCTTTCGCCACTGGGTGGCTGTCCTCTTTTGCAGGGTGTTGGCGCTGACCACCGCTGCTACCTCCTCCCATGATGGATTGGCGGCCTTTCTGGCTTGTTATCGTGCAGAGCGGAGGTACAGGACTTCATGGCGGGCCTCTACTGCGTCCAGTAGGTGCCCGAGGGAGGTGTCGCTAAATTTTGGGGCAGCATGTTTCCTCCCTTTAGCAGCCATGACTTTCCAGAAGCTTCTGATCCCTTAGAGAGTGCTAGCTTTGTGCCCTTTAAATATGGCACTTGGATTACTGAAGGCCTGAGGTCACAGCGGGGCGGCCGAATCAGAGGCTGCCTGCCAGCAATCGGGCATGTTTCCTGGGAATGCATTATTAATGAGGCAGGATGCACTGGGAATGGGACAATACGATGTGAAAACCCAGCCAGCTGGTAAAATGTCCTTCTTCCTGCCCGCTACAGTACTTAGTGCAAATCTGAGACGATTCCACCCGATGTGAATGGTGCAGTGCTTCAAGTGTAGAGTTTTACACAGAAACAAAGTTCCAGTGCTGGTACCAACAGATGTTACACCTCAAAGTAAAGGAGCACGTATAAAGTACATGTTTGAATGCATTCATGTTCACACTGCCAGGAATAGTGTATCCAAAGCACTTTTGGATCGAGACTATGATCTTTACAATGTGCGGAATGTACCTATGGATTGCATTTGTATGTAATTTGGTCTGCATATGAATAAAGCTAATTTTTGAAGGACGAAAATTGCAGATGTAGCATTTGCCTTTCACATCTTTATGTGCTTCTAAGTCAATTACTTTTGAAGTGTAGTCACTACTGTTACATAGGCAAATAAAGTAAGACATTGTAGTAATTACGGTTTTATTTAGTGTAATGTACCTTTAAGAATAATACTTGTTAGGCAAGATCACATGACCTGTCGTAACCAATAGGAGAGTAGCACGGGCAACCTCAGCAGTCAATGTAGAGACAGAGTTGGAGTTGAAAGCACACGTGTCGTTGCTGCTGAGTACATTGTAAATAAACTTGAAGTTTCCACCCAAGAAGTGTCTGCAGATCAACTCTATCATTAATAGTACAACTCGGCCATCCTACAATAGACATCCAAATATTCAAAGCAAAAACATTGGTGTTGCATTTTTGGAGGGTTTGGAATGTGCTGCTCCAGAAAATGTAGAATCTTATAATCTAAAACTGCTGTTTTGTGGTTGCTTTAAGCATTATTATAGTCCACAGTAAATAGATTATTGGTCTAAAGAGTGGCAAAAACAGATGGCATTTGGAAATTTAAAGACAGCTCTTTCTCTAAAGTTACCTCAACAGTCACTCACTCACATCCAACTCCACCATCCCTTTGGCATTCAATCCCCTCTGACCCAGTTCAGAGGTACTGCACTCCCCCACTCTATCTGGAGAAGTGCTTCCTCCTCCAATCCCAGCTCACACTGGTACTCTCCTCCATTTCCTCCCTCAAGATCAGTCTGGCACTCTTATCCTACCCTCCAACCCTGTTCAAGCTGCCACCCTTCTCCCACCCCAGTTTAAGCTGGAACTCAATTTCCCTCTCTCTAATTCAAGTTGATATTCTTTGAACCCTACAACTTTTTAAGTTCAAGCTGTTCATTCCCATAGGAATATAGGAATAGGACAAGGCCATTTAGCCCCTCAAGCCTGTTTCACCTTGCCATTCAATGAGATCGTGGCCAATCTGCAACCTAACCCTATAAGCCCACTTTGCCTTTAATCTCTTGGGCTAACAAAAGTTTATCAATCTCAGTTTTAAAATCAATCGCATTTTGCGGAAGAGAATTCTAAATCACCACCCTTTGTGTGAAGAAATGTTTCCTAATTTCACTCCTAAAAGGTCTGGCTCTAATTTTTACATTATGCCCCCTCGTTCTCGACTCTCTAACCAACGGAAATAGTTACTCACTATCTACCCTTTCTGTTCCTGTTAATATCTTGAAAACTTCGATCAAGTCACTCCTTAGCCCTGCAACTTCCAGAGACTACAATCCAGTTTGTATAATCTTTCCTCCCAGGGCCTGAATCTTGTGCTCGTTGAGCACATGCCATCGGCGGGGCCGGAAGTGGAAGCGAAATGCGCTTCCGGCTGCGATTAGCCCCCGAATGTAATTTCACGCTGGCTGGCCAATTAACGGGCAGCCAGCATGAAACGCGCACTGAGAAAGGCTTGGCAATGCCGGAGGGTGGCATGAAGAGGGCAGGCGCCGAATAAATGAGGGCCCGGGTGGGCGCTTCTAACGAGCTCCCCGAAGGCAGGCAGCTGCTGCGGAGCTGCCTCAGGGAGCTGCAATCCTGTACAGATTAAATGAGAAGAGGGAAATGCAGCAAACTGTGTCTATGCGGCATATTCAAGAACCTGACAGCAGAACTCAAAAAAACATTAGTCCCCAGACATCTGTTTTTATTATGCTTCACCCCGGACATTTCATCCCGCCCTGGATCGAGGTTGTAGCAAAAACGTGAAGACTGCCAGGCCAATCAGCCCATCCTCCAACCATAGAAGTGGGCGGGCCACGTAAAATCGCTTTTAATTGACTCCTTAGTGGGCTTAACTGTTGTAAATGGAAGCGTGCCCGCCAACCGAGATATCATGCAAGTGCGCAATGATTCGCCCGATGTCTTCTCACGCAATTTCATGCTCTGTCGGGTCAGGCGTGCGTCCACTCAAGCGACACAGAATTCTGCCCCAGGTGGCGCTCTGACAAATATACGTCACACTCCCTCTAAGGCCAATATATGCTTTCCAAGACATAGTGCCTCAAAGTGTTCACAGGGCTCCAGGTGTAGTTGAACTAGTATTCTGTATAGCTGAAGCATGACTTCCACTGCCTTGTATTCCTGTCCTCTAGATGCAAAGACCAGCATTCCATTAGCCTTTTCTTGACATTTTAATGACCTATATACCTGGATCCTAAAGTATCTTTCGACATCCATTGTTTCTAGCTTTTCACCATGTAGAAAATATCCTCTTCTATCCGTTTTATGTCTAAAGTGGATGACCTCACATTTGCTTATATTAAAATCCATTTGCCGCAGTTTCACCCATTCACATAATCTATCAATATTTCTTGGTAATTTGACGTTTTCATCTCCACTGTTTACAATGCCACCTATCTTTGTGTCATCAGCAAATTTGCATGTGTGGCCTTCTATCCCATGACCAAAGTCATTAATGAACATAGTGAATAGTTGAGGCCCCAACATTTGTCCTTGCAGGAAACCACTGTCACATCCTGCCAGTGCTAGGTACCATACCCATTATCTGTACCCTTCAGGCGGAATCAGCCCAGATTTGCACTGTGTGGTAGCAGGCAGGAAAAAGACCTTTTTATCTGCCAGCCACAATGGAAGCTTTTCACGCCGTATTGTCCCAATCCCACCTTGTTAATCCTGTGTTGCCGGGAAACACGCTGTTTAGCTGGTGGGTGGCCTCCGATTCACCCGCCATGCCATCACCTCGCCGCTTCCTCATGCTGGCCATCATGTTTAAAGTGTAGCTGCACGTGAACCTCTCAGTGCTTCCGGCCCAGGACTGCTGCACAGAAGACATGGCCCCGAGAGGCAAGAAGACTGCAGGCTGTCGATTCAGTGAAGCCTCCCTGGAATGCCTTTTGGACACCGCGGAGGCCCGCTGTGATGCGTCCTACCACCACTCTGGAGGGGCAGCAACATCACCAATCCAGCAAGGGAGGCAGTGGTAACAGTGGTCAGTGCCAACGACCTACAAAAGAGGACAGCCGCACAGTGGCGAAAGAGGATGAATGACCCCCTCTGTTCCGCCAGGGTAAGTCACTCTTCTCATTACTCTCAACTCACACACTCACAAACCCATCACACATCCACAGGGATCTCACTCACTGCCAGTGCAAGGGGCATCACCATTTACTCTATCACACACACCTTCATTGTCCTCATCCCGTCCATGGGACCACTCACCAACCACACAGGCCAGGCATACTTATCATCTGGCCTGGTAGGTGTCTTGCTTACACTGTCTCCATCACTATTTATACAGGACAAGCTGGTACACAACAAAAGGGATAGGTCGCAGACTGGTGGAGGAATGCCTAAAATCAAAGTCCTCACAGACATTGAAAATAGACTCACCCAGCTAGCCGGTGACGATCTGGACCATTCCTGTGCTGACGGTGAAGTCGGTGGTGCTCAACCAAGCGAGGATCTAGCAGTGCAACTTCCATCAGATAACCATCCTGTGAACAGTGCGTCCTGTTTCACAGGCCAGTGCCATGCACTAATTATCTCTCCTTGCTTTTGCAGGCACATCTGGGAAACAGCTGAGGGGGTCCATGACCCAGGTCCTTGACTCAAGCCGCGAAGACACCTCAGAAGAGGAATCAGCTAAAACCCTCACTGAAGACCCATTACAGCGCACGCCCACACCCTCCACCAGCGCAGAGACACAAACCTTGGTGGGACAAAGCTTTACAGTAGCCGTGGGGTCATAATCTGGTGAGCACCTTGCACTGTCTGATCCACAGCAGGCGGAGGCAGGGACCTCCCAGATTTCCGGCACTTGGAGGACTGCTGGAGACCAGAAATCTGCTGAGTCTGAGTCAGATGGCGAGCCCCTGGACTCTGTCATACCTCAGTTGCTCGAGCTGCAAAGGCAAGCTCGGGAACATCAGGAAGGGATGTCCGCTGCACTCCTCAGATTGCAAGGCACAATGGAGGAGTCCATTGCCTTCAGTCTGAGGTGATAGCACCGGCATGTCAATGCACCGAGGTCAATGCTGATAGGATGGCAGCCGCCATGGGGACCTTGGTGCAAGACATTAGTCCTGCACCACTGCGTGGACTGAACTCCATCGCTGACTCCATAGTTGGCCTCCTTCAATGTCAATGTGAGAGGGGTGTAGGATAGCTCAATCTCACTTCAGCTTCCCTTTCTCCTCAAGAAATCAACCAGGGGTCCTCGGTTACCCATAGGGAGGGCGTAGCAGTCAGTGGGCTGCCTCCACATCTGCTGTGCATGTCGCGGGAGCAGCAAGACATAGCGGCAGGGTTAGGAAGGTTAAGAAGATGGAGTTGCACAGCCTGGGCATGGGTGTTAATCACTTACACATAATGTTCACTATTGTAAATAAACTCCCAAGAACGTCTTCTTGCCTATGGCTCCCTGTTCTGATGATTAGTGTTCGTGTCACTCAGACGTAAAACCTTGGTCCCTGCTCAAGACAGAGGCAGGTGTCTCAGTCCAAGGCCTCTTCTCTGTGCTTTGTGTAACCTTCCCTGCACACTGATGGTGTGCCTTCACAGTCACTGGATACATCAGTCATGCCTGCACCTCGATGGGGCTTATCATTGCTGCCAGAATGTCTTGGGCCAGCGGCACAGAGTTCCGTCATTCTCTCTGAGTGCTCCCAGCACCTTTGAGGTTCGGCTGGACCTCATCTCATCAGCATCTGTGTCTGGTGACAGTGCGGTCCTGAAAGGTTCAGCTCACGAAGGATGCCATAGGATCAGGAGAAGTTGAAGTTTCCCCACTGCATCTCCATGATATGACCATGTTCACAGAGTGCAAGCGAGGTGCCATCAGCTAGAATGGAGTCAGACATTCACATAAGTTATATGAGAATCTATGGAGTGTCCCCACTGCATATCATCATCATCTTCCTGAATGTAGGATCTATGGGCATCTGCCGCGTCTCCATGACAGAAGCCTTATCACAGAGGGTACGTGCGCTGCCATCAGCCAGACAAGAGTCAAACACTCACAGGTGCAATGTGAGAATCTATGGTGTCTCCTCACTGCATGTCATCATCAGTCTCCATGAATCTAGCAGCTATGAGGGTCTCCTGAGCAGGTCTGCCTCATGTGGCCAGTACGGGGGCTTCATTGTCGTCATCGTCACCTTCAAGGATCTCCTCACCCTCAACCCCATCGATGTCCTCCTCATCAGAGGAGACCTCCAACTCCTCCGTCTCCTCCTCAGCTGGCTCTTGTCCCCGTTGCAGCGCCAGGTTGTGAAGGGCGCAGATGTCGACAATGCGGGACACCCTCTGTGGACTATATTGCAGGGCTCTACCAGGCCGGTCCAGGCACCAGAACCTAATTTTCAGCATCCCAATGGTCTGCTCCACCAAAGTGTGAGTTGCAGCATTGTTATAACTTCATTCTGCTGCAGTCTGAGGCCACCGCATGGGTGTCATCAGCCACGTCCTCTGTTGGTAGACCTTGTTCACTAGGAGCCAACCCTGCATCCCCTGTGGACCCTGGAAAATGTCAGGGATCTGAGACCCACTGACAATGTAGGAGTTGTGGACACTCCCTGGGAACAGTGCTCAGATCTGCAGGATGCAGCTGAACATTCAGCGAGTGGAAGCCCCTGCTGTTGATGTAGTTGACTGCTTGTTGCCATGGAGATCTGAGCGCCACGTGAGTGCAATCAATGGCACCCTGTACCTGTGGGAAACCTGAGATCTGGGCAAATCCCATCGCTCTTGCATGCTGGCTTTCCTGATCCCAGGAAAAATGCACAAAGTTGTGTGCCTTCGTGAATATGGCGTCCGTGACCTCATGGATGCATTTGTGGGTGGAGGCTTGCAATATCCCAGAGGTCGCCTGTGCAGCCCTGAAAGGAACCGCTGGCATAAAAACTGAGCGCTGTGGTCACTTTCAGAGCCACTGGCAGTGGATGCCCTCCATGTCCCTGTGGCGCCAAATCCTGCAGCAGGTGGCAGATGTGAGCGACCAGTTCCCTGGACATGCGCAGTCTTTGGTGACACTGGTTCTCAGTCATCTGCAGGAATGAAAGGTGGCGTCTATAGGCCCTAGGCCTAGCTAGGCACTGATCAGCGATGGCTTGCTGTGGCACTTTCAGCAGCATGCACGGGAGACCCAGTCGCCCCCTCCTTCCAGAGGGTGCTGCTCCTCCCTCTGCCCAGACAGATGCCTCCGTCGCTCTTTTCTTCTTCATCTCTGCTCCCTGTAAGCCATGATGCATATGGCTAGTTCACCAGGCTCCGTGCTCCTGATGTGCTCCGCCTGCAGGATGAAACAGAGAGACACATGGGTTAGCATGGGTGTACTAAGAACTACTTGGTTAAGTCTGAAGACCCTTAACGCATCCCGGAGACTTGAATGGCCAGAGTTTAGTGCGCTGCATAGTTGCCCGAAACCCCACCCTCCTCCACCCCACTCCACCTGACCGATTGGTGGCAGCTTTGCACACTGGACTGCATGCTGTGCTCTCAGCTCAGGCTCAGCCATTCTCCTAACCCGCACTGCAAGGCTGCACTGTTAGCTTGAACCATGGGGGAGACTAGTCCAGACCTGAATGAAGACATTGCAAGGGGCGGTGAGCACCTTCGCCAGCGACTGCTCCATGGCCAGCTTTCGCAAGGAAATTGTACAACGTGCCCAGTCATCCAACTGTTCTGCAGTCCACTAAAATGCTCATTAGTTTGCAGTCTGTGCCTGAGGGATGAAAAGCTCTGGAGCATTTGGTGGCAATTTCATGCCTCTGCATTGCTTAAGTGGGCAGATAAGCTAGAAGCCCGACTCCAAGCATATCAATGTGACTGCGCCTGGACTGTCTCAGCTGCAGAGGAATGGTCACTTAATTCAAGGTTTCCCTAATGCATGGCCTCTTCCCTCCCCCCACACGTGCTTGTGCACTACCTTCAACTGCTGTGCAGCCCTTGCCGACCCCCCATCCCCCAACTTGCCTCAACCACAGTGCCGCCTTTGTCCCAGCACCGCACTGTCAGCCAGCCAGCCAGCCAGCAAAATGTGATTAGCCTGTGCCCTCGTCTGAACATGCGGCGCCTCAACCTTGAGATCGAACAGGCTACCCTCGTGATCACTGCGCAACGTTACTGTGCACTCACCTCTGAGTTCCCTTCAAAGTGCAGCTCACCGGGTGCACGCCTGTTATGAAATGCCGACATGCTCGGATGATCCAGCGTGGGAGGATGATTCCAGCAAGCTGGGCTTCTAATGATATGCAGCTGTATTACAATGAAGTTCCCAACGTGCGGCAGCAGGAAACACGGAGCAGATGATTGCAAACTGGTTTCACGGTGTCGTGAAACTGATTTTTGGCCTTCCCACCATATTGCCCGCTCACGCTGCCAAACACGCTGGCTGCCAGTGGGAGCGGATGATTCTGCCCTTTGTCTCCTTCCACTCAGCCAATTTCTTAACCGGGTCAACAATTTACCTTCAGTTCCTTGCAATTCAACTTTAGCTAAAAGTCTTTACCTAAACTGCCTTCTGGAAATCCATATAGATAACATCCATAGACGTTCCTCTGTCCATTACTTTAGTCACCCATCTTTAAAAAATTCAATCAGGTTGGTCAGGAACTACCCAACCTCACAAATTCATGCTGACTCTCTGATCGGCTGACAATGTTCAAGGTTTTCAGTTACTCTATCCCTAATTACAGACTCCGCCACCATCCCACTAAACCCCAGTTTGTGCTGGGACTCCTTCCCCATTCCAATTAGTGCTGGTGTTCTCCTTCCTCCCTTCCCCAAAGGACCATGCCCAGCTTCTTTCCCCTTCCGTTCATCTTCCTCCCCGGTGCACTCTTCACTTCCTTTTCATTGCCATCCACTTCCCTTCCCTTCATCGTTAAACAATTCCCTTTCCCACTCACTAGCAACCATTCCCCGACCTCTTTCCCTTCCGTGTTCTTCCCCATGAGAGTCTTGTTTCTATTGTTGGATATTATTCATGCCACTGTACACCGAGGGAAAGATGGCAGGAATCACATTCCTTAGCTCTCGTAGGAGCAACATCGAGGGGAGAGGGGACAGAGTTGTAATGATTTTCTCCAACAAGCCTTGGTACCTGGAATGGGCCCCAGCTCACTGATGGCTGGCATGTACGGCTGAGCAGATTACCTCTTTTTTGTTTGGCCATCATTTCAATTTTTATTTTAAAAAATGCAGACTGTAAATTTAACATTGTAGATCACAAGAACTTGCTTTTGTATAGCACCTTTATACATTTCATTTATATATCACACAGCATCACTGAATGGTTGGGGCAGTTGTCCAATCAGCAGCAAGCCATCCAGTCTTGTCCAGTCATTCAAGCTGGGGACACCAGGAGGCCTGTGCCAGAAACTGCCTGAAGGTTACCTGTGCGCTTGGTGTCATGCAAGGGCAGAAAGGAACTGATTCAAACTGTTTGAGATCCAGTGCATTGATTCATAACAATATTTGCATTGTATATAAATATATACATCAAATATGTGCATTCTGAAGCACTGTCAAGCACCATCTATCGCAGGATATACATTAACTCGCATAACGTTGCATATTTCTGCGTGTATTTAAAGGGACCTTGCACTCCTCCGTCTGAACACTTAGTTTACTTCTAAAATATAACTGTAAATGTGGCACAACGAGCTTCTCTGTTGCCCTTAATCACTTCCAACTGGTACCTGTAGGCATGAATTCATTCCTTTATAGGGGTCAGTTTCTCAGGCTGATATTTTCTGTATGATATAAATCACTGCTAACAAGATTCTGCTCAATGGGGACAAACCAAGAAATTGCCTGTTTCCACATCTCTAGCTGAAGGACTATTGATTGCTCTTGCTTGTTTCTCATGTGTCATTATTGCTGATCAGTTTAACTCCCTCTCTCCCTCTCCCAACCCTGACTCATGGGTGGCAGCCAATGTGTTAAGATGATGTGCAGTGTGGTGTGTCTGAATGAGCAGCAACAGAATTCTGGCTGGTGCTCCAACTAAGCGCTTTCCTTGTGCATGACAGCAGTGTACCAATGACCTCAATTACATTAACCTGCTTGACTACACCATCCAGTGCATCCACTTTGTTCTACCTCAGAAATATCATCTGCCTGTTGCCCACCACACCTCTATGCTGCTGAGAGCATAAATGATACTCTCATCACTCCAGTGCCCTCTTCACCAAAACTTACAATGAACTTTGAACATCATGATCTCTCCTGCATCCCCATCACTGTCTTCACAAACCTTCAAATGTGCCCTGTGATCTTATCAATCAATTTTACAATCTTCATTTTTGCTTGTAAGTTCCTCAGTGGCCACCCTCCCTTTCCTCAGCAATCTGCCCTGGTCATTTATCCCTGCACACAACTGCTACCCCTCCAATACTGGCTTACTCCTCCTTCTTCCATCCCATAGTCCACTATTTATGGTCACACTTGACACTGCCCTCTGGAACTCCCTCTCTTAATTCCTTGGTTTCGGCAGCTTGATCCCTGCTTTTAAAAGACTTCTAAAACATCCCAGGCTTAGGTCACATTCCTAGCAGTTACACTCAAACTGTGCTGGCACTGACCCCATCAGAATGTGTACGGTCAGTGGGAAAGTATATTTGTTGCAATGGGGCCAATGGATTCTCACACCGGTACACATACATCTTGGGCAAACAGCAGTCCCACACTTGGTGAAAACTCTGCCACCTGCAACTGTCCAGGGACGACCAGGTGGGGGGAGGTTGGGGGGTGGGGGAGCGATGGGGGAGGGAATGGTGAAGCGATAGTGAACAGAACTCGGAAGAGTATTTTTTTTGTTCCCCTCTTCACCCCCTCAACAAAGGAGTTTATAGTCCCTGGTCCAACTTTAATCACTGTCCTGTGCTTCACTGACTTTGCAAGAAGCAGGTAAAGACTACGGCCATACAAGGTTAACCAGGAGCTCCCAGCATTGGACATGGACCAGGCTATCAGGCTCCAATGCTTTTCACATAAATTTATCAGCCAGCATTTTCACCATCAACTGAGCCAAGTTGACGCTTGAGGAATAATTTTCTCCTCTTTAGGTTCATTTGCTCAACAGGAATGCGTATGGGAAATACTGATGGGCATTGCATACCCAGTTTAAATAGGTCTTTCATAAAATGAGGTTGGGCGCTACCAAAACATTTTTATTGTGGGATTTGCCCCACAGTATAGAACTAATCCTAATGAATTGGTAGTGCCACTCAAAGAGATGAGAAGATGGTTTGTAGGGAATGGAAAAATGTTACATTGGTCCAGTAGGAGGCACTTTTCTATGAGTGGGACAGAAGAGAGGAACCTTCCCTCGGTTAAATGAATTACAAATGTGGGGCTGAACAATACGTTCCTAAAACAGGAGCGATTTCCGCATCGGGAAACGTATTATCGGGCATGATGGCGTCGGGCAACGTTTCCGATGTCATCACTCCTGTTTTGAATAATATGGTGTGCGGGCAGGCTTAAAAGTCAGAACCCTGCTCCCGCTATGGTAATCTCAATGAAAGTGTAATTAAGGTCATTAACAACTCAATTGATTGCCATAATACGCTCTGGAGGCAATAATACGGCCTTAGAGTCAGAATCACTTCATGTGGAGTATCTGTTTTTTAATGGGTAAGCTTGTTGAGGAAGGTTTAAAAGCTGCAGCTGAGCACAGAGTCTCAGCTTAACAGTTAGTACAGCAGCAACTGCAGGAATCATTTGAGATAGAGGCCTTTTCTCGGCTGTGGAGCGCTCTGCTGAGCGCTAGATTTTGTTCCTGCCCACCTCTCAGGGCTATAAAGTATCTGTGACATGTGTGCGTTGTGGTCTCGTGGGAGACATGAACTCCAGTGATGAGGAAGAGGAGAGTGAGAGGAAAATGGGCAGAGCGGGAGGTCCAAAGTTTGTTGGCGATGTATGAAGGGGACAGAGAGAGAGCCTGAGAGTCCAGAGCCACACAGAGACCCTCAGCTGAGGCGTAAAAGGTGCAGCCTCTAAAGTCTACAGGCAGAGATTGAGCTATCTGCAATTGTCAGAGACTCAATGCAGGAGAAGACTCAGGCTACCAAGAGCTATCAAGACCCATGGACACATGACTCTGAGACATGCTCGCAGGGGAGATCTCCTCCAACTGGGCAGGGGGGGCACCCGATACCTGAGGCTTTGAAGGCACTCAACTTCTTTGCGACAGGCTCATTCCAGACAGTTTGTGGCGACCTCAGTGGCATCACACAACCAGCTGCACATCCTGCACTCAACTTTGAATCTTGCAAACTGCTCAATTGCACTTCTTCTGGAGGCTTTTTACTTGATCCTGTAATAGCTGGGTCCCCTGAGGCTGTCCCGTGCCAGGGTCCCTTTAAAGCACTAACCGTGACCTTGCCCCAGGTCACAGCCTGTGACCTCGGAGGACAGGCATCCTGCCCTATAGCATTCATTGGGTGGCACGAAGGCCTCAAATGTGCCCTTCAGCTTGATGAGCCCCAATCAACGTGTTATCGAGCGTGTTCCAAAGGCGGGACTGGAAGTCCAAAGGCTGCCGACTTTTGGGTGCGGAACTCACCCTTGGCACCCCAGCATATTATTTGCCCCATGGAAGTGGTTCGATTCCTTAGTACAAATCACTCCACCTTGAGGCACACAAAATGCACAAGAGAATTTGCCTTATTTAAAAGTTGCGATCTATTTTGAAAATAAAGGTAATATTTGCTGTTTGCTACTGAGGGAATTGTGATTTTGATCCTAGAACTGCAGACTTTTATCTGGCTTAGCATCAGTTATCAAAGTACTTGCTGAATTGTTGCTTTGAGGGAAATGCCAATCCGTTCCCAGGAATATCATTTTTATTGTTCAAAACCTGAGGTTACAACACTAATATTTCTGAATCCTTCACATCAGGAGCAGAAATACAGATGATGAAAGCATATGTAACATGTCAAATTCTATCTGCTGCATTAGGCTCCTGTTGGAACACAAAGTGGCATATTTTCCCTCAGAATGTCAGCTACACGTGTTGTAGGCCGGATCCTCCATCTCAAGCAGGGGGCTAAAAAAAGGAGTGCAAGTACTGAGTTGTCTGACCACGTAAATCAGACTTCCATTAACTGAGTCCCTGATTATTGAACATGAAGTGCAATCAATCCAGCTCAGTCCACTTTATCTCCTGCTCACAAAAGTGGGGATTCAACCCCCACCACCGCAATCTTCCATTTTTCCCCTCCTCTCATGCCTGTGTGCCATAGCACAGGCATCAGCATCCCTTGGTCAAGTGGCCAAGCTTCAGTGGTGAGCGCAAACAGTGAATGTTATCAACTCTGGATGCCATCGCCATGGAACCTGCTCCTGTTCACAAGTGGAGACAGCAGGTTATGTCATGACACATTCAGGGATATGTCCAATCAGAATTGGCAAATCTAGGAATTGGCTGTGCAGTCTATTTGAACTGAACCTCTACTGAATCTAATAGACTATGTTGTTTCCTCACACCCAGCTGCCTTATCCATGAACTACCCTATATAATCCATCTATTATGTAACACAACTTGACATTTCTAAATGCAATTTGAGTATTGCTGAAAAAAGAGACATAGGGCGGAATTGTCCCAGATTTGCACTAAGTGCAGTGTGGTAGCAGGTGGGAAAGAGGGTGTTTTAACCGCCAGCCGCAATGGTGGGTTTTCACACTGTATCGTCCCATTCCCAGTGGGTCCCGCCTCATAAGTTTTGCATTCCCGGGAAACACGCCGGGTCGCTGTCGGGGCAGCCTTTGATTCACCCACCCTGCCGTCAGTAAACGGGGAGCCATGTTTAAAGGGCGCCCTTGCATGGAGCTAGCACTCTTCAAGGGATAGGAAGCTGCTTGGAACTGATGGTTGCCAAAGGAAGAAAACATGCTGCCCCCAAATTAGTGATGCCTCCCTCGAACACCTACTGGATGCCATGGAGGCCCACTGCATAGTTCTCTACCTCGCTTTGGGCGAAGACCAGCAGGCAAGGTCACCAATCCAGCATGGGAGGCGGTGGCAGCGGTGGTCAGTGCCAACACCCTGCAAACGAGGACAGCCACCCAGTCCATGAAGAGGATGAATGATCTCTTCCATTCCACCAGGGTAAGTCACTCTTCTCATCACTCTCAACTCACACAGTCACAAACCCATCACACATCCACAGGGGTCTCAGTCACTGCCAGTTCAAGTGACATCACCATTCACTCTCTCACACACACCTTCATCTGCCCTGTGGATCATGTCCTCATCCCATCCATGGCACCACTCACCACCCACACATGCCAGGCATCCTCATCTGGCCTGGCAGGTGTCCTGCTTACACTCTCTCCATCTATATTCATGCAGGACAAGCTGGCACACAACAAAAGGGAGAGGTCACAGACTGGTGGAGGAATGCCCAACATCAAGGTCCTCACAGACTTTGAAAATAGAGTAATTCAGCTGGCCGGTTGGACAGTTCCTGTGCTGATGGTGAGGTCGGTGGTGCTCAAACAAGTGAGGATCCATCAGTGCAACATCCATCAGACAAACATGCTGTGAGTGAGTTCCCTGTTCCGCAGTCCCCTACCTTGCACTAATTATCTCTCCTGGCTTTTGCAGACACATCTGGGAAGCAGCCAAGGATGTACACAACCCAGGCCCTTGACTCAAGACCTGAAGGTGCCTCGGGAGAAGAATCTGATGACACCCTCAATGAAGTCCCATCACAGCGCTCACCCACACCCCTCACCAGCACAGAGACACACCTTAGTGGGATCCAGCTTTATAGTAGCTTCAGGGTCACAATCTGGTGAGTACATCGCACTGGCTGATCCACAGCAGGCGGCGGCAAGGCAGATCCCCAGCACTCGGAGGACTGCTGGAGGCCAGAACTTTGCTGAGTCCAAGTCAGATGATGAACCTCTGGACTCGGTCATGACTCAGTTGCTGGAGCTGCAAAGGCAACTAGGGAACATCAGGAAAGGATGTCCGCTGCACTCCTCAGAGTGCAAGGCATGATGGAGGAGTCCATCAGCCTTCATGCTGAGGTGATAGCACTGGCATGCCAACGCACAGAGGTAGGGTGGCAGCCATCACAGAGACCTTGGTCCAGGACATCTGTCCTGCACTGCTGCGTGGGGTGAACTCCATCGCTGACGCCATAGTTGGCCTCCAACAGTGTCAACGCAAGAGGGGTGCGGGGCAGCTCAATCTCACTCCAGGTTCCCCTTCTTCTCAAAAAGTCAGGCAGGGGTCCTCAGGCACCCATAGGGAGGAGGATCAGCAGGTACACACCTGGCTATCGACTCCGCTAACCTTCCGAATCCCCTCTTCCTGTAACTCCAGCAGCTCCAGCTCCACAGGCCGAGGGGGGTGCCAATGCCACACAGCAGGACCCTGAAAGCAGGCTGAGGCCCTTCAGGTCTCAGCCGTCCAGACGACGCCCATCAAGGTCATCACAGACAAGGTGTAGCAGCCAGCAGGCTGCCTCCAACCCCACTGTGGATGTCATGGAGCACCAAGATGTAGTGGCAGGGTTAGGAAGGTTAAGAAAATGTAGTTTCGCCATGTGGACATGGGCATTAATCACTTGTACATATTGTTGATTCTTGTAAATAAACTCCCAACAATTTCAGCCTGTCTATGGTTCCTTGTTATGATGAGCAGTTTTTGTGTCAGTCTGAAGTGAAAGTTTGGTTCCTGCACAAGATAAAGGCAGATGTCTCAGTCCAGGGCCTCTCCCCTGTGCTTTGTGTAACCTTCCCAGCACACTGATAGTGTGCCTTCACAGTCACTGGATACATCAGTCATGCCTGCACCTTGATGGGGCTTATCATTGCTGCCAGAATGTCCTGGGCCGGTGGCACAGAGTTCCGTCATTCTCCCTGTGTGCTCCCAGCACCTTTGAGGTTCGGCTGGACCCCCATCTCCTCAGCATCTGTGTTCGGTGACAGTGTGGTCCTGAAGGGTTCAGTTCTTGAAGGATGCCATAGGATCAGGAGAAGTTAGAGTTTCCCCGCTGCATCTCCATGATGTGACCCTGTTCACAAAGCGTGAGCAAGGTACCATGAGCCAGACAGGAGTCAGACATTCTCAGAGGCAATATGGGATCTATGGAGTGTCCTCACTGCATGTCATCATCATCCTCCTGGAATATAGGGACTAAGAGCATCTGCTGCGTCTCCATGACAGGAGTTTTATCTCAGAGGGTATGTGTGCTGCCATCAGCCAGATAGGAGTCAAACGTTCACAGATACAATGTGAGAATCTACGGAGTGTCCTCTGCATATTGTCATCCTCCTCGAGTCTAGTGGCTATGAGGGCCTCCCAAGCATGCCTGCCTCATCTGGCTAGTGCAGTGGTCTCATCACCTTAATCCTCGCCTTTGAGGAGCCCTCACCCCCATCCCCGTCGATGTCCTCCTCATTGGGGGGGATGTCCATCTCCTCCATCTCTTCCTCAGCCAGCTCCTCACCCTGTTGCAGTGCCAGGCTGTGAAGGGCACAGCGGGTGACGACAATGCGTGACACCCTCTGTGGACTGTATTGCAGGGTTCCACCAGCCCGGTCCAATCAATATGCCAATGGTTTGCTCCACCAAGTTGCAAGTTGCAGCATGAGCCTCATTGTTCCTTCGTTCTGCTGCAATCTGAGGCTGCTGCACGTGTGTCATCAGTCCCGTCCTTGTTCCTGAGGAACCATCCCTACAGCCTCTGTGGACCCTGGAAGTTGTCAGGGATCTAAGGCCAACCGAGACCGTAGGATTCATGGACACTCCCTGGGAATCATGCGCAGACCTGCAGGATGCGTTTGTGGTGGTCACACACCAGCTGAACGTTCAGCGAGTGGAAGCCCTTGAGGTTAACATAGTTAACTGTTTGTTGCCACGGAGATTTAAGTGCCATATGAGTGCAGTTGATGGCACCCTGCACCTGCGGGAAACCTGAGATCTAGGCAAATCCCAGTGCTTTTGCTTGTTGGCTTGCCTGATCCCGGGTAAAATGCACAAAGTTGTGTGCCTTGGCAAATATGGCATCCGTGACCTCACGCATACACTTGTGTGTGGAGACTTGTGAGATCCTGCACAGGTCACCAATGGAGCCCTGGAAGGATCCACTGGTGTAAAAATTGAGTACCGTAGTCACTTTCATGGCCACTGGCACTGGATGCCCTCCAGGTCCATGTGGCGCCAAATCCTGCAGCAGGTGGTATATGTGACTGACCAGTTGCCTAGACATACATAGCCTTTGGTGACACTGGTTCTCGGTCATCTGCAGAAATGACAAGCAACGTCTATAGACCCTGGATCTATCTGGGCACGGACCAGCAACAGCTCGCTGTGGCTCTTCAGCAGCATGCACGGGAGCCCCAGATGCCCCTTCTTCCTGAGGGTGCTGCTCTTCCCTTTGCTCAGCCAGGCACCTCCATCACTCTCTTCTCAGTCATCTCCGCTGTCTGTAATCCATGAGGCATACAGTTAGGTCACAAGGCTCCATGCTCCTGATGTACTCCTCCTGCAGGATGAAAGAGAGAGACGCGTGGGTTAGCATGGATGTTCTAAGAACCTCTCTTGGTTAAGTCTGAAGGCCTCTTAATGCATCCCGGAGAGTGTTAGCCACCACTTTGATGGCCAGGATTTAGTGCGTTGCATGGTTTCCCGGAATCCCACCCACCTCCGCCCCACTCCTAACCTGCACTACGAGGCTGCACAGTTAGCTTGAACCATGGGGAAGGCTGGTTCAAACCTGAATTATGACATTGCAAGGGGCTGTGAGCACCTCCATTAGTGACTGCTCCATGGCCAGCTTTCGCAAGGAGATTGCACAACATTCCAAGTCGTCCAACTGCAGTCTGAACCCGAGGGGTGAAAAGCCCTGGAGCATTTGGTGGCTCTTCCAGGCCTCTGTGTTGCTTGAGTGGGCAGAATATAAGAACATAAGTAATAGGAGACGGCGTAGGCCATTCAGCCCCTCAAGCCTGCCCTGCCATTCAATAAGATCATGGCTGATCTGCCCCAGGCCTCAACTCCTCTTCAGTGCCAACTCCTCAAGCCCTCAACTCCCTGATATTTCAGAAACCTATCTACCTCCTCTTTAAATACTTTCAGTGATCTAGCCTCCACAAGTCTCTGGCTAGAGAATTTCAGACATTCACTACCCTGAGAGAAGAAATTCCTTCACGTCTCAGTTTTAAATGAATGTCCTCCTATTCTGTAACTATGTCCCCTGGTTTGAGATTTCTCTACTACTGGAAACATCTTCTCAACATCTACCATGTCAAGCCCGCTCAGAATCTTGTATGTTTCAATAAGATCACCCCCCCATTCTTCTAAACTCTAATGATTAATGGCCTAACCTGTTTAGCTGTTTTTGATAAGTCAACCTCTTCATCCCAGGAATCAGCCTAGTGAATCTCTTTTGAACTGCCTCCAATGCCAGTATATCTTTTCTTAAATACGGGGACCAAAATTGTACACAGGACTCCAGGTGCAGCCTCACCAACACCCTGTATAATTGTAACAAGACTTCCCTATTTTTTAACTCCAACCCCCTAGCAAAACAGGCCAAAATTCCATTTGCCTTCTTAATTACTTGCTGCACCTGCATGCTAATATTTTGTGTTTCATGCACAAGAACACCCACTCTGTGCTGTACTTTTTGGAGTGTCTCTCCATTTAAATAATAGTCTGCCTTTTAATTCTTCCTACTAAAGTGCAGGACCTCACACTTTCCCACATTAAACTCCATCTGCCAAGTTTTTGCCCACTCAGTCAACCTGTCTATATCCCCTTGCAGATTCCTCATGTCCTCATCTCAACATGACCTCCCACCTATTTTTGTATTGTCAGCAAATTTGGATACATTATACTCTGCCCCCTCCTCCAATTCATTAATATAGATCGTAAATAATTGAGGCCCTAGGACTGATCCTTGTGGCACTCCACTAGTTACGTCTTTCCAACCTGAAAAAGACCCATTCATCCCGACTCTCTGTCATCTGTGTGTTAGCCAATCCTCAATCCATGCTACCACGTTACCCCCAATACTGTGAGCTCCTATCTTGTGCAATAGCCTTTTATGTGGCACCTTATCGAATGCCTTCTGGAATTCCAAATACACTACACCTACTGGTTCCCCTTTATCAACTTTGCTTGTTATATCCTCCAAGAACTCTAGCAAATTTGTCAAACATGATTTGTCTTTCACAAAACCATGCTGACTCTGTTTGATTTCGTTAAGCTTTTCTAAATGCCCTGCTTTTTTTTCCCTTAATAATGGACTCAACATTTTCCAAAAAATAGGTGTTTGACTGGCCTATAGCTTCCTGCTTTTTGTCTCCCTCTTGAACAGGGGCATCACACTAGCAGTTTTCCAATTAGCTGGGACCCTCCCAGAATCCAGTGAGTTCTGGAATATTTCGACCAATCCCTCCACTATCTCTGCAGCCGCCACCTTTAAAGCCCTTGGATGCAGGCCATCAGGTCCTGGCAATCTGTCTGCCTTTAGTCCCATTAGTTTGTCAAATACTTTGTCCTTCATGATAGAAACTGTTACAAAATATCTTTGTACCATTAGCTCCTTGCTTATCAGGTATCTTTGGGGTGTTTATAGTATCCTCCACTGTGAAAAGCGATGCAAAATATTGGTTTAAATTATCTGCCACTTCCCTGTTATCAGTTCTCCAGCTGCATCTTCCAAGGGTCCCACGCTCACTTTAGCCACTCTCTTTTTAAATACCCTTAGAAGCTCTTGCTGTTGGTTTTTATATTTCTTGTCAATTAACTTTCATAATCAATTTTCTCCCTCTTTATTAGCTTTTTAGTCATCCACTGCTGGTTCCTAAAAAAATCCCAATCCTCTGGCCTACCACTAGTTTCTGCCACTTTGTATGCCTTAGTTTTTGATTGGATACTCTCCCTGACCACCTTTGTTCACCACAGGTGGTTCATCCTTCTCATTGAGTCCTTCTTTTTGACCAGGATAAATTTTTGCTGAGTGTAATGAAATATCTGCTTAAATGTCTGCCATTGCTCATCCACTGACCTTCCCTTTAGTCTTTTTTCCCAGCCTGCTTTAAACAACTCTTTCTTCATACCTCTGTAATTGCCTTTATTTAAATTGAGGACACTGGTTTGAGACCCGAGTTGTTCACCCTCAAGCTGAATTTGAAATTCTACTACGTTGTGATCGCTACCCCCTGGAGGGTCTTTAACTACGATATCTCTTATTAATCCCACCATTACACATTACTAGATCTGAAATAGCCTGTTCCTGGGTAGGTTCTGCAACATATTGCTCTAAGAAACAATCCCTGATGTACTCTACAAATTTGTCTTCTATGTTACCCCTGCCAATCTGATTTGTTCAGTCAATAGGGAGGTTGTGGCACAGTGGCATTGTCACTGACTGATAGTTCAGAGACCCAGGGTAATGCTCTGGGGACCTGAGTTTGAAATTTGAATTCAATAAAAAAAAAATCTGAAATTCAAAGTCTGATGGCAACCATTGTCGATTGTCATAAAAGCCCATTTGGTTCACTAATGTCCTTTAGGGAAGGAAATCTGTTGTCCTTACCTGGTCTGGCCCACATGTGACTCCAGACCCACAGCAATGTGGTTGACTCATAAATGCCCTCTGAACAAGGGCAATTAGGGATGGGCAATAAATGCTGGACTAACCAGCAAAAAATATGCAAATTAAAATCACCCATGACAATTGTAGTGCCCTTTTTACATGCCTCAATTATTTCCCGATTTATACTTCGTCCTACAGTGAGGCAACTCTTCCGGGGCCTATCGATGACCACCACCCGTGACTTCTTCCCCTTCCTATTCCTTGTTTCCACCCAAACTGATTCTACATCATGGTCTATTGCACCTATATCACTACTCACCACTGATACCTTCCTTTATTAACAAAGCTACTCCACCTCCTTTTCCTTTTTGCCTATTTTTCCAGATGTTGAATACCCTTGAATATTGAGTTCCCCGTCTTGGTCACCCTGCAACCACATCTCTGTAATAGCTATCAAGCCATATTCATTTATTTCTAATTGTGCGTCAACTCATCTATCTTGTTACAAATGCTGCGTGCATTGAGATAAAGAGCCTTAAGCTTTGACTTCTTAGCATTATTACTCATTCTAGTTCTAATTTCTGCTGCACTCGTCTGCTTATATTTTCTGCCCCTTCCTGTCACACTTTGATCATCATTCACCTCTTCACTACCCTGCACCTCTGCTCTCTCACTTCTTTTTGATTTTTTAACCCTCTCTCTCACTAATTAGTTTAAAGTCCTATCTACAACCCTAGTTATATGATTCTCCAGGACACTGATCCCAGCATGGCTCAAATGAAGCCCGCCCCAACGGAACAGCTCTCTCCTTCCCCAGTACTGGTGCCAGTGCCCCATGAATCGGTTTCCCTGTCAGGCTCAGCTTCCCACCCCTCAGTCTCCCCATTGCCTGCCATCATTCCCCCTCCTCACCCATCACGTTACAAAGCCTTTCTGCCCCTCTGCCTTCTATCATTCCCCCCCGTCCAACCCTTGCAAAGTCTTCCTGCCCCTTTGCCCCCTGTGTGTTTGTTATCCTTTCCCCTCACCATTGAAATGCTGGTCTCTGAATGGTCATCCCCGTCCGAATCCTACTGCACAGTTGCGTCCTTCAGGACAATCGTGGTGCCTACCTGGAGCAGACCAACCCTACACCCACCCCCCACCCAGTTGCAACACTAGTCTCTGTCTGAATGTTCATCCCAGCCTCAGTGCCGCTGCACAGTGCTTGTAACTACGGAGGCACCCATTGGGAGCAGATCAACTCTACAACCCCAGCAGTGTGGTGTACGTGGTATGTGGTGCATCGCAACGAGACCAGTGCAGTGCTGTGGCAGGTGGGCTATATATGTTGCACAAGCCTCAAAGTCACAAGCAAAATGAGGTCTGGCCACTGCACACCACACTTTTTCAAATGTGATTCAGACCAATGTGATTTCCCACCAGCGTGATGCAAGATTGGGGGGTGGCATGTGAGTCCTGCAAACAACTAATTTAATGAGCATCCATGAGATGATAATGAATGCTAATGGCGTTCACGCCACTCCTCAGCGGGATACCCGATCCGCCATTGATCCTCCATCGGGAGAATTGCAAACTGTTTTCACACTGGCAGGATTCCGACTTTTTGGCTCCCTCTAGATGCTGCACCCCTGCCCGTCACGAAACCCATCATGGGCAAGATGGGGAAATTCCGCCCTATGTTTTGAGCTTTGCAGGCATGGTCTGGTTATGTAGCGTCAGCACTTTGCCTGTTGCGAACAGCCAAAGGGACGTGATTCGAAGAGACAACACAACCAATTTAAGATTATCAGTCACAGCCAGACAGCTTGCCAGTGATCCAGCAGGTTTAAAGCTGCCCTACCTATTGGACTGATTTGGCATTCAGCATTTCCATCTATTGGCTGATTTGGGGTTCAAAAGCTTTTTCTATTGGCTCTCAAGGGGTTCAGCTGATCTTCCTGGATGAGGCTTTTGAAGCATCTGTTGAAATACATGTTCTGCCAGTATTGATATGAAACTGCTGTTTCACTGTGAGTATTTTCAGAGGTAATGGAAAATGCTTTGTCTTCCTCAGCCTGGAAGCTGGATACAAGGATAGTTTAGAAAGAAGATTCTATATTCCTGGATTAGTAATGTTAAATACTTCTCAAACTGTTAGATGTATAACTGTTTGCCCTTCAGCACGGTTGCAACATAGGTACCCACCAGATGATAAAAGAACCAAATTATAATTAGATATGTCAAGTTGTGTAACATAATAGAAAGATTAAATAGGGTTACAGATAGTTCATGGATAAGGCAGTTGGGTGTGAGGAATAAAGGTAGCCTATTACAATCAGTAGAGGTTCAGTTCAAATAGCCAGCACAACCAATTCCGAGCGTTGCCAATTCTGGTTGGACATATTTCTGAATGTGTCATCACACAACCTGCTGCCTCCACCTGTCCTGCCCCCATATTCCTACCAATGGCCGCCTCGCATGTCCATCCTCACAATTCTCCACTTTCCCACAACCAATCAGAAAACCAACACACTCTTTGTTACCACTTGACTGTCAGTCAGTCTATTTTTTCATGTTTAATAGTTTTATAGGTAAACAATTGTACACAAAGAATTGTATTTAAAAAAAAAACAAGGTTTATCATTTCTATGGGTAAAACATCAACTGCCAAGGGAGTTGCCTTTGTTGTTAATGTTGCTGCTCCTCTTGTTCCTCATCAAAGGTCCAAGGTGGTGCTGCATAAACTGCTCCCATGCTGCAGTGAAGGCTGGCATCAGGGATGTGCAGATCAAGGTGAGTGAAGTGCAATACACTCACTTACAAGTAGTTGGCATTCATTCGCCAAGCAGAGAGGGAGGGCTGTGAGTAGCAGCCTCTCACCTGGCCATGGCTAGAATTCTTTAGTTTCACTGATCAAAGGCTTCCCAACCTGTCAGTTTCACTGAAGAATCTCTCTCTGCTGTGCACTCACTTCAGTGACCCTGCTGAACTCCACACAGCTCGAGAAACCTGTGTTCTTTTCTTCACGGTTTCTCCCAGAAGTGTCCTAGGGATTTGTCTTTAATTCCTGCAGATTCCAGGGCAATGCAGGAGGATTAGCCCTCTAGCCACATCCTGCTCTCCTTCATTCCCCTCTTTCCCTTTCACAATATCTTTGTTCCCCTGGCAGACAGCTCATTAAACTGCCCTACCTATATTAAAACTGTCAAAAAACATGAGGTACTTCTAAACCTTTGGAGTCATTGGTGATTTTGATGCATGAAATAATAAAACTAGATAATTATATTGTACATCAGATTTCTTTTTCTACTGCTCCAACACTGGCAGGCAGTTTTTTTTTAGTTTACTTCATTTTAAAATGAGAGATTCCATTCTTCCTCATCTATTTGCTTCATAAATTGATATTTTTTAGCCTTTATTTTGAATTTTTGGTTTATTTCTACATTTGCTTCTAAGTTTTATCTCTTCTATTATTTCTGATAATTCATTTCTGATTCATTTTCTTGTTGACCTATTTCATTTTAACGTTCTTAATATATAATCTAAATATCATGTGCTTCTGGACCACAACTTTGGACTTATCAAATGCTGCAATTGTTGACTTCATGTGTGATGAGAATAATGTCAATGATTATGAGGTAGTGCAATGTCCCAGAGTGACATGAACATAAAGGAAATGCTGCAAATTATGATGGGGGTTGGTTAGCTCAGTTGGTTAGATGGCTAGAATGTGGTGCAGAATGATGCCAACAATGAAGGTTAGATTCCCACACTGGCAGTTCATGGAGACCTGCCTCCTTGCCTTGCTTCATGCTTGATGTGGAGTGATGCCTCTCATGCTATATAACCACTTGTCTCTCTCTCTAACGGGGTGACGGCTATGATCCCTGGTACATTATGCTAAATTAAGGGGAGACGGTAGCATAGTGGTAATGTCACTGGGTTAGTAATCCAGAGGCCCAGGCTAACGCTCTGGGGACACTACGGCAACTTGTGAAGTTTACATTATTAATAATAAAGATCTGGAATGCTAGTCTCAGTAATAGTGACCATGTTGGTTGTCATAAAATCCCACCTGGTTCACTCATGCCCTTGAGGGAAGGAAATCTGCTGTCCTTACCTGGTCTGGCCTTCATGTGACTCCAGACCCACACTTCAATGCCCTCTGAAATGGCTGAGCAAGCCAGTCACCTGTATCAAATTGTTACAAAGCCTAAAAGGAATGAAACTGGATGGACCACATGGTATCGACCTAGGCACACTGCTGGATCCAATGCCCTTTGGTTTGTTGGGGCTGAAGGATCCAGGTTGCAAGCTTGTTTCAGGGTGACCAAGTTGGTACAGAGAACATCAGGAGATCGTTGTTAGAATAAACACATGCCGTTTACTTACAAACTAAATTTAGCAGCTACATTTGTGTGCTCACAACTCAAAACTCTGTCTTCACTCTTCAGTGTCTAACTCAAGACTCTCCCACAGTGGTAGCCCGCGTTACTCTGCTATTGGGTATTAAGGTCATGTTATCTTACATTACAACACTTGTCTTAAAGGTATATTACACATCAGATTACTACACACACCCAGACCTGTCGACTCTGAATAGTTGTCCTTACTAACATCTGGAACTCATGCCAAAATTGGGAGGGCTGTCTCATAGATAGTCAAGCAACAACCTGACAAACTCATACTGACAGAATCATGCCTTACAGATCATGTCCCAGACACCACCATCACCATCCCTGCGTCTGTCCTGGTGGCGGCACATTGGTATACAGTTCGGAAAGTGCAATCCTGGGAGTCCTCAAAATTGACTCCAAACCCCATGAGGTCTCAGGGCACCAGGTCAAACATGGGCAAGGAAACCTCCTGCTGATTACCACCTACTGCACCATCCTTGGCTAATGGCTCAATAAACCTCCATGTTGTACACCACTTGGAAGAATCACTGAGGGTGGCAAGGGCATAGAATGTACCCTGGGTGGGCAGTTCAATGTCCATCATCAAGAGTGGCTCGTAGCAGTCAACTTAGTGACTGAGTTAGCCGAGTCCTAAAGGACATAGCTGCTAGGCTGGGTCTGCGGCCGGTGGTGAGGGAACCAACAAGAGGGAAAACCTACTTGACCTCGTCCTCACCAATCTACCTGGCGCAGATGCATCTGTCCATGACAGTATTGGCAGGAGTGGCCACTGCACAATCCTTATGGAGGCCAAGTCCTGTCTTCACATTGAGGATACCCTCCATCGTATTGTGTGGTACTACCACTATACTAAATGAGATAGATACCCAGCAGATCTAGCAACTAAAAACTGGGCATCCATGAGGCGCCGAGGGCCATCAGCAACAGAATTGAACTCAACCATAATCCGTAACCTCATGGCCCGGCATATCCCCCACTCTACCATTACAATCAAGCCAGGAGATCAACCATGGTTCAATGAAGAGTACAGGAGGGTATGCTAGGATAGGTGCCAGGCATACCTAAAAATGAGATGTTAACCTGGTGAACCTACAACACAGGACTATTTGCATGACAAACAGCGGAAGCAGCATACAGGTGACAGAGCTAAGTGATCCCACTTAGAAGAGGCACTGAGGGTGGCCAAGGCACAGAATGTACTCTGGGTGGGGGACTACAATGTCCATCATCAAGACTGGCTCGGTAGCACCACTACTCACCGAGCTGGCTGAGTCCTAAAGGACATACCTGGTTCTGCGGCAGGTGGTGAAGGAGCCAACAAGAGGGAAAAACCTACTTGACCTCATCCTCACCAATCTACCTGTTGCAGATGCATCTGTCCATGACTATAATGGTAGGAGCGACCACCACATCCATGGTGGTGGACAATTAAATAACTAACTGGAGGAGGAGGCTCCACAAATATCCCCATCCTCAATGACAACAGAGCCCAGCACATCAAAGCAAAAGATAAGGCTGAACCGTTTGCAACAATCTTCGGCCAGAAGTGTCGAGTGGATGATCCATCTCGACCTCCTCAAGAGGTCCCCAGCATCACAGATGCCAGTCTTCAGCCAATTCGATTCAAGAACCTGCTGAAAGTACTGGATATTGCAAAGGCTATGGGCCCTGGTAACATTCCGGCAATAGTAATGTAGACTTGTGCTGCAAAACTAGCTGTGTCCCTCACCAAGCTGTTCCAGTAAAACTACAACACTGGCATCTACCTGACAATGTGAAAAATTGCCCAGTTATGTCCTGTCCACAAAAAAGCAGGCCAAAACAAAGTGGCAAACTCTCGATCATCACTAAAGTGATGGAAGGGGTCATTAGTGCTATCAAGTAGCAGTCACTTAGCAATAACCTGCTCACTGACAGTCAGTTTGGGTTCTGCCAGGGCCACTCAGCTCCTTGGTTCAAACATGGACAAAAGAGCTGAACTCAACAGGTGAGGTGAGAGTAACTGACCTTGAGATCAAGGCAGCGTTTGACCGAGTCAAAGGAGTCAAGGAGTCCTGGCAAAATTGGAGTCAATAGGAATCAGGGGAAAACTCTCCACTGGTTGGAGTCATACCTAGCACAAAGGAAGATGGTTGTGCTTGCTGGAGGTCAATCATCTCAGTCCCAGGACAACACTGCAAGAGTTCCTCAGGGTAGTGCCCTCGGCACAACCATCCTCAGCTGCTTCATCAATGACCTTTGCATCATTCTAAGGTCAGAAATGGGGATGTTTGCTGATTATTGCACAATGTTCAGCACCATTCGCGACTCCCCAGATACTGAAGCAGTCCATGTCCAAATGCAGCAAGACCTGGCCAATATCCAGGCTTGGGCTGACAAGTGGCAAGTAACATTCATGTCACACGAGTGCCAGGCAATGACCATCTCCAATAAGAGAGAATCTAACCATTGCCCCTTGATATTCAATGGCATTACCATCACTGAATCTCCCATTATCAACATTCTGGGGGTTACCATTGACCAGAAAATGAACTGGAACAGCCATAAAAATACTGTGACTAAAAGAACAGGTCAGAGGTTGGGGATCCTATGGCAAATAACTAATTTCCTGACTCCCCAAGGCCTGCCCACCATCTACAAGGCACAAGTCAGGAGTGTGATAGGATACTCTCCACTTGCCTGGGTGGTGCAGCTCCAACAACACTCAAGAAGCTCAACATCATCCACGCAAAGCAGCCCACTTGATGGGCATTCCATCCACCACCTTAAACATTCACTCCCTCGACCACTAATGCACAATGGCAGAAGTGTGTGCCATCTACAAGATGCACTGCAATAACTCACCACGGCTCCTTAGGCAACACCTTCCAAAGCTGTGACCTCTACCACCAAGGAGTACAAGGGTAGCGGATACTTGGGAACACCACCACCTGCAAGTTCCCAACCAACCCACTCACCATCCTGACTTAGAACTATATCGGAATTCCTTCACTATCCCCTGGTCAAAATCCTGGAACTCACTTCCTAACAGCACTATGGGTGTACCTACACCACACGGACTGCAGCGGTTCAAGAAGCCAGCTCACCACTACTTTCTCAAAGATAATTAGGGATGGGCAATAAATGCTGGCCTAACCAGTGATGCCAAAATCCAATGAAAGAATAATTTTTTAAAAATTACCTATTATCTGTGATGGAATGTGATGTGAAAGGAGAAAACTAGCTATTGGGATGGTTTACCATTAAAAGAAGACTGCTAAAGATTGCAAGTGGTGACTAAAAACAATAGCTTGCATTTATATAGCATCTTTAACACAATAAAGTGTCCCATGGCACTTCAGAGTAGTGTTATCAAACAAAATTTGACACTCCCATGACTATCCTGACAGAAGAGACACAGTCAATAGCTTACATCCATACTTTTGTTAGCAATACCAGTGTTGCCAATACTTTAGCCATTGGGGTTGCATGTAGCTGATTAGGAATCCAGATATGCCAATTACCTTCCCAACCCTTCCAAATGACTATCTGCAGAGTGTTCCAGGAACAATATATATTCAATTTGTTGCTCGTGATGTAGAAGGATTTCAGATTGAAGCAGTAGTGATAAGGTTGGCCAATCCAAGGCTTCACTCCTCATAGGAGAGCACTGGATATGCAGAAAATGAGGAGTCGCAGCAGTGGCTGATAGCTGCTGCACTGGCAGTGCCAACCGAGTGGCATAGGCTAGCTGCAGATGGCACAGCTCTGCACCAGCCTGCATGTTAGGCTAGTGCCGGTATAGCCAGTAATTGTGCAATGGTTACAAGGTAGGCATCTGCCAATGTAAATGTACAAAATGGTTGATGTAAACTGGGTCTTGTGCAGCCCAACCTACCTGGAAACCTTCCATTGTCTCTTCCCTTCTTCCTCCAAAAGGGGGAACAAAGTAAAGAGGGATTCCCAGCGGGAAATCCGCCATCTTAATAACTTGTTGGCAGTAAATATAAAGCAGCAGTGCCACAACACTTGGCATAAATATTCTCAGCCATCTCGTGAAGCAGGACAGGTTTTGAGGAAAGATGATCACTTTACCAAGTTTCAAAATCAAATTTGCCAGTGATTTCAATCTAGATTTTCCTAATGATTTTCCAAATGACATTGTTTTCCAGCTGCCATTTGCTCATTTCAAATAAATGAGATAAGGCTGGTTTCAAATATCATCAATTAGAAACCTAAGCTGTTTCTGCTGTTATTTTTGATATTACTGAATGAAGAAGGTGTCTCTCTCTGGTTTTCTTTATAGCTTTATCTCAGTCCATGTCTGATGTCTGTGTATGTGTACCTTTGCTTTTTCCACCTTGTTCATTCTGCCTCTCTCAATCCTCCTAGCCTCTATTTCTGGATTTTACCTAATTTGTGCATGTTTCTCTTTTTCTCTCCCTGGTTTCTCTCTTTTTTTTCCCCTCCCTTTTTCTACCATTGTGCATTTTCATGGATAGCTTTCTTTCCTCCGTGTGCAGCAGTCTTTCCCTTTCCACTTCCCTCTCACATTTGATGTGTTTCTCTTTCTGCCTGTCTTACACTGCATTAATGTCTTTCTCTCTCACTTTCTCTCTGTACCTCCTTCACTTTATCATACGGTTGTGTTTGTCACACTGTGTACCGTCATCTCTCTATCAGGATGTGCATCTTAGGCTCTTCTACCCCTCTCAGTCTCCTTTCATATCTCCATCTTAGCCTATCTCTCTGAATGAGCATATTATGGGAGAGTCTACCAGTAACAATTGTTTGCTTGTTTGAACAGGGCTTTTTAAGATTGGCAATGTCTCCAAGAAGACAACTATTTGAACAGTGATATGGAGTCCTCCTGCAATGGGATGGATGGGTACTGAACTTGGGATGAACCACATTCTAGTCTGAAACCCTACTGGACAGCACAAGTTACAGTAATTGCTCTTGTAACTGTTTCTTCCAGCTTTGGATGAAATGTAATATTTACCTCATGATCATGACAATTTAGCATTAGCCTAAGGACAGCATCTCTGTAATATCAAAAGAATGTGGTTTATCATTACTGGAAGGAACATGCCATGCAAAGGGCATTTATTTTGCATTTTACTGCATATTATTTCCCTGGTCTTCAAAAAAACAAGGGGATTAAACAACATTTTTATTGCTTTTGGCAAGTTGTTTATTTAACAAATATTAATTTATTAAAGGATAAAATTTAATTGAAGTGCTTCAGCCCCTCAGCTATTCACGTTTATTTGCTTTCTATGTATGAATCTCCAACCTACTGGAACGCATTCTCATTTTGAAATGAAATTTAATCTCATGGTGGAACCTTGTATAAGAGGCTTGTTTTGTAAAGTTATAAGGAAATTTTGGATGTGAATAACCTCTGCACAACAGAATTGCAGTGATCTTATTGAAAGCATTATGACAATGCTATTTCTGTGAAGCATTAAGTTATTTAGGTAAAACCTGACAGCACATTGTTGGTTACTTATCTAAGGCAAGTTCACTGCCTTAGGTAGGGAGACTAAAACTGTACACATTTACTCCAGGTATGGCCTCACCAGGGCCCAATTTAATTGCAATAATATTTCTTCATTTTTATACTCCAATCTCTTTGTAATGCAGGCTAATATACCATTTGTTTTCCTAAGTGCTTGCTGTACCTGCATGCTA
This sequence comes from Cetorhinus maximus, assembly GCF_964194155.1. Taxonomy (NCBI): domain Eukaryota; kingdom Metazoa; phylum Chordata; class Chondrichthyes; order Lamniformes; family Cetorhinidae; genus Cetorhinus; species Cetorhinus maximus. The sequence goes on from NC_135884.1 coordinate 86,001,294, forward strand.
ACTTTCTACAGTTCTTGTACAAGAACACCCAAGCCCCCAGGAACAGCAGCATTTCCCAGTCCCTTGCCATTTAAAAAAAAAATCTGCTTTTCTATTTTTCCTTCCAAAGTGAATAACTTTGCATTTCTGCTCTGTTTTAGCCCACTCACTTAACCTGCTTGTTATGAACTTGATGTACCGGACAAGTTTCTTACTTGAAACAGATAACTTTACTACAGGGCTCGTTTAGAAACTACATGCTTGAACCATGCCCACGACCGGAAAGTTCCACCCCCAAGATTACCCGCGCTTAGGGTTCATTCGTCAGTACAATCACGTGACCCCCTAAAGGCAGTAGGAAAGGTTATACCTATAATCACTACATTTCCTCTCCCCTTAGGTTTTTTTACATTTCCTATTTACAAGAAATATTTTAGTCCACAACATACACATATACACAGGTCAAATGATTCAAGATTAAGTCTCTGAGGTGGTTTTCTAATTAGGTTAGGGCGCTGTAGCTCCGCCACTTGAGATTCTCCCGGTGGATGGACATGATCAGGAACTGCAGCACGAAGGACATCCTTAGACAATGGCACTTCAGGATTAGTTACAAAACAAAAACAGAATTACCTGGAAAAACTCAGCAGGTCTGGCAGCATCGGCAGAGAAGAAAAGAGTTGACATTTCCAGTCCTCATGTTAATTCTACAGAGACATCAGGTATGTTTATTCTAGGTCGATCTGTCACCTCAGGCATTAAAGGTTCGACATTAATTAGAGGCGGAACAACTGGTTATTGGAACGTCTCTCTACTCCGTAGATGATCCACACATTTTCGAACAATTTGGTCTTCCACTTCCACTTGGAATGACAAAGGTCCAGTTTCAGAGACCAGGAACCCAACTAGGTCCATTTCCACACGAAAACTGTAAATCTTCGAGCTTTGCTATAAATATCATGGTTCACTTTCTAACTACTCTGATTCTTCTCTACCTTCCCCTCTAAGTTTGGAAACACCAGGCTTAACTTTGTACAAAGGTGGTGTTTCATCAGTAATTCAGATGGTGTTGATCCCATAGTTGCAATAATTGAGGAGAAAATGTGAAAGTCGAGTTTCTAAAGTACCTTTGGATAACTTCTTCATTCCTGATTTGAAAATTTGCATTGCTCTTTCAGCTAACCCATTGGATGAGAGATGAAATGGTGCTGTTTTAATATGTTTAATTCCATTTAAACTCATGAATCTCTGGAATTCTGTCCTAGTGAAGGCAGTACCTTTATCCGAAACAATGACTTCTGGTCGGCCATGTACACTAAAACATTGGCTCAGCTTTTCAATAGTTGCACACGATGTCAGTGATCTAACTTCATGCACATCCATCCATTTAGAATGCGCACTGATGATCAATAAAAACATGGTACCTAAAAATGGACCTACATAGTCTACATGTAGTCTAACCCAGGGTCGACCAGCCACTCCCACGGATGCAGTGGAGCTAAAACAGGCAACTTCTGTTGTTGCTGACACTGGAGACAGTGCTTGATCATTCTTTCAATGTCACTGTCAACGTCTGGCCACCCGACATAACTTCGCGCAAGCATCTTCACCTTCAATATGCCTGGATGCGCAGTGTTAAGCTCTGTCAAGAGTGGTTCTTTTCCTTGCGAGGGGATGACAACTCTTGATCCCCACAACAAGATTCCATCTTGACAACTTAACTGGTTTTTTTACGGGCATGGAATGGTCTTATCTCCTCAGTCACTGGTGAATTTGACCATCCTGGCAATACCAGGTCTCGGACTTTTGACAAAATTGGATCCCTGTTTGTACAATTCCTAATTTGATTCGCACACACATGCGAAGAGTCCAAGAAATTCAACACAAGCACAACTTCTTGTGGCACAGGAGATGTACAATCCTATCTGGTAACGGAAAACAACTGAGTACGCCTGCATTTACAATATGCACAGCTGGACGGTGCATAAAGGTGTACTCATATGCCGATAAAATCAAAGCCCAACATTGAATTCTTGTTGAGGCTATTGGCGGAATAGCTTTATCCTCACTAAATAAACCCATTAGTGGTTTATGATCCGACACTATGGTGAAATGTCATCCACGCAGATGCTGATGGAATTTCTCCACTCCAAATATTACTCACAAGCCTTCCTTTTCAAGTTGTGGATAACCATTCTCGGCTGCAAAGAGGGTTCTGGAGATATAGCCTATTGGCCTCTTGGATTGGATTTCTGTCTTTTCTTCACCAGTTTGCAGAGAGTTTAGTCTCATCCTTCATTTTGATTTCACAGTCGGCCAAATTTCTCTCTGGTGAAACCTTAACTTGGTTCAGTTCGGTGGATGAGCTACCCATGGCTTCGTTACCCACTCGCATCTTGGAAAGTTCCACGACTTTTCCTTCTAATGCCTCTTTTGTTTCAATCAGCTAATTCTTCAGCTCTTCAGTCTCCTTCCTGTTCCTTTTGGCTTCCTCCTGGAACATTGAACATTGCTGAGTCTTCTTTGTCAACTATTTCCTCAGTTTGTTCAGAGTGGCACTATATTTGTTTTGTTTCTTTTCATGATTTTCCAGTGGAACCAACTCTGACCTGACAGATCCTTGCATCCTGTGAAGATACTTTGATTCACTGACCTCATCTCCTCTGGAGATCTTCCTCCCACAGCTTCCAACTTGATAGTCGCCCAACCTCGGATGGCCCGCTTCTACCTCCTACCCAAAATCCACAAACAGAACTGTCCTGGCAGACCGATCGTGTCAGCCTGCTCCTGCCCCACAGAACTCATTTCTCGTTATCTTGACTCCCTTCTCTCTTAGAATATGGAATATAGATTCCATATTTTTATTGAATTCAAATTCCACCATCTGCCATGGTGAGATTTGAACTCAGGTCCTGAGATCTCTAGATTACCAATACAGTGACAATACCATTATGCCACCATCTCCCCAGACTTCAAGGGAACATAGATGGGTTGGTAGACTGGGCAGCAGGTGGCAGATGAAATTTAATGCATAGAAGTGTGAAGTGTTACATTTTGGCAGGAAGAATAAGGAGACACAATATGGAATAAAGTGTGCAATTCTAAAGGGGGTGCAGGAGCAGAGGGTCCTGGGGGTATATGTGTATAAACCATTGACGATGACAGGGCAGGCTGAGAAAGTGGTTGAAAAGGCATATGGGGTCCAGTTTTGTAAACAGGGACAAAAGAAAGGATGTTATGGTGAACCTTTATAAAACACTGGCTCAGCCATTGTGTCCAGTTCTGAGCACCATACTTTAGGAAGGGTGTGAAGCCATTAGAGAGAGTATAGAAAAGATTCACAAGAATGGTACCATGGGATGTGGAACTTCAATTACGTGGATAGATTGGAGAAGGTGGTGCTGTTCTTCTTCGAGAAGAGAAGTTGGGAGGAAATTTGATAGAGGTATACAAAATCATGAGGGGTTTGGACAGAGCAGGTAGGGAGAAACTGTTCCCATCAGTGGAAGGATCGAGAACCAGGGAACACTGATTTAAGGTGATTGGAAAAAGAACCAAAGGCGGCGTCAGAAAAAACTTTTTTATGTAGTGTGTGGTTAGGACTGCCTTGATAGTATGGTGGAGGCAGAGTCGACCATGGCCTTCAATAGAGAATTGGATAATTATCTGCAGAGAAAAAAATTTCAGGCTTATGGGGAAAGGGTGAAGGAGTGGGGCTTGCTCTTGCAGAGAGTCAGCATGGACAGAATGGGTCAAATGGCCTCCTTCTGCATTGTAACATTCTATAACTCTATGTTTTTGAAAAATTCATTCTCAGGATGTGGGCTTTGCTGGCTGCGCCAACATTTATTGCCCATCCCTAGTTGCCTTTGAGAAGGTGGTGGGTGAGCTACTTTCTTGAACTGCTGCAGCCCATGTGGTGTGGGTACACCCACAGTGCTGTCAGGGAGGGAGTTCCAGGATTTTGACCCAGCGACAATGAAGGAACGGCGATACATTTCCAAGTCAGCATGGTGAGTGACTTGAAGAGGAACTTCCAGGTGGTGGTGTTCCCATCTATCTGCTGCCCTTGTCCTTCTAGGCAGTAGTGTTCGTGGGTTTGGAAGGTGCTGTTGAAGGAGCCTTGATGAATTCCTGCAATGCATCTTGTAGATGGTACACACTGCTGCTATTGTGCGTCGGTGGTGGAGGGAGTGAATATTTGTGGATGTGGTGTCAATCAAGCGGGCTGCTTTGTCCTGGATGGTGTCAAGCTTCTTGAGTGTTGTGGGAGCTGCGCTCATCCAGGCATGTGGGGATGATTCCATCACGCTCCTGACTTATGCCTTGTAGATGGTGGACAAACTTTGGGGAGTCAGGAGGTGTGGAAGAATAAAATACATCTACAGGACAACTAAGGGTTAAACAGTTAAAACCATAGTGGAATACTACAGCACAGTTCCCTCTTTTCTTCTAGCAGGTACACCTGCAGCTGCCAGCTAATTGAGCAGGAAAGGAGAAAAGGAGTATCTTAAACAAGCTTCCTAGAATCCTTGAGACAAGGCTAGGATGTCTGCCCCCAACACAAAGAGACAGGATCAAGCAATGGTCATCTGTTCTCTAGAGTGTACACCCCCTAGCACTAAAGATAAGGTCAAGCATGGTTATCTATTCTCTGTCTCACTTTTTTATTACCAGATGGGCTTCCCCCAATATCCTGTATAGTCATAAATTAGAATAGACTAATTGTGTGTTGCATGCCAAAGACAATGATTCTCAATGTAATTAATTATTGAAGGTTAGACAGTCTTATCACCTTCAAGCTCTTTGATATGTACGACTTTTACTATAAATGTGTACACTCTGATGCTTCCTCAGAGTGCCGGCTAGCTCCATTGTATGCTGCTGGGCTCTCTATGATATCATGATTCAATAAAGACTTCCGAGACAAACCTCCTGGGTCTGAGTGTTCACTCCGTTTTCCGCGACAGGAGGTGAGTAACACGTCAAAGGATTCCTAGCCTCTGACATGCTCTTGTACCCAAAGTATTTATATGGCTAGACCAGTTCAGTTTCTGGTCAATGGTAACCCTTGGGATGATGATAGTGGGGGATTCAGTGATGGTAATGCCATTGAACATCAAGGGGTGAAGATTGGATTCTCTCTTGTTGGAGATGGCCATTGCCTGGCACTTGTGTGGCACAAATGTTATTTGCTACTTGTCAGCCCAAACCTGGAAATTGTCTAGGTCTTGCTGCATTTGGACGTGGACTGCTTCAGTATCTGAGGAGTCACGAATGGTGCTGAACATTGTGCAAGCGAACATCCCCACTTCTGACCTTATGATGGAAGGAAGGTCATTAATGAAGCAGCTGAAGATGGTTGGGCTGAGGACACTACCCTGAGGAACTCCTGCAGTGATGCCCTGGAGCTGAGATGACTGACCTCCAATAACCACAGCCATCTTCCGTTATGCTAGGTATGACGCCAACCAGAGGAGAGTTTTCCTCCTGATGCTTATTGGCTCCAGTTTTGCTAGGGCTCCTTCATACCACACTCAGTTAAATGCAGCCTTGATGTCAAGGGCAGCCACTCTCACCTCATCTCGGAAGTTTAGCTCTTTTGTCTATGTTTGAACCAAGGCTGTGATGAGGTCAGGAGCTGAGTGGCCCTGGCGGAACCCAAACTGGGGGTCAGTGAGCAGGTTATTGCAAAGCAAGGGCCACTTGATAGCACTGTTGATGACCCCTTCCATTACTGTACTGATGATTGAGAATAGACTGATGGAGCGGTAATTGGCTGAGTTGGATTTGTCCTGCTTTTTGGGTACAGGGCATACCTGGGCAACTTTCCACATAGCCGGGTAGATGTCAGTGTTGTAACTCTACTGGAACAGCTTGGCTAGGAGCGCAGCAAGTTCTGGAGCACAAGTCTTCTATACTATTGTCAAAATGTTGTCAGGGCCCATAGCCTTGTACTATCCAGTGCTTTCAGCCATTTCTTGATATCACGTGGAGTGAATCAAATTGGCTGAAGGCTGACATCTGTGATGCTGGGGACCTCCAGAGGAGGCCAAAATGGATCGTCCACTTGGCACTTCTGGCTGAAGATTGTAGCAAATGCTTCAGCCTTATCTTTTGCACTGATGTGCTGGGCTCCTCCATCATTGAAGGTGGGGATATTCGTGGAGCCACCTCCTCCATGTACTGAAAGGGGAATGGAGTTTTGAAAAAGGGGTCGGAAGGGCAGATGGAAGGATTCTTATTTTTATCCTCAGGATGTGAGCGTTGCTGGCAAGGCCAGCATTTACTGCCCATCACTGAGTGCCTTTGAGAAAATGGAAAAGGAGGAGGAAAAGGATGATATTTGTGGACCACCTGACAATTATGTGAATAATTGAAGAGAAAAACACAAGACTGAGATGCTTCAGAAGAAACTAAGCCAAAATCAGCCTTAGGCAGACTATTGATTACCATGATTAATATCTGACACAGGGCTTGCTTTTCCTCAAGCCACCTCACATCAACCCTTTAAATCCTCATCATTACTAATGTCAGGCTGTGCCCTGTTCCATAAGAAATCTAACTGCTTGCCTTGAGGTTAAAAGCTTCAAATCACCAAAATGTTGCTTAGAAGTCTCGACATTCCACTCAGGTAATTGCTGTGCTTGTTAATATCCTAAAAATCAATTTTCATTGGGGCAGCCAGTGGTGGTCCATCAATTAAAATAGTACACAATATCATATATCATACAATCAGTTAATGACACAGTTTCCACCAGGTACCCGAGCCTACTGCATTCAAAATCTTGTTTGCTTGTATTGGAACTGGCTAGAATGTTTTGTGGACATGCTGGGTGGTATGTCTTATGTAGAGGAACTGTAGGTTGACTCAGGTAGTTACTCCAAACTGGTTTATTTACATTATGTATAATATTTACAAGGTGGGTTACTGAGTAGGCACATCTCCCGAGTGCTCCCTGCTTAATCCGCTGTGCAGTCTGTAACACATGACTGCTGATGTCACTGACACATCAGAGTCTGTCACTCGTTAGCATATCTATTCTACTGATCTATTACACTACACATTCCCACAAGTACATTATCTACTTTTTAGAAAAATAATGGTGTTAACTATTTCTAATCTATTTACAAGGCATTTACTTTAAACTATTTACATTCCACTGACTTTTCCACCTCCTCGTTACCACCTACCCCCACCACCCCCACTCCCCCCCAGAGACCCCTGGTCAGAGGTTAAGTCTCTGTGGTGTCTTCACCACTCTTCTGGACCACAATGTTGTGACTGCCACGTGGGGCCAGAGGTCTGGAGGTGGGTCCTGGGGTGGATCGGCATCTCACAAGCCGCTCAAAGTATCCTTGGGGAACAGCACCTCATCTTCCGATTAGGCACTTTACAGCCTTCCAGACTTAACGTTGAGTTCACCAACTTCAGACCATGAACTCTCTCTCCATTCCCACTCCATTTTGATCCCCTTTTCTCTATATTCATTTTTATTTTAAAATTTTTATTTAATTTTTTTTCCCTTTTATTTTCATTATTATTATTTTTCAAATTTATTTCCATTTTAATTCATTGTTTTACCCCTGCTTTTAGCCTATTTTTGATCTTTTTTCCCACCACCGTCCCCTCCTCCCACCCCACCCCCACTAGGGCGATCTGTCACTTTCCAGAGTGCTTATCCTGGTCCCGCCATTACCACATTCTGCTTTCCACTCTTAATATCACTGTTAGCACTTCCTTGAATTAATAATGGTTATTAATAATAATAACCATTATTAACAACCCTTTGACCTTTTGTTAATGACATATTTTGCAATCTCCCCTTTGCCTCCACCTATCGCTGGCCTTCTATCCAGCTTCACTTGTTCCACCCCCCTTAAACAGTATATTTCACCACATTTCTACTTCCCTTTAGCTCGGAAGAAGAATCATACGGACTCGAAATGTTAACTCTGTCTTTCTCTCCACAGATGCTGTCAGACCTGCTGAGTTTTTCCAGCATTTTTTGTTTTTGTTTCAGATTTCCAGCATCCGCAGTATTTTGCCATTAAGTTGGATGTTCCTGGGCAGTAAAGGAATGTGTGCCTTTAGACATCGGCCCATGAGCAATTTAGCTTAAGAGAATCCATTACCAGAGGCATGGCTCAGTAATGCAACACGGCTGAATGGCAGTCCGGATTCTTAGACATCAGGGTCTTGCTGTTCCTGGCTACTCACTCAGGCTCCCTGTTAGCTTGTGGATGAATAGGGGAGCTGGTAATATGGGTGTCAATAGTGAATGTCCTGAAGTGGTCATTAGCAAATTGTGGACTATTATCTGCGATGAATTTTATGATCCCGTTCCCGTTGCAGAGGGGGGCGGGGGGGTGGCGTAAAATGCAACGAGTTGTTCAGAAGTCCTTTGACTTCCGCAGGACCATAAAATGCCACCAGTGTAAAATTCCGCCCATGTATATAGAAGATGGCCTGCAGCACCCTGATCACTGACTCAACCATTGTGGTGTGGAGTCTGACTACTTGCAGATATCTAGAGTAACAATCTACAGAAACAAGATATGTCTTGCCCTGATGATCAAAGAGGTTGAGTTCCAATTTCTGCCAAGGAAGTTGGATGGTACCAAAGTTGGATGGTAGCAAAGATACCAAAGGGGCAAGGGTGTCCCTCCTGGCTGCCACCTCCTCCAGGAAGATGGCTAAGCACTCATCAGAAAAGCAGTGGGCCGAGTGCCCACTCGACTTGCCCTCCCGCCTGCCGTGTCCAACCGCACTCAAATGCATAGCTGTTAATTCTGCAGATGTGGCAGGAGAGGACAAAATCTTGAACAGTCTGTAATGCCCGGCCACCACATAGATTGCAGTGCATGTGCTCTGCACTTTGCAATCCCAAGGTGGCCTTCATAGAGCCTGTGGAGGATCTCTTCTCACATGGACCTAGGAATGACCGATGATGATCAAAAACTCAGAGGTCATCCACTATGGTTAAGTGTCCACAGAGGAGGTGGTCTGCAAGATTATATTTAGACCAAACTTTCAGGCAGAAGCCTTGTACTTGGGCACATTCCATTGTCTTCTTTTTGTGCTCTTCAGACGTCTTGGAGCTTGGTGGCAGAGATGGGCAATAAATTCATTTGGTCAAAGAGAATGCTTCCACTCCTGAGACAAGTGCAAATTCCAAGGCAATAGCTTGGCCTACTGTAGCTCTGGAGAGAGCATCAGCCATGGTTTACGACTTTCCCAGAACGTAGACAGCCGTGTATTGACAACGCATCAAGAAAAGGCAAAACTACTGAATACATGGAAGCATTTTAACAATCTCTGTGGAATTCAAGGGGGTAATGAAGGGTTTGTGGTCGGTCTCTACATGGAAGGACAAGTCCATCAGGTAGTTTGAGAACCTCTGAACGGTCCATGTGATCGTTATATTTATATGTATCAATAATTTAGATGAGGGAACCAAATGTAATATTTCCAAGTTTGCTGACAACACAATAATAGGTGGGAATGTGAGTGGTGAGGAGGATGTTAAGAGGCTTCAAGGCAATTTAGACAAGTTGAGCGAGTGGGCAAATACATGGTAGATGCAGTGTAATGTGGATAAGTGTGAAGTTATCCACTTTGGTAGGAAAAACAGAATGGCAGAGTATTATTTAAATGATGATAGATTGGGAAATGTTGATGTACAAAAGGACCTGGGTGTCCTTGTACACCAATCACTGAAAGCAAGCATGCAGGTGCAACAACCAGTTAAGAAGACAAATGGTATGCTGGCCTTCATGAGAGCATAAGACGTAGGAGCAGAAGTAGGCCATTTGGCCCATCGTGTCTGCTCTGCCATTCAATCAGATCATTGCTGATCTGATAATCCTCAACTCCACTTTCCTGCCTTTTCCCTATAACCCTTGATTCCCTTATGATTAAAAATCTGTCTATCACAGCCTTGAATATACTTAACAACTCAGCCTCTACAGCCCTCTGCGGTAAAGAATTCTGCAGATTGATTACCCTCTGAGAGAAGAAATTCCTCCTCATCTCTGTTTTAAATAGGTGCCCCCTTATTCTGAGATCATGCCCTCTGGTCCTAGACTCTCCCACAAGGGGAAAAAACCTCTCAGCATCTACCCTGTCAAGCCTCCTAAGAATCTTATATGTTTCAATAAGGTCGCCTCTCATTCTTCTAAATTCCAATGAGTACAGGCCCAACCTACTCAACTTCTCCTGATAAGAAAACCCCTCCATACCCGGAATCAGCCTAGTGAACCTTCTCTGTACTGCCTCCAATGCCAGTTTATCTTTCCTCAGATAAGGGGACCAAATCTGTTCACAGTTTTCTAGATGTGGTCTAACTAATGCCTTGTATAGTTTTAGCAAATAAAAGCCAACATTCCATTTGCCTTTCCAATCACCTGCTGAACTTATATGTTAGCTTTTTGGCATTCATGCACAAAGACTCCCAAATCCCTCTGTACTGTAGCTTTCTGCAGTTTTTCTCCATTTAAATAATATTCAGCTCCTCTATTCTTCCTGCCAAAATGCCTAACTTCACATTTTCCCACATTATATTCCATCTGCCAAGTTTTTGCCCACTCACTTAACCTGTCCATATCCCTCTGTAGACTCCTTGTGTCATCCTCACCACTTGCCTTCCCACCTATTTTTGTGTCATCTGCAAACTTGGTACATTCACTTACTTCATCTAAGTCATTAATATATATTGTAAATAATTGAGACCCCAGCACTGATCCACATGGCACTCCGCTAGTTACAGGTTGCTATCCTGAAAATGCCCCCCTTAACCCAACTCTCTAAATTCTATTAGTTAGCCAATCCTGTATCCAAGCTAATATACTACCCCCAACACCATGGGCTCTTATCTTATTAAGTAGCCTTATGTGCAGTACCTTATCGAACGCCTTTTGGAAATCCAAATATATTACGTCTACTGGTTCCCCTTTATCTATCCTGCTTGTTACCTCCTCAAAGAATTCTACTAAATTTGTTAGGCATGATTTCCCTTTCATGAAGCCATGCTTACTCTTCTTGATTAGATGATGCATTTCTAAATGCTCTGCTGTTACATCCTTTATAATAGAATCCAACATTTTCCAATGACGGATGTTAAGCTAACTGGCCTATAGCTACCTGTTTGTTGTCTCCCTTCCTTTTTGAATAAAGGTATTACATTGGCCATTCTCCAATCCTCTGGGACTTTTCCAGAAGCTGAGGATTTTTGGAAGATTACTACCAGTGCATCCACTATCTCTGTAGCTACTTTCTTTAATATCCTAGGATGCAACCCATTAGGTCCAAGGGACTTATTGGCCTTTAGCCCCATTAGTTTCCCTAGTACTTTTTCTCTAGTGATAGTTATTGTATTTATTTCCTCCCCCCCTTTTGCCCCTTGATTATTTAGTATTTTTGGAATGCTATTACTGTCTTCTACCGTGAAAACTGAAGCAAAGTATTTATTCAACTCCTCTGCCATTTCCTGGTTCCCCATTATTATTTCTCCAGCCTCATTCTCTAAGGGACCTATGTTCACTTTGGCCTCTCTCTTCCTTATACATTTAAAGAAGCTGTTACTGTCCATTTTTATATTACTTGCTAGATTACCCTCAAAGTTTATTTCCTCCCTCTTTATTTTTTTTGGCTCATCTTTTGTTGGTTTTCAAAACTTTCCCAATCCTCTGGCTTACCAGTAATCTTTGCCACATTGTATGTTTTTTCTTTCAATTTGATACTGCCCTTAACTTCCTTGGTTAACCATGGTTGGTTTATCCCCTTCCTTGAATTCTTCTTCCTCACTGGAATGTTTCTTTGTTGAGAGTCATGAACTATTTTCTTAAACGTCTGCCATTGTTCATCAACCGTCTTTTCTGCTAATACCCTTTCCCAGTCCACTCCAGCCAACTCTGCACTCATTCCTTTGTAATTACCCTTATTTAAGTTTAGCACACTTGTTTCCGACCCAAAGCCTGGACTTTTCCTATGGCGGGCGGGCTGGATGGGGGCGGGGGTGGAGCCGATCACCGTCCGCGATCGGCTGCGTGCTGCCATTTTATGCGGGCGGGCCAATTAAGGCCCGCCCAGCATAATGCGCAGCCAGTAGCACTCAGCACTACCTGTGCGGGCGGGGGGAGGAGGGAGAGACGGGGCCTGCATTCTTTCGTGCATATGCATATGCACGAAAGAATGTAGCAATCTCCCTGAGGCACAGAGCTGCCTCGGGGAGATTGAATAGATTATAGAACATTTTAATAAATGAAGAAAAAATTTATTTAAACATGTCCCCTCATGTGACAGTGTCACATGAGTTGGGACATGTTTGTGAACTTGGGAAAATGTATTCATTTATTTAATAAAAGCTTCAGGAAACCTCATCTCGCCCGTGGATGAGGTTTCCTGAAAAACGCGAAGGCTGCTTGGGCTCTTCGCCTGCCCGCCAACATTAAGGTTGGATGGGCAGCATTCTAAAGTATTTTAATTAGTCCCTTAGTGGCCTTAACAGGCCCTTAACATTTCGGCGGGGGTGCAGCTGACTCCGGCTCACGCTTGCCGAGCAAAATATCGTGATGACGTGGAGACATATGCCTGACATCATCGTGTTTCCTTTTACGCGTCGGCGTGTCGGGCCCGCCCCTTCACACCGACCGGAAGATTCGGCCCCAGGTTTCTCACTCTCAAACTGAATGCTAAATTCTAAACTGTTTCCTAGGGCATCCTTTACTCTGAGATCATTTATTAAACCTGCTTCATTACACATTACCAGATCCAAAATAGCCTGATCCCTGATTGGATTCACAACATATTGTTCTGAGAAGCTGTCCCAAATACACTCTATGAATTCTTGCTCGTGGCTACCTCTGCCAATTTGATTTTGCCAGCCTACATGAAGATTAAAGTCACCCATGATTAATATACTGCCTTTTTTACATGCCCTTATTATCTCCTGATTTATTCTCTGTCCTACATTGTAGCTACTGTTCGGCGGCCTATAGACTACTCCCAGCAATATCTTCTTCCCCTTATTATTTCTTACCTCCACCCACATGGATTCCACATCTTCCAATACAAGATCCTTTCTTGTTATCATACTTATTCCATCTCGTACTAACAAAGCTACCTCACCACCCTTTCCTTCCTTCCTGTCCTTTCAAAAAGTCACATACCCCTGAATGTTTAGTTCCCAGGTTTGATCTCCTTGTAACCATGTCTCCATAATGACTATAAGATCATACCCATTAACCTCTATTTGTTCAGTTAATTCATTTATTTTGTTCCAAATACTAGGTGCATTTTAGTAGAGCCATTAATTTTGTCTTACCATTTTTCCCCCCTTTGACCCTATTTGCTGTTTTTTTATGTTTGTACACTCTGTCCTTTCCTGTCACACTCTGGGTATCATTATCTAAACAGCTGCCTTGCAATACTGCCATATCCTTTTGCTTTCTAAGCCTACGTACCCCACTCTCAAGAACCCTCCCTGCCCATCTCTATTTAGTTTAAAGCCCTCTCTACAACCGTAGTTATTTGGTTCTCCAGGACACTGGTCCAGCAAGGTTGAAGTGATGCCCGTCCCACTGGAACAGCTCCTTTCTACCCGAGTACAGGTGCAGAAAGGACTTGAGTAAAGGAGCAAGCATGGCTTCCTGCAGCTGTACAAGTCCTTGGTGAGACGGCACCTGGAGTATTTGGACTCCTTACTTAAGTTTGGATATACTTGCCATAGAGGAAGTGCAATGAAGATTCACCAGACTAATTCCTGGGATGGTAGGATTGTTGTATGAGGAGAGATTGGGCCGACTTGCTCTGTATTCACTGGAGTTTAGAAGAATGAAAGGAAATCTCATTGAAATGAATAAAATTCTGACAGGGATAGACAGTCTGGATGCAGGGGTGATGTTTCCTCTGGCTGGGGGGTCTAGAACAAGGGGTCATAATCTCAGGGTACAGGGTAGGCCATTTAAGACTAAGATGAGGAGAAACTCCTTCACTTAGAGGGATGTGAACCTGTGGAACTCTCTATCACAGGGGGCTGTGGAGGCCAAGTCACTGAATATATTTAAAAAGGAAATAGATAGATTTCTAGAGTCTAAAGGCAACAAGGAGTATGGGGAGAGAGCGGGAGTACGGCGTTGAGATAGAGGATCAGCCATGATCACACTGAATGGTGCAGCAGGCTCAAAGGGCCGAATGATCTACTCCTGCTTCTAGTTTTCTATGTTTCGATGACAGCTGGTGCTTCCTTCTTGATGGTGGTGCAGCGTCATTCTATTTCTGTTAATGATCTGGAAGCAAAGTATACAGGCTTGTTGTCACCATTCTTCTGGAGTTGGACAAGAACACCTCAACAGTTGAGGACATGTCCACTACGGTGGGCAATGTTGGATTGTAATGTGCCAGCACATCTGAAGAAACTAGCCTGTCTTTAATACATTGAAAAGCAGTGCATTGTTCAATGCCCCAGAACCAATGCTGGCCTTTCCATAGGAGATCCCTTAGAGGTTCTGTGATGGTGGCTAAATTTGCGATAAACTTGCCCACATGGTTTACCATCCCTAGGAATGCTGGACGTTTGAGATACACTTTGGTTGGGGAAAGTCACTAATGGCCTTTGTCTTGTGACGATCCACCATGATAGCCTGTCTTTGGATGATACGGCCCAAAAATTTGATGGTGGTCTTGGCAAATTCACACTTGTCTTTAAAGTGAGACCTACTTCTTGGATGGCCTTAAGAACTTCTCGGACCCAGTGGTCATGCTCCTCTCTTGTGGACCTGTGGATAAGGACATCATCCATGTGGCATATGACTCCTTGTTTACCTTCTAAAATCATGGACATGATGCGCTGGCATACCTCTGGAGCTGTTGAGATCCTGAAGGGAAGATGGTTAAAACAAAATTGGCCAAATGGCATGATAAAGGTTGTCAGCAGCCTGGACTCCGGGTCGAGAGGTATTTACCAAAACTCATTATTGGCATCGAGTTTAGTGAAGAGGATGCTGTTGGCAAGCTTTGCCAGGCTGTTGTCCACAGATGCCATTGTGTGGACATCCCTCTGGACTGCTTTGTTTAATTGCATGAGGTCTGCGCACAGCCTGAGTTGACAATTTAGTTTGGGAACCATCACCAGTCTGGAACACCACTGGGTTGCTTCTGTAATAGGTGATATGACACCTCAATGTGGCATGAGGTCAAGTTTCTCTTTGGCCTCGGTAGTAGAGGATGTGGTACCCTCCTGGTGATGAATAGGCACACTGGCATGGCACCTGGGAGCAGTGAAATGTGGTATTTGTTTTTTAGCTTACCCAGCCCTTGGAAGGCTTGTGGGAATTTTTGACGGAATTCAGTCCTGTTGTCTGGTTGAAGGACTTCATCTACTTTTTGTAGGATGCCCAGTTGATACACACATTTCTGCTGAGTGAGGAGATGCTTTGATTATGTAGAGTATAGACAGTCTCTGTGACCTGTCGTCTCTTGTATTATAGGATGGCTGTGATCTGACCTTTGACCTGCAGATTAGTTCGTCCTGGACCTTGGAGTTTAATGTTTGATGGCTGGACAGGCTGTGTTGAGCTATGCCAAATGATCAGCCAGTATGGAAACACCAGCACCAGTATCAAGCTCTTAAAGTTGGTTTTAAACCCTTTGGCTTCTAAAGTGACAGATGGGGAGTCTTGGTGATGGTTTTGTAGTTTTCCCAGGAAGTCTGAGTGAGATGGTATTTGTTTGTTTGGGGTCTACGTTCTGGTGAGCTGTAAGCTGAAGTTGTTCTGTTGTTTTCTCAGTTTATTAGAGGCTTTGAATGTACAGAACCACTAGAAGTGCCCTGTCCTCCCACACTGGAAGCACTCTGCGCCCCCTGCTTAGCAGTCTTGCTGTCTGTGTTGTCTTTTTGCGCCACAGTGTAAGCACTTCAAGATAGCTGCTGTACGGTTTCCCGCCCTTTTGGGCCAGTTTGTCGTAGTTCTGCATGGGCAGGGCTACTGCACCTGGGCCTAAAATGTGAATGGGCATCCCCGGCGCCTCGGCATGTCAGAGGACCAGAGGCCGAATTTGTGTAAATGGGCCGGCTTGCCTGGTGACATGAAATGGTTCAGCGAGTATGCGATCATCCTTCATGGACTCCTGTGTTTGAGACCTAGCTACCATGAATAAGGAGGTAAGAAGCGATTTGACACATTCCTTTGGTTTGGGGGATCAGTGGGCAACGTGCATCTGTCCAGAATGGACGTCCCAATTTGAAATAAAAAAAGCATCGGAGGCTTTTAAAACAGACTCGAAGTCAGCAGAATTCTCATCGACTCCCTGGCTGAGAAGTATCTGGTCAGCGGTGGGCCCTATGGTGTAAAGGACCTAACTGACCTGGTGTTTTGCCCTCTGATAAGGAGACCCGAGGCTGCTCGGTTATTATTGCGCCATGTCTTCCAAAGTCAACCTTTGTTCAGGCCCTCGAGACATTCGAGCAGGCAGGGTAGGGGCAGTGACTGCTTATCGAGGTCCATCATCGCTACCCTTTTCAGTTGGCCTCTTGCTTAGGCACACTTGTGGGATGTCATTTCAACCAGTGTTCATTCCAGTTGTAGGATATAGGCATATAGCACCAAATCTTGGTTAGATTGGTGCCACCACCAGTGCTACCATGTTTTGTGGATGTGCAAGATAGAATGTCTTACGTAGACCGACTGTAGGCTGACTCTGTGTGAATAAACCAGTCTGGAACAACTACCTATGTACAATGGATTACTGAGTAGACACATTTCTCCTGAGTGCTGCCTGCTTAGTCTGCTGTAGAGTCTCTAGCACATGACTACTGAAGTCACTGATACATCATAGTCTACATCGCTCGTTTTCGATACATATATATTCTATTAACCCATTACACAATACAGAACACTGCCCTTTCATGTCTGTGACCAAAATTCAGGATAGAGACCCGCTGAGAAGTCCCTCACTGTGATGGTGGTTAAAGATCTTAACTGAGCCGATTCTGGGTAGTTTCAATCATTTTCCTAAATGGTTGCAAACATATGGCACAAAACTCCCACAGTCTCTAAATTTACATCTGACGTTCAAAGAAAGTGGCAGAGAGGAGCCATTTGTTTTAAAGCCTCAATCCCTACTGCTGTCAAATAAAGTTAGCCTATGCTCACTTCATTACCAGGTGATATTTCAAAGGAACTGATTCAGAAAAAAAAGTTTTATTTAAGTCATGGGTTCAGTGCATGTACAAGGGAACATATCCTTGTTCAATCCTTGATGATGCTGTTTGACAGAAAAAAACACTACAGTGTAATTTGTTTACAAATATATTTTGCTAATAATATTCTGTCAAAAGAAATGAACTGCTGATGAGAGCAGACTCCCTCAGTTTGAGGTATGAGGAAAAGAGCATGTTGCAGCTATTAGCATTGTTTTAGTTTCACACCAGCTTACTTAAATATGGAATCTAAGAAATCTAAGTTGTAGGACATTAACCACCCCATATACAGATCGATGATCCAGAATGAAACTTTACCTGCTCAATAACTAGTTAAACGCATTTTGTTCTAAGGGACTCTAGTTACTTTGTCAGTCTTAAATCCCTGTAGCTATGTGAAGTATTTCTAGAAATCCACTATTATGCTCAGAGATAGACCCTGACATCATCTACTTCCCAGCTTTCAACTCAACTGACAAAATGCAAGTCAGACTGATGGATTCATAAATTGAAGGTTATTGTCCAGAACCTCATTCATTATTATGGCACCCAACTTTTTACCAACCAGCTTTGTGCTTTCCAATGCCATGCAAGCTTTTTCTTTCTTTCATGGGATGTGGACATCACTAGCATGGCCAACTTGTTGCCCATCACTACTGCCTTGATCTTGCTAGATCATTTCAGAGGGCTGTTAAGAATCTGTGGGTCTGTCATGGAGGCCAGATAAGGATGACAGGTTTCCTTTCCTAAAGCACATTAGTGAATCAGATGGGTTTTTACAACAAATCAATGATGGTTTCATGGTTACCATTAACAGACTAGCTTTACATTCCAGATTTATTAATTTAATTCAAATTCCACCAGCTACCATGGTGGGATTTGAACCCATGCCCCCAGAACATTAGCCTGGATTGCTGGTCCAGCAACATTGCCACTACACCACCATCGGTGACATATTTTGTGACCTCAATTAAAGCCTCTAGATCCACAGGGAGTCATATTTGCTCCAGCTCCTATCTTTCCATCGACTTCCGTAGAGAACCATAGAACAAAACAGCGCTGAAAGAGGCCATTCAGCCCATCATGCCAGTGGAAGCTCTTTGAAAGAACTATTCATTTAGTTCCATTCCACTGCCCTTTTCCTATAGACCTACAAAATTTTCCCCTTCAAGTATTTATCCAAATTCCCCTTTATAGTTATGACTGAATCTGCTTCCACTACTCTTTCAGGCAGTGCATTCAGATCACAACAACTTGCTGTGCAATCAAAATTCTCATTCTGCCTCTCATTTTGCCAATTACCAATCTGTGATCCTTCTGCTACAGGGAACAGTTTCTCCTTATTCACTTGATCAAAACACTTCAAGGTTTTGAAGACCTCTATTTCATTGCCCCTTAAGCTGCTGCGTGTAATAACAAAAGTTATACACAGACTTATCTCCTCTCCAAAAAATGTAATCGCATATCCATTATAAAAGCTACATGTTGCATATGCCCATCCTGCCCAACACTCCTCAGATGTCTGTCATATTTCAAACATCACACACTGTCCAATATATTCCGTATCACACTTAGAAAAAACATAAACAAAGGCAGTCATTCGGAACATGCAAAAAAAATCTCAAAAGCAGTAAATATCAAAGCTATTGAATCCATAATCTCTGAATTAACTATAGCACAATAAAAGCCAAGGGTCCAATCTCCAGTCTGAAGCTCTGAATTAACTTGCCTAATTTTGCTTGCGTTCGGCTACTCAATCTGGAAAGTTCCCTTACCAAACAACAGTTAAACTTTTATTGTTTTTTGGCAGTTTCTAGCAGAACAATTGGAATTGTAAACTTAAAGTCACACATTTCCAACTTGGCAGATAATGAATTATGCAATTCACCTCCTTATAGAATAGGGCATCATCTAAATTACTATCAACATAGTCTTTTGGGAGACATACGAGTGCAGGTATAAAGGCCAATAGCTCACAATGAGGTAAAACCTCTTTTCTTCGCTTCTTCCCAAGTTTCTCCTTTTCTGATTCCTGCTGGGGTTTGGGCCTGAGTTTTACGCTTGTCGGGTGTGCGCGATCAGCGGGCCTGGAAGCGGATGCGAAATGCGCCTCCGCCTGCAATCAGCCCCTGACCGCGATCTTATACTGGCTGGCCAATTAACAGCTAGCCAGCGTGAAACACGCCCGGAGAAAGGCTCAGCACTGCCGTTGGCGGCAAGTCGCCGACGTCACCACAGGCGCTCACCTGACATCATCTCGTGGGATTTCACGATCGTTTGGGTTGGGCACGTGCGCGCCCACCCGTGGGACGCAAAATTCTGGCCTTGGTCTCTGTAGATGCCAGGAACCTTCCAGTAGTCACTCAAGTGTCCATTCGCCATGTGTGAATCTATAAGTGAGTGTCAGTAGACCATTCAGCATAGAGGCAGGTCTCACAAACATGGCCAGAATTTTGCAGCCCCTCATGCTGACAGGATCTTTCGGTCCTGCCAATGCTATCGCAGACTTCAATGGCTCACCGGGGTGGGGGGTGGGGGGGTGGTGGAAGATTGTGCCCTGTTCTAAACTAATATGCATGCATGTAGATACGCACTCACTCATTCTCTCCAATAGGGTTCACTGGATAGCATTCAAGAGTGGGAGTATTGGCTTATTTAACAATTTCTTAGTAGAGGCCAATTTCAGCTTTCTTTCTGCTCCCTTAGATGAGTCAGCATAGAGCAGGAGTCAAACCAGAGACCTTCTGCTCTATACTGGACTGGTGACTTTACTCATGCCCATAGGAAATTCTAAAGGCCACAATTCAATCTCAGGCTTCTGTTAGTGTCACTTGGATTTGGTTTTATGGCTCACAGCTATGGCTGTCTATTGCCCTGCACCTACAAATTAATTGTGAAGGCCCTCAAGATACGGGGAGTAGACCGGGTGGGAGATGGGGAAGTGGTGACACAATGTCTCGTGTACTCTTTTGATGAGATTTGCAAATTTTAACATCATCACAAATTTAAAAAGGTGCATTGCCTTTTGGTATTGCTGCTAATTCTATGAAATTATCACCAGATCCTTGCACTCTCCCATGTGTAAAGACAGTCAGGAAACTGTAGAGAGATGCATTTTCATGGTAAACCGCTCCTACAATTTTGGAAAAAAACACTGGGCTGGATTTGTTGCACCCCCCACCCGCCCCCTACACTTCCCTGCCCCCATCCCCTCCATCCTCCCCACCAGCCACCTGGAAGGAAAGTCGGCCCCGAACAGACCGAATTTTAAAAAACCTGCCCCACAGAAATAACATGCTGAGGGTGGCCAAAACAGGCTGAGGGTCGGGCTTCCACCCGTCAGTGGACAGGAATCCCCACCCTCGAGAGCTGCTGGCCTATCTGAACTAGAACTAGTAGTTAGTGCTGCTAGGACTGTAGTGAATCCTCAAGAAAAAGATCCTGGCCACCAGAAACAGGTAAGTCCTGGGCTTTTAGAACAGGGAGGGATTGGATAGCCTAGGGAGGAGGGCACACAGGGTTTGGGGAGGCGGGCTTTGAAGGGCAGGCTGGGAGGAATGAAGGGGATGTGACATCTTCGGGGGGATGGCCCCATTGTGCACAGGGCACCGCCCTGATTGATGAGTCCCCTTACTGTCCGCCTTTTCAAAGAAGTCATTTCAAAAACGACCTTTGCACTCTAGCCCGCCTGCCACTGCCCAGCATTTTATGGCAGTGGAAGCAGATTGAGGCCATTAATTGCCAATTAATTGGGCAGTTACGGACCTCAATAGGCCTATGGGTGGGCGGCCTAGTGGGTGACTTACCCATCCCCTGTATTATGGGGAACAGGTCAGGGTGGGTAGGAAGGAGGTGGGCTAGGCACCTGACATATTTTACATGACCCCCCACCCCCAAAAACACACCAGGCACGAGGGAACAGTAAAACATAGCCCACTATTTCAAATTGTTTCCCATTGTCTCCATAAAGACCTTTGCTTCCCTGTTGAGAAGATGTTTGTGTCAGCCATAGGCTCCCACACCAAAGCATCAGTCCCACATATGTACTTTTTTTTAAACCTGTGGCTTTTAAAATAAATTTAGATGTTGCACATGGAATGAGAATTGCCCATTGCTACATTAGGGCATATAGTCAAGTTTATCTTCATCAAAATAATGGGTTAAACTCTGTTTATCAGGTAATATGCAAATATTACAAATTCTTGCCTTAGGCTTTCTTGGTCAAAGTTTGCGTTTATTTGATTATTGTAAGTAGTTTTTTGACGTGTAATACCTCTGAGCATTGCTGACTGTGCTTCAGATTTGATCTTGTCAAGTTGCATTTGATCAGCTATTTCACTCTTAGTTCTTTTATGAATTTTGATCTTGTCAACTTGCTTTGGAAATCTGCCTTCAAAGGACATTAAACTGATGAGACCAGAGACTTTCTCTAGTTTGCAGTTCTTCTCTGAATTCTGAAAATGCAGTCAGATAACTTAATACTCGGTTGCTCTTATTCACATTAACTCAACCCAGGAGAAAGTGCCGCAGAAGTTGGGATCTTTGTTCTGAGGTGGCGGGGTTTTCTGGGAGTCGGGTTGGGTGACCATAGAATGAGCGCAGAGGCTGTCAGGTGCAGAGGTGGGCTGAGTGGAAGGCCAAAAAACAGCCCTCCGCCTCTCACCCTGCCAACACATTCCCCATGCCTCTTCCATGCCAATCCCATACCATTTCATGACCTACAGTCACCCCCATGGCCCCTCACACCCTCCATGTTACCTATGCGCTTTTACCCACCCATGTCCCCTCGTACACTCCATGCTGACCCATGCCCCTCCACCCATTTGAAGGCCCTTTATAGCTCCTATGCCAGCTTAGTGCCAACTCATGCCAACCCCATCCCCCATCCCCCACCCTTTACCCTTACACCGACCTTGCCAACCCACCCAGTATCCACCATTGGCAGACCTTGGGAGCCATACTGAGATTAAGTAAAATAACATTCTAAGTGTCTACTGCAGACTATTTAAAAAAAAAACGCTCTCATTCATATAAACCCACTCACTATATTTACATTCCTTCAACTACATAATCCCTTACAAGAACAAACATTTCATTCAGGTGCTTAATTCCTTATAAAAGCAAACATTGGAAATCATAATCCTACTTCAAAGAGTCTATAACCACTTGGAGCTGTTAATTAAACTGTCAAAAGGAAGGCACCCCACTGTGATAATTGAAGGTTGCAAAATCAATCATCCAGCACAAATCCAGTAATGATAACCCTCAGGCTTATGTGACAGACAGGCAGAGTGAAATAGTAAGCAATGATTTTTTTAACATTCCACCATTTTTTCAAAAATTTAAAAGGGCAGGAGTTTTAAAAGCATTGACAGCTTGACAGTTCTTTTGACAGTTCTTTTGACAGCTCCTCTTGATGTTGCTTTTGACACCTCTCTTGACAGTTCCAATGAGTTTATACGCTTTTTATGCACACTCATCCACTTTTAACAATCTCAGAGGGCACCTCAACTCTCCCAGAGGGCAGCTGGCCTCCCTTCAAAAGTGTCCTGGGACCAAATCCAAAGGGGTACCGAACCTCTCCAAATGACTCTGCAAAGTTTAGTCCTGCTACTACCAGGTCTAATCTGCACACATTGTGTTTCCCACTCCCAGCTAACGAATATCAGACTTGTCAGGAGGCAGCCGATGTTTTATATGGGCAGCTGCCTCCATGAAACATGCACGCGCAAAATCCTGACCTGGCCCCAATCCCACCTCAACAAAAATGTTAGGTCACATGTTTGGGGGTGGGACTTCTGGATTTTGGCCTCCTCCACCATTGTGAAAATCCAGGCCTTTGACTCAATTTCTATTTAATGCCAATTTTATGGAACTGTAGAAATTACAGCACACAAACAGTTCATTCACTCCATCAACTGCAATTTTTCTCCACGGAAGGCATCCTCTTACTCGTACACCATCTCCTTCAATATCCCTCTTTTGAAACAACAATCTAACAACCTTCTAAATTAATTTACATTCTCTGTCTCAACTATGGTTAGTGATGGAGAATTCTTCACTTCAACCACTCTCTGTGCGAAGGAATGGTTTTCTAAACTCCCCCTTAATTCTTTTCGTGAAATAAACTGTAACTAATCACCTCATCATAACTCTTCATAATTCTGAGGACCTCTAATGCTCTTCAGAACCCTTTAACCTCCCAGGCTTGAGTGAAAAAAATCCCTAACTTCTCAAGACAAACCTGTAACAACCCATCCCTTGTGACATTTGAATTGAAACAACGTTGCACCTTTTTGCAATGGTCAATAACAAACACACTTATTTCCTCATATTTTCTAACAACTTTACCTAAAAATGCCAATTAACCTTATGTTGTTGGTTGTCCTCTTCACATTTGTGCTTTACTTCTCCAAATAGAAATAAGTTTATGAGCCAGTGCATTTGATATGAATGTCATATTTTGACATGAATATGGTGATACAATATCACAATTCTATTGTTAAAGAAATAGGTTACTGCACGTAAGGTAGTTATCAGGCCTCCAAGCGCTGATCCTAAAAAGGTACAGCTTCTTTAAGTTTTGCCTGTGGGGACTATTGTGAACATCATGAGAGAAATAATTATGTACCCCCAAAGAAACCTAAGATTTTAGGGATCAGTTCTAAGTGATGTATCAAAGTCAGACCTGTGGCTGCAATGTAGGGCCTAGAGATCCAGGTTACAGTGCTGACTCTTGCCTTGTCCTTTTTCCAAGCTCAGCAGAACTTTTCAGATGCATGCTTGCAAGAATTTGTTGCTTCAGGATGCTAGCTAAATTTCAATGCTGATAAAAACATAAAGGAAACCTTGGCTTGCTAATGGTGGGCTACTGGGGAACTTAGCTTCATATCAGACTGCAGATATCTGTTGCAAAGCTGCACAGGAGTGGAGACTGCCTCATGAAGGTGATCTCACACCTCTTTCCAAAATCCAACACCTGCGTTACAACACTAGTACTGTGTTAATACAAATGCTAAACTTTTGCATCCACTTAAAACCGGCAATGTAAGTGGCCTGTACAAATTTTGCATTTGTTTATAATCAAAAGAAATATCGTGCCAGTACTAGTGCCAGCTATCCAGTTTAATAAACCTGTAGTACCAGTGGAAATATCCAGATTCAAGTTCCCTGCAACCCTTGACTGAACACAAGCCAATATTTAGGTTTAAACAGACTGTACTCCAGCTGGGTTGAACCACAATTCCGTCTGGCATGGCAAGCTTCCTTTTTTGGAACTTGAATGAGAAATTAGTCACATTAAAAAAGACGAAGCACAAAATGAAGGTGTTATTGCAAAATAATTCTCGGTGCAAGAATAGAAACATCAACATGGCCCTTGACTGAAAGCGCTGGTAACACTGGAACTGGTCTTAATGCGAAGGAGTTCAGACCCATACTGGCTCCATTATTTAACAACTGATCATGACTGTCTTGAACTTCTAGAAAGCACACGTTGCTTGCTTCTTATAATGACAGTGATAAAGCTGTCAACCATGTATATTCATGTAGTGGCCCGACCTACACAAACCCAAAATCTGTGTTCTCGTGTTGTAATCGTGTGGATATCATGTGTTGTAATCATCAGGCTCAAATTCCTGGGTGCCAAAAGCCATTTGAGCCTGAGATGCAGGGTTTCCTTTGGTTGTTCCGATATGTTTGGTGCTGGACTCTGCCGTTGACCAACTGGGATGATGAGTATTTCTGGGAATTGTGGGAAGAGCTGATTAATCTGAGCTGTTTACATTGGCAGTTCGTGCTGAGTAGTATTCCGCAGAGGGTGTTGGTATCGGACTGAACTTTGGGATAGACAGTCATGCTTGCTGTCTGGGTGCAAGAGCATCACCTATGCATCTTAAAATGTGTCCTGACTTTCATCCTGTTAAAATCAGTGATGGCATAAATATACCCTCCCCCACCCCATGCCTCCAACACATTGCTGAACAAATGTTACTAAATAAAAGTGGATGGTAGGAAAGTAAAAGTTTGTGTGTGAAAAGCACAAAATTGTTGGACTATGGGGAAAGAGCAGGGAAATGGGACTAATTGGATAGCTCTTTTCAAAGAGCTGGCACAGACATGATTGCCCCCCCCCCCCCCACCCCCACCCTGTTGGTGCTATACGATTCTTTGACCTTTTCTTAATGGTGTGCCTGGCAGTGCTGGGCAGCTTAACACATGGAAATGAGCTCTACAAATCAACTAGTTATAGGGATCATTTGAGTCACCAGCCAAATCCGCCTCTAAACCAAACTGTGCTGTAATTATTCTAGTGGAAATACAGTAATAACTTCAATGACTAATTCATGAATATGAAGCTCTGCCTTGTCCTGTATAGCACATGTTGCTGCTTTAGAGTAAGGTCCAGGTTGGGGCACTGCATATTTTCAGTAGCAGAATGGTACTTCTTTTGCACTCAGATTAACTCATAGCTTTGCTTAGTTATGGTAAACTTGTAACAGGTTAATCTGGTAATTGCTTTAAGACCTGTGCGACTGGAAGCTAAATTAGTTAGACATTTATGTATTACTGCTTGTGTCAATGCAGATATCAGGTCCATTCAGAAGGTGAACTTTTAGGCAGTTCCTCAGGCTTCCGTCCACCCTACAACATTCAGCCTTATAAAAGCCACATCTGATATCACAGGATAAATGTTGAATTTAAGTCACTACTTTCTCCAGTCTCGCCGGTGTCTGGCACTGTGGCTCCTGAGCCTTCAGTGGAATAAAAAAAAGCTTACATACAATGCAGCATCTGAGCATGTGCATATACAACCAAGCAATCAATAAGCTCCTTGTCTAGAACGGTAGACTGATAGAATAATTCTGAACACCTATTACTTTGTGCTTAATACACAATGCATGTGGCCATTCAAGAAACAATACATCACTGCATCAGGTCGATAGCAATGCTGAGGGGTACTGACTCAGTCAAGTTTTACATCAATCACAAAGCCGGAAGAACTGAGTGAGCGGCTGCTTGAGGCTCCAAAGTTAGCAAGCTTTCCCCACTGTTGCACAGGTCCATCATTTGTCTCTTGACGAGCTCACTGATCAGCCAGTGTTTGGACTCGTACATTACTCTTGCCAGGTTTCCAGGACAGAGGACCCATCAAGAGAGTTTCCCCAAGCTCTGTAGAAGACCAGTGCCTCCAATTATCTGGCTTCTTTAGCTATAATGACAAATGTGAAGGAGCTGTTCCTGGCATCTAAGGAATGTTCATGCAATGTACAGTGTTTAGCAAGTTACAAATTAGTTTGTGGAAAGCTCTCTTCCGAAAGATTGCAAACAAATAAAAGGAAGCTGCCACAACGAGGCATTAACTGGAGATTCTGGTGATAAAAGAGATCGCTTGCAAAAGTGCATATTTTTGCAAACTTCTTCAAACAGTGATCTCAATTATGTTGTCAACTGATAACACCTTTGAACTCATTTGTTCATATTCCAAAGTTATTGAAGCCCCCCCCCCCACCCCCAGCTGGTGTTCAATGGTAGCAGACTGTTACAGAAGTCACAACTCACTATGGTTGAAGTTTCACTAAAACAAAAGCAAATTACTGTGGATACTGGAAATCTGAAATAAAAACAGGAAGTGCTGAAAATACTCAGCAGGTCTGGCAGCATCTGTGAAGAGAGAAACAAAGTTAATATTTCAGGTCAAAGACATTCCTTCAGAACTGAAGGGAAATAGGAATGTAATAGATTTCAAGCAAGTTGAGAGGGGGTGAGGGGATGAAGAACGAAAGGAAAGGTCTGTGATAGTGCGGAGGGTGGGAGACATTAACTGATGAAAGCTTTAGTGGTACAAAAGGCAATGGGAGTGAAAATTATTGCAGTAAAGAAACAAGCGATTTGTCCAGAAATAAAAACAGCAAGTGCGGAAATACTCAGCAGGTCTGGCAGCATCTGTGGAGACAGAAAAACAGAGTTGATGTTTCGAGTCCAATGTGACTCTTCTTCAGAAACAGTTCTGAAGAAATGTCATATTGACTTGAAATGTTAACTCTATCTGTCTCTCTCCACAGATTCTGCCGCTTCCTGTTTTTATTTCAGATTTCCAGCAACTGTAGTATTTTGTTTTTATTCAAGGATTCATGCAGAGTGGGTGTGAATGGCAGAATGATGAACAGCTATGTCCAAAAGCAAAAACGTGAAAATCAAGATGGCGGCAGGGGTGGTACCAAGTTTACAGTCTGAAATTGTTGAACTCAACATTGAGTCCGGAAGGCTGTAAAGTGCCTAATTGGAAGATGAGGTGCTGTTCCTCCAGCTTGCATTCACCGGAACAATGCAGCAAGCTGAGGGCAGAGCTGTCCACATGAGAGCCAAGTGGAGAATTAAAATGGCAAGCCACCGGATGCTCGGGGCATGACAGTCTCCATCCTTGGTCTGCTACATTGTTCTGATGAAGTTCAACACAAGCTGGAGGAACTGCACCTCATCTTCGCATTAGGCACTTTACAGCCTTCTGAACTCAACATTAATTCAAAAATTTCAGACTGTAAACTTGACCCCCCATCTTGTTTTTCATATTTTTGCTTTGAGACACATTATTCTGCCATTCACATCCACTCTGCACAAATCCTTTGTTTCTTTACTAGGACCATTTCCACTCCCTTTGCCTTTTGTCCCATGATATCTTTTGTTAGTTAAAGCCCTCCACTTTATCACAGACATTATATTCTCCCGCACCCCTCCCCTATTTCACTGCTTCAAATCTGTTACATTTCAATGTCTCTTCAGTTCTGAAGAAAGGTCCCGAATCTGAAATGACAATGCTGTTTCTCTCTCCACAGATGCTGCCAGACCTGCTGTGTATTTCCAGCATTGTCTATTTTTATTCATGGTTGAAGTCTCCTTTGACCACAGTTTTTAATATTTATGCTTAGCAAACTGCTGGTTCTTAATGAGACCTTAAATGTGAGACAAAAGAAGCTGGTTGGAGAAGGGTGAGGTAAGTACAAAGGAGGACAACATCCAACACAATGATTGAAAAGCAAGAGTCCACTGCTGATCCAAATATGAATCACAATCAAATCACTGTTAATTCTAATCAACAGGATACCTGCCAATCACGCAAGACCAGAAGCTTTCATGTGAAAATGGTTTCTTTAATTCTCTCCTTCCATAAAGCTTTGTGTTATTACTCACCCAATGGCTGCCCAGCCACTATCCTGTTGTGTTCCCCCGCCACTGCTGCTCTGGCATTCCGTTCAAATACGTACTGCACAAATGCGTATCCTTTGTGTACAGAGCACCCCACTATCTTGCCGTACTTGCCAAAGATGGCCTCCACATCTGCCTTCTTCACAATGGCTGTGTTTAGGTTACCAATGAAGACTCTGGAGTTGATGGACTTGGGGTCATTTTTATTGGTCACATTACTGGTCATTGACTTACTTGACATTTTCCTCTAGGAGGGACCTGCAAAAGTATAAATGAACGTTTACCTTTGAGTAAAGAATGATCTGTGCAGCTTGTCGAAAAGCTTTATTCTTTAGTTTCTTTGTGCATCTGCATACTTGCTAATTAAGCCAAGGAATGGGGTGATGGAAAATGGGAAATTTCCCCTTTGAACCTAGGAATGACATTAATTTGTCGCCACCCAGTGGCATAGTGACACTGACTACTGCAGCACTAATGCTCATTGCCATGAAGGTGTATGATAAAGGTGCCAACCTGCATTCTGCTCATGCTGGTATCCAAGCTGTACTGAGTAGGGGAATGCCAAGTGGAGGTTATCACAACTCCAGGTCGTGGGTAGGGATATGGGGAAATTGTCAGCACAGTCCAGGCTGAACACAAGGGTCACTGCGGGAGGCTTGGGAACCTTCCAAGCAGTAGAGATCTCAACACAGACAAACCCACTTTCCTTCAACAAATTACCAAAAAATAAAGATAAGCTGATAAAAATTACACCAGACCTTTTGTAATATAGGTGCTTTTGTTTTCAAAGTATTTTAATCAAAGGATAATTTGTGATCTTCCCTCAGGTAGTTCATGAAATTGTTTCACGCACACTCTTGACATCTATGGATGCTTCTGAGATTTCGGTCATATAAAATAGAGAAATCCTTAATTACTATCCTAATATCCCAAACCCAGCCCTGAATCCCATCTTCGATTGGAATCATTTGTCACTGTTAGGCAATGCCACCTAAGTCTTTCCACACTATGACATGCTGCTAAT
Source organism: Cetorhinus maximus (assembly GCF_964194155.1). Lineage (NCBI taxonomy): Eukaryota > Metazoa > Chordata > Chondrichthyes > Lamniformes > Cetorhinidae > Cetorhinus > Cetorhinus maximus. The sequence continues at coordinate 86,030,703 of NC_135884.1, forward strand.
ATCAGCTCAATTAGCTAAGCAACAGCGAGGGTGAGAAAAATCAGCATAGCTTTCAGTTTATTAGTAAAGTTTTTCGTATGACCTGGAAAACTCTGGTAGAAACATAAAAATATTAAAATAATTTTGCATATGTACTTATGTATATACATATGTGGAACTAGAATAGCATGCTCTTCAAAGTTTTTTTTTATTCATTCATTGCATGTGGGCATTGCTGAACTAGGCCAGCATTTATTGCCCATCCCTAATTGCCCTTATGAAGGTGGTGGTGAGCTGTCTTCTTGAACTGCTTCAGTCCCTGTGGTGTAGGTATGGGAGATTCTTTGAATCAGTGTTAAATGTGAAGATTAGTGCTTCAACAAAAACGTGTGTTCATATAGCACCTAGTAAAATACCCCAGGGCACTTCACAGGAACCATTTCCGGCAAGATTTAACACTCAGCCACTTGGGATGTCAGGATTGGTGACAAACAGCTTGGTCAAACAGGTAAGTTTTAAGGATCATTATAAAGGAGGAAAGGGAGGTATGCAGGTGGAGAGGTTTAGCGAAGGTATTTCAGAACTTAGTGCCCAGGCAACTGAAAGAATGGCCACTAATGGTGGAGCAACTAAAGCCAGGGGTGCTTAAGAGGCCAGAATTGGAGGAGCACAGCGATCCGAAATGGTTGTATGGCTAGAGGAGATTACAGGGAGCGGGAGAGGCCAATGAAAGAATTTGAAACCAATCTAAGATCAAGACATCGATGGAGTGGGAGCCAATTTAAGTCAGTGAGGCATAAGGATATTGGGTGAACAGGATATGTTTCCAACATACCTTCATTGGAAACTGGGTTGCAGGCAATTTACACATGCTAATTAGGATGCAGATAAGAGCAAATATTTTGGGCACATCTTGCTCACCCGCTTGGCATCATAAAGTTCTGCTCCATCGGCTTTATGAACAGCCAGAGTGATTTGTCAACTACATCCACAATATCAGTTGAATAGATGTCACATAAAGGGACAGTTCTGTACAACATGTCAGCTTGCAGACTGCGTACTAAAGCATAAAACAAGGTAACTGGTCAATCGAGAAACAATATCAAGTGTACCCTTTATTAGAACTTTGGGTTAGTTCTGTAGAATACACTTTTATTTTAATTCCAACTGTTACGGTTATATTCAGGTCTCAGCTGCCCAGGGTGAAAAGAAAGACTGATTACAGTTGTTTTTCATGGAACAAAAGGCTAAAAGTAATTGGAAAATTTGCAACAGCCAATTTAGCTTTCTAGGACAAACAATGCTGAATTATCAAACTGTGAGCAATTTGATCCTGAAGCTGTAGGCCACGACGCATTCTTACCTTAATTTTATTTCTGATAAGACAATACTTGGCATGAGTGTGATAAGGTAAAGTACAAGACCATTTAGCACATCAAACATGCTCTCTCACCTTTCTTACCAAAACAGCTCTATGTTTTCAGTCTAAATTCTCTGCCTTCTTAATATCTCTTAATGCATCCCCACTTTCCAGGTAAGCACGTTTTCTTTTCTTTAGAACACGTTACTTGACTTTGCGTCATGACGTTCTCACCAGCCTTTCTATGGAGCTGTGTCTCCTGAATCTGCTTTTTAAGTGGCTTAATTTCAATTGTAAGAATATGTCCCCACGTTTTGCATTCCCCTTTTAGAAGGAGGAATCAGCCCTGCCAATTCCCTTCATTACTTAAATCATCCCTTGAACTCTTCATCTCCTAGTCTATCATCACAATGCAGTTTGTTCATTCCTGGCATTATCCTGGTGAATCATGGCTGGAGTATCTCCAAGGCTGATATGTTGTTCTGAGGGTGAGGCGCCCAAAGCTAAACATTATTTGCCAGTAAGGTTTCACCATCACTCTATATAATTCACTTTATACTTGTGGTGAACCACGGAATCCCATTATTTTTTTTTAATTGTATTTGTTGCACCCGAGAGCTAATTTTTAATGGCTTCTGTTCCTGGAACCCCAAGCCCTGTCATTTATCTATTCCCCCTCCCCAACAACAACTTCTACTTCAATGCATAATGTAGTAAACCATACCAAGGTGCTTCACTGGAGCATTATCAGATAAAGTCTGACACAGCACCACATATGGAAATAGCAGGACTGGTGGCCAAAAGCTTCTTCAAAGAGGTAGATTTTAAGGAGCACCTTAAATGAAGTGAGAAGTAGAGACACAAAGCAGTTTATGGAGGGAATTCCAGAGCTTAGGGCCTAGCCAGTTAAAGGCATAGCCACCAATGAAGAAGTGAAAGAAATTGGAGATACAACAGAGGTGAGAATTCAGAGTTGCTGGCAGACAGTTAGACTGGAGAAGATTACAGAGATTGGAGCAAGACCATAGAAAGTGTGAACAAAAAAAAATGAATATTTTCAAATCAAGGCATTGCTAGACCGGAAGCCAAAGTAGTTCATTGAGCACAGATATGATGGGTGAATAGAAATTGGTGCAAGTCAAGATGCAGGCAGATGAGCTGAATTTTACAGAGGGTGGAAGGTGGAAGTCTGTCTCGGAGAGATTGCAATAGTTGAGTCCTAAGATAACAAAAACATGGATGAAGGTTTCAGCAGCAACTGAAGCTGGAGAAGAGTCTGGCTCAGCTTCAGGCAGCAGCCAGGGAGTTGCGAAGAATAGTGAACCAATGTCCTTATGCTCTTAATTAAATACAAGTCATGCAAATGTATTCCTAAATGAATAGCTTAAAACAACCAATTTGGAATGCCCATGAATATCTCGCCCGGTGAGAGTTTTGTCATTCCCTCTTCCTACTTGTACAAAAGCAAAATACTGTGGATGCAGGAAATCTGAAATAAAAACCAAAAATGGTGGAAATACTGGAGAGAGAATTAGAGTGGAATAGAATAGAGAGAAATGGAACAGCCTGATGAAAGGGTATCGACCTGAAACGCTTCCCTCTCCATAGTTGCTGCCAGACCTGCTGAATATTTCCAGCATTTTCAGTTTTTGTCCCTCTTTCTACTTATTGACACCTTTTCCGAGGTGTAGTAGCTCCTGCTTGGTTGTGTTAATCGTAGCCCCCATCATTCATCCCACTAGTTTGTGTACTCTTCTTCATAATTCATTAAAACATCAGAAAAAGGACATCTTCTGTCAATTAGATGAGTAAGAACCTTGGTAAAACCAAATCTATTCTGTGAATGTTATTTAACGGAGACAAGGTTGATACGAGATTAATGGATACCTCTTGGGACTTCTTTCTCTGTTTATCACGGCTGAATATTGATCATTCAATACGCTTCTACTTGTCATATTGCTTTCCTGTCTAATTTTTGCAATATCCTTTGCGTAAACATTCAACTAGGGAGCTGTCCTCAGACACATACAAACAATTTTATTCAGGCTACATTACAGAATTTTGTAAAAGTAAAATACTGTGGATGCTGGAGATCTGAAATAAAAACAGAAAGTGCTGGAAAAATTCAGCAGGTCTAGCAACACCCGTGAACAGAGAAGTAGAGTTAATGGGCTGAATTTTCTCAGAATTGCACTAATGCGGTAGCGGGCGGGTAAAATAGAGTCCCACCCGCCGATGAAAATGTGGGTTTTCACGCCGTATCTTTCTGAGCCCACCTCATTATATATTCACTCCCGCAAAACCCACTGTTTCCATGGCAGGCGGGCTCTCATGCACCCGCTCACCATCGCCCTACTGTTGCATCATGCCGGACGCCATCTTTACAAGGCAGCCGCCAGCAAAGCGCTCATCACAAGCTCACTACCGCTGCCCGGGAGACATGGCCATCAAAGGCAAAACGACTGCAGCTCCCCCATTTCAACGACGGGTCCCTCGAGCGACTGCTGGATGCCGTGGAGGCCCGGCAGGGTGTGCTCTATCACCTCTCTGGCCGCAGGATGGGTAGCAATTTCACCAACCCGGCTTGGGAGGCGGTGGCAGCGGTGGTCAGTGCGAACGCCCTGCAGAGGAGGGGAACCACCCTGTGCCACAAAAGGATGACATTCTGCCAGGGTAAGTCACTCTTTTCATCATTTCTAACTCACACTCACAAACCCATCACAAATCCACAGGGCCCTCACTCACTGTCAGTGCAAGGGACATCACCATTCACTCTTTCACACACACCTGCATTGTCCTCATCCCATCCATGGGACCGCTCACCACTCACACAGGCCAGGCATACTTGTCATCTGGCCCAACAGGCGTCCTGGTACACTCTCTCCATCTCTATCCATGCAGGACAAACTGACTCACAACAGGAGGGAAAGGTTGCAGACAGGTGGAGGAATGCCGGAGATCAAATTTCTGACAGAATTCAAAAATAGAGCTATCCAGCTGGCCAGCGATGACCGGGACCGGTCCTGTGCTGACGGTGAGGTCGGCGCTGCTCTACCGAGTGAGGATCCGTTTCCTCTTTCACAGGCCACTGCCATGCAGTGCTTTGCTTGCTTCTCAGGCACACTTGGGAAGCAGCGAAGGAGTCCATGATCCAGAGCCTCCAAGCAAGCTCTGAAGAAACCTCTGAAGAGGAATCGGAAGGCACCCTCCCTGAAGTCCCATCACAGCGCTCACCCACACCCTCCACCAGCGCAGAGACACACACCTCGGTGGGACCAAGCTTTAGAGTGGCCCCGGGATCACAATCTGGTGAGCACATCACACTGTCTGATCCACAGCAGGCAGAGGCAGGGACTTTCCAAGTCCCCGGCACTTGGAGGACTGCTGGAGGCCATAATGTTGCTGAGTCCAAGTCAGATGATGAGCCTCCGGACTCTTTCATGTCACAGTTGCTGGAGCTGCAACGGCAAGCTTGGGAACATCAGGAAGGGATGTCTGCTGCACTCCTCAGATTGCAAGGCATGATGGAGGAATCCGTCCGGCTTCAGGCTAAGGTGATAGCGCTGGCATTGCAACGCACCGAGGTCAGCATTGGTAGGATGGCGGCCGCCATGGAGACCTTGGTCTAGGACATCACTCCTGCACTGCTGCGCGGGTTGCACTCCATCGCTGATGCCATAGTTGGCCTCCAACAGTGTGTTCGCGAGAGGGGTGTTAGGCAGCTCGATCTCACTCCAGCTACCCCTTCCGCTCATGGAGTCAGCCAGGGGCCCCTGGGCACCCATAGGGAGGAGGATCAGCAGGTGCACGCTCCAGGGCCATCCACCCAGGTGACACTGGGAGCAACCGGCCCATCTGACTCCCCTCTTCCTGTGACCTTTGCAGATCCAGCTTCATAGGCCAAGGAGAGTGCCATTGCCACACAGCAGGACCCTGAAAGCAGGCCGGGGCCCTCCAAGTCTTGGCCCTCCAGAGGACACCCACCAAAGCCATCACAGACAGGGTGCCACAGTCAGCAGGCTGTCTCCACCTCCAGTGTGGATGTCCAGGGAGCACCAAGATGTAACAGCAGGATTAGGAAAGTAAGGTAAAGATAGTTGCACAGCCTGGGCACAGGTGTTGATCACTTGTACAAACAGTTCACTACTGTCAATAAACTCTTAAGAATGTCTCCCTGCCTATGGCTCCTTGTTCTGATGAGCAGTGTTCTTGTCACTCAGATGTGAAACCTTTCTGCACAAGATAAAGGCAGGTGTCTCAGTCCAGGGCCTCTTCCCTGTGCTCTGTGCAGCCTTCAGACCACAGTGATGGTCTAGCCTCACACTCCCTGGAAACATTACTGATGCCTGCACCTCGGCGGTGTTGGTCATTGCTGCCAGAATGTAGTGGGCAGGCATCACAGAGTTCTCTCATACTCTCTGTGTGCTCTCAGCACCTTTAAGGTGGGGCTGGCCCTCATCACACCAGCATCTGCGACCAGTGATGCTGTGCACCAGCTCCTGAAGGGCTGAGGTGCTGAAAGCAGACACAGCATCAGATGCATCTAAAGTTTCATGGCTGCGTCTCTGAGATTGCTCTGATCATGGAGCACAAGCGAACTGCCCTTGGCCAGACAGGAGTCAGACATTCTCAGAGGCCATGTGAAAAGCTATGGAGTGTCCTCACTGCATGTCGTCATCATCCTCCACAAATCTGGCAGCTATGAGGGCCTCCCGAGCACGCCTGCCTCATCTAACCAGTGCGAGAGCCTCATCCTCATCGTCACCACCGAGGACCCCCTCACCCTCCTCCCCATCAGTGTTCTCCTCATCGGAGGAGACCTCCAGCTCATCCGTCTCCTCCTCAGCCAGCTCCTCACTCTGTTGCAGCGCCAGGTTGTAATGGGTGCAGCAGACGACGATGATGCATGACACCCTCTGCAGACAGTATTGCAGGGCTCCACCAGACTGGTCCAGGCACCGGAACCGCACCTCCAGCATCCCAATGGTCTGCTTCACCAAGTTGCGAGCTGCAGCATGAGCCTCATTATAGCATCGCTCTGCTGCTGTCTGAGGCCGCCGCATGGGTGTCATCAGCCACGGCCTCTGTGGGTAGCCCTTGTCCCCAAGGAGCCAACCCTGCAGCTTCTGTGGACCCTGGAAGACTGCAGGGATCTGCAAGCAACTCAGGATGTAGGCGTCGTGCACACTCCCTGGAAACCGTTTGCATACCTGCAGGATGCATTTCTGGTGGTCACACACCAGCTGCACATTCAGTGAGTGGAAGCCCTTGTGGTTGATGAAGTCCACTGACTGTAGCGATGGAGACCTGAGCATCACATGAGTGCAGTCAATCGCACCCTGCACCTGTGGGGATCCCGAGATCTGGGCAAATCCAATGGCCCTTGCATCCTGGCTGTCCCAGTCCCGGGCAAAATGCACAAAGTTGTGTGCCATGGAGAAGATGGCATCCGTGACCTCATGGATGCATGTGTCAGTGGCAGATTGTGAGATCCTGCAGAGGTCACCTGTGGAGCCCTGAAAGGAGCCACTGGCATAGAAATTGAGCGCCATGGTCAATTTCACAGCCACTGGCAGTGGATGCCCTCTATTGCCCCTTGGCACCAAGTCCTGCAGTAAGTGGCAGATGTAAGCTACCAGTTCCCCAGATATGCAGTCGTTGGCAACACTGGTTCTCAGTCATCTGCAGGGATGGCAGGCGGTGTCTATAGACCCTGGGTGTCGCTAGGCACCGACCAGCCATGGCTCGCTGTCACTCCTGGGCAGCATGCGCGGAAGCCCCTGCTGCCCCTTCTTCATGAGGTTGCTGCTCCTGCCATTGCGCAGCCAGGAGCCTCAGTCGCTCTCTCCTCCGTCTACTACGGTCTCTATAGGCCATCAGGTATACATATAGGTCACCAGGATCCATGATCCTGACGTGGTCCTCCTGCAGCATGAAAGAGAGGGAGACGTGGTTATCATGGCTGTACTTAGCACCTTTCCTGGCCCGGTGTGACTGCCCCTTAACGCTTCCCGGAGAGTGCTGGTCACCCCTCGGATGGTCCAAACCGGGATGCTGAGATTGCAAGGGGCTGTGAGCGCCTCCAGCAGTGACTGCTACATGGCCAGTGTTGGCGAGGAGATTGTACAACGTGTGCAGTCCAACTGCTCCAAGGTCCAATAAAGTGTTGGCAGACTCGAAGTCTGTGCCGGGGTGGGGGTGGGGGGGGCGGTAGGTACGGTATGAAGCGCTTGGTGGCCTTTTGGTGCCTCCACGTTGCTTGCGTGGGTGGGCAGGCTAGGAGCCTGACCCCAATCATATCACTGTGACTGCACTTGATCTGTCTTAGTTGCAGAGGCAGGGTCAGTTTATACAGGGTGTCTCTAATGCTTCCTTCGCTTACCCTGTCCCCCACCTCAATTGCCTGTGCGTGGGATGCAGCGCCAGGGCAGCACTTGACCCCCCCACCTCAGCAGCCGCCTCCTAGGCTGGCCAACATTTGCCCCCGTACACCCTCCATCCCTCCGCAGTTGCCTGCGGGGCCAGATATCAGTTTCCCCCTCCTCCCGGCGCCCCTGAGGCCTGTAAATAACGGGTGAGCTGTGGAGAACGCTGCTGCTCACTCACTTCAGCTCCCCCAAAGTGAAGGCCGCCAAGTGCGCGTCAGCTGCGTGCTGTTGTGAAACACGTTGGTGTGCTTTCCTGCCGACGTGGACGGATGAGACGGCGGGGTTCCGAGAGCCTGGCGGGATGGCATGTTAATTATATGCTGATGTATTACAATGAGCTCCCCGCCGACCGATGGCTGTTGGCGGGCTGAGCGGAAGATCACGACCTGCCTTCCCGCCGTCGTGAAGCAGGTCCCGCCATATTTTCTGCGCACACCACCTATCACACCCGCTGCCAACGGGCTTGGAAAATTCTGCCCAATGTTTCAATCCAATATGACCCTTCTTCGGAGGTCAATTTTGGAACAGGATTTTGTGTTTGCCAAATCCTAAATCACTAAAGGATATTGGCATCAGACCTCAATAGCCCAAGACAATCTTTTCCAAACTTCTGTCCAAGTCACTCTGGTCAGCCTGAGATAACATTCCTGCTCCTTATTATTCAGTCCTTGCAGGGAATGGCTTGGCTTTCACTCAACACCTCTCAATAGTGACAACACTGTGATCAGAAATGCTAAGAGGTTAATTGTGAACGGATGCCCCAGTACTTTTAAATGTAACAACAGTCCTAATGCTGTGAAATACAAGTCATACAAATATATTTGCTAATGAGCAGCTAGAAATGGCCGGATCAGGGCGCCTACCAGCGCCTCGCCTAGTGAGAGTTTGGGCACTATCGACCCTATGATTTTTCTATTGGGTTGCTCACAGCAGTGTCTGGGAGTTTAATCTTTATTTCGTGGAGACTCCAGGACAATCCTATAGGCTTGGTAACCCTGTGTTAAGCCTGACTTTGGGGGAATCATCCCAGATTTGCAATAAGTGCAGTAGCGGGCGGGTAAAATGACGTTTTACCCGTTGGCCGCAATGGTGGCTTCTCACGCCGTATCGTCCCAAACCCACCGCATTAATTATGCATTCCCAGGAAACACGCTGTGTTAATGGTGGGCAGGCTCTCATTTGCTTGCCACGCCATCACCTCGCCGTTTTATCATGCTGGGCACCATACTTAAAGTGCAGCCGCATGCACGCCTCTCAGTGCTTCCAGCCCAGGGCTGCTGCACAGAAGACATGGCCCTGTATGGCAAAAAGACTGCAGCCCCCAAGTTCAATGACGCATCCCTCCAGTGCCTTTTGGACACAGTGGAGGCCCGCTGTGATGTCCTCATTCTGGCTGCAGGATGGGCAGCAACATCACTAATCTGGCCTGGGAGGCGGTGGGAGTGGAGGTCAGCGCCAATGCCTTGCAGAAGAGGACAGCCACCCAGTGCCACATCAGGATTAATGGTCTCATCCATTCCGCCAAGGTAATTCAATCTTCTCAGCTCGCACACCCACAACCCCATCACACATCTACAGGGGTCTCACACCTCAAGGGCCAACACCACTAACTCTCACACACGCCCTCGCATCTCCATCAGTCTCATACCCTCTCAAGCTCACATCCTCATCCTATCCATGGCTCCGCTCACATAAACATTCCACGCAGTGCCATGTGTCCTGCTCACACTCTCTCCATCTGTTTCTGTGCAGGAGAAGCTGGCTCACAACAGTGGGGAGAGGTCCCAGACTGGGGGTGGAGTGGCTCACATTAGGCCCCTCACTCACTTTGAGCAGCATGCCATCACGCTGACTGGTGAGGATGTGGACCGTGCCTGCGATGATGGTGAGGTCGGTGGTGAACATCCTCGTGAGAATCCTGCACCACATCATCCCTCTCTCAACACAAATATGGGTGCTCTCTCTCTCCTGCTTTTGACTCTGCTGCCAGGCACTACTTATCTCTACTTAGGTTCACCGGGAGCTCTGCCAAGTGACCGGCACCCTGAGCCAGCCAGTCCCTCAGCTCCATCCACGTCCTCACCTCCAGCCAAGAGGACCCCTCCTCCATTGAAGAGCTGGAAATAAGCAGCCTGGAAGACCCGTCACAGCGCTTACCCACACCCGGCACCAGCGCAGACACACCTCAGTGGGACCCGGATCTAGAGCAGGCTCAGGTTCACAATCTGGTGGTCACCACACAGACACATGTCCGTAGCAGGAGGAGGCAGGTTCGGCTGAGCTCCCCGGCACTCGGAGGACTGCTGGGGATCAGACACCTGTGAGCTCCGATTCGGATTCTGGATTCTGGATTCGGCCTTGCAACTCATCCTGGAGAGTCAGTAGAAGGCGTGGGAACATTATGCAGAGCTGTTGGAAGTCCTCAGCAAAGTAGCACGTGAGTCGGAGTGTGTCCGCTTGCTCTCTGATGAAGTGGTGCCCACATGTGCATGTATGGAGGTCTCCATGGGGAGGATGTCGGATTCCATGGAGACCCTGGTCCAGGAGAATGGGGAGATGTGTACAGAGCTGCACTCCATCACAGGAGACATGGGTGAGTTCCTGCAGTGGCAATGTGAGAGGGAAATGGGACACCTCGATATCCTTCCAGGTGCTCCTTCCCCTCAAGAAGTCAGGCTGGGTCCCCTGAAGGGAGAAGGAGCGGGAGCTGGACACCCCCGGGACATCCAATCAGGAATCTCAGAGGCTGCCCTCTCCCTCCAAGTCCCCTTTGCCTGTGAGCCTCTCAACCTCGTCCCCTGTCACCACAGAGGGAGCAGCTGGTCAATGAGTGATTCTGGAGGGAGAAGTGTGTATGTGGCAGAGCCTTTCTCAGCCTCGTGCAAGCACTCTCCCACGCACACAGATCCTTCACGTATCATACTCACCTCGATTTCCTGAGCATTTTCAGTGCTGCCTGCTGGGGTTCGTTTTCAGTTGTCTATCTGAGCTGACCTGCATCTCCGCCCACCCACTGAGCACATTCCCATGCAGCACCTGATCTTGCCCACCACGACTCTCGTTTCACTTTCGATTTGGACAACATGGTCTTGATCAGTTTTTCTTGCGCTCGCCCCACTTTTTCCCCTCCCCCAGTCACCCATTTCCTTTCCCCCATCACTGTTGACCCTCCCAATATCACCTTCCACTTCCCCTCCATGACCTACCAGCCGCAATCCTTTTCCTTCGGGGATGTCCAGGTGAACTTGTCCATCCCCTTCCTTCCCGAAACTCCCACTCCCATCCACATTCACCTCCCCGACCTCCTCCTTCTCACCCCCAGGGTCCATGTTGACCACTGAGGCCCACCAACCACCCGTGTTGTCCCTTCTGCTGATACTGTCGAACCCTCACCCTCCCACCCTACTGCCTCACTCTGCCCTCAGTCATTCTCCCCATTCCCTCATACCGTGCCCACCCTCAGTTCACTCCCCAGGAGGCAGTCATGGACCCATTAAACCCCTCCCTTGCACGTTCACCTGAACATTCCCTCCCTCCAGACCCCATCCTGCCCTGGAACCCCTGCCCCCCCTCCGGACCCCTCCCCCCAGGAATCCCTTTCCCCATACAGACCCCTTGTCCCTGGAACCCCTTCCCCACATTGGAATAACTTTCCCTGGAATCTCTTCCCCCCCTGGAACCCTGCCCCTTCCTTAGTCCTCCCACCCCCCCCAGACTCCCCCCGCTTAATCTTTCCCCCTTCCTGACTCCCTCAGAGACCCTTAATTTTTCCACCACCCTTAGTCCTTCCCCACTTCCAACTCCTTCCTCCAGCCTTACCTCTTCCTCCAGCTTCACTTCTTCCTCCAGCTTTACTCCTTCCCCCTTCTCGACTCCTTCATCCACCCTTACTTCTTCCTCCACTCTTAATCCCTCCCCTCTCCGTACTCCTTCTTCCTCCCGGACCCCATCCCCTTTTCGCACTCCTTTCTCTCTCTGGACTCCTTCCCCTCCACAGTCCTTGCCTACTCCAAACTCCTTCCCTTACACCTTACACACCCCTGTACACCTACCTCCCCAGTTGTGGTTTCTCTTCAGATCGTATAAATCTTTTGCCTTTTACTAGTTGCCACTTTCTCCTGTTACCCCCTCCTTCCCCGTACTCCCTCCCCCTGCCAACCTCATCCCCCGGCACCTTCATTCCCCCCTCCCAACCTTACCTCCCTGGCACCTTCATTTCCCCCTCCCAACCTCACCCCCCCGACACCTTAATTTTCCCCCTCCCAACCTCACCCCCCCGATACCTCTTCCTCTCCCAGTTGATCCTAGCTGTTCCTCTCCCACTCCCTTGACCAGTTTCCGTTGTGAGCATCAACAGGGACTTTCCAACCTCTGTGAGCTGCTTCCCAGCAGAGCCACATCCATGAGAATCCACCCAGCATAGCATGGACGTCCCTCCAGGATCCTGTTGTTGTCAGGCTTCAACATCGTCTGCTCCTCGGATGTCCGCTTTGTGAGAAAGGCCCTGGCGCTAAGCCCCGACTTCTGCAGTTGTCAAGACACGTTCTACACCGGCATGTTTTCCCGCCGACATGGGAGGGCGATCCAGGGGGCTGGCCTTATGCTGATTATCATCAGCAGGCAGAGCGGATGATCACAAACTGCTTTCGCATTGTGAAACAGATTTTTGGCCATCTCGCCATATTGTCCACTCACACTGCCAAACATGCCCCGATACCAGCAGGCACGGAAAATCCTGATCTCTGTATTTAACCAATGTTTGAACATGCACTTTCCAGCGGAAGTCACTAGATCAACAATTTCCAGTTCCCTGACCCCAACCGCCTCCCCTTCACCACGGACGTCCAATCCCTCTACACCTCCATCCCCCACCGGGATGGTCTAATGGCTCTCCATTTCTTCCTCGAACAGAGGCCCGGACAATTCCCATCCACCACTACTCTCCTCCGTCTGGCTGAACTTGTTCTCACACTGAACAATTTCTCCTTTAACTCCTCTCACTTCCTCCAAATAACAGGTGTGGCTATGGGTACCCGTATGGGCCCCAGCTATGCCTGTCTCTTTATGGGGTACGTGGAACATTCCTTGTTCCAGTCCTACTCCGGCCTCCTCCCACAACTCTTTCTCCGGTACATTGATGATTACTTCGGTGCTGCTTCATGCTCTCGTCGGGACCTGGAAAAAATTATTAATTTTGCTTCCAATTTCCACCCCTCTATCATTTTCACATGGTCCATCTCTGACACTTCCCTTCCCTTCCTTGACCTCTCTCTCTCAATTGCTGGTGATAGACTGTCCACCAATATCCATTACAAGCCTACCAACTCCCACAGCTATCTCGACTACAGCTCCTCACACCCCGCTTCCTGTAAGGACTCCATCCCATTCTCTCAGCTCCTTCGCCTCCGTCGCATCTGTTCTGATGATGCCACTTTCAAAAACAGTTCCTCTGACATGTCCTCCTTCTTCCTTAACCGAGGTTTTCCACCCACGGTGGTTGACAGGGCCCTCAACCGTGTCCGGCCCATCTCCCGCGCATCCGCCCTCACACCTTCCGCTCCCTCCCAGAAACATGATAGGGTCCCCCTTGTCCTCACTTATCACCCCACCAGCCTCCGCATTCAAAGGATCATCCTCTGCCATTTCTGCCAACTCCAGCATGATGCCACCACCAAACACACCTTCCCTTCACCCCCCCGCCGGCATTCCGTAGGGATCGTTCCCTCCGTGATACCCTAGTCTACTCCTCCATCACCCCCTACTCCTCAACACCCTCCCACGGCACCTTCCCATGCAACCGCGGAAGATGCAACATCTGCCCCTTCACTTCCCCTCTCCTCACCGTCCAAGGGCCCAAACACTCCTTTCAAGTGAAGCAGCACTTCCCTCAACTTAGTCTACTGCATTCGTTGCTCGCAATGCGGTTTCCTCTACTTTGGAGAGACCAAACGCAGACTGGGTGACCGCTTTGCAGAATACCTTCGGTCTGTCCACAAGAATTACCCAGACTTCCCTGTCACTTGCCATTTCAACACTCCACCCTGCTCTCATGCCCACGTCTGTCCTTGGCTTGTTGCATTGTTTCAGTGAAGCCCAACGCAAACTGGAGTAACAGCACCTCATCTTCCGACTAGGCACTTTACAGCCTTCCGGACTGAATATTGAGTTCAACAATTTTAGATCATGAACTCTCTCCTCCATCCCCACCCCCTTTCCGTTTTTTCCCCCTCCTTTTTGTTTTTTCCAATAATCTATTTAGATTTTTCTTTTCCCACCTATTTCCATTATTTTTAAATGTATTTCTACCCATTGTTTTATCTCTATCTTTTAGCCTTTTTAGTATTCCTTCACCCCACCCCACCCCCACTACGGCTATCTGTCCTGCTTTCTACCCTTAATTAGCACATTCCTTAGATAATATCATCACCTTCAACACCTCTTTGTCCTTTTGTCTGTGACATCTTTTGGTTATCTCCACCTATCACTGGCCCTCTATCCAGCTCTATTTGTCCCAACACCCCCCACCCCCCCCACCCCCCACCCCACCCCCCCACCCCACCTTAAACCAGCTTATATTTCACCCCTTTCCTATTTTTACTTAGTTCGGTTGAAGGGTCATGAGGACTCGAAACGTCAACTGTGCTCTCCTCCGCCGATGCTGCCAGACCTGCTGAGTTTTTCCAGGTATTTCTGTTTTTGTTTTGGATTTCCAGCATCCGTAGTTCTTTACTTTTATCACTAGATGGTGGTCAGGAGCTTCAGCCCCCTGCTCACTCCCAGCTGACTTTCTCACCTTAACCCCAAAAGCACCGAGACAAACTTGCTTCCTGCCTATTTGTTTTTCCTGGAATCAACAAACACGGTACAATCTGTGAATGAAACTTGAAGCCTTCTAGTCTCTATATGGATCAGTTACAGAGAGCCGGTGTTGGGCATGCTTGGCAGTGTGCGCGGACAATATGGTGAAGAGCCCAAAAAAATCGGTTTCACGACATGGTGAAATCAGTTTGCGATTGTCCGCTCAGCCCGTCAATGGCGGGCCGCATTTCCTGCCATCGGACATCAGGAACCTCATTGTAATACATATGCATATCATTATAAGGCCAGCCCTCCAGAATCAACCCCCCCTCACGCTGGATCATCCGCCCACGTCGGCATGATTGCACGCCCATGTGTTTCACAACAGCATGTAAGTATTGTGCACCTGACAAGCTGCACTTCGCTCGGGACTTCGAGGTTTGTTTGCCCAACTTGCTTCAGGCAGTGATTGCGCTCATCAGCTCCAGACTTCACAGACAGCATCACGTCACTATTAGGGGGGCTCACGGTTAGGTCTCTCCCTGCCAGACCATCCATAAGGCAGGGGTGCCTTTGTACGGCTGCAGGGCTAGGGCTTGCTTGGGAAGGGGGTGAAGTGGCCTCAGGCAAGGGAAGAGGCTGCAGGACGAGGGCTGTACTGGGGAAGGAGGGCATCCCAGGATGTGTAGGGGCATAAGTTGATCTGTGCAAATGGCCTCAAGATGGTGAGGGCTGAGGAGGCAGTCTCCAGAGGAGATGAGGCCAGATGCAGATCTGAGGGTGTGTGTGAAAGAGTGAGTGGTGAGAAAAAGTGCCCAGATTAACTGAGCTCCATGTGTAAGTGACAAGATAATTTGTGGAACAGTAAAAACAAAATGTAACTGATAACTGTGCCCCTTTCTCAGCTTCTCATTGTTAATGAACAAAATGTCTGCTAGCCACCCAGAACAAGACGTGCTGCACGCCATATAATTCAGTATGTTAGCTTAACTCATTTGTTAGCGATTTAATGGGCATCAGGCTGTGAGTGTCAAAGAAAGACCAGTTACTAAAAGTGACAGGGCAGTTTGGAACATATTAATTATCGTCAATGGCACATTTGCCAAGTTATCCTTAGCTGCAGTCTTATCTTTTCTCTCACTGCATGGAGCCCTTTCTAAAGTGGCATCAAAATTACAGCTCTGCATTCAAAGATTGCCCAGCCGCTTGAATGCATTTTATTTAACACAATTTGAACTTTCCACGGTGCTTGGCACCTTCTCTTCCTTTCTTGATTGGTATTAAGGTATGGTTCCAAGAACACTACTACTATTTGATTAGTAACAGGCGCATGCTCAGCCAGGGGAGACTTCGACCTGAGTGAGACAGAGACAGAGTGAGTATCTTTGGGAATATGGTTCAAAGTGGGAATTCAGTGAATAGGGGGAAGGACGCGCTTAAGGTTTACTGCAAGAAGTGCGACCCAGAATAGAGTGCTGGGTAATTTAGGGAGTTAGGGAGGCAAGGGAAAGAAATGATAACTTTCTCAGCTTTCAGGAAATGGTCGTACTCTGCTACAGGAGAAGAAGCTGGTTATTTGGTGACTATCTGGTAAGTGACTAAGGTTTATTCTATTCCTAAGGTTCAAAATAGTCTAGTAACTAGTGGTAAGGTTAACAGAAGTAAAATATAGAATTGAATAAAATAATTAAATAGTTAATTAGAACATGTTAAGGATGTCAGGACAGGTGATGTGTCACAGCTGCAGCATGTGGGAGCTCCTGAATGACATTTTAATCCAGAGCAAACATGTCTTCAGTAAGTGTTTGAAGTTTGAGCAGCTTCAGTTCAGAGTTTATGATCTCGAGGCTGAACTGCGCTGCACTGGGGAGGAGGATAGTTACCTGGATTCTTTGTACTAGGAGGTAGTCACACCTCAGGACAAGAGTCTTCTAATTTGGTCAGTGCTCAGGGACAGGAGAGTGTGACTGCAAGTGAGGCAGGTAAGGGGTCTCAGAGGACAGGAGCACAAGGGTCTGAACCTTTACAATTATCCAACAGGTTTGAGGTTTTTTCAGCTTGTTTGGATGAGAGTGAGGGTTGCAGGGTGGATGAGCTAACTGGCCATGGCACCGTGGTACAGGAAGCCATTCAAGTGGGGGGAGAAAAAAGGAATGTAGTGATAGTAGGGGGTAATATAGTCAGAGGGATTGATACTGTTCTCTGCAGCAAAGCACGTGAATCCAGACGGCTGTGTTGCCTGCTTGGTGCCAGGGCTCGGGACATCTGCTCGGGGCTGGAGAGGAACTTGCAGTAGGAGGGGAAGGTCCCAGTTGTCATGGTCCATGTAGTACCAATGACATATGCAGGATAAAGAGGGAGGTTCTGCATATTCGGTATGAGGACCTAGTTACCAAATTAAGAAGCAGAACCTCAAAGAATCTCTGGATTATTACCTGAGCCACGTGCAAATTGGCATAGGACAAATCAGATTTGGGAGATGAATATGTGGCTCAAAGACTGGCATGTGTCAAGTGGGCTCCGATTCGTTGGGCACTGGCACCAGTACTGAGGAAAGTGGGATCTGTACTGTTGGGACAAATCTAACAGTAAATCAATAGATGAAATTAGAGGTTATAAAAAGAATAAAAGGTTAAAACTAAAAGCTCTGTATCTGAATGCACGTAGCATTCAAAACAAAACAAATGAACTGAGAACACACATAGAAATAAATAATTATGATTTGATAGCCATTACAGAGACATGGCTGCAGGAGGACGTGAATTGCGACCTGAATATTGAAGGCTACAAGATATTTAGGGAGGACAGGAAGTGAGGAAAAGGTGGAAGAATGGCTCTGTTAGTTAGTGATGGTATTAGCACAATAGAGAGGGATGACCCAAGTTCAGGAAACCAGGATGTGGAAACGGTTTGGGTAGAGATGAGAAATGGTAAAGGCAAGGAGACACTTGTGGGAGTTGTGTACAGGCCTCCTAACAGTAACCACATGATAGGATGGAGCATAAAGGAAGAAATAATTGGAGTTTGTCAGAATGGCATGGCGATAATCATGGGAAATTTTAATTTACATATAGACTGGGAAAGTCAGATGGGCAAAGATAGCCTAGATGAGGAGTACATTGATTGTTTTCGGAATAGTTTCTAGAACAGCATGTTCTGGAGCCAACCAGACAGCAGGCCACATTAGACCTAGTATTGTGCAATGAGATGGGAGGGATCTGATAGCGAAGGCACCCCTGGGTAGCAGCAACCATAATATGATTGAATTTTATGTTCAATTTGAGGGAGAGAGGAGTGGATCTGAGACTAAGTTTTTAAACTTAAATAAGGGCAATTATGAGGGCATGAAAGCTGAGCTGGCTAAAGTGAATTGGCAAATTAGGTTAAGGGATAGGTCAATAGAGGTGCAGTGGCTAATATTTAAGGGGATATTTCAGAATGCACAAAAAGATACATTTCAACGAGTAAGAAAAAGTCCAATGGACACAC
The DNA here is from genome assembly GCF_964194155.1 of Cetorhinus maximus. Taxonomy (NCBI): domain Eukaryota; kingdom Metazoa; phylum Chordata; class Chondrichthyes; order Lamniformes; family Cetorhinidae; genus Cetorhinus; species Cetorhinus maximus. Next base: position 86,048,757 of record NC_135884.1, read on the forward strand.
ACACCACCCGGGGTTAACTGGAAAGGTTAAAGATAGTATCAAACTTAAAGAAAGAGCATATAATTGTGCAAAGATAGGTGACAGATCAGAGGATTGGACAGAATATAAGGAACAGCAAAGAATGAATAAAAGACTAATAAGGAGGGAAAAATTACAGTATGAGAGAAAGCTAGCCATAAATATAAAAACAGATAGCAAGGGTTCTTATAAATATTTAAAAAAGAAGAGAGTTAATAAAGTGAGTGTCGGTCCTATAGAAAGTGAGTCTGGCAAATTGATAACGGAAAACAAAGAGATGGTAGTTGAATTGAACAGCCATTTTGCATCAGTTTTCACTATAGAGGATTCAAATAACACCCCAGAAGCAGCTATAAACTAGGAAGTGGAAGTGGGGAAGGAAGTTAGGAAAATTAGTCACCAAAGAAGTGGTAGTGAGTAAATTGTTGGAGCTGCGGGCTGACAAGAGCTCTGATCCTGGTGGACTTCATCCTAGGGTCTTAAAAGAAGCGTTTAGTGAGATAGTTTATGCATTGGTTTTAATTTTCCAAAACTCGTTAGATTTGGGGAAGGTCCCATTAGATTGGAAGATAACAAATGTAACTCCATTATTCAAAAAGGGAAGGAGGCAGAAAGCGGGAAACTATAGGCCAGTTAGCTTAACATCTGTCATAGAGAACATGTTAGAAGCTATTATTAAAGAAGTTATAGCAGGGCACTTGGATAATCTCAAGGTCATCAGGCAGAGTCAACATGGTTTTGTGAAAGGGAAATCAGGTGTTTAACCAACTTATTGGAGTTCATTGAGGAAGTAACATGTGCTGTGGGTAAAAGGGAACTGGTGGATATACAGTACTTAGATTTCCAGAAGGCATTTGATAAAGTGCCACATCAAAGGTTATTGCAGAAAATAAAAGCTCATGGTATAGCGGGTAACATATTGATGTGGATAGAAGATTGGCTGGCTAACAGGAAGCAGAGAGTAGGCATAAATGGGTCTTTTTCAGGTTGGCAAGATGGAACGAGTGGTGTGCCACAGGTATCAGCGCTGGGACCTCAATTGTTTACAATTGTTGCCAAATTTGCTGATAACACAAGGATAGGTAGGAAAGTAAGTTGTGAAGAGGACATAAAGAGGCCAAATATATATATATATATAGGTTAAGTGAATGGGCAAAGATCTGGCAAATAGAGTATAATGTGAGAAAATGTGAAATTGTCTATTTTGCAGGAAGAATAAAAGAGAAGCATATTATCTAAATGGTGAGAGATTGCAAAGCTCTGAGAGAGAGATCTGGATGTCCTAGTGCATGAATCACAAAAGGCTAGTATGCAAGTACACTAAGTAATTAGGAAAGCTAATAGAATGTTATCATTTATTGTGAGGGGAATTGAATACAAAAGTAGGGAGGTTATGCTTGAGTTGTACAGGGCACCAGTGAGACCACATTTAGAGTACGGTGTACAGTATTGGTCACCTTATTTAAGGAAGGATGTAAATGCATTGGAAGCAGTTCAGAGAAGGTTTACCAGACTAATATCTGGAATGGGTGGGTTATCTTATGAGGAAAGGTTGGGCAGATTAGGCTTGTACCCACTGGAGTTTAGAAGAGTAAGGGGTGATTGAAACATATAAGATCTTGAGGGGTCTTGACAGGGTCGGTGTGGAGAGGATGTTTCCTCTTGTGGAAAAATCTAGAACTGTTTAAAAATAAGGGGTCGCCCATTTAAAACAGAGATGAGGTGAAATTTTTTCATTCAGACGATTGTGAATCTTTGGAACTCTCTTCCTGGTAAGGCAGTGGAAGCAGAGTCTTTGAATATTTTTAAGGTAGAGGTGGATAGATTCTTGGTAAGCCAGGGGGTGATAGGTTATCGGGGGTAGATGGGATGCAGATTTCAGGTTACTGTCAGATCAGCCATGATCTTATTAAATGGCGGAGCAGGCTTGAGGGGCTAATGGCCTATTCCAGCTTCTTGTTCGTATCTGTCCCAAATGGCCTTAATTTCTCAGGTATGACCTTGTAAACATAGTTGGAGTGGACAACCATGTTTTTTGTGGCCCTGCTCCACCAGGGAAAGCATAGGGTTGTAGTATTTCTGCTTGCTTATTGTTTGCTCCCCTGACTTCAATCTCCTTCTGAACTCAAGGGCATTAAAATATCTGAGGTGTTCACACACACCATTTAAGACAGCTGCCTAAGACGGGGCAGGGGAGGGAAATCAATATAGCATCCCTTTCACGAGAGCCCCTGAGCAAGCCTGGATGCCAGGTACAGATTGACATTCTTGGTCCTTCATTTCCTGATTTCGATAATATGCCACATAGATATTGATCTGGAGTAAAAGTACCAAATAAGTTCTTCCTCCCGATTGTCTGGGGCTGCCCCACAGAGACCAAGATTGGACATAGTATACGGCAAACTTTCCTGCCATGTGTAGCTCACTACTACCTCACACACATAATTCCCACATTCAGACAGTGGTTTATGGAATTTTATTAACATTAATTATGATTATAACTTCTTGGTACAGTAACAGATTTAACAACTATGGGTGCACAGTACACAGAATATTTTATTTGAGTATAGATGTAAAAAGAAACATGCTCAAACTTCTTGTCTTGCACTTATTAGGACAGAATTGCAAGAATTCCAAATCTCAAAGGTGTTTATGTTCCACTTGACACTCCTGTCTATATCTCACTCTATCAGTATAACCCTCCGTCCTTTCGACCTCAAATACATATCTTGCTGCCCATAAGTGCATCTGTACTATTTGCTTCAAACACTGCCTGTTCCACATTCTCACCACTCTCTGGGTAAAGACATTTCTTCTGAATTCCCTATTGGATTTCTTGGTGACTACCTTAAACTGATGGCCTCTAATGCTTTTCCCCATTGGTGGAAATATTCTCTCTGTGTCTACTCTTATATACTTTGAATACCTCCATTCAGCCTGCAACCATGGCCCTGAGCTCCTGATTACTTGCCATTTAATTTCCCATTCCCTTCCCATTCTGACCTTGGCCTGCTGCACTGCTCCAATGAAGCTTGGGGAGCAGCACTTTTCAATTAACATTTTACAATCTTCCAGACTCAACATTGATTTCAACAATTTCAGGCCATAACTACTGCTCAACATTTTTTTCAGATAACAGATGCTGGTTATTGTTCTGATGTTACCATTTCCAGCTCCCCTAGACTCATCTTTTGTTTCATTCCTTGCCCCTTTTGTTCTAATCCAGAAAGCCAGTTAGTGAAGAATAAAACTGAAGTCAATCTTTGCACACCTTGATATTTATTCACAGAAATAAACATTACAAGCATGCACCTCCCAGCCCAAGAACCACAGTTTTAGTCTGTGTCTATTTATATGACCCAAGTGAAACCCGAGTTAATGTCCACCAACAGCATACTTCCAACAGAATTATTATACAATTAACACATTTGCCTTGCATCATCATCCCTTTTGTTATTTAATCTTTCCTGTCTTCAATCCTATCACAGACCTTCCCTTTTGTTCTTTCTTCTCTCTCCCTGCCTCTGTACTTGCTTAAAACCTGCTCCACTTCTAACTTTTCCCAGTTCCAATGAAATGACGTCAACCTGAAACGTTAGCTCTGTTTCTCCCTCCACAGTCGTTGAGTATTTCGAGGACAAGGATGCAGGGGAAAATTCCATGTTATCATAGAAAACATTATGGCCCATATTTTACCATCAAATTAATAGTGACTGCATTTCATTAGCTATGAAGTTCTTTGGGAAGTTGTAAGGATGTGAAAGATGCTATATAAATGCAAGTTTTTTTTTCAGATAAAGCCATAACCCTCTCCTTATTTGAAGTGAGAGGTATCAGCTAATAGCAGTTCCACTGAACCTGTGATATGCATATTGAACCGTTAAGTAAGAGCAGTGTGGATCATTGGAGAGTAATGAATCGCGTAGGTTTGGCAGCATAGCGGTTATGTTACTGGACTAGTAATCTAGAGGCATGGACTAATGATCTGGAGACATGAACTTGTAAATTTGAATGCAGTTAAATAAATAAATATTGAATAAAAAGCTTGTTTCAGTAATGGTGACTTTGAAACTACCCACTTGTCATAGAAACCCATCTGCTTCACTAATATCTTTTCTAGAAGGAAGTCTGCTGCCCTTACTTGGTCTGGCCTCTACGTGACTCCAGACCTGGTGTGGAACTCAATGAGGTTGACTCGTAACTGTCCTGTGAGATGACCCAGCAAGCCACTCAGCAAACAGCATACTTGCAGCAGTTTAAGAATCACCATCACCTTCCCAAGGACAATTAAGGATGGGCAATAAATGTTGGTCTTTCCAGCGATGCCCACATCCCTTGAATAAAAAAAATCCTTCACATAGCATATGGGAATGTATCATGTACGGAACACTGCGGTTTCCACCTGCTGCATTCCTTTCAAATGATCCTCTATGCAAGTGCAGCATTCATCACAAATATCATTTACAACTGTTATGGCAGTCTAATGGTAAATGCCAAGCTGCCCAAATCCCAGAGGGAAACTTGAAGCAGCTGCCACAACTATTTGCAATTTGTACTTATTTCGAGGTGTGGGCTTTGAATTCAGTAAAAAGGCCACCACGTCTTATATGTTTCTTAAAAAACTAAATTAAACCTTTATTAAATAAAAAAAAAAGATTTTAAGCACATACATAGGTTTACGAATTACTACTATAATAATTTCTAGCTCCCCTGATTAATCTAACTCCCAGTTACACCTCCATTAAGGCAACAGTAAAATGCATAAATTTTAAAAGACCCAGGCAAAGTAACACGATACCCTGGACAGTCGAATTCAAAGTGAGTTTTTCTCAGCTTCGGTTCCACGTGGACACAGCTTGGGGCTTAGAAGCTGGAGGCTTTTCACACTTGTTAGATTTTAGAATGCCTTCCCTTGCACACAGCCTTCTCTCCTTTTTACATATTTTCCCCTTTGAATGCAAATTCCCATTGTTTCATTATGTCTTTGGACTTAACCTTTCTAATAATAGAAATCTATCAAAGTACCAATTTTACCAGAAATCTTTGGGGAAAGTAAACATCCTGGGCAGAATTTTCTGCCTGTCGAGCGGGTGGGCCCGACCCAATCTCCGGCGGGTGGGGAGCCGATCCCCGCCGGAGAAGCGGGCCCCACGACATTTTAAGTGGGTGGGCCAATTAAGGCCCACCCAGCGTGACGTCCACCGGGAAGCGCTATGCACTTCCTGTGCGGGCGGGGGTGGGGGATTCCCCAAATGCGAGAGTGCTTTCTTTCACGCATGCGCATGAAAGAGCACACATCTCCCTGAGGCTAAGTGCTGCCTCTGGGTGATCGCTGACAGCTGTATAAACTTTAAAAATAGAAAAATAATAAAATCCTTAACATGTCCCCTTCATGTGACAATGTCACACGAGATGGGACATGCTAATAAATTTCACTGAAACTTTAATAAACTTTTTTAAACCCTACATGAAACCTTATCCTGCCAGTGGATGAGGTTTCATGTTTTTTCTATTTGCCGCCAGGGCTCCTGGCCGACCCGCCAACCTTAAGGTTGGACGGGCAGGGCCTTTAATTGTTTTAATTATCCTGTCAATGGCCTCAATCGGCCATTGGCAGGTCAGCGGGCGGACAGCTGATTGTGCTGTGTCCCCGCCTTCCTGAAAATTTAAATAGGGGGGGATGATGTCGGGGGCTCCCCCCGACATCATTCTGCATCATTTTGCCGTCAGCGAGCAGGCCCCGTCCCCTGCTCGCCGACCGCAAAATCCAGCCCCCTGTTTCTTAACTTCTCCTGGCTAGGTGAAATATTTTGCCCCCTCTTTTGAATTCAAGCTAGACTGATTTATTTAAAAATGCAAATGTTCCCTTTACACCTCACATTCTAAAACTTCCCCCATGTTTACTTATTCCACATTTCAAACCTAGCTTATATTCTGATACATCACAGCCTTCAGACCAGCTGCCTTTAATTCAATTAAGACCCACACACACAGACCCATTGACACAGACCCCACTGTTACTCTGCTTTACAATAAATTCCAATAAAATTATGAAAATTATTATATCTTCCTGACACAGGTATGGCTTTCCTTTATATTCATATGCACTCTGTTGCTGCTTTCCAGTAGTATCATTATCATTTTATTTTTTGTGCTAATTTTCACATTGTACAACTTTTCTGCCAGGATCTCTCACTAGTGGGTGCAGAGTTTAATTCCACATGTATTGCCTCTGTAACATGTTGGGAAGGAGCACATTCTCCTCCACCAAGGACATGACAAGATTGTACAAAGCTGTAAACAAAAAAAAAATGGACTTCACAGGCTTGCCACTCAAGCCATGTCACAGAAATACTGCACAATCCATAGTCCATTCCTGGATTACCAAATATTTCATTATTTATATTGAGGAGCTAGCTTTCAGGTTGCTTGAGGGGTGTTAAATAATTAGTAATACAGATACATAATAATTGGCTTTTTCTGAAGTTTGCATTAACAAAATGCACATAAATCACAGAATGGTTATAGCACAGAAGGAGGCCATTCAGCCTGTCAAGGTTATGCTGGCCCTCTGAAGGAGTAATTCACCTAGTGCCACTCCCCACAGCCCTGCAACCTTTTCCTTTTCAGCTAATAATCCAATTCCCTTTGAAAGCCTCAACTGACCCTGCCTCCACCGCATTCTCAAGCAGTGTATTCTAGATCCTAAACACACACCGCGTGAAAAAAGATTTTCTTCATTTGTCATGCTTCTTTTGTCAATTACCTTACCTGTGTCCCTGGTGCTGATCCTTCCATCAATGGGAACAGTTTCCCCCTAACTATTTTGTCCAGGCCGCTCATGATTTTAAGTACATAAGAACATAAGAAATAGGAACAGGAGTAGACCATTCAGCCCCTCGAACCTGTTCTGCCATTCCATAAGACCATGGCTGATCTTCTTGTGTTTCGATTTCCATATTCCCATCTAACCCCGATAACCTTTGATTCCCTTGCCTAACAAGAATCTATCTATCTCTGCCTTAAAAATATTCAATGACCCTGCCTCCACCATCTTCTGATGCAGAGAGTTCCAAAGTCGCACAACCCTCTGAGAGAAAAAAATTCTCCTCATCTCTGTCCTAAAAGGGCAACCCCTAATTTTAAAACAGTTCAGGACTCACCCACAACATCCTTTCGACTTCCACCTTGTCAAGGCCATTCAGTATTTCATATACTTCAGTCAATTCACCCTCTCACCAATGGAAACAAGTCCAGTCTGTCCAACCTTTCTTCATAAGACAACTCACTCACTCCAGGTGTCAATCTGGTAAACCTCCTCGGAACCACCTCCAATGCATTTACATCCTTTCTTAAATAAGGGGACCAAAATTGCACACAGTATTCGAGGTGCGGTCTCACCAATGCCCTGTGTAACTGAAGCATAATATCCTTACTTTTATGTTCAATCCCTCTTGTAATAAAGGATAGCATTCCATTAGCCTTCTTAATTACTTGCTGTACCTGCATACTAACTTTTTGTGACTCATGTACCAGAACACCTAGAACCCTCTGCACCTCAGAGTTATGAAGCTGTTCTACATTTAAGTAATACTTTACTTTTTTGTTCTTCCTGCCAAAGTGAACAACTTCACATTTTACCACATTAAACTCCATTTGCCAGATCTTTGCCCACTCACTCAACCTATCTATATCCATCTGCAACCTCATGTCCTTTTCACAACATACTTTCCTACCTATCTTTGTGTCATCTGCAAATTTAGCTACCACGTTTTCACTCCCCTCATCTAAGTCATTGATATAAATTGTAAAAAGCTGAGGTCCCAGTACAGACCCCTGTGGGACTCCACTCTTTACATCCTGCCAATCAGAAAAATAGCCATTTATGCATACTCTCTGCTTTCTGCCAGCCAGCCAATCTTCTATCCATGCTAATATGTTACCCCTACACCATGCACTTTAATTTTCCGTAATAATCTTTGATATGGCACCTTATCAAATGGCTTCTGGAAATCCAAGTACAGTACGTCTACAGGCTCCCCATTATCCACCGCACATGTTACTCCTTCAAAAAACTCCAATAAATTGTTTAAACATGATTTTCCTTTCACAAAACCATGCTGACTCTTCCCTATTGCCTAGAGCTCTTCTAAGTGCCCAGCTATAACCTCCTTATGATCGATTCTAACAATTTCCCTACAACAGACGTCAAGCTAACTGGCCTATAGTTTCCTGTTTTCTGCCTCCCTCCCTTCTTGAATAGAGGGATTATATTTGTTACTTTCCAGTCTGACGGAACCTTTCCAGAATCTAGAGACTTTTGGAAAATTAACACCAGCACATCGACTACCTCATTAGCCACCTCTTTTAAGACCCGAGGATGTCGTCCATCGGGACCCGGGGACTTGCCAGCCTGCAGCTCCATCAATTTGCTCAGTACCATTTCCCGAGTGATTTCAATTTCACCAAGTTCCTTTCTCCCATTCACCTCCTGATTTGTAGCTATTCCTGGAATGATTTTTGTATCCTCTATAGTGAACACAGAAGCAAAATATTTGTTCATTTCATCCACCATTTCCTTATTATCTACTATTAACTCTCCACTGTCACTCCCTAGAGGACCAACACTCACTTTACTCTTTTCCTTTTTAAATACCTGTAGAAACTCTTGCTATCCATTTTTACATTTCTAGCTAGCTTCCTCTCATACTCTAACTTCTTTCTCCTAATTAACCTTTTAGTCATTCTCTGCCATTCTTTATATTCTGACCAATCATCTGTCCTGCCACTCATCTTTGTGGTATGCCTTTTCCTTAAGTTTGTTGCTTTCCATAACATCTTTAGTTAACCACGGATGGTGGGTCCTCCCTTAGAATCTTTCTTTGCAATAGGAATGTACTTATTCTGAATACTCTGAAATATCCCCTTAAATGTCTGCCACTGCTTCTCTATTGATCTATCCTCTAGACTACTTTCCCAGTTCACTTCAGCTAGCTCAGCTTTCATGCCCACATAGTTGCGCTTACTTAAGCTTAAGATACTAGTCTTAGACCCACTCTTTTACCTTTCAAACTGAATGTAAAATTCAATCATATTGTGGTTGCTGTTACCTAGGGGTGCCTATACTCTGAGGTCATTAATTAATCCCGTCACGTTACACAATACCAAGTCTAATATAACCTGCTCTTTGGTTGGTTTCAGAACATGCTGTTCTAAGAAACCATCTTGAAAGCATTCTAAGAACTCCTCATCCAGGCTACTACTGCCAGTTTGATTTTTCTAATTTATATGTAGATTAAAATCACCCATGACTATTGCCACCCTTCTTTCACAATATTTTCTCTTGAATACTTTGTCTTACATTGTGGTTACTGTTAGGGGGCCTGTAGACCACTCTCACAAATGACTTTTTCCCCTACTATTCCTCATTTCCACCCAAGCTGATTCTATATCCTGATCTCCTGAACGAAGGTCATCTCTAACTCTTGCACCAATGCCCCCTTTGATTAACAGTGCTACCCCTCCACCTTTACTAGCTTCCTATTCTTCTTGAATATCATGTACCCCTCAATATTCAGGACCCAATCTTTGTTGTCCTGCAGCCACATCTCTGTAATTGCTATCAGATCATATTTAATTACTTCAGTGTGGGCCTGTTGAAGAGTCATACGGACTCGAAATGTTAATTGTGTTCCTCTCCGCAGATGCTGCCAGACCTGCTGAGTTTTTCCAGGTATTTTTATTTTAGTTTTGGATTTCCAGCATCTGTAGTTTTTTGCTTTTACCAATTCATTTACTTTGTTCCGAATGGTACGTGCATTCATAGACGGAGCATTCAGTTTTGTCTTTTTGTTACCTTTGTAACACCTAGTCTTGATTGTTGATCTATTCTTAGTTTTTTTTTCTCTCTGTCCCTTCCTGCCATTCTCTGACCCTCATTTCTCATATTATTATTTTGCTCTCCTGTCTGACTCGAAACCTTGAATTGCTATCTCTACCCAAGCTTGATCCCTTACCCCTCTTGTTTAGTTTAAAGCTCTCTCTACTTCCCTAGTTATGTGATTTGCAGGTGTAAACCGTCCCAACGGAACAGCTCCCACTTTCCCCAGTACTGATGCCAGTCCCCCACAAACCGGACCCCATTTCTCACACACCAGTCTTTGAGCTACACATTCATCTCTCTAATCTTATTTTCCCTACGCCACTTTGCACGTGGTTTAGGTAATAATCCAGAGATTATTACCTTTGAGGTTCTGCTTCTTAACTTGGTACCTAGCTCCTCATACTGACTTTGCAGAGTCCCTTTCCAATTCTACCTATGTGATTGGTACCTATATGGACCACAACAACTGGATACCCCCCTCCCACTGCAATTTCCTCCAGCCCTGAGCAGATGTCCTGAACCCTGGCACTGGGCAGGCCACACAGCCGTCTGGATTCTCGCTCTTTGCTGCAGAGAACAGTGTCAAACCCCCTCACTATACTATCCCCTGCTCCCACTAGATTCCTTTTTGCTCCCCCAGCTTGAATGGTTTCCTGTACCACAGTGCCATAGCAGCCAGCTCATCTACCTTGCAGACTTCGCTTTCATCCACACAGGTTGTGAGCACCTCAAACCTGTTTGACAATTGCAAAGTCTGAGGCTCCTCTGCTCAGTCCCATTACCTGCCTCACTGACAGTCACATCCTCCTGTCCCTCACTGCTGACCAAAACAGATGACCCTTTTCTAAGAGGTGTGACTGTCTTCTGGAACGAAGTATCCAGGTATTTCTCCCCCTCCCTTATGTTGCGCAGTGTTTGCATTTTGGCTTCCAGATCAATAATCCTGATCCGGAATTCCTCAAGCTGCTTACACTTCCTGCAGACGTGTTTTTCCTGGATCACCTTGGTGTCCAAAAGCTCCCACATCTCACAGCTGCAACATAACACCTGTCCTGCCATTCTAACTTATGTTATTTAGTTAATTTACTTTAATGACTTTCTTCCTATGTATGCTACAACTTACTGTGTTTACTGAATGCTAGTGCCACTGACAACTGAAAATTATATGCTTCTTAACTGCAAAGGTATGTGTTTTAGATGTTTGTTTAAATTACTTTATTTTTATGATATTTTTTATCTTTATTGTTTTATTTTAATTTTAAAGTTTTCAAATTTTGATTTATTATTTCAAAGTTTTAGTTCTTTTTATTTATAGATCTACCTGAACTCGCCTGTCTTAAGCTGGTTTCTCACACACTGTCCCTTAGACTGAGCACCTACCGGCCAATCAACTTACCAGCTTCCTGTGATGTCACAGTTGCTTTTCTTGCTTTTTCCCTGACTGCAGCCTCAGAGCAGCTGAAACAGTGAAACAGCTCAGCTCCTACCAGTCCCCCGCAGGTCCGCTCTGCTCTGACTCCCAGCATTGTAGGCCGCTCTGCAATCCCCGGTCCGTATTTATGGGCGCTCCTCAGCTCCCGCCTGTTCCCCTCAGGTCCGCTCCGCTCCGACTCCCAGCAATGTAGGCCGCTCTGCAATCCCCGGTCTGCATTTATAGGCGTTGCTCAGCTCCGCTTCGACTCTACCAAATCTCTCTCAACCTCCTCTTCTCCAAGGAGGAGAGTTTCAATTTCTACAATCTTTCTACATAACTGGAGTTCCTTAACCCTGGAGCTATTCTCACCCTCTCTAATGCCTTCAAATCCTTCCTAAAGTCTGGTGTCTAGAACTGGAAGCAATATACCAGTTGAGGTTGAACCAGTGCTTTATACAGATTTAACATAACTTTCTTGCTTTTGTACTCTATGGGCGAAAATTTACATCAGCAGGATTTTACGTTCCCGCCGAAGTCAACAGATTTTAGAATGGCTCGCTGCTTTTTACAGCCCCATCTCCACCGCAATGGCGCCATAAAATTCCAGCCTATGCCCCTTTTGATAAAGGCCAGGATACTGTATGTCTTATTAACTGCACTCTCAACCTGTCCTGCTACCTTCAATGACTTATGCACATATACACCCAGGTCCCTCTGCTCCTGCACCTTCTTTAGAATTGTACCCTTTATTTTATATTGTACCTCTGCACTCTTCCCACAAAAATGAATCACTTCACACTTCACTGCATTAAATTTCATGTCACTTTTCTTCCCATTCCACTAATTCTACTAGTTCTACACTATCCTTCTCACAGTTCACAATACTTCCAAGTTTGGTATCATCTGTAAATTTTAAAATTGTGCCCTGTACACCAAGGTCTAGCATGTATCAGGGAGACCAATCACCAATCCCTGGGGAACTCCACTATAAACTTTCCTCCTTACTGAAAAACAACTGCTCACCGCTACTCTCTTATTCCTGTCACTCAGCCAATTTAGTATTCATGTTGCTACTGCCTCTTTTATTCCATGAGCTCTAACTTTGCTCACAAGTCTGTTGTGTGGCACATTATCAAATGCCTTAAAAATAGGAGAAAATGGGCATCTTATCCATTTTTTGACAAGAAAAGAAATGCATAGCTCAACCGTCAAAGCCATCTTTTGCACCGGTGTGATTTTCTTTTTCTATTGCCCAAACTTGCGACCTTAATATTCTTTGAATAAGATTACCAAAAATGGAACTGGGTTAAAATTGCTCTGAACACATTTCGCACAGAACCTCAAAGCCACCAATGAAAATCATCATCTACCAATCTGTGCTGTATTGGAGCTCAAACTTTCGAGGTAAAAGCACAGCTTTCTGTCCCACCCAGACCTCCAGGATTCTCACCATTTTTGAGGTATTAATGGAAGAAGGCACGAATGGTGAAAACAATCTTCCTTCTCTGGTCCTTTGCTTTGTTACACAGATTCCATAAAAGTCCAGTCCTAACTCCTTTACTATCTCCCATGTCATTTCCTAATTAAGTTACTTATTACTAAGGCTATCTTACACAGAGATTGCAAGAACAAGCCTGCAGGTACAATATTTCATTTCTGAACTGAAACAGTTAATTTGCCTTATCAGCACTAGATTAAGAGTTTAATTAGCAGGAGACTATAACCCAACTGCTGCAAGCTCCATTAAGAGCCTAATCATCTAATGAGATATTCAATAAAAAAACAGTTTCCCTTTACTCTTGAATTGGTACATCGCTACAGTTACTCTGTTGCTGTCTCTTCTTAATAAATCAATTACCCAACATATTTACCAGAATGCTCACACTTATATGAGTACAATTAAACATCATTGTGTGAAATCTGGTGTTTTAAAATTCAGTTCTTGCATTATGCGAAACCCAGTATCAATATAAATTGAATATGAAACGAACATGATGGCTTGTTATTCCCATCAATTAATCGATTTGACAATGTGCTGGATGCTGCAGGTTCTGCACACAGAATGACCAAGCTTTACCTCCTGACATCAATGATCCAGCTGTTTATTTACACAGATAGCCAAAATCGCTGCATCTATTTCACTCCTGCTAAAACCAATCCACTGTGTCTTCATTAACCTTACATCTCACTCTTTTCAATCGGAGCACAGTCTTGCAATCTGGGCACTGGCATTTTAATCTGTGGATGTTATGTAAGTGTTACAGATCTGCACCCAGTTTCACGGTTGTAAATATAAATAGCACACTATTGCCATCACCGAAGTGGTGTCTCTTGATGTCTGGCATCTTCTGCTTCAGTCATATGTTATCTAATCTAATTTATTCTCCTTTCAGCACTCTGTCAATTGAAAGGGGCAGGAAAACTTGAATCCGATACCTCTCATTCTGCCAGGCACTACTGGTAATCATTTATCGGAGGAAATCACTGTTACAAAGGCTATGAGCCAAAAATGTCATGGATGGTTGTGCAGTAATGACACTGGCATGACATTTGTCCAGTCTGATTGTAAGTTGACACATTGGCCTGTATTTTCTTTTCATTCATTCATTCATGGGATGTGGGCATCACTGGCTATGCCAGCATTCATTGCCAATCCCTAACTGCCCTTGTTCAGAGGGCATTTTTAAGAGTCAGCCACATTGCTGTAAGGACAGCAGATTTCCTTCCCTAAAGGACAGAAGTGGACCATATGGGTTTTTATAACAATCAGCAATGGTTTCATGGTCATCATTAGACTTTTATTTGCAGATTTTTATTGAATTCAAATTTCACCATATGCTCTGGTGGGCTTCAAACCCGGTTCCTCAGTACATTATCCTGAGTCCCTGGAATACTGGTCTAGTGACAATACCACTATGCCACCGCCTCCCCACCCTAAAGCAGAGATCACAATTGTTTTTGGCATTTGTCAGGATATTTCCATGTAGGTTTTACTTACCTGTACAGAAGGAGGGATAATCTGGGGCTAACTTGCAGAGTATGGGTGGTCATTACATAGCAGTCCAGACTGAATACCAGACTGAATATGAAAGCAGGGCTGAGGAGTGTCAGAATTTGCATTCCAAAAATAACACACATGACAGCACTTCATTGCCTTTTGTTTTTAGCATTCCTTTGAACACAATATTAGTTTACGCCCTAGTCCTACTTTTGAGAATCAGGTAATTTAATGGTTGACCGGCACAACAACCATTTTAAGCTATGCAGAGTTGCCATTTCTTCCACGGATCACAGCCAATCTATTCCTTCCTCACTCCTGGGGGAGAATTCTGCATTAAAGTTCACTTGCTCCAAAAGGTAATCAAGCAAAGCTGAAGAACAATTTTCCATCTCATGTCTCCACAATTCAACCCTGGCCAGTGGTCCTCCAAACAACAGCTTTCCAAATAGCACAGCATCAAATGCATTCCATGGTGATTTGACTGTCTTAGTTATTACATATCCCTATAGCCATCAAGGTGATTCACAGTTACTTATTTAATTAATTTCTTTTTGAGGAAGTAATCGCCTCAGACTGAATCAACTCCCAGGTATCCATTATTCTATATATAAACCATCTGAACCCCTCGATTAGATTCCAGTTTGTATCTCATTCCTGGGTATCCATTATTCTATATATAAACCATCTGAACCCCTCGATTAGATTCCAGCCTGTAACTCACGCCCAGGTATCCATTATTTTATATATAAACCACCTGAACCTCTCGATTAGATTCCAGTTTGTATCTCACTCCCGGGTATCCATTATTCTATATATAAACCATCTGAACCCCTCGATTAGATTCCAGCCTGTACTTCACTCCCGGGTATCCATTATTTTATATATAAACCATTTGAACCCCTTGATTAGATTCTAGCTTGTAACTCACTCCTGGGTACCCATTATTCTATATATATAAACCACCTGAACCCGTCGATTAGATTCCATAGAAGCATAGAGCCATAAAGCCATAGAAAAGTTACAGCACAGAAGGAGGCCATTCAGCCCATCTTGTCCATGCCAGACCGAGGACACCCAGGTGCCCTTTCTAATCCTACCTTTCTGCACCCGGCCCATAGCCCTGCAGCTTATAGCACTTAAGGTGCAGATCCAGGTACTTTTCAAAAGAATTTAGAGTTTCTGTCTCTACCACCAACTTGGGTAGCGAATTCAAGACACCCACTGCCCTCTGTGTAAAAACGTTCTTCCTCATGTCCCCCCCTACACCTTCTGCCACTTATCTTGAATCTATGTCCTCTGGTTCTAGAATTCTCCATCAAGGGAAACAATTTTATCCTGTCCACTCTATCTATTCCCCTCATAATTTTGTACACCTCAATCAAGTCACCTCTCAGCCTTCTTTGTTCTAAGGAAAATAACTCCAACCTATCCAATCTCTCATCGTAGCTACACTTTTCTAACCCTGGCAACATTCTTGTAAATCTCCTCTGCACTCTCTCCAGAGCTATTACCTCCTTCCTGTAATGTCGTGACCAGAAATGTACACAATATTCCAGTTGTGGCCTCACCAGTGTTTTATACAATTCCAACATTATATCCTTACTTTTATATTCTATACCTCTGCCAATGAAGGAGAGCATTCCATATGCCTTCTTTACAATCTTGTCTACTTGAACTGCTGCTTTCAAGGACCTGTGTGCTTGTACGCCAAGATCTCTCACTTCATCTACCCCTCTTAGTATATTCCCATTTATTGTGTAATCCCTGTAACTGTCTGACCTCCCTAAATGTATGACCTCACACTTCTCTATGTTAAAATCCATCTGCCACTTTACCGCCCACTCCAACAACCCATTTATATCGTTTTGGAGATTATGGCTATCCTCTACACTATCCACTACTCGGCCAATCTTTGTGTCATCTGCAAATCTCCCAATCATGCCCCCCACGTTCAAGTCCAAATCGTTAATATATAACACAAACAGCAAGGGTCTCAACATCGAGCCCTGTGGAACACCACTTGAGACAACTTTCCATTCGCAAGGGCATCCATCGACCATTACCCTTTGTTTCCTGTTACAAAGCCAACCTTTTATCCAGTTTGCCACATTACCCTGAATCCCATGGGCTTTTACTTTCCTGACCAATCTGCCATGTGGGATCTTGTCAAATGCCTTGCTAAAATCCATGTACACAACATCCACTGCACTACCTTCATTATCCCTTCTTGTCACTTCCTCAAAGAATTCAAACAAATATGTGAGGCAAGACCTTCCTTTAACAAATCCATGCTGACCATCCCTGACTAGTCCATGCCTTTCCACATGACAGTTAATCCTATCTCTCAGGATTGATTCTACTAATTTGCTCAACACCGATGTAAGACTAACTGGCCTATAATTGTTTGGCACTTCCTTTGATCCCTTTTTAAACAATGGAACTACGTTTGCATTTCTCCAGTCCTCTGGTACCTCCCCTGTATCTAGCGAAGATTGGAAAATCATCCTCAGAGCATCTGCTATCTCCTCCCTGACTTCCTTCAGCAGCCTCGGAAACAATCCATCTGGCCCTGGTGACTTATCAACTTTTAAAGATTTCAACCCTTCAAGTACTTCCTCTCTCTTTATGACTATCCCGTCCAATATCTCGCAGTGTTCCTCCTGGGCTACTATATCTACATCCTCCCTTTCCTTTGTAAACACGGAGACAAAATATTCATTCAAAGCCCTTCCCACAGTCTCTGCATCTACACACAAGTTTCCATCTTCATTTCTGATAGGTCCCACTTTTTCCTTAATTAACCTTTTAGCATTAATGTATTGGTAAAACATCCTTGGGTTATCTTTAACTTTACTTGCTAATCTTTTCTCATGCCCTCTCTTTGATTTCCTTATTTCCTTTCTTACTTCTTCCCTGCACTTCCTATATTCGTCTAGGCTATCTGCAGTGCTTAGTTCTTTGTGCCTATCGTACGCTTTCTTTTTCTGTTTGATCTTCCCCTGTATTCGTCTAGACAACCAGGGGGGTCTAGATTTGGCAGTACCACTCTTATTTTTGTATGGGAAATGTCTACTTTGTACAATTAGGATCTCGCTTTTTCGTGTTTCCCACTGGTTTTCCACTGCTTTATCCTCCAGCAGTGCTGTCCAGTCCACCTCAGCCAAGTCCCTTCTCATTTCTGCAAAATTTGCCTTCCCCAGTTCAAGACTTTTACTCCTGCCTTATCTCTGTCCTTTTCCATGGTAATGCTAAATCTAACTGAATTGTGATCACTGTCCCTGATATGGTCGCCAACTGTCACTTCACCCACTTTCCCTTCTTCGTTCCCCAAGACTAGGTCTAGAATTGCATCTCCTCTCGTTGGGTTTGTCATTAATTGGTTGAAAAAGTTTTCCTGGACACACTGCATGAATTTTTTTCCCTCAGTGCCCCTTATATTGTTTGAATCCCGGTTGATATTAGGATAGTTGAAGCCTCCAACTATTATTGCCCTCTTGTTCTTACAAGCAGAAATTTGCATACATATTTGTTCTTCTATCTCCCTTTCACTATTTGGGGGTCTGTAGTATACTCCCAGTAGTGTGACTGCCCCTTTTTTATTTCTAAGCTCAATCCATAAAGCCTCGTTTGTTGACCCATTTAGTATATCATCCCTTCTCACAACTGGAATTGATTCTTTAACCATTAGTGCTACCCTCCTTTTTTATCTCCTACTCTATCGTGTCTGAAGACTCTATAACCAGGGATATTAAGCTGCCAGTTTTGTCCCTCCTTTAGCCAGGTCTCCGTTATAGCAATGACATCCTGCTGCCATGTGTCTACCTGTGCCCTTAACTCATCTACCTTGTTTGTAATATTCCTTGCATTGAAGTATAAACAGTTTAACCCCGTCAATTTCCCTTGCTTGACACTTTGTAAACTTTGCTTCTCCTGTAACTCCATGTCTATCACAACGTCCCTAGCTAATGTTCTACCTCCATTTTTCTGACCTGAATCTGACCTATCTGATCCTACTCCTGGGATCCCATCCCCCTGCCACACTAGGTTAAATACTCCCCAACAGAACTAGCAAAAGCCCCTGCAAGGACACTGGTCCCAGCTCTGCCTGGGTGCAGCCCGTCCGGTTTGTACAGGTCCCACCTTCCCCAGAACCAGTCCCAGTGCCTCAAGAATCTGAATCCCTCCCGGCTACACCATCTCTCCAGCCACGTGTTCATTTGGTCTATCCTCTTATTCCTGCTCTCGCTAGCACATGGAACTGGGAGTAATCCTGAGATTGCTACATTTGAGGTCCTGCATTTTAATTTATCTCCTAACTCCCTGTACTGAGCTTGCAGGTCCTCATCCCTTAGTTTACCTATGTCGTTGGTACCAATGTGTACCACGACCACTGGCTGTTTACCTTTCCTCCCCAGAATGTCCTGCAGCCGCTCCGTGACATCCTGGACCCTAGCACCAGGGAGGCAACATACCACCCTTGATTCACGTTTGCGGCCACAGAAGCGTCTGTCCTGTAACTCACTCCCGGGTATCCATTAGTCTACATATAAACCACCTGAACCCCTCGATTAGATTCCAGCCTGTAACTCACTCCCGGGTATCCATTATTCTATATATAAACCATCTCAACCCCTTGATTAGATTCCAGTGCGTATCCACTTTATCTAGGCATAACACCACATACATATAAAACCACAAAGAGAAAGAATTCATGATTGGGACCAAATGTTGTAGCATGGCCATGCAGCTTCAATCAGGGTTAAAACTGGATACAGCACACTTCAGAAAATTCCAGGTAAATTCCGTTAATTCTGTGACAGACCTGGCACCTGGAATGCAATGGATTTTTCCATAAAACTCTGAGCGGTAAAAGGATAAAACTGAGGAATAAAGGCAAGTTTGATAAATCCATCTGAAGTTGTTGTAAGAAAGAAAACATATTCATTTTGGTCGTACTTGTCGTGGATAAAAATTGGATTGAATAGAAGTTTCCAACACAAAGGATCCCAGGCAAAACCAATTGGAAATTGAGACCCAGACAATTAACTTCCTCAAAAAGTAGCTGAACGAATATCCAGTAGTGGAAGGAGTGGATATTGCATCAATTAGTAGGGTACCAATCAAGCAAATCAATCTGCACTATCCACTGAACTCAATATCTACCTCCTCCACTACCTGTGCTGTGGCTGTGCTACGCATGATTTACAGAAGTCACAGCAACAATTCCCACATGTTCAGCAACACCTCCCTTCCCTGTGTCCTCTGTCACTGCGTGATGTTACAACCAGGGGAGGAGGGGCCAAATGGCTCCGCTCTTTTCCCACTCCTTACTTGATCATAACAAGGTTTTTCAGTTTAAAAGGGTGTACAAGCCAATTTTGTAAGTGTTTAACTGTTTACGTGCTGTGATCACAAAAGAACCAATTGGACAGGTTTTCTTGTGTTTATCAAAGAAAGAGGTTAATTCTATTGTATTTACACTGATCTGGGTAAAACAATAAAATATGCATCAACTTTCACACGCACACACACACACTTGGAGGGCCCATACTCAAATGCAGATTACAGGATGAGGAAGGATCGGTTGATCAAATTAGAGCCCATAAGTAAAGGAATAAACGGTTGGTGGCTCAGTGACTCTGCTGGTCAGACACTCCTTCGGTGGACCTGATGTTTCAATTTAAAGTTGTGCCCGGATAATTTGATTGTTCCTCTGGAGACAGTGATGTTGAGCAGAATTTCTATTTTAAAAGGTCTCTGTAAGCAATCAGTATGCCTCTGATTGGTCTCAATCAACAAAAAGGGCTCAAAACTTACCAGGGAGGGTGGAGACAGTGCAAAGTTCAACAGCTTCAGCTGCTTATCCTCGGTTCATCAGCATCTCAACATCAGCTTTCTGCAAATTGTGTCTTTTTTAACTGTACAAGAGGGTTTTGCTGATCATGTGACTTGCTCTCTCCATCGCCGGAGGGGTGAATCCAAATAAGGCTGTTGTTTGTGTATTCCAAAAGGTAGCTTGATTAGCTCATGTCTACAAAGTTACCTTAGCCATAGTCTCATGGCCCAAGCGATTGGATTTAATGTCCCATCTCCAACAGTTGAATCTCAAGTGCTTGTCTTAATGCCTTGCTAATGGCATAGGAGATAGGGTCTTACACATTTCTCAGGGGTTTATCGTCTCTGGTGGGGCCTTCGCAGACCTGGCATCTCTATCCCAATGAAGCGGAATGTGGAATGATGCAAATTGGGGCAGCCATTCCTTTGGCTGTGATGTCCAGTCATCCTCTTTAGCCTGTTGTTTTAAAAAGTCTGTTCTTAAGAGTTCAAGTTCAAGTTCCTAGCCAGTGGATTAAAAACCTCTAATATAAGATAAAAACAGGAAATGCTGGAAAAAACAGGTATGGCATCATCTGTGGAGAGAGAAACAGAGTTAACCTTTCGAGTCTGAATGACTCTTCTTCAATCTCTGTTTGAAATAAGCACATCTTGAAGACAGCGGAATAGTGATGACACAGGAATACCATCACCTCCAAATCCACTCCAAGTGGGGTTATCAACTGTTGGAGATTGACCTGGAGTATCGAGCGATTAAAGTCTAGCCTCCAGCACTGAGGTTGATACTGAGATTTTGAATACTAAACAAACCAAGCGATATAGGGGTAGGGGGAGCACAGTGGAGTTGAGGTAAAAGATCAGCCATGGTATTAATGAATGGAAAAGCAGGTTTGAGGGGTTGTATGGCCTACTCCTGTTCCTGCTGTATTTCTCGGAGATATGGAATTCTTTTTTTTAAACATTCATTTCGGGATGTGGCCATCACTGGCTAGGCCAGCATTTATTGCCCATCCCTAATTGCCCTTGAGAAGGTGGTGGTGGGCTGCCTTCTTCAAATGCTACAGTCCATGTGGTGTAGGTACACACACAATGCTGTTAGGGAGGGAGTTCCAGGATTTTGACCCATCGACAGTGAAGGAACGGCGATATATTTCCAAGTCACGATGGTGAGTGGCTTGGTGGGGAACTTC
The DNA here is from genome assembly GCF_964194155.1 of Cetorhinus maximus. NCBI lineage: Eukaryota > Metazoa > Chordata > Chondrichthyes > Lamniformes > Cetorhinidae > Cetorhinus > Cetorhinus maximus. The sequence goes on from NC_135884.1 coordinate 86,070,098, forward strand.
CAGATGGTGGTGTTCCCATCTATCTGCTGCCCTTGTCCTTCTAGAAGGTAGTGGTCATGGGTTTGGAAGGTGCTGTCTAAGGAGCCTTGGTGAGTTCCTGCAGTGCATCTTGTAGATGGTACACACTGCTGCACTGTTCGTCGGTGGTGGAGGGCGTGAACGTTTGTAGAAGGGGTGCCGATCAAGCGGGCTGCTTTGTCCTGGATGGTGTCAAACTTCTTGAGTGTTGTTAGAATACTCTCCACTTGCCTGGATGAGTGCAGCTCTATCACACTCCTGACTTGTGCCTGATGGTGGGCAGGCTTTTGGGAGCCAGGAGGTGAGTTACTCACTGCAGGATTCCTAGCCTCTGACATGCTCTTGTAGCCACAGTATTTATATGGCTGGTCCGGTTCCGCCTCTGGTCAATGCTAGCCCCTAGGATGTTGCTAGTGAGGGATTCAATGATGGTAATGCCATTGAATGTCAAGAGGTGATGGTTAGATTTTCTCTTGTTGAAGATGGTCATTGCCCGGCACTTCTGTGGCACAAACCTTACTTGCCACTTGCCAGCCCAAGCCTGGATATTGTCCAGGTCTTGCTGCATTCGGACATGGACTGCTTCAGTACCTGAGGAGTCGCGACTGGTCCTGAACATGGTGCAATCATCAGCGAACATCCTCATTTCTGACCTTAAGATGGAAGGAAGGTCATTTATGAAGCGGCTGAAGATGGCTGGGCTGGAGACACTACCCTGAGGAACTCCTGCAGTGATATCCTAGAACTGAGATGACTGACCTCCAACAACCACAACCATCTTCCTTTGATGGCATTCTAGTTTCTATGCCTGAACAGGTGCTTTATTGACAATGCTTTAAAATGTCTGCTCGTATATGCTTACAGCTTCCTGCTTAATTAGTTCTTGTTTCTCCAACTACTTTGCTTGACCAACAGCACAGAAAACAGTCAACAGACACACAATCAACCCTGAACGACTGAACAACTGAAAACTACAGCTCCGAGTTTTTATGTTGTTATGAAGGACATTGTTAGCAGTAATCCATGAGAAAAATCATGGCTGCAATTTTCTAAAAAAAACTTCATTTGGCACTTTGTTTCACTGGTCATAAAAATATTGAACATGGGAAGAAAAGCTGTTTGAATGATGTCAAGGAGCACCCAGTCACCACTGTGACAGCACATTCAACCCCAGGACGTACTGCAGCAGTTCAAGGCTGCTACATTTTCAGGAGAATTATTGATGGACGATAAATGCGGCCTTGCCTACATTACCTATTTTCAAGAACAGATAGAAAAAGGTGCACACCGCCCAACACAGTCAATGAATGTTAAAAATTGCTGTATGACAGTATCCTGAATGTTGGTTGGGGGGATGGTAATGCTGTTAAATGTCAAGGGGAGATGGTTAGATTTTCTCTTGTTGGAGATGGTCATTGCCTGGCACTTGTTTGATGTGAATGTTACTTGTCACTTATCAGCCCAAGCCTGAACATTGTCCAGGTCTTGCTGCATGCGGGCACAAACTGCTTCATTATCTGAGGAGTTACACATGGGGCAGGAATTTCCCTTCTTTGGGTGGGTACGGAGGGTGGGCCCGGAAGTGGCCGCAAAACGGACCCAAAACGAACCCCGCCCGCGATCAGGTCCATCCGCGATTTCATGTTGGCTGGCTAATTAGCGGACAGCGTGAGAGGTGCGCTGAAAGGCTCAGCAATGCCAGGGTGGGGGTGGGAGGAGGGTGAGCGCTGAAGTCTGAGCATGTGCAGGGGAGCACATGCTGATAGCTCCCTGAGGGCACAGAGCTGCCTCAGGGAGCTGAAGATTTGGACAAAGGAAAAGAAAGCTTTAATAAATGATATAAACATATCCTCACGTGACTGAGTCAGATGAAGAGGGACACGTTTAAAATGAAGTGGAAACTTTTTTTTGTGTGTTTTACTTACCTTATCTCGCCCGTGGATGAGGTTTCTTAAAAAATGCAAAGGCCGCCTGGCCGGTTCGCCCACCCGCCAACCGAATGGTTGAGCAGGCAGCAAAAAATACAACTTAATTAATGCTTTATGGGCATTTAATAGGCCTCTTAATTGTTGGTGGGCATGCTGCCGACTCTCGCGCATGCCCACCAACCGAAAGGCCGCAAGAGTGCGCGATGACGTCGGGATGCTCGCCTGCCCGACTGATGTAAAATCTGCCCATTTAGAGGTGAGCAAGTAGCAGGTGATGTTGTTACTAAGCGCCTGCTGCCTTTGTCCTTCTCAGTGGGAGAGGTCACAGCAAGCCTCGCTCAAATCCTCCCTTGATCTTGCTCAGAAGATCCAGCCTCAGCTTTCCTTTCTTTGATGCTGCCTCTATGAAAATGTAGTTTGCTGTTTGAGCATCAACCATTCTTCACAACTCAAAAGTCCCAAGCAACTAGAGCAAGGTATTCTTATGGCCTAGATTTTTCCATAATTTTATTTGATCTTACTTTGGGTTAAGGCCAGCACTTAAATAATGATGATTAGAAAATTTATGCCATTGAATCCGAGGCCATTTTACAGTTCTACCATTCTCCAGAGGTTCAGCTATGACGGAATACATACACCCTGCAAAGTGACTTGTTACAGAGTTCAAATGGAATAAAAACATAGCTAGCATCAGTCCACAGTGAGATCTGTCTCTGTGATTTCATTGCCTTTCATTCCCAGTGCAGGGATAGCTGTTTAAAAGAGCTGCGGTATTTTCAGCCATATGCTCTTAAATCACACCTGGCTCTGGACTCCTTCCTGTCTCAATCACTTAGCTGGCTGCATCAGTCTCAAATCATGGAGTGGATCCAGCACAAGGTGAGGAACGCGTGAGTGTTATCACTCTGCACCGAGGCCAACAAAAGTACAGCCCATGGCCGGATCCAACCCAAGGAACGCTTTCACCCAGACCACAGACGAGAATCATAGAATGATTATAGCACAGAAGGAGGCCATTTGGCCCGTCATGTCCATACCGACGCTCTGCAAGAGCAATTTAGCTAATTGGACCACCGCTCGCCGCCCGCCCACCCCCGCAAACCTTTCCCCATAGCCCTGCAAATTTTGACTCTTCAGTTGTGTGGCATATTGCACGACAGAAATGAAGACCAATGTGAGGTATGGCCAATTGACCAGGGTATGTTTATTGTGTCACTATGTACCATACATGCTCATACATCACATCGCATGAACATAATGCATGAATAAATTAGACTGTTTCCGTCTTTCTAAAAGAAGAAGTGTTGTCGGGATGCATTTTTGACGCATATTCAAAAGACTATGGATGTAATTTTCTGTGCCCACTGACATGAGTGGACAATATGGTGAGAAGGTCAAAGATCGGTTTCATGACATCGTGAAACTAGCTTGCAATTGTCTGTTCTGCACATCAATGGCGGGCTGCGTTTCCTGCCGTTCAATGTCAGGAACCTCATTGTAATACATCTGCATATCGTTATAAGGCTATCCCACCGGAATCACCCCCCCATCCCCCCACCCCCCACCCCACCCCCCCACCACCACCACCACCACCACCGTCCCCGCTGGATCGTCCACCCACGTCAGCAGGAAAACACGCTAGTGTAGAACATGTCTTGACAAGTCTGACGTGCAGAAGTCAGGAATTACCGCCAGGGCCTTGCTCACACCACAGATATCAGAGCAGCAAATGTTGCTGGAGCCTGACAGCAATCGGACCCTGGGGTAACGTCAATGGCATGCTGGGTGGATTCTCATGGAAATGGCTCCGCCACGAAGCAGCTCACGGAAGATTTAGTCACTGTTGAGGGCCTGCTCGCAACGGATGATGGTCGAGGGAATGGAGAGGAAAGTCCAGTTGTGTTTAGGAGAGGAAGATGTACCGAGGGTGGGAGAGGAAGAGTGGAAGATCTAGGATCAACTGGGAGAGGAAGAGATGTCGGGGGGTGGTGAGGTATGGAGCAGGACAACAAAGGTGTTTGGGGGTTGAGGTTGGGGGGAACGAATGTGTCGGGGGGAGAGGTTTAGAGGGAGCAGTGAAAGTGTCGGGGAGAAATTGGTAGGTGGCGGGGGGACTACAGGGGGAGGGGGAGAAGACAGCAACTGGGGAGGTATGTGTAAGGTGGGTGGAAAGTGTATAGGAAGGAGTTCGAGTAGGGGGGGAAGGAATGTAGAGAGGGGAAGGAGTCCAAGGGGAGGAAGAAGTGAGGAGAGAGGAAGGAATCTAGGGGGACGAAGGAATCTAGGGGGACGAAGGAATCTAGGGGGACGAAGGAATCTAGGGGGACGAAGGAATCTAGGGGGACGAAGGAATCTAGGGGGACGAAGGAATCTAGGGGGACGAAGGAATCTAGGGGGACGAAGGAATCTAGGGGGACGAAGGAATCTAGGGGGATGAAGGAATCTAGGGGGACGAAGGAATCTAGGGGGACGAATGAATCTAGGGGGACGAAGGAATCTAGGGGGACGAAGGAGTCCAGGGGATGAAGGAGTCCGGGGGACGAAGGAGTCCGGGGTGAGGATGGAGAGTGGAGAGAGGAAGGAGTAAGGGTGGAGGAAGAACTAAGGGTGGAGGAAGGATTCAGGATGGGGAAGGGGTAAGTCTCACGGAGGAAGTAAGGGTGTCTGAAGGAGTCAAGACAGGGGAAGAACTAAGGGGTGGGGGAGTCCGGCAGAGGGAGTCTGGGGTGGAGGGAATGGACTAAGGGTTGGGGGGGGGTGGTTAGTCTGCTGGGGGAAAGGAGTTCTAAAGGGGGAAGGAGTTCCAAAAGGGGAAGGTGTCCGGGGTAGGGGAGTAGTTCCAAGTGGGAGTGAAGAAATTCCAAGAGGGGAAGGCGATTGGACGGGGAAGGGGTCCAGAGTGGGGAAGGAGTTCTAAGGGCGGAAGTAGTTCAAAGCAGGAAAGGAGTCCGGAGTGGGGGGGATATCCAGGTGAATGTGCAAGGGAGGCTCTGATGAGTTCATGAAGGCCACTTGGGGAACAAACTGAGGGTGGGCGTGGTATGAGGGAATGGTCAGAAGGACCAAGGGCAAAGTACTGAGGCAGGGTGAGAGGGTGAGGGTATAATGGTCTCAGAAGAAGGGATGGCGAGGGTGGTTGGTGGGGACTCAGAGGCAGACATAGACCCTGGGGGTGGGAAGTAGGAGGTCGGGAAAGTTAACATGGACGGGAGTGGGATTTTCAGGAAGTAAGGGAGCGTGCACATTCACATGGACATCCCCGGGAGTAAAGGGTTGTGGCTGGTAGGTCACAGAGGAGAGGTGGAAGGTGATGCTGGGGGTTTGACAGTGATGGGGGAAAAGGAAATGGGTGACTGGGGGAGGGGGAAGGACAGGGGACCTGAAGAAAAATGTTAGATGGCCCATGCTTGCCAAATTGAAAGTGAAACGAGAGTCATGGTGGGTGAGATCAGGTGCTGCATGGGAGTGTGATCAGTGGGTGGGCGGAGATGCAGGTCGGCTCAGATGGACAACTGAAAGTGAACCCCAGCAGGCAGCACTGAAAATGCTCCGGACATTGAGATGAGTGTGATGGATGAAGGATCTGTGTGTGTGGTAGAGTGTTTACACAAGGCTCCGCAAGGCCCTGCCACACACATTTCTCCCTCCAGAATCACTTTTGGGCTGGCTGAGTGCGGCTGAGCTGCTAATGAGAGAGGGGGTGCAGTGGGAGGACTCGCTAAGCCTGTCAATGAAGCTGAAAGACACCATTACACTTTATTCAGTGAAAATTAATATATTTCAAGATCGTATAGTGACAAAATGTGTCCACCCGTGCAACCAACTGTGATCAAAATTTCTTAACTTTTGAACACCTTAGACTTCTAGGTGCTGCCCTGACACCCGCAGCAGGGGTGGAGACAGCCTGCGCAATGGTTGGCCTTGTTGCCTCTGATGCCTTTGGCGTGGGTCCTTCAGAGATCGGGGACCTTGAGGGACCTGGCTTGCTTTGGCTGTCCTCCCGTAGGCCAACTGCTCCCTCTGTGGTTACAGAGGATGGAGGTTGAGGGGTTGACAGGCAAAGGGGACTCAGAGGGGGAGGAAAGCTTCTGAGATTCCTGAGTGGATGACCCGGGGTGTCCAGCTGCCACTCCTCCTCCCTTCAGGTGCCTGAAGGCCCCGGCCTGACTCCTTGAGGGGAAGATGCCCCATTTCCCCCTCATGCTGCCACTGCAGGAACTCACCCAACCAGAGGATACGAGCCTGATGGAGATGCGAGGGTGTGTGTGAGAGTTAGTGGTGTTGTCCCTTGAAGTGTGAGATCCCTTTGGGTATGTGATGGGTTTGTGAGTGTGTGAGTTGAGAGTGATGAGAAAAGTGAATTACCCAGGCAGAATGGATGAGTGTTGCGGCACTGGGTGGCTGTCCTCTTCTGTAGGGTATTGGCGCTGACCACTGCTGCCACCACCTCCCAAGTCGGATTATTGATGTTGCTGCCCCTCCTGCGGCCAGAGCAGGAGTAGAGGACATCATGACGGGCCTCCACTGCGTCCAAAAGGCCGGTGGGCTGCAGCCTTCTTGCTTTTGGGGGCCATGTCTTCCATGCAGCAGTTCTGGGCTGGAAACACAGAGGTATGCGCGTGGCTGCACTTTAAGTATGGCACCTGGCATGATGAAGCGGCGAGGTGATAGCGTGGCGGGCGAATGAGAGCTCGCCTGCCATCGAAGCGGCGTGTTTCCGTGAGTGCATTATTAATGTGGTGGGACTAGGGGGATAAGGCGTGTGAAGACGCCATTGCGGCCGAAGGGTAAAACGTCAATTTTCCTGCCTACTACTGCACTTAGGGTGGAATCGTCTCAGATTTGCACTATGAGCTGTGTTTCAAACAGATTCTGAAAATGTGTTTTGTAATCTTTACTGACATGCACACTTGGCATAATTACAACTGGTTCATTTTTCCCTTCTTGAACTACATCTACAAATCAAGCTTAGTAAGTGGCTTACAAAGCCTTCCTGATCTCATTACAGGTTTTGGTGTAGAGTCAGCTTTTAGACAGTTTGGTTTTGGTTCAATACTCACAGAAGATCCTGTATCTTTCTCAGGAATTGGTATTTCAGGCACGGAGGTCTGAACAGCTTCAAACTCTGGCACGAGCTTGTAATCGAGTGGATCGTGCTAATGTTTTGCCAGGATGATCTACAAGAATATTTCTCACCTTTCTATCAATTTTAACCAAAGTATCTTTTGGTTCCACTTCCACTACATTTCCCACATGCTACATCTGTCACTTATGAGGGGCCGTTCAAAACGCAGAATTTAGCCTGAGAATGTGTTCTCTTTTGTTTACAATAACATGATGTTTGCTTGAAATACTTGTGTTCAACTTTGATAGTCAAGTTTGGTAAGAAATTTTGGAATGGAGCAGAATGAAATTGAGGACGGTTATCTGAGAGAAGCTCCTCAGGTAATCCATGATAAGCAAAATTAGACTGTAACTCATCTACTGTTCATTTAGCATTGTTATTTAACCCATGTGCTTTACTTCAATCCACTTTGAATGGCGACCAATGAGCATCAAGGACATTTCCCTTTTCACAAAAAGTCCAGACGAACTCTGAAATGATCAAGATCACCATGACAGATTCCAGAACTGCTATAATATCATACATTCTATATTCTATTATCTTCACCTTTAACCATCCTTGGCAAGATATTTCCATCACTACACGATATTTAATATGGTATCATTGCTACCCACAAATTATGTGTCGTTTCCAAGGGAGGGACATATTTCTGCAAACATAAACTGTTCCCCCGGTCACCAATTATGCTACAATCTTGACGTTTGTGTGTGGACAGTTTTATTGCAAGCTGGCCTGAAGTTAATTTGCTGAATCAGGGGTCAAAATGACTCCAGAGAAACATTAGACTCCCTTCTGCAGGGGGTCAGATCAGTGCCATCTCTCTGTCCACACTTAGCGGTGAGCGGCAGAATTGCTCGTGGTTGTAATATATACAGAGCCCTGGATCTCAATCCATCCCACATGACACTTCCACAAAGAGCCGTCACCATCCTTCAACAAATAATATTTGTGGACAAAAGTCAGCAAGATTCTAGCCACGACTGGAGTTGTATCTGACAGAGGGTAATCCATTCTCTTGCAAAAATGATCTCTACTTCAGTTCCCTCCTTTAAGCAGTTTGCAGCAATAGGTTAAGGATTCGTGGAAACTACAACATTCAGCTTGCTGCTGAGGCTCTTCAGTTAATTCCCTGAACATGCCTGTCAGGAGGAAGAGTTAATATGTAGAGATTATGACAAGTATCAATGAATGTCAGACCAGGTCACTGAACAGAAGCTGGGGCAGCTCTCACAGTGCTCTGATTAAGTCAGTCTTCCTTTACTTTATTGATTATGTCAATCTTACCTCTGATAAGTAGGTACAAAATGTAAGAGTCTATACAATTAGCAAGCCAGAGCTGATGTATCATGGGAAGTATAGACAGATTTAGGCTTTAACTTTAGTTAGAACATTTAATGGGTACAGTAGCACTGTGGTTCTGCTATTGGATTAGTAATCCAGAGGCCTGGGCTAATGCTCTTGAGACATGAGTTCAAATCCCTCCAAGGCAGCTGGGAAATTTAAATTCAGTTAATAAGATAAACCTGGAATAAAAAGCTGGTCTCAGTGAATGTGATCATGAAACTAGCAGATTGATATAGAAATTCATCTGGTTCACTGATGCCATTTCAGGAAGGAATTCTGCTGTCTTTAACCACTCTGGTTTACATGTGACTCAAGACTCTTAACTGCTCTCTGAAATGACTGAGCAAGCCATCAAGCTGCTACCAATAGATGTAATAAGAATCAAACCAGACAAACCACCCGGCATCGACCTAAGCATCGGAAATGAAAATGCCATACCCTGCCCAGTCGACCCTGCAAAGTCATCCTCACTAACACATGGGGACTTTGAGAGCTGTCCCACAGACTAGACAAGAAATAGCTATAATATAATCATACTCAAAGAATCATACCTTACAGGCAATGTCCCACACTTCTCCATCACTAGCTCTGGGTAGGTGCTCTCACCAGCAGGTCAGACCCAGCAGAGGTGGCGCCATAGTGGTAAACAGTCATCAGGGAGTTTCATGGCATCAGGTAAAAGTTGGGCAAGGAAACTGCCTGCTGATTGCCGCCTACTACCCTCCATCAACAGATGAATCAATGCTCATCCATGTTGACCACCACTTGAAAGAAGGGCTGAGGGCAGCAAGGGAATAGAATGTAATCTCCATGGGAGACGTCAATGCCCATCACCAACAGTGGCTCAGTGGCTCTATTACTGACCATACTGGCCGAGTGCGAAAGAAAATAGGCTTGCAACAGGTGGTGAGAGAACCAACATGAGGGGAGAAATTTACTTGCCAACATCGTCATCAATCTACCTGCTATGGATGTATCTGCCCATGGCCGTTTTGGTAGGTGTAACCATCACACGTTTCTTGTGGAGGTGAAGTTCTATTTTAACACTGAGGACACCCTCCATTGTAATGTCTGGTGTTTTGATAACTGGGCATTCATGATGCACTGTGGGTCATCAGCAACTGAATCATATTCCGCCACAATCTATAACCGCATGGCCTGGCATATCGCTCACTCTACCATTACCATCAAACCAGGAGACCAACACTGGTTCAATCAGAAGCATAGAAGAGTTTGCCAGGACCAACTATAAATGAAGTGCCAACCCAGTTAAGCTACAAGACAGGATTACGTGCATGCTGGACAGCAGAAGCAGCATGCTATAGACAGAGCTAAGTGATCCCACAACCAATGGATCAGATCAAACCTTTGCAGCCTTCCCAAATTCAGTCGTGAGTGGTGATGGGCAATTAAATAACTAATGGGAGGAAGAGGCACCATGAACATCTCCAGCCTCAATGATGGAGGAGTCCAGCAGATGAGAGCAAAAGACAAGGCTAAAGAATTTGCAATTAAGTTTCAGCCAGAAGTGCTGAGTGGAAGATCCATCTCAGCCTCTGCTTGAAGTCCTCACCATCACATGAGCTATTTTTTATCAAATTTTATTGGCTGCACATGACATCAAGAAATGGTTGAGTGAGCACACTGGATACAGCAAAGTCTAAGGGCCCTGACAACATTCTGGCTGTAGTGCTGAAGACCAGCTCTGAATGTTTTAGAACTAGCCAAATTGCTAACAGCAGAGCTTAACACTGGCATCTACCAAACAATGTGGAAAATTACACAGGTATGTTCTGTCCAAAAAAAATGGGACAAATCCAATCAGCCTATTACTGACCCATGAGTCCATTCTCAAATGTGAGCAAAGTGATGGAAGGTGTTATCAATGCTATCAAGTGGCACTTACTCAGCAATAACCTGCTCACTGACACTCAGTTTGGGTTCCGCCAGGGCCACTCAGCTCCTGACCTCATTACAGCCTTGGCTCAAACATGGACAAAAGAGCTGAACTCCAGAGATGAGGTGAGAGTGACTGCTCTTGACATCAAGGCAGCATTTGACCAAGAGTGGCATCAAGGAGTCCTAGCAAAGCTGGAGTCAATAGGAATCAGGGGGAAAACTCTTCGCTGGTTGGAGTCATGAGTAGTACAAAGGAAGATGGTTGTGGTTGTTGAAGGTCAGTCATCTCAGCTCCAGGGCATCAATGCAGGAGTTCCTTGGGGTAGTGTCCTAGGCCCAACCATCTTCAGCTGCTCCACCAATGACCTTCCTTTCATCATAAGGTCAGAAGTAGGGATGTTTGCTGATGATTGCACAATGTTCAGCACTATTCGCAACTCCTGAGATACTGAAGCAGTCCATGTCCTAAAGCAGCAAGACCTGGACAATGTCCAGGCTTGGGCTGGCAAGTGGCAAACAACATGCGTACCACTCAAGTGCCAGGCAACGACCATCTCCAACAAGAGAGAATCTAACCATTGCCTCCTGACATTCAATAGCATCATCATTGCTGAATCCCTCACTACCAACATCCTGGGGGGTAACCATTGACCAGGAACTGAACCGGACTAGCCATAAAAATATTGTGGCTACAAGAGCAGGTCAGAGGCTCGGAATCCTGTGGTGAGTAACTCACCCCCTGACTCCCCAAAGCCTGTCCAGCATCTACAAGGCTCAAGTCAGGGGTGTGATGGAATACTCTCCACTTGCCTGGATGAGTGCAGCTCCAACAACACTCAAGAAGCTTGACACCATCCAGGACAAAGCAGCCCACTTGGCTGGCACCCCTTCTACAAACATTCACTCTCTCCGCCACCGACAAACAGTGGCAGCAGTGTGTATCATCCAGAAGATGTACTTCAGGAACTCACCAAGGCTCCCTAGACAGCACCTTCCAAACACACGACCACTGCCATCCAGAAGGACAAGAGTGGCAGATAGACGGGAAAACCACCACCTGGAAATTCCTCTCCAAGTCATTCACCATCCTGACTTGGAAATATGTCGCCGTTCCTTCACTGTCACTGGGTCAAAATCCTGGAACACCTTTCTTAACAGCACTGTAGGTGTACATACACCACATGGACTGCAGCAGTTCAAGAAGGCAGCTCACCACCACTTTCTCAAGGTCAAATAAATGCTGGCCTTAACTCACTGCTTCCTCATGCTGAGTGCCATACTTAAATTGCAGCTGCGTGCGTACCTCTCAGTGCCTCCAGCCCAGGACTGCTGCACAGAAGACATGGCCCTGAAAAGCAAGAAGACTGCAGCCCCTGATTCAGTGAAGTGAAGTGTCCCTGGAACACCTTTTGGATGCCCACCATGATGTCTTCTATCCCCGCTCTGGCTGCAGAAGGTCCAGCAATCTCACCACTCCAGCTTGTAATGCAATGGCATTGGTGATCAGTGCCAATGCTGTACAGAAGAGGTTGGCCATCCAATGCAGAATGAATGATCTCATCCATGCTGCCAGGGTAAGGCAACCATCTTATCACTCTAAAGTCGCAGAGTCACAAGGCCATCACACATTCACTGATATCTCACTCACTGCCAGCTCAAGGCACATCACCACTCCCTCTCTCTCACACACATCCTCACATATCCATCTGGCCTCATCTCCTCTGGAGACTGCCTCCTCAGCCTTCACCATCTTGCGGCCACTTGCTCAGATCAACTTGTGCCCCCACACATATCCTGGGATACCCTCCTTCCCCATATAGCTCTCATCCTGCAGTCTCTTCCCTTGCCTGAGGTCACTTCTCCTCCTTCCCCAAGCAAGCCCTTGCCCTGCAGCCATTTTAAAACCAACCCCACCTTATGGCTGGTCTGGTAGGTAGAGACCTGCCCATGAGCCACCCTAATAGTGACGTGGTGCTGTCTGTGAAGCCTGGTGCTGATGACTGCGAGTGCTGCCCGAAGCAAGGTGGGCAAACAAACCTCGAAGTCCTGAGCAAAGTGCAGCTCGCCAGGTGAACGTCGCTTATGTACAGTTGTGAAACACGTCGCTGCGCAATCACGCCAGCATGTTCGGATGATCCAGCGTGAGGGGATGATTCTGGCGAGCTGGGCCTATAATGATAAGCAGATGTATTACAATGAAGTTCCTGATGTCCGACGGCGGGAAACGAGGCCCGCCATTGATGGGCAGAGCGGACAATTGCAAACTGGTTTCACAACAGCATGAAACTGATTTTTGGCCTTCTCGCCATATTATCCACTCATAACGCTAAGCCGCCAACAAGCATGGAAAATTCTGCCCCTGGTGTCACATGGTGCCCAAAACATGAATAAATGATCAAGAGTGAATGAGAAAGCTCAGGACCAGGACTTGGCAAAAGACAATGTGGGGGAGATGAGTTTTTTTTAGATTGTAAACTATTCACTGTTGGAATGCATTGTCTGAAATGGAAGCAGATTGTATAGAAACTTTCAAACGGGAGTTGGAAATATAATTGAAAAAGAAATATATTAAGGTTATGGGGAAAGAGCTAGAAAGTAGAACTAATTGAATAGCTCTTTCAAAGAGCTGGCATAGACACAATGTGCCAAATAGCCTCCTTCTGTGCTATATGATTTCATGACTGTGGCTCTGGCATACCGACCAAGCTGACATCAGCTAACATGACAAGGGATTTGAGTGTTGGATGTTCTTGCTCATTATGGCTTAGTGGATGGTACACACATTGAAAAAAAATTACATGGGGTCTTGGGGTTGCAGGATTTCAATTCTTCCCAGCATTGTTCATCACACATTAACATTGATTTCAATTCTCTAAAAGCAGAGTGTCTGGGCTTTTTATCTTTGTGGTTTCATGTAGAGACCCAGGGGCCACACACTGGGCATACAATTGGTTTTTGACTCTGGCATAAATAGGCCATCATGAACCAGCAGCCCCTTTTACACTGCACCCATTTTTATTTCCATTGACCTGGACCAACTGACCCCCAAAACTTTAAGATCCTGATCCTATTAATTTGCAGAACTTTCCAGTTTCTGATATGAATAGATCTCAATGTCCTGGTCTAGGATTTACCAAACAATGATGCAGTAGTACTAAAAACAGCTTTTTCCAAACCTTTGGAGGCACAAAATTTAAAGAGGATAAACTGGCTTCGAAGAAATTCAAGCTTGAACTGGACTGAAATTTGAGGGCCAGACTGTCAAGGTTTGGAGGTCATCAACAGCCCAATGGCCACAGTTTGGATATTTCTGTTTGTGCAACTTGCCAAGTATAACTTAGGCTTGTGTTCCAAAGAAATCATATTGGACTTGAAACGTTAACTGTTTGTCTCTCCACAGATGCTGCCAGACCTGCTGAGTTTTTCCAGCACTTTCTATTCTTAGGCTTACTTCCTTTCATTTGGCTTGTCTCTTTGCTTTGCTGCATGGTTCAATCACATATGCACAGTTCTGTGCAATCCCTTTCCTTTAATTCACTCTCCCACTTGTACTCGGGTAGTTTCCTCTTCCCATCATCTAGGACTGATGGCTTCCTGATGCATTGTTAATTATAGTAGTCACTATTACATTAGTGGAGCAACTTATAGTCTAATTGGACACGGGAGCAGAAGGTTCCAGATACTGAGTTTGATACGTTGAGTAATCCGGGATCAACTGAGTTCATTTCAAGCGTAAAAAACTAACTCAAGATAAAACCAGTCCACAGAACACATGCCGCAGAGGTACACTGAATATACCTATTATCCACACCCAAGTTAAATATTGCTGAATAAGAACCTAATATAATTCTCTGAGTTGTTTAAATTCAGTGATCAAAGTAAAAACTGGCTATTCCCAAATCATGCTTAACACAGCTATTTCTAAATCACACCTCAATCAAAACCTTTATCTCTGATATTTTGATTTCCTCTTTTTGAAATGGTAATATTTTTTGATAGAATGAAACCTGAATGTGTCTAAGTGACAACATGTGACACATACACAAATCCTTTATGCTGTGGAGTGCTGCCATTTGTGTCTCTGTTAGGGTTCCCAACAAGGAAAACAATTTGCATCCAGTGTGTCAGCTTCATCAGTGGATAGGAAATATAAAAAGGAAAAGAGGAACTGGAGTGAGCGTTGTTCCCTTCGAGGGTGAAGCTGGGGAATTAAAATGGGAAATGAAGAAGAGACTGTTCATAGGGGAAGACACTAAAAGTATCCCAAGAATAGTGGAAAATCAAGAGACAAAGGTTGGAAGAAAATTAAAGCAATTACTATCACTAGAGAAAAAGTAATGGGAAAACTTATGGAACTTAAGGCTGACAAGACCACTGGACCTGATGGCCTGCATCTTTAAATCTTAAGAGGAGTGGCTGCAGAAATAGTGGATGAGACATGTTGGTATTCACCACTAATAGGACACTGCCATCAAGCCAAAACGCATTCTGCCTATCACGCAAATGAGTAATGTGGTATATGAATGTCAGTGCGAGTGTGATGCTAGATATGTAGACCATATGTTCCAAAGACTGGTGGATTGTATCAAGCAGCATGTCCCAGTCTCTGTTCACAATGGGCAGGGTACAGACCTTACCCAACCAGCCCGTGCTTGCAAAACTCAAAACACAGTGTCCAACATTAGATATGATGCCGCGATTGGACAACATTTGCTAAATAATCCTCAGTGTGCTTAGAGTTACGCTGATAACCAATTTAAGATTGTCAATTGGGCTCACAATATGGTGCAGTTGCGTGTACTGGAAGCTACATATATTAATACACAGGGCCCTGTTCTTTGCATACAGAAAGAACATGTTAATTCATTGCGCCTGTTTCAGCTAAACAAAATAAGTGACAGCTATTTGCTGACTCATTCCTCAGGGCAATGCCTTGACCAATCAGGGTCAAGCTGCCTGGTTTAAATTTCAAACAATGCTTGGCAGTTAAGTGTCAGTCACCATCAGTGGTGCTTTCTCCATGGCAATGCCACTTACCAACAATCAGCACTCCTTTCTCATACAGAATAAATTGTTGTTTTCCCCCTTATATTGGTATTTTTGCGAGTGTCCTGATGAGTGCAAGATGAAAAGCTTAGGTAGGCATGTCTCTTTTTTTCAACAATACTCAAGTTCTGTTTTACCAAATGACTATTTGAAGTCAGAGTGTATTATAGCCAAATTTTCTGACAATACAAAGCTAGGGAGGGAAGCAAACTGAGGAGGATACAAAGAGTCTGCAAAGTGATATAGATAGGTTATGTGAGTGGGCAAAAAACTGACAGATGGAATATAATGTGGGAAATGTGAGATTATCCATGTTGGCAGGAAGAACAGAGAAGCAGATTATTTAAATGGAGAGAGAGTGCAGAATGCTGCAGTGCAGAGGGACCCAAATGTCCTTGTACATGAATCACAAAAAGTCAGCATGAAGGTACAGCAGGTAATTAGGAAGGCAAACAGAATGTTGCCCTTTATTGTAAGGGGGATGGAGTATAAAAGTGGGGAAGTCTCGCTACAATTGTACAGGACATTAGTGAGACCACACCTAGGGTACTGTGTACAGATGTGGTCACCTTACTTAAGAAGGGACATACTCGCATTGGAGGCAGTTCAGAGAAGGTTCACTAGGCTGATTCCTGGGATGAAGGGGTTGTGTTATGAGGAAAGGTTGAGCAGGAAAGGCCTATACTTATTGGAGTTTAGAAGAATGAGAGGTGATCTTATTGAAACGTATATGATTAACAGGGCTGTTTGGAGTTTGCACATTCTCCCTGTGTCCGCGTGGGTTTCTGCCGGGTGCTCCGGTTTCCTCCCGCCATCCAAAGGTGGACTGGCTATGATAAAGTGTCCCCCACACAGTGTGAGCGTGTGTGTGTATGTGTGTGCGCGCCCTGTGATGGACTGGTGTCCCGTCCTGGGCGTACCCCACCTAGCGCCCATTGCCTGTCAGGCTGGGCTCCAATGCCCTACTACCCTTAATTGGATGAAGTGGTTCTGGGAAAGTGAGTGAGTGAGGATTAAGAGGGGACTTGACAGGATAGTTGCTGAGAGGATGTTTCCCCTCATGGGGGAATCTAGAACTGAGGGCACCATTTCAAAATAAAAGATCTCCCATTTAAGATGGAGATAAGAAGGAATTTCTTCTCTCAGAGGGTCTTTAGTGTTGGGAATCTTTCCAGGGAGCAGTGGAGGCTGGGTCATTGAATATATTCAAGGCTAAGTTAGACAGCGTTTTAATTGACACGGGAGTCAAGAGTTAACAGGGGTGGGGAGGCTGTGTTGGAGGGGGGGAAAACAGGAAAGTGGAGTTAAAGCCATAAAGACCACAATCAGATCAGCCATGATCTCAATGAATGGTGGAGCAGGCCTGAGGGGCCAAATGGCCTACTCCAGCTTCTATTTCTTATGTTCTTATGTCGTTATGAAGGTTGCATGAAAGCCATTCAAGGAATCTCATAAGACCGTGTTCCACATCATACATGCAATGTGATCTGATAAATTTTTATATATTGAAAACATATATGTATCACCATTGGCAAAAGTCTGTGCTGTGTTGAGAAAAATCTCTCTCAAACCTGGAACTAATTGCCAAGCTGTATTGATCAGTTCAAACAAAAAACCACAGATACAACATCATTTTATTTAATGATGGGAAACAGATCCCAAAGCACTATTTCATAGAAGAATGGAGTGGGGAAGTGGTGGCGCGGGGGAGGTGGTGGGGTTGGGGGGGGGGGGGGGGGGGGGGGTGCAGGGGGGCAGGGCAAGGGGGAAGTCTCCCCGGTGTCCTGGCCAATATTTATCTCTCAGCCAACATCATGATAAAACAACAGGTTATCATCAGGTCAATATCTCATTGTTGTTTATGGGATCTCGATGTGCGCAAATTTGCTGCCATGTAGGCTACATTACACTAGCGAGACCTGCACTTTAAAAGCTCATCCTCGTCTGGACAGTTCTTCTCGATTCCGAGGAAGAGATTGTCAAAGGCATCAAATATTTTTTTTTTAAATTGATAAAAGAAACACTAATCAAATTAGCACAATAACAAGCATAGCCAGAATGAATTCAACCCATACAGTCATTAAGAATGAACAAAAGATGGAGAACCACATGCAACTAAGTGCAGCTCTCCTGCCCTCTGAACATCAATACATTTTGGATTGTGAACAGTTGCGTAAGGCAGGTAACCAACCGTTCCTCAGTGCCAGATCTAAATGTGTAGCTGTTGACTACTAGTACGAATCCCCCCATGGATAACCTTTAAAATATATTTGTTTGATCCAGCTTTTCCACATATTTTACCCACAAAGTTCATGAAAGTCAATGAGTTTAGGATGTTCCCATTGGACAACCAGTAAACTTGTAGCAGTGAGGGATTGGACATCTGTTACACTTATACTTGACGACTGTTACAGCTCAAACCATCGCTTTTCTCCTGCGGGCATCTGCATAATTTAATATGGCAACATTGGCAAAAATGTAGAAAGCAAAAAAACATTCTTAGAAACAGGAAAAAGTAATTTCCCTCCCACCCCGTGCAGAGACACTGGGGAAGGCCCAGCCTGCTGGTAACTGTGATGCACTGAATATCTGTGTTTACTTTAAGGTGTTAGCTTTTGCCTTTGTTCATGGATAGCCTGGGGTCTGGAGTACGGTCATAACATTTTTATGCTGCAATGGAGCCTCAAAACCACAACTCAGGCAATCTCTGTAGGAAAGTGGTCCAAATAGACCCATCTAGAGGTCAAATAGCAGGTAATTGCTGTTGACAGATCCCTGCCCCTGCCCTAGTAGATCAGCTGATCAGGTCTGAAACACCAAGGGCAGCGTTTTCCAACCCTGCCCGCTACCAGGATCATCCAGTCCCATCAAACGTCAATTGACTTTTGGCTGGGCCGCCGAATCGCCGGCGGCAGGTCCCGCCGTTTCAGGGCTAGAAAATTCTGGCTGAAGTATCAAAATTTTAAATATATACTTTTCCCATTGTGTTGTTCGCAGTAAATCAGATATTATGGATTTAATTAAATGGTGAGGCCTGGGGGTGAAAAAACTAAATAACTGGCATGGCTAACAAGAAAATCAAAATGGCAACTGAGTGCTGGGAACGCTTGATTCATGTGTTCATATTTTAATTCTTCCACCATTCTAGATACTAACCAAATGAGAATAATTAGTTTGGAAATGTGGCATGATTTTGTGTGTGAGAATATGAGAATGGGTGTATGAGAGAGTGTGAGGGAATATTTAAGAGTGTGAGAGTGTGTGAGAATGTAAAAGAGTGTGAGAGTGTGTGAGAATGTAAGAGTGTACTTGAGTGTGCAAGAGAGTTTGGAAATGAAAGTCTGTGTGTGTGTGTGTGTGTGTGTGTGTGCGCGCGCGCGCGCGTGTGTGTGTCTGTGTATGCATGTGTGTGTTTGAGAAAGAATGTGAGATAGCAAGCAGGTGAAAGTGTGTGTGAGAGTGAGAGCGCATGGGTTGAATTTAATGCCCTCCTTTGAGGTGTCTTTGGATGCAGAGCGCATTTAATCAAGCTAGTGCGTGCGTGGTAGGAACCACTGTCTTCCTGTCTCTGCCCTGAGAACATTTGGATGGGAGTGCTCTCCGGGGTGGGATGTCTGCCCTACTGGGGGCTTATTGGATGGGAGGCCTGATGCTGCCCATGCAAGTGCCTGATTGGAATGTAATAGCATTGGGCCTCTGACAGAAAAGCAACATGGGGCTCCCACCCAGGATGACCAACTATCCTGGATTTTCCTCACATAATTTGTCTTTTTGTCCTGCATCCTGGGTCAGCCCTTCCTGGGATGCATTTTTACCTGGATTTTTGCCCTCTCTGCAGAACATCAACCAAATTGGTGGTTTGAGCTTGGGGCTGTTCAGCGGGTGTCCCATCCCCACTCCCACGGACTTGCCAGCACCCACCCACACTAACTCCCCACCCTGACTCCAGGATCTTCCAGCATCCCCGTCTCCAGCTCTTATGGTCTTGCCAGTGCACACCACCCCCCAACTCCCCATACCACACCCCTTCCCCCTGATGGCAAAGTCCCTTACTTTTTGCCCCCAAAATTGGTCACCCTGCCCCCACCGATCTTCAACCAGTGATCGAGATCCCTGTCACCCACATTATGGGCAGAATTTTGCCCTCGGATGGCGTGCGGGCCCCACCGGCTCGACGGCGGGCGGATAACCGACCCGCGCCACTGAAGCGGGGCCCACCACCATTTTAAGTGGGCGGGCCAATTAAGGCCCGCCCAGCGGCATCCCCAGTGGGAAGTGCTATGCGCTTCCTGTGCGGGGGGTGGGGAGGGATTCCCCATCTGTCAAAGTGCGCTCTTTTGCGCATGCGCACGAAAGAGCGCACTTCTCCCTGAGACAAAGTGCTGTCTCAGGGAGACCAGTGACAGTCCGAAAAACTTTAAAAGTACAAAAATTAAAAAATTATTAACATGTCCCTCTCATGTGACAATGTCACACGAGATGGGACATGTTAATAAAAAACACATAAACTTTATAACTTTTTTACAAAAGGATGAAGTTTCATGAATAATCTGGAGCCCGCTGGGACTCCTGGCCTGCCCGCCAGCCTTAAGGTTGGCCGGGCAGGTCTTTAATTACTTTAATTAGCCTGTCAATGGCCTCAATTGGCCATTGACAGGTCGGCGGGCGGTCAGCTGATTTCGTTGTCCGCCCGCCTTCCTAAAAATTTAAAGGGACCGGGATGACGTCGGGGATTCCTCCCAACATCATCCCGCATCATTTTCCCCTCGGCAAGCGGGCCCCGCCCCCAAATCGCCGAGGGGAAAATCCTGGCCTATATCGTGGCCCATGTGTGAGAGAGCATGAGTGTGTAAGGATGTGTGAATGAGTTAGAAAGTGACAGTATGTGTGAGAGTGAGTGTGTCTGAGGGTATGTGAGAAAGGGTGCATGTGAGAGTAAGTGCGTAGTTAGGAGAGGGAAGACTGTGAGTGCGTGTGAGGAGGTGACCTTATGGATGTGTGTAATAAACAATATGGAAAGGGTAAATTTGAGGCACTATTTTAACATTAGAGAAATAGGAGGGATGGTCTGGGTGGGCAGGGATTATGAACCCATTTACACAACTCACTTCGATAGTTGAAACTTGCTGCAAATCTCAACCATTTTTGGATATTAAGAATTTTAGCAGCTATTTTTCAAGGAATTAATCAAAACCATAATAAGTGCTTTCACTGAGAGTCTGTTCCTCTAGAGGAACTAATGCATTTCTCCTCGTCTTTAGTCTTGTGAAATTTTTCCATTGTGCCTCTCAGCACCTTCAAGGCCAGGAGAATGTTGACTCTGCTCCCTCCAACAAAAACAATTCAGAGCCCTAATCAGACTGCTGAATTGCAGACTCCATCCCATTGCATTTCTCTAAAAAACTGTAGCACATCAACCCCTTTCACAGGCTCGCAAAGTATACACAGATTATGGAAGGCCATTAGGTTCATTTTAGCTCACATGTCCAGCTGGACCCCACAGTCGGCTAATATGAGATAAGCACAGTTCCTTAAATCATCCCAGTATTTGCTACTCTGGCTGGAAGCCAATTCCAAGTGTTAGTCACTCATTAGTCATCAGTCCTAAATTTGTCTGTTAACAGTCTGAACCAGTCCTATTTGTTCCATTGATAAAGCAGTGCTTTGGATTTACCCCTTTTTGTTTAACATTTACTTCTATAAGGTTGCCTCCTTTCAAAACACAAGTTGTTCCTGCCTTTCCTCGTAATTCCATTCCAGTGAGGAGGATAGTGACAGACTTCAGGAGGGCATAGACAGGCTGATGAAATGGGTAGATGCACATGGTAGATGGTGTTTAAAGCAGAGAAGTGTCAAGTGATTTGCTTTGGCAAGAAAATGAGGGGAGGCAATATAAGCTAAATGGTCCGATTTTAAAGGCAATGCAAATCTTTGAAGCTGCTAGGACAATTTGAGAAGACTGTTAATGGGCATCCTGGATCCTCAGCTATATCAACAGAGGCACATGGGAACAAAAGCAAAGAAGGTAGGCTAAACCTTTATAAAACACTGGTTAGGTACCCACTGGTGTACTGTGGCCAATTTGGGTGCCACCACATCAGGATGGATGCCAAGACCTTCGAGAGGGTGCAGAAGAGTTTTATTAGTTTGGTACCAGGGATGAAAAACTTCAGTTATATGGAAAGACTAAAGAAACTGGGGTTATTATCCTTAGAGTAGAGAAGGCTAAGGGAAGATTTGATAGAGGCATTCAAAATCCTGAAGCGTTTTGACAGAATAAATAAGGAGAAATGTTTCCGGAGGGGTTGATACCAGAGGACACAGATTTAAATAATTGACAAATGAACCAGAGGCAGTAAGAAGAAAAAACTGAGCTGTTACAGGCTGGAATTGTCTGCCTGAAAGGACGAAGGAAGCAAATTCAATAACAACTTTCAAAGAGGAATAGGATAAATACCTGCAGAGGATGAATTTGCTGCACTGTGGGGAAAGTGGGACTAACTGGATGGCTATTTCAAAGAGCCGGCACAGCATGATGGGCCAAATGGCTACATTCTGTACTGCATCTTTCTGTGATACCATGCTGGTGCACACCATTCGGGAACGTTGCTCATTTTAATTTCCTAAGTACTGTACATTTCCCTTCTCAACATAAAATATAACCTGTCACCATTCCACCCATTTTACTTTGTCCAACTGATTTTGTGGTTTCTGAGGTGCTTTGTGGCATTCAGATACTCCTACGACTTTGCTGTTAACTGTGAAATTCATGAGCTTACTTTCAGCTTTTGAATACAAGATGTGAATGGACATTACATAAAGTAGGTGATGCTGGAAATCAGAGGTAAAAACAGAAAATGCTCAAAATATTAGGCAAGGTCAGGGTCATCTGTGGAGAGGAAAACAGGGTTAGCATTTTAGATCAATGTGCTGATGAAAGGTCACTGACCTAAAACGTTAACTTTGTTTCTATCTCCACAAATGCTGCCAGACTGCTGAGTATTTCCAGCATTTTTTGGTTTTATTTCATATTTCCAACATTCTTTTTGCATGAAGCTCCTGACACTGATCCTTGGGATACCCCTTCAGCGCTGGTCCCAACTTGATCTAACTCCTCTCATAATCATTCAACTAATGTCCAACCTATTTCCAAGACTTATCATGACTTCTCACCCCTTAACCATATCTTTCACATGGAAACTTGTCAATTTTTTTTGCAACTATGTTCACTGCAGCACTGCACTTACTACAATTCACTTAGAATATGGATCTGTCATGCAAGATCTTCAACTTCTGAATTGATTATTTGAATTGGTTATTTAAATTATTAAATATTATTAATATAAGATCAGCTGTTCGCAACAGGCAAAGTACCGACCATGCCCAGCCAGCCCGTGCTTGCAAAACTCCAAACAGTGTCCAACATTAGATGTGATTCTGCGATTGGACATTTGCTGAACAGTCCTGGGTATGCTAAGAATTATGCTGAAAACCAATTTAAGATTATCATTCAGGCTCACAGTGTGGCTCACTTACATGTGCTAGAAGCTGCATACATTAATACACAGGACCCTGTCCTTTGCAGACAGAAAGATCATGTACACACATCACACCTGTTTCAGCTAAACAAAATAGGTGACAGCCATTCTCTGGTTCATTCCCCAGGGCAATGCCTTGACCAATCAAAGTCACCCTGATTTGAACTTAAACAAAGTTTGGCAGTTCACTGTCAGTCTTCAATTAACTGGTGCACTCTCTATGGCAACGTCTCTACCAATCAGAGTCCACTTGCCAACCAATCAGCACTCTCGTCTCAAAGTATAAATTGTTGTTCCCTTTACAATTCGTATTCTTGCAAATTATCCTGATGAGCACAAGACAAAAAGCTTCAACGACATGTGTCTTTTTTCAGCAACACTCAAGTTCTGTACTACCAAATGACTATCCACTATTTTACTTGCTAAGGTTACAAGATTAATGGGCTTTTATTGTTTGCTCTTGTTGCAAGTGGGCACCATATTAGCTGCTGAGGGTAGGATGTCCAAATCTACATAATATTCCAAAAAGGAGACTCACCAATTATATGTTGCAGCTCCACGTACAAATTAGTCATCTGTACCAAACATTTACATCATAAATGGATAAATGGAGTGCTTCAACAGAATACTTTAAGTGATGCAAGGCCACAGAAGGCACCTGCCCAACTGGATACACTAGAGGGTGCCTGTTCCATACAGTGCAGAGCAGTGCACCCAAAACAGTCCCAGAGACTGCAAAACATCTGCCTTCTTCGCAGAATGTCACTGAGACTGCTCCAGCAAATTGCATGCCATCTGCTGAATTGTTTCCCTTGCATGTATTGTTCTATTTTAGGGTCCAATGTGCAATTCATAGACACAAATAAGCTCTGCATTTATTTTTTGAACTTCCAAGTGCCAAATAATCTGTTGCAAATGTAAGTCACAAAGCAGTTACTGTGTATGTGTCCGATGTCCATATCTCAAGTCAGCATGGGTCCATGTTTCATTTCTGCATGTGTGCATGTGTGCACGTGTTCCTCAGTGTATGTACATGCCTGGACAGAATCAACAGTAATACAATTGAATCAGCTCAGTAGAATGTGACTTACTCAGTATCAACCCCATGTTAAACCTGAATTAAAAGTTACTTGATGCTGATACTGGATGGAAAAAATGTTCCATTTTCCACTCCTCTTATCTCAATAAGCATAAAATACCAGTCCATTTTTGAAAAACTAACCTGGTTAGCGCGATCATTTAAAAAAAATGTCCTTTGTTCTGATAGATCTCGTAGAATTTCTCACAGTCAAATTCATGTAAAATTATATTTTTTCTTCTCCCACAATTTAATTCTCTGAAATTTCAGTATGGTTTGATATTTTTGATGGTAAGCCACATCTGGAGTATGTAAGCTCTTAATTTATATTTTGAACTGCTGCTGTAGCCCAAAAATATAATTTCCACATTTCCATCTCTATCTATAATGAACATTCAGGCAGACGTCCTTGCACTTTAATAATTGATGAAGCTTCTTTCTTCTGAAACCTTCAGCCCCTTATAGCTAAACTTTAAAACCTCACCTGAGCAGGGATCTGCAAAAGCTGATCGGCAAAAAGCAGTCAGATGTCGATCTTGTGTTTTGTACTTTAATATTCTCTTAACCATTAAAATCAGGCATGTGCTCGGTGACGTAAAGGTACATCCTGAGCATTGAAGTTTTTTACTGAATGAGAATGATTCAATCAAAGCTACTAACCAAAGTGCCAGGTGAACAAAATCATAGGGCTAGTGGGCATAGATAGATCAAATGATTCAAGGCTGCGCATGTCAAGGTAACAGATTTAACATTTGACCCATACAATACCGAATGGGAGAGTCCTTGAACTGTCATGGGTGTTATAAAGCAATGTGTGTCCATCAAAATGATGGCTTGCTGTAAAAAATTTATTACATTGCCTTTGGGAGTCATATATAAAAGCAATGACTTTCTAATCCCAGCAAGAAACAAGTTCCACTGGCTCAAACCTCAAGTACGCCTACACCAGTTTGACTGCAGTGTGTTTTGTGATACAAGAACTGTGTCAACCCTGCATTTGACTAGGTTTATACAGGGAGCCTGGCCTTCAACATGCTTGGCTGAGGATCGCAAAATCTGACAGAACATTGGAAATAGTAACTGGAGTAGAACATCCAGCATCTTAAGCCTGCTCCACCATTCAATAATATCATGGCTGATCTTCACTTTCCCCATATCTTGATTCCCCTAGAGTCCAAAAATATACTCAATGAGGAAGCATTCACAACTCTTTGGGATAGTGAATTCTAAAGATTCACAACTCTGAGTGAAGAAATTCTTCCTCGCCTCAGACTTAAATTGCCAACCCTTATCCAAGACAACACCCTTTAATCTGAGGCTCTCTAGGCAGGGGAAACAACCTCTCTGCATTTACTCTATCAAGCTCCAACAAAATCATGTATGTTTCAATGAAAGCACCTCTTATTCTTCTAAACTAACGCCCAATTAAATCAAACTTTCATCACAGAACAGCCCTCACATTTCAGTGACTAACCTAGTAAATCTTCACTGCAACTTTCCTTTGATAAGATGACCAAAACTGTGCACAATAGGTGTGGTCTCACCAAAGCCCTCTACTACTGTAGCAAGACTTCCTTGGTATAGTACTCCAAACCCCTTGCAATGAAGGCCAACATGCCATCTGCCTTCCTAATTGCTTGCGAGCTCCCGGTTTGACAAGCTCTTAAAGGGTTGCCGCTTGCCTTCAAAGGAAAAATTGTGGTGGAGAATGAAAAATGGTCTAATTGTTTATAGTGACACAGCAACAATAGGTGAATCCTGAGGTACTGCTCCCAGGGCTTCTACTGGAAATCTTGAGGCAGGAGGCTCACCAGAGGAGGGCAGCCCTAACTGGGACTAAAATCTAACCTCCAGTAGTTGGACAAGTGTTAGCTGCATGGAGCACGGCATCCATCCATGACAATGCAGTCACTCAGTTGCCTGATACGTTGCTGCAAATGAACAAGACATGTGTTGCTTTTAGAAGCAAGGCAAATTTGATTAGATCCCTTGCAACTCTTGGAAAGTCCATCAAGAATAGCACGAAGCCAAGTCTGGGAAATGCCGTTAAAGGCATTGGGCACAACTATTTCTATTTTCACAAATCTTGTGTTGTGCGAAGATGACTGGCACATTTTTCTTGAAGGTTGAAGCCAAGGCATGAAAAACAATGCTGAGCTGACTTTGGCTGAAATGTTCCTCAGCTGTCCATGGGCTTCTCAACAACATCTGCAGCCACAGTTGCACAGGATAGCCCTGTTCAAACCAGTCCAAGCTAATTTGTCTTCTTCAAATAAGCCACCATGCACTGATACATAAGGAAGGCGTCCATGTTGCTGGCTGGATAAGAGCCACTAATGTACAGAACGATACTTTTGTGCCCAGACAGCACTGGAACAGAGAGGGAAAATTCTTTCTTTCCCTGAGACCAGGGCTTTGATCTGAAAAGTCCTGATGCTAAGGCCTGACTCTTGAGGGAACCCTGTTATCTGACAAAGGCAGCACTTTAAAATCAAGCTTGTGCCTTCTTTCTACAGAAAAAGCGATGAAGACATTGTTCCTTGCAAACGTTGTCACCTCCCTGATACGTGCGTTGAAATACATACTGCTCCATATGATAAACATTTCCCGGGGTTGCTTGGAAGGACACAGTGGACAATAAATTTGACATGGTGATAACATTCACTTCTGCAGGAAAAGTCAGTACTACTTCTAATATTTTTTTCATTCATTTATGGGATGTGGGTATCGCTAGCAAGGCCAGCATTTATTGCCCATCCTTAACTGCCCATGAGAAGGCAATTAGGGATGGGCAATAAATGGTGGCCTAGCCAGCAATGCCCACATTCCGTAAATGGATAAAAAAAGAAGAAAAAAATGTTATGTGCAGACTACTGTGCAAAACATGATACAGCTTTGTGGTCACCTGTCTTGCAAAGTTGTGAGACCAAAAAGTTAATTCCACTAACATATCAACAATTACTTGCATTTATATAGCGCCTTTAATATAATAAGAATTCCCAAGGTGCATCACAGAGGCACCATGACACAGAACCTCTTAAGGAGATACGAGGGCAGATGACTAAAAGCTTGGTTACAGAGGTAGGATTTAAGGGGTGTCTTAAAGTAATAAAGTGAGATAGAGAGCCAGAGAGATGTAGGGATGGAATTCCAGAGCTTTGGGCCTAGACAACTGAAGGCACGGTTACCAATGGTGGAGCAATTAAAATCAGGATGCTGAAGAAGCTGGAATTAGAATAATGCAGATATCTCAGAGGGTTGTAGGGCTAGGGGAGATTACAGAAATAGGTGGGGCGAGGCCATGTAGGGGTTTGAAAACAAAGATGAGAATTTTAAATTCAAACGCTGTTTAACTGGGAGCCAGTGTATGTCAACAAGCACAGGAGTGGTACAGGGGAGCAGCTCACCCACTATCTTCTCGGGGGAAATTAGGGATGGGCAATAAATGTTGGTCTAGCCAGCGACACTGACATCTTGTAAACTAATAAGTTTTTGAAAATAGGATAAATTCTTGATTGACAGGGGAGTCGCAGAGTATAGGGGGGTAGACAGGAAAGTAGAGGCCACAATCAGATCAGCCATGATCTTATCAAATGGCGGAGTAGGCTCGAAGGGCCAAATGGCCTACTCCTGCTAATTCGTACGTTCCTATGCATGTTAGAACAGCATTTAGTGCAAGTTAGGAATTGGCAGAGTTTTGGATGAGCTCAAGTTTATGGCAGGTAGAATGTGGGAGGCTAGTCAACACAGAGAGAATAGTCAAGTGTTGAGGTAACAAAGACGTTGATGAGGGTTTCAGCAGAAGAACAGCCGAGGCATGAGTGGAGGTGGACGATGTTATGGAGGTTGAAATAGGCAGACTTAATGACAGTGTGGTATGTGATCAGAAGCTCATCTTGGAGTCGTATACGACATTGATGTTGCCAGGTTGCCTATTTCAACCTCAGACAGTTGCCATGGTGAGGGATGGAATTGACGATGAGGGAGTAGAGTTTGTGTCAGAGACAAGGGATAATGGCTTCAGTCTTCTGAATTTTTAATTGGCGGAAATTTCTGCTCATCCAGTACTGGATGTCAGATAAGCTGACAATTTGGAGACCATGGAGAGGCCGAGACAAGCAGTGGTGATGTAGAGCTGGGTGTCATCAGTGTACATGTGAAACTAACACTGTGCTTTTGGATGATGTCGCCAAGTGACAGCATTTAGATGAGTAATAGGAGGGGGCCTAGGAAAATTCGTTGGAGGGCATCAGAGCTAAGGAAAAGAAACCATTGATATGGATTCTCTGGCCTACTATTAGATAGATAGGAATGGAACCAAGCAAGTGCAGTCTAACCCAGCTGGGCGACTGTGGACAGGCTTTAGAGGATCTGTGTCGAAGGCTGCAGGCAGGTCAAAAGGAACGAGGGGAGGGTGGTTTGTCTTTGTTATAGTCATGTAGGATGTCATTCATGACTTTGGCAAGAGTTGCTACCACAGTGCAGGTGCCGGGATGTAACAAGTGTCATTGCACAAACTTCCAGTGCATTCAAAATCCCCAAGGAAGTGACGAGAACGAAAATAAAATCTCACAATAAATGACAAGTGTTAGCAAGTCAAAAAGAAAACCATTGGCAGGAATTTCCTCAGAGCTTCTTCATCACCCTGTGCACATGAACTCGACTGGGCTTGATTCCCCAAGTGAGTCACTGTATCTCCCAGCTTGTCAAGTGGTGAATCACAGCTCTCACTTGCTCCTGCGAGCTGGGGCTCCATTCTGGGTCATGGGGTTGCCCAGGCTGCTTGCAAGAGCAGAAATAGAATCAAGCTTCCTGCTTCTGGATATTGGCTCCCTCTCAACAGTTCCACTCGCACCATTCTGTGGATCCGGGTGGCGTGCTCGCAGTGAAGGACTGGCAATCCAGCTCCCACAATTGGTCTACACTTGATGATTGACGTGACAAAATTTTCTGCTCCTCTCCAGTTGGTGAGTGCACAAAACCATTCACCATTAGTGATTGCCATGATTCACAAGTGCCTCTGTCACATAGGTTGATGCAGCACGGGGCACAGTAGGATATAGCAGCTTACGAAAGGCACGCTTTAAACCTGTCTGCAAAAATTCCTGAGGTTTCAGACTCCATGGCCAGAATTTTGACCTTGATGGGCGGACGGGCGGGCAGCTGAACTCCGCCGTCGAAACGGGGCCGGCCACCAGTTTGAGTGGGCGGGCCAATTAAGGCCCGCCCAGTGACCTGCCCAACAGGAAGCGCTATGCACTTCCTGTGCGGGGGGGTGGAGGGATTCCCCATCTGTCAAAGTGCGCTCTTTCACGCATGCGCGCGCAAGAACGCACTGCTCCGTGAGACTAAGTGCTGTCTCAGGGAGAGCACTGAATGTTTAAAAAACTTTAAAAATAAAGAAAGAAAAACATTATTAACACGCCCCCCCTCATGTGATACTGTCACACGAGATGGGACATGTTAATAAATATGAGTGAAACTTTAATAAACTTTTTTAAAACTGAGGTGAAACCTCATCCCGCCAGTGGATGAGGTTTTATCTTTCTTCAGAAGCCCGCTGGGGCTCCTGGCCTGCCTGCCAGCCTTAAGGTTGGATGGGCAGGTCTTTCAATGAGTTTAATGATCCTGTCAGTGGCCTCAATTGGCCATTGACATGTCGATGGGTGAACAGCTAATTTCGCTGTCCGCCCGTCTTCCTAAAAATTTAAATGGACCGGGATGACGTCGGGGGTTTCTCTCGACGCCATCCCGCGTCATTTTCCTGTCAGTGAGCGGGCCCCGCCCCTAAATCACCGACGGGAAAATTCTGGCCCATGAGTGAAATCACGCATGAGCCTTAATTTTACTGTGAAATTGTTTGTACGATATAATGGTATAATGATATAATGGCATCAATACAGCACAGTGTATGATACAAAACTGCATTCAAATCCAAAGCAGAAACTCTGAAAATCAAACTTTGATACAAATTCATTTTCATATTCATCCTTGTTTTCAAATCACTCCATGGCCTTGCCCCCTACCTATCTCTGTAACCTCTCCCAGCCCCTCAACCCTCCAAGGTATCTGCACTCCTGTATTCTGGCCTCTTGAACATCCCCAATTTTAATCACTCCACCATTGATGGCCGTGCCTTCAGCTGCCTCGGCCCTAAGGTCTGGAATTCCTTCCCTAAACCTCCCCAACTCTCTATCTCTCTTTCCTCCATTCAGACACTCCTTAAAACCTACCTCTTCAAGGGATAAGTTTCCAAATATATACTCCCAAAAATGCCCTTCACTCGGAATGTGGAATGTAGAACTTGGGGGTGTCAGGGTCAATTAACCCTTCAATCTCATAAATTGAGCTAATGCCTGAGCAGTAGTATTAAAGCGTAACAGCGTTACAGCTCTGGGTAGAAATGTGATAGCCAGGTGACTACACCAAATGGTTGTGCCTCTCCAAGCACCATCACACCAGCACACATGTGGTTCTCTACCAGCCCTTCATACCTTGAGGCTGCAGCTCCTCCCGAACCTCCTCCTCATTTAAATTGGTAGTTTCTGTATTGGCATCTGGGACACCAAATGCTGTACCCAGAAGGACTGTTCTCTGATGTGAAACCATGTTAAACTGGCCATTCTCCCCACGGTGGGACCTCCAGATAAATCCCATGGCTATTATCATCCCAGCTGTACTTACTCCCCGCTCCGCCCACCCCCCGCCCCACCAACATCCCTGGGTTTTCCCCGTGCAGTTATAGCCGAGACCACAGCATCATGCTGTCTCAGCTGACCCTGTAGGTCATAAATTTCAACATGCATGCAGGATGGTCAACCTCTTGCAAGAGCTTGTTAGCCATCAACCGGAGGGCACTTTGGGCATCCACCAAATCCTGTTCAAGTCTTCGGACTTTGGCCTCTAATTCTTGGTTTTGTTCCTTTATTTGCTTGAATCCACAGTCCATGCAGCGCTCACCTATAGTTGTATCAGTCTGCATGGGAGGTCACTCAATTTTTCCTCTAGCTCCTGGTGTGGGTCAATTTAAAGACTGCATTCCTGGAAGACACCTCTGAGTCCTAATGTTTCTTGGATGCACTCCAATTTTCAAAGGGAGCGTGGGAGGCAGAGAATGGGGAAGCTCTGATTAATGGCCTATTAAGCTCCGTGAGGTGCTTGTTAATGGCTCGGGGCGGGCAAGATCAGAATTTTCAATCTGGAGTGCAGGAGCTGCGAACAGTCTGGTGCATATAAATGATTAACTGTCTGGAGCTACACGATTGGACACTGCCTGACATGGATAATGACGCAAAGTGAAGGAAAATAGAGACAAACACACAAAATCAAAATACTGTGGATGCTGGAGGTCTGAAATGAAAACAGAAAAGGCTGGGAATACTCAGCAGGTCAGGCAGCACCTGTGGAGAGAGAAACAGAGTTAACATTTCAGGTCTGGGACCTTTCATCAGGGCTCTGAGACAGAGCTGAAACGCTAACTCTGCTTTTCTCTCCACAGGTGCCTCCTGACCTGAGTATTTCCAGCATTTTTTGCTTGAAACAAAGCCTGTCACCTGCATTCCTGGTGAACATTTGGCAGCTCCTATGCACCCTAACGGTGCTGGCCCTCTGACCTGCTGCCTGCATCATTCAACAAGACAACAGCAAGCTTTGTCATGGCAGCCGTTTGTTTTTCAACGTTTCAACATTGTAGTGTCCAGTCGCTTCCCATTCCAGCCCCAGCACTCCAGATTGGGCCCCACACTCAGCCCTGGCCCTATTAGTTGATTTACATTTGAAAATTGCTGATGCGTATCTGATGCAGGGTCGGGACCTGAAAATTATGTGGGTGCCAAGTTCCCAAATCCGATTTGAAAATCCAGCCTTGCTGTCTTTGGTACTCAGGTTATTTTGTCTTAGCTCTTCCTACACCTGAGCCTGTGAGATTGTACTGAGGTACCTTTTAGTTCTCACACAGCAGCCTGTCTGCTTTCAGGCTCTGCTTGAAGTCTTGCTGAATTCTATCTTTTACTGTTTGATTCCTCTTAAAACTTTTCAGGCCAATAAAACATTTGGTCAATGAAGGCCCTATCAATTCACCTCTCAGGGCGGAATCATCTCAGGTTTGCACTCAGTGCAGTAGCAGGCGGCAAAAAGGACGTTTGACCTGCTGGCCACCATGGCGGCTTTTCATGCCATATCATCTCATTCCCGCCTCATTAGTTATGCAGCCACAGGAAACACGCCGGATCGTTGGCAGGCGGCCTTTAATTTTCCCACCACACCGTTACCTCGCTGCTTCCTCACACAGGGCGCCATATTTAAACTGCAGCCACACACACACTTCTCAAAGCCCAGGAGGGCACTGGTGAAGGCGTGGCCCCAAAAAGTCAAAAAGAGTGGAGCCCCCCACTACCCGATTCAGTGACCCATCCCTGGGACACCTTCTAGACACCCCGGAGGCCCACCCTGATGTCCTCTACCCCATCTCTGGCTGCAGGAGGATCATCAGTCTCACCGCTCTGGCTTGGGAGGTGGTGGCAGTGGTGGTCAGTGCCAATGCTGCACATAAAATATCATCCATCCAGTGCAGAAAATGTATGAATGATCTCATCCGTGCTGCCAGGGTAAGGCAACCTTTTCATCACTCTAAACTCACACACTCACAAGGCCATTACACATTCACTGGCATCTCAACGGACATCACCACTCATTCTCTCATACAGACCCGGACATCACCACCCATTCTCTCATACAGACCCTCTCATGTCCACCTGGCCTCATCTCCTCTGGAGACTGTCTCCTCAGCCCTCACCATCTTGAGGCCACTTGCATAGATCAACATGTGCCCCCCACAAACCCTGGGATACCCTCTTCCCCAGTACAGCCCTCACCCTGCAGCATCTTCCCTTCCTTGCCTGAGGCCACTTCTCCCCCTTCCCCAAGCAAGCCCTAGCCCTGCAGCTATTGAAAAGCCATCCCTGCCTTGCAGCTGGTCCGGTAGGTAAAGACCTGCCCATGAGCTCCCTAAAAGTGATGTGGCGCTGCCTGCGAAGCCTGGCGCTGATCACCGCGAGTGCTGCCTGAAGAAACGTAGGCAATCAAACCTCGAAGTGCAGTGTGCCAGGTGCACGTCGCTTATATTCAGCTGTGAAACACATTGGCGTGATTGCATGCCGATGTGCCCGGATGATCCAGTGTGGGGGTGGGGGGATGATAGTGACGGGCAGAGCGGATGATTGCAAACTGGTTTCACAAAGTCATGAAACTGATTTTCGGCTTTCCCGCCATGACGCCCGATGCCAACGGGGACGGAGAATTCCGCCCTCGGTTTTATCCGGGGTATGTCACAAGCAGGGTTACAAATATAGTTCAGTATCAGATTCAGTATGAGCATGATCAGTGAAAGCTCAAATTTATATTCAGCCTGTCATGGTATTTAAGTTACTTCTCCATAATAAGCAAGAAAACCCAATGTTGGGATTTCTCAGGATTCCTCAAACATGAAGTTGAAAAATTACTACTAAAAAGGAGTTTTTTTCTTAACCAAAGAGATCAGACCATACGGGCCAGATTTTCTATTGTCAGCAGAGGCAGAAACAGGTCTGGATGGGATTTGAAAATCATGTTCCTGGAGCGCAGCACATCCCGCCATCTCTGGAAGGGCAGGAGAGGGAAGTGTCTGGAACCTGCCACACCTCCAATTAAGTGCTTGTT
Source organism: Cetorhinus maximus (assembly GCF_964194155.1). Taxonomy (NCBI): domain Eukaryota; kingdom Metazoa; phylum Chordata; class Chondrichthyes; order Lamniformes; family Cetorhinidae; genus Cetorhinus; species Cetorhinus maximus. The sequence continues at coordinate 86,103,770 of NC_135884.1, forward strand.
AAGCTAGCTGTGGAGCCAATTAATAAGCCTCGCTGGGCCAGTTTGGGATTTTCGAGCAGCAGACATGGGGGGTCCTGCAGCGTCAGGGACACGTCAGGGTGAACATGGTGTGGACAGAGCAGGGAGTCATCAGGGCTCCTGGATGCACTGGTCAACTCAGACTCAAAATGAACAATCACACTAAGTTGCTCAACCAGTGGCACAGAGTTGCCATCGCTGATGCTGTGAGGCATGTCTTTCTAAGTAGTGAGAGGTTGGGGTCCTAAGAGGGGTGTTAGGCTGCTGGCTTCACCTGGACAGCAGAGGTTAGCAGGGGAAGCCCTGCTGCACAAATCACTGGCAGCTCAGTGACTGGAGATAGGAACAGGCTACAGTACCCTGACATCAAGCAGAGCAGCAAGGAGGAGCTTCAGCAGAGATATCCTCCTGGTCAGGAGGAGGCTAGAAGAGCACAGAGAGGGCCTTGAAGGAGAAGAAGGCGATACCCATGATATTGGGTGTCCTGTCCAAGAGTCAGCTACCTGCAGGTGGTAGGGTACCAATGCTGGAGGAGACCTGTGCCTATCCAGGCAGGTGGTCTCGAATATTTGCTGCGGTGCAGAGTGAGTTGATGCCTCAGAGCCCCCATGGCAGTCCACGACCTGCCCTCATCACCATCGCCCTTAAATGTTCAGTATCTGGGTTGTTCCAGGGGTCAGCTGAGTAATATCTCACCGTTGACACCTCATCAAACCATCATGGGTGCCCTCTTTCAGAGGGTGGAGGAACACATCCATTTTAAACACAGAGGGCCAGCACAGGCACAGAGAGTTTTAGATCCATCGATGAATTCCTTCAGGTCTAGGGGATGATAAATTTTGTTTTATTATTTGTTCATGGGATGTGGGCGTCACTGGCTAGGCCAGCATTTATTGCCCATCCCTAATTGCCCTTGGAAAGCTGGTGGTGAGCCTTCTTGAGCCGCTGCAGTCCATGTGGTGTAGATACACCCTACTGGTGTTAAGGAGGGAGTTCCAGGATTTTGACACAAGCCAAGAGTACACAGAAATCTACGCGATACCATTAAACAATGCTTTTATCACTACATAAATCAAGGATATCACAAACAGGGCAGACTTCACCCAGGTGACCCTTCAAGTGCAGTTGGCAGTGTGACGCTTTGCACTCACTGCCACTCCTATCAGGTGCCCCCTGTGAAGACAGCCTGTTCCATTGAATTTGTAGATTGAGATGGCTGTAGCTTCTGTCCTCATCTTTGATGTGCACAGTGGGGCTCCTCCACAGTCTGCTGCACCCGCATCATTGGAGGGGTAGCCTCTGTCACAGGGCTTTGTGGCATGGATGCTTCCTGAGTCAGAGGAGCATAGGAGGTCAGTGTTCCCTGTCATGACAGTGTCAGTGTCATGAGGGTAGCTCCCTTATGAGCCCCTTCGACTGCCTTAGCCCTGTCATGGTGCTGAAAGATAGGCTGAGACACAGCTGGCATCCACTCCTCATATCTCTGTGCCATCAGTGACACTGAGCAGTCAATGCTACAGAGACTCTCACTCTTTCTGTACATGTCAGCATGCTGCCCCTGCACCCAGTCACAGTGGTGCTGCATATGGCTCTCCAAGAGGGTGGCCCTCTCTCACTGAAGGAGCACATGCGCTCAAATCCCTGAGCAGTGACATAGCACATGCTTCCACCATAGTCATGAGCTAGGTCAGGTCTGGCACTCCACCTCCTGTCTGCGCCATCACTCGGGCATCGTGCGCACATTTCTCCTGCAGGATGAGGGGGAATGAGGAATGAGGCTGCCCTCCATCAACTCTCACAGCACGATATTGACAGGAGCTCTTGCATTCCTCAATGGTGCCCCCTGCTCACTTGCACCCCATATGTGAGGGTGACTGACATCTCAGTGATGGGACTGGGCACTCATTATGACAATGTCAGGAGCACTATTGACACACACTCTGTTGAGCTCGTATACAGGCTGCTGTGTACATTGTTGGTGTCCTGTCATGCAGATGCTGCTCGCCTCTCACCTTACCAGATCTTCTCAGGTCATTGACGTGTTCGCGGCACTGGACCTACATACTCCTGGTTACAGTGTGACATCTGACCTCCTCCACCAACTCCAGCCATGCCTTTTTGGTCTCCTGCATGAAGGTTTACCAGCCAGAGGCCAGGGAGAAAATCAGCTACTTCTCAGCCACAGTTCTGGGGGGAACACTTGAAAATCTGGGGGCTGCTCATGTCCGTCTGCTCCTGGTGGTGCCGGCCCAACCCTGTTCTTCTCCCTGGGCAGCAATCTCCACAGCAAGCAGCAGGCCCAGTCATGCCTGCCACTCACCTTTTCAATGGGCCATTGGCAACTATGTCCCACTTCCAGGCTGCTTTCAGTGTCGCTGAACGGATGTCGAACACATCTGGGCCAATCAAACCATTTACATTTGAAAATTGCATTGTTAGTGAGGCTGATATGGCATGGGATCGTGACCTGGAACTGATCTGGTGGCCAGGTTCCCAATTTAGAATAGTAAATCCCAACTTATAGCTCCAAACTAACAAGGTTCAACTCTTGGCACGGAGCCTGGCTTGCCAGCAGTGCAGATTGGAGAATTGGGTATTGAAATCCAATAGAAATTGTAGTGCAATGACAACTTGGCTAGAAAATTGGGATCACCATAAATCACGTACACTCATCTGTATGTCTAATTCTTCCATGTACGGTAAATTCCTGTTGAGTGAGACACTGCACAAGGAGTAGAGTCTCACTACTATAGGGTTAATGTCGATTAATTCCTTTAAGAAGGATCTGGGCAAATATCTAGTTGTGGAAGATATTGAAAGGAGAAACAGATGGTCAAACATTGCGAAAGGCAATATGGACTCAACTGCCACGGATTACAGTGCATCAGAAATAAATAACTTTGGATTAATATCTCTGAAATTTGAGGGGGTGGCAAGAGCGATAGGAGTAGTGATATTTGACCTTGTGGTTAAACAGATGGTGGCTGTTGAGGCAGAAAATACATTTGAGCAGCACTGGCATTTTCCAATCTATGTTAATAATGTTTATTCTCTTTCTATATATGAGTGACAGCACCAGAAAAGAAAATAACACGATTAATTTTCTATGTCTTCTCCAATCAGAACTGAATAAGTGATGGAGCCAATAATGCTTTAGCAGTTTAGGTGCCAGGAACACGTGTTATGGAATGCAGTGGTCTGAGACCTGCTCTATCTGACACACTGAGCAGAAACGTACAAACAGGAATTATACAGGGCATTCGAAGCCTGGATGAACCGACTGTGCACCGCAAATAAGAGCTGCTCCCCGCAACGTAGTTGATGCAGCTGAGAAGGCTACCCATCATCCAGGGCCAATTGCAAACTAACACTGCAAAGGAGGGTCACAGGTTAATTCAGGTTTTCTTTGGCATGCATTGGCCCTGACCTGTCCTGCCTCCTCATCTCCACTTTGGTCTTAAAAAGCCAGCGAGGTGCCATTGCTGTTGGCCTTTCAGCCTGAGTGATGCAAGCAACTGCTACTGAATCTTTCAACGACAGGAGGGCCACTAAAATACTGGACTTAGCTAGCTCCGTCTTACAGCATGAGGCATGGAGAAATGTTCGATGTGTAGTGCTTAGCCATGGCAAAACAATTCAACATTTCTTGGTACATCGTCTGCCTAAATGTAGGAATTCTGAGCATAAATATGTACAGAGGAGATCTGACATCATTTTTGTTCTGAGGTTAGTCCCTCTGCCTTGGATTCTAGGCATGGCATTTGATTCTTAGACAGACTCTAGGCATACTCTGGTATCTGCTTAACATTTATTTATTGGTACTACACCTAAACAGGTCTCAGAGTAGGCACGTAGTTCCGTGGCATGATTCCAACCCCCCTGTTGAGAGTCTAACACATGACTGACTGGTGTCAGTGCTACATCATCATCTGCGTCACACATTAGCATATCCTATCTGTTAACCCTTTATACTACAATTTTTACTTTTGGCCTGGATTTTTGCTCCCGAAGCGGCAGGTTTCCCGCTCAGTGTACCTGCCTCGGGAAAAAGTGCCCCGCATAATGGGGTCTTTGTTCTGGCCGAGCTTGAGTCAGGCCCGCCGTTCCCAGGAACGGTTCAGAGGCAGCCACAGGGGCTGCCGAGTGCCGAGGGGGACTGTTTGAAGAGCCTGGCTCGGTGCTCTGGAACTTGGTCCCAGTTGTTTTTTTCAATATCAGGACCTCTAACCCTCACCCCTCAAACCCCCTCACCCGTCACCCACTCCCCATGCCTCATCCATGACAACCATGCTCCCCACCCACCCCCAATGGCCCCTCACACTTTATATGACAACCTATGCCCATGGCCCCTTATAGCCGCCATGCCAACTTAGTGTCAACTTATGCCAATACATGACCCTGCTACTATCCCCATGGCCCTGATACCCCTTATGTCAACTTAGTGCCATCTCATGCAAACTCATGCCCCCACCCATCACCTTTTGTCCCTACACCATCCATGCCAACTCACTCAGTATCCATCATAGGCAGACCTGAGGAGCCATGCTGAGATTAAATAAAGTTTTGCGTATCTATTACTACCTTCATTATATACATTAAAAACCAATCTCATTGATAAAAGCCATAAGGAAGTCTTATGGTACTGTGATAGCATCACTCCCTCTAGACTATAAACTTTGGGTTCAAGTCCCACACCAGAACTTGTTGGCCACGGAAGGAGCATTCATGACATGGTTCAAAGGGCTGACAATCAACTCGGGAATCCTTCCATCACATCCCCACTATTCTCCAAAGGGAAAAAGGTGTACCTTAAGATACACATTAAAAAACTGACAAAAGCCCATTGATACATTTTTAAAATCCTCTCAAGTACTTAATCCCTTATAAAACAAACATTTGTTTTACACCTTTAAAAGCACACCCAAGTCTCTCTGAACATCAACATTTACAGGTTTCTTACTTTTAAAAAATGTTCTGCTTTTCTATTCTTATGAGCAAAGTGAATAACTTCACACTTCCCTACATTGTATTCCACTTAACCTGGCTATGTCTCATGGCAGCTTCTCTGTGTCCTTCCCGCAGCTTGTCTTTCCACTTAACTTTGTATCATCAGCAAACTTAGATACATTACTCTGTCTCTTCATATAAGCTATTAATATAGATTGTAAATAGTTCAGTCCCCCAGCTCTGATCCTTGCAGCACTCCACTATTCCGTAGTGCTAACTTGAAAATGCCCGGTTAACCAACCCTCCACCCATGTTAATATATTACCCCTAACTCCATGTGCCCTTATCTTGCCTACTAAGAATATCTTACCTTCTTGAATGCCTTTTGGAAATCCAGGTATACTACATCTATTGGTTCCCCTTCATCCTTCCTACCAGTTACTTCCTCAAAATAAAATTCTAATACATTTGTCAAACAGGAATTCCTTTTTGTAAAACCATGCTGATTTGTTCTAATCATACAATGCTTTTCTAAGTGCATTGTTAAGTCATCCTTAAGAATAGATTCCAGCAGTTTCCCAGATTTTAGGCTAACTGGCTAATAGATCCCTGTTTCCTCTCTCCCACCTTTCTTGAAAAACAGTGTTACATTTGCCAACTTCCAATCTGACTGGACCGTTCCCGAATCTAAGAAATTTTGGAAAATCATAGCTCACGTATCCACTATCTCTGCAGCTATCTCCTTTGGAGCCCTAGGGTGTAGGCCACCAGGTCCCAGGGATTAGTTGGATTTTAGTCCCTTCAGTTTCTCCAGTACTTTTTCTCTGCTGATATTAGTTTTTTGAATTTCCTCATCTTTTTTGCTACATACCAGTTTAAAAATAAACCATTGTGCAGTGGCTTGAGATGTTACAACATGTTGAAATGCAAGTATACTATATCATGTCTAGCTCATGATGATAGAATTGAGAATTATAGTTCCTTGGCTTCTTTCCAATTTATGAAAACCTGGCTACCAAGCATCTGTCAAAAATGCCATAGGAAAAGGGAAGAGGACATTAGACACAAGAGGATTGGATGCTGACTGCACAGTGCTCACACAGTGAAGTTCCCAATATTAACATCTGAAGAATATATGGAGTGTTTTTGGTTTTGCAGCACTATGGTGAACAGATCGACTAAAAAGACTATGTACTAACTGGCCCTTGCCCAAGTGCAATTTCTGTATGTACACATGTCTGGGTGTTCCATCGGGTATATACTGTCCTTTGCTCAGCCCCCTGTAACTGTGGTGTCTCTTTATTTGCAGATACAGACCCTGCCCTAAATTTGATGTGCCTCTAACCCACAGAGGATCAGGGACAAATGTGGCATTACAGCTGGCTGCAGCAGAGTTGGTAGATAAAGGGAATTCAGGGGAATTGAGTAGGACAATACACAATATATTTTTGGAGAATAGTCATACAAAGAAAATGGAGACAAATGATTGTAGATTCCACGCTGGTAAAAAAAAACAGATAGAAATATGAAATGCACCGTGCTTACACCTTCTAGTATACAAAAAATAAATAATGCTGTCAAAATGACAAATCACTGGCACTGAAAATTCTGCCCCAACGACCTTTGTACTCTTCCAATGTATCATATTAAATAAGCCAGGAGAGCAACTAAAATGGGTAAGCACCTTCAGTTTATCATGAGATCAGCCCATTGCTCAAAATCCATCTCCTTCACTAATGTCCTGCAAGAAAGGAAACCAATTGACCTTACCAAGTCTGGCCAACATGTGGCTCCAGATGCAGAGGAATGTGGTTGACTCTTATCTGCCCCCTTAAATGGCCTAGCAAACAATTCAGTTGTATTAAACTGTTACAGAAAAGTTAAATAAAAACACAGGCACTGGAAACAACGAAGTCACAGGCTGTCCAGTTGACCCTGCAATGTCCTCCTCCCTAACATCTGGGGACTTGTGTCAAAATTGGGAGAGCTGTCCCATAGACTAGTCAAACAGCAGCCTGACATAGTCATACTCACCGAATCATACCTTACAGCCAATGCCTCAGACACCATCATCACCATCCGTGTGGTATGTCCTAATCCACCAGAAGGGGTGGTGGCACAGTGGTATACTTTCGGGAAGGATTTGCCCTGCGAGTCCTCAGCTTTGACTCCAGACCCCATGAAGTTTCATGGCATCAGGTCAAAAATGGGCAAGGAAACTACTATTACTGGATCAAAATCCTGGAACTCCCTCCCTAACAACACTGTGGATATACCTACACCACAAGACTGCAGCAGGTCAAGATGGCTCACCAGCACCTTCTTAAGGGCAATTAGGAATGGGCAATAGATGCTGGCCTTGCCAGCAATGCTCACAACCAATGAATGAATAATAAGAAATCTGCTTGACTAGTCTATGGGACAGCTTTCCCAATTTTGACACAAGTCTCAGATGTTAGAGAGGAGGGCATTGCAAGGTCAACTGGGCAGCCTATGCATCTCTGGTGCCTGTGTCGATGCTGGGTGAACTGTCTGGTTTTATTTTTATTTAACCTTTCTGTAGCAGTTTGATATAACTGAATTGCTTGCTAGACTATTTAAGGGGGAAGATAAGAGTCAATCAGATTCCTATGCATCTGGAGTCACATGTAGGCCAGACTGGGCAAGCTCAGTTGGTTTCCTTCTAGAATAATTTCCAAAAGAGTTTGCATTAAGTATTAGTAACTTTACAGGCTATTGTGGGCATGCTGCATAATACACAACTAACGTACAGTCTTTACCTACTTCTTTTAAAGTGCACACAGACTTTATGCATTTATTGACACTTAATGCATATATTTGCATATTAAACTGCCAGAAAATACACCACCTACATCACAGGGACTGCAGTGGTTCAAGTAGGCAGCTCACCACCACATCCCCAAGAGCAATTAGGGATGGGCAATAAATGCTGGCCTATCCAGCGATGTCCACATCCCATAAAATGAGTAAAAAATATTTAATGTGAATAATTGCAACTAATTTCTTATTGAGAAACTCGATGCGTCATTGATGCAAAATGAAGATGCTGTTTGTGAAAACTTGTGTGTTCCTGTTTTTGAGGTATGTTATAGACAATCATTGAAAGGATCTCAAGCTCAAATTAGAAAATCACACCCTCCTGCTCAGTTGCCTTTGACATTTCTTGCAAAAAAGTAGGCAATATCCAGGAAGTTTTACTTGCGTTTACTCACTGCCCTCAAGTTAGTAAGTAAATCAGGGTATGAAATACAAACACTCTACTATGATATCCTCTTCCTAATAACCACCATGCATGCACACATGTAGACATAATCTATCACAGCCTCCTCCACTTAATAACCAATAAACATGTTATCACTGGATCTTCTTCTGAATAATCAGCGCACACACAAACCCATCCATCACTCTATCCTCTTCCCAAAGATGCAAACTCACACTCCCCATCCATAATTAGCACACACCCATATTCCATCACTCTGTCCTAATAACCACCACACACACCCATTATCTTTTCCTGATATTCAGCATTCATATCCCAGAAGCTTGCGAATAATCATATATTGCGTCCTTTTTCTAATAGATACACACAGCCCACCCCCTACATCCACTTCCTAAATTAATACCTTCACAGAAATAAGCATCACTTGTTTTCACTTGTGGGTGAGGCCAAAACAAGGATCACAAATATAAAATGTTCACTCATAAATCCAATAGGTAATTCAGGAAAAGCTTCTTTACTCAGAGTGTGATTAGAATGTGGAGCTCGTTATCACAAGCAGTCTTTGATCCAAATAGCACAGATGCATTTCAGAGGAAGCTAGATAAGCACTTGCAGGAGAAAATAATTCAAAGGGTATTACTGATAGGGTTAGATGAAGTCAGGTAGGAGGAGACTTTCATGGAACATAAACACTGGCACAGAGGAGTTGGGTCCACTTCTGTGGTGTAAATTCTATGGCGGGAATTTCCCAGCCAAGGAGAGTCGTGTTTTGGTGCACTAAGAGAGTTAATCACCCTAAAGATGAAGTCAATTAGGATCCTGACATCATCACACCCTCTTTGGAGTTTCATTGGGGGAGTGTTGAAGGCGTGCAGGGAACTACCAAACCGCAGCCCCCCCCGCCCCCACCCCCAATATGTAGCTGTTAATTAAGTAATTAAAATATTCAAATAGGAAATTAAGCAGAGTCATGGAACTTGTTTCCCGATCAGTCAGCAAATCACCAGGGTCAGAGGTGAGTGCAGAGTCGGGAGAGCTTCTTCACTGAAACTGACAGGCTGGAAAGGCTTTGATCAGTGAAAATTAAGTATTTTGGCCTCGGCCAGGTGACAGGCCACTCTTTAAAACACAGAGTGCTGTCACTGCTTGACTCGTGATTCTCAACTTCCTGGAAGGTACTTCACCTCTCTAATGCTTCACTCTCCTTTAGCTGCATTTTTCTGCTGCCAGCCTTCATCACAGAATGGGGGCAGCTTATGCAGCCTCCACCTTCCACCTCTGAAGAAGGGCAAGAGAAGAAGCAACACCACCAACAGTACCAGCTGTCTTCTCCTCAGCCACATGCTGGTCTACAGGACAGAGAGGATGGAGACTAGGGTTCAGCTGGAAGGAGGTGAGACCCCGATGCAGGACCTACAGGCAGAGGATCAGCTCTCTTGACATGTCTGACAACCAGTGCAGCAGGAGGCTCAGGATCTCATGGCATCTGATGACATCTGCAGCCTCCTGGAACAAGATTTCCTTGCCAGGGGCTGTCAATGTGCCTGTAACTGGAGGGCCAATCCACTACCCCACACCACCCTCCCCCAGGTCTCCACCTGTTCCCAGCCCTGCCTGTTCTCTTATCCTGGAAAGGTAGAGAGTGGCGGGGTGAGTATTCGTAATGGTTTGTGTAGAAAGGAGAAAAGGACACCATTTGTGGAGAGTGACTGCCAGGCTTGAGAGCAAGGGGGTAATGGAATGAGGGTGTGTGTGACCATTGGCTGATCAGATGGGGATGTGAGGAGCTGCCTGAAGAGAGAGGATTGACTGCAGCTGCAAGGTATGTTGGTCCAAGCAGTGCCATGTTGGAGAATGCTAGGGAAGTCACAGTGTGGGTCTTGGCAGTTGAAAGTGTTATGCCACCCATCATGCCCTCCTGAGGTCCTGGGTATTCTCGATGCACTGTTTCTGCTGCTGACTTCCGCAGCCACTTCCATCCATGCCTGCTTGGTTGGAGAGATTGTCCTCTTCCTCCTGTCCTTGGGAAACATCATATCATGTCAGGCCCTCGGATCCCACAAGAGGATCTCTGGGTAAGAGTGAGAGACTCAGGAAGCAACCTGCCCAGGTCTTCTCTCTCTCCCTTCCTGTGGTGACTGCATCATCAAAAATGCGAGTGCTATTGTGCTCTAGTAACCCATTCTGGGCTCACTTCAGTTAGAAATCCTTCCTCTGACAGAATGGACACGTCCTCCTACTCTTCTTCCCTGATTGTCCACAGAACCTGCAGGTGGGATGCTGATAACCTGGCTGAGTTAATGAGCCTCTATAAAGCCCGCTCCATCCAACAACAGATTCCTGACCCATAAATGATCCCGCTATTTGGTTAGGGTCTAAGTTGGGAAAATTCCATCCCATGTTTCTTTGCAACCTAGCATTTCAGTGAATGGGTAAAATATATTATCACTTAGAAACTGCAAATAGTTAGAAGCAAAACATTACTTGTCAAGGGATAAGAGATCTAATATTCAACTATATAATGAAGCCCATACTTTCCTTTTTCTTGTGCAATCTTAATGGATGTCGAAGGAATGACAATTAAAGACAATCTTACTTCCCAATTACCACCAGCTCACTGCTGTACAATCATTCCTTGTCCTCAGGCACTGATGACAATTTAGTAGGGCACATTTTTAAATCCAAATAAATTAGGTTTTTTTTCTGTTTGGTAGAATTTTTGCATTAGGAGAATTTTGCTGAAAAGGGAGACATGTTGAAGAAGATTTTTGTCTTGCACTCATCAGGACAAATGCAGGAATGCCAAATTTCAAATGGAAAGGCTGCCGATTGGTTGGCAAGGTGACTCCGATTGGCCGAGGTGTTGCCACTGAAAAAGCAATGGGGAACCACAGGCTCCCCAAGCTTCCGGATAATTCAAAAATGGTGCAAGGCTTGAACATATTCCTTTTGTTTGCAGAGGACAGTTACCTGCATATGAATGTATGTCGCTTCTAGCAGTGCTGGCGCGATGCCAGGTACATAGACCATACATCCTAGCGACTGGATGCAAACAGCATGTACCTTCAGTTGTTCATAATAGACAGAGTACAGGCTGTACTCAATCAGCCCGTGCGTGCAAAACCCAAAACAAAAAGTCTACTGTTAAATGTGATTCTGCGAATGGGCAGCACTTGCTGAACAATCTTGAGCATGCTAATAACTACACTAACAACCAATTTAAGATCATCAGTTGAGTTCGTAATGTGACTCATTTATGCTTGCTGCAAGCAACATATATTCATAAGCAGGGACCCATTCCCTGTAAGCAAAAAGAATATGTTTAAGCCTTGCGTCTTTCTTTAATTTCCCAGGAACTTGGGGAACCTATAAATCCCTGTTGCTTTCTCAATGGAAACACCTCGGCCAATCAGAGCTAACTTGCCAACCAATCAGCATCCTTTTCTCCTGTAGTATACATTGATGTGATTATTTGAAATTTGGCATTCTTGTATTTTGTATTTGTCCTGATGAATGCAAGACCAAAAGCTTCGGCAACATGTTTCTCTCTTCAGCTATATTCTAGTTCTGTACTACCAAGTGACTGTATACCTGAGAAGGGTAATTTTTATCATTAGCTGTTTATTGGGAAGGACATATGAAGAATACAAAAAAAAATGCCATGCTAACTACAGCTTTAAGAGAAGCTGAAGTTCTGTAAAACCAGTCACAAGCTACATTTTTATTCTGATTCAATAAAAATCAGAAGCATTGTTATAACTTGATGTTTACAAAGCACGCTCACTGCAGCAAAGTAAAACAGCCAAGTCTGCTGCAAGCAATAAACGTGAGACGTGACAATAGTTTGTTCAAGCAATTCAATTACTTTGCAAAATTTAAATCACCTTCTGACTGCAGTTTCTGCTGGCAAGTTCCAGAATTCAAGGTCAATTGGTTTGGAGCAGAGAGTGAGGTCTCTCAGTTACACCCCTCCCTATGACTGCTGCTGTCTCAATCAGCTGGGTGACAAAACCACACACACACAAAAGCATTAAAAAAATGAGCTACGGCGATCAACGGGGAGCATCCATGGACTGAACAGGGATGACTCCATCCCAGACCAGAAAGGCAGATAAAACTTGGCTCAATTCGAGCCAGCTGTCAAGTCTGCACAGGGCGGATCAAAACTCCATTCATGGCTTGTCAGAAACTGTTTTGTATCTTTAATTGAGCTTCCATTATCTGCACTTTGATTAACTACCTGCCCTTTCATCCTCCAGAACAATCGTGGAACGAAGCCTCCTACAGCTTCTTTTGTTCTTTGCTTTTTCTTTCCTTCTCTTGGTGAAAGTTTCTGACATGGGCTTTTAATTTTCCTTTCGTGTGTGTTTTTTTTTCCCAGTGCTACAACATGTGCACAAATCTCATGTATCTGTCGATGGGCTATAATCTATCGGAAGGAGGAGCAGGAGTTCTCTGATATGGAGGCTTCACTGTATGTACCGTCAAAAGTCATGCAGACAATTCGTATGAGGAAAATACTATTGAAAACCATGCTTATTCCACTTGTGAAGGAAACCTCATTTGTGACAAGGTTATGGAATCTTTCACTGATATTCAACACTTGTACATGCATCACCCTCACCATGACAATCACAATGGGCTGTGATAACATTTTATTTTGATCTCAAAGGGTTCTGTACTCTTGTACAATTTTTTAAAAACATATTTCAATGCACATTAGCTACCTAGTTAGCAATTTAAATGTTAAACAATACTACAAATTTACCAAGCTCAAAGTTGCGTTGGTGCTTTGCCTCAGTATTGTCCTTGGCTTTTTCGAGTCCACGTCTATTTTGTTTTGTGATTATAAATCATCATGTAATCCTCAATAAAAGGCAATTTGTTTGTTTCTTCTTCCAAACTGAGAGATGGAAGGGCTTACCCAATCACAGCAATGTTCCTTGTCTATTTTTCCATGTCTGTTTGTGTTTGTGTTAAAATATAACGCTTAAAATGTCATGAATTAAGATGTGGGCAATAGTCATGCCAGAGACAAAAATGACATTTAAGTTTTTAGATGATTTTGTACTTCTCAAGCCTCAGTTCCACTGCGGTACTGGGTAGGTGCAGAAGGGCCTTTCATACCATTCTGCCTCAACACTTAAAGTATGCTGCTGACCTGATGTTGTGATGGGTAATAACTGCACAAGGTATTCAGCATTAGTAGGGCACAGTGCCTTTTTACACTGCATCACTTTTAGGAGCTATTTGCTCAGCCCTTAATCACTGTACCTCCCCACCTGCTCCAAACCCAGTAACAAGTGATGAAGTAAAGCTGGCACTGTAACAGCAGCTACCCACTCACCCTACTGTTAAAACACGCACTGAATAATTGCTTCGATATAACTGTGCCATGAAACAACCAGAAGTAAACCTTCAAATAGTTTACTTTGCTCTAGCTCATGCTATTGAATGTCTTTGGGTATGTGATCCTGCACCATCTTGTGACTATTTGGATTGTGTCTCCACGGCTATTGATTGCTACTCACTGGTGTTTCCAGCAGGCTAAGATCAAAGTGCTTTTAACTCATCACTGTTAGTTTCTTAATACATCAGATATAAAAATCACTGCCCCTCTGAGGGAGCATAGCTATCTCTAAAGATGAAGCACTGTGTGAGGTAAATTCACCTTTATTTTGCCATTGGGGCTATTTTATTTAGCGCTGTGCTCTCTGTGTAGGCTCCCAATGCAATTTTAACATTATCAACTTGCACTTGCCTTCCTTGACATGCCATGGCCAGGATAGTAACGTCATACTGACATGCCGTTGTTCTGATGCTGCCACTAGTCTCAGACTCTGCATGTACAAGGTCAATTTAACACAACGGATCTTTACAGAACCACTTCCCCAATGTAAATAGGGTACAAGATAGAGCAATGTGTGTATGGTCACAGGAAACATTTAACCTAATATTTTGCACTGCAAATACAAGCTTCCCTACAGGGATGGCACCACACTGGGTGGTCTTCAGTCAGTTTTATAAACATATACTTTTGGCACAGCTTTACTGGGGGTCTTGATTGACCTGGTTATAAGGAAACAATCACAGGAACATGGCAGTTTGGCATGGATAAGACAGGGGTCCAGGCACTGGGAGCTTGAAGGCATTGAGAATGGAGCTTCGAGTGACCAGGAATATCTTTTGCCCACTCTCTCTTAGGTGGAAGATTGGTGGAAATCCCATTCATGTCTCTATCCAACCTTTCTGTACAAGCTACAGTGGCCGATAGGGAGAACCCAAGAAAATTCCCGGTATTGATTTCCTCAGAATAGAAAGTTCTCTCTTAAACTTTACAGGAACAACTATGTTCTTAGACTCTGTGTGATATGCATTCCAGGTGAAAGAAGACAAGACATTCATGTATTGTTGTATCTGAAATTCTAGCTCAGGTTTTCATCGAAGTGGGAATCATGACTCGGGCCAATTCCCGATGTCATGATCCCACCTCCTGCCCGGCAGTTCCTGCCCACACTCTTTTCATCATGGGGTGGCAGGGGTGGGCTTGAGCTGGGACCGCCACTCCTGCAACAGGCCTGAGGCGGGAATGGAAGCGAGTGGAATCCGAGGTGGGCAGGTATGATCTTCATTGTCTGCCTCAAAAACCACAACTCTGCCCACTCAACTCTTCTCTGCACTTCATAATGCTGGTCAATTTAATGGTCAGTTACCTTTTTTAAACAAAGCTCTATAACCAATCACCTTATTAACATATATTTAACTTATGACACACCATAACTTTATGACATGTGAAATTGTTGATACCTTTCGAACTAACCTATCAAAAGGTTCCTGACTTCAGACCAGGCCACATGGTTCACGGCTCCTTCGAGTTGCCGGGAAACAAGTCACCTACCAAAATGGGCCTGACTCCATAAAAACAATGAGGGCTCTAAAATGACCACCCCAACAATGGAGCCGACAAAGGTGGGATTGCTGCATGCAGGCTTGCTACCCATACCCTTAAAAATCTCACACAATGGGAATCGGGCAAGAATCTCAATATTGGTTCAGGCCTGCTGTTTTTAAATCCTGCCTACCTCTGTTCCAACACAGATGGAGGTATGAAAATCCAGGCCTCAGTTTCAACTCCAGTGTGTGTACAGTGCAGTGCAGAGTGAACTCTGCTCAGAGCTCACTCACAGGTGCCTTGTTTGTCTGAATTAACTGCATGTTAATCTTAAAAATGAAGTTCATCCTGGAGAATCTCCCTAATAAGGGGAAAGATCCATACAGTCTCACTCAAGCAGTTCTTGTTCCCCAACTTTGGAACTGCTCGTCAGTGGGGAGAGGAGTCTGGTAACATATTTTGCATAGAACTTCCCATCCCATCTTAATAGAATGAATATGTATTCATGATGCTACTGAGCAATCATGTCATACAATCGGGAATTATTTATTTTTATTCACTTACACGATGTGAGCATCACTGGCTAGGCCAGCATTTATTGCCCATCCTTAATTGCCCTTGAGAAGGTGGTGGTGAACTGTCTTCATGAACCTCTGCAGTCCATGTGGTGTAGGTACACCCACAGGGCTTTTAGGAAGCGAGTTCCAGGATTTTGACCCAGTGACAGTGAGGGAATGGTGATATATTTCCAAGTCAGGATGGTGAGTGGCTTGGAGGGGAACTTGCAGGTGGTGGGGTTCCCATATAACTGCTGCCCTTGTCATTCCAGATGGTAGTGATCATGGGTTTGGAAGATGCTGTCTAAGGAGCCTTGGTGAGTTTCTGCAGTGCATCTTGTAGATGGTACACACTGCTGCCACTGTGCGTTGGCGGTGGAGGGAATTAATGTTTGCGGATGGAGTGCCAATCAAGCGGGCTGCTTTGTCTTAGATGGTGTCAAGCTTCTTGAGTGTTGTTGGGGCTGCACTCATCCAGGCAAGTGGGGAGTATTCCATCACATTCCTTACCTGTGCCTTGTAGATGGTGGACAGGCTTTGGGGAGTCAGGAGGTGAGTTACTCACCACAGGATTCCTAACCTCTGACCTGCTCTTGTCGCCACAGTATTTATATGACTAGCCCAGTACAGTTTCTGGTCAATGGTAACCCCCAAGATGTTGATAACGGTAATGCAAGTGAACGTCAAGGGGCGATGGTTAGATTCTCTCTTGCTGGAGATGGTCATTAACTGGCACTTGCGTGGTGAGAATGTTACTTGCCACTTGTCAGCCCAAGCCTACATATTGTCCACGTCTTGCTGCATTTGGACATGGACTGCTTCAGTATCTGATTGCTGAACATTGTGCAATCAGCAGTGAACACCCCCACTTCTGACTTTATGATGGAGGGATGGTTATTGATCAAACAGCTGAAGATGGTTGGGCTCAGGACACTACCCTGAGGAACTCCTGCAGTGATGTCCTGGAGCTGAGATGACTGACCTCCAACAACCACAATCATCTTCCTTTGTGCTAAGTATGAGTCCAACCAGCGGAGAGTTTTACCCCCGATTCCCATTGACTTAAGTTTTGCTAGGGATCCTTGATACCACACTCAGTCAAATGCAGCCTTGATGTTAAGGGCAATCATTCTCACCTCACCTCTGGAGTCCAGCACTTTTGCCCATGTTTGAACTAAGGCTGTAATGAGGTCAGGAGCTGGGTGGCCCTGGCGGAACCCAAACTGAGTGTCAGTGAGCAGGTTATTTCTAAGTAAGTGCCGCTTGATAGCACTGATGATGATCCCTTCCATCACTTTACTGATGATCGAGATTAGACTCATGGGGCAGTAGTTGGCTAGGTTGGATTTACCCTGCTTTTTGTGTACAGGACATACCTGAGCATTTTTTCACATTGCTGGGTAGATGCCAGTGTTGTATCTGTACTGGAACAGTTTGGCTAGGGGCGTGGCAAGTTCTGGAGCACTAGTCTTCAGTAGTATTGCTGGAATATTGTCAGGGTCCTTAGTCTTTGCAGTATTCAGTGCCTTCAACCATTTCTTGATATCACATGGGGTGAATTGAGTTGACTGAAGACTGACATCTGTGATGCTGGGGACCTCCAGAGGAGACCAAGATGGATCATCCACTCGGCATTTCTGGCTGAAGATTGTAGCAAGTGCTTCAGCCTTACCTTTGCACTGATGTGCTGGGCTCCTCCATCATTGAGGATGGGGATATTTGTGGAGCCTCCTCCTCCAGTGAGTTGTTTAATTGTCCACCATCATTCACGGCTCGATGTGCCGGGCTGCAGAGCTTAGATCTGATCCATTGGTTGTGGGATTGCTTAGCTCTGTCAATCACTTGCTGCTTATGCTGTTTGGCACGCAAGTAGTCCTGTGTTATAGTTTCACCAGGTTGACACCTCATTTTTAGGTCTGCCTGGTGCTGCTCCTGGCCTGCCCTCCTGCACTCTTCATTGAACCAAGGTTGAAACCCTGGCTTGGTGCTAATGGAAGAGTGGAGGATATGCTGGGCCATAAGGTTACAGATTGTGGTCGAGTATAATTCTACTGCTGCTGATAGCCTGCAGCGCCTCATGGATGCCCAGTCTTGAGTTGCTAGATCTGTTTGAAATCTATCCCATTTGGCACAGTGGTAGTGCCACACAACACAATGGAGGGTATCCTCAATATGAAGATGAGACTTTGTCTCCACAAGGACTGTGCGGTGGTCACTCCTACCGATACTGTCATGGACAGATGCATCTGCAGCAGGCAGGTTGTTGAGGATGAGGTCAAGCATGGTTTTCCCTCTTGTTAGTACCCTCACCACCTGCTACAGGCCCAGTCTAGCAGCTATGTCCTTTAGGACTCAGCCAGCTCGGTCAGTAGTGATGCTGCCAAGCCACTTTTGGTGATGGACATTGAAGTCCCCCAACCAGAGTACATTCTGCACCGTTACCACCCTCAGTGCTTCCTCCAAGTGGTGTTCAACATGAAGGAGCACCGATTCATCAGCTGAGGTAAGGGGGTGCAGCACGTGGTAATCAGCAGGAGGTTTCCTTGCCCATGTTTGACTTGATGCCATGAGACTTCATGGGGTCCAGAGTCGATGTTGAGGACTCCCAGGGCAACTACCTCCCAACTGTATACCACTGTGCCGCCATCTCTGCTAGACCTGTCCTGCCGGTGGGAGAGGACATGTGCAGGAATGGTGATGGTGGAGTCTGGGGCATTAGTTGTAAGGTCTGATTGCGACAGTATGGCTATGTCAGGCTGTTGCTTGTCTAGTCTGAGAAGCTCTCCCAATTTTGGCACAAGCCTCCAGATGTTAGTAAGGAGGACTTTGCAGGGTTGACAGGGCTGAGTTTGCTTTTGTAATTTCCAGTGCCTAGGTTGATGCTGGGTGGTCCACTCGGTTTCATTCCTTTGAGACTTTTTAGTGCTTTGATACAACTGGGTGGCTTGCTAGGCTATTTCAGAGGGCAGTTAAGAGTTAACCACATTGCTGTGGGTTTGGAGTCACATGTAGGCCAGACCAGGTAAGGACAGCAGATTTCCTTCCCCAAAGAACATTAGTGAACCAGATGCGTTTTTACGACAATCAACAATGGTTTCATGGTTGTCAGTGGACTTTTTATTCCAGATTTTTATAGAATTCAAATTTCACCATTTGCCATGGTGGAATTCGAACCCGGACCCCCAGAGCATTACCCTTGGGTCTCTGGGTTACTAATCCAGCGAAAATTCTACATACGTCTCTAGGCCCCAGGCACAATTCTGGGGTAGTAATGGAAGGAGAGGTCCAGAGAGGCTCGGAAATCAGGAAGACATGGAAGCAGCAGGTGTTTGCCCCAAACAGAAAGCAAAGGAAAATGCCACTGCTGACTGGAGAAGGTGAAAGTTCCAATTGCTCTATAAATGGTTTGAGATGACGACAAGCGGGGCAGATCATGAGAGGCTGTGGACAGTGATGGGCTGTGGTGGGTTGAGGTCACCTGCCAGATTTCTGGTGGCTTCCACATCCTATGCACCAAGGAACCCAAACCCCAGCCTGTAACAGACCCATAGATTGGTGGAAGTGCAGCCCATGAGTGTCCTTGCCAAGATCATGGTTTGGAAGACCCTGAAATTACACATAGGACCATGTTGAATTGACCCTTTTAGAGTGGGGGTGGATTAATGAGTTAATAAAATGAGAGGTCCCTATCCTAAACTCAGGCACTCCAATGGGGGTGAGAGCTGAGCTCATGGAGGTATCGGGACTCCCATTCCGTCACAGCAGCTGAACAGGAATTGGCCTTTTTTTGTGTGTTGGCTCACTCCTGCAACTAAGCAGCTCTAAAGCATAAGGCAGAGAACAAGATTGAGAATCTGTGATAAATATACAGATATCTGCCCTTGTAATATCGGACAATGGAGCAATTCAGCAGAATATATTATCCTCATAATCAAAGGCACTAATATCTGAGAGCAAGACAAGTAGCGTAGACAACAAAGAATCCAGTATTCAATTGATCACCACCTTAGATAGACATAAACACCACATGAATGCTTTAGATTTTCTGTACAAATGACACAAGGCTCCTTTTATGAATTGCGAGATACACAGGTGATATGAATATAGTGTTCTTTTTTATATTGTGACTTTAGCAGCACACAGACAAGTGGCTTGTGCCTTATTCAACAGCTTTCAAAAGCAAGTCAACGGGCAACAATTTTTCACACGCTTTCCACAGAGGCATCTTGTATCTATTGTATATAATTGGAACTGTTGCATGATGTACATTACCTCAGTGTATTACTGTGTTCACTAGTTTGATCATGTGACTTTGTGCTGAACTGACTTTGAATTTGATGTTCAATAATTGAATTTGAGGGATGTTTCATAACACGTCCCTGTTAACTTAGAGGAAATTGTTCCTCAACACGGGGAGATTCGTTCATCTTTCCCAGTCATAACCATTTTAATTTATTTGTCCTTACCAAGCATTACAGAACAGAATATTTTCATTTTGGACACTCAGGTAAATTTTCCAATCAGGCTTCTGATGGGCAACAGATTATGAGCACCAATCTAACTGTTTTGATCTAGGCCCTACTAATTTTGCACGCATTTGGCAAGCTTGGCATTGAGAGTTTTCTGGGGGCAGAGGTCAGGAAATCGAACACAACAAGCACCCAAAGGATTACTTCTCAGGAATGAAGGGTAAAATTTAAACAGAGACAGCTACTATTTTTTATTTGTTCATGGAATGTGGGTGTCGCTGGCTAGGCCAGCATTTATTGCCCATCCCTAATTACCCTGGGTCTCTGGATTACTAGTCCAGTGATAATACCACTATGTCACCGCCTCCCCAAAAAAGGCAGGTAGCTGCATATGGAGCAAAAATATTGGCACTTTGGCAAATGTTGCTAATAATTTTATTTTATGCATATTTCATCCTTTCTGAAGGCTTTTTGGGGTGACAGGAATGGCTTGCAGAACTCAATGGCTAGTAAAACAAATGTGGAGTTAAGAAACTGGAACAGCTTCCAAAAGATGGCACAGTTTAAAACTTAAGCGGGCGATGGTGGTTGGTGACACAGAGTGGCATCCCTCTGTTTCTCTTCACTCCATCCACAAAGAGAAACATAACAAATAAAGGGGTATTTCCTCAGCTAACTCATTGTGCAAGTGTTAGGAAATGGGCCAAAAATACATAAATCTGAATGTCAAATACTTGGCTGAAAGCCTCCAGGCAAGTAAGTGTTGACTGGGTAAATGGTCTCAAAATGTTGTCATTTGTCTTCTCATATACCACAGAAAGTAGTAGAGACCAAAACATTGTATGTTTTCAAGAAGGAGTTAGATATAGCTCTTGGGGCAAAAGGGATCAAAGAGTATGGGGAGAAAGCGGGAGCAGGTTATTGAGTTGGATGACCAGCCATGATCATGATGAATGGCAGAGCAGGCTCGAAGGGCCGAATGGCCTACTCCTGCTCCTAGTTTCTATGTTTCTATAAGCCTCTTTGACTGCCTGACTGCAAGTTACACTGCCATTTATATGGCTTGACCTTTCTATTTGGGGTATTTCAGTATAAAACCTTGGAAATTGCATGGACCTTTAAACAACATAATTGGAGGTTTATTTCAATATTGCACATGGGAAACTGGCAGGTTCTTCAGATACTACTTAAAAACTTCATCAGTAAATTAAACACGCAATAAAAGGATAGTGACCAGTTGCTGCCAGGGGGCGGGGGGAGTTGTGTGGGGGTGGGCGCGGGTGGGCAAGGACCCGATCTGTACCCCTGATCGGGGCTGCTCCACCATTTTACGTGGGTGGGCCAATTAAGGCCCGCCCAGCGTGATGTGTGCCCGGAAGCGCTGAGCGCTCCCTGTGCGGGCGGGAGGGGGGATTCCCTGAGTCGGAGCCTGCGCTCTTTCAGGCATGTGCACAAAAGAGTACAGAAACCTCCCTGAGGCACAGAGCTGCCTCAGGGAGATTAGTTTAAATTCCCAAAATTTTAATAATAGAAGAAAAAAAAATTAAGACATGTCCCCTCATGTGACAGTGTCACATGAGCTGGGGCATGTCAATGAACTTTAATGAGAACATTTATTTAATTTATAAACCCTTAACGAAACCTCATCACGCCCATGGATGAGCTTCCATGAAAAATGCGAAGGCCGCCTGGGCTCTTCGCCTGCCCGCCAACCTTAAGATCATTGTCAGCTGAAGCTTCACCCTCAGCTATTTTTCTTGGTAATGCTTTTGTCAGTGTTGCCTTCCACTCTCAGGGGCAGGGCAAGGAAGCCTACCTCAGCCTGAACGGGAATCAAACCCACACTGTTGGCATTATTCTGAACCACGCACTAGCCATCCAAACAACTAAGCTAACTGGCCGCCTTAACAACACCATGCCCAAACTTCCACTATGGTTTTTCCAGTGTTTGCACCACACTGTTTTTATTATTCTTTCATGGAATTTGTGTAACATCGGCAAGGCCAGCATTTATTGCCCATCCCTAATTGCCCTCAAGGCAGAGGTGGTGAGCTGCCTTCTTGAATCGCTGCAGTTCATGTGGTGTAGGTACACCCAGAGTGCTTTTTTCTGTAATGGCTTGATGCAACTTAATGGCTGCTCGGCCATTTTGGAGGAAACCAAATAAACTACACTGAGTAAAGGACAGTAGGTTTCCTTCCCTCAAGGACAATTATGATCCAAATGGGTTTTTATGACAATCTGATAATTTCATGATTATTATTAATACATTAACTATAACTATTAAGTAGAATTTTCTTCCAGATTTATTAATTAATTAAATTTAAATTCCCACAGCTGCTATGGTGGGGTTTGAACTCACACCTCCACAGCTGTAGTCAGGGCTGCTGGAATCCTAGCCCAGTAACATAACCACCACTCTATCATTCCCCAAAGGGGGCATGCCTCCCCACGCATGCCTGCAAGCTTCTTTTTGAGTCCAAGCATTAGTTTATTTTGTATTCTTGGAGCAAAACAAGCTACTTTCAGTGTCTGGAGGCACAGCAATGAGGAGTCTTTTTTAGTGTCCTTTACAACTTTTAGTTGTTTTCGGCACAAAAATTCTATTCTCTCCAATTTAGGGTCTGCACACAATGGACTGAAGGGAGGATGGGAGGAAAGGGAAATCAGTTTGACTTGTTTTCAAGAATGTTAAATCCTACAATTTAATCTCTGGGGGCCAGAATGTCATCTAATACATGGCCCTTGTACTTCATTTTTTGTCATATGCCTGAGCATTTCACTTAGAATTGGCCCAATTCACATACAATGAACTACATTCACTCTTGTGTAGGCACCCATTTCGCCACAGCCGTGTACCACAACAACAACAAGATAAATGATTACGAATGACCAGTTAATGTTTGGTTTGAGCGAGGAATGATGATCAGAACATTGCAAACCCTCCTCAATGCTCTTCACATAATAACAACAAATCGGTTAACAATGACCCGAGTCACTGGGATCATTCTTCCAAAGGACGGTGCCCCATTCATAATCTAACACTCCATCAATGCTTCAATAGATAGCCAGCTAAAAGCATGTGGTCAAGTACTGGAATTGGATTTGAACGCACAATCTTCTGACAGAAGTAAGAATAATACCTGCTAAGTTGAGCTGACCTGATATGAGTCTCTTGTACTCGAATTACAGAACTTATTTCCTGTAAATAACTTATTCACTGCTTTTCTTCAAGTTGTAAACTGCTCTGGTCAAGCAGCTGTGCACTGGCACACTCCAAACTGTGACAGTGTAGCTGTAACCATGGCACCACCCTTGCTGCAACTCTCGCTAAGAATTCTGGGACTTTAACGGCACAAAAATAATAATATTGTATACAGTTGACCCGCAAAAAACAAGCTTGCGGCCCAAAAAAAGCACTAAACCTATCCACAAATATTTCATTACTGCATCTTCTTCTTATTAGTCAGCATATGTTCACACTACGCCCTAATAACTAGCACACACATTCCACCACTGCATCTTCTTCCTAATAACCTGTACCCACATACTCCTCTTCCGAATAAGCAACACATAGGCTCTATTACTCCAAACCTTCCAATATTCTTTAGGAAAGCAGGGTACAGGCTTTCTCCAACTAAAGCTCCATTAAATGTAATCCAGTGTCCTTTCAAATCACTCTCTCTGTGCTGCAGTTGACAGAATCTTTTACCATTGACACACTGTTTCTCCAGGACTCTATCTTTTCTTCTACTCAATTCCTTCTTGATGTCAATCACCTCATTCAGTTCATCACTCAAACCTGTCCAATCACCATGATTCTACTTTCCATTTATCATCTTCTTTCAGATTACATGCTCTCCATGCTGATAATGTCCAGCTCTCCTCCATGCCTTTCCAATTTCTCAGTGACACAAAGTCAGCAACATCATTCCCCATTCTATTCAAGAAACCTTCCCGCTGACAGTTTCACCCTGAATTCTACATCTGCCTCAATTTTTCATTTGTTGGGCCTTGTGGCCTTGATCCCCAAAGTGAAATTCCCATATTGCCTCCGAAAGCTGATTTAAAGAGTTTTATTTTTCCTTTCAGGCAAACACTTTGCGCCCACTCAACAACTCTTAAAGAGCAAGTCCATCCTAGGATTGAACTCATGCCTCACTATTTGGGAAGTTCTTCCAGCTCTTTCTAGACTATCTTGAACTGGTACAGTAGGCACTTGCTCTCTTGCTGTAAGCCTCCAGCATCCCTCTTTCCATCCCAAGCTTTCTTGTTTTTATGATCAATATGCCCCAGAGGTGTTTTTGCACACTAATCCTTCTCCCTCCATCTATACTATGCTGAAAGTAAGCTCTACTTCACAATCATCCACTTAAAATCAATCTTATCCAGGATTTCAAAACTGTCAAACCTCTTATTTCCAGCCATCTTTCTTATTCTTGAAGTCTTCAGTCTTTAAAAAAATAAATTCTAGTACTATCTAATTACTGTTTCCTAATTTATCTCTGTTTAATGTTCTAATTTTCAGCCTTGGTTGTACTTGGCTTGATTGCCTTTGATCCATCACTCTGATTTCTCAGATTTTTCCTAACATTTAGCACAGCTTCTTCCTAATGACCGAAGCATGTGTGCGGAGACACAAATGTAACACTGTCGCAATCCTTTCCGGATAACCATCACACATACACAGACTGCATCCTATTCCTAATAACTTGTGCAGATGTACACACTATTGTCTTCCTAATAATCAGCACACTCCACTATATCATCTGTCCAACAAGTGCACACCCTATCCTCCTAATAACCAAGTCACTCCATTCTCTGGCACTCAGCATGACCGTGCTCATATGCTCCACCCTCTTCCTAATAGCTTTGAAACACAAGTAAGAAGACTTGCATACACATAAAATCAGAGGTGCACATAATATAGGCACACACACATGCACACAATCACTACATTCTCTTTGGTGACCCAATGCCAATGTATGCCAACTTCAGGGAAGAATTCTGCAACGGGTATAAAGCTATTACAAACAGTAGATCCATTTCAAACATGCACATTGCTTTCAATTTTTAACTAAATCACACAAAATACAGGGAAACATGAACAAGCTTGCAGAATCGGTATGTAATTAGCAGTGAACTTCAATGTAGAAAAGTGAAATAGGGAATATATTTTCAGAAAAAATAAGGAAGTCACACACTCCTTGGGGTTTAATGGTGGTAACAGGGGTCTCACCCACCAGCTGGATAGCTGGTGAAAGCTTACCTTGCCTTTTTTAGGGAAGGTCCACTGAATTAAGTGCCACTCAGACATTTAACTGGACCGTGATGGATCTTGCGGGATCAAGGACTCTGAGGATGGAAGTCCCGCCTGCCCAGAGGTGAGTAATGGAGGGCGAAGGGGTTGTGGGACAGAGGGGGTGACATGGGAAGCTGGCAGCAAGAGCTTGTTGTGGAGGGGGTGGGGAGCGGTGCAGGGGATGCTGGCTCTCAGTGAGGCCCTTACTAATGCCAGGTCCCTCGGTCCGGCACTGAGTGCTTTTGAATGAGGGGACGCCCCCACCGGGAGCCCGCAAGCAACCCGGCGCAGATTTGTTTGTCATGCTCCCCTGATGGTACACCCTTCATAGTGAGTTCCCTGCCCATCACTGGATTAATAGCATTTGCAGTGGAATGAGGCCCTTAAGTGGGCATCAGTTGCAAGGGCCTCAAGTGGCAATAGGGCGGGAAGGCCGTCCACAGGCTCTCTCACTGGGGACTTAATTGGGTGGAGGCGGGAAGGCAGCTGCGTCCCCATGGGCCGCTGTCCTGCCTGATCAAATGTCCCTTGGCACAAAACTTGTCATGGGGGAGGGCATTAAATTCTGCCCAAATGTTTAGAAGGGGAAGAGGAACATTGGGACACGGGGAACAGATACTGAAATCACTAAAAGTAGCGACACAGGTTAATAAAGCCATAATAAAAACAAACAACGCACTGGGGTTCATTTCTGGTGGAATAAAATTGAAAAGCAGAGAAGGTATGTTAGACACAGACAGAAACTTGGTTAGGCCACACTTGCAGCACTAAGCACAGTTCTGGTATCCATATTACAAAAAAGACATAAAAGCACTGGAGAAGAACCAAAAAAGATTCACACAGAACTTACCTGAACTAAAATGTAACAACAATCAGGAAATATTGAACCAGCTAAGGCTCGTTTTTCTAGAAAAGGGATCACTGAGTGTGATGGGTTAAAGGTCTTTAAGATTCTGAAAAGGTAGATGTAGAGAAAATGTTTTCAATTTGGGGGAGACAAGAACTAGCCATAAATATAAGATAGTCACTAAAATATCCAAGAAGGAATTCAGGAGAAACTTGATCCCTCAGAGAATGTGTAGAATATATAATTCGCTACCACAGGGATTAGTTGATGCAGCAAGCACAGATGCATTTAAGAGGAAGCTAGATAAATATATTAAGGAGAAAAGGAATAGAAGGATATGATCATGGAGTTTGATGAAGAGCAGTGAGAGGAGAACTGTGTGGTATATAAACACTGGGGTGGTTGGGCTGAATGGCCTCTTTCTTTTGTCATGTCAGGGCAGGCATGAAGCTATTACAATTTTTAAAAAAGCTGTGTTCCTTTTAAAATGGACCATGATGAACTGTAAAGTGGCTGTCAAGGTGTCACCTGACTCAACAGCTCAGCAAGCTTTCTGGAAAGTTCCAAATTGGATTATAATGGGCAGTGGTCTCCCTTGAATTGATATACATAAACAGCACTCTTATGTGGAATTTCACACATGCTATTGTCAAAGGTTACCCATACCACAGGGACAATAAACTCCCAAACTCTCTGACTCCAGCTGTGCCATGTAACAAAGGGGGGCTATCAATACTGAGTATCCACATTGAAATACTAAAGACCACTATCTCCTTTCTACTGAATACCAATGGTTTTTGGCTATGTGACTGAAATACCTTCTTCACTATGAAAGACCATCATTTGCCTTCCATTGTGCTTCACTGATCATTCATCATGCAATTAAAACTCCCCTTTGATTTTGAAATCCTTTTATCCAAAAACTGACAGAGAAACCAAGCAGTCTGCAGAACACCAGCAGCAACACTGCAGCTGAAATGAAAGGCTGTCATCTTGCCTTCAAGACCTGAGGCTTAAAGTTTTTTTTTGCCCATCCAGGGCAAAGCAGCCCATTTGATTGGCACCACATTCACAAACATTCACTCCCTCCACCACCGATGCACAGTAGCAGCAGAGTGTACCATCTGCAAGATGTACTGCAGGAATTCACCAAAGCTCCGTAGACAGCACCTTCCAAACCCACGACCACTACCATCTAGAAGGACAAGGGCAGCATACAGATGGGGACACCACCACCTGGAAGTTCTCTCCAAGTCACTTAGCATCCTTGACTTGGAAATATATCACTGTTCCTTCACTGTCGCTGGGTCAAAATCCTGCAACTCCCTCCCTAACAGCACTGTGGGTGTACCTACACCACATGGTCTATGGTTCAAGAAGGCAGCTCACCACCACTTTCTCAAGGGCAACTAGGGATGGTCAATAAATGCTGGCCCAGCCAGCGAAGCCCACGTCTCGTGAATGAATAAAAAGAACCTCCAACCTGTTTCAAACAGCTCTGAGTTCACCTGTAAGAAATTGAACCTTCCGGTACAACAGCCATCAGGATCTGTCCACATGACCTGCTGAACCGTCTTTACTCCAAAGGGACCCTGCATTTAATCTGGGTTTAACTCCGGCCATCAATAACAGAGAGGGTAAAGCTCTCTCCATCACTAGAATCTTCAAGACGCATGAACTGCTAACCATTCTGTTTGGTTTTAATGCAAGTAGAAGTGCTCTACTGCCTTTAATAGTATTTGTCATAGGTGTATGTTGTGTGATTGAAGTAGGGTAGACTTTCCGGGATGAGTGTGCAAATAAATGATCCTCCTTGTTTAAATCCATGAAAATCTGCTGCTGTTGACTTTTAAATTGACCGCAAACTAAGGGGAGGGTTTGGAAACACACAGCCTTATCAAAATTAAACTATGCTAATTACAGGCAGAAGGCAAAGTGAATTGGGGTTTTGATCTTTCTCTCTCTTCCATCTGTAACACTGTGCTGTAAATACCACTAACTACAACTCGGTAGAATTCAGATAGAAGCGCATATTCTGAAAATTATTCTCATTGACTGTGTAAACACGATACTGCAGATGGAGTTGGAGAGTACCACGTTTCATTCCACTTGGATAGGTAACCTGTATAATTCACTTGTCGCAAGACATCTTACTCACTTGAGGGATAAACATTATATGCAGGCACTCATATTATCTTTGATGCCAACTCAGTTCTCATCAGTTCAGGGCTGTTGCTCAACCCAACGAGTCAGACAGGATTAATTTCAAAGCCTCATTACATACTGGGCCAATATCCACAAAGATTACACCATTTACAGAGAACCTGAACCCCAGAAATCCAGGGGAGTAACAAAAATTAAGAGCAACTACGAAACTACGAATGAAGAATGTTTTTTTAACCAGATTCCAGTTGTCAGCCTTACCTCCGTTGCAACACTCATACCTCCAAGTCAGCTCATGGGTTTAATTCCTACTTTAGAGACTTGAGCACATGATCTAGGCTAACACTTTAGTGCAGTGTTAAAGATGTGCTGTACTGTTGGGGATGCTGCCTTTTAGATGAGCCAAGGCCCATTCTGCCCTCTCAGGTGGGCATAAAAGATCACACAGCACTACTTCAAAGATGACCAAAGGAGTTTTGCTTGGTATGTTCTGGCCAATATTTATCCCTCAACCAACATCACTGAAACCAATAAATTGGTCATTATCATGTTGCTGCTGTGGAACCTGCAGAAATTGGCTGCAGCATTTCCTACTTTACAACTGTGGCTCAAATTGAAAAGTAGATCATTGCTGTAAAGGGTTTGGGAACAACTGGTGGTTGTGAAAGACGCTATATAAATGCAAGTCTTCTTATCTTTCTAGAAAAATGATTGTCTTATATTTTGCATAGCAAGTGATCTGTGATGCTTCCTGGCCAGCGTGGGCTGAGTAAGTACCTTGAGGCACACTTATCAACTGATTTGTTAAATCGCAAAAGTACATAATCTCAATGATGCGCTACTTCCAGACAGTTTCTCTTTTCATTCCTGGCTTCACCAATGAAGAGCGGGGAGCCCCCTAACTGGGTTCTGTGGGAGTGCCATCAACATTTCAACATTTGGTTTTTTTTTTGCTTCCTACGCTTCACCTGACTTTTCAATTTGGGAAGCTTGCCCCAGTATTTCAAATTACAATCAGTTTAAGTAAATCCAACTTTTCCATTGTCCAAAGCTCGACAAATGTCAGCTCAGTCATGACACGTGTGACCCAGCAACACAAATCTTCCCAGAACAAATACTCAGACAATGGTACTGGAGCAAATGAAAACTTCTGAAAGGTCATGTGAACAAGATTTTAAAGTTTCCTGTTGAAGCCAAGTTTAATGTTTGTGTTGGTTTTTAAAACATACTTTCATCTGCCCTTTGCATTGCTACACTAGAAATCCAACTCCTAAAGAATGACCAGCTAAAGACGTGCCATCAAGAGACTCTTTCACTTAGGAACATAAGACTTAGGACCATATATTACAGCAGCTCAAGAAGGTGGCTCACCACCACCTTCTCAAGGGCAATTAGGGATGGGCAATAAATGCTGGCCTAGCCAGGGGTGCCCACACCCCGTGAAAAGAATAAATTAACAAAAGGAGCAGGAATAGGCCATTCGGCCCTTTGAACCTGCCCCGCCATTCAATAAGAACATGGTTGACCTGATTGTGGTCTCAGCTCCACCTTCCTGTCTGCCCCCAATAACCCTTGACTCCCTTGTTCATCAAATATCTGTCTAACTCAGCCTTGAATAAATTCAATGCTTCCACTGCTTTCTGGGGAAGAGAATTCGACAGACTAATGACCCTCAGAGAAAAAAAAATATTTTAAATTGTGGTTAACTGTAATATGTCTTTATCTTTCTACTTCTATTGATTTTTTAAAACCCCATGATCACTTAAAATCTGTTTTAATAATTAGTTTGTAATTTTACGAGTTCTTTCTCCCAGCCTTTCCTATTACAAACACTGCCAGATGGTTAGCAACCCATGGGCAGTGCCTGCCGAATTTCCAATTTGCCCTTTTGGAGGGTGAGTCTCCTGGGTGGCAGTAGGCTTTGAAACTCTGCTTGTGTTAACTTTGTTCCCTTGTGCTGAGCCTGTAACCTCCTGTGAGCCTACATCCCTGTTTGTGTATCATTGGTATTCTGTGAATAAAGCCAAGAGGAAGGAACAAAGACTGTAAAATTTAAAAGTAAGGGAATCTAATCATCACAATTCTTTGGAACACTTTGAATATTAGGAGATGTACAGATGGTGAGCTTTGCTTATTAGAACTGCACTTACTATTGATCCACATATCTCACTGTTAAGTAACTGGAGTCATTTTGATTCCCAGCAAACAACCACAGGCCAGGATGACAAAGACACTGGTTGGCTTACCCAATCTGAATTTATGAGGGTGGCTTTTCCAATCAGCCACAGATATATATTGGAAATATGGGCAGTGATCATTTAGAATTGGACCCCAGCCCTTTAGCAGTCCTACTGTTCTGTTTGGCTTTCAGGTGGTGTCAGAAGCACCCAAAGCTCTCTTATTTGCAATATTTAGGACTCAGTGAATGCAGTTGTTGGGTAAGAAAGTTTAAATATTTATTTTGTACCAACCTAATTTAGTTTGTAGTTTGTAGTTGGCATTAAGCTGAAATATATAGTTTAAATTCTGTAGTTGCCAGCCTTAAGTAGGGTTTTTTCAAGATTTCCAGTGAAAGAGCAGTTTAATTAATAATTAAGTGACTCAGATAGGCCTTTTGTGTTAGGAGCATATATTAGTAGCCAACTTAGTGCAATTTACAATAGAGTGCCGGAAACATAAACTGAAAATGCTGGAAAAACTCAGCAACTCTGAAGAAGTCATATGGACTCGAAACGTTAACTCTGTTTTTACCTCCACAGATGTTGTTAGAATTGCTGAGTTTTTCCAGCATTATCTGTTTTTTTTTTCAGATTTCCAGCATCTGCAGTATTTTGCTTTTATAATGCAGTGCCAGAATTGAGCGCTTCAGGGAGTTAAGCAGAGAAAGGGAAAGAGGTGTGTGGTTGCTTTTGCCTAAACTTTTTCAGCCTCCAGGAATTGGTTCTTGCTCTGCTACAGGAGAAGGAGCTGGTTAATTGGTGAGTATCTGGTAAGTGATTAAGGTTTATTCTATTCCTTAGGCTCAAAATAGTATATTTTGAGTGAGAGGTGAATGGGAGAGGATAAAAGGCAAAAATTAAGATGTCTACCTGCAGTGAGACCAGCGGTGGAGTGATGTCATGAACCACAACGTGATGTGAGTGCAGGGGGAGCAGCTGATTGCTAAATATTTCTAGTCTTTAGTTTGTGTTTAGGTCTCTAGTCTTTTTTTTCTCTCTTTTTCTTAAAAATAGCTTGCTAAATACAAGATCAATATTGGTGTAAAAAATTGAATTACAATAAAGTATAAAGAGCAGGGGATCCTTCAAGTGTAAAGAGCAGGGATACTGGAGTAATTAATTAATAAACTAAATAAAATACAATAGTGATGGCAGGACAGGTGATGTGTTGCTACTGCAGCATGTGGGAGCTGCTGGACACCAAGGTGATCCAGAGCGAACACATCTGTAGTAAGTGTTTGCAGCTCAAGGAACTTCGGATCCGAGTTGAGGAGCTGGTGTTCAAGCTGCAGACATTACGCCACATCAAGGAGGGGGAAAGTTACCTGGACACTTTGATTCAGGACAGGGTCGCACCCCTCAGATTAGGTGATTCAAATTTGGTCTGTGACCAGGGACAGGAGGGTGTGACTGCAGGTGAAACAGGTATGGGGACCCATGGGGTAGCATTCGAGGAGCCTCGGCCGCTGCAACTGTCCAACAGTTACAAGGTTCTTGCAAGCTGTGTGGACAAAAGTGGGGGTTGTATGGAGGATGGGCAAACTGACCACAGCACGGTGTTTCAGGGAGCCATTCAAGTGGGGGAGGAAATAGGAACATAGTAGTGGTAAGGGACAGTATAATTAGGGGGATAGATACTGTTCTCTGCAACCGTGAGCGTGAGTCCCGAAGGCTATGTTGCCTGCCCGGTGCCAGGGTTAAGGACATCTCCTAGGGGCTGGAGAGGCACTTGGAGTGGGAGGGAAGGGATCCAGTTGTCATCATCCACATTGGTACCAACAGCATTGATAGGACTAGAAAGGAGGCTCTGCTGAAAGAATTTGAAAAGTTAGGAGCTAAATTAAAAAGCAGAACCTCCAAGGTAACAATCTCGTGATTACTACCTGACCCACCGGCAAACTGGCATAGTGTAAATAAAGTCAAAGAGTTAAATGTGTGACTCAAAGATTGGTGTGGGAGGAATGGGTTTCAGTTCATGTGGCACTGGCACCAGTACTGAGGTAGAAGGGAGCTGTTCCTGTGGGACGGGCTTTACTTGAACTGTGCTGGGGCCAGTGTCCTGGTAAATCGAATAACTAGGGCTGTAGAAAGGGCTTTAAACTAAATAGAGGTGGGTGGAGAGTGTTCTTGAGAGGGGGGTACATAGGCTTACAAGGCAAAAGGATATGGCAGTATTGCAAGGCAGCTATTTAGATAATGATACCCAGAGTGTGACAGGAAAGGACAGAGTGTACAAACATAAAAAAACAGCAAATAGGTTCAAAGGGGGGAAAAATGGTAAAAGGACAAAATTAATGCTCTTTACTAAAATGCACGTAGTATCTGGAACAAAATAAATGAATCAATGGCACAAATAGAGATTAATGGATATGATCTTATAGTCATTATGGAGACATGGTTACAAGGAGATCAAAGCTGGGGACTAAACATTCAGGGTATGTGACTTTTCAAAAGGACAGGCAGGAAGGAAAGGGTGGTGGGGTAGCTTTGTTAGAATGAGATGGAATAAGTATAATAGCAAGAAATGATCTTGGGTCGGAAGATGTAGAATTTATATGGATGGAGGTCAGAAATAACAAGGGGAAGAAGACACATGTAGAGTAGTCGAAGAAGAGTAGTCTATAGGCCCCCTAACAGTAGCTATACTGTAGGTCAGAGAATAAATCAGGAAATAATGAGGGCGTGTAAAAAAGGCAGTATATTAATCATGGGTGACTTTAATCTTCATGTGCATTGGGATTGGCAGAGGTAGCCACGAGCAAGAATTCATAGAGTGTATTCGGGACAGTTTCCTAGAACAATATGTTGCAGATCCAACCAGACATTAGGCTATTTTGGATTTGGTAATGTGTAATGAGGCAAGTTTAATAAATGATCTCAGAGTAAAAGATCCCCCAGGAAACAGTGACCATAACATGATAGAATTTAGCATTAAGTTTGACAGTGAGAAACTTGGGTCGGAGACAAGTGTGTTAAGCTTAAATAAGAGTAATTACAAAGGAATGAGGGCAGAGTTGGCTGGAGTGGACTGGGAAAGGAGTTTAGCAGAAAAGACGGTTATGATCAATGGCAAACTTTTAAGAAAATAGTTCATGACTCACAACATAGATATATCCCAGTGAGAAAGAAGGATTCTAGGGAGGGGGTAAACCAACCATGGTTAACCAAGGAAGCTAAGGATAGTATCAAACTGAAAGAAAAAAACATGCAATGTGGCAAAGATTAGTGGTAAGACAGAAGATTAGGAAAGTTTTAAAAACCAACAAAAGATGACCAAAAAAAAAAAAATAAGAGCGCAAAAATAAACTGAAGGTGAACTAGCAAGTAATATAAAAATGGACAGTAAGAGCTTCTTTAAATGTATAAAAAAGGAAGAGAGAGGCCAAAGTGAACATAGGTCCCTTAGAGAATGAGGCTGGGGAAATAATAATGGGGAACCAGGAAATGGCAGAAGAGTTGAATGAACACTTTGCATCAGTCTTCACAGTAGAAGACATTCCAAATTGCATTCCAAAATACAAAATAACCAAGAGGCAAAAGGGGAGGGGGGAGGAAATAAATACAATAACTATCACTAGAGAAAAAGTACTAGGGAAACTAATGGGGCTAAAGGCCAATAAGTCCCTCAGAGTTGATGGGTTGCATCCTAGGATATTAAAGGAAGTAGCTGCATAGATAGTAGATGCACTGGTAGTAATCTTCCAAGAATCCTTAGATTCTGGAAAAGTCCCAGAGGGTTGGAAAACTGCCAATGTAACACCTTTATTCAAAAAAAAGAGGGAGACAAAAAAACAGGTAACTACAGGGCAATTAGCTTAACATCTGTAATTGGGAAAATGTTGGAATCCATTATAAAGGATGTAATAGCAGAGCATTTAGAAATACATAATCTAATCACGCAGAGTCAGTATGGCTTCATGAAGGAGAAATCATGCATGACAAATTTATTAGAATCCTTTGAGGAGGTAACAAGCAGGGTAGATAAGGGGGAACCAGTAGATGTAATATATTTGGATTTCAAAACGATGTTCGATAAGGTACCACACATAAGGCTACTTAATAAGATAAGAGCCCATGATGTTGGGGGTAGTATATTAGCATGGATAGAGGATTGGCTAACTAATAGAAGACACAGTTGGGATAAGGGGGGCATTTTCAAGATGACAGCCTGTAACTAGTGGAGTGCCACAGGGATCAGTGCTGGGGCCACAATTATTTTCAATACATATTAATGACTTGGATGAGGGAAGTGAATGTACAGTCACCAAGTTTGTGGATGACATGAAAATAGGTGGGAAGGCAAGTGGTGAGTGTGACACAAAGACTCTACAGAGGGATATAGACACATTAAGTGAGTGGGCAAAAAACTTGGCAGATGGAACATAGTGTGGGAAAGTGTGAGGTTATGCACTTTGGCAGGAAGGATAGAAGAACTGAATATTATTTAAATGGAGAAGGACTGCAAAAAGCTACAGCACAGAGGAATTTGGGGGTCCTCGTGCATGAATCACAAAAAGCTAACATACAAGTTCAGCAGATAATGGGGGGGCGCAAATGGAATGTTGGCCTTTATTGCAAAGGGAATGGAGTATAAAAATGGGGAAGCCTTACTAGAACTATACAAGGCATTAGTTAGACCACATCTAACATAGAGTGAACAGTTTTGGTCCCCTTATCTAAGGAAAGATGTACTGGCATTGGAGGCAGTCTAAAGAAGGTTCATTAGGTTGATCCCGGGTATGGAGGGATTTTCTTATGAGGAGTAGTTATGTAGGTTGGGCCTGCACTCATTGGAGTTTAGAAGAATGAGAGGCAACCTTATAGAAACATATAAGATTCTTAGGGAGCTTGATAGGGTAAATGCTGAGAGGTTGTTTCCCCTTGTGGGAGAGTCTAGGATCAGAGGGCATAATCTCAGAGTAAGGGGTCGCCCATTTAAGACAGAGATGAGGAGGAATTTCTTTTCTCAGAGGGTAGTTAATTTGTGGAACTCTTTACCGCAGAGGGCTGTAGAGGCTGGGTCATTAAGTATATTCAAGACTGAGATAGACTGATTTTTAATCAGTAAGGGAATCAAGGGTTATGGAGAAAAGGCAGGAAAGTGGAGTTCAGGATTACCAGACCAGCCATGATCTCATTGAATGGCAAAGCAGACTCAATGGGCCGAATGGCCTACATTTGCTCCTACGTCTTATTTCAATGTCAGTGAACTCTAGTGGGGTGGAGGTGTTTATTGCAGAATGGCACGGTCACAAATCAGTCAATGTAAACTGGCTATCTGAGATGCTAATGAATGTGATGCACGTTTCTAAAGAGGTCTGCAAGAAGCCACAATGCGCAATATTTTAAGACTCCTTTTTCAGTTTTTTTTTTGTCATTGGGTTTTTTCTTTCTCTGACAGGACTTCCTTCTTGGGAGTCTTTAGGAGTGTTTTGGCAGTCCCATCTTTTTAAAATGCTTACAGTACTTGTGTAATAGGTAACCCCATAGGAACTTCTTGTCCTTGCACTTTATATAGCCAGAGGAGATGTAACTGAAGGGTGTTGGGCAGGTCAGGTTGCACTGGAGGTAGTCTCTATTCACGCCTCACTGGGCATTCACATAGGCATAGGCATACCCAGCTGGTTTGCACAGGGGCCCTGTGCGTTTAGATGTCCCGAATAACCAGGCAGGCAATGACAGGACTGTGCCATCAACTGTGAGCATGCCTCCAGCTAATACATATCACTGAGCTGGCAGTAACAGCCCATTGCGAACTCAGGTTGTCTGTCTTTCGCGGCCAATTTGCTGTATGGGGAGGGTTCCCCTAAGTGGCAAATAGGGCCAAACTCCTCACATTGTCTTTTGCACTGACACCGCTAGCCTTTGGTCAAAGACTCAAGTTTCCTTAAATGGGATTTTGCTGGGGACGTCTGTTCCCCAAATAGCCTTTGGAAAGGGAAAAATGCTTAATGACATGATTTTGACCCCATATGCCACTTACCCATAAAGCTGTTGCATCTTCTAACGTTAGCCATCACCCACCTTTTGTACACTGCTCTTCAAAAACACCTCATGTCACATTCTTACCACATGCCAACCACCCCATCCCACTCCGCTTTCTCCTGATCTCCCAACGCTAGGCCCAATATGGTTTGGAAGCTCACCTAAGTTATGTGAATGAAGCTGACCTCATTTGGGGGATCATAACACAGCACCCGATCAATGGGTATTCAACAAAATCCACTCAGGATTATCACCCGCTCCCTAATGCAGGTTGCAAGGCTGCTTTGTCCAGCCCTCCAGTTGCATCTAATGCTTGAAATTAAGCCAGGCGATCTGCTGCGGCCAGAAATATCAGTGGGAGCCCATCACAAAATATCTAATTAAACTGCTCCTGGAAGATCTGCTGAGGTCAGGGCAGATGTATGGGCACAAAAACAGCATCAAAAAATCCAGGTTCCAGAGTCAAAGCACTCGGAGGTGAGTTACAGAGTGATCCGTTGCACAGTACCTGTTCTCTGTTCTAATAATATTCCTTAGTTCTGACCTCAGGAAAACCGTCCTTAATGCGCTTGTGTGATGTTTCCATTTCCGGTCAGGTTTTGTTAGTCCTACTCTCAGTTTCTCCAGAGTCCTCCTCACAGGCTTTCTGAGTTTCACAGAGTCCCAACTCAGCCAGAGCAGCAGTCAATCCATCCTGTCCCATAAGCCCCTTTACTACCTGGCACAGCCCAGCTTCTGCTACCCCTGGTTGCCTAAGGTTCCACTCAATGCCCTCAAATCCTCCCTGTAGCTGCTGCCCTCTCTCCACCTCACCATCAGGGGCACACATCGCCAATCTCAATACCAGCCCCTCAAGCTCACTCCTTCCACCTTCAGCAACCTCTTCAACACCCACATTATTTTCCACTTGTCTTCTGCCTCCTTCCCTGTGCCTTCCACTTGTGTCTGCTCCCCATCAGTGAAACACCCTGGGATGCTCTCTCCACTAGAGGTGCCTTGCTCATACAAGTTAATGCTTTGCACTTGAACCTCAACCAGCTACAATATTGGAGGAGACTCTTTGTAATGGGTGGAGGAAACTGGCAGTTTAAAAATGACACCGCATCTGCTGGTCAAATCAGTCACTAACCCAAAGCTTGACACATCCACTCAGAGCTATGCCACATACCTACTCCCAGCTCTAGGCACAGACTACCCGTTGCAGGGACAAACGCACAAAAGTCTGTGAGCTCATGAACCTTTCACTGAGGTCAGTGTTGTAAAGTTGCCAGCTTTAACAATCAATGAGAATTTGCCTGTTTAAATGTTTCCTGGGACAGGATCTACCTCTCACCAACCTATGAACCTGTTTCAAAAGAAAGGTTATCAATTGATTTTTTTTTAAGTTGGCAGCTCTGCTGAGACCAGCACTCAGGGGCTGTTGATGGGATGCCTAGAAAAGAACACACGCTTCTGTTAGCACTCACATCTGTCTCTAGGGATCTGAATGGACTCTCAGCACGGACAGGTAACAGAGGAAACTTTAAACTATCAGATCAATTGGTCCCAGCAGCAATTCATCTCTTCAAAACAATCAAACAGAGCAAAGAATGAAAAGGTTGGGAACTCCGACTCCTAGTGCCCTCCAATTACCCGCAAAGATTTGCCTAAATAGCCAAGAATGGAGATGATGGGACTATGGATCATTGTCCAATTCAGTCTCATTTCATCAGCCACCCATTATCGTATTCAAATGTTCTGTGTTTGTTTATGTGAGACTGTTACTATTGATACGCACTGTGCTTGATTGGTTAAACTTGGGCGTGGACTCAGAAAAGTAAGCAAAGCTGTAGAAAAAGCTGGAAGCCCGAGCTGCAGCACGGAGTAGACATGTTAAAGCACTGTGAATAAAATCTGTCACACATATAGAAACTAGAGTCATTTCTGCACTGCTCTGAAATATATAAAACATGTAACACTCAAACTTATGAAACTACTGTATCTCAAATTGTTAAGGGGATGTAAAGTTGCCTCCTTGAGCTCCTTAGAATTGAACCAATTCAATATCAAAAGGGATTAGGTTACGCAAATTCTACTCTAATAATAACAATAGCCATAGGCCTTCCATTTCTGGAACAGTTAAGCAGTACTCAACACCCAAGGTCAATGCATTAATCTTATTAATCACTAATAAAACTCTGGGTGGTGAACTGGATGGTGCAGTGGGTTTACGTGCCAGCCTGTCATCTCTTCGACTGGCTGGTCAAATGAGCTAATATACCAGCCTGACACTTCTGTACCCAGGCGGTGCAGTGGGTTTATATGCCAATTTGTCATTTCTGTGACTAGGTGATGCGTGGGTTAATGTACTAACCCGTCACCTCTGTGACTGGCAGTGCAGAGGGTTAATGTGCCAGCCTGTCAGCTCTGCAACTGGCTGGTTAAGTGGGTTAATGTACCAGCCTGTCACCTCTGCAATTTGGGTTCAAATCCAAGCCAGACAGATGGAATGAATTTCCTTTCAGTCTGTTAGCTGCCTCTGTCCTACATCGAAGGAGTCTGGGTCATCTCAGTCAGGTTGTTACTGAGCGTGAGCCACATTTTAAAGCTGTTACCAACTGCCACCAAATTGGTGATATCATTTAGAGGCTCATCAAATGCTAGATGCAGAAAATATAAAGAAAACACATTTGGGTTGCAGTAAATGGTGGTCTTTTAAATTGGGGTTAAGCTGTATTATAGTAACAGAGCACAGGAAGCACAACTCCCTCGTGTTACAGAGCTATCCCTGATGGAGGGTGGAATTTTCTGTGCCTATTGGCAGTGGACATATCTGGCAGGCGTGAGCAGACAATATGGTGAGAAGGCCAAAAATCTGTTTCATGACATCGTGAAACCAGTTTGCAATCGTTCACTCTGCCCGTCAATGATGGGCCACGTTTCCTGCCATCGGATATTGGGAAATTCATCGTAAGCCCATTATAAGCCCAGCTCACCGGAATCATCCCTCAACGCTGGATCATCCGAGCACATAGGCGTGATTACACACCAACGTGTTTCACAACTGTACATAAGTGACATGCACCCGGCGAGCTGCACTTCACTCAGGACTTCGAGGTTTGTTTGCCTACCTTGCTTCAGGCAGCATTTGCAGTGTCCAGCGTTAGGCTTCACAGACACCACATCACTTTTATAGGGAGGCTCATGGGCAGGTCTCTACTTACGAGACCAGACGTGAGGTGGGGGTGGTTTTTCAATGGCTGCAGGGTAAGGGCTTGCTTGGGGAAAAGGGATAAGTGGCCTCAGGCAAGGGGAGAGGCTAGGGCGGTACTGGGGAAGAGGGGTATCCCAGGGCTTGTGTTGGGGGCACATGTTAATCTGTGCATGTGGCCTCAAGAGGGTGAGGGCAGTCTCCAGAGGAGATGAGGCCAGATGGAGATGCGAGGTGTGTGTGAGAGAGTGAGTAATGATGTCCCTTTGAGCTGGCAGTGAGTGAGATGCCAGTGAATGTGTGATGGCCTTGTGAGTGTGTGAGCATAGAGTGATTAAATGGCTGCCTTACCCTGGCAGCACAGATGAGATCGTTCATCCTCTTTCTGCACTGGATGGCGAATCTCTTCTGTGCAGCATTGGCACTGACCACCACCGCCACCGCCTCCCAAGCCAGGGTGGTGACACTGATGGGCCACCTACAACCAGACAGGCAGGCTCCAATGGTGTCCAGAAAGCGTCCCAGGGATGCATCACTGAATCGGAGGGCTGCAGTCTTCTTGATTTTTGGGACCATGTCTTCTGTGCAGCAGTCCTGGGCTGGAAACACGGAAAGATGTGTGCGCGGCTACACTTTAAATCTGGCGCCTGGCAAGAGAAAGCAGCAAGGTGATGGCGTGGCAGGTGAATCAGAGGCTGCCACCAGCGAAACGGCATGTTTCCTGGGAATGCATGATTAATGAGGCAGAATTGGGACGGTATGGCGTGAAAAACCGCCATTGCGGCTGGCGGGGAAAACATCCTTTTTCCTGCCCGCTACCGCACTTAGTGCAAATCTGGGACAATTCCACCCGGAATGTTTAATGGCTACATTGGATGCGTGATTCCATGTTCCGGCATTTCTGCCAGACTGGGAAGGTGTATCCCTTCATCTTAATGGAGAGAAAATTATGGCTGCATGGTCACCGTTTCTCAGCATGGGCTAAATGGGAATGCCGGATTGCTGAAATCATGCTGAAAATAGAAGAGTTTTCCATCGCGTTGATAACCTTCCCTCAGTGAGCAGAAATAGGTCACAAAAACAAAATCTGCCTACTGCTCTTAGCTAACGCAGACTATGAATCATCCTTGAATGAGCTCCCATAGTTTAAAATATTTCTATAAGCTAAGACTAGCAAGGCTTCCTTTAAATATACTCGGGCATTAGCATGGTATCCATTACCTGGCAATGCAACTAGTGAAAGCAAACTTCATTTAAAACTACCCAAGTTGGAATCATATTCTTCAGTAAGGACAGCATGAAGCTAAGAATCGCAGTGAATTTGTCTTTACAAAAGCAGGCCACAAAAATATGCCACTCTGTTAAATAATTTACAACACAGTTGTTTCTTCCCCTACCTTGAGTTGCACATTCTTTTTCACATGGTCTCACAAATTTCTTTGTCTCATCAGCTTCTCACTCTCTAGCACAATACACATCCTTGTCTTACTCCATTCCTGCTTCTCATTCTATGTTTTTGTGTTTCATTCCCATCTTTCTCACTCATTTGGTCCTGCTTACTGACTTTGTGCCCTATGTTACCATTCTGTCTTTCACTCACTCTATTTATCATTCATTCTTTAGCATTACCAAAACAAAAGGGTTTTGAACAGAATCTGCCTGTCATAATCTCTCTATCCCCATTTCTTGTTCTCCCACTCTCTCTAAATGGAATGCCAGTACATTGTCAAGTAACACTGATAATCTGGTGTAAACTATTTGTCTTGTACCTGAAAACAGTGAATTGAACATTGAGACCAGTCACGCTTGCCTGACTCCCTAATGGGCTCCTGCTTCACAGCAGATATCTACCTTGTCTCTTCATTTTCTCCTTTCAAACAACACTGGAGGGAATTCTCTCTTTGAGCAGTGAGCATGCAGTAGAGCTCACAGCATAGCAACACATCATACACCAGAATAAGACTTCACTTGCCTCTTGAGAATTATCAAAAGGATTCTGACCAAACAAGAGCCATACCCACATTTACATACTAATAATATTCTGTCAGTAGTATGAAAATCACATTAGTTTGTGCAGCACATGGATAGCATGCAGAATTACCAGTTAATCAAAGGCATGCAACAAATTAGCAGCAGCTCCACTTATGCAAGATAGGATTAACCCTCAAAGCACTGGATCCCCACTCTACTCTCGCAAGCTTTCAATGAATTTCATGGGAATGTTAGTCATGGGGAAACTTGAAATGGCTCCACTGCGTTTACTGAGTGTGAGTACTGAGCAGTGTCATGACTGGTGTAGTCCTATATAGACCAATGCTCCCTCTGCTCTTCCCTGCCCCAACTCTTTAAAAGTAAAAGAGTTAGAGAAATATCTGGTTGGGAAATGAGATTGAAGCATCAGTAGATTTAAATGATCCAATATTCCATGGCATGGGATATCCCCTGGATATGACAGAGCTTCTGGCAAAGCAATGTGGTTATGTGATTGGATTGAAATACCGATGCTTTGCCGGAATTCCTTTTATCATCAGGCAGCATTTAGGTAGAACTTTCCTTGAAAAGACTGAAGAACAGCTCAGGCTAAAGAAGCCAGACAATTAACTCCCCACATCAGAATCAGAGATGTTAATTGGAACTGTGTAATTAGTAATCTGATCCAATATATTCAATGCAGCTGCCTATAGATGTGAGGTGTGTTAATCTCTGGTCAATTACATTGTTAAGGTTTAATAATGTTATTGTTAAGGTTAAGGGAAACAGGTGATGGGTATTATGTGTTTTTGAGCACATATAAATGGGGGATGGGGTGTATCATTACCCCTGGAAATTACATTTTGGTTTAATTTTGTAAGTTTCCTTTCATGTTCTTATTTTAGTTACAATGGCCTACTATGGCCTATTACCCCCTCTGGTTTATTGATTTTTGTTTCTCAAAAAGAGTATAAACGGGGGAGAGATGGGATACTGGAAAGAGGAAGGGAGGAGAGCTGAGAGGCTGGACCAGTCAATAAAGCTCTGTATCTTTGTCCAGCTTCACCAACTGACTTGGATCTGATTAACAAGGTGGTTTCTTCCCAGAAGGCAAAAGGACGTTAAATTAAACATGTATAAAAAGACTGCTTTAGTCCCCAGATGGAATATTGTGTTCAATTCTGGGCAGCACAACTTAAAACAGCCTTTAAAAGAGCG
The DNA here is from genome assembly GCF_964194155.1 of Cetorhinus maximus. Lineage (NCBI taxonomy): Eukaryota > Metazoa > Chordata > Chondrichthyes > Lamniformes > Cetorhinidae > Cetorhinus > Cetorhinus maximus. Next base: position 86,146,789 of record NC_135884.1, read on the forward strand.
TAGAGGAAATGTATTAGTATGATTACAGGGATGCGGGACTTCAGTTAAATGCAGGGAGAGACTCGAGGAACAAGGTTTCTTCTCCTTTGAGTAGGGAAGCTTAAGAGAAGATTTGACAGAGGTATTAAAAATCACTGAGGATTTTGAAAGCAAATAAGGAGAAACTGTCCTGTTTCCAGTGGCATAAGGGTCAGTAACCAGATGATATAGATTTAAGGTGATTGGCTAAAGAACCAGAGGCACTATGAGGAAAATATCATTTGTGTAAGGAGTTGTTATGACCTGGAATGCTCTGCCAGAAAGGGTGCTGGAAACAGATTCAATAATAACTTTGAAACGAGAATTTGATAAATACTTAAAGTGGGAAAATTTACAGGGTCACAAAGAAACAGTAGGGAAGTGGAGCTAATTGGATAACTTGTTTAAAGAGGCAGTGGGCCTCCTTCAGTGCTGTATCATTCTATGATTTGTGCAAGAATGGGAAAAGATAGTTGGTCCATAGGGCGAGAGTAAAGTCAATCAATTCAAAACCCAGTGTACAATTGTACTTTGTAAAGTGATTATTGATTAACAGCTAATATTAGAGTTTAAATTTGAGTTTGTAAAATGGGCAAGGCCATGATTCTCTGTAGCTTTCGTCTGGCAGGTAGCTTTGTCATCAGCAGCAACAGGTTTATATTTGGCCGCATGTGCTCTACTGGTTTGTATCGCAAGCTGTCACCTGTTAGAAAGTTATTCTTCTACCTACTGAAGACAAGGATATCACATGGCAGAAAACCAGAGGGCTCTTATATGTTTACCCAACTATTCAGCATGTTAAGGAAAATTGTGCTCTAACTCAGTCTGATAACGAAGGTGAAGTAACAAAGTTCTTGACAATGATAGTCAGGAGAGTGAGATTCCACTGGCAATGATACAATCGAGAGCCTCTTAATGGGAGTTGGGAGAGTGGGGTGAGACAGAGTATTATATAATTGAGAGCCTTATAATGAGGATGGGATATAACAGCGAGTGTGGTACAACTAAGAACCTTCCAATGATAGCGCAATGTGTTCAAAATGTGGTCATAAAATTCCATGGGGTTAGTGCTGGCCACCAACCAACTCTTTCATGGTAGACTGGCAGAAACCTCAGACAAATGGAATAATGGCTGATAATGATAGTTTGCCACTGAAGTTCCAGTGGCAGACAAGAAGCCCTGTCAAGTTCCAGGGGACTGTGTTGTACTTTAAGAGCATCATAATGGGAAGAGTCAATAACCAGAATTTATTATGGTAGGATGTAATTTTAAATGACAAGAGGATGAAATTGTGACTATTATCTGTCAGGGGAGTATCAACTGTTGATGATTTTCAGGTACAGTTTTCTGAAAATGATTTTCCAAGGACAAGAAGAAGATCACAAGCAGCTTTTGGACATGATGAATTGCATTCTGTCTGTCACGCATCGTTGTGCAAGGCAAAAGATCCAGAGTAGCTGTGTCACCCCTCGTTAGCAGGTATGTGATGCATCAGCATAAGATTCATGAAGTGAAGAGTTTTCTTTTGCCTGCTTCCCCACTGTGAGCATCTTTCAGATGAGACATTAAACTGAGACCGCATCTGCTCTGTCAGGTGGATGTAAAAGATCCCATCGCATTATTTCCGAGAAGGGCAGGGGAGCTCTCCCTGAAGTCCTGGCAATACTTATCCCATTACAAACTTTACTAAAGATAGATTACCTGGTCATTATCTCATTGCTGTTTGGGGGAGCTTGATGTGTGCAAATTGGCTGCTGTGTTTCTCATATCATAACAGTGACACTTCAAAAATACTTTGGGATATCTGCAGGTTGTGAAAAGAGCTGCAAGCTTCATCTATCCCTTATCAACCAGTGTCATAGAACTCTGTTTGGCTCAGGGCTGTGTGATCTTCCACTGTGGGAACCCTTAGGTTTAGTCATTAAATCGCTGCCAAATTCACATATTCCCTTGGCTTTAACAGGGGAGTGTTTGAAAGAGCGGGTGTGAGTTAACAGGAGAGAAACAGCCACAATGCAGGATTCATATTCTGAAGTACAGTGAAGGCATATTATAGCACAGAGTTCAGTGAGATGTACTCAACCGCTAAACAGTAGTAAAGCTGGGTCAGAATTTTATGTCCCACGGGTGGGCGTCCCGACATCATCACGCAAGCACGTGATATTATGCTAGGTGGGCACTTGGAAAAGTTGGAAGCTGCCCGCTGACAATTAGGGCAATTAAGCCCATTAACGGTGAAATTGCCTCTGATTTTTCATGGCCCGTCCAACCTTACAGTTGGAGGACGGGCAAATCAGCCAGGTGGCCTTTGTATTTTTCATCAAACCTCATCCAAGGGTGGGATGAAATTTCAGTTATGAAATAAAATAAATATCTGTGCATTTTCAGGTGATTGATTGTGATGCACGGGACATTTTTTTTTGCAGCTTTTTAAACCTTTATTTCATCATTTGAATGTCTGCAGCTCCCTGAGGAGGCAGCTTTCTCGCAGTGCTCACCTGCGCCCATGAATGACAATGGTGATGTCATTGCGCGCTCTCTTCCCGCCCCTACCCCGACCCCGGCAGCGCTGAGCTTTCCAACGTGCGTTTCACGCTGGCTGGCTGTTAATTGGCCAGCCGGTGTAAAATCGCGGTCGGGGGCCGATCGCAGTCGGCGGACCGTTTCCCAGCCGCTCCCAGGCCCGCCAATCGCGCGCACCCACCAAAGGTAAAATTCAGGCAGTGTGTGTCTGAAATGGAAGTGTTTCAGTCTCCAGCATTAGCATCCCTCACCTGACCAAGGCCTAGAACACTGTAAGCTTTGAGATTCTATTTCTGTTCCAATGAAAGAGAAAAAGTGTCCAGGGAGAGGTACAGCCCATTCTTACAACACTCAAAGTATGCTGATCCAGGATCTGTACTGACATATGGTGGATGTGGTGGAGATTACTCTATCGTTCTGACTGTTGAAAGCTACACAGAAGTAAAACGATAATTCGGGAAATGTAGATAATAGCTGCTTTTGTTTACTGTCTCTGGACAATGCAATTTTAATTAGAAGCAGGACACTAAGTTATGTTTCTTATTTAGCTAATGATTTTACATTAAACCCACTGAGGCAAGATTGTGTAAAGAGGAATTTAAAGTTCAGTGACAAAAATGCAAGTGTGCTGGCAGATATTAATATTTGAACTCTTAGGGCGCAAAATTCAAATCCGTGGCAACACTGGAGATGCCACTATGAAGGTCGATTGCCCTCCCTGAGTAAGGGCAGGCACAAACATGGTAAGGGCATGGCACGGGTGTGCTGGAAGCTTCTGAACTTGGCCTATCATGATGTTACACAACCCGACTGGCTGGACCATACAAGTCCATTGGATGAATGTGCTTATCACACGCCAAAGATCACGAGTTCAGCTGTAAAAGGGAACCAGCCATGGCACGACCCAGCCTGCCAGTGAAGTAATTTTGAATAACTTCTGCTATTGCCATGTTTCTGGAAGTACTCAGGAGTGTTTTTGAGGGTGTTGTGGCAAGTTCCTAGATTTGGCAGAGGATTTGGTGACCTATTCACAAAAAGGCTCCAACAGGCATGCGAGGGCAGGGACAGCAATGTCAGTGCCTCTGGGTCTGCAGCATAACGGGGAGATGGAGCACAGGCTGCAGTGAGGGCAAGCTCTGTATGATACCATCTGCCAACTTGGAGCTGGGCTACTCCATGCTCCTTGATAGTGACATCAGGCTCTGTGGTAGGCCTGTCAGCGCATCAAGCATCTTGGTCTACATGCCCACCAGCCTTTTCCTGTATGCTGCAACATCAAAGTCCTCATCTGAGTCCTTTGAAGCAGAACCGGTCTGCAGCCTCACCCTCCGGTGAGATGGTAAACAAGCCATCATTTCTCCCTGGCCTGTTTGTAGCCCACTTGTGTCCAGTGACTTACCACCCAAAGTGAAAAAACAGTAAAAACTGGGAAATAAGAGTACTGGTCCAAAATGTTTTTTTGCTTCTGAGCATGTGCTGATCCCAACTGTATACTGGCCTTTAAGATTCGTGTAGTACCAGTATCTTAGCTGATGGCTGTGAGTGTCAGATCAAGTGAAGGGACCTCTTGATCAGTTCTGTGCTGCTTCTCTCCTCCTCCTGGGCTGCTGTGGCTGGGCAGGCAGTAGTTCCTCGACATTTAGGATTGAAATGAGGAGGAATTTCTTCTCTCAAAGGGTTGTGAATCTTTGGAATTCTCCATCCTAGAGAACTGTGGATACTTAGCCTTTGAGTATAGTCAAGACAGAGATTGATGGATTTTTGTGTACTAATGGAATTAAGGGATATGGGGATAGTGAGGTAAGGTGGATTTGAGGTAGGAGATCAGCAATGATCTTACTGACTGGCAGGGCAGGCTCGAAGGGCTGAATTGAGTTATCATAATAAACAGTCCCTGGGCGTGTTTAACAGAGACCACTGGAAACAAGACATCTAGAAACTTCCAAACATTTATTAACCATATACAACTCTATACAAGGATACAAAAGCACGAGGCTCCTTCCAGAACCATCTCCCTCTGAGTTCCGTGACAAGTGATCTGATATCACTAATCATGTATGTTAGCTGTTAGCATAATAGCTATTTAACCCATTATACAACATCTCTCCCTCAGTCATTCATTTTACTCATTGGCCTGAATTTATCCCTCGTTGGACGTGCATGATCGTCGGGCCCGGAAGTGGTCAGGAAATGGGCCCCCGACCGCGATTTCATGCTGGCTGGCCAATTAATGGCTGAAAAGCTCAGAGCTGCCGAGGTGGGTGTGGGAAGAGGGTGGGAGACTATGTCACTGTGAGCGCGGGTGAGTGCTGCGAGAGAGCACCCTGAAGGCAGACAGCTGCCTCAGGGAGCTGTAGACATCCAAATAATAAAATGAAGCATTAAAAAACTGCAAAAAAATGTCCAAACAGGCATACCCCATAAAAATGCTGTCTCCAGATATTTCTTTTTATTTTATTTCCTGATGGAGATTTCATCCCATCCTTGGATGAGCTTCATGAAAAGTGTAAAGGCCGTCTAGCCAATTGGCCCATCCACCAACTGTAAGGTTGGATGGGCCATGAAAAATCGTGTTCAATTATTCTTAAATATTAACACATCCTACATCCCCCACTCCCCCCACCCCACCCCCCCAAAGTCACCATCACCATCCCTGAGTCAGAGAGCAAGCCGCTGCAGTGGTTTGACCCATCTGTTGGATCATGTTCTTATTTCCTTCGGAGGAGGCCTAGGATCACAGTCTTCCTGTGGAAGGGCCTGTGAGCCATCAGGTAGGTTGGTCAGGCTGTCTTCTCATCTGTCTGGGTAGTCAGCCCAGTCCTACAATGGTCATCTGCTGATGGATACCAGTGCAGGTCTGTTCCACCTGAGGACACCGTAGTCAGTGTGCATAAGGGTAGAGCGTGGGTGAATGGGCTGACATAAAACCTGGTCTTACCGGTTCTGATCTCCAACCAGACAGACACTTCTGGCTGGAGTGGTGGTAGATCCTGTGCTTTGTGGCAATGGTTGTATGTCACAGTCTGGTTTGCACAGTAGTGGGTCCTCGTTATTGTTTTTCCCAAAGCTTTTCTATCTCTGTCGCCTTGAGACACAGTCATAGGGTATGTGGGAACTCAGGAGCTGTGTGCATAATCTCCTGCCCATTAGGAATTCCAATGGAACCAGGTCATTCTGTAGTGGCGTTGACCGGTAACTCAGTAAGGCTAGGTCGACGCAGTTATTTTTCTTCGACAAGGATTTGACAGTACAGATCCCTCTTTCAGCCTCTTCTTTACCCTGGACAAGCTGGTGATGTGGATGAAGCCATACGTCTCAGCAAAGCGTTTGAAGCAATCATTTGCAAACTGCGGGCCGTTGTCAGAGGCAGCTAAACTAGGGATGCGATGTGTGTCAAATATTCCCTTGAGCATGGCAATAACGGCCACCAAAGTGGGCCCTTGTAGCTGTTTGATCTTAATCCACCAGGAATAAGAACCTACGAGTATAGGAAGGTTTTATCCTCAAAGACAAAGAGGTCCATCCCCTGATGTTCCTATGGTCGGGATGGGAAGGAGGACGTCTTCAGTGGCTTCTTGAAGTTTTGTACTACTTGTGCCATCCATAGACAATTGGAAATCACGGCTTCAGTAGCTTTGGAGATACCTGGCCAGCAGACTGAATTGCAGGCTCTAGCCCTGCATTTGGTGATACTCAAGTATCCCTGGTATAACCATTAGAGAATTTTTACATAGTAATGGAATTAAATAACCTAGCTGAGGACTCTGAGAATGATAATTCAGTCATTGTAGATGAACAAGTCGTCCAAAAGACTAAAGTGATGACGCTGTTCAAAGTGTTGCTTCAGAAAAGAATTGCTAGGAACAAATGCAGGCCATTTGGTAACACAGTATTCCTATATCAGTGCGCACTCAGCATCAGTTTTCTGGGCTGCTCGAATTTCTTCTAGTTTTTGGGTGATTGCCAGGAGGGACTTGCTAGACAAGGAGATGTAGGACCCCACATCCTCAGCAAAGTGTACATCGTTCTGTGCAGGCTTCCCCACAGGAATTCAGGATAATGCATCAGCTGTGGTTTGGTGTCTGCCCTAGACATATTCTGATTTGGCATCAAACCTCATGAGCTGTAATCAAAACCTTTGAATTCAGGGTGGCATCTTTGCTAGTTCTTTGGTGTTAAGCAGGGTGACTAATGGCTTATGATCAGTCTGGATACTGAATTTGAGTCCCGGGTTATAATCCAAAAACTTTTTGGAAGCCCATATGGCCTCCAGGGCCTCCTATTCGATGGCCGCATACCGCTATTGTGTTTCTGTCAGTGCCCTGGAAGCATAATATACCGGCCTGCGAGAGCAGTCTCACTGAATTTGAAACAATAGAGCCCCTAGGCCAATGGATGATGCGTCAACTGTTAGTGGGCAGGAACTTACCCAGCTTATTAACCTAGCACATTAAAAGTTGAAGCTTTGTAATGTTAAGGGGCACTGGGAAATCCTTGATGGCTGCGGTTTCTGGGGATCTGCTTGGATGCTAGATATGTGAACAATATGGCCTAAGGTGTGGAGAGTGGGTTTAGTAAGTGTTGTAAGACTGTCTGCACACTGACATCATGTTCCACAGTGGTGGCTCCATGAATGAGAATATCGTCCATATGGCAGATGACTCCATCCAACCATTCCAAAATGCTAGTCATGGTATGTTAAAAGATTTCAGGTGCTGAGGCAATTCTGAAAAGTAGGCAATTGAAACAAAAACAGTTGAAGTGTGTGATAAATGTCATTAGCAACTTGGACTCTTCATCTAGTAAGAGCTGCCAGAAGCCGGTGTTGGCATCTAGTTTAGTGAAAACTGAACTCCTCCCCAGCTTCGCCAAATTCTTGTTGACCGATGCTATGGGGCAAACCTCCCTTTCTACAACCTTGTTCAAATATGTGAGGTCCACACAAATGCGCATTGGGCTGTTAGGTTTGGGTAGAGGCACCATGCCTGAGCACCAAGTGGGTTGCATTACCGACGATATCATCCCCTGTGTAGCATGGAGTCAATCTTTTGCCTCACCTTTTTGAAGAGAGGGTATGTGACCTTTCTTGGGATAAACAAACACACCGGCTTGGCATTTGGCTTGAAGGTAATATGGTAAACTGTTTGGAGGTTCCCCAGGCCTGTGAATAGTTGTGGAAATTCCCTCTTGAATTTATCCAGTTTGTCTTGCTTGTTCAGCTCTTCCACCTTGATAAATAAGTTTTGAATCTGAGCAGACTCTCTGGCTCAGTAATGAGCACTCCTGATTTTAGATACATAAAGGATTTCTGTAATTTCTCTATCCTTATAACAAAGGGTGGCAGTCATCTGCCCTTGGACCTTCAGTGGAGTGACCCCTGGACCAAGGGGTCAAACAGCAGTTGGTTTTGAGAAGATAGACTTCAACTGTAGAAAGGATGGACACTCCTGCATCTGTGTCCAACTTAAACTGGTTTCGAGTCTAATGATTATGATATCCTTGGATTTAGCAACTTCACCCAAGAATGGCACTTTATGCTCCCCCGTATTTTTTATTTCCTGGATACTGCTTGATCTGATTGGTCTCCTTTAAAATTTAGAGTAGGAGGCTCTCTGTTGCAGCATACCCCTTTAAAATGGCTCCGCTTCCTGCAGGAATGGCACCCTGCGTCTATGGCAGGTCAGTCTTCGCGCTGATGGGGTTTCTTCGCCCCACAACAGAAGCACTGAATAAATGCACCGACCCCCCCACCTTTTGTTCTCGGTCTGCTTTTTAGTGGGTGCATTGGTGCCTCCGATTGCTCACAAACTGGACTGACTCAGCTGTCTGACTCCACAAAGGTTCTCTATCACCGTGGACAAAAACGTGGTTCTGTTTCCCTAGTTCAGCCAATCTGACTAATTGAACATCCTTGAATAAAGTTTCAATTACTTTCCAAACCTATGACCTTGACCACTTAGAAGGACAAAGTCAGCAGATAGATGGGAACACCAACACCTGGAAGGTCCCCTCCAAGCCACTCACCATCCTGATTTAGAAATATATCGCCATTCCTTGACTGTCGCTGGATCAAAATCCTGGAACTCCCTCCCTGACAGCACTGTGGGTGTACTTACACCATGTGGACTGCAGCAGTTCAAGAAGGCAGCTCACCACCATCTTCTCAAGGACAATTAGGGACAGGCAATAAATGTTGTCCTAGCCAGCAGTCCCCACATCCATGAAATAATTTTTAAAAATTAGCTCTTCTCTGGACTGCAGAAAATCAGGTAGGGCTTCATCAAGGACGTCCACCACAATGTGATCTCAGATGTGTTCATCCTGTAGAGCCCCATACTTACAACTGGCAGCCAAACAATACAGGTTATTAATGAAAAAAAAATCAATATTTTCTCTGGATTCCTGCGTACGCCTGTTAAACCTCGCTCGGTCTATAATAATATTCCTTAGACTGAAATACAAATCCAATGCCTTAATAACCTCTTCAAATTGCTGTGTCCTCATTAACACCCTGTCCTCACTAACACCCTGTCATCTGCACTGCTTCCAATGGAATAGGGGAGTGTGCTGACCTTTATCAGATTTTATTAGGCTTCCATGCTGATTCTGAAGTGGTCCTATAGCTGCTGAATCTATGATGCCAGTTTTGCCAGTGTGCTGCTTGGCCTGGGCTTTCCATGCAGTCAAAGCAGTCGGGTAGAGGTAGCACTTTTTCCATGATTGCCTCTTACTTTAACTAACTGCTTGGGACTCTGTTGTGATTTTTCTTACGATCCTTTGCCATAGCCATTCCCTCACTGCTTCATTTCGATTGCTTTCACTTTTCTGCCACTGGCAATTTCATCAGGGATCCTTGCTATGCGGTAAGTTTACCACCGCGACCATGAAATATCATCATAAATGGTCCCGGGGTGTGTTTTTACAGATACTACTGGAAACAAGGCATCCAGGAACTTCCAAACATTTATTAATGACATACAACTATGTATAGTGATCAATAAGCACCAGGCTCCTTCCAGAAGCATCTCTCTCAGTCACTGATGTATGTTAGCTATTAGCATAATAAATGTTGACCCTTTATCCTACACAAATGACCTACTCCTGCTCCTATTTCTCATGTTTTTATGTTAAACTGAACACCAGTAGCGCATCTTTCAAATATTTACCATTTAGCTCTGGATTGACTATGTAGAAGTATTAATTATTCCAGTCATTGACATTTTTATTTAATTTTTTATCAGCAAACAAACACACTTCAGCTGGATCACACTCTCTCCCATCGTTATCCAGCCCTTTGCCCAATTTCAGACTTGGGAAAAGGTGACAATGCAAGATGATATGGGCTGGTAGGTATCCTGGCTTAACACAGCTCATGACACCGCTCCAGTCCATCACAGAGGTGGTCAATGACTGTATGTTTGATGTTATGTCACTTCCGCAAAGATTCCCAAATGCAACCAAACAAAATGCCATTTTCCTTTCTGTCAAGAACTCATTTCAGGAAAAAATAGTCAGAAACAGGCTATTGGTGGACTGTAATTACTCATGAGTCATTTAAGTATATCAATAAATTGAACGCTGGTAATTGACCATTTCTTGGTTGATTTGGTGTTAAGTACCTTCAGTAGTTGCCTTCAGTGACTAATCATGGTCCACAATATTTTGGGACTTTTTGCAAGAACGTCAGAACACATGATAAAGTCCAATGCTTATGTTTCCCGGAGATTCCAAAATTAATTGCACAGACTGCACAAAGTTCAAGGGAAGAATGCTAAATATAGAAAATATCTGTATTTAACCAGAGACACAGTGAAGAAGGCATGATATTCTGAGGTATTAGGTAATCAAATACCCCCTCTTCTATTAACAATCTAGTTCATTCTTTAATACTGACTTCTCCATGAGCAATCCTAAGCCCTGTTCTCAAAACTAGCCCTTGTTACACCAAAATATCTATTGAGGCCAGGTTAATTGAAAATTTCAGAACCAAGATTGATCAATTTCACTCAGCAAGAGTGATAAGGGTTATGGAACCCAGGCAGGCACATGGACATAAATCAACCATGATCTAATGGAATGGCAGAACAAGCTTGAGTGGCTGAATGGCCAATTGCTGTTCTGATGTTCCTAAGGGACATTTTCCTTAATCAAAATACTCTGTCAGGGCAATCATTGGCCCCAGAAAATCCCCAACTGTAGAGAAAAACTGCAGCTGTGAGCAGGGACCATTGGTCAATTCAAAATTCAAACATTTGTGTATTCAATAATTCTCAATGAGGAATAAAATATGTATAGTACTCTATCGATGAATCACAATGCTAGTGGAAACTAATACTTTCAACTTCTGTCTTTAATTAAAAAATCATTGCTTGCTTCCGTAGATGTTGGGTACTACGAGGCATGCTGAATGAAGTCATTACAAGTTGGGTCATTGCTTTCATCCTTCGGTCAGCTCGTTTCCACATGAACGTTATTCAGTGGAGCAGTTTTACTGTCACAGTGAAGGAACATGCATTATTCAGGCTGAGGAGTCAAATAATCTCCCGATGATTCAATTCCAGTACCAAAATGAGCCTATAAAATAGTGAAGTACTTACAATACTAATGCATGATATTGAAACCTTGGCGCATGAGAGGTCAAAGATAAATTAGAAGCTTTCCATCATAAATGCCTGTGTCAAGTACTGCAGGTTGAAAGGAATGGCTGCTTCAGTAATGAGGAAGGTCAAAGGAGGACAGTGCAACAGTAGGAACAATCAGCAAGGTTGAAGAGACTGCAGTGGTTTGGACACTAGAATATGTAAGTAGTGAATGCAGGGAAAGAAATGGATGGAGTGAAGAAACCCTTGGACAAGAACAGAAAATTGACACAATATTCTTTGGCGAAATACATACTGGGCGAAAGCAAAGAATAATGAAATATTCAGTAAAGTGGAAAATATCTGACTAAATAAACATTGATCAATACAGCTGGCTTTGGTTTAACATTTGCTTGTCTGATAAACTCTCGTGATTTAGTAGCCAGGACTTCACCAACACTCTCAAGACAGGCTGGATGGCAGAATGCATCGGGGGGGAGCCAGACTTTGATGTCACATTTTGAAAGGCAGGAATGGTAGTGGTTTGGCTGCCTGTTGACCAGAGGGAGTCAGCCAATTAAGATTATTAACTAGCCTATTAACAGTCACTTTACACCCCGTTGGACATTGTACCAGCATCAGAAAGGGTCCTCCATTCAAATGGAGAGATTGCCAGGTACATATCAAGGCAGTCTCCCAGTGGCTTCCCATAGTGGGGTGGGTGAGGAGGGACTTTCCTTCCTTATGGCTCCACGGCCCTCTGAGGGGCCCTGCTGGGGCCTGCCTACCTGACCCCGAGAGCGTTTTTAAAAAAACATTCTCTCGTGACCCTTCGAGAGTGGCACAGCATGTAGGTCAGCTCCTTCTCCTGGCAGCCTCAGCAGTGGCCACCTCTGCTACCGAAGCTGTCAGTCAAGATTCTTAATGGGATAGCAGCCCCGGCAAAGGCTTCTTAATTGGCTGCTGCAGGTAAAATCCCCTCTGCATTCCTGTAGTTTGCCCGCATGGGCTCAAGGCTTACATTTGATCTGGGTGGCAGACCCACGGCATGCCCATAAAATTCTGGCCATTATTTCTTTCACTTGTCACTGCTTTCTTTATAAAAATTAAGCTTGCTCTTCTCAGTGGGCCTACCTTTAATGACATCCCTTGCTTGGACTTTCTATATTTTAAATGGGGACCATACATCTTGGCACACCTTAAAACTGAAAATGAAGCAAAGACTTCACCTCAGTCTCAGCAACTGCTCAATCACACTATAAATTAGAATCAGTCTATGCAGAGGAAGATCATTCAGCCCATTGTGCTTGGACAGGCTCTTTGACAGAGCTATCCAATTAGCTACTTTGTTTTTGGTAACATGTGTTTACTGCTTACTAGTGTTCCCCTCAGTGCAGTTAAATGTGATTATTAGTTTTGGTGTATGTGCATTAAGAGGGTGTGCAATCTTTCTACCCTTCAATATGTTGCAGAGAGAGCTTGGTGTACACCACATAGTTGCCTCAGGGAATACTTGCATTTCTATAGCACCTTTCACAATCATAGGACATCCCAAAATGCTTTACAGCTGATGAAGTACTTTTGAAATCTAGCCACTGTTAAAATGTAGGAAACACAGTGGCCAATATGTGCACAGCAAACTCCCACACACAGCAATGTGATAATAGCCAGATGATCTGTTTTTGTGATGTTGATTGAAGGATAAATATTGGCCAGATTAGTATAATACTCAAATAAAGGAGTAATTGTAAGCCCTGGTCAGCCATAATATGTAAGAGGCCACAGTTTTTGATTCAACATCTCTGCCTTTTTTTGGTGTGTGCACAAAGTAGAAATGTTGAGAATAAGCCTAAACTGTAACATTCAACTCCAGACTAGTCTTGTCCTCACTTATCACCCCACCAGCCTCCGCATTCAAAGGATCATCCTCTGCCATTTCCGCCAACTCCAGCATGATGCCACCACCAAACACATCTTCCCTTCACCCACCCTGGCAGCATTCCGTAGGGATTGTTCCCTCCGGGACACCCTGGTCCACTCCTCCATCACCCCCTACTCCTCAACCCCCACCTATGGCACCTCCCCATGCCCACGCAGAAGATGCAACACCTGCCCCTTCACTTCCTCTCTCCTCACCGTCCAAGGGCCCAAACACTCCTTTCAAGTGAAGCAGCATTTCACTTGCATTTCCCCTAACTTAGTCTACTGCATTCGTTGCTCCCAATGCGGTCTCCTCTACATTGGAGAGACCAAACGCAAACTGGGCGACTGCTTTGCAGAACACCTGCGGTCTGTCCGCAAGAAAGACCCAAACCTCCCTGTCACTTGCCATTTTAACACTCCACCCTGTTCTCTTGCCCACATGTCTGTCCTTGGCTTGCTGCATTGTTCCAGTGAAGCCCAACGCAAACTGGAGGAACAGCACCTCATCTTCCGACTAGGCACTTTACAGCCTTCCGGGCTGAATATTGAATTCAACAACTTTAGATCTTAAACTCCCTCCCCCCATCCCCACCCCGTTTCTTCCCCCTCCCTTTTGTTTTTTTCAATAATTTATATAGATTTTTCTTGTCCCACCTATTTCCATTATTTTTAAATCTACAACTAATACCTTGTCAATCTTTCCACCCCACCCCCACTAGAGCTGTACCTTGAGTGTCCTGCCATCCATTCTTAATTAGCTCATTCTCTTAGATAATATCACCACCTTCAACACCTCTTTGATCCTTTTGTCTGTGACATCTTTTGATTCTCTGCTCCTATCACTGCTTGCTTGTCCCTACAACCACCCCACCCTCAACTTCTCTCCCCCCACCCCACCCCCCACCTTAAACCAGCTTATATTTCACCCCTCTCCTAACTACACTCAGTTCTGTTGAAGGGTCATTGGACTCGAAACGTCAACTCTTTTCTTCTCCACCGATGCTGCCAGACCTGCTGAGTTTTTCCAGGTAATTCTGTTTTTGTTTTTGTTTTGGATTTCCAGCATCCGCAGTAGTTTTTTGTTTTAGTCTGTTGTTAAGGAAAGTAGAAATGCTCATGGGGGTTGCTGATAGTACGACTAAAAGCACCATGTTGCTGCTGTGTAGGTTATGCCCTCATCCCATCCCCTACAGTATGTCAACCAGGAGTGTTTATTGCTGAATTGAGTGCTTAAAATGGGAAATTCTAACTTCACAGGGTTACTATAGCTCACCTTGATGCACACAAAATATCCAGTCAAATAAACCTAAAGGTATAAAAGGAGACTATTGAAAAGTCTGGGAGATGAAGCACACCATTCATTTATGAATATGCGAACAATTCAATCAGCTGAAGAGCACCAACAAGCAACAGCACTTCAAATCTTCTCTTCTCGACTTGCTTTGCAGACGATTTGATCTAATCAATATGCAAAGTCACTCCCCACTCTAATAGGCAATAGTGTCCCAGTCTACTTCACTGATGTCTCCTGCTTTCAGATGGGGTAATAAAGTTTGACATATTTTACAATCAGTTATGCTATCGTTTGCAAGTGTCCTCATTTTTTGGATTTGTACTAATTTTCCTGCAGTGATACTTGATCACGATTAATTTCTAAACCTTGCAGATAATGTCAGAGGCCGTTCTGCCATAAAAAATAAAAAATGCAACTTTGCAGGCTAGGTTTTAAGTAGCCTGCTGAGGCACAACAGGGTGATTGTGGTTGTAGCTGCCCCGGGTTTCCAAAATATCATTTCTTATGCATTAAAGCTTCAATCCATCAAGAACAATAGATCCTCAGAAGCAATTGAAGGCTGTCATCTAATTGAGGATTTTGGACTGTCTTTAATTTCGACAATACATTCAATTAGATGAGGTACAGAGTCCAGTTGAACATGAGATGAGGGGGTGGGGGGGGGGCAATGGAAGAGAGGGGGTGAAACTGGTCTGCGCCACTTGCACAAAATAGGCACAAGGAGGGTTTGTAGCCTGCTTCATGCCACGCTCGATTCTCCATCCCATTGACTTCAGTGGATAGGAAATCAGGCGCGACAAAAAAGGAACTGGCAATTTGCTATGAGCCCCGTTTCCAGCTATAGGTACCAGTGCAAAGCAATTTCATCCCTGGGAGGTTTGGATGTTACATATATTGAGAATGGTTTCCTCGCAAAGAGCTAATCCTGTGGGTTCAAGAGACATAGCTAAACAAACCAAGTTCCCCTGATTGATCTGAACCCCTTGATTAGATTGCAGTCTTTTGATCCTCAAAGATTCATTATTCTTGAATGAAATGGCTAAAAACCTAATCAGTTAACACTAAGATTGGAACATTAATCAATTTTATGAAAAGAAGACTTGAATTTATATAGCACCGTTCACAACCACCGGACTTCTCAAAGCACTTTACATCCAATGAAGTATCTTTGAACTATACTATTGTAATATAGGAAATTTGGCAGCCTATTTGCACTCAGCAAGCTCTAACAAACAGCAATATGATAATGATCAGGTAATCTGTTTTTATGGTGTTGATTGAAGGATAAATATCAGCCAAGGCACCAGGGAGAACTCCTCTGCCCCTCTTCGAAATAGTGCAATGGTACCTTTTATGTCCACCTAAGATGGCAGACAAGGCCTTGGCTTCATATCTCACTCAAAAGATGGCACCTCCCTCAGTACTGCACAAGAGTGTCAGTCTTGACCTTTGTTCTCAAGTCCCACGTTGGGACTTGGATCCATAACTTTCAGGCTCAGAGACAAGAGTGCTACTAACTTAGCCACAGCTGATATATTCCCAAGCTAAGAGACCTAATGCCCTACAATGACATTTCATCTTGTTGAAGCCAAAGAAAGTCAATTGGCAAAAGTTCCAAGGGATATTTATTCTTGTGACATTATGACTAGAGAAGTTGGAATTGTTTTCCTTAGAGCGGGTTCAGGGGAGATTGAATATCATGTAAAATCATGAAGGTATTGATAGAGTAAAAAAGGAGAAACAGTTTCCATTAGCAGAAGGGTTGTTAACCAGAGGACACAGATTTAAGGTAGTTGATAATGGAACCAAAGGTTAGATGGGGAGAATTTTCTTTACATAGCCAGTTAATGTGGCCTGGAATGCACTGTCTGAAAGGGTGGGGAATCAGCTAAATCCCTGAAGGCAAGAAAATTGCTTCTCCTTTAGTTTGAGGATAACAAGGTGAACTGGTCACGTAAACAAAGCTGTGCTCCTTTGCAAAATTTTGGAATAACTCGTCAGCAAATTGCAGACCATTGTCCAACACTACAATATCTGGAATGCCATGTATTACATATATTCTCTTCAGTGATTGAATGACTGCATAGCATCACGGTGGAAACAATCTGTTTACTTCAATCCACCTTGAGTAGTAATCAATGATAATAAGGAATGTTTTCCCTTTAAAATCAAACAACTCCATTCCCAGGCACTCTCATGACCTTGATGGAAAAGTAGGTGGTGATAGTGGTTCTTTTTGCTCTTGGCTGTTTACTGTACACATAAGACAATTAGAAATAATTTCTCCTATAGAATGAGTAATGCCTCACCATCGGACTGATTTCTGGGCTCTCGCTTGACATTTTGCTGTCCCTAAGTGACCTTGGTGAAGTCTTTAAAGAAATGGCCGCTGCCAGGACTGCTGGTGATTCACGGATCCCTAGGCCTTGGATCCCCGGAGCAGGTATGCCCGGGGTCCTGGGCCAGGAGGATTTAGGTAGGTTAGATAAAGGGGCGGGGGGGTGGGGGGGGGCAGGGCAGGCAGGTAGGAGTGGGTTTAATGGAGGGAGTGGTTAGGAAGGAAGGGGATTTCAACCTAAGGTAGTGGCGGGGGGAGGCTGTCCAGGATCGGCAAAGGGAGCCCATGAAGAGCGATCCCCTTCATCCTTCCCGCGCTTTAAACATTTAAGTTTAAAAAAACAGGCTTCCTGCTCTCACCCTGCTGCGCATGCCGAATATTTTATGGTGTGAGCAGTGTATTATCAGGGCCAATTGGCTTGATAACAAAGCTGATTGACTCTTAATTATTCATTTAATTATGGCGGGGGGGGGGGGGCCGCAGATTTTGGCACCTGCCCAACCCCTGTATTATGGGGGTGAGCTCGGGGGTGAGCAGGAAGGTGGTGGGATGGGCACTCATCCCATTTGATCCACCCCCATCTGCAGGAAACACTTATCCAGAGACATTCATCACCTTGCCACTGTACTTGTTTTATTTTCTGCAATGTTTTTGCAGCAGCTGGTAAGTGTTCAGTAATTAGGAATGTATATGCTTCCGCCCCCTCAATGAAGTGTAAATCCTCTCGCTTGGTTCCTTCTGATAGTATCCGCGACAGTGTGTCTGCTGTCGTTTGATATGTCCCTTGAACATACTTTGTTATGGAGTCACATCTCATTAATCTTAATCTGAACTGCTGGGTTCTGGGCGGCTTCTTCACAATTTCTTTCATGTTCAGAAGAGTGACTAGCGTCTTATGGTCTGCTTCATTTTTGAATCGCAATCTCATCGTGGAGCCTGAGATTTTTTTTATATATGCCATGTTGCTGCAAACACTTCTTTCTCGATTGTAGCATATCTTCTCTCTGTGTCTGAGGCTGACCTTGAGGTGTAGTAAACTGGTTTACATTTACCACCTCTCTGTTCTTGAAATAAAACTGTCCCCAGACCTATTGATGATGCATCTGCTGCTACTATGGTCGGTATTTCTGTGTCGTAATGTGCCAAAATTTCAAAGGAGATTAAATGTTGTTTAATCTTTTCAAAAGCATTTTGCTGGTCCACGTTCCAGCACCACTTGTTAACTCTGTCTCAACAGCTATCTCGAGGGGTCATTGACCTCTGCCAAATTTGGTAGGGACTTGCCCACTTAGTTAACCATCTTGAGGAATCTTTGAAGTTGAGTTATGTTCCTCGGTTGTGGGAATTCTCTGATTACTTTTATTTTTTGTGGATAAACTGTATTTACACTAGAAATTTGATCATAGGTTTGGCAAACTCACGTTTTGCATTCAATGTTGGGCATGCATCTTGTAAGACTCCCAGGACTGCTCTAACTCCGCAGTCATGCTCTCTTGGAGCCATGTACAAATATGTCACCGTATGGCATGTTACTCCTTCCTTGCCTTCTAGGCTTTGAGACATTGTTCTCTGGAAAATTTCAGCAGCTAAAATGTTTAATTCCTTCAATATCACACAGTATAAATCCAATTGCACTTGCTCACAGTCTCATCGATGCATTCTTTCCTTGAACTACTTCTGATTTGCACAAAAATGATTAAAAGGGTCAGGTCAGTACATTACTTTATGCAGTTGGAGCTATTGCTGACAACGTGACAGGAAGGCAGGGAGTTGAGAATTCAACTTCTTATGAAGAAGTCCTGCAAGCACTTGATTCATATTTCAGTGTTCGCAGAAATGTAATTATAGAAATGGCAAAATTTAACAAGAGAAGACAAAGACCAGGCAAAAAAGCAAAAGCAAAAATTCAACAATGATCCATACAGGCTGGCAGGGAACTGCAATTATGGAATCTTAAGAGAGGAATTGATTCAAGAGTGAATACTTGTTGCGGCCCTAGATGAAGCATTATCAGATCTCTTACAGACAACAGAGGATTTAACAGAAAATTTAACATTCAATAACTTCTGGGAAAGACCTGGATAATTAATTTATAATAAACAGAAAACATGGGAAAAACTCAGCAGGTCTGACAGCATCTGTGGAGAGAAAAACAGAGTTAACGCTTAGAGTCCAATATCCTTCTTTGGAACTGAGATACTGGACAAGGGAGAAAAAAAATCAAGTCAGGATAGGAAGAAATAAGTTCAGTGGAGCAGGAGCAGGCTAGGACAATGAGTCTACCAGGATAGTCCTGTTTGTGGACTTTGGGAAGGTTATAGAAGTGGGCTGCATGGAGTTGGGGGACTATAAGGTTGGAAGCTGTGGAGGGAAGATCTCCTGAGGAGATGCAGTCACTGACAGTCCTGGAAACGACAGCTTGATGTTCGGGTATGGGGTCATGGCCCAGTGCGAGGTAGGAAGAATTATCTGAGAATAAGTCCTAAGCCTGTACTTGGTAGAGATTGGTACGCCAGAGAACAACAGTACCACCCTTGTCTGCAGGTTTGATAACAAAGTGGGTTGAGGTCTGAGAGAAGGAAGTGCAGCAAGCTCAGGGGGAGACAGGTTGGAGTGGGTGAGAGAAACAGATAAATTAAGATGGCCGAGTACAGGTGGAGAGAAAGCATTGGAGACTTGTGAAAGAGTCCGTGGAGCGGGAGGAGGACTCTTGCCCAAAGAAGTGAGCATGGAAACGAAGGTGATGGAAGAAGAGTTCAACATTGGGATGAGCCCAAAATGAATTAAGGTGAAAGTGTAACGGGATAAAACTGAATCCTTTGCTGAACACAGGTTGCTTAGCATCAGAGAGAGGAAGGTCAGAAGGCATAGTGAATACGTGTTGCGAGATGGGATTAGAAGAAGGTATGGGGTCAGGGGGAAGGGAAGGAGAGGATGGATAGGATGGGCATTTGTATCAATAAGTTGTTGCAGCTTATGTTCCTTAACACCTTACAGGAAAAGGAAAAAAATTCTTGTTAAGGTGTCAGATGAGATAAAGAATGAAATGGTACTGGGGACAAGGACAGCTTTGAGATAGGATGGGACAGTGCTGGAGGGAGAGGTTGAGTGTGTTCTTATGGCGACACATGGTACTTTGTGTGGATCTCAGGATGCAGTGAGAACAGCAATCTGAGCAACATTGTATACCCCAGGGATACCTGTAATCCTGGGTGGATTTAAAACATGAGAGATGGAATTTCAATTGGAATCCATGTAGGGCAAGTCGCAGACAGAGACAGTCACTGAGGAAGGAAATATGGCTGTGAGAGCGAGTTTTGGTAAACACCTTGTCAAACACCAGGAGGGAAATGGAAAGCAATGAATGTGAACAAGGTGAAAGACAAACGGAAATCCCGTCAGAGAGAAGGCTTGAACTTCTTCAAGGTAGGCGTCCCTGGAAGAGAAGTGGCAGTGAATTAAACACTAAAGTAAAAGCAAAATGCTGCAGATGATGGAAATCTGAAATAAAAAGAAAGTGCTGGGAAAATCTCAGCAGGTCTGTCAGCATCTGTAAAGAGAGAAACAGAGTTAACGACCAATATGACTCTTCTTTGGAACTTTATACCTTGATTTCCTAAGGTGACTCGAGCATACACCAGTGATGAGAGGTTAATGGCACCAAGACAGCTGGGGAACATAAATAAATTCAGTTAACTAAATAAATCTAGAATAAAAAACTCTTATCCTGTTTGATGACCATGTAGCTGTTAGATTGTCATAAAAGCCCATCTGATTCACTAACATACTTTAGTGAAGGGAATCTGCCATCTTCACCCGGTCTGGCCTATGTATGTCTCCAGAATCATCACAATGTGGTTGACTCTTAACTGCCTTCTGAAATGGGCAAGCCACTCAGTAGTCAAGACTCACCATCACCTTCTCAAGGGTAATTAGGGATGGGCAATAAACGCTGGCCTTGCCAATGATGCCCACAACCCGTGAATCAGGGGTGAATAAAAAAAACGATGTAACCAGAAACTCTGATTAAATCTTTGCTTTTTTATTTGCAGCAGAGAATTGGTGCATACCTTGAAACCAAGTATTCTTTTTTTTAAGATCAAACAAGGAATGAGAAAAAGCCATTTGACCCCTGAAGCCCACTCCTTCCACAAGGTATTTAAAATCCACTTTGCCACCAATACTGCCCTCTACTGCCTTCAACTATTTAAGCCCCTGGGGGAATTATCTGCAGATTCCCAGAAGTAATCAAACAGAAGTCGGGCAAGTATTTATCTCTACTATTCAATCCTGCCTGCCTGCTCTCTATAGAATCACAGCTTAGAATCTCTTCTTAGAAGCATTTGACCGTTTCAGGCTTTACTTATTCTCGTAGCTTTCATACCATTATCCCTTTTATTGCATTACATGTGCAGGGAGAATCTCCTGCAAGACTGTCATACACTATATTCCAAATAAACAGGTTGATTCTTATTACTTTTTGCTACATGTGAATCCGGATAAAAAGATTGTAGTGAACATTAATGATACCTTTCATAAAAGGAACCTTCTATGTCCAGCACATATGATTTTAAATTGAATAAAGGCAGAGCACAGCAAAAGTGACCCCTGTTCTTTGAGTTTGAATATACTTTATCAATTTGCTTCCAGTGAGCTCTCTGGAGTCTGAAAGCTAACTCTTATCTGAACAAAATCAAACCTGCTGACTGATAACTCACAGCAGGGCTACCAAATGCTTCTGCCTAAGATATGGAATTAAAAGGGTTAAATTAACATTTCTGCTTGGGTTAGTTTGCCAAAGAAATCTGGTTAGAATAAGCATACTGATGCATTCAACAAACCAACAGACACTTTTATAACCCTATGCTGCTACCTCTGAACATTGCTTTCCACGAACGGATCTCACCACTAAACAAGTTCATCACTAAATTCAGTTAATTCAGTTGCATATCAGGAAGGAATAAAGGCAGATTATCAAACTGGGAAAACTCTTCAATCCCAAATTTAGTGGATACACATAAAAAGTATGAAACCATGCATAATTCGGCACCTTGCAATTGTATTCAACAGGTCAGGTTCTCAAGTGCTTTCACCAGCCATACTGACTTATTCAAAATGTAGTGCATAGGCTCTTCCAACTTTGGGAAAAGATATCATCGAGGTAGAGCAGGTGGAGTTCTATACTGTATATAATCCGAGCTTCATCTGATCTGTAAGGACTTTGCACTGTCTATGGTAACATTCTGATTATGTTCTGGATTATTAATCCAGAGGCTTTAAGTGACCTGGAGAGATGAGTTCAAATCCCACCACAGCAGCTGGTGAATTTAAATTCAGTTCATTCATGGCTTGACAAATCGCTCTCTCCACCATTGCCATTAAGTGTGCCAGGAGCAGCACTAGGTGCACCCAAAAAAGTGCAGTGTCTATCTAGTGAAGCTATAGCACAGGATTACATGCATGTTAAACAGCAGGAGAAATTGAGGGGGGTGGGGAATTCCAGAGCTTAGGACCGAGGCAACTCAAGACATGGTCACCAGTGGTGGAGTGATAAAAATTGAGGAGGTTCAATAGGCCAGAATTAGAGGTGTGCAGCTATCTTCGAGGGCTGTGGGGCTGGAGAAGATCAGAGATTGGGAGAGGTGTGGCCATGGAGGGGTTTGAAAATATGGATGAGAATTCTAAAATCTAGACATTGCTTAATCAGTGCAGGTCAGCTAGAAGTGCCAAATCGATGATCCATTTCAGCTTCCTCCTGAGGTCCCCTACCATCAATGCCAGTTCTCAGCCAATTTTATTTGCCCCATGTGATATCAAGAAACAGCTGAGCACAGCAAAGACTTTGGACCCTGAGAGCATTCCCATTATAATGCTGCATGTCTCTTGTCAACCTGTTCCAGTACATCCACAACACTGACAACTACCTGACAAAGTGCAAAATTGCCCGGGTATGTCATGGCCGCAAAAACCACTGCAAAGCTGACCCAGTCAATTACTGCCCAATCAGTCTACTCCTTAATCATCAGAAAAGTGATGGATAGTAACGTCGTCAGAGCTATTAAGCAACTCTTACTCAGCAATAACTTGTTCACTAATGCTCAGTTTGGGTTTCACCAGGGCCACTCTGTTCCAGACATTATTACAGCCTTGGTCCAAATATGGACAAAAGAGCCGAAGTTCAGAGGTGAGGTGGAGGGTGACTGCTCTCGACATCAAGACAACGTTCAACCGAGTGCGGCATCAAGGACCCCTACTAAAATTGAAACCAGTGGGAATCGGGAAAATTCGTCAGTGGTTGGAGTCAAAGGAAAATGGTTGTGGGCGTTGGAGGTCAATCATCTCAGCCCCAGGACATCACTGCAGGAGTTCGTCAGGGCAGTGTCCTAGGCCCACCCGTCTTCAGTTTCTTCATCAATGACCTTGTCTCTATCACAATGTTAGAAATGGGGATGTTGCTGACGATTACAGTGTTCAGTACCATTCACAATTCATCAGGTAATGAAGCAGAGCATGCCTTTCTGCAACAAAATCTGGACAACATTCAAGTATGGGCTAATATGTGGCAAATAATATTCATACCACACAAGTGCAAAATGCTGATCTCCAACAAGAGAGAGGCTAACTACCTCCCTTTGACATTCAATGGCGTTATCATTGCTGAATCTACTACCATTAATATTCTGAGGTCACCATTGGCCAGAAACCTAACTGAGTGATCCATATAAATACTGTGACTTCAAGAGCAGGTCAGAGGCTGGGAATTCTGTGCTTTTTCTTCTTATCGTGTCCACGGACAGTCTATACATGGCCCAGCCAGAACTGGACACATTTTTGCGCCTTGTTGTTGAATTCGGCAAAATCTGCAACAGTGCAGGGTTCCTCTAGCGATAGGCATTGCAGGAGATGTTGCATAGTCTGTGGCTCAGTTCCACATTCACAAGTTGTCGGGCTGGTTGTATATCCCCATTTGCTTAGTGACACCTTTGAACGACCTACAGCAGTCCTAAGTCTGTTAAGGCACTTCCTGGTTGCCCAGTTGCAATTAGTTCCTGGGGGAAGGCTTTCATCCGGTAGAATTTCCATCGCTGGGGGTTGTTCGAGACTGGCGAGCCGGTCTTTCCACAAGGCGATGCGGGCTTCAGATGGGGTTGATTGTAATGGAACAACACTGTTCATGAAGCTCTCCCTTGACTTTAGGCTGCTGGGTGTAGGTGTATGACCAAGTAGAGGGTGCCTCTCATCTGATGTTTGATGGAGTCGCTCTTTCTTGCTGACTCACTTCCTGTCACTTCCTGACTCCCCAAAGCCTGTCCACCATGTACAAGGCACAAGTCAGGAGTGTGCTGGAATACTCTCCACTTGCCTGGATGAGTGCAGCTCCAATAACACTCAAGCAGCTTGACACCATCCAGGACAAAGCTGCCTACATGACTGGCAACCCATCCACCATCTTAAATATTCACTCTCTCCCCCATCAATACACCATGGCTTCAGTGTGTACCATGTACAAGATGAACTGCAACAATTCACCAAGATTTCTTCAATTGCACCTCCCAAGCCCGTGAACTCTACTGCCTAAAAGAGTAATGGCAGCAGACACAAGGAAATGCCACCACCTGTACTTTCCCCTCCAACTGTCACATCATGCTGATTTGGAAATATATTCATTGACACTGCGTCAAAATCCTGGAACTCCCTCCCTAACTGCACCGTGGGTGTACCTACAACACATGGACTGCAGCGGTTCAAGAAGGCAGCTCACTACCACCTTCTGAAGCGCAGTTAATAATGGACAATAAAGGTTGGTCTTGCCAACAACATCTGCATCGTCTATTGTTATGGCACCTTTGGAGCCTTCCACAGGCTAAGGGCAATCTAAATTATGAAAAGCCAGTGGCAAAGCCAATAGAAAGGGTACAGATTCTTCATGTTACCCGGTTTCTTTATTCCATCTCTTGCTTCAATTTAATTGATGGGGTAGAACAGGAAAGGGGAATTCTATCTCTAATGTGCCTTCCGTGTTTCCTCCTCCCTGCATCCCCATCATATTGAAATCACAATTCATCCCTCCAACCTCTATACTAAGTCAATTCTTCCTTGGAATTAAACATTATGGTACTCCTTACACCCTCAGCCTTGACCTTCTTATTGTCATCAGCCTTTTCTAATCCAAATTTCACAAAATCCTCATTTCCACAAATTAATTTCCCCCCTTTGCTTAATCTCTTCTGCTCTTTTCAATCTTTTTTACGTTCTATCAAGTGGAATTCTATCCAAGGAAGTTTTCACCCTTCGCTAGATAATTTCCCAGAGTTAAATAAAACAGGATAATTTTTAAAAAGTAAAATAAAACCTTCTTTCATGATTAAGTGACCAATATCCAGAAAGGTTTGCATTTACTTGAGGATTGCATTGCTGATATATGACCCTACCAGGACAGTCTCTTATCAGACATTTTCTCTTTCTTCATTTCAAAATTCCAGGGTTTGATGTCAACTCTTTCTTTAATCTTCCAATATCAGATATCTGGTATTAACAGATAACAGGACCAGAGTCATAAAGATGCAAGTAGTGCTATAGGAGGAATATCACAAAGGTAGAACAAGATGAACCATACTGAGGGGAAAAGAACTGAACAAAGGCCTTTCAGAAACATACACAAAGGGGACAGTTTTCCCAGGGAGTTGCAGGCATGTTTGAAAGCGGGGGGAAATCGCAGTAGAAGAGGCTGTGCTGATTCCTCAATGTATTCCCACCTCCAAACGCTTTTCCCACAGCCGGTTCCAGTGCAACGACGGCAACCAACCCAACAGATCATGGTCCTAGTAACAAACATTCAATCAAGAACTTTGAAGGCTGAAGTGGAGAAGAGTTCCATGAGAACAACATTTGAACATAGGTCAGTCAGTCCTAAGAGACAGGCAAGAAGCAAATTAAGGCTCAGCAGCAACCAATTAGCAGCAATTTTCTGACGCAAATGAGATTTTACTGGTGCCGCACAGGCCCCCGCTGTTTCTGCAACACATCAGGTAACAGGAGGTGCAAACAGAATGGAATGTCAGAGCGTTGTGGCAAATGCATTAAATTTACAGCCTAAAGATGCAAATGGACAAGTCTGAGGTCCTTCAAGGCACAGGCTTGCAAATTCCTCACAACTGGTCTCTGGAGACTATGGTGAGGAATAGTGGTGAGGAGTGGCAGCTGGTGCCTCCAACAGTTTTACTCCTCCATTTTATCCAGCCCTCTCACGCCTCATGTACACCAGCAACACACTTGCATGCACATTGACGGCTGCTGACCATCTGGCCTTGCAGTCTCACGGGCTGGCTTTCCCTCCCATCTCACCAAATTGTTCGTCATCCCTAATTGGATGGCAGTCCCGGAAGCAACCTCCTAATTGGGCGCCTCGCATAAAATTACCCCAGGAAGCACACTGCCACCATGGAGTCGCGGCCCGAAAATAGTCCTGACTGCTGAAAATGTTCAAAGTCAGGAAGATTCAGCCCAATTAAGTTCTATTAAAACAAAGAGTGAACACAAAAGTTTATTTATTTGGAGGCCTTGGTGTCTTATTCTCACAGAAACATTAATTCAATGCCTTGGATCCCATATCTTTAGGTTATTGGGGTCGGTTTTAAATTTAATGGCTCATTTTATTAATAGTGTTGTGGACTGGAGTCCAAGCAAGAAACAGCACAATTTTCCATTATACACTGGGCATGAAAACAGTCTGGTTTCTATAACAGGCGGCTGATGCACACTGCCAGTTACTGTCCCCAGGCAGCAAGCAGAAAATCTACCCTAATATTCCAAAATTAATACCTGTAAGGCTGGTAACAACAAGACTAGGGTACAAGCAGCATGAAAGCAAAGTACCAATCATAAGCATCACTGGGCAGGGAGCAATTGAAAATTGAGTTAGCGGTTTAAGCTGTTGAACTTTCATTGAGAATTAATTCTGAAAATGAACACATTCTATTGGTACAGATGAGCTAGAAAGGCAGCAAACAGTCCATGAAAGGCCAAATGCAGCAAGTAAATGAGAAAATGATGGAAAATTGGAGTAAGAGGGATAAATACATTGTTGTTAATTCCAAGCTGGAAAATGGTTTCTTCCTCCATTTTTAATAGAGATTGAAAGAACCTCACTCTGGGCAGGTTGAAGACTTCCATTCTGTTCAACACCAAGGCACTTCACAGTGATGGAAACTGTTCTTGTCCTGATGCAATACTGATTACTGCTACATGAATAGGCTGTTTTTCAGGACTGACATTAGTCCTGACATTAAGTGCCTCTCTACAGCAGGAGCAGAAATCTACCAGTCAGAATCATGCAGAATGCACAAAGTGCCAGAGATCCTACAAACAGATCTCTGCCACATTTCTGACTCAGTTTACCAACCTGACACCTGGGCTCAGTTGGTAGCACTCTCTCGCTTCTCCGAAGGTTCTAGGTTCAAGTCTCACACTCGGAGTTGAGCAGAGAATGAAGGTTAGTGCTCCAGTGGAGTATTGAAGGAGTACTGCACTGTCAGGGGTGCTATATTTTGGATGAGACATTAAATCGAAGCCCTGTTTGACCTCTCAGGTGGACATAAGATATCCTATGGCGCTATTTGCTGAAGTGTTATCCTTGGTGTTTTGGCCAATAGTTGTTACTCAACCAACATCACTAAAAAAAGATTATTCAGTCATTACCAGATTGATGTTTGCGGGAACTTAAAACAACAACAGAATTACCTGGAAAAACTCAGCAGGTCTGGCAGCATCGGCGGAGAAGAAAAAAGTTGACGTTTCGAGTCCTCATGACCCTTCAACAGAACTGAGTAATATTAGGAGAGGGGTGAAATATAAGCTGGTTTAAGGTGGGGTGGGGCGAGAGAAGTGGGGGGTGGGGGGGGGGGGGGTGGTTGTAGGGACAAGCAAGCAGTGATAGGAGCAGATAATCAAAAGATGTCACAGACAAAAGCGGGAACTTGCTGTGTGCAAATTGGCTGTTGCATTTCCTGCATTGCATTGAATACACTTCAAAAATATTTCATTGATTGTAAAGAGCTTTGAGATGTCCTGAGGATGTGGAAGGTGCATTGTAAATGCAAGTTTTGGCTTTCTTTCTTTCTTTTTGACTGAGCATGGTAATCTGTCCAAATCTCTCTTTATGTGATTCAGTGTTCAATTCTGTTTGATAATGCGCCCGTGAAGCTTCTTGGAATTGTTTACTATATTAAAGATGCTCTCTATATAAATTCAAGGTGTTGTTGTTGTTTCTCTTTTTATGGAGTGACAGGGTGTCGTACTATCAGGTAACAAGCTGTTTTTATTCTTTCACAGGATGTGGGTGTTGCTGGCAAGGCCAGCATTTGTTGCCCATCTTTACCTGCCCTTGGGAAGCTGGGGGTGAGCTGCCGCCTTGAACTGTTGCAGTCCATCTGGTGCAGGTACACCCACAGTGCTGTTAGGAGTTCTGATATTTTGATCCAGCAACTGTGAAGATACAGCAATGTAGTTCCAATCAAGATGGTGAATGGCTTGGAGGGGAACCTGCAGGTGATGGTGTTTCCATCCATCTGCTGCCCTTGTCCTTCTAGGTGATAGCAGGTCACAGGTTTGGAAGGTGTTGTTGAAGGAGCCTTGGTGAACTGCTGCAGTGCAAGTCTACACTAGGAGGCAGGATTGTTTGTCCTGCAGTACTTTATCATAAATAACATTAAGTCGCAGATTTTCATGAGCATAGGCCCACCTGCGGAGGCTGCCTTTATGTAATAGGAATGAGGAAAAGAATCGAGAGTAAGTCCAAATTGCAACAACAGCCAACTCAATATAGCCAGCGCCTCAGAGTTATTTTTTCTGTTGGATTAACCCAAGTGGACGTTGCACCTGGTATGTTGTAGCAGCAAGGGTGCACAAATGGAAAGCTCGAGAGAATTTAAGGGGCCAAGGAAACTCAAACTGTCATGTGAACACCCCACAGTTGGTCTTTACTGACTGAAGCAAGGCTTCCAATCATTCCAGTAAAATACATGTTTCAGTTGAGTAACTTCAATCACCTCCTCTGCCAATGCAACCCTTTGTGTTTGGGGATAACAACACCTAATGGCAAACTGAGAGATTCAGGGAGATATCTCCCAGCGTTCTGCATCAGGAAACATTCCAACTAATAAAAGTGGACACAGATTCTTAAAATAAAAACTAATATGCAGGTTTTTCCGGTCTAAAGCATACTGCCAAAGCAGCACATGGAACAACCAGGTCCACATGAGAGAAATTAATCTAAATGGTTGGCAATGACAAGTTAGAGAAACTTTCGGCTTAGGCTAATGATTGTAAATTTTGGATCAATGCCTAGGCCAGTGAGGGGGCTGCCTGACTGTCGCAATTACAGATCTAGTTTCTCATTGGCAGCAGACCCAAATGAGGAGCCCCAAAGTGAGTCTATTAAAATCGGCACTTGACCTGGACAGAATTAAATGCTGCAAAGTGAGACAGAGCACACTGCACATGACCTTGATCTCTCCTAGCTTGCTCACTGCCAGCTCTTTTGGTGTGCAAGAAAATTTGCTCCCCAAAAAAGTTTAACGGCTCGGAAATTCCACAGGGCTATTTCTGATCCCCTGCCTCAAATTCAGCCAGAGACTGAAGGAATCCATGCAGCAATGGCAGAAGCAATGGAAAGCAGACATCTATTCAATTCTGTCACTCTCCCATCAACGTTACAGCAGGAGGTTGGACCAATTTCAACTGTGGAATTTCGCAGTCAATCACTCCCAAAGAATCTCAAACAATATTTAGGGAACCATTAACTGTTAGGAAATTAGTGGAACAATTATTTTCCAACAAATCTTGAATTGCCGAGCAAGGATTCATTTCCTTCTTTAAGAATGAGGAACACCTGAGAGAAGAGCAGTGCACAGTTAGAAATATCGGTTGGTTGGAAATATCGATATCTATTCCTGTCCCGGCACTCATTCAGAGAGAGCCTCTGAGACAATACAATGTCAAAACAAGTCGAATTATTGTACTGTGCCGTGGGAGCAGAGTAAATATATTTTCTGTGGATTGATCAATTTTGATAAATTAATCCAATCTCCCTTGCCATAACTGCATGAGTGAGTTGTCAGACAATTTACACTAGCCAGCTTTCACTGCTCAAAATTTACATCCTGTATCATATTCCAATCCACAAAATCTTGCATTTATATGCAGTAGTTTTAATGCAGAAAAAAAATTCCAAGACCTAGAAGCATAAATCAGACACGAAAGAGATGCTGAATCAAAGGAGGGGATATGAGGGAGAGGTGATCAAGAGCTTGTGATCAGCTAGCTGGGTTTTAAGATGGGAACTAAAGGAGGACGGGGAGGTGGAGAGGCAAAGAGATTCAGGAAAGGGCCTAGATGACAAGCTCGTCTGCAACTGATGAGCTGAAACAAGGATGAACATTTCTACTAATCTCCAAGTCTAATTGTGAAATTTCCAAATAAAAGGAGCCTAAGACAATATTAGGAATGTTGATGTTAACTACAGCAAATTCTAACATTTCAGCATACCTCTCTGCCTCTTCATATCACTTTCCTACTTAAAATCTACTTCTTTAACCCAAGTTATTAGTCACTCCACTTAATGTCACCCACGTCAATTCAGTGTTATTTTCTTGTCCTGATTAGAACTCCAAATCATATTGATTTTTTTCCTCTACTGAAGGTGTTATATGAATGCAAGTTGTTGTTACAATTCCAAGTTTGTAGTCACAAATGCTCCTCATGAAAACTGTATAAAGCAGTTGAGGCTGTCGTGACTTTCTAAGTATAACTGTAATGCCTTGCTTTTACAGATAATAGAAGACAATACACAGCCAAGTCATCTCGTTTTAATTTATAACACTTCTCCTTCGCCCAACAACCCAATGGATTTCCTGAATAAGATTGACATCGGGACCTATATTGCTCAGGTTTTTACTTTTTAAAAAATCTTTTGAGAGACTAAAATGGCCATGCTCATTGTGTAGGGCAGCACCAAAGTCAAAAACAGTAACAGAATGTGAGGTAAATCACGGTGTCCCATCTGAAGCTGCTTGCTAATACCAGAACGAAACACTGGGTCAGGCATAGGTACAAGGGGTCAAATTTTACCAAAGTAGATCCATTCCAGGGCGGGGGGCTATGTAGGGGGAGGTTGCTGTCTAGGAGAACCCATCTGGTTTATCGATTAGAATTGTCATACCTGTTTAACTCAGCCAGTGTTAGCATCCCAGAGTGCAGGCATGATGACAAGCCACACTCTGTCAAAGAAAGGATTTCTAGTTAAAGGGATCCCAGCAAAGTTGCTGAATTAAAGAGTGGTTCCTGAGGCTTCAGCAACCACAGGATTGGAAAGAAGGCTTGGGAAGTCTGCCTCCCAAGTCTCAGACTCTTCCCTGGCCGATGAAGTGAGCAGCAGGACTGTGGTCCCTCGAACCTGGCGACAGTACAGCAAAGGGCTCAATGGCCGCAGGAGAACAAGAAAGATGAGTAGCAACCCACTTTTGGGTACCGAACCCCACCCTCTGACTACCCCAGCATTCTCCTGCACGGCAATCCCTATGTACCTTGAAGCTCCATTCACTTCTCTCTCCAGGCACCTCCTCACATCCTCATCACAATAGCCAACACTGACACTCTTCCTTCTCTTATTGACACCTCACGCCCATGCCCCACAGTCACCCTCCACAAACATTCTCATTCCATCCCTTCCACACAATCCATTTCTCACACTCCTAACATACTGCTTTGTCTCCTTGCAGAAGAGAGCGTACAGCTCCAGGGCAAGGCAGAGAACTGGGGCTTGCCCTCCAGTGATAGCCACCTTGACAGGCCCGTGGCAATGCATACACAGCATTGTTCCCTCTATTTCTGTTTGCTGTGGACTGCGCGATCAGTTCAAGGTTGAAGCACAGCTGTGCAAGCATGCATTTTAAAGGAAATGTCGCTTATATGCAGCATGTTTGTTCCCTGCATCATATGTTCACGATTGCTGCATGACTGTGCACCTAGAGTGTTCAGAGGGTTTATTGGTTCACTGTGAAGAAGGTCTTGCTCCACAAGGCTGCAGATAACAGCAATGACCTGCTTGACACCTACAAAGTGTGACCAATGGCTCAGTGGGCAGCATTCCTGCCTCTGAGTCAGAAGGCTGTGGGTTCGAGTCCCACCCTAGACACTTGGGCACAAATCTTAGGCAGATAGTTTAGTGCAGTTCTGAGGGGGTGCTGCACTGTCGGAGATGCCCTTCAATTGAGATGCTGAACCAAAGCCCCTTCGACCCGTAAAAGATCCTATAGCACTATCTTGAAGAAGAGCAGGGGATACTCCCAGTGTACTAGCCAATATTTATCCCTGAACTATCACAAAGACATATTAGCTAGTCATTAGCTAATTGGGGTTTGTGGGAGCTTGCTGCCCACAAATTGGCTGCCACGTTTTCTACATTACTACACTGCAAAAGTACTTCATTGGCTGTACAGTGCTTTGGGATAACCTGAGGTTATGAAAGCAGTCCAAGTCATCTTGGAAAAGGCCAATCACAAATCATTAAGTTGCTCTGTTGTACAGGAGGGTACACATACAAGCTAACAGATTCCCTTATTTTATCTATAAAATATATTTTAGAAAATATATCTTTTCTTCAGGTAGTTATGTAAAAAACAATTGGACACACTATGTTACATAGACAGAAAGTTATTTACATGCTAATTTCCTTGAGCCATCCATTCTTGGGGCTTTTCCACATCAAGAAGCCCTTTCTATTACAACATTTAGATTGCTTGTCGATGCCTCCTGGCCGGCTTTATTACTGATTGTGTGAACAGATATGAGGAGATCACACACCCTCCAATATTGTGGCTAAGAAGTGATCAATTGTGGAGACAAGCCACTGAATTGCTGAGTTTTCATCCAGGTCTCCATTGTCAGGATTACGGTCAATCTTTGAGCAGGAAAATCAATGGGGGCTGGAGCTTGAGGTAAGTGGGGCAGCCTTGCTGGACCCAGTCAGACAGACAACAGTGAGGGGCGCGGGTGCAGGCAATCAGAAGGCTGTGGAGGAGGGGGTTCAAGAGGGGGTGGGGGACCTCAATTGGACACAAGGTGCCAGAACAGAAGGCTCCCACTGAGTCCGCAGCTTACCACAATACCAACTGCAGCAGAAGCCTAGCAAAACTAGAATCAATGGGAATCAGGAAGAAAACTCTCCACTGGTTGGTGTCATACCTAGCACAAAGGAAGATGGTTTTGGTTGTTGGAGGTCAGTCAACTTAGTTCCAGGGCATCATTTAGGAATTCCTCAGGGTAGTGTCCTCAGCCCAACCACCTTCAGCTGCTTTATCAGTGACCTTCCTTCCATCATAAGGTCAGAGCTGTTGATGTTCCCCAATGATTGCACAATGTTCAGCACTATTTGTGACTCCTAAGATACTGAAGCAGACCATGTCCAAATGCAGCAAGACCTGGACAATATGTAGGCTTGGGCTGACAAGTGGCAAGTAACATTTGCGTCACACAAGTGCCAGGTAATGACCACCTGCAACAAGAGAGAATCTAACTATTGCCCCTTAACATTCAATGGCATTATCATCGCTGAATCCCTCACTATCAACATCCTGAGGGTTACCATTGACCAGAAACTGAACTGGACTAACCATATAAATACTGTGGCTACAAGACAGGTCAGAGGCTGGGAATCCTGTGGCGAGTAACTCACCTCCAGACTCCCCAAAGTCTGTCCACCATCTACAAGGCACAAGTCAGGAGTGTGCTGGAATACTCTCCACTTGCCTGGATGAGTGCAGCTCCAACAACACTCAAGCAGCTTGACACCATCCAGGACAAAGCAGCCCACTTGATTGGCAACCCGTCCACATTCACTCCCTCCACCACCAACGCATCGTGGCAGCAGTGTGTACCATCTACAAGATGCATTGCAGGGACTCATCAAGGCTCGTTAGACAGCACTGACCACTACCATCTAGAAGGACAATGGCAGCAGGCACATGGGAACACCACCACCTGGAAGTTCTCATCCAAACTACTCACCATCCTGACTTGGAAATATATCGCTGTTCATTCACTGAGTCAAAATCCTGGAACTCACTCCCTAACAGCACTGTGGGTATACCTCCATCACATGGACTGCAGCGGTTCAAGAAGACAGTTCATCCTCACCTTCTCAAGGGCAATTAAGGATTAAGAAATGCTGGCCTGGATAGTGAGATCCACATCTCATGAATGAATAAAAAGGAGGCCCTCAACTGGCCATTAATTGGCCACTTAAGGGGCTAAACTGGCCCAAAGGTGGGCAGGGCACCCATCACCTATCTCATACTAGTAGGGTTGCTAACTGTGATTAAATGTATTTCTGGAGGTTTCATCACATGACTTGCTGCCATGCTTCAACATATCTATCTTTGTGGCACACTGCTTTCCTACGCCAATTGGAAAGCAAAAAAGACAAATTACCCAATTGGATGATGCTTGACTGTTGGCCAAACAAACTTTTCATTCCCATTTTCAATATTTTTATATCTGGTAAAGGGAAATATTAAAGAAAATGCCAAAAAAACCCAATATTTTTTAATGTCCTGATGATACTTCTCCAGAGTTGTACACAGCAGTGTCCTGGGAGATTGATTTTCAATTTGTTGGCAACCCTACACACTGGTAAACTACTAGCAACAGCAGCTAGATTACAGGCAAGCAAACCACGCCATCCCACCCAATTTTACAAATCCCCCCTCCCCCCACCACCTGCCAGCCTGTGACCATAGAAAAATTACGGCACAGAGAGAGGCCATTCAGCCCATCCTGTCTGCGCTGGCCAAAAAAGAAAAAAATAAGAAACTAGCCACCCATTCTAATTCCACCTTCCTGGCCCGTAGCCTTGCAGGTTATAGCACTTCAGGTGCAGATCCAGGTACCAGTGAGGGTGGAAGGGGGCATAAAATTCCAGCCCATGGTCCAGGCTTTGCCGCAGTGAGACAACTCCTTTAGTTCAACTTTTTCCCTCACCCTTCAGCTCAAAACATTTTTTGTGCTGTAAATTGCTGGAAGTATGAGCTTGTAGTGATTTAATAAAGTGCACCCGGGAATCAGGCAGCTTAGTGAATTAGGGGACCAAAGGTCTGCATCCTTACCCAATGAGTTTTACGGATGGAGAAGGAAACAGAGGAATGACAGAGAAGGTGTAAATTAAAGTCAAATTATATGCAGAAAGTGAAAGATTGAATTAAAGGAGGGAAAAAAGTCAGATTTTCAAAAAATTCTTACTTTACCATTTAAAATTTTACATTTTAAAAGCTTTTAAGAACTAAGTGCATGAATGAGATCCCGGTTTAAATTCCTCCATTTCTGGGCTGGAGATGTTGAGTAGCATTCTACAAGCATCAATCTATTCATTAAAAGATCATTATGCTGTTAAGTACCTGCCCTAACTCCCTGCACTGAATTTAACTTAAATTATATATTTCAGTGAGAAAACCCATACCTTGGAGAGAATATCTATTCCATCGCTTGTAACTTCAATATTCATCTGCCACCTTTACCCATGTTCCAAATGGTCAGAGTTCCCTGGGCTGCCTGTCAGTGAAATTCAATGATTTGCTCCGGTTCTCTTTATAAAATCAGCCCTCAGCTAGGTGCTGAATACAATGATATAAGCCATCAGGATAGAACTGACCATCTTACCGATGAAGATTTCAGCCTGCTCCATAGTAATAACACAGTTAAGCTGGAATCAAGAATGAAGACCTGATTGAAGCATAAGGCACATTACAGTGCTTTAGTCAGCTTCCTATTCCCAACTGCAGCATAAAACATGCTGGAACATTCATCTGAATCATTAGTAGATGGAAAGAAGGAAAGCGAATGTGAGCCAACTGCGTCAGTTTAAGAACTGTCTTTGTACCACTTTCAATCTGCTGCAGCTCTCTGAGAATACAGGCTGTTTCTGTGCATTAATATCCTCATTTTACCAGCTGTCTCTACGATTGAGGAATTAGTTTCCTTTAGCTTTTTGTCAACTCACAGGCATGTAGATAGTGATTCTGTGGTGTAGGTCTCTGTTACGATGATGTTACATGACTGATAAACCAGAGAATCTGAGTTCCAGTTCCATCATAGCAGCTTCAGAATCTTTTTCTAAAAAAATTAGGATCAATATATAGTGACCATGAAACTTGTCAGAATGTCTTAAAATCACACTGGTTCACCAATGTCCTGTAGAGAAATAAATAAAGTCCTTATCCGGTCTGGCCATCCCAGTAATATTAATGTCACACAAGTGCCAGGCAATGAGCATCACCATCAAGAGAGAATCTAACCATCTCCCCTTGACATTCAACGGCATTATCGGCATCGAATCTCCCACTATCAACATCCTGGGAGTTACCATTGACCAGAAATTTAACTGGACCAACCATGAAGACAAGAGCAGATCAGAGGCTGGACACTCTGCAGCAAGTAATTCACCTCATCACCCCACAAAGCCTGTCCACCATCTACAAGGCACAAGTCACGAGAGTGATGGAATATTTTTCAATTGCCTGGATGAGTGCAGCTTCAACAACACTCAAGAATCTCAACACAATCCGGGACAACGCAGTCAACTTGTTCGGCACCACATCCACCACCTTAAAAATTAATTTCCTCCTTGACCAATGCATAGTGACATCAGTGTGTACTAACTAAAAGATGACTGCAGAAATCAATCAAGGCTCTTTTGACAGCACCTTCCAAACCCGCAACCTCTACCACACAGAAGGACAAGGGCAGCGGATGCAATGGAACACCACCACCTGGGAGTTCCCCTCCAAACCACTCACCATCATGACTTGAACTATATTGCTGTTTATTCACTGCTGCTGGGTTAAAAATCCTGAAAACTCACTTTCTAACAGTACTACGGGTGTACATACACTAGATGGACTGCAGCAGTTCAAGATGGCGGCTCACCACCATCTTCTCAAGAGCAATTAAGGATGAGCAACAAATGATGGCTTTGGCAGCAGCACTCACTTCCCAGTAGACAGGAATGAACATTTTCTTCATGGTTCTTTCTTGCTACTGCCTGTGTGCGCAGGTGCCATCTGATGTAGGGAATTCAATGGTGTAGCAGCTGTGATAATACCACAATGGAGGGAGTAGGGGGGAGGTTGCGTGACGAATTGCAAGAACATTTAACCTGTTTTTTTAACTGGCATGATTATAACTATTAAGAATACATACAAATTACTTTAAAATACTACAATTTGGAAAGAGTTAAACCTGTGAAAATGAAAATGCCTCAAAGCAAAAGCTGTGGAGTGTGATATTTAATGGCCAGCCAAATGGCTCTAATGGCACAACTGACAGTGGGTGGGATGTCAAGTGCAGTTTCCCATTATCTCAAAAATACCTTGTCTGAGGATGTAACCTCTTTTCTCACCTCCACCATTGTCATGGTGATAAACTTATTTAGGAGGCAGCAAGTGTATATCATTGGAGAAATGGAAAGATAGAATTTGTCTACCTGCAGGACACAGTCCCCACGTGATTGTAAGGAAACTCCAGTCATTTTGGATTTTTATTAATTATATTTGCATTTATATAACATTTCACATTGAAATGTCTCAAAGCACTTTAGATAACAAAATACTTTCTTTTTGAAGTGCAAGTATGCTGTCATGTAGGGAAACTGGCAACCATTTGTGTCTCATGATTAACAATGAGGTGAATCAGTCAGTTTGTTGTGATATTGATGGAAGGAAAATGCTGAAAAGAGAAGCCTGTTCTCCTTTGAAAAGGGCCTTGGGATCTTTATCATTCACCGGCCACACTAACATGCAGAAAAGAGCCTTAGCTTAATGTTTCATCTGAAGAGTAGCATGTCCATTGATACGTTATGAGGTCATGCTGTGAGGCTTAACGTAAGAACATTATAACTAGGTGCAGGAGTAGGCAATTAAGCTCCTCGAGCCTGCCCCGCCATTCATTACGATCATGGCTGATCTCATTTTGGCCTCAAATCCAATTTCCCGCCCTCTCCCCATAACCTTTCATAACCCCTCCCACTTTATTTTCTAGCCCAGAGTGGGCACTATTACCAACACAACTAAGCTGATGCACAAATTATTTGGACGGCTTATTTAGAGTAAGGTGTACCTGATTTATATTGTGGCTGCCTGGATGTTGAACCCATCCCGTGTATAACACTGTGGGGTGGATTTGGGCAGCAGTAGCAACTGCAGATCACAACCACTGCAGCAACTCAAAGGTCACGCCAGGCATCGGCAATATAAAACTGGTTTCTTGACACAACATATGGAAGCTTGAGCGTTCAACCCCACGCCACCACCTCCTCCCCCCCCACCCCACATAGAACAAAAAGGTAGTTCTAACAGGCAGAGCAGCCACAGTGGCCCAAGGACAAAGTTTTCCCTTCAATAAGAGTCACCCTGCCTCATTTATATTTCAACATCACGACCGTTAGTTATATTATTGGCAGTGAAACAATTGTTGCTTCAAACTGCCACTGTTTGGAATCTAATTCAGCACAATCTGTGCATCAGGTTTTCAGGAGAACATGTGTTGTCATGACCATGCATCATGACACGTCACCAGGCCACCTCCTATGCCTTTTCTGTATTACCTAGTGCTAAATTTCATCCCCCCCCCCAGGGAGAGAGGCACACAACGAAAGCAAGGGGGTAAGGAAATAGTAGCATATGAACAAGAGTTATAATCCTTCTCTCTGCATCAGCCGCCAGCTGTCTGGGAGAAACACAAATCCCTTTACTTCATCACACTGTTAATTGTGTGTGCAGATGGGGATCTCTGGAGGAGCTAATCAAGAGGATCACAGACCCCCAAATTCCCTTTTCCCTTGAATGAATTCTTCAGCCTCCATTTTACATCTCACTAAGCAAAATATGTCTAATCTGTTAAAAGAATGTATAACTTCATCTTTTCTCTCAGCACAAGCAATGTTCTGCAGAAGTACCAAGGAACAACAGATTTTACAATCGAATTACAACACAATTAGAATTAAATAAAGAATCCTATAACACTTGCAGCGCAGGATGAGGCTATTTGGCCCACTGTGTCTGTGCCAGCCAATAAAGAACTATCCAGCCTAATCCCATGTTCCAGCTGTATTCCTGTCGGTTACATCGCCTCAAGTGCATATCCAAGTATTTTTTTCTTAAATATGATTACAGTTTCTGCCTCTGACACCCTTTAGGATAGTGAGTTCCACATCCCCACCACACTCTGGGTGGAAAAAATTAACCCCCCCACCCCCACAACTTCCCCCTCTAATCCTTCCACCAATTACTTTAAATCTCTGGCCCCTAGTTATTGATCTCTTTGCTAAGGGAAATAGCTCCTTCCTACTCACTCTATCCAGGCCCCCCATAATTGTATACCCATCACTTGAATCTCCCCTCAGCCTCATCTGTTCCAAAGAAAACAACCAGAGCCTATCCAATTTTTGTTAGCCACTGGCAATCAGATGTACTCTCAACATAACATGTGGGCTCAGGGGACAAGGTGGGTTTTTTCCTTCTTCCTGTTCCTCACCCTCACAACTCTGCACACCACCCCCCTCCCCACCTAAAACATTGGAGATCACAGCTGCCATGTTCTGTGGGCCACATATTTTCTTGCATTTTCTCAACATCTGTTCTCTACTTTTTCCCCATATCTACAAATGAAAACGCTTGAGACAAAGTAAGGACGTACGGCTGCTATCCTGATAAATGGTAAAATTCAATCATTACACCTGGTTGAGATTTTGTATTAATGTGCCACTTCCACTATGGGCTCCATTCACTGAGGGTTGCTGATGTGATACCTAGTTGCAGCCACACAGTAAGTGCAGATATCCTTCACATTCTGTTAAATGTACATCCTCCAATTCCAAAGTTTTAAAATCACTACGACCTGTTAGCGGGTCACTTCACTTGTCATCAATCTTTCCCGCTCTTATCAACTAGTACCCAGCAGGATAAGAGGAAAAAAATAACCACAGGAATTTCAGCCGTTGAGGTGATTCCTTTAACAAAAGAAAAATAAAGCCACCAGAATGTAACTTTCTAGCCTAGGGGTATAACATTTCAGCTGTTCGTAGGAATCAGGGAAATAGTATGTGCTTTTCCTAGGGGAAGTGTTGGTGCTCCACATTTTTATCATTCGCTATCCCAAAGGAAACTGGTGTGTTCAACAAGAGCCTGCATTCACACAGTGGGTGGGATTCTCCGGCCCTGCCAGCAGCAGGCTTCGCCGCGGGCCAGGCCGGGGAAATTTGGAGGGAGGACAGGGCGCTCTCCACCCAGAAGGAAGAAACAGTTCGGACTAGTATTCTTATTTCCCAGTTTTTACTGTTTTTTTTCTCGTCCTGGGCAAATTTTCCCGTACGATGCAGGCCGCTGGTGGGGCCAGGAAATCCCAGCCAATGTCTCCAATGCGCAAAAGTACGGCAAAGTGCTTCAGAAATAGGCAGAAAGAAAACAGATGAGTCAGAAAAGGACAGATGGGTGACAGATACGTTAGCAGAAGGGATGGGTTTCGACAATGTTTTTAAGGGAGGGAGAGGTGGAGACGGACAAAGTTCTCTTTAAGGTGGGAATTCCAAAGAGTAAGAACCAGGCAGCTGAAGGTTCTGTCACCAATCCTGAGGTGAAGGTAGAGTTGCCAGTTGTGATTAAATGTATTCCTGGAGGTTTCATCGTGTGACTTGTCCCCATGCTCCAGCTATTAGTCACTCAACACACCCATCCTTGTGACACACTACCTTCCTACACCAATTGGAAAGCAAAAAGACTCATTACCCAATCGGATGATGCTTGACTGTCAGCCAAACAGTCTTTTTTCCCCCCATTTTCAATATTTTTATATCTGGTAAAAAGAAATGTTCAAAGAAAATTAAAAAGAAGATATCTTTTTTAACATCCCGATGATTTTTCTCCAGGGTTGCACACAACAATGTCCTGGAGATTGACCTTCAATTCCTGGAGACTCCAGGCCAATCCTGGAGGGTTGGCAACCCTAAGGTGAATGGAAAGGGGGAATGCAAATTGGCCAGAGTTAGAGAAATATAGTGTTTGTAGGGCTGGAGAAAATGACAAAGAGAGGGCGGGATGGGACCATGAGGGATTTAAAGGTGAGAACACTGATTTTAAGTTTAAAATTAAGTTGGGAGCCACTATTGGTCAATAAGGGCAAGGTTTATGGGCAACTGGGTCTTCAGTGAAGCAGGTGCACAACCGTTAATTAGTTGCCTTAAGTAAAGTTACCTTGTTAAATACTTATTTGCTATACTTTAAAGACCCCCGAGCTCTTCTGAATTTTCTGGCCAGTAGATAAATTTCCATCCACCCAGGATAAATGTGCTAAGCTAACAGAAGTTAAAGGGCTGAATATTAACGATAGAAACAATTTTCTTCACTATTTCAGGAAGGGAAACCAATATTGCTACCTTGTGCCATGAATGCATTATTCAAACTTTTGAATCAATTCTGGTTTACATATGTTTCTTCTTGTGATTAACTTGCTCTTTAGTATGTAACAAAATGGTCATATTTGCCTGACCCTTTATAGGAAGAGTTATCCATAACTGATATTGTGCATCTCTAGCTAACAGTTCAAAGAGGCAGATGCTTCACCAAAAGTTGCCATCTCATTTCTCTACTCAACTGCATTCAGCACATAGTCTGGTGGTGGGGTTGAAAGGGAAAGGACAGGCAAGTAAAGCTTTAAAATAAGGTTATAAAAAGACTAACCTTGATTGCATACCAGAAGAACTGTATACAGATTTGTGTATTTTTCAAAATGCAGATATGCGGTCCCAACTTCCAGCTGTCACGTAGCAGTGTGTAAGAGTCCTTGGCTTCTGACTGCCAGAATACCTCAGCAACTCATTAAAACGCTGCAATAGAAATAGAAAACGCTGAGTTCCCATCTGGTTCCGTTCAAAACCTCCCTATTTCTTTCCCTTCAGATGCGGACTGACTTGCTGTGCATTTTCTGTTTTTGTTTCAGTTCCCCAACTTTCATGGTCTGCACCTTTATTTCTAGAAGGGAGGGAATGTTTTGAGCAACTCAAATTATGCAATACCGCTACTGCTCCAACACACCAAAGGCTTTGTGCGACACTGACCTAACATTCAACTGAAAGAAACTATTGCAGTAGGGGTTAGCTGAGCCCGTTCATTCATTCAACTCCTGACACATTTTTAAAAAAATTATTTCATGGGGTATGGGCATCACTGGTATTTATTGCCCTTGAACTGAGTGACTTACTGGGCCATTTCAGAGGGCAGTTAAGAGTCAACCACATTGCTGTGGGTCTGGACTCACATGTGGGCCAGACCAGGTAAGGATGGCAGATTACCTTCCCTAAAGGACATTAGTGAACAGGAGGGATTTTTATGACAATCGGTGATAGTTTCATAGGGCAGGATTTTTAACCTCATTGGACGGGCACAGTGGGCTGGGCCTGGGAGCGACCACAAAACCAAATGCTGCCCGTGATCGGGCCCCGACTGTGATTTCATACTGGCTGGCCAATTAACAGCTAGCCAGCGTGAAATGCGCACTGATAACCTCAGCGCTGTCTGGGCGGGGGTGGGAGGAGCATGAGTGCTGAGGTGTGCACATGCACGTGTGTGCACTCAGTGAAAGCTTCCTGAAGGCACAGAGCTGCCTCAGGGAGCTGAAGATTTTTAACGTTAAAGATAAAGATTTCAAAAATAAGGAAAACATGTGACTCTGTCACATGAGCAGGGACATGTTAAAAATGAGTTTTACATTGTTTTATTGTTTTTTAATCACTGTTCGAAACCTCATCCCGCCCGTGGATGAGGTTTCGCAAAAATTGCAAAGGCTGCTTGGCCTATTCGCCCACCCGCCAACAGTAAGATTGGGTGGGCAGGGAAAATTTCACTTAATTAATTGATTAACAGGCTTAACAGCCCTCTTAATTGTCAGTGGGCACGCTGCCAACTCCCGCGCGTGCTCTGAAATATTGTGCGAGTGCGCAATGAAGTCGGGACGCTCGCCTGATGTCATCGCGCACTATTTCACGCTTGTGAGTGTCGGGGGCATGTCTGCACGCCGAGCTGAAAATCCTGCCCATGGTCACGATTACTGAGAGCAACTTTTCAATTCCAGATTTTATTCATGGGGTAGAATTTTGCCGTCGGCAAGCGGGGGGCGGGGCCCACTTGCTGATGCGTAAAATGACGCAGGATGACGTCGGGCGGAACCCCCGACGTCATCCCGGCCCATTTAAATTTTCAGGAAGGAGGGGGCATAGCAAAATCAGCTGTCCACCCGCTGACCTGTCAATGGCCAATTGAGGCCATTGACAGGATCAATTATACAATTAAAGGACCTGCCCGTCCAACCTTAAGGTTGGCAGGCAAGCCAGGAGCCCCGGCGGCAAATAGAAAAAACATGAAACCTCATCCACCGGTGGGGTGAGGTTTCATGTAGGGTTTAAAAAAGTTTAATAAACTTATGATGTAAATTATGAACATAAGACCATAAGACATAGGGGCACAAATTAGGCCATTCGGCCCATCAAGTCTGCTCCACCATTCAATCATGGCTGATAAGTTTCTCAACCTCATTCTCCCGCCTTCTCCGTGTAACCTTTGATCCCCTTACCAATCAAGAACCTATCTATCTCGGTCTTAAGTACACTCAATGACCTGGCCTCCAAAGCCTTCTGTGGCAATGAATTCCATAGATTCACCACTCTCTGGCTAAAGAAGTTTCTCCTCATCTCTGTTCTAAAAGGTCTTCCCTTTACTCTGAGGCTGTGCCCTCGGGTCCTAGTCTCTCCTACTAATGGAAACATCTTCCCCATGTCCACTCTATCCAGGACTTTCAGTATTCTGTAAGTTTCAATCAAATCCCCCCTCATCCTTCTAAACTCCATCAAGTATAGACCCAGAGTCCTCAAACGTTCCTCATATGTTAAGCTTTTCATTCCTGGAATCATTCTAATCAACCTCCTCTGGACCCTCTCCAGGGCCAGAACATCCTTCCTGAGGTACTGGGCCCAAAATTGCTCACAATATTCTAAATGTGGTCTGACAAGAGCCTTATTTCTGAATTCTCTCCCCATTTAGAAAATAGTCTATGCCTCTATTTTTCCTACCAAAGTGCATGACCTCACATTTCCCCACATTGTATTCCATCTGCCACTTCTTTGCCCATTCTCCTAATCTGTCCAAATATTTCTGCATATAAAACATTGTCACATGAGGGGGCATGTTAGGGAATTTTTTTTTCTCTATTTTTCATAATTTTCGAAGTGGAAGCGATCTCCATGAGGCAGCACCTAGCCTCAGGGAGATGTGTGCTCTTTCCTGTGCATGTGTGAAAGAGCACACTCTCGCTTTTGGGGGATCCCACCGCCCGCACAGGAAGTGCATAGTGCTTCCCGCCGGATGTCACGCTGGGTGGCCTTGGCCCGCCCACGTAAAATGGTGGCGGGGCCCATTTCTCCAGCGGGGATCAGCTCCCCACCCACCAGAGATTGGGTCGGGCCCACCCGCCCGACAGGCAGAAAATTCTGCCCATTGAATTTAAATTCCACCAGCTACCCCATGGTGGGATCCGAACCTGTGTCCCCAGAGCGTTAACCCCGACCTCTGGGTTCCTAGTCTAGTGACATTA
Source organism: Cetorhinus maximus (assembly GCF_964194155.1). Lineage (NCBI taxonomy): Eukaryota > Metazoa > Chordata > Chondrichthyes > Lamniformes > Cetorhinidae > Cetorhinus > Cetorhinus maximus. The sequence goes on from NC_135884.1 coordinate 86,191,152, forward strand.
CCACTATGCCACACAATAATTTGTTTGCAAAATGAGATTCCAGTGAAAAGTGGAAGTTATATAAAGAACAATTATTACTCTGCTGCTGCCAACTCCTGGGGAAAGAACTTTAATAGCAAAACGATTCGGTGGCACAGTCACATTCAAGAGATGTTATCGTGGCTGTCATGTATAACCTGAACCATGTTTGGGATTCACCTACAATGGGACTGATTTTTTCCCACAGTGATTGCGTAACATGTGCCTAGTGTGAAAGCACAATGTACTATAGGAGCAGCTTGTGTTACATCCAAGGCGTGTGTCCATTTAAATGATGTCAAAGAAGTGGTGATGCAATCATCACTGAAAATTATGGCTTTATCTACTTTTGCATTTAAAGGTGAAGATGAGAGGGGCCAAGGACTAGATTTTTATGATCTTGATGGGGACCAAACAGAGGCTTTAATCAGAAAAAATTGGCTGCCGAGCGGCATCTGGAATTCTCAACTCCGTTTCTGTCCTTGGCAAATTTTCATGAGGGCCAGAGAGGGAGCAGGTCCCAGAACAGGCCAGCTCCTGTTAAAGGGACAATTCATAGCATTGTTGCCTCACTGAGAGCCCATCTCCGGTAAGTTTTATTGTTTTCATGAAGGCGGCTGGACATTAGCAGCTGCCATATTTACACCACCACATGGAGGCGAGCACCATGGACTGGAGATGGGAAGAGTTTGAAGGGTAACTAAAATGGTTTTGCTTCCTTTACAGTACATCATGAAATGCTATAGTATGAGTTGTGTCTGTGTTTCAATAAGGTGAGTTGTGACATTGCTGTGATTGGGAGATGCAGCTATCTGTTGAACAATGTAGCCTCAATTTTCACAAAGAAAGAGAAGCTCTCCATTGTAGCAAAAATGGCACCGAGGCCCTAATTCAAAAGTCCCACCCCGAACCCGGCCCCCACCATTTTCACAGTGGGGAAGGGGGCGCGGGTTGTCCTTTGCACATCTGTGGTTCACAGGGGCAGCTGCACATGTTAAAGTGCAGCTGCCTTCAGTCAGATCCAATTTTAGCTAGTGGGCTGTCTGAAACACGACTTGTGCACTTTAAAAAGTCTAAAGTTAGCGGAGTTCTTTGGAGAGGTAAGTTCCATTTTGGGACACTTTTGGGAGAGGTGAAGTGTCATTATGAGAAGTAAGTTTCCCTTTGCGATTGTTAAAATTAGGCATGAATGTGTGTATAAAGTGGATAAACTCAGTGGAATTGTCAAGCTCATTGGAACTATCAAGGAGGCTGTCAAGTGAACTGTCAAGCTATCAAGGGAACTATCATACCCCATTGGAAATATCAAGCTATCAAGGGATTTAAATCTCCTAGCCTTTAGATATAAAAAGTCTGCAGGTTAAAAAAAAGTTCTTGCTATTTCACTCTGTTTGTTGACATAAATCTGAGGGTTATTATTGTAGGATTTGTACTGCATGGGGATTTCATAACTTATGAAACTTAGAAGCTGTTGAATAGCCCATAAGTCTCCCCAAGTAAATAAACAGACTCTTCAAACCAACTGCGTAACTGGAATCAAGCTATTGCAAAATGATTAGGCAGTTGAATTGCAGCCAAGAGCCAATAAAACTCCCTAAGTAAAGAAACTGACTTCAGAATTACTATCTTAACAGATGGCTAGACTGAACTTATTATCACTGTGGCATGTCTGGCAGTTCACAGTTTGATTGTCAGCTTCGAGTGCTTACAATGCCTCTGATGTGGGGCTGTGGATACAAATTCTTGTTGATATAAGGGGTTAAGTGGTTGTAAGAATTTAAATGTATTGAATGGGTTTTTATAAATTAGATTGTTTTTGTGACAGTGGACATTTAGATCTATATTTTATTTCCTCTCAGCATGGGTCCTGAGGTCTGCCCATAGTGGATACTGGGTGAGTTGACATGGGGAATGTAAGAACAAATGGTTATGGGTTGGTGAGATGGGTTGGCATGAGATGGCACTATGTTGGCATAGGGGTTGTAAAGGACCATGGCAGGATGGTGGGGCATAGGTTGGTATGGAGGGTATGAGAGGACATAGGGGGTTGGTAGAGGGGCATAGATTGGTATAGGGACTACAATAGGCCATGGGAGTGGGTAGAGGGGCATAGGCTGGCATGGAAGGTATGAGAGGCCGTGGGGGGTAGGTGGGAGGTATGAGGTGGCATGGGTAGTGTGTGGGGTGAGAGGGTTAGAGGGCTGTTTTTGTTTATTTATTGTTTTGCAACTGGGACAAAGTGCTGGATCACTGATGCTGGCATTTCATCCAACACACCTCCATACCCGGCAGCCACTGTGCTGCCTCCCAACTGCTCCCGAGGATGGCGGGCCTGAGTCCCATTACACCCCACCCCCCAGAACGAAAATTGGAACTTGGGGGCAGTTTTTCAGGAGTCAGGTTTGTGGATCTTGGAATTCTCAGGCCTGTGTTTGCAAGATGGTTACTTCTGCCAACTGGCAAGCTGTAAAGTTAATGGTCAACATTGTAAATGTGGAAAAGCCTTCAGGAGAATTTAAAATGTAATGAAATGGATAAAATAGTAGAGTACGTTTACAGTATTAAATGGGTAGCTTAATATGATAACCATGTCTAACTGTTTAAGCTTTCCCCATTGCTTTCCTGTATTCAGTCTAGCCATCTGTTAAGATAGTAATTCTGAAGTCAGTTTCTTTACTTAGGGAGTTTTATTGGCTCTTGGCTGCAATTCAACTGCCTGATCATTTTGCAATAGCTTGATTCCAGTTACGCAGCTGGTTTGAAGAGTCTGTTTATTTACTTGGGGAGACTTATGGGCTATTCAACAGCTTCTAACTTTTATAACAGGGCTTGCAAGTTTTGTTCATAAAGTGGAGAATGGGTGACAAGGTGAGAGGGCAATGGTGGTAGGGCTAAGGGCGGATTTAAATTTATCAGAAGGTTTAAATTTCTATGGATTGTGAGGCATTGTGAGACTTATGAGAAAAGTTATTGCTCATGGAATAAAAGGGGCAGTAGCAATGTGGATACAAAATTGGCTGAAAAATAGGAGGCAGAGAATAATGGTCAATGGATGTTTTCAGGCTGGAGGAAGGTTTGTAGTGGAGTTCCCCAGGGGTCAGTATTGGGACTCTTACTGTTCCTGGTATATATTAATGATCTAGATCTTGGTGTGCGGGGGACAATTTCAAAGTTTGCAGATGATACGAAGCTTGGGAGTGATGTGAACTGCAAGGAGGATGGTGTAGAACTTCAAAAGGACATAGACAAGTTGGTGGAGTGGGCAGATAGGTGGTAGATGAAGTTCAATGCGAAGAAGTGTGAGGTGATGCATTTTATTAGGAAGAACATGTACAGACAATACAAAATAAGGGGGTGGAATTTTGAAGGGGGTGCAGGAGCAGAAAGACCTGAGTGTATTTGTGCATAGATCATTGAAGGTGGCAGGACAGGTGGAGAGAGCAGTTAATAAAGCATATAGTATCCTGGGCTTTATTAATGGGGGCATAGAGTACAAGAGCAGGGAGATTAAGCTGAATTTATATAAGATACTTGTTAGACCTCAGCTGGAATAGTGTGTACAGTTCTGGGCACCATATTATAAGAAGGATGTGAACACATTGGAGAGAGTACAGAAGAGGTTTTCAAGAATATTCTAGAGATGAGAAACTTCAGCTATGAGGATAGATTGAAAAGGTTGGGACTGTTCTCCTTGGCGGGAAGATGGGTGAGAGGAGATTTGATAGAAATGTTCAAGATCTTGAGGGGGCTGGACAGAGTAGATAGGGAGAAGCTATTCCCACTCATAAAAGGATCAAGAATGAGAGGGCACAGATTTAAAGTGATTTGCAAAAGAAGCAAGTGTGACGTGAGAAAAAACTTTCTCACGAGTGGCTCGGACCTGGAATGTACTGCCTGGAAGTGTGGTGGAGGCAGGTTCAATCAAGGCATTCAAGAGGACATTAGATGATTATTTGAATAGAAACAATGTGCAAGGGTACGGGGAAAAGGCAGGGCAATGGTACTAGGTCAGCATGCTCATTTGGAGAGCTGGTGCAGACATGATGGGCCAAATGGCCTCCTTCTGTGCCGTTAAGATTCTGTGATTCTGCGTTCGTAATACAGCTCAACTTTTGCCTCAGATTCTATTGGAAGAACCAGGCCAATATTTTTTGTGAAGGTGGTGAGTCTTATCACCTGCCTGCTCCGGAATCACCCTACCTCCGTCCCTGCTGGAGGCACCAGCTCCATCTTGAGACCAATTAGGGCCATGACTGAAAGAAAGTCCCATTTCCCATAGCCTGGTAATGGAGGTGTGATTGTGAAGTGGGGATTTATCCCGCCTCCCCATTCCTGCCTCCTAGATGAAAATTCAACTACAAGAGTCTTAGGAGATTCAATGCTGAACATGTTCCGCCAATGCAAAGCAGTGATCGACAAAGCCAAAAGAAACTACACAACTGAAACAGAAGATTACAAATCAGAAAATGTCATGATCAAACTGCACAGTCCACTAATCAGACCACACCTTGAATGCTGTATCCAGGTCTGGCCAGCAAGACACAAGGGAGGCATTACAGAGAAGAGCCACAAAGCTAATCTCTAGTTCAACTATCTGGGTTATGAGTAAAGATTTGAGAACCTTGGGCTTTTCAGAAAGCCTCAGAGATAATCTTGCAGAGATATAGAAAACACTAGAAGGCACAGAAAAAATAAATCTGGAAAAGTTTTTCATACCAAATTGTTAAAGGAGAATAAAAGGAAACAAACTCAACCTAACAAAAGACGGATTTAGGATTGATACCAGGAAGTTATATTCATACAGGCAGTGTTCAATTCCAAGAGTGGGTTCCTGGATACAGAGGCTGAGGCAATACTCTGGATTTTTTTTTTAACAAAACAAATGGAACTTGCAATAGGGGAATATAGGGTCTTTCTGAACTAAGGTGAGTTGAATGACCTTCTCTATCTATAATCATCTCCTGATCTATGAAGGACTGGCTGAAAGTGCTTTGTTCCTCACTTTGGAGAGCAAGGTCACATCTTGCCACACTGATGGAATGAATGTTCCTTGCTAGCTTTAAGGTTGCTGTTTAAAAGGAGCTTGAGCAGTCTCAATCCAGATCCTCGTGAACTCAGACCTTCCCCACTTTGTAATTTAACTTGCAATCCTAGAAATTCCACAGAATGGCTGCTGTGGGAATGCAAAATGTATGCAACTGATTGTGATCTTCTGAGGTCTCAGTTGAGGTACTTGTCAGGCAGAGTAAATAGAGATTTAAACTGTGAGATTTAAACTGCTTTTAACTGCATTATATATGTCCCAGGTGTGCACTACACTAAGATAAAAGCAAAAAACTGCGGATGCTGGAAATCCAAAACAAAGATAAAAATACAAATATAAAAATACCTGGAAAAGCTCAGCAGGTCTGACAGCATCTGCGGAGAGGAACACTGTTAATGTTTCGAGTCTGTATGACTCTTCAACAGTCTGTTCTGTTGAAGAGTCATACGGACTCGAAATGTTAACTGTGTTCCTCTCTGCAGATGCTGTCAGACCTGCTGAGCTTTTCCAGGTATTTTTATTTTTGTTGTGCACTACACTAACCCTGGTTGCCTGTACTGTACTCAAATATACATTCCTCAGCACTAACACCAAGCAGAATGTCTTCAAACACACACTAATGATCTGGGCACATAATAAAACAGCCAGTAAAATATTGTTAAAATGTTTTCAATTTTGGACGGCACAGGTCACATGCTAGGCCTGCATCTAAGGTGGGTCCTACAAACACCATATGGTGGACCAGCATGCCTCCTCTCACTCTGCATGCTAGCCCGCTGCTGTTCTGTCAGGTCAAGGAAGAGGAATCTCATTTAGGAATCCGCATTATAGGAAGGATGTGATTGTACTAGAGAGAGTGCAGAGGAGATTTACCAGGATGTTGCCTGGGCTGGAGAGTTTTAGTTATGAGGAGAGATTGGATAGACAGGGGTTATTTTCCCTGGAACAGAGGAGATTGAGAGGGGACATGATTGAGGTGTATAAAATTATGAGGGGCATGGATAGAGTAGACAGGAAGGAACTTTTCCCTTGGTGGAGGGATCAACAACTAGAGGGCATAGATTTAAGGTAAAGGACTGGAGGTTTATGGAGGGGATGTGAGGAAGAATGTTTTCACCCAGTGGGTGGTGGGAATCTGGAACTCACTGCCTGAAAGGGTGGTAGAGGTAGAAACCCTCATAACATTTACGAAGTATTTGGATGTGCACTTGCGATGCCATGGCATACAAGGCTATGGGCCGAGTGCTGGAAAATGGGATTAGAATAGTTGGGCACTTGTTTGACCGGCGCAGACCTCATGGGCTGAAGGGCCTTTTTCTGTGCTGTAGACCTCTTTGATTCTATGACTCTATAAGCCACACGGAAATCCATGGGGGTGGGCAAGAGAAGCCGAGGTCCATCGTATCAGGGAACCAGCCTGTTTGTTTAGCCCTTCCGCCACATTCCTGTTGGATTTCTGGTGGAAATGCTGCAGAAGAGCCACAGCATTTCAACCCGGGCTATAGGCGTATTTGCTTTTTGGAGATGGGACGTACACAGCTTGCGTGCATAGAACTCACATGCAGGACTTATTTCCCAGTAAGTAAGTTGTCACCATTCACCTAATGCATGCATAATTTCAGCCACTGTTGAATTCTAATTCCTTAGGCTTTAGTTCCCTACCAGGAAATGTTGACATCATTTGACTTCAATTGCATTCAGCAATGTTCATTTGTGCTCATTTGGCATCAACTGAGCTCAAAAGCAATCACTTAGCTATCATTTGATATCATTTGTGCTCAAAAGCAATCATTTAGCTTTCTTTTGACATCACAAGTAGCAATCAACTGACATCAAACCATTTGCGATTAGCAAAATTACTTACCTTAGGCATTCTGACACCAAAAACAATCAATCTGTTCTCAATATTTCTGAATTTCGATAGTTTCAAACATCCTAAAACTGGTCAAACTTTAGAAAAAGCAGATTCTGTTTTAGTATATATGTTTTGACAAGCTAGTTTTATGCTTTTCTTCATAACGTATAACTAGTTCAGCACTTAATTTTGATTCTTTCGAGTGCCTTTGCCTTTGAGCCCCTTTGATCTCATTTGATGCCAAAGATGGCAAAACATTGCTGACTGCATGAAAACTCATTCCAAATTAGAACATTTGATGTCAAATGATCTCTCATCAGTGAATATGAACACAAAAATGATGTCAAAATTTTCTGGCAGGGATTGCTGGGTTGGCAGGTTCATAGAACTTTCAGTCTCCCTGGACTAGCTGGTTGTTTAATCTTTCATCTTGCATTCCTTGCCTCTAAAACAAAACAATATTACAGTAACAAAGTTACTAAGTTGCCTGAAATTGCTTCCTCACTGTTGTAGTAGCTCTAATTTGGACACCACTTTAGAATTTTAAATAAAAGTTACAACTGCTCCCAGCAGTTATTAATAAAAGATAACTTTCCTCCCTCTCCCTTCTGTCTCTTTCTTACTGATTCTCATGTTTTCTTTGTACTTTTACACAATTTCTAAACACATTTGAATTTAGTGCCCAGGGGTCTCACTATCCAATGTTTTCTCAAAGATAGCTAACGGAACAGATGAAATCCATCTGTTTTTTTTTTCTCAGAAGCATCAAATAAAGAAGAGTTGCTGCTCCGCAAGTTATCTGGCCCTCACAGCTGGCTACCTGATCACTATTCACACTGTGAACAAGCATGCTTATGATCCTGTAATGGTTAAGAGAGTACAGTGCAATTTTACAATGAGTACCCATTAAGGCAACATTGTACATGGATGAACTAAGCAGAAGCTGCTGGGAGCTATGCTCAGACTTGGAAATAATCAGCTTTCTGTTGCTGCTCATGTTCATCACAGTTAGAACTGCAATGACAGTAGAGCAAAAGAGAGAAAGAGAGAGTCTGGTGTTCTGGAGGAGTTTAGCACATGTCCATTCAACTCCATTCAACAAATCAAACAGTAGTTAGCAATTGCCGGATTGAAACCCAAGAACCAGGAGAATACTGCCTACTGATCATCAGCCTACTCAGAAGCTGGACAAGTACCTTCAAGTAACCTGAACGTGTGAAGCTTCAGACATAAAGGTAGACCATCTGGTAAAATTGCTACAAACTCTGGAAGATGGAACAACATTGGAAAAAACTGACAATGGGCGGAATTCTCCCAACGCGCCCGTGGCGGGATTCATGGGGGGTGGGGACAGAGAATTCAGCAGGAGGCAAAAAAAAAATTGGAACCCTGCCGTTGTAAAAACAGGTCACAATTCTCCCGATGGTGTTTTCATGGCGCAAGTTGGTTATCCCACCGGCCAATGGTGCGAACGCTATTTGCCTTCATTAGCATATCATGAATTCTCATTAAAATAGCTGCTCGCCGGGATCTTGCCATGCCTTCCAGTCTTCCGTCACACCAGCAGGAAATTACGTCAGCCTCAAACCCGTTTGAAAAGGGATAGCGTGCACAAGTCGGACCTGAGTTCTCTGGTAACGTTGAGGCCAGTGGGACATACCTGCCATAGCGCTGCGCCAGTCTTGTTGTGATGAACACCACTCTGCTAGGGCTGTAGGGTTGGACTGCTCCTCTTTGCTTTCATTGTCCCAAGGAACACCACTGTGCTGTGGTACGCTGTGGTGGGCTGTGAGGCGAGGAGTCGGGTTGACAAACACGAGGGGGGCCACGGAGAGGGAAGGCTGTGGAATGGCAGTCAGGGAGATAGGTGAACACGAGGAAGTCAACAGGGAGGGAAGGCTGTAGAATGGCAGTGAGGGAGATGGGCAAACCCTTTCTGGGTCACCCTCTAACCTCTCATTGCCGCCAGAGTGAACGGGAGTCTGTTTAAGGAGGAAGACCTCCTTGCAATGAAAGCAACTTAAAGTCAATAGCTTCATTAGCACTGTTAAAGGGCTACTCAGAACTCAGTGGCTTCACATCACAGTCACTGCATCTCAAGAGTAACACGCAAGAATGTAGAATTTGGGAATGCAGGCAATAGTGAGGGAGACACAGCTGTGTCATATATGGCATTCCATCAATGAAGGCCTGTCACTGTTCACCAGATGTGACACTCCTAATGGGACAAAGGTCATCCATTCATTGACCATGAGCAACTGATTGGTCATTAATACTCCACATCAGAGATTGCAGCACAGAGCTAGGTTGGGTCACTCATCTCACTGAAACTTTAGCATCCCACGCAGGGCTCAAGTTGTCACACATCTGTGATGCCGTCTTGGTCACCTCAATGTGTGTGCTAGTGTCTCAGGGACAAGGCAGCATCAGCCACAATGCAAGTAGGGCAGGAGACGCTATGGACCCTTACAGTCTCCAAACATGTCATCCTCTGATGCCCCTTGAATCATTAATGTCTTCAATGTTTCCTCTCAGAGAGAAGCAAAAGCAGAAATGGATCCAGGGTTCAATGCTGCCTTTATCAGGATCCTAATGCAATGGTGGAGGCGAAGGAGGAAGAGGCAACTCCGTGCATAGCTCCAGTAGGAGAGACATGGTCAAGCAGAGCCACAGCATGAACAGGAGGGTCAGGAGGAGAGACCCAGACAATGGGGGTGACTCGCCAGACCTAGGGTTTATCATCCAAGAGTCTCCTATTTACAAATGAGCGAGAGGCAATGCCATGCATTTATGCACTTGTCCTGAGATCTGGTACATCACATATGCCACATTCTTCGTGAAGACCTGATGCCACGTGGAGTTGGAGGGTATCCCCTGCCAGTGGCTTTGAAGGTGACCATTGCACTCACTTTCTTGGCCTCTGGTTCCTTCCAAGGATCAACAGGTAACCTGTGCAGCATCTCTCAGTTCGCAACACATCAATGCATAAAGGAGGTCACAGGTGCCCTTTACAGGAAGGCCCATCATTATGTCAGGTTTGCTCTGGATGAAGGTAGCCAGGCTGCGAGATTCACCAGCTTGGCCGCCATCCCAGGCTTCCCGAAGTGCAGGGTGCAACAGACTGCACCATGTGGCTATACTGGCTCCACGGCAGCAGCCCCTAATGTTTATGAACCACAAGGGCTATCGTTCCATCAATGTACAATTGGTGTGTGATCACTGGAAGCACATACTGCATATTTGTGCATGGTACCCTGGAAGTTGCCATGACTCCTACATCCTGAGTCACACCCAGATGCCAGAGATCTTCGGGGGGCTATTATGTCTGCAGGGATGGCTATTTGGGGATAAAGGGTACCCACTGAAGTGCTGGTTGATGACACTGGTGCATCGCCCTCAGAGTTGTTCCGAGGAGAGGTACAACGCTGCTCACAGCTCCACATGCTCCCTTATAGAGCAGACCATAGGGCATCTGAAGATGCATTTCAGATGCTTGGACCGACTCAGGTGGCTCACTCCAATTCACTCCCGACAGGGTTCCCGCATCATCGCAGTGTGTTGCGCCCTCCACAATCTGGCTATGCAAAGAGGTGACCCCCTGCCAGAGGATGATCTGGAGGAGGATGAGAGCTCATCGGAGGATGAAGATCTGGAAGCCCAGGAACCTCACGAGGCTGCTGAGGATCAGTATGAGCACTATCACACCATGGAGGAAGGAAGACATGAGAGAAGTGCCTGTGATACGTTAATTGCTGACAGGTTCCTTCCAGGAAGAGTAAAGTTAAGTGATAGAATATGGCCACATCTCTCCTAGCCCTCAATGCCATCTTCTTTCAACTCAGGGGATGTCCACCCACTTGCAGCGAGAACGAGTCCTGCATTCAACCTTGCCTCATGAATCACCAGGCCATGGTCTCTGCTTTGGTGTGTGGGACCAAGGGAAGTGAGATTTAAGTCAACCTATCTAAATACAGCAACAGGAACATAAAGTGAATTTACATAAGAATGCAGTGAATGGATAAGATCTCTATAGATAAAGGTTGCTTATTCTAGTGTTTTGGATGACTAAAGGTGAAACAAACAGCCCCACTATACCAACTGGTAAAGGCAGTGTTATCAGGTCTGCAAAAGTAGCTAACAATGAGCACATCAACTTTAATCTACACAACAGATTGGTGACCTAACACTGTTCATTTATCAGTTTTCCCAGAGGTCTAACCTTAAATTAATCTCACCAGGTTATCTGTCTCAGACATTGATTGTAACTGGAAATTTATAACCAGCAAGCCAGTTAATGTTGAATTGTCATGACATAACTGAGCTACATTTGTAACCTCTGCTATTCATTCTGTCAGTTAACCTTCTCTACTGCACTATTTGTAAATTCAATATTTAAGTATTAATGTTGCTAATTATGCTTATGAGATTGATAAACAGTTGTAAGTGCATGGCTTGCCTGGATTTTTCTTTTATGATTTGGCAAGAAAGAGATAATCCATTCACTCAGTAATTTGTGTGAATATTAATAGGAGAATGAAATATAAATATTGATATAATTTGAACTAATTGATCGAAGAGAGTTCAACCAGCCAAATTTAGACATTGTTTTCTCTTGAGCATTGACAGGATGGTAAACCTCAAATAGTTTCTTGGTGAGGAGTTCAGGATCTGCCTAATCCCCTTGTCCCAGATCCAATCCCCGTGTTCTTATATTACTCTGTTTCCCTGGGAATTCTGATTTCCAATTGGAATTATGGAATTGCAAGGCCAAGATCTTCATTTTGCTAAGTGTTTATCTAGAGGTTACACCAACTGACAGATAATAATTTAATACTTCAAATTATTTTTCAGCTGCAGGATGGATGGGAAATTAGACATTATGAATTCCCTCCACAGTCTGAAAGAACTCCTTTTCATTTTGTATTCCAACACTAGGGCAAGTTTCCATTCATTGATCATGGAACCGGTCTGTGTCTGTAGCTAACAAGGAAGATGGTGGTCTGTTATGTTCTACTCCGGGGTCGTTTTGCTCGCGAACCAGTTGCACGCTTATCTGTTGGCATGTGAGTCGATTACAATACACTGCAGTCACAGAGACCAATAAGAAATGAAGCACATGCTATTTATTTACACAAACAGCAGAGCACTAGCATGATGTGTGCTTCTCCAACCAGACCGTACTCTAGGCTAACATTAACATGGTAGCCTGCGCTACACAGCTTTGGGTCTTACAGTCACGAAGTCAATCTGCTCACATTCTCTTAAAGGTGTATTACACTTCAGATTACCACATCCCTCCTGCTTTACTTGAAAGTACATTTTACAATATCTTAATTATTTACATAAATAAACTATCTACAAATTCAGCCTCTCAGGAGGCTTTTTCAAACCGTCGACCATCGTAGTTCTACAACTTCAGATGGTTTATCCAAGGCCTCTCCCTCAGAAGTTATCTGCCCACTCAGCTCCCTAGTAGGAACCTGTAAGTTTGCCTCTTCAACACTCTCAGGCTCAACAGGTTCTACAGGTACTTCCAAAGCAAGAGGAGCTTCTTCTACCTGTGGTGTAGACTCCAATGGGAATGCTTGGCGCACCTTTTCTTGTGGACCTGTTTCCCATTTCCTGAGATGATCTACATGTCTCCTGATTATCCGACCTTCAACCAATACATGGTAGGACAGGGGTCCTGTCACTGTACTGACTTCACCTGCTAGCCATTTGGGCCCACCTCCAAAGTTCTTTGCAAACATGGCTTCACCTACAATGAAGTTTCTTTCACAACTGTGGTAATTGTTTTCATTTTTGTGGGCCTCCTGACTTCTCGCTAACCTACCCCCCCCAAATTTGGCCTTATGAGGCTTAACCATGTCTTGAGACCTCTCTTCATTAATAACTCTGCAGGGGCAATACCGGTGGCTGTATGTGGCGTAGCCCTATAGCTGAGCAGGAAGCGTGATAACTTAATTGCTATAGAGTCCCCCTCTTTTTTCATTCCGGCCTTGAAGGTCTGGATTGCCCTCTCAGCCAACCCATTGGATGCAGGGTGCTATGGCGAGGTCTTGACATATGTTATGGCATTGAGACTTGTAAATCTTTGGAAGTCCCCACTGCGGAATGCCTTCCATTACCAGACACTATTATCCCTGGTAAACCGTATATCCCAAAACTCTGCCGCAATCCATTTATGGTGGCGGCAGAAGCGGGCGATCTCACCTCATGTACATCCATCCATTTGGAATCAGCATCAATAAGTAAAAGGAACATTGTGCTCAAAAAAGGCCCCACGTAGTCAACGCAGAGGCGGACCCATGGCCTTCTGGGCCATTCCCAAGGATGCAGTGGAGCAGAAGGAGGTAATTTCTGCACCTGTTGGCACTGCATGCAGCTCTTGGCCATGTTTTCGATTTCAAGTGTCCATCTCTGGCCACCATAAATAGCTGTGCGCCAACATTTTCATTCTGGAAATGCCAGGGTGAGTGCTATGCAATTCCATCAATAATGGTTGCCTTCCTCTGGGAGGCACAATGACTCTCGCTGCCCACAGTTAGATGCCATCCTGACAGGTGAGCTCGTATCCCCTGTTAAAATAGGGCTTCATTTCTTCCGACTTTGGCTCATTAGGCCATCCCTGTAAGACTTGTTCCCTGACGAGGGACAAAACTGGATCACGGTTGGTCCATTCTCTGATGTGTTTGGCATTCACTGGTGATGAATCAAGAAAGTTTAATAACAAGACAAGTTCCTGAGGGAAGGGGACATTCGAATTGCTGTTCTTTAGAGGTAATCGACTCAGCCAGTCGGCACTGGCAATCTGGCTTCCCGGCCTGTGGATAAAAGTATATTCATAAGCAGCTAGAGTCAGTGCCTACCTTTGGATGCGTGCCGAGGCGATGGGGGGTATTGCCTTATCTTCCCCAAACAAGCCTAGTAGTGGCTTGTGGTCGGATATGATGGTGAAGTGGCAACTATGCATGTATTGGTGGAATTTCTTAACGCCAAATATATTGGGTCTTTCTTTCTCTATTTGTGAGCATCTTCGTTCTGCCACACTGAGTGTTCTTGAGACATAGCCAATGGGCCGTTCAGAGCCATCCGACATCTGGTGGGAGAGTACTGCCCCTACTCCGTAAGAGGATGCATCGCAGGTTAAAATCAATTCTTTCTTTGGGTCGAAATGTACCAACGGGGCTAATGAATGTAGTAACTGCTGTAAAAGTCTGTTGTTGTGGGGCTTGCCAAGTCCATCTGTGGTTCTTCTTGAGTAACCTGTATAATGAAGCCAGTACTGTTGACAAATTTGAGAGAAAATGGCTGTAGTAGTTAACTATTCCCAAGAAGGGCTTGAGTTCTGTGGCATTTTTCGGGGCTGGCACCTCACGAGTAGCTCTCACCTTGTCTTCTATTGGGTGACGTCCCTGCAAGTCGACCCTATGACCCAAATAAATCACTCCCTTTGCTTGGAAAATACATTTTTCCCTTTGCAAGCATACTCCAGCTTGTGGGAAACACTTCAATACCTCTTCCAGGTTAGCCAGGTGTTCTTCATCAGTTAATCCTGTTACTAGGACATCATCGAGATAAACCACAACATGGGGTAGACCTTGAAGCAAATTTTCCATAGTCCGTTGGAAAATGGCACAAACCGATGAGACTCCAAAGGGTAACCTGGTATATTGGTATAACCCACTATACGTGTTGATAGTCACAAAATCTCGAGAGGCCTTTTCTAGCTCGACTTGCTGGTAAACTTGGCTCATGTTGAGGTTTGTATATGTGGTTCCCCCTGCCAGCTTGGAGTAGAATTCATCGAATTTTGGTGCAGTGTGCCTGTCAAGTCTGGCCACTTTGTTAACGGTCAACTTGTAGTCCCTGCATATTCACACACTGGCCAGGCTTTAGTACTGGAACTATGGGTGCTGCCCATTTGGGAAATTGTACAGGTTGTAAGACTCCCAACCTTTCCAGCCTATCTAATTCAATATCCAGTTTTTTCTCGTAATGCATAGGGGACTGGCCTCGCCTTCAAATATCTGGAGTTTGCCCCACGATCCACATGGATTTTAGCTTGCAGCCCCTGAATCTTCCCGAGCTCTTCCCTGAACACAGGGGCATATTTCTGTAATAATTCTTGCAGATCTTTCATCCTGAATTGAAAAATCTCAGTCCACTCCAACTTTACTTCCTTAAGCCAGTTCAGACCGAGTTGGACCCCCTCCTGCTACCACTATCAGGGGTAGGTTAGCAGACCAGCTTCTATATTGTACTGGAACCTTGCATATACCCTGCACTTCGCCAGTATATGTCTTTAGTCTAGTATCTGATTTTTCCAGCTTTAGTGAGTGGCCTCCTCCATTCAGATACTTAAATGTGTGTTCCCCTATGGCTGTCATGGATGTGTCTGTATCCATCTCCATTCGAATGGGTTTTCTGCTGACTTCTACTGTCACGTAGATTGGCTCTGTTTTACCCATTTTTAAGTTGTGTAGCTCCCTTGATTTCTTCTGAGTCACTAACTGCGCTTTCCATTGTGAGCGCCAACTCCAGCGCCTTGCTGAAGTCTAAATTTGTTTCAGACAACAACTATTTTCGAATGGTGTCTTCGTTAATCCCACACACTGATTGGTCTCTTAACATGTCATTAGTCAACGTCCTGAACTCTCAGTCTCTGTCAGTTGTTTTAAGGCTGCTACATAGCAAACGACTGTCTCTCCAGGGGCGCGACACCTGGAATTGAATTTAAAACGTTGCGTTGTTACCGAGGGTTTCAGCTGAAAATGGCTTTTCACAAGATTCACCAACTCAACAAAGCTCTTGGAATCTGGGGTGTTGGGTACCTATAGACCACGCATTAGGCCGTATGCTTTACTGCCAGATGTTGATAAGAGGATCGCCCACCTCTTCTCCTCCCTTGATATGTTGTTGACCAAAGAAAAACGTGAGGCGTTTAATATAATGTGACCAGTCATTGGTGGTCTGATCAAATGATTCGGTGTGGCCAAATTGTGGCATACTGGAGGGAGGTAACTTCGATGACATATGGTGAGGGATTACATTTGTAATGCACTAACAATTGGCCTGCAGGGCACAGCTGATTTGCTACAGTTGAGTTTTCGCGGCTTTCCTTGGTGTCATCAACTGGTCGTCTTTTACCTCGTCACCAATTATGTTCTGCTATGAGGTCGCTTTGCTTGTGAGCCGGTTGCACCCTTATCTGTCGGCAGGTGAGTCGATAACAATATATTGCAGATGCAGAGACCAATATGAAATGAAGCACATACTATTTACTTACACAAACAACAAAGCACTAACATGACGTGTGCTTCTCCAACCAGACCCTACTCTGGACTAACATTAACATGGCAGCCTGCGCTACACAGCTATTGGGTCTTACAGTCACATGGTCAATCTGCTCACATTCTCCCAAAGGTGTATTACACCTCAGATTATCACATGGTCCCTGCACCATATTGATCAGAACCCAGAAGTCCTTCCTCCCCAAAGGGAGGGATTAAAAAAAAATCAAGCTTATGGAGTCAAAAAAAAGCGTTAAAAATACAACTGAGATCTCAGTCTTACTAATCAGGCCTGGTTAATGAGCAAAAGTTCATTCTCAATTCCTGTGAGAGATCTGTTCTTACCACTTGAGACTATAAGGCCCAAATGCTGATATTGAAATTTTGCAGTTCTCTCTAAAACACCTTGAAGAACTGGCATTCTGACACATTCTGTAATGCAAAATTAATTAATCAAAAACATTGTTGTTTACTACTGCAGCCACAGTTCCTACTGCCAGGAAAACTGAAACAGACTTCACAGGCCTCCTGTTGAAAATATTGCTCCTTGACTGTAATAGCATTTGACCATCCGCATTGGCCAAAAAAGAGCAGCTCAAAGCCAGAAACATTGCAGCTTAACAATCAACCAAACTCAGCTGCGTCCAGTCAGTAAAATGAAACATGGAAAAACACAACAGGCCTTTTCATTCAGGTCGCGGTAACAGCTAACGTGATTTCAACAGCCAACACCAGAGGACGATCACCATTCAGTGCCATAGAATGTATAGAGTATTACCCAGCAACATCACTGTTACAAAACTTGGGGTGTGCTTTAAATATACTTCCAGCATCACCGGTCTCTTCAAGAAGTAGATCCAGTGCCCCTTTAGATCAGAAATTTTCCTTTACTGCCTAATAGCAAGTTACATGACAGCTTAACCTGAGGGGTGGAAATAGAAACAATGAAAGCCTTGTTATTTGAATTGGATATCGTAAACACACACATGCCTCTATGAGTGCCTCTCTAATCTGCTAAAAGGTAGATTGATTAACACTTCAGTGAGATGATGTAAGTCAACAAGATGGTTTATTTTATAACTGTCAAGTGATCAAACAAGAGAGAAACATTATGATTAGATCCCATCTCACTACATAGTACAAAGAACAACAAAGCACATCCCACTGTCCCTATTGGCAGACTATAGCTCTTCTACCCAAAGCTTTCCCTCGGCATTGCCTCGATGTTAAGGGAAGGAACAGTTCATTCATCATGTTCCCCTCTCACATCAAGAACTGACCTGTAAACTATTTGTTTTATTATTTGTTTATTAGCTGAACAGAAAATCAAGGGCTCGACCTTTGACTTTCTTCCAGCTTGCCCCATCTAGGGACTGGCGAGTCGGGTTGCTAATGAAACCAGCTACTGCTCTCCTCCCAGGGTGGTGGCTATAGAATCCACCTCCTCCTGGTTCCAAGTAAACAGAACCATCCTGGCGTAATGAGTTTTAAATGACCCTTGAGCTGAAGTAGAGCACAAGAAGCACCATTCCGCAAAACATAATGCTTTCACACAGTATGCATTTCCCTTTCCACCACTGCCACTGACTGCTGTGAAGATTTTAATTCCTTAAGAGATAAATGGAATATAAGTCATACAGAGATCCATATGCGGCAAAATAATCAGAAATCACAAAGCATTACTGAGATACCAGGAGCTGAATCTACTCCTTTCAAGGCCCAATGGCCCCTTCTCATTTCGGGACAGAATCTTCTGCCACCTATTCCAGGTCAACCCATCCCCCTCAAAAGTGATGATGAGAATAAAACGCTTGATGTAAATTCAAATAAAATTTCATACCAAGAGTGCATTTGGTAGGCTATTTGGTGAAAGTTCTTCCGATAGCACAATTGTCTAAGCAAGGGGAAAAGTTATTTTTGCAACTATGCATTATTATTCTAATTCTTTTTTCAGATAAGATGTTAAACTGATGCCCTGTCTGCCCTCACAGGTCAATGTAAAAGATACCACAAATTTATTCGAAAAAGAGTAAGAAACCCTTCCCCATTGTCTTGACCAACACAAATCCCTCAACCAACATCACTAAAACAGAGTATCAGGTCATTTATCACATTGCCATTAGTGGGGGGTTGCTGTGCACAAATTGGTTGTCGCATTTCCTACACCACAATAATAATTTCACTTCGAAAATGCTTAATTGGTTGCAAAGGGCTTTGGACATCATGAGGTTGAGAAAAGCACTACACAAATGCAGGAGCTTCTTTCTTTAATGAGCTGGAGTGGAAATTTTGGAGCAGTCCAGCAATGTGGCACAGAAGCCTCAATTCCTCCAAAAGCTGGATTCCAGTCCCCTATTCAAACACATTCACGTGGGCAGAATTTTACAGCCCCATCGCGGTGAGGGCAGGGCCGTAAAATGCGGTGAGCTGCTCTAAACTCCATTGACTTTGATGGGAACGTAAAATCCTGCCCAGTGGGCCAGATTTGCACCAAGTGCAGTAGTGGGCAGGTAAAACGATGTTTTATCTGTCGGCCACGATGGCGGGTTTTGACGCTGTATCATCCCAAACCTGCCACATCATTTATGCATTTTTAGGATACATGCCATTTCCTTGGCTCCAATTCGCCTGCCACGCCATCACCTCACCGTTTCATCACGTCAGACACCGCATTTAAAGTACAGCCATGCTCAGCGCTTCCAGCCCAGGACTGCAGCAAAGAAGACATGTCCCCAAAAGTTAAAACTGCAGCCCTAGAGGGCCTTTCGGATGCCGTGGAGGCCCGCTGTGATGTCCTCTACCCCCACTCTAGCTGCAGGAGGGGCAGCTACATTACTATTCCAGCTTGGTAGGCGATGGCAGTGGCGATCAGTGCCAATGTTTCACAGAAGATGTTGGCCATCCAACACAGATAGAGGATGAATGATCTCATCCATACAGCCAGGGTAAGGCAACCACCTCATCACTCTAAACTCACACACTCAAGCCCATCACACATTCACTGGCATTTCACTCACTGCCAGCTCAAGGGGCATCACCACTCACTCTCTCACACACATACCATTACATGCCCACCTGGCCTCATCTCCTCTGGAGACTGCCTCCTCAGGCATCACCATCTTGAGGCCACTTGCACAGATCAACATGTGCCCCCCACACACACACCTTGGGAAACCCTCCTTCCCCAGCACGGTCCTCGCCCTGCAGCCTCTTCCCTTGCCTAAGGCCACTTTTGCCCATTCCCCAAGCACGACCTTGCCCTGCAGCCATTGAAAAGCCACCCACGTATGGCTGATCTGGTAGGTAGAAACCTACCTGTGACCCCCCCCCACTCCCTTAAAAGTGATGTGGTGCTGTCTGTGAAGCCTGGCGCTGATGACTGTGAGTGCTGACCAAAGCAAGGTAGGCAAACAAACCTTGAAGTCCTGAGCGAAGTGCGGCCCGCCAAGTGTGCGTCGCTTATGTACAGTTGTGAAACGTCATTGTGTTTTTCCGCCAACATGGGCGAACAATCCAGCGGGGAGGATGAATCCGGCGGGCTGGCCTTATAATGCTATGCTGATGTATTACAATGAGGCTCCCGACGTCCGATGATGGGGAACATGGCCTGCCATCAACGGACTGAGTGGACGATTGTGAACTGGTTTCACACTGCCGTGAAACCGATCGCACCATATTGTCCACTCATGCCACCGAAGATGCCCAACACTGTCAGACACGGAAAATCCTGGCCAATGCCTTCAGGAGAGGAAGGGAAAATTGGAGCTGAAAGGATGGAGGAACAAAATTTCTCCAAGTAAGCTAATGGAGATCCAACTTCAGAAAACATCAGGTATGTTTATTTTGTAAGTCTTCCTTTGATTATTCTTTCAAGAGCTTTTTTAAAGAACTCATTTTTTTTCATCTTTTCCTATAACTGTTACAATGGCTCAACTTTTCTTCTGCTTCAAAGCTTTTATTTATCTTTACACTAAACCCTCAGAGCTTTTCCCTACCCAATGATTCCAGATAATGGAGGGACAAGGTCAAGGCCAGTTCGGGGAGTTTAAAACAAATCTTTGTTTCAAGTGATACACATCAGTCTGCTCCCAAAACTGAGGACAAAGGAGATAGGCTGATTGCTTGGAGGGACAAAACAAACAGATAAAGTTTCAACTCTCTAGGCTCTGCTCAAGCATTTCTCTCTGTGTTACCTACAATCTGCTCCATGTAAGAACCCAATCCTCCTGCTTTGGGCAGGAGCTCCAAGAATGGGTGATGGTCTCCCGGAAGCTGCTGGAGGAACAGTCTTTGTCTGTACTCTTCGTACCTGCACATTACCCTGCACCCAAACCACAAAATGTGCAAAGTACAAGGTTGAAAGTAACAAGGTGTGGCCGGGGCATTGATACTTTGGTCAACTCCAGCTGAATTGTGTGGTGGCTCAATAAAGCCTAAATTACTGGTACATTAATAGTGATAAACTAATCTTTCTGGTACAAGAGATAAGAGGTCATTGGTACATGTTCTGCTGCATTTTCTTCAGATTAGGGCCAAGGAATTTTCGCTGCAACAAGTCTTATTCACATATAGCTATTCTTAAACTCTCACTTGTTACAGTGTGAAGTCACACTCCTGCTGAGAGTGTGGTGAGAGGGAAAAATATTGCACAGAAATAGGAGCCATTTTCACTTAGGTCCAATTTGAAATTCCAGTTAGTTAAGAACTGGAGTGAGAACTGATCAGGTCTATGTGAGCTGCTGTTGATCTTCTAGAAGCTATATGTCTTCATCATACAAAAGCACGCAATGTAAAAGACCAGTTCACTGATCAAGTCCACTGGACCCCTGGCTGCGCTTTTTAAAAATTCATTCTCAGGATATGAGTATCACTGGAAAGGCTACCATTTGTTTCCCATCTAAATGCCCTTGAGAAGGTGGTGGTGAGCCTTCTTGAACCGCTGCGTGCCTGTGTGGTGAAGATGCTCCCACAGTGCTGTTACATAAGGAGTTCTGGGATTTTGACTCAGTGTCGATGAAGGAACAGCATTCTATTTCCAAGTCAGGATGGTGTGTGACTTGGAGGAGAACTTGCAGCTGAGAGCATTCCCATGCACTTGATGCCCTTATTCTTACAGATTTTGAGTTTGGGAGGTGCTGCTGAAGGTTGTTATAGGTTGTTGCAGTGTATCCTATTGAAAGCACACACTGCAGCCATGGCACACCACCATTTAAATATTCCCTGGTCTCCAAAGATAACAGCGGAGATTTTGCAGCTAGTGGCGAATGAATGGCTCTTGCCATTTATTACATGACAGCAGTCCAAAGACTTTTATGTGGGCTTTTCAGCAGCAACTCACTGTCATCAGGTGTCCAAATCAGTATGCCTCCCTCTCCAGGGGATCTGGGACCAATGTGAACAGGGCAAGCAACATCGTGTCTCTTCAACCAATCAGATTGAAGCATTCTCATCAATCATGCAGGGCGGAATCGTTTGCACTTAGTGCCTGCCAAAGGTCGGGACCATTTGCCAATCAGATACCTGGTTCACTAATGGGCGAGCTTTGCTGAGGCTCTTTCTCTGAGCATCCATCCCCGCTTTGGGTTCTCTGATCAAACAGGGAGTGTTGGTGCGATGATATGTCCATTCTGTCAACGGAAGGATTTGCTGACAGATAGGCAAAGATAAACCCTGGCTTGGAAAGTCAGTACCAGGGTTAAAGAATCTCGTCATTGCCTTTTTAATTGCCTTCCCATCAGATCTGAGGGGGCTCCCCACTGACCTAAGAACCCAGCCCAGGGAAACCCAGAGGAGGGCAGGATGACATCAGGATCCTGACCTGACCTCAATTTCTGGAAATTTAACTCCCCAATTGCATGTAAACCCACTCTCCCCTTGGCTTGGGAAATTACTCCCACAGAGTCTAAACCAACAATTGTATGTTAGAATATTTAATTCAATATATAATCAGGTACAAAAAACCAAATAAAGAGAGGGGACGAGTGAAAGAAGTGACAGAAAGAAAAAGTTTTTAAAAATACTTTTTAGATCTCCAACAATAATTCAAATCTGAAGGAATGGTGCTCCACATTTGTAGGAGTAAATTTTCAGGGCCAGAGAGGTTGTTTGGCAGTGATTAAGATGTATCACAACATTAAAAATTCATTTACGCCTGAATGGACAAGCCCTAACCTCTTCTGCTGTGATAAGTAGTAACTAGTGCGTAAGTCCCACAACTTTCTGAATTAGGTGGATTTCAATGCTGAATCTATTGGTAAAGTACCTATGTCATGTAGAAGCAGGGCAAATTGAACAGCAACTTCATGATTTCCATTTTGAACTGTGTTTATGTAGACCGATGGAGACTGTTTAACCCAATCATTGGCTTGCTATGATTTGAGCTATCCACCTGCAGAAGATATCACGTACCAACCTACCTGCCCAAGCCAGGTCAGCATGTCACGAACCCTGAACCCATATGTTTTCTTTGACACTCAGACCTTTATCAGCTTGTTTATATTCCGGTGCCAGATCCTGGCTAAAAATGGTTGCCTCGGTACCCATCTATCTCATCTGGCCCTTTATCTGGGTCTCTGAATTTTCACCAAGGTGTTATCTTTAGAGTCTCACACACAGGCTGTCTGTTTACACTCAGCTCACTGAAGTTTGCCTTTTGAACAAATGGCCTTTTTATATATTTGGCCAATGAAGAACCAGGCCACAGTTTCCCTCCACTTCACCTCTTAGTCAATTCTAACTAGGGCATATCACAATAGGGTTAAAGGTATAGCTCAGTATAAGCACTATTGAAAACGTTAATTTACAATTAATCACTCAGTCATTGTATTTAAGCTAGCTCTCATTAATTAATAAGGAAACCTGAACAAGGAGTTTCCCAGGATTCTTGCAGCTGGTCAAAACCCCTGTTCTTCTTACTCTGCTCTTGTCTCCACCTCCTTTCACCCAACCATAGGTGACCATGACTTTGAAATTCTGGAATTCCTTCCCTGAATCTCTCTACCTCTCCAAATCCAAGAACCTCAAATCCAAACTCCTTAGCCAGGTCTTTGGCTCCCTCCCCACCACCTACTCTCCTTTACTTGGTGTCTAGCTTTTCCATTTACCTCTGTGAAGCTCTGGGACATTTTTCTATGTTGAAGGCGCTATATAAATGAAGGTTGTTGTTGAGCAAGAATGTTTTCAACCTTCATTCCTGGATGAAGTGTTAGATCTTGACCTACTTCAAACCTCATGTTCAGATTGGTTAAGAGAGCCATTTCAATTTGGGTTACCCCAGGTTAAAGCCAAGTCACTCTATAATTGCACCACACAAGAAGAGCAGGACAGTAAATTGCTTTCATGGAAGTATGTTCAGCAAACTGACAGGAAAGGAGAAGCAGTGTGTGTTAATTTTATCACAATGACATCTGCCACTCTTGATAGCATGAGGCATTCTAAACTTACAACATTGTGTTGTGTGACGGTTATTTAAAATGTTTTGACAAACATGCTTGCGAAAATACTGCTCCTTTAACTGACGGAGCACAAGGTTTATTGAAAAACTACAGAATGTTATTCACTTCAACAGTCAATTACACTTAATGTTTCAAATAGTGACTGTTTGCTTCAGCACCATGAGGAAGTGAAGAATGACATTTGTGGAGGGTTGAATTGGTAGCATGATAAACATTGTATTTTGGTCTGACTGGCCTGGATTTTGCAGTCATAATAACAGGCAGGCCATCAGTGCTCACTGTTATTACAAAGTAAGTTGGACACTTCTTGTGTGGTGCAATTATAGAGTGACTTGGCTTTAACCTGGGGTAAGCCAAATTGAAATGGCTCTCTTAACCATTCTGAACACGAGGTTTGAAGTGGGTCAAGATCTAACACTTCATCCAGGAATGAAGGTTGAAAACATTCTTGCTCAACAACAACCTTCATTTATATAGCGCCTTCAACATAGAAAAATGTCCCAGAGCTTCACAGAGGTAAATGGAAAAGCTAGACACCAAGTAAAGGAGAGTAGGTGGTGGGGAGGTAGCCAAAACCTGGCCAAAGAGTTTGGATTGAGGTTCTTGGATTTGGAGAGGTAGAGAGAGTTAGGGAAGGAATTCCAGAATTCCAAAGTCATGGTCACCTATGGTTGGGTGAAAGGAGGTGGAGACAAGAGCAGAGTAAGAGGAACAGGGGTTTTGACCAGCTGCAAGAATCCTGGGAAACTCCTTGTTCAGGTTTCCTTATTAATTAATGAGAGCTAGCTTAAATACAATGACTGAGTGATTAATTGTAAATTAGTGTTTTCACAGTGCTTATACTGAACTATACCTTTAACCCTATTGTGATATGCCCTAGTTAGAAGTGACTAAGAGGTGAAGTGGAGGGAAACTGTGGCCTGGTTCTTCATTGACCAAATATTTTAAAAGGTCATATGTTCAAAAGGCAAACTTCAGTGAGCTGAGTGTAAACAGACAGCCTGTGTGTGAGACTCTAAAGATAACACCTTGCTAGAAAATTCAGAGATCCAGGTAAAGGGCCAGGTGAGATAGGTGGGTACCGAGGCAACCATATTTTAGCCAGGATCTGACAATCTGACACCAGAACATAAACAAGCTGATAAAGGTCTGAGTGTCAAAGAAAACATATGGGTTCAGGGTTTGTGACATGCTGACCTGGCTTGGGCAGGTAAATTGGTACGTGACATCATTGGTAGGCAGACAGCTCAAATCATAGCAAGCCAATGATTGGGTTAAACAGTCTCCATCGGTGAAGAAAGAATGTTGAGAATATAAGGAGTTGAAATATTCGGCCAGGGGCGTAGAACCCCTCCACAGACAAACCCTCAAGGAAGAAAGGGCTGGCAGAGGAATCACACATGTCACACTCATGGATGTTAGCTTCTTGAGCACGGCCGTTGGGATCAGTCACGTAGAGATTGTGTTTCTACCCAGACCCTACCAGTAATCTGGTTGTGCTTTGATACCACTGTTCAGACATTAGCAGTAGCCAAGTCTTACTCATTCTGAATAAAATATAACCACTGTCACCAATAAAGGTTTTCATTAGGAACCATTTCAGAACTTGAGCGTGAAGGATCAATTAATTCTGACCCCTAATTCTAACAAAGTGAGGGGAGGAACGTTAAGCCTTCATGAGGTTCTAGAGATTGGGAAGGGTGAAACTAAAGAATGAGTTAAACACAAGGATGGAAATTTTAAATCTGGAACATATGAACCAGGAGCAGGAGTGGGCCATTCAGCCTCTTGAGTCTGTTCCACCATTCAATAAGATCATAGATGATCTGGTTTGCAA
Source organism: Cetorhinus maximus (assembly GCF_964194155.1). Taxonomy (NCBI): domain Eukaryota; kingdom Metazoa; phylum Chordata; class Chondrichthyes; order Lamniformes; family Cetorhinidae; genus Cetorhinus; species Cetorhinus maximus. The sequence goes on from NC_135884.1 coordinate 86,216,653, forward strand.
CCTCAACTCTACATTCCCATCTACACCTGATAATCTTTCACCCCTTGCTTATCAAGAATATATCTAACTCTGCCTATAAAATATTCAAAGACTCTGCTTCCACCGCCTTTTGAGGAAGATAATTCCAAAGGCTCACCACTCTGAGAGAAAACATTTCTCTTCATCTGTCTTAAATGGGTGACCCCTTATTTTTAAACAGTGACCCTTAGTTCTAGATTCTCCCACAAGAGCAAACATTCTTTCCACAACCACCCTGTCAAGACACCTTCAGATCTCATATGTTTCAACCAAGTCACATCTTACTCTTCCAAACTCCAGTGGATACAAGCCTAGCCTGTCCAGCCTTTCCTCATAAGACAACCTGCCCATACCAGGTATTAGTCTGGTAAACCTTCTCTGGAAGCCAATGGAGGACAGCAACAACAGGAGGTATGGGTGAGCAAGACAGGTATATGTAGCAAAGTTTTAATGAACTGGAGTTTACAGAGAGTGGAGGGCAGGTGCCCATAGGGGGTTACAGTGGAATAATTGGGGGAGAAAGTTGTTTGTATAGTGTTGTTTCCAGTGGTGTGACACAGACCTACACTGGTTCCTAAGCAGCAGGCTGTGTCGCAGGTCACTACCTGCGCAGTGCGCACAGCATTATTCAGTGATAACAGTGAAGAACGTCACTCAGATAGTGGCCAGCAATGCTCGCTGATCCCCAGGGAACCAACATATGTCTACATAACCTCTCTGCGAATGAATTCTCCCATTGACTCTGGATGTAGCCTGATAGACGTTTACAGCACAGGAGGCCGCCATTCGGCCCATCACATTGTGAAGGTCAACAAAGATCCGACTACACTAATCCCATTTTCCAGCACTTGGCCCATAGCCCTGGAGGCTATGGCAATGCATGCAAATATCTAAATACTTCTTAAGTGTCACAAAGTTTCTGATTCAACCATCCTTTCAGGCAGAGTTCCAGACTCCCACCACCCTCTGGGTGAAAAATTTTCTACTCAACTCCCCTCTTTGCCTTCTAGCTCTTACCTTAAATCTATGCCCCCTGGCTATTGACCACTCTACTAATGGAAAAAGTGCTTTCCTATCCACCCTATCTATGGTCATCTTATACACCTCTATCAGGTCCCCTCTCAACCTTCGCTGCTCCAAGGAAAACAACCCCAGCCTATCCAATCTTTCCTCAAAGTTCAGACCCTCCAGTCCAGGCAGCATCCTGATAAATCTCCTTTGCACCCTCTCCAGTACAATCACATCCTTCCTACAATGTGGTGACCAGAACTGCACGCAGTACTCCAGTTGTGGCCTAACCAGCATTTTATACAGTTCCAGCATAACCTCCCTGCTCCTGTATTCTATGCCTTGGCTAATAAAGGCAAGTATCCCATATGCCTTCTTAACCACCTCATCTACCTGCCCTGCTACCTACAGGGATCTGTGAATATGCACACTAAGGTCCCTCTGATCTTCAGTACTTTCCAGGGTCCTACCATTCATAGTGTAATCCCTTGCCTTGTTAGCCCTCCCCAAGTGCATTACCACACACATTTCTGGGTTGAATTCCATTTGCCACTGTTCTGCCCATCTGACCAGTCCATTGATATCCTCCTGCAGTTTAAGGCTATCCTCCTCATTATTTACCACCCTATCAATATTTGTGTTATCCGCGAACTTCTTGATCATAAATGTAGGGGGTAAGTCCAAATCATTTATGTACACCACAAACAGCAAGGGCCCCAGCACCGAGCCCTACGGAATCCCACTGGAAACAGGCTTCCAGTCACAGAAACAAAAAAGGATGTGACAAATTAAGTATGGAGTAGATGAGCTGAAATGTAACAGAGGTGAATGATGTTATAGGATCAGAAGCTCTGTTTTCTAACACCAGTTTCTTAATCTTTTTCTGTCAACAAAAAATGTTCTGCCTTTTGTAGATCTGTTAAATGGTGCAACAATGCAGCCACCTTGCAATTCATTAGTTGTCAGTTACTTTAATGATTGCCCAATTTTCATGAGGAATGTCAGGACAAAGCTTTCAGTCAATATGATTTTCATCAACACAGACATCACTATATTTTGTATTGATAACCACAGTGTTAGCAGTTTCCATTAATCTTGTCTTTGTTGCCAAAAGAAAAACACTCTTACATACAAATGAGGGCACACTTGAGTGAGAGGTAAAACTTCAGCTCATTAAATTAAAACTGTATTTCTTTGTGTCTGACTGAAACAGAACTGAGTTATTAATTTGAAGAATGAACATTGCAAACCTCTTCCCTTTCATTAAGGAGTACATACGTGTGTGCCGATGGGATTGCAGAGAATGGAAAGCTAACTTCTTTCTTCATCCGATTATTCCCAGGCTATGCTCAGCAGGAGTTAGAGACTAAAACTATAATGTGAGATCAAGAATTATTTTATTTCCGTTTATGGGATGTGGGCGTTGCTGGCTAGGCCCGCATTTATTACCCACCGCTAATTGCCTTTGAGAGGATGGTGGCGAGCTGCATTCTTGAACTGCTGCAGTCCATGTGGTGTAGCAGCACCCAGAGAGCGTTTCCAATGCCTCGGTCAATGCCGCGTGGTCCGTCTGGTTTTATTCCTTTTCGACTTCGCAGTGGTTTGATAAAACTGAGTGGCTTGCTAGGCTATTTCAGAAGGCAGTTAAGAGTCAACCACATTGCCGTGGGTCTGGAGTCATGTGTAGGCCAAGTAGGCCGGGTAAGGACAGCAGATTTCCTTCCCTAAAGGACATTCTTGAACCAGATGGGGTTTTTACAACAATCAGCAATGGTTTCATTGTCACTATTACTGAGACTAGCTTTATAATCCAGATTTATTCGTTGAATTTAATTTCCACTAGATGCCATGGTGAGATTTGAACCCGTGTCCCCAGAGTATTAACCTGGCCCTCTGGATTACCAGTGGCACTACCACTATGTAACCGCCTCCCCCACCTTCATTTCCAGATCAGAATGAGCAGACGGAGGATGCAGCACCTCTACACTCCCCCCATCCATCACTTCTGGGTTAAGTGTAGCATGGGTGAGATGGAGAGTAAAGCTCGATCCACATTCACCATTAAATACTTCTAAGTCAGACATAGATTAGAGACAAATTTATATGTTCAAAGTAAGATCCCTTGGGAGTGGCCAATGAAACAACAGCGCTGTGGCTGTTATTTTGCTCACTGGTATTCCAGCCACTCTCATTCTAAGCCTTGGATGTTCCTGTGCCTCTAGGGGAACACAGACACAAATTGGGCAGAAGACAATCAGTGAAGTGCTTTGGGCTAGAAACCTGCAGAATTAAATTGCTTTTATTTCAATTTCCTTTTGGATTCATGTACTTGTCAGAACAGAAGCTTTTAAAATGCAAGAATCCCCATGGGATTTAATCCCCATGAATTTAAACTGAGCGTTGGTATAACTTAAGCTACATACCATGGAGTGAAACAATTTCTTTTGGAAAAGTGTTGAAATAAAAATGCTACCCATAATTTAGTAAGTCATTAATACATTTATACCAACATCAGTAGAGATTCAAAATTCAGATAGAAACAAGCTACATTAAAAATTAGTATGAAAGGAAATCAGATGGGTCTTAACCATGCATTGGGTTGTTGAATAATGTAGTAGAGAAGCCTGCATCTAGGGTTCAAGAAACAGTTATATGCCCTTCCAAGAGAAAAAGGCCAATTGAGGTAATGTAGTGAGATGGTGGGGCTCACTCAGGAAGAAGAGCAGACTTGTTAGTCTCATGGCCTTTTCCTGTTGCTGAAATATCAGGATGAATTTTTCAGAGGGGATAGATATCCTGTCACCGAGGGGCAGAAAGCAGGAGCAGGACCCTGGGGTGGCATTTTGCCAGCAACAGCCAATTAACAAATTAGGCCATCATCCAATTGAAGATGGCAACCCACCTCTGAGAGCTGCTGGCCCGATCAGAAGGGGTCAGTGCTGAGATTGCATCACCAGGGAGAGAGAGGGTCACAATGTTGAGGTACTCTTGGAAACATGTAGTTTCTTTGGGGAAGCTAGGCGCTGGTGATCGGAGTGGGGAGGAGGGCCAGGTACAGAAGTTTGCTGTTACGGGCGGCGGTGCCTTGTGTACAGATGTGGCCAATTCATGCTAGAGGCCACCTCTGTGGGTCATGGAACACCCATTAAAGAGGGCCTCCCAGGGAATGGACTGGGAGGCCGCCAAGATTTAGTTGCTCGTTTCCCCAGATGGCAGTAGGTCGTCCCTCGAAATGGGCAAAATGGGGCGGGAAGTGAGCATTAATTGGGATATTAAGTTGCTCAATTGTCCACAGGCAGACGGCTACACTGAGGCTCCCACTGCTGGCAATATACAATGGCAGCTGGAAGACATTGGCTGCCATATTACCAGTCATCCTGCCTCAGCCCATTTCCAATAGGCCAGGAAAATTCAGGCCATCTTATCTTCTGGGCCTACATCTCAATCAGACACTAAAGTTCGAGGAGGGGATAAAATTTTAGTGTGCGAGTAAGGTACTGAGATGTAGCAAAGGTAAGGCTTCTAGATAATTTGAAAAGAATCAAGTTAGATTTTCCCCCAACACATTTGAAACCAGTCCTCTCCAATAGATTGTCAGGTCTCCTCAATTCAAAGAAGTGCTAAAATATTCAATGTGAAGAGTCAGGGCAAGAAATTGCTTTGAAATTGATCTTCATTGAGGACTTTACTTCTGGGAATAGAAAGTTAGTTCACACATTTGAACCAAACGACTACAGCCATCATATCTCAATTTTCTGCAACTCCTTTCACAAGTCTCTAACTTGTCACATTTTTAAATATCTCTTTCTTTTGAGCTGCTATCTCAAGTTGGACAATGCTATCTCCTCTCCAGTACCTCCACTTCACGTTGAGCACACTATTACTGTTGGCAGGTTATTCCATCTGAGGGCTATCACACATCAAGCCCTGCCCTCACCCCGCCTCAACCCCGACAATACTCACCCCACCTGACAGTGCTCATCCTCACTCACTCCCCCAACAGTACTCACCACCCCCATCCCATCTCATTCCCCCTCACCCCTCCGACAGTGCTCACTCCCCTCATCCACACTCACCCCTCCGACAGTGTCCACCCCCTCACCCTCCCGACAGTGTCCACCCCCTCACCCTCCCGACAGTGCTCACCCCCCTCACCCTCCCGACAGTGCTCACCCCCCTCACCCTCCCGACAGTGCTCACCCCCCTCACCCTCCCGACAGTGCTCACCCCCCTCACCCTCCCGACAGTGCTCACCCCCCTCACCCTCCCGACAGTGCTCACCCCCCTCACCCTCCCGACAGTGCTCACCCCCCTCACCCTCCCGACAGTGCTCACCCCCCTCACCCTCCCGACAGTGCTCACCCCCCTCACCCTCCCGACAGTGCTCACCCCCCTCACCCTCCCGACAGTGCTCACCCCCCTCACCCTCCCGACAGTGCTCACCCCCCTCACCCTCCCGACAGTGCTCACCCCCCTCACCCTCCCGACAGTGCTCACTCCCCTCACCCTCCCGACAGTGCTCACCCCCCTCACCCTCCCGACAGTGCTCACCCCCCTCACCCTCCCGACAGTGCTCACCCCTCTCACTCTGCCACGAGTGCTCACCCCTCTCACTCTGCCACGAGTGCTCACCCCTCTCACTCTGCCACGAGTGCTCACCCCTCTCACTCTGCCACGAGTGCTCACCCCTCTCACTCTGCCGACAGTGCTCACCCCTCTCACTCTGCCGACAGTGCTCACCCCTCTCACTCTGCCGACAGTGCTCACCCCTCTCACTCTGCCGACAGTGCTCACCCCTCTCACTCTGCCGACAGTGCTCACCCCTCTCACTCTGCCGACAGTGCTCACCCCTCTCACTCTGCCGACAGTGCTCACCCTTCTCACTCTGCCGACAGTGCTCACCCCTCTCACTCTGCCGACAGTGCTCACCCCTCTCACTCTGCCAACAGTGCTCACCCCTCTCACTCTGCCACGAGTGCTCACCCCTCTCACTCTGCCACGAGTGCTCACCCCTCTCACTCTGCCGACAGTGCTCACCCCTCTCACTCTGCCACGAGTGCTCACCCCTCTCACTCTGCCACGAGTGCTCACCCCTCTCACTCTGCCAACAGTGCTCACCCCTCTCACTCTGCCAACAGTGCTCACCCCTCTCACTCTGCCAACAGTGCTCACCCCTCCATCCCCCCTCATGCCCCCAACAGTGCTCACACCCCTCACCCCCGACAATGCTCACCCCTCTCACTCTGCCAACAGTGCTCACCCCTCCATCCCTCCTCACGCCCCCAACAGTGCTCACACCCCTCACCCTCCCGACAATGCTCACCACCCCCACCCCCACCCCCTGACACTGCTCACCACCCCCACTTCCGCTGACGGCACGAAAATGCTCAACCCCTCCCCTACTCCATCACTCCCTGGCTATGCTGGCTCATCTGATATTGACCAGGCAAAAGCCAGGTTATTCTACCAGAATCGGAAGGTCAGTCAGGAGAGGGTGTGCAGGAGAGGGTGAGCACTGTCCATTGGGGGTCGGGAGTGGGGTGGGGGGGGGTCAGTTCTGAGCCATGATTGGGTTCTGAACCTTGTGGTGGTGGGGGGTGGGGCGGTGGTGGTGTGAATACTGCCAGGAGGGATAAACATTGCTGGCGGTGCTGGAGTACTTTCACATTCCAGCTGATTTACTGAGTTTCGTTGGTTTTATACTTGCAATGAAAAAGTTTCAAGTCAATCCCTGTAAAAACCAGGGTAAGTATAGGGCAAACAGCCCAAGTGTCTGCGGTTCAGCCCATCTGATCCTGCTGTTGTAGGGAATTGTGCAGCAATCAGTGCAGGATTAAACTAACAATCGGAAGTTTAAATGTCCAGCACAAGTACCACGCATATACGCTCGTTGGGACTTCCTCAGGGTCCCGATACACATCAGTGATCTAAATTAAGTTAGAGGCCTCTTCCCATTTTGGAAGGGTTGGGTCATTATATTTTAACATTCGAGTACCTGCTGTGGCTCAGTTGGTAATAGTCTTGCCTCTGAGTTATAAGGTTCTGGGTTCAAGTCCTACCCCAATATACAAAACTCAAGGCTGACACTCCAATGCAGGAACTGAGGGAGGGTTGTACTTTCGAGTTTGCCATCTTTCAGATGAGACATTAAACTGAGGCCCTATCTGTCTGCTCAGGTAGATGTAAAAGAGATCCCATGGCATTATTTTGAAAAAGGGCAGGGGAGTTCTCCCCGGCGTCCTGATCGATATTTATCTCTCAATCAACAGCACAGATTACCTGCTAATTATCACATTGGTGTTTGTGGGAGATTGCCGAGTGCATATTGGCTGCCATGTTTCCTATAGTACAACAGTGAGTACACTCCAAATAGTAGTTCATTTCTTTCTCTGTTTTGTATTCCTTTACCATACTTTTAGTTGCACGTTTTCAGGCAAGGAACAGAGATTCCATCCGTATTGAAGGCTTCCTGTCATGCTATCCCACGTACTTTGGCTTGTCCTTCCCTTACTACTTAGAAACTGAACTGGACTCGCCATATAACTGCTGTGGCTACAAGAGTAGGTTAGAGGCCAGGAATTCTGCGGCGAGTAACTCACCTCCTGACTCCCCAAAGATTGTCCACCATCTACAAGGCACACTTGGAATACTCTCCAATTGCTTCGATGAGTACATTGCCAACACTCAAGAAGCTCAACATCATTCAGTAATTGACGGGCACCCGATCCACCACCTAAAACAGTCACTACCTCCAGCAACAATTCACAGTGGCAGCAGTGTGCACCATCTACAAGATGCACTTCAACAATTTGGCAAGCTTCCTTCAACGGCACCTTCCAAACCTATGACCCCCACCACCTAGAAGGACAAGGGCAGCAGACACATGGGAACACCACCACCTGCAAGTTCCCCTCCAAGCCATTCATCATCCTGACTTGGAACTGTACTGCTGAATTATATAGACTCTTCTATGCATTAGAATTCGGCATGACATTACAATCCTGTATCCTTAAGACAGCATCATTGCCTTGTCTCTTACTGCAGCTTATTCATTCCCAAAACTTCTCACTGATGTCACAATGAACCAAGGACTAGAACTCACTAATATTAACATAAGTAAGAAAGAATATTAGAAAAAATAAAGACATTAAAGGCTGACAAATCCTCAGGACCTGATGGCTTCCACCTTGGGGTTTTAAAGGAAAGAGGTGAGAAAATTGCGGCTGCTTTAGCCATAATCTTCCAAAGTTTCCTCAATTCAGGGATTGTCCCATTAGTTTGGAAAATTATAAATGTATTCCCATTATTTAAGAACAGTGAGAGAGAGAATCCAGGATATTTTGGACCTGTTCTAGCATCTGTTGTTGGGGGTGTTAGTGGAATCCATAATTAAGAACAGAGCGACATGGAAACTTGAGTTGCTTAGGGAGAGTGAGCATGGATTTATAAAGGGTGGGTCAGATCTAACAACCTGAATTCGATTCTTTTGAGGAAGTAGTGGACAGGGGAATGTCTATGGACTGTTCAGTTGGCCTTGGTTTGGCATTTGAAGACAAAGAGTATGGATAAGTGTGCAGTCAAATTGGACAGAAGTGACTAGCGGTGTCTCATAGGATCTGTGCTGCAGCCTCAACTCTTCACGATATTGATGGATGACTTAGATAACACATTAGAGAGCCATGTATCCAAGTTTGCTAATTGGTGGTATTGTAAGTAGTATAAATGGGAGCATAAAGTTATAATGAGACATATTAATTAGGCCAGTGGGCAAACTGAGGTAAAAACAAAAAACTGCGGATGCTGGAAATCCAAAACAAAAACAAAAATACCTGGAAAAACTCAGCAGGTCTGACAGCATCTGCGGAGAGGAACACAGTTAACGTTTCGAGTCCGTATGATTCTTCAACAGAACTAAGGAAAAATAGAAAAGAGGTGAAATATAAGCTGGTTTAAGGAGGGGTGGGACATGTAGAGCTGGATAGAGGGCCAGTGATCGGTGGAGATAACCAAAAGATGTCATAGACAAAAGGACAAAGAGGTGTTGAAGCTGGTGATATTATCTAAGGAATGTGATAATAAAGATACAGATAGCCCGAGTGGGGGTGGGGTGGGGAGAAGGGATCGAAATAGGCCAAAAGGCAAAGATAAAACAATGGATGGAAATACATTTAAAAATAATGGAAATAGGTGGGAAAAGGAAAATCTATATAAATTATTGGAAAAGAGGGGGATCGGAAAGGGGGAGGGGATGGAGGAGCGAGTTCATGATCTGAAATTGTTGAACTCAATATTCAGTCCAGAAGGCTGTAAAGTGCCCAGTTGGAAGATGAGGTGCTGTTCCTCCAGTTTGTGTTGAGCTTCACTGGAACAATGCAGCAGGCCAAGGACAGACATGTGGGCATGAGAGCAGGGTGGAGTGTTGAAATGGCAAGCGACAGGGAGGTCCGGGTCATGCCTGTGGACAGACCAAAGGTGTTCCGCAAAGCGGTCACCCAGTCTGCGTTTGGTCTCTCCAATGTAGAGGAAACCGCATTGGGAGCAGCGAATGCAGTGGACTAAATTGAGGGAAGTGCAAGTGAAATGCTGCTCCACTTGAAAGGAGTGCTTGGGCCCTTGGACGGTGAGGAGAGGGGAAGTAAAAGGGCACGTGTTGCACCTTCTGCGGTTGCATGGGAAGGTGCCGTGGGAGGGGGTTGAGGTGTAGGGGGTGATGGAGGAGTGGACCAGGGTGTCCCAGAGGATATGATCCCTGTGGAATACTGCCAGAGGGGGTGAAGGGCTGGAGTTGGCGGAAATGGCGGAGGATGATCCTTTGAATGTGGAGGCTGGTAGGGTGATAAGTGAGGACAAGGGGGACCCAATCATGGTTCTGGGAGGGAGAGGAAGGTGTGAGGGCGGATGCGCGGGAGATGCGCTGGACACAGTTGAGGGCGCTGTCAACCACCGTGGGTGGAAAACCTCAGTTAAGGAAGAAGGAAGACATGTCAGAGGAACTGTTTTTGAAAGTGGCATCATCAGAACAGATGCGACGGAGGCGAAGGAACTGAGAGAATGGGATGGAGTCCTTACAGGAAGCGGGGTGTGAGGAGCTGTAGTCGAGGTAGCTGTGGGAGTCAGTAGGCTTATAATGAATATTGGTGGACAGACTATCACCAGAAATTGAGACAGAGAGGTCAAGGAAGGGAAGGGAAGTGTCAGAGATGGACCATGTGAAAATGATGGAGGGGTGGAAATTGGAAGCAAAATTAATAAATTTTTCCAGGTCCAGGCGAGAGCATGAAGCAGCACCGAAGCAATCATCGATGTACCGGAGAAAGAGTTGTGGGAGGTGGCCGGAGTAGGACTGGAATAAGGAATGTTCCACATACACCATAAAGAGACAGGCATAACTGGGGCCCATGCGGGTACCCATAGCCACACCTTTTATTTGGAGGAAGTGAGAGGAGTTAAAGGAGAAATTGTTCAGTGTGAGACCAAGTTCAGCCAGACGGAGGACAGTTGTGGTGGATGGGGATTGTTCGGGCCTCTGTTTGACGAAGAAACGGAGAGCGATCTGACCATCCTGGTGGGGGATGGAGGTGTAGAGGAATTGGACGTCCATGGTGAAGAGGAGGCGGTTGGGGCCAGGGAACTGGAAATTGTTGATATGATGTAGGATGTCAGAGGAATCACGTATGTAGGTGGGAAGGGACTGGACAAGGGGAGAGAGAATGGAGTCAAGATAGCAAGAAATGAGTTCCGTGGGGCATGAACAGGCTGACACGATCGGTCTGCTGGGACAGTCCTGTTTGTGGATTTTAGGTAGGAGGTAGAAGCGGGCCATCCGAGGTTGGGAGACTATGATTCCTCTGACACCCTACATCATATCAACAATTTCCAGTTCCCTGGCCCCAACCACCTCCTCTTCACCATGGACGTCCAATCCCTCTACACCTCCATCCCCCACTGGGATGGTCTGATCGCTCTCCATTTCTTCCTCGAACAGAGGCCCGAACAATCCCCATCCACCACTACTCTCCTCCGTCTGGCTGAACTTCTTCTTACACTGTACAATTTCTCCTTAAAACCCTCTCACTTCCTCCAAGTAAAAGGTGTGGCTATGGGTACCCACATGGGCCCCAGTTATGCCTGTCTCTTTATGGGATATGTGGAACATTCCTTGTTCCAGTCCTACTCCAGCCCCCTCCCACAACTCTTTCTCCGGTACATCGATGACTGCTTCGGTGCGGCTTCATGCTCTCGTCTGGGCCTGGAAAAAATTATTAATTTTGCTTCCAGTTTCCACCCCTCCATCATTTTCACATGGTCCATCTCTGACACTTCCCTTCCCTTCCTTGACCTCTCTGTCTCAATTTCTGGTGATAGACTGTCCACTAATATTTATTACAAGCCTACCGACTCCCACAGCTACCTCGATTACAGCTCTTCACACCCCGCTTCCTGTAAGGACTCCATCCCATTCTCTCAGTTCCTTCGCCTCCGTCGCATCTGTTCTGATGATGCCACTTTCAAAAACAGTTCCTCTGACATGTCTTCCTTCTTCCTTAACCGAGGTTTTCCACCCACGGTGGTTGACAGGGCCCTCAACCATGTCCGGCCCATCTCCCGCGCATCCGCCCTCACACCTTCCTCTCCCTCCCAGAACCATGATTGGGTCCCCCTTGTCCTAACTTATCACCCTACCAGCCTCTGCATTCAAAGGATCATCCTCCGCCATTACCGCCAACTCCAGCATGATGCCACCACCAAACACATCTTCCCTTCACCCCACCCCGGCGGCATTCCGCAGGGATCGTTCCCTCTGGGACACCCTGGTCCACTCCTCCATCACCCCCTACACCTCAACCCCTTCCAACAGCGCCTTCCCATGCAACCGCAGAAGGTGTAACACGTGCCCCTTTACTTCCCCTCTCCTCACCGTCCAAGGGCCCAAACACTCCTTTCAAGTGAAGCAGCATTTCACTTGCACTTCCCTCAATTTAGTCTACTGCATTCGTTGCTCCCAATGTGGTTTCCTCTACATTGGAGAGACCAAATGCAGACTGGGTGACCGCTTTGCAGAACACCTTCGGTCTGTCCACAAGCATGACCCACACCCCCCTGTCACTTGCCATTTCAACACTCCACCCTGCTCTCATGCCCACATGTCTGTCCTTGGCCTGCTGCATTGTTCCAGTGAAGCTCAACACAAACTGGAGGAACAGCACCTCATCTTCCGACTAGGCACTTTACAGCCTTCTGGACTGAATATTGAGTTCAACAATTTCAGATCATGAACTCTCTCCTCCATCTCCACCCCCTTCCAACAATTTATATAGATTTTCCCTTTCCCACCTGTTTCCATTATTTTTAAATGTATTTCCTTTTGGCCTATTTCGATCCCTTCCCCCCACCCCACCCCCACCCCCACTTGGGCTATCTGTACCTTTATTATCACATTCCTTAGATATCACCAGCTTCAACACCTCTTTGTCCTTTTGTCTATGACATCTTTTGGTTATCTCCACCGATCACTGGCCCTCTATCCAGCTCTACCTGTCCCCACCCCCCCGCCCCCCCCCCCCCCCCCCCTCCCCCCCTCCCTCCCTCCTTAAACCAGCTTAATATTTCACCTCTTTTCTATTTTTCCTTAGTTCTGTTGAAGAGTCATGCGGACTCAAAACATTAACTGCGTTCCTCTCCGCAGATGCTGTCAGACCTGCTGAGTTTTTCCAGGTATTTTTGTTTTCGTAGATGGATTTCAATGCAGTTATCCATTTTGGACCAATAGAGGATGGATCTGAGTATTACTTAAATGGTAAAAAAACTTGTACAATGGAGGTCCAAAGAGTTTTTACATCGATTGTTAAAATGTGGTGGTCAGGTATAACAAAGAACAATCAAAAAGACCAATGTTTGATTTTAAAATTCTCTTGTTGTGTGTGTTTATTTAGCGATTCTTCCTAATGAAGTCATGATAGGCTCCTAACATGCAGCTTTTAAGGGCTTGTTTTCCTCAAAGTAACTTTTTGGAGCATGCCAGGTTGTTAGTTTGTCTCAACATTTCCTTTTGGCAAGACTGGCACAATTGCTTATTCAACATAAGGTCGATGTTAATCAATGCTCTGATTTTATTTGAACTTCTGTGACACTTGAACTTCCGAGGCTTGGGATATCTTTCATGGAGTGGAGTCAAATGTGAAAGTGGAGATCATTACCAGTTGGATTACGGATGTACACTGCACCAATTGCAAATTATGTGAACGCTTTGCCAAACAACTGCGTTCACTCCCAAATTCAATCTGAACTATCTATAGCCTAACCAGACATTTCCATCTAACATCTCATCATTGGCATTGTACACTGTTTCAACAGAGCTCAACACAAACTTCAAGAACAACATCACTTCTTTCCCCTTGGCATCCTGTGACCCTTTTGTCTGTATACAGACATAAATTACTTCAGACTGTAGCTATGTTCTCATTTTCAAACTGGTTTTAACTTCACACCTGATCCCCAAGTTCCCATTTTCTTCATGCATCCCCAATCCTTGGTTATATACCGCCCTATGGGCAAAATTTTACAGACTCCGCCCAATGGTTTGAAATCAGGGATTTGTAAAATCCAGCACTTGGCAAGCACACCACTTACCCACCGCCCCCCCCAAACTGTCTTCCATTTTACAGGGTTGGGGGTGGAGGGAGAGGGGGCAGTGGAGATATCAGGTGGCCTGCTTGGGGCCTATTGAACATAAGAACATAAGTAATAGGAGCAGAAGTAGGCCATTCGGCCCCTCAAGCCTGCCCCACCATTCAATAAGATCATGGCTGATCTGCCCCATGCCTCAACTCCTCTTTCGTGCCAGCTCCTCATAGCCCTCAACTCTCCGATATTCCAAAAATCTATCTACCTCCTCTTTAAATACTTTCAGTGATCTAGCCTCCACAATTCTGGGGTCGAGAATTCTAGACATTCACTACCCTCGAAGGGAAGAAATTCCTTCATATCTCAGTTTTAAATGAATGCCCCTTATTCTGTAACTATGTCCCCTAGTTCAAGATTGCCCCACTAGTGGAAGCATCTTCTCAACATCTACCCTATCAAGCCCCCTCAGAATCTTGTACATTGCAGTAAGATCACCGCTCATTCTTCTAAACTCTAATGAACAAAGGCCTAACTTGTTTAGCTGTTTTTGATAAGTCAAACCCTTCATCCCAGGAATCAGCTTAGTGAATCTCTTTTGAACTGCCTCTAATGCCAATATATCCTTTCTTAAATATGGGGACCAAAACTACTGTACACAGCACTCCAAGTGCAGCCTCACCAACACCCTGTACAGTTGTAACAATACTTCCCTATTTTTAAACTCCAGCCCCTTAGCAACACAGGCCAAAATTCCATTTGCCTTTTTAATTATTTGCTGCACCTGCATGCTAACTTTTTGTGTTTCATGCACAAGAACACTCAGATCCCTCTGTGCTGCATCTTTTTGGAGTCCTCCCCATTTAAATAATAGTCTGCCTTTTGATTCTTCCTACCAAAGTGCATGACCTCATACTTTCCCACATTAAACTGCAAGTGCCAAGTTTTTGCCCACTCATTCAAACTATCTATATTATCTTGCAGATCCCCTTGCAGGATGAGGCCCTTAAGTAGCCAATTAACGGCCAATTAAGTATCTCATCCTGCCCCCGCCAGTATATTATCCATTGCAGGGGAATGTCAATGCTAGGTGGGTAGCCTGGCAGCTTTTACTGCATGGGCTAGTGTTGAGCAAGAGGACTCCCCCTCGTTTGGGGGTTTCCCTGTACCCGTTAGGGGAAATCCCCCAAACCGCCTCCCCCCCCTTTAATCCTCTCCCCTGGCATCTCAAACCCATTCCCCCAACCACCCCCCTCCCTTGCTAGGGTCTGCCAGCTAGACCTCACCGATAGCCCAGGCTTGCCTGAAGTCCAGCATCTATAACCTCTTCTCCTTTGGGGGCTGCCTGTAGTCCCAGCAGAGGCCACCGCTTAAACCTGGTGCTGCTGGGACTACAGGCCTGCCAGCCAATCGGACTGGTCAGCAGCTCTCTAAGTGGGGTCCCTGATGTTGGTAATAATCACACTTTAAGCTTGGAAAGATGAAAGCTCTTTATGTTTAATACTGACCATGTTTCCTTGTATAAAAGGCAGACCGGATTGAACTGGTTCTGTTATACATCACATGACTCTAGTGCAGCTGTCAAATGTGGCCCCCTGGAATACTTACACATATCAATTAGTTCCTAGCTAATTAGTTCCTAGCTCTTTACAGATAATACAACAATATATAACACATACAAGGCCAGAGTTGGAGGAAAGCGGATATTGCAAAGGTTATGGGGCTGGAAGGGAATACAGAGATAGGGAGCAACGGGACCACATGGAGCGATTTGAAAAGAAGGATGAGAATTTTGAAATCAATGTGTTGCCAGACACATGTCTACCTCTTTATTCTCAGTTTTTTTTTCATATTCATTCATGGGATATGGGCATCATTGGCTAGGCCAGCATTTATTACCCAACTCTAACTGTCCTTGTGGGTCTGGAGTTACATTTAGGCCAGAACAGGTATGGATGGCAGATTTCCTTCCCTAAAGGGCATCAGTGAACCAGATGGGTTTTTACAACAATTGACAATGGTTTCATGGTCATCATTAGACTCTTAATTCCAGATTTTTATTGAATTCAAATTCCACCATCTGCCATGGTGAGGTTTGAACCCAGGTACCCAAAGCATTACCCTGGGTGTCTGGATTACTAGTCCAGCAACAATACCACTACGCCATCACCTCCCCAAAGACTAATACCACACCTGAAAGGATTTTTTCCCTTTATTTCATCAATACTTTGTTTCTCCAACATTTTCTGTTTCAGATTTGCAGCACTTGCAATTTTTGATTTTTATTTCATGTTGGATAAACCTTCAAATCCATGGATAGTAAAATCTGGTGGGGTGTAAAACAGCAGTTCCTCCCAATCCTGCTCAGCAGATTGGGTGATAATTACTCAGAGTCATAGAAGTCTACAGCACAGAAAAAGGCCCTTCAGCCCATTGAGTCTGTGCCAGTCAAGCAAGTACCTAATTCTTCTAATCCCATTTTCCAGCACTAGGCCCATAGCCTTGTATGCCATGGCATTGCAAGCACACATCCGAATACTGCTTAAACTTTATGAGGGTTTCTGCCTCTACCACCCTTTCAGGCAGTGAGTTCCAGATTCCCACCACCCTCTGGGTGAAAAAATTCTTCCTCATATCCCTTCTAAACCTCCTGTCCCTTATCTTAAATCTATGCCCTCTGGTTACTGATCCCTCCACCAAGGGGAAAAGTTCCTTTCTGTCTACCCTATCAATGCCCCTCATAATATTATACACCTCAATCATGTCCTCCCTCAATCTCCTCTGCTCCAGGGAAAATAACCTCAGTCTATCCAATCTCTCCACATAACTAAAGATCTCCAGGCAATATCCTGGTAAATCTCCTCTGCACTCTCTCTAGTGCCATCACATCCTTCCTATAATGCAGATTCCAGAACCGCAAGCAATACTCTAGCTGTGACCTAACCAGCGTTTTATACAGTTCCAGCATAACCTCCCTGATCTAATATTCTATGCCTCGGCTAATAAAGGCAAGTATCCCATATGCCTTCTGAACCACCTTATCTACCTGTCCTGCTACTTTAAGGGACTGGTGGACATGTACACCAAGATCCCTCTGATCCTCGGTACTTCCCAGGGTCCCACCATTCATTGTGTATTCCCATGCCTTGTTTGTCTTGCCCAAGTGCATCACCTCACACTTATCCAGATTAAATTCCATTTGCCACTGATCAGCCCATCTGACCAGCCCGTCTATACCCTCCTGTAATCTAAGGCTATCCTCCTCACTATTTACCACCCCACCAATTTTCGTGTCATCCGCGAACTTACTGATCAACCCTCCTACATTCAAGTCTAGATCATTTATATATACCACAAACAGCAAGGGACCCAACACTGATCCCTGTGGAACCGCATTGGACACAGGCATCCAGTCACAAAAATGCTCCTTGACCATCACCCTCTGCTTCCTGCCACTCAGCCAATTCTAGATCCAATTTGCCAAATTGCCTTGGATCCCCTGGGCTCTTACCTTCATTATTAGTATCCCATGCGGGACCTTATCAAAAGCCTTGCTGAAGTCCAAGTAGACTACGTCAAGTGCATTGCCTTCATCTGCATACCTGGTCACCTCTTCGAAAAATTCAATCAAATTGGTCAGGCACGACCTCCCCTTAACAAAACCATGCTGAGTGTCCATGATTAGTCCCTACTTCTCCAAGTGTAGATTAATTCTGTCCCTCAGAATTGCTTCCAATAGTTTCCCCACCACTGATGTTAGACTGACTGGCCTGTAGTTCCCTGGTTTATCCTTTCCTCCCTTCTTGAATAACAGTACCACATTGGCTGTCCCCCAGTCCTCTGGCACCTCTCCTGTGGCCAGAGAGGTATTAAAAATTATTGCCTGCTATCTCCTCCCTTGCCTCGCTCAACAGCCTGGAATACATTTCATTCGGGCCTGGAGATTTATCTACTTTTAAGCCTGCCAGACCACTTAGAACCTCCTCCCTTTCTATGCTAATTTCTTTAATTATATCACAGTCCTTCTGCCTGATTTTTATACCCGCGTCGTCCCTCTCACTTGTGAACACCAACATAAAGTATTCATTTAGAACCCTACCTATGTCTTCCGGCTCCACACACAAATTACCACTATGGTCCTTCATGGGACCTACTCGTTCTCTAGTTATCCTCTTACTCTTAATGCACTTGTAAAATTACTTTGGATTTTCCTTTATTTTACCTGCCAATATTTTTTCATGCTCCCTTTTTGCTCTCCTAATTTCCTTTTTAAGTTTCCCCCCCTAAATATTCTATACTCCTCTAGGGCTTCCGTTGTTTTGAGCCCTCGGTATGTGCCATAAGCCTCCCTTTTTCTCTTTATCCAATCCTGTATATCCCTCGACATCCAGGGTTCCCTGGATTTGTTGGTCCCACCCTTTGTCTTTACTGAAATATTTTGGCCCTGTACTCTCCCCATTTCCTTCTCGAATGAGTCCCACTGCTCTGACACAGATTTACCTAAAAGTAGCTGCTCCCAGTCCACTCTGGCCAAATCATATCTGATCTTATTAAAATCGGCCTTCTCCCAATTTAGAACTCTGATTTCTGGCCCATCCTTGTCCTTTTCCATAACAACCTTGAATCTAATGGAGTTATGATCACTATCTGCAAAATGCTCCCCCACTGATACCTTTACCACTTGCCCGGCTTCATTCCCTAAAATTATGTCCAGAACCGCTCACTTTCTTGTAGGAACTTCTGTGCACTGGCTTAAAAAGCTCTCCTGAATGCATTTTAAGAATTCCGCTCCCTCTAAACCTATCACATTATGACTAACCCAGTTAATGTTGGGGAAGTTAAAATCCCCCACTATTACTACCCTATTATTTTTACACTTCTCTGAAATTCACCGACATATATCTGCTCTTCTATTTCTCTCTGACTGCTCATGGGCCTATAGTGAGCAATGTGTCATTTTTTGTTTTTAAGTTCTACCCATATGGCTTCATTTGTGGAGGCTTCTAAGATGTCATCCCTCCTTACTGCTGTAATTGATTCCTTGATCAATATTGCGATACCCCCTCCTCTTTTACCTCCTTCCCTGTCTCGCCTGAAGACCCTATATCCTGGAATATTGAGCTGCCAATTCTGCCCCTCTCTCAACCATATTTCTGTGACAGCAATGGCATCATACTTCCATGTGTTAATTTGTGCCCTCAACTCATCTGCCTTATTCATCAGACTCCTTGCATTAAATAAATACCATCCAACCGTGCCAAACTCCCTTGTGCCTTAACTGGCCTATAATTTCTATGCCTTCCAGACTCACTTGCTCTCCCTTCTAATTTTGGCTGTGCATCTCCCCCTGTTGAACCTCCTCTCAGAATCCCATCCCCCTGCCATCCCAACAGCACTAGCAAACCTCCACGCAAGGATGTTGGTCCCATTCCAGTTCCGGTGCAACCCATCCACCTTGTGCAGGTCCCACTGCCCCCAGAAATGATCCCAATGTCCCAGAAATCTAAAGCCCTCCCTCCTGCACCATCTCTCCAGCCATGCATTCATCTGGACTAACCTCCTATTTCTATACTCACTAGTACGTGGCACCAGAAGTAATCCAGAGATTACTACCTTTGAGGTCCTGTTTTTTAATCTGTTTCCTAGCTCCCTAAATTCTGCTTGCAGGACCTCATCCCTCTTTCTACCTATGTTGTTGGTACCAATATGTACCACGATCTCTGTCTGTTTGACCTCCCCCTTTCGAATGCCCTGCAGCCGTTCAGTAACATCCTTGGCCCTGGCACCAGGGAGACAACATACCATCCTGGAGTCACGTCTACAGCCACAGAAATGCCTGTCTGCTCCCCTTACTAGCGAGTCTCCTACCACTATTGCTCTTCCCCTCTTTTTCCTCCCTCCCTGTGCAACTGAGCCACTCACAGTGCCATGATCGTGGCTGCACTCCCCAGAGGAACCGTCACTCTCACTGTTTTCCAACACAGAAAAATGGTTTTCGAGCGAGATGCCCCCTGGGGATTTCCTGACTACCTGCCTGACATCTTTCTTCTGATTGATGGTCGCCCATTCCCTCTCTGTCTGGACTTCCGTAAGCTGTGGGGTGACCATGTCTAAAAACGTGCTATCCACGAAATTCTCAGCCTCGCGGATGCACCTCAGCGCCTCCAGCTGCCGCTCAAGCTCAAGTAGCTACAGCTGGTGGCACTTCCTGCACACGTGCTCGGTCAGAGCGCAAGGAGCGTCTAGGACTTCCCACGTCTTGCAGGTGGGACATAACATGGGACTGAGCTGCCCTGCCATGCCTCTAGTTGAAAACAAAATCCCTTACTTTAAGTTAAATACAGTAAAAAGTTAAATTATTTATGTACTTTAAATAAAAACTAGAACCCTTACCTTTCCTTAGTTTAGTCTATTTTAAACTGGAGAAAAACACTTACCCACTACTCCCCAATCAGCTCTCACCTTTGTGCTGACATCACTTTTTGAAGCTTCCCCACTCTCCCGCGATGTACAAGGTTATAACGCCATTTAAGGGACTGGACAGTAAAATGTTGTATTAAGGTCCTTACAACTCCTCCTAATTTGAAAATAGATTTTAAAGTGCTGGAAATGGTATCAAATAACTTGTAAAAAATGCCATCTTTATGGAATGGAGGCACAGCCCCTGAACCTAATGGAGACATCAACTTTTCCATGATTTCTAAACTTACCACCATTGCCAACTGAACTTTCTGTGCAAAAAAAAATGTTGTCGTCCCGGAATAAAATAATCAATTGTTAGCCATGCATTCTGCTGCAATTTCTGTTTAGCTCCTTGTTCCTATGTGTCGAAATGCAGTATATTCAGTGCTTCTGTGAGCTGTCAATGTTTTGAGGGCTGTGTGTGTTTGATTTGTTCAAGTTGCTGGTTGGCATTCACTAGTTCTCTAGATTGCTACATACGCTTCAGGCTTTTAAAATCCCAGTTTGCCATCATCCAATTGCTACTCCTTAATTAATCTCTTCTCCCTCCTGCTCTATTTGATCTTTGCAGTGTCATGCATTATGCCTAATGCTCCTTCACCTCGGTTTCTCAGCAAAGAGGAAAATGAATATTGCTAAATCCTCAAAAGGGTTAAAAATGAACAACCATTTCAATCAAAAACACGAGTTGAAGAGATTAGACAGCTACCGGAGCAGGTTGTAAAAATAATTATTTCTACAAGAATGATTTGCAGCAAAATGAGAGGAATGGACTACCTGAACAGCTTGCTTCATTTTCCAAGGTCAGTCTTTTCAAAGCTGCTGCTTCTTTAGCGATGGCAGCATTACACTTCAAAAGAATTTTATTTTATAAATCCCACCTCAGGACCTCGTCAATCTTTTCAAAAGGAATGCTAGCTGGTACAATGGAATGCAAAGCAGCTCATGACCTGCAGCTTTGGCCTACTTTGTTGCCATGTCCCTACACAGAGTGCAAATAAAACTTCCAATCTTTTTTCTCCTTTGAAACTAGACGTTAAGTGAACATTGTGAACTGCAGTTAGAGCATAATTCAAACCTGCTTTGAAGACTGAAAGATGAAAACCTACAGGAACACGGATGCCCAAAATTGAAAAATTAGATGAGCCTTGCTGGGACACACTTCTTTTCACAACTAGGTTTGAATCTAGGCTGATAAATAAAAGTCTCCTCCTTCACTGCAACCTGTAAGAATTGTACTTCAAATGAGTTCTGCATACTCTCCAATCCAATTTATATTAACCTTGAGTATATGACACAGAAAACCGCTCACAATTTGGCAAAGATATTGGCACGAAATTAGCAATGTCAGTCAGAGAGGACGCTTCAAATGGCTTGTTTGAGAAATGGAAATGGAAAGATCAGGCAGGCACTGCAGAGGATGGGAGATTACAACTGGTGGAAACTTGAGAGATCATTATCTGAACCTTATGTAATCTATGCCTGACCCAGTACTGTAATGCATAGCAATTCTTGGTTCCCAACTTGTTCCGTTCCCCAGCCATGACATCGCTTTAAAAACACACATTAAATGGTTCATTTTTTTTTTTAAAAACACAGCCCCAAACTGAAGCCAATCAGCCCTTGTCTTTAAGAATTCATGCTGCTCTAAAAGATGGTGCAAATTAGCTGACATTCCAGTCACATAAGCGACGGTAATTTATATTCAAACAAGACTGAGGAAAGCTAATTTTCTCTGGGCCCTAATGCAGTGCAAGCCTATCAGGCCACTATCATTCTACATCAGATGTAGCCTACAAGCTATTAACTCAAACCATGCAAAACAAACAAATAAATGTGATCAGAACACTAACTTCTATACTGAAGTGACCATACTCTAGATTCAGTGCTTAGTATAATGGCCTTTCACCTTTGGCAGCAAGGTTCAAATCCAGCCCTGACTGAATGAAAGACACATCAGTCTCCCTCAGTTTGAATCCTGAGGGTGGAAAGTCTCAGCCCAGTTCTCAGTGGGGTTCGAAGTGAGATTTTTCTTTGTTCATTCATGGGTTATGGGCATCACTGGCCAGACCAGCATTTATTGCACATCCTTAATTGCCCTTGAGAAGGTGGTGGTGAGCTGTCTTCTCGAACTGCTGGAGTCCATGTGGTGTTGATACACCCACAGTGCTGTTAGGCGGAGAGTCCCAGGATTTTGACCCAGCAACAGTGAGGGAACAGCGATATATTTCCAAGTCAGGATGTTGAGTGACTTGAAGAGGAACTTCCAAGTGGTGGTGTTCCCATGTCTCTGCTGCCCTTGTCCTCCTAGATGGTAGTGATTGTGGGTTTGGAAGGTGCTGTCTAGGGATCCTTGGCAAGTTCCTGCAGTGCATCTTGTACATGGTACACGTTGCTACCACCGTGCGTCAGTGGTGGAGGGAGTGAAAGTTCATGGATGGAATGCCAATCAAGCGGGCTGCTTTGTCCTGGATGGTGTCAAGCTTCTTGATTGTTGTTTGAGCTGCACTCATCCAGGCAAGTGGACAGTATTCCATCACACTCCTGACTTGTGCCTTGCAGATGGTGGACAGGCATTGAGGAGTCAGGAGGTGAGTTGCTCATCGCAGGATTCCAAGCCTCTGATCTGCTTTTGTAACCACGGTGTTTATATGACTAGTCTAGTTCAGTTTCTAGTCAAATGATAAACCCAGGATGTTGATAGTGTGGGATTCAGTGATGGTAATGTCACTGAATGTCAAGAGGAGATGGTTAGATTCTCTCATATTGGAGATGGCCATTGCTTGGCACTTGTGTGGTATGAATGCCACTTGCCACTTGTCAGCCCAAGCCTGAATGTTCTCTAGGCCTTGCTGCATTTGGACATGGACTGCTTCATATACCTAACTTTCTGTCAGTGGATGACCTTGCCTATTCTGCTGACTGGCATGTTGGGAAGATGAGAGCGCACACCCTGCTATTTTCTGTCTATTGATTTCAACGGGTGGATAATCGTAAGCAACCCACCCAAGATTTTGCCATGCATGTGCCAACAGAGCAGGCCCTATGCCATAGCACATATTCTGAAAATCAGACCCTGCACCCTTTCTTACTTAACCTCTCTTTATTGACGCATAGCTGGGCTTGTTCAGGTGGGGCAAGTTAGCATTTCATTTCAGCTACCTAGCATTCTCAGGTCAAGTACAGCAAAGTCAACACATTTTTGCAACAAAGGTCAGAACGCTGCAATGTGGTGTTCCTTTATTCCATACCTGTAACCCTTGTTGCCACCCTGAACAATGCTGCCATTTGGTACCAAACTAGGAGCAGTTTTGTGCATTGGCAATCAGTCCAGGATTGTCCAAGTTTTTATTTCAGTAGTATCCTTACAGTTAGATACCTGTGTTGTTGTTTAACATGGCACTCAGAAATGAAAGGGCAGAGAAAATTAATCCACCAGCTTACTCAGTTACTCCTTTCCCCTCTCTGACTCCTAAGACCACAACTAACAGATGGGACTTCTGTTCCTTGTGAATTTTGTTTTGGATTAATATGGCCAGGCTGCCATATTGTCCAAACTATGGAAATGAGCAAGTCAATGATTGAACTTATGGAATCTACATTCTTGCCACTACCCCACCCTCAACATTTCTGTTGTATTTTATGTCTTGGAGATATGCAGAGATGACACACACGAGGTTTCCAGAACTGAACAGGAGTTGTATTCAAAGTTTTAAAATGTCTGCTCTCATGCTTACAGCTTCTTGCTTCATTTTAGTTTCTGTTTCTCTGTAGCTACACCCATACTTGACTAAAATCACAGAGAACAGTCAACAGACACACACACACACACACACACAAACACACACAATCAAAACACTAAACAATTTAACAATTGAATGCTATACTTCTCTTAATTTCTCCAGGCTAATTCTTTGACCTCAATTTTACCAGCAGTTCTCATCCATTTAGACAAGCTATGTCATTTGTGCATCTCTGCATTCAGTTCTGTTTATATCCGCTTGGGGGTGTATACATCTATTCCTTTGCAGCGTATCTGTACAGTATTCCCTGTGCAACTCTGTCACAATGTTGATGCTTTGGACCATCAACAACTGGATTGAGACTTATGCCTGAAGCCAACTTTGAGGGAATTCATATTCCAAGTAGGTGTGAATTATTGTGAATACAGTTATTCTGAAGCCTGAGTTCTTCCCAACAAATGGAAGGAGGCTCTGCTGTGTGATGTCTTTATCAGGGAGAACAAGCTATCTGTTGCTTTATCGCACACTCAGATATACCAAAACGTTCCTGAATCGCTGAAACATCACTGGCTACATTGATTGCACTTGCCATGCTGTGCAAAGGTTTAAAACCCCACAAGCATTCAGTCTGATCAGATACAGACTTGTCAACGTCACAACATTCTCACATCCAGAAGCTATGGACTAGGGCAGACCAAGACAACATTGACAACAAGCTGAGCAGGTCATTTTAAGGCGCACTTTTTAGTTTAGTTACTGTTGGTAAATAACTGAGTAAAGGATAGTTTTTAATAGGATGATGGTGTTTGACCACCAAATAGTGCATATATAACATTTAAGATCTAAGAGGGAACAGAGAAAACACCTGTGAGGAAAAACTAAATAACAGAGTGAAAGGATGGTTTTCATCACTAAACATCCACTTTTCAAACATATATATCTCGGCATTAGTTTGGCTCATTTGGTTGCACTCTCACCCGAGTCAGATGGGCCATGGGTTCCAAGCTCCATCCCAGGATAGAACAGGATGCTTTCTAAATAGTGACAAGCTAGAAACAGTGGAGGTCCAAAGAGACTTAAGGGATCCATGCACACACATCATTAAAATGTCATGAACAGATACAGAAAATAATCAGAAAGGGCAATGGAAAGTGGCCTTTCTATCTCAAGGACTAGTAGAGGTGGAAGTCATCCTTCAGCTATACAAAGCCCTGTTTAGACCACACTTGGAGTTACTGTGAGCAGTTCTCACCTTCAGAAGGATGTACTGGCATTGAGGGAGTGGCAGAGTAGATATATCTGAATGATACCTGGACTCCAAGGGTTAAATTATGAGGAGAGGTTACACAAACTAGCATCGTTTTACCTCGAATTTAGAAGGTTAAGAGAGTGACTTGATCAATTTTTTCCACTGTTTGAGGAGTCTAGAATTTGGGGGCATAGTCTAAAAAATAGATCCAAAGCTTTCAGGAGTGAAATTAGGAAACACTTCACACAAAGAGTGATAGAAGTTTGGAACTCTCTTCAACAAAACACAATCGATGCTGAATAGATTGTAAATTTTAAATCTGTGACCGATAGATTTTTTATTAACCAAAGGGATGAAGGTATATGGGCCAAAGGGAGGTATATGGAGGCAGGTCACCCACGAACTCACTGTATGGCAGAACAGGCTTGAGGGGCTAAATGGGCTGCTCCTCTTCCTAGAATCCTATTTGAGCATGTAACCTGGTCTTAAACTCTAGTGCAATACTGATGGAGTGCTGCCTCTTGGAGGTGCCATCTTTCAGATGAGATGTTGGACCAAATTCTGTCTTGTCTGTCCCTGTGTTTCAGGTGGGTGTTAATCTCAAAGCTTTGCTGGAAGAGGAGCCTTGTCTGCTCCAACTACACAGCAGTCCTGGGAGAAATCATAGACGTTACCTTTGGCCTACAGTTATTTTCCTCCTCCCCCCAAAAATCTCGGCAGTTACCCATCAGTACCCACGCTTCTGGAACCATGGTCTGAATTTTCAGCTCGGCGGGTGGGCGCGATGGACAGGCCCCGTCATAGTCAGGAAACAGATGGCCAACCGCGATCGGCCCCCAACCATGATTTCACGTTGGCTGGCCAATTACGGCTAGCCAGCGTGAAGTGCCCGCTGGTGCAATCAGCGCCACTGGGGTGGGGGTGGGAGGAGGGCGAGCACTGAAGTCAGCGCGGGTGCGTGGGAGCGTGAAATGAAGGCTCCCTGAAGGCAGAGGACTGCCTCAGGGAGCTGAAGAATTTAGGTACAAAATATAAAGATTTAAAAACCTGTAAAAATGCCCACGCATCTGAAACAGTCACCTGAACATATACAAAATGAAAATTCTGTCCAAACATTTTTATTTATTTTTTATTTAATGGCGGAAACCTTACCCCCGTCCTTGGATGAGGTTTCCTGAAAAATGCAAAGGCCAACTGGCCAATTCACCAGCCTACCGTAACTTGGGTGGGCAGCGAAAAATCCCAGCTAACTGCGCCATTAATGGGCTTAATGACCATCTTAATTGTTGACGGGCATATTTCTGAGTTTAGTGCATGCCCGCTGGCCAAAAAATCGCGCAAGTGCGTGATGACGTCGGGATGCCCACCCATCATCGCACACTATTTTACGCTCGAGTGTGTCAAGCGCATGCCTGAACACCGAGCGAAAAATTCCGCCCTATGTGTATACAACAAAACCAACTGACCTGGTCTGGCTTCTGGGCCTTCAGCCAACGCAATATCAGGCAACAGGGTTGAATCTGCTCCTCAAGGCAAAATCAAAATGTCATATCAATCTGTGTTTAAAGATGCGTTTAATCCATCGAGCCATCTCCAGATGGTGTATTAGGTGACAAGAAAAAGTGCCAAACATGGCCATTGACTGTTTAGTGACTGAACCAACAGTCCCAACCCCTGGCTTTTGCTTAGCTGACGTTCAATCACTTCAGATGTAAAACGTTCAGATGAGCTGAAAATGGAGCTAAGCGGGACCTTCCTGACTCTCTCTTGAGCCACTGTGGCTAGTTAGGAGATGCAGACCACGTACCTGCCGACAGTACCAATCGACAGGGGCTGCCTACTTTCTTCTTTCAGCTATTAAATGGTTAGAACACTTACACTAACACACTTGACTGGGCAGTCTATGGAAATGCATTTGCAATAAAATGAAAAGCATTCCTTTGGGTGAAGTTTCCTATCCCCAACACCGAAATCCCTTGCCTCCAGAAAAAAAAAATCACTATAAATATAAAAACATAATGATTCTTTACTGTTGGCTGATTCAGATGATGGAATAAGCTGCAGCAGAGGTGGCCAAATCAGGAACAAGACACTTTCTCACAGCAGCTACACCTAGTAATGACAATAACTCCAGTTAGTAATGACAATAACTCCAGTTAATCCTATTAAGCTCCCATCGATACAAACAGTAGCAGCAACTCAATGCACAATTCAGAAGAAAGCTCCATTTCATTCTAATATTCAAGCTAATCTTCTCAAGTATTACAATAAAGCTCATCTCAAATAACAAGCCAGCAAAATTGGTTTTGATACATTTTTCCAATTACAATGTGTAATTTGCTTTTGCAGTGAATTGGCAATTATCACTGGTGATTTTTCTTTTCTCCCATAGAATTCTAAAATCTATAATTAAATAAGCTTTCCTATACACATTACCAGGATCTAAAGGGTTTGGAATTAGACAATATAGGGTACATTCATCAATGGGTGTTATCTCAACCCTGTTGTTAACCGGTGAAAAATAAATGGGCTGTCGCTGGTATTAATACCTTGACTTATACAAAACCCATTAACACATCAACTGGTTATAACAGTTCCACAGCACCTAGCAAAAGCAGCAGCATTGAACCCACACTTCTGGGATTAGATTGGACGGAGCTCAGTCCGCTCTAGCTGGGGTGCAACAGCTACAACAACAACTTGCATTTTTATAGCCACTTCAATGCGGTAAGTTGGCCCCAAGTGCTTCACAGAAGTGTAATCAGACAAACTTCGACCCAGAGCTACACAAGACAACATTAGGACAGATGACCAAAAGCTTGGTAAAAGAGGAAGAGGAGTATCTTAATGGAGGAGAGGTAGAGAGAGATGGGGTGGTTATGGGAAGCAAATCCCAAATTTAGGGCCTAGTTAACTTAAGGCACAGGCGACTGAATCCCCTCAATCTCCACAATGACAGAAGTTAGCTAACTGAACAAGTCTAAGGTTTGAACCTCAGGCATTGCTCCACTGTATGGCTTAGTGCCACACCACAGTGTACTTACCTATTGAACCAGTGGATAAGAGCATAGAGGCATGTTTTCAACTGGTTATCTGGCCGTCAGACTTACGTTGAGAATCTGTTGCGCAAATTTTAGTCAAATGGAATTGAAAATTGGACTATTGCTATAACAAGTGGTGATCTATAAATGGTAAATGAACAATGAGTGTTGGTCAGTAAATAGAAAGAAAGAGGGAATAAAGAAATAATTTGAATATTTCCAGTGCCTCGTCTCAGAACATCTGAAAGCATTTCACAGCTTGGTATAGTTTTTTTTTCTTTCAAGGGATATGGGTGTTGCTGGCGAGGCCATCATTTATTGCCCATCCCTAATTGCTCTTGAGAAAGTGGGGGCGAGCTGCCTTCTTGAACCGCTGCGGTCCACGTGTTGCAGGAACACCCAGAGTGCTGCGAGGGAGGGAGTTCAGGATTTTGACCCAGTGACAGTGAAGGAACGGCGATATATTTCCAAGTGAAGATGGTGTGTGGCTTCGTGGTGGTCCCATGCGCCCCCTTGGTGAGTTGCTGCAGTGCATTTTATAGATTGTACATTGCTGTCACTGTAAATCTGTGGTGGAGGGAGTGAATGTTTAAGGTGCTGGTTGGGTGCCAATCAAGTGGGCTGCTTTGTCCTGGATGGTGTTGAGCTTCTTGAGTGTTGTTGGAGCTGCACTCATCCAGGCAGGTGGAGAATATTCCATTGCATTCCTGACTTGTGCATTGTAGATGGTGGACAGGCTTTGGGGAGTCAGGAGGTGAGTTACTCACCACAGGATTCCTGGCCTCTGACCTGCTCTTGTAGCCACAGTTCAGGTTCTGGTCAATGGTAATCTCCAGGATGTTGATAGTGTACAGTTCTCATGGGACAGAAATGCCAATGTGTGCACAGCAAGGTCCCTTCTTTTCTTTGCCTATTGTCATGGGATTGTTTGTACCTCAGGCTGCAGAAGGAGCCTTACTTTAAAGTCACATCTGAAAGGAGACACTGAAATATTCGGCTAGATTATATAATGGAGGTCTCTGATGTGGGGGCTTGAACCCACAGCTTCTGACTCAGTCATGGCTGACACCTGCCTGATGGTTAACAACAGGTCAATGCTACACTAGGCCTTATTTCTCTCCATTGCCAGCGATTACTTACTTCCTACCCAATGCAACCAAATGAGCTAAGCTTTAAAAATATATGAAGCTCTGCAACTACATTTTTAGTAATACAATTAAAAAAAGGCCCTAATTTCCATTCAAAGAGGCTGTAAGACATCAATAATTTCTCTATGCAATCCTTAAACACACATTATCTCCAGCACCAGAGACCTTCATTTATCAGTCAGCTCTTGTCAGCATCATGTAATAAAAATGTACAAAGGATTCATAAAATATACATGTAAATGTGAACTGTTGAAAATACAATATCAAAATGCCTGGCAGTCACAGCCATTATGATGATGGTCACTTTCCTACCCTCTCCTCCTTAGACAACACTTATATTGTCAATAGCTCCCAATGCATATAGACTCTTATCAGATATAAACTGACATACTCAACAGAAATTAAAT
The DNA here is from genome assembly GCF_964194155.1 of Cetorhinus maximus. Taxonomy (NCBI): domain Eukaryota; kingdom Metazoa; phylum Chordata; class Chondrichthyes; order Lamniformes; family Cetorhinidae; genus Cetorhinus; species Cetorhinus maximus. Next base: position 86,246,350 of record NC_135884.1, read on the forward strand.
AACGTATCCCCTCTGTTCATGGATTGACATCACCTCCCTCCCCTTCCACCCCCTCCTCCCCACTGGGCACAGACTGACACCCATCCACTTGACATGGACTGAGGTACCCGCCACTACCACCAACACCACCCCACCCCGGGCCCCTCTGGGCAGGGACTGAGATACCCGCCCACTGGGCACAGATTGACATCACTCCCCCCACTGGGCATGGACTGAGATACGCCCCAACCTCCACCAACTTGACACGGGCATGAGATACCCCACACCCCAGCACCACTGGGCAGAGACTGAGATTACTGCCCCATTGGGGATGGACTGACAACACACACACCACCGCCCCGCGCACCCCCCCCCCCCCCCCCCCACCACCCACCCCCCGCACCAACTGGGCCTGGAATGGCATCCCCAGGAGCTGGTGATAACCTGCAGTGCCTGATAATCACAACTAAACAATTTTCCCACTCAAATTGGAAAGGTCTGCTTTACTCAGGAACTGGTTAAGTTCCTTTTTAGAAGCATTTGATGATGCTCCTTGTCCACTGAATGTTTAGGCTCAACTCCATTTTTTGGGTCAACTTTTTCATTATTCTTCCCTCCCTTCACATCCCCAGTCCATTTCCTTTTGCTCAGGTAGGATTTCACACATACCAAGGGCGCACGGCCAAGAACATCACAGCCAAGTCTGATCTTGTGCTCATTCTCGAACACTTTCCAGCAAGTGGACACCGGAGACCAATCAAGATCCAGAACTCTTGAATGATTTTTCCACTTTGTAGCCTTGGAGTTCTGAGGCCAATTGTGGGCCCTTATATCAGCTGATGCAGTATAGATCTGGAATCAAGCCTGGCCCTTCTGCTCTGTATTGTTTAATGCGACACCTGAGTGGTGCTTGTTTCACCACACCACTGGATAGGCTCAACTTTGTTGCTTAAGCAATTAGGAAGACAAATAGCATGTTGGTCTTCATTGCAAGGGGATTGGAGTACAAGAATAAAGGAGTCCTATTACAATTTTACAGGGTTCTCGTGAGACTACATCTGGCGTACCATGTGCAGTTTTGTTCTCCACACTTAAGAAAGGATATACATGCATTGGAGGCGATACAGTGAAGGTTAACTAGATTGGGGCCTGGGATGAGGAGGTTGTCTTATGATGAGAGGCTAAGTAATTGGGCTTATATTCTCTGGAGTTCAGAAGAATGAGGGGCGATCTCATTGAGACCTGCAGAATTCCGAAGGGCCGTGATAGAGTAAACACAGAGGTTGTTTCTGCTGGTCAGGGAATGTAAAACACAGGGGGCACAGTCTCAGGATAAGGAGCCAATCATTTAGGACTGAGATGAGGGGAAATTACTTCACTCAAAGGTTGAGAATATTTTGGAATGCTCTGCTCCAGAGGGTTGTTAATGCTCCATCATTGAATACAGTTAAGGCTGGGATAGTCAGATTTTTGGTCTCTCAGAGAATTAAGGGATATAGGGAGTAGGCAGAAAAATGGAGTTGAAGCCCAAGATCTGCCATGATCATATTAAATGGCAGAGCAAGCCGTAAGGTCTACTCCTGCTCCTATTTCTTATGTTCTTGTGTTAATCGTATATCACTGCGATCATGAACTGTGCAGTCGTCTGCTCTCTCCTTTCACCTTTCAGTGATTGTGTGTTACTTGCATAGTAATCCAGAGGCCCAGGCTAATACACTAGGGACACAGGTTCAAATCCCACCACAGCAGCTGGTGGAATTTAAATTCAATTAATAACATTTGGAATTGAAAGCTAGTGTCAGTGATGGCAATTGTCATAAAAACCCATCTGGTTCACTCATGTCCTTCAGGGAAGTAACTCTGCAAACCTTACCTGGTCTGGTCTACATTTGACTCCAGACCCACAGCAATGTGGTTGACTCTTAACTGCCCTCTGAAATGGCCTAGTAAGCCTCTCAGTTTAAGGGCAATTAGTGATGGGCAACAAATGCTGGCCTTGCCAGCAATGTCCACATCCCATGAAAGAATAACAAAAAAGACTGATATCATGCGCAGGGTAACTCAGCCCACTGTGCCAAATTTGTTTTCAACTTACCTGGAATTTAAAGCGCAGAAACAGGCCACTGAGCCCAATAAGTCCAGATTTATGCTCCACACGAGCTTCTTCCTACCCTACTTCATCTAACCCTAAGTACATATCCTTTTATTCTTTTCCCTTGTGAACTGATCTAGCTTCTCCTTAAATGCATCTATGTGATTCGCATCAACTATTCCCTGTGATAGGGTGTTCCACATTCTCACTACTCTCTGGGTAAAGCAGTTTCTCCTGAATTCTCTATTGGGTTTATTAGTGACTTCAATACATTTATAGGCCCTTTATACACTAACACTTAAACAAACACTAACATTACAGACATAAAGCCATTCAAACACCACAAGTAGTTTTAGTTCTATAATATTAACCCCAAAATACCTAATTAAACCCCTGAAACTTTACATGGAACAAAGCTGCTTAAGCCCTTCACTTGAAGTTAAGCCCATTTCCTCGCTGTCATGTGAATTAATTGCATTATTTTCCAAAATAAGTTCCATTCTAACCCTTTTTTCCTTTTCTGTCCTGTTTGAAACATTAAACCTGCCTTTCTTTTTCTATTTCCATTGCACATTTCAGAGAAGCAACCAATCGTGTCCTAAATTAGGTTTTCCAGTCAATCAAAAGCCCCAGTTGGGAAGACTGACATGCCTGCATTGTGGAATTGGGTGCCTGGTGGTCAAGTCAGCCCTTCCTGTGTAAGACAGAAGATAGAATGCAATGGCTGATTGTGTTTATTTGCCAACACCCCCTGTAGTCCATCAATGACTAGGCAACATACTTACATGTGGTGCTCAAGGCAGTACATTTCCAAAGATGGCAAACATGGTCGTTGCATATCACACATCAATAATGAAATCCAGGGTCTTTATTTTTGTTCAGAGTTTTGAAACAACTCTCAAGAAATTCTGCAGCATGGCAGGGGTGAGTGAGTGCACCAATTGACTAGATTCTCATTCTACATGCCATATTATGAGATCAGTGAGACATCGCCACACAAATAATTACTTTCGGCAGTGCAGTGACCACTATTATGCAGGAGATTCCGTCACCCTTGCTACAATAAAACATACATCGGGAAATATTCAAAACTGGTATACGTGAGGAGGTACCCTTTGCAACCCCTTCTCACCTGCTCTATATATAAGTACACATTGACACAGAGACATCAAGCCCCTAACAAACACTCAAACACAAAACCAACATAAACACTAAGCATAGGGGGTACTCTTCTGGATGCATGTGGGCTTGCCAGCCTTCGAGGATTGCTCTGGAGTTTTCAGGAATTAAAGAATCATCTTTAGGACATTGTTGCTCAGTAACCAGGATTTAAAATCATCAGGAAAGTAAAGGTTGTGTTTTTTTTAAAAAACAATTCCTTGAACATTTTGGTTTATTAGTTGTTATTATTGATTAGTTTTGGTTTATTTGTTCCATTGGAGATGGAAAAGGAAGCTGTTTGACTCTGTCAAGAATCACCCAATCAGTAACAAAGAGCCTGTTTGTTTTCTGATTGGTCCAGGAAGGCTGTGCATCATGAGGATGGACATGGTGTGCAGCCAATGGTAAGTGTGGGGGTGGGGTGTTGGAAGCAAGGGGGGGGGGGGGGGTCATGTGATGAAATCTCCAGGTATATGTCCAACTAGAGTTGGCAACCCTAGGCATAATTTCCTAATAAACGTGACTGATGGTCAAGATGCCAGATGCCCAGCAGCAGTAGCTCATTTGTACCCTCTCCACACACGGCCCCTTCTCTGCATGCACAGAAAGCAGCATGACGCTCCATACTAATTTATGAAATATTCAACCTTTTATATCTGTCTTATAAGTTAGGAATTTTAATTTTCTTTCAGCAGCACATTAAAAAAAAATCCCATTTAAAGCAAATGAGATGCAGACAACAGGAATCCACTCTGTAGCAGAGGTGGAAACATTTACATCATTATAGGAATAACTTCATTACAGCAATAACTGGAACATTTAGCTCTACAGGCCTGGACTAATGCTGGCTCAGTGCAGTTACTTCAGAAAGTTCTGATGACTGAAGCAGCATTTCAGTGTGGCATGGGATGGGTAGAGGTAACAGGACATGGTGAGCGTGAGAGTTTGGTATAGAGACGGGGGTGGGGAGGTGCTCCTTTTAGTTAAATGAATTAATTTCAAATAAACCAAGTTAATTGATTAAATAAGATTTAATTAATTAAATATATGAAACAAGGATAGATAGAACTGGCAGTTCAGATGATCTGCCAAGTCTGCAACATTGGGAGTTTGTAGAGAGCAAAGTGATCCTGCAGAACCTCCTCTGCTGTAAGGGTCTGCAACGCGAGGAACTTCATCTCAGAGTTGTTGCGTGGAAGTATGAGGTGCAGGCACTGTGATTCATCAGGGACGAAGAGAATTACCTGGACATTTTGACCCAGCACGGAGTCAACACCCCTTAGGTTAGGTGGTGGTTTACGTTTGGTTCGTGGTCGAGGACAGGAGAGCGAGACATTGTAGGTAGGTAAGGTAAGATGCAGATGCAGTGAGCCTCAGCCTTTGTCATTGTCCACCTGGCTGCATGAGAGCCAAAACTGCAGAGAGGATGGGCAAATTGACCAAGGCACCTTGGTGCAGGGGGCCATTCCAGTGGGGCGGGGGTGAGGGGGACAAAAAGGAGTGTGGTAATGATAGAGGATAGCAAGGGGAATAGATACCGTTCTCCCCACCCAGAACTGAGAGTCCAAAGACTGTGTTGCCTGCTCAATGGCAGGATTAAGGACATCTCCCCATGGCTTGAGGAGAACATGGAAGGAGAAAGGGAATCCAGTTGTGATCAAATTCTTACAATCAGGAACAGAGCTCTGCTTGAGGGGCTAAAGTGCAAATTAAAAAGCAGTAAACTCTGGATTTCTACCTGAGGTATACAAAAATTGTCAAAGGGACAAACAGGTTTGTGATTTGTTGCTTAATGCAAAAACAATTAAAGTGACTAAAAGTGACAAACTGAATCTATTCATCTCACCTTGTGAAAATGTTCCAGTATTTTGTAGGCCAACCTTTCTACATGCATTCAATTGTAATTAATGCAAAATCAAAGACAGATAACATCATTCTAAATGGGTCAAAACTTTCACCCTGAGTCATGACTACATCCAGTCTCTTAGCAAAAGTTGAACTGAATTGTTACTTCTATTTCTTACTTCAACTCCCAGATTTGTGGTAACAATAACTCTAAGGATTAGACTCCAGTAGTGTCTGTGACTGTAATTATTGTGCAGCGTGACTTGTGCTCTTCATAGGTATCTATGTGGTCCCTGGGGGAACCTCTCAAGTCTTTAAACCACAAGGGTGATGTGTCAAAGTGAAGAAGAGACTGACAGTCAAAGTGATACAACTCTGTAAGCAACACCTGTCAGTCATTGAAAACTGAGCTGGCCACTTTGGTGACAATCTTGAAGCATTGCTGTGAATTACCAAATCAATCTATTCTCAAGGTTTAGAGCTGCTCCAGTGCCTTAGGAAGTTAAAATCGTACAGAACAAAAGGAGGACATTCAACCCGTCACATTTGTCCCTGCTCATTGAAAGTGCTATCCAATTGATCAAATGCAATTTCAGCTCACCATTACCAAATCTAATGATAGCTTTTTCTGGGCACAGGCTCCATTTTTAACTGAGAACCAATTTGGCTTTGGAGGCTTGTACCCTATCATGTAGTGACAAAGAGTGATTCCATGGTGTTACAAATGCACTCTGAAGCAATCTAGGAGAGCAAGTTTGCATATGGTCTGCTTCCGTCTGAAAAGGACGTGGAATCAGAAGCAATGTGGCTGCACTGTGGCTGGGCCAAAGCTGATGGCTTCAGCCTTCTTAATGGCACATCCAATACTGGATGTCAGGTAAGCAGCCTAATAGTACAGAGGTAGTGATGAGATTCATCAATATACATGTGGAAGCTGACAGTGTCTGCAAATGGGCAGGAGGTCAGTAGGTTGATGAGGAAGAGGAAGCGGCCAAGGATAATCCATTGATGGGGCCTTGCAAGGAGAGAAGCGGCATTGCCTACAATCAGATACAGTATCTAGAAACTGAGTCACATGAGGGCAATATCACACAGTTGGGCAACAGAGAGGAGGCAGAGGATAACTATAGTAAACCATGTTGAGCACTTTGGAGAAATTGAGGAGATTTAGGGTTGGAAAGAATGCTGTTTGTAACTTCAGCGAGGGATTTTTTGGACCTGTGAGGAGAGGAAGCTGGACTGGAATGACATGAACAGCGAGTTTCAGGGAAGGTGGGCATGGATTTTGGAGTTAACATTTGAGATTCTTGGATAGAAAGGCAAGGTTAGAAAGGAGCAATGGGAGACAGAGACAGGAGGGTCTCAGGTAAGTTTATTGAGGAAGAGGTGATAAAGAAGCTTTCAAGGAGAGATTATGCCATTAACAATGTCAGCTAGTATAGGGACCAGGCAGTGAAGTAGAGCAGTCAGGTGTTGAGTGGGAATCCAATAGAGGGAGCAGGCAGAATTAGTGAATTAGATAAATACTGGAAGAGCAGGGAGATGAGGAGGAAGAGAAACTATTCAAACGCAGGGTTTCATGGCTGCAGTGGATGAGCCAGGTATTCTCAACAACTCTATCCACTGATAATCAATGCATAAAGTAGTTTGATTAGGTCGGGGAAGGTAAAAAAGTTCGGTTACACCTCATCCACGAACCGTACAAGTGTGCTTGTCATGAAAAATGACCTCTCTCTTATGCTGCATTCAAGTTCTTGAATGCCTACCATCAACACCCATGAGGTCCCACAGTGCCTGTTCCACCCTAGTCTCTACCTGGAAGTGTTCTTACAGTCACTCATCCCTAAATAATCTTGCAGAGCAAATTGTTGCATGACACCTAATATGTGCTGACACTTGGATCTTACTGAAGGCCAGAGTTACTGAAGTTAATGTTACCCTTAGGGCACTTGTGCAATGTGCTTCTGCTGCAGATAGTGGCCTCTCATCCCTCCATGGCTCTTCCAACAGGCAGAGGTATGCTCAATGAGAAATCCACAGAGCCTGTTTGGAATGGAGGAGAAGACATTAATGGAGACTATGGAAATGTACAGTCAGGAGTGAGAAACCAGAAATATTTCTGAAGAATTTTCCTAAAATAACATCAACATGTTTGAGATATTGCTGCAGGTCTTTAAGCATGCTCCTGTCCAGCACCATCAGACGCCCACTTTATATCAGTGAGCGATTTATATCAAGCAATCAGGGAGCATTTGACATCAGCACATCATCAGTGCCTCATTTAAATATGCCCACCTAATTTTGGGCATGCTTCTTCTAGTGCAAAGAAATTATAGCACAAAATTGGGCAGGCCAAAATTTGCAAACAAGAAATAGGAGTACAACACCACATGGCCCATCGAGCCTGCACTGCCATTTAATAAGATCACAGCTGATCTTGGGCTTCAGCCCACTTTCCTGCCTGCTCTCCATGTCCCTAGATTCCCCAAGAGACCAAAAATCTGTCTACCCCAGCCTTAAATATATTCAATGATGGATCATCCCTCTGGGGCAGACAATTGCAAAGATTCACAACCCTTTGAGCGAAGACTCATCACATTCAGAAATGAAATGGGCAGAATCCAGTAATGCACATCCCCAACACATTTCTGACCTTTCCCATGCAAAATTGGGTTGTTGTACAGTAGAAAGTATTGTCTATTATCTACATGTATGAGTTTTGTTACACAAGTTCTTCTTTGGCAATTATCTGCACTGGTCTGGCCACCACCAATGAGCTGCTTTATCATTTGTTGAAGGGAAGGACTGCACCTGGAATAGTTGATACGTGGGTTAAATACATTGTACCACAATTTATCATTCAGTTGACAAGATGCATCATGAGACACAGTTGGGCTTGCTTGCCCCTCTATGCATCTGCCTATTTAAAGCATTTCAAGAGAGACTGATCACATGCTAAGCACAGGCAAAGCCGCCTATCTACAGGAACAGTTCACATTAACACACTGCATGATGTTTTATGTTTGGCTTTTGAATTGGCAGAGATTAAATGACAAAGATGTTGTGGAACAAAAGGCAAAGGGAGTTTTAATGGTTGTAATAAAGAGACAAAGCATTTGTCCAGACTGAGACTGGGATTTTTCGGCCCGCTGTGGCGGGATGCACCACCGGGGATGTGGCAGCCCAGCCAAAGGTCCATTCACTTTTGGCAGGACCAGGCGGCAGGTGGGGCCAGAAAATCCCACCCCAAGTGTAGATGCCAGAATACTGAATAGCTCTGTCCGAAAGCAAAAAATGAAAGAAAATATTAAACCAAAACATGAGGTGAGGTGAGACTGACTGCCATTGACATCAAGGCAGCATTTGACCAAGAGTGGTATCAAGGAGCCCTAGCAAAACTGGAGTCATTGGGAATCAGGGAAAACTGTCCACTGGTTGAGTCATACCTAGCACAAAGGAAGATGGTTGTGGTTGTTGGAGGTCAGTCATCTCAGCTCCAGGACATCACTACAGGAGTTCCTCAAGCTAGTGTCCTCAGCCCAACCATCTTTAGCTGCTCCATCAATGACCTTCCCACCATCATAAGGTCAGAAGTAGGGATGTTTGCTGATGATTGCACAATGTTTAGAACCATTCACAACTCCTCAGATACTGAAGCAGGCCATGTCCAAATGCAGCAAGACCTGGACTGGCTTGGGCTGACAAGTGGCAAGTAACATGCATGGCACCAAAGCGCCAGGCAATGACCATCTCCAACATGAGAGAATCTAACCATCGCCCCTTGACATTCAATGGCATTACCATCACTGAATCCCCCACCAACAACATCTTGAGGGGGAGGGGTTTAATTGTCCAAAAACTGAACTGGACTAGCCATATAAATATTGTGGCTACAAGAGCAAGTCAGAGGCTAGGAATCATGTGACGAGTAACTCACCTCCTGACTCTCCCCCCCCAAAGCCTGTCCACCATCTACAAGGCACAAGTCAGGAGTATGATGGAATACTCTCCACCTGCCTGGATGAGTGCAGCTCCAACAACATTCAAGAAGCTCAACACCATCCAGGACAAAGCAGCCCGCTTGATTGGCACCCAACCAGCACCTTAAACAATCACTCCCTCCACCACAGATTCACAGTGACTGCAGTGTACAGTCTACAAAATGCATTGCAATAACTCACCAAGGAGGCGCATGGGACCACCACCAAGCCACACACCATCTTCACTTGGAAATGTATCGCCGTTCCTTCACTGTCACTGGGTCAAAATCCTGAACTCCCTTCCTAACAGCAGTGGGTGCACCTACACCACATGGACTGCAGCAGTTCAAGAAGGCAGCTCTCCACCACCTTCTCAAGGGCAACTAGGGATGGGCAATAAATGCTGACCTAGCCAGTGACACCGATATCCCATGAATTAATTTTTAAAAAGGCAAAAAACAATGAAAATGGGGGGAGTTAATGGTCCGAAATTAGTGCAAGATGGTGGCTTAATGGTAATTCATCAGACCAGCTGGCCCAGGCTAATGTTCTGGGGACATGAGTTCAAATCCCACCAAATGCTGTGGCGGAATTCAAATCCAATTAATTAATAAATAAAAATTCAATTAATAAACCTGGAATTGAAAACTAGTCTCAATCTCAGTACTGGTTATTATGAAACTACTGTGGACTGTTGTAAAAACCAATCTGGTTTACTAAGATCCTTCAGGGAAGGAAATCTGTCATCCTTACCTGGTCTGGCCTACATGTGACTCCAGACCCACAGCAATGTGGTTGACTCTTAACTGCCCTCTCAAATGGCCCAGCAAGCCATTCAACTGTAACAATTAAGGATGGACAACAAATGCTGGCTTTGTTGGCGACATCCACATCCCATGAAGAATAAAACAAAATTGTTGAATTGTTGATCACAAAATTGTTACAGCACAGATGGAAGCCATTCAGCCTATTGTGTCTCCACCAGCTTTCCGAATGAGCAATTCAGCTACCTCCATTCCTGTCTTCTCCCCGTAACCGTGCACATTTTTCTCTTTCAGATAACAATCTGAATGCTTCAATTCAACCTGCCTTTACCACACTCTCAGGCAGTGCAGTACAGGCCTTAACCGCTTGCTGTGTGCGAGGTTGTCCTCATTTCACATTTGCTTCTTTTGCAAATTACTTTAAAATTTGAACTCTCTCATTCTCAATCCTTTCATGAGTGGAAATAGTTTCTCTCTATCCGCTCTGCCCAGATCCCTCATGATTTTGGTATACCTCTATCAAATCTCCCCTCAGCCTTCTCTCCTCCAAGGAAACCAGTCCCAACTTCTCCAATCTATCTTTGTAACTGAAGTTCCTCATCCCTGAAACTATTGTTGTGAAACTTTACTGCACTCTCTCTAATGCTTTCACATCCTTTCTAAATTGTGGCACCCAGAACTGAATGCAGTAATTCAGCTGAGGCTGAACTAGTGTCTAATACAAGTTCAACATAACCTCCTTGCTCTTGTACTCCACGTCTCTATTGATGAAGCCAAGAGTACTGTATGCTTTGTTAACTACTCTTTCAACATGTCCTTCCACCTTCAATGACTTATGCACCCCTAAGTCCCTCTGCTCCTGCACCCACTTTAGAGTAGTACTCTTTGTTTTATATTGTCTCTCCAAGTTCTTTCTACCACAGTCCTCATCTTCCGATTAGGTATTTTGCAACCTTCTGGACTCAACATTGAGCTCAACAGTTTCAAATCGTGAACTCTGTCCCCATTTTGATTCTGTTTGTTTTTGGCATGTGCCTGTTTGAATCTAATTTTTCACATTTTTGCTTTCGCACAGAGCTGTTTATTATTCTGGCATTTACACCTCAATCTGGACAAATGCTTTGTTTCTTTACTACAACAATTACAACCCCCTCTTTGCCTTTTGTTCCTGTCACCTTTGTCATTTAATCTCTCCAACCTAGCCCAAGCCTTCCTCTTCTTCACCCTCCCTCCTTTCATTGGCATAAAACCCATCACATTTCTACCCTCCTTCAGTTCTGAAGAAGAGTCACATTCAACTCAAAACATTGGCACAGATTTTGGCTACCAAGTGGGAGAGCAGAAGTCACAAAATCACCTGGCTAAGCGTGCCAACCTTGACATATTCATAGCTCCACATCAAAGGCAGCTAAACCTTTAATAAACTCTGAATTGTTAATCAAACTGCGAACTTAGGGCCCAACTGAGATAATAATAGATTGTGGAAAACAGTCAAGCATTAATAATGACAATGATAGCCCTTGGGGTAATGTTAACAAACACCTATTGTAACTGCCTGAACAATATTTTTTTTAAACTATCATTAACACAGGCAGCCTTTTTTTTTAAAATAGTGCCACAGCTTGACAGTTCTACAGACCTTGTCCACCCTTCAACAGTATTTACATCTACCCTAAAAATTCTAACTCCCACACTGCAGGTTAAGGCCCTTGCTACAAGGTAACTGGGATCTGTTTGAATTCAGCATTGAGTTCAAATGGCCTGCTAAGTTCAGGTTTCCCTCATGTGAGAGTCAAGCTCCGCCCCCTTTCCCTTACCAGCGAAAATGTGATCTGTGGAAATGAGGGTGGGACTTCCGCACCTGGGTCCCGCCTGCCATTTTTAAAGGTCTGCAGGGTCTTCATGAATCCATGAAAATTCAGGCCATTAATTCTGTTTCTCTCCCCACTGATGCTGCTAGACCTGTTGAGCACTTCTAGCACTTTCCGCCGGAAGGAAAAAACATTACTCGACCTTGGGCTAATGCTATTCATCCATGCCAGCTGTGGAAGGGACTTCTACTCACAAATTGGACTCTACAGTCACAGCAGCTGATGTTCAATACAGGAGTGACATACACTCTGGGTGCAGTCCATTGTCTCTCTGGACGGGCAAATGCCATTTGTTTCTGTTCTTGCTTCATCTAATAGTAATGTTGTTGCATAACCTAACTTCATAGAATCATAGAATGATAATAGCACAGAAGGAGGCCATTTGACTCATAGTGTCCATGTTGGCTCTCTGCAAGAGCCACTCAGCTAGTGCCACACCCCTGCCAATTTTTTCTCTCTTCAGGTTCTTAGCCAATTCTCTTTTGAAAGCCATGATTGAATCTGCCTCTACTACTCTCTCAGGCAGTGCATTCCAGATCTGAACCACACGCTGTGTAAAAAGATTTTTTCTCATGTTGCTTTTGCTTCTTTGCCAAAAACCTTAAAGCGATGTCCTTTGGTTCTTGGTCCTTCTGCCACTGGGAACAGTTTCTCTCTATCTATCCAAACCCCTCATGATTTTGACACTTCCATCAAATCTCCTCTCAACCTTCTCTAAGGAGAACGGTCACAACTTCTTCCATCTATCTGTGTCACTGAAGTCACTCATCCCTGGAACCTTTGCCGTGAAACTTTCCTGCACCCTTCCCAAAACTGCACACCTTTCCTATGGTGTGCTGCCCAGAACTGGACACAATACTCCAGTTGAGGCCAAACCAGTGTTTTCTAAAGATTCATCATCACTTCATTGCTTTTGTACTCAACACTTCTATGTATGCCTTTTTGATCACTTTCTCAAGCTGCCCCCGTACCTCAATGATCTGTGCATAACCTAACTTCACAGAATCATATGACCTTCAGGTCTTTGTTTCTGTACCCCCTTTAGAATTATGCTCTTTATTTCATATTGCCTCTCCTCATTCTTCCCACTAAAAGGCATCACTTCCCACTTCTCCAAATTAAATTTTATCAGTTACGTCCTCAGAGTCCATCGGTGTCCTCACAGTTCACAATACTTCCAACTTTCATACCATCTACAAATGTTGAAATTTGTGATAAAGGAAACACTTTCCACTCACTATAGTAACCTTCAGGAAGCTCTGTGGAACTGGTATTCACAAATGGATCACTATACACAAGAGTCTTGGCTTATATATAGCTAAGTTGTTTACTTCCCCTTCTTCCTGGCTGTTACAGACTTGCTTGTATATAATTGTGCATATCTGAGTGACAGTTCAGGAGAAGCTTGCTGGGGGCTTCTAATTTCTCCTCCAGCGTGGTTCCCTTTCCTGAATTTGGCCACTGGGCAACGAATGAGACAAGAGCCAATAGCTCCCAGGCATAAAAGAATCCCCCATTAAGAAGATGATGATAACATTATGAAGACTCCATAAAAGTATGAAAAATGTAAACGCATTCGCATATCATCAAGATACCAACATTTGCAATGTCTCACCGAAAACGCTAATTGCTCTTTTTTTCCATCCGAAAGTGAAAGTAAAGATCAAGAACGCTTTCCAATACTAATGAATCTCCAGTGGCATTGCTCATGGTGCAGATGTGTTGAGTAACAATGGGAGCAATACAATGTGAAACACCGTGTTGTTAAGGAGTGAATGGATCTCCCATGGGCCTTCTCAATCTGGAGGTTTTCAGCTGCTGTGTAGTGCTGTGGTGATCAGATATGTAAGCGATATTGGAGTTAAGACAGCGTTAAGGCTCAATCGAGATGACATATTAAGCAGGGGCTGGGAATAAGCAAGTAGGCTAAGAGATCCAGCAATAATTAATTAAATGTGAATGCTTGAGGCTAGGAATGTTGACAAGTGTAACTATCGATGATCCAGGCTGGGAAGAATTAAAACATGAATAAATCAAATACCATTAACCGATTAGATAGGAATGGCTGTATGTGAAAAGAATGAAATAAATGTAAAGTAAAACGTGTACAGGCAGTAAAGAATGTAATAGGTATCAGGACATAAATGAGCTGAAGAGAATGAAGTAAACAGACAAGAACTGCCCAGGAGGTTAAAAGCAAATGACGCTAAAGAAATAAATAGTTAATAGCCGAAGCCAGAAAGAATAAACTAGGTGGGATGCAGCGAGCCTTGGAAGATTAAGTAAAATAATGGGTAAATCATAAAATGCGAAACAGTAAAGCAAATTGCAACAGCTGAGTCCAGCAGAATGAAACAAGCAAACAAATACAAAATAGGAGTCACGATGAGAGTGTTGGCACTGATGGGCTGGGAGCATCGAAGGCCGATGACTCCTACACACTGACTGGGAATCAGGATCAAATCCTCATTTGAGGATTGGAAAGGAGGGAGGGAACACTGTTTTAGATATTGAAACTGCAGGTAGCTAGGTTTATGGGCAAACTTTCAGAGTTCCTTTCATAACACTTAAAATATTGCATGAGTTTATTCAGTTAGAAATGCATGTTTTAGAAGCATGTAGCTGAGCACAGTTGCTCAGCTGATTTGTCATTTTTGGGTGATATGTACATAAATGAGAATTTTCTTTTGATAATGGTACCATGAGTGCTATTTGATTAGCTGCTATTTATTGAAACCAAACATGCTTCATGTGCTTAGCCACTTTCTGAAACATGGGACCTACAAGGATATTGTACAACAGCCTCAAAAGAAAGCAATTTCTATGGGAGTACGTTTGTGTGAGATCTTCAGAATTTCACAGTGTTTTGCAACAAACCATTCTCTCCTACTCCCTTGTTGGGCATTAATTTCGAGCAAAGTCAAATCAATACTTCTTTTCAATCAATAGCTTTTATCTACCTGAATTTGTGAAAAAATGCCATGGTTATGTCCTGTCTCCAATCCTGCCAATTACTATCTAATAAGTCTACTCTCAAAGTAATGAAAGGCGTCTTTGTCAGTGCGATCAAATAGGACTTATTCACAATAACATGCTCACCGATGCTGAGCTTGGGTTCTTCGTGGCCCACCCAACTCCAGGCTTCATTCAATGAAGAGCGCAGGAGGGCACACCAGGAGCAGCACCAGGCATACCTAAAAATGGAGGTGTCAACCTGGTGAAGCTATAACATAGGACTACTTGCTTGTCAAACAGCATAAGCAGCAAGTGATAGACAGAACTAAACAATTTCACAACCAACAGATTAGATCTAAGTTTTGCAGTCCTGCACATCCAGTCATGAATGGTGATGGAAAATTAAACAACTCACTGGAGGAGGAGGCTCCACAAATATCCCCATCACCAATGATGAGGAAGCCCAGCACATCAGTGCAAAAGATAAGGCTGAAGCATTTGCTACAATCTTCAGCCAGAAGTGCCGATTGGATGATCCATTTCAGCCTACTCCGAAGGTTCCCAGCATCACAGTTGCCAGTCTTCAGCCAATTCGATTCACTCCACATGATATCAAGAAACAGTTGAAGGCACTGAATACTGCAAAGGCTATGGGCCCTGACAATATTCCAGCAATAGTACGGAAGACTTGTGCTCCAGAACCTGCTGCGCCCCTAGCCAAGCTGTTCCAGTACAGCTACAACACAGGCATCTACCAAGCAATGTGGAAAATTGCCCAGGTATGTCCTGTACACAAAAAGCAGGACAAATCCAACCCGGCCAATTACCACCCCATCAGTTTACTCTCGATCATCAGTAAAGTGATGGAAGGGGTCATCAACAGTGCTATCAAGCGGCACTTGCTTAGCAATAACCTGCTCACTGACCACTCAGTTTGGGATCCACCTCGGTGTCTCAGCTTCTGACCTCATTCCAACCTCAGTTCAAACATGGATGAAACATGAACTCCAGAGGGGAGGTGAGAGGGACTGCCCTTGACATCAAAGCAGCATTTCACCAAATGTGGCATAAAGGAGCCCTAGCAAAACTGGAGTAATATGAATCAGGGGGAAAACTCTCCACTGATTAGAGTCATACCTAGCACAAAGGAAGTCAGTTGTGGTTGTTGGAGGTCAATCACCTCAGTTTCAAGACATCACTGC
Source organism: Cetorhinus maximus (assembly GCF_964194155.1). Taxonomy (NCBI): domain Eukaryota; kingdom Metazoa; phylum Chordata; class Chondrichthyes; order Lamniformes; family Cetorhinidae; genus Cetorhinus; species Cetorhinus maximus. Next base: position 86,262,199 of record NC_135884.1, read on the forward strand.
AGGAGTTCCTCAGGGTAGGCCCAACAATCTTCAATTGCTTCATCATTAACCTTCCTTCCATCATAAGGTCAAAAGTGGGGATGTTCGCAGATGATTGCACAACGTTCATCACCATTTGTGACTCCTCAGATTCTGAAGGAGTCCATGTCCAAATGTAGCAAGACATGGACATTATCCAGGCTTGGGCTGACAAGTAGCAAGTAACATATGTGGCACACAAATGCCAGGCAATGACCATCTCCAACAAGACCAAATCTAACCATCGTGCCTTGACATTCAATGACATTACCATCGCTGAATACCCCACTATCAACATCCCGGGGGTCAGCATTTTCCAGAAAATGAACTGGACCAACCATACAAGTACTGTGGCTATAATAGGTCAGAGACTAGGAATCCTGTGGTGAGTAACTCACCTCCTGACTCCCCAAAGCCTGTCCACCATCTACAAGGCTCAAGTCAGGAGTGTAATGGAATACTCTCTATTTGCCTGGATGAGTGCAGCTCCAACAACACTCAAGAAGCTTGACACTATACAGGACAAAGCAGCCCACTTGATTGGCACCACATCCACAAACATTCACTCCCTCCACCACCGAACAGTGGCGGTGCATACCATCTACAAGATGCACTGCAGAAACACATTAAGGCTCTTTAGGCAGAACCTTCCAAACCCATGACCACTACCATCTAGAAGGACAAGGGCAGCAGACACATGGGAACACCACCACCTGGAAGTGCACTTCCAAACCATTCACCATCCTGACTTGGAAATAAATCGCCGTTCCTTCACTGTCGCTGGGTCAAAATTCTGGAACTCCCTCACTAACAGCACTGTGCATGCACCAACACCACAGTACATGGACTACAGCGGTTCAAGAAGGCAGCTCACCACCACTTCTCAAGAGCAATTAGGGATGGGCAATAAATTCTGGCCTCGCCAGCAACGCTCATATCCCCTAACTGAATAAAAATAATTACAGCCTTGGCTCAAACATGGACAAAAGAGCTGAATTCCAGAGGTGAGGTGAGAGTGACTGCCCTTGACATCAAGGCTGCATCAAGAAGACCGAGTAAAATTGAAATAACTAGAAATCAGAAGAAAAACTCTCCACTGGTTGGAGTCATGCCTAGCACAAATGAAAATGGTTGTGGTTCTTGGGGGCCAATCATCTCTGGACATTGCTGCAAGTGTTCCTCAGGGTAGTGCCTAGACCCAATCATCTTCAGCTGCTTCATCAATAACCTTCCCTCCATCATAACATCAGAAGTGGGAATGGTTGCTGATGATTGCAGTGTTTGATCCCATTTGCAATATCTTATAACATGTAGCAGTCTCTGCCCGCATGCAGCTAGACCTCAACAACATTCAGGCTTGGGCCGATAAGTGGCAAGTAACATTCACAACTCAAGTGCCAGATAATGACCATTTCCAATAAGAGAAATTAATCATATCCCCTTGACAGTCAATGGCATTATCATCACTGAATCCTCCACTATCAACATTTTGGAGGTTACGAGATCAGCTCAGAGACTGAGTATACTTTGGTAACTCAGACTCCCCAAAGCCTGTCCACCATCTACAAGGCACAAGTCAGGAGTGTGATGGAGTACTCTCCAGTTGCCTAGGTGAGTGCAGCTCCAACAATGCTCAAGAAGCTCAACACCATACAGGACAATGGCAACTGCTTGATTGGCATCCCATCCACCACCTTAAATATTCATTCCCTCCACCACAGCTGCACAGTGGCAGCAGTGTGTACCAGCCACAAGATGCAGTGCAGTAACTAATGTTCCTTTGATAGCACCTTCCAACCCTGTGACGTCTACCACCTAGAGGAACAAGAGCAGCAGGCGACCGGGAACACCACCACCAGCAAGTTCCCATCTAAGGCACAAACCATCCTGACTTGGAATTGTATTCCATCATCATAGCAGGGTTAAAATCCTGGAATCCCTCCTTAACTACACGGTGGCTATCCCTACACCAGATGGACTGCAGCAGTTCAAGAGGGTGACTTGCCTTTTCAAGGGCAATAAATGCCCAATGCCCGAATCCCATGGATGAATAAAAAAAATGTAACCGAATGGTGTGATGAAATTTAACTGGATTGTGTGACGACAATGCAAATGCATGGTACCATGACAATGTAAATCAGTGGTGCAATAGCTAAAGGTTAATTATCCAACATTCTCACACTCAAGAATTTTGTAAACTTACATGATGTAACTAAATAAGTCAAGCAGAAGTAAATGATACAACTATTACAAGTGAGTCAAAACAATCTTAGAGTTTGACCTTGGCCTGACCTCAACTATTGAAGCCCATGACTTTCATTGTGTAGCGGGGCAGACGGGGCTGTACAGTGCATTCTGAACTTGACATTTTATGTTTAAAAATAAAATTAACTGGAGAACCAAGTTTGGGCCTAACTCATCTTATATTGGTAAATTACTGTTTGGAGCTAGCGCGAGTATAGGAGCAGGTTGCACAGGTTGAAAGAGTGACCATACAGCCTGCCTGCAGGATTTTGCCAATGCCACTTTGTAATTTGCCAGCAGGAGATGCATGGGAGCAAACTTATTTTAACCGAGTGCTTAGAGCAGATTAATAATTGTAACAACTGCACAACAGTTAAAAATAACACCACAAAGAAATAAGCTTCAAGATACAAAACCTAAAAGAAAAACAAAGCTGAGTCACAATGAGTCACTGTCATTGCACATGTATTATTATTAAACTGGTTAAGGTACTTGAACTATGACATTCTTTGATTAAAATTAGATATAAAATATACACAAATATTTCACAAACTATTCCTTTGTTTGGATGTTAAACTGAGACCTTGGCTGCTTATCAACAACAGCAGCAACTGACACTTATAAAGCACTTGAACATGGCAAACATCCCAAGGAGCTTAACAAGAGCAAAACAAAAAAATTGACACCCAAGTCACGGTGGGGGTATCAGGACAGCTGGCAAAAAGCTTAGGCAGAGGTAGGTTCTAAGGATCATCTTGAAAAAGAGAGAGAAGCAGAGAGGTATAAGGAGCGAATTTCAGAGCTTAGGCCCTTGGCTGCTGGAAGCATGTCCACCAATGGTGTAGGCAATTAAAGTCAGAGGTGCGCGACCCGTCAGAATTGGAGAAGCGCCGATGTCTCCGAGAGTTGCGGGGCTAGAGGAGATTACAGGGAGAGGGAGGGGCGGGACCAGGGAGCGATTCTAAAATGAGGATGTGGATTTTAAAATTGAGGTGCTAGCTGACTGAGAGCTGGTTCCGGGTGGACGGGGCTGTACTGTGCATTCTGAACTCAACATTTTGTTCTTAAAAAATAAAATTAACTGGAGAACGAAGTTTGGGCCTAACTCATCCACTATTGGCAAATTACTGGTTGGAGCTAGTTTGAATATAGGAGCAGGTTGCATAAGTTGAAAGGGTGACCATATAATCTGCCCATCTGCCAGGATTCTGCCAATGCCACATTGTAATTTGCCAGCAGGAGATGCATGGAAAAAAAAACTTATCTTAACCGAGTGCTTAGAGCAAATTAATCATTTATGGGGTGATGGGTGAATGGGGCTTGAAGTTTTGGAAAAGCACAATTTTATATGCAAGATAGAAGATGGGAGATTTTGGCCAGGAGACCGTTGCAATCATCAAGTCTAAAGGTATCAAAGGCAAGAAAGAGGGTTTCAGCAGATGACCTGAGGGAGTATTGAAATGGGAACGGAGGTGGAAGTAGGCAGTCTTAGTAATGGCCTGGATATATACTCAATGTCATCAGGTTCAGTCTTTCCAATACTTAGAGGAAATTTCTCCTTATCCAATATTGGATGTCAGACAAGTAACACATCAAAGGCAATGGAGGTATGGTGGCGAGATCGAACAGAGTATCATCAACATACACGTGAAAACTAATGCTGTGCTTTTGGATGATGTTGCCAAGAGGTTGCATGTCGATGAGAAATCGAAAGGGGCCAAGGATAAATCCTTGGGGGGCTCCAGAGTTAACAAACTGAGAGTGAGAAGGAGAAGCCATTGCAGATAATTCTCTCATTACAATCAATAGCTAAGAATGTAACCAAGCACCAGCTGGATGACAGTGGAGAGACATTGGAGGAGGATGGTGTGGTCAACTGTGCCAAAGACTGCAGGTAGTTTGAGAAGGAAGAGGAGGGAAAGTTTATCACAGTCAGAGTCAGATAATTTGTGGCTTTGATAAGGGCTATTTCAATACTGCGGCAGGGGAGAAAACTTGATTGGAGGGATTCAAATTTGGAATTGCAGGAAATATGGGCAAGGATTTAGGAGATGGCAACACATTCAAGGACTTTGGGAGGAAACACAGATTGGCGATGGGACAGTAATTTTCAAGGACAGCAGGGTCAGGGTGGGTTTTTTAAGGATAGGGCAAAAAGTTGGTAGATTTGAAGGGGAGGGGGACAGTTTCTGAGGAGAGGTAACCATTAACAGCATCAGCCAAGGACGGACAGATGTTGGGTGGTCAAGAGTTTGGTGAGAATAGGGTCAAAGGCAGAAGAGGTGTGTCTTATGGACACCATGAGTTCAGAGAGACCATGGCAGATAGGATAGAATCTTGAGCAAGATGTGAATTCAAGGGTAGGGCAGTAGAGAACATTAAGGGAAGGTCAGGGAGGGGAGGGAAGCAGCTGAGGCAACTGAACGGATGATCTCGATTTCTTTGACAAAAAACCCATGAGCTTCTCACACTTGTTACTAGAGGAGAGGGCAGAGGGGGCATGCAAGGGTGGATGAAGAAGATGGTTTGGAGTAGAGATGAGAAGCCTGGGGTTATCTTTGCATCCCAGGATGATATTTGAGCTGTTTTAGTAGAGGAGAGCAGGGCTTGATAATGTTTTATGTGGTCCAACCAAACCTAGCGATGGATAGTTAAACCAATAGCTCACCATAGGCATTCAACTCTGTGTCCCTTGGCCTAGAGTGAGCAGAGATGAGGGGTATACTGGGGGTAATAACAACGGTAAAAGGGAATGATAGTTTTAATGGAGAAAAGGACATCAAAGGAGAGGTTGTGATTTAATAAATATAAAACTGCAGAAATGTCATTTTGATTGGAAGATGAGACAGATGCAAGAACATCTCTAGCACTATGTGAAGAACAGAGCTTTTCACGTCACCATCTTGGCCAAGATTTATGGTTCAATCAATACAATCAAAAACACATTGACTGGTCATTTATCTCATTGCCATCTTTGGCACTTTGCTAAGTACAAATTGACTGCTATGCTGACAAACGCAACTGGACTTCAAAAATAATTCACTGATGGACACAATTTGAAATGTTCCAAAAATATAAGAAATGCTGGACAAAATGCCCTTTCCTTCATTCTCTTATCTTACTGCTTGTGACACAGTAGATTGCTGAGAGATAATTGAAACTCGGGGCTGAATCATCCCAGATTTGCACAACTGTGGTAATGGGTGTGAAAAAGGACCTATTCCCGCCGGCTGCAATGGCGGGTTTTCGCACCGTATCGTCCCCTTCCCACCTCATAAATAATGCAATCATGAGAAATACACTGGATCACTGGCGGGCAGCCTCCCATTTGCCCGACACGTCGTTATCTCGCCACTTCCTCATGCCTGATGCCATATTTGAACTGCAGCCGTGTGCACACTTCTCAATGCTTGCAGCCCAGGATTGCTCCGGTGAAGACATGGCCCCAAAAGCTAAGAAGAGTGCAGCCCCGCAATTCAGTGACACATCCCTGGGGTGCCTTCTGGACACCATGAAAGCCCACCAAAATGTCCTCTACCCCCTCTCTGGTCTCAGGAGGCCCCAGTCTCACAACTCCGGCTTGGGAGGTGGTAGTGGCAGAGGTGGTCAGTGCCAGCACTGCACACAAGAAGTCGGACATCCAGTGCAGGAAAAGGATGAATGATCTCATCTGTGCTGCCAGGATAAGTCAACCATCTCATCAATCTCAACTCACCCACTCAAGCCCATCACACATTCACTAGCATCTTACTCACTGCCAGCTCAAGGGACATTACCACTCTCTCTCACACACCCTCACAGCTCCATCTGGCCTCATCTCCTCTGGAGACTGTGTCCTCATCCAGGGCTCCACTCAGCACACACGCATGCTTGGCATCCTTCTCATTTGGCCTGGCATGCACCTTGTTCACACTCTCTCCATCTGTCTTCGTGCAGGACAAGGCCACACACAATCAACGGGAGAGGTCCCAGACCCGGGGTGGAGTACCGGACATCACGGTACTCACTCCGTTCAAAAGTCGCATGTTGGAGCTGGCCGGAGAGAACGTGGACCATTCCTTTGGCGACGGTGAGGTCGGCGACGAACACTCACGTGAGGGTCCTGCACCAGGTCATCCCTCTCTCAACACTATTCTGTCTTCATTGTTCTATGTTTAACGTGGCTGCCAAGCACTAATAATCTTCAACACAAACAACAACAACAAAAATAGCTGGAAAAACTCAGCAGGTCTGATAGCATCTGCGGAGAGGAACAGTTAATGCTTCGAGTCCATATGACTCTTCTTCCGGACACGAAACGTTAACTGTATTCCTCTCCACAGATGCTGTCAGACCGGCTGAGTTTTTCCAGCTATTTTTGTTTTTGTTTCAGATTTCCAGCATCTGCAGTACTTTGCTTTTATACTAATAATCTTCACTTTCTCTCCTAGGCACATAGCCCTCAGGTAACCTTGACCCCGATCCCAGTGTCGAGAGCACCTCGGATGAGGACCCAGAGGGCAGCACCGTTGAAGACCCATCACAGTGCTCACTGACATCCTCCAACAGTGTAGCGATACACACCTCGGTTGGACCTAGATGTGGAGCAGCCTCGGGATCACAATCTGGTGAACACGCAATCTGTTCCACAGCCGGCAGAGGCAGGGATATCCTTGGTCATCGGCACTCGGAGGGCTGCTGGAGGCAACGAATCTGTTGAGTCCGAGTTCCTCTGGATTCGGTCCTCAATCAGTTGATGGAGCTGCAAAGATAATCACGGGAATATCGGAAAGGGATGTCTGATGCACTCCTCAAGTTGCAAGGGACGATGGAGGAGTCCGTCTGCCTTCACTCGGAGGTGAATGCGCTGGCATGCCAATGCAATGAGGTCAACACTGGTAGGATGGCGGCTGCCATGGAGACCTTGGTCCAGGACATTGGTCCTGCACTGCTGCATGGGCTCAACTCCATCGCTGATGCCATTGTTGGCCTCCAGTAGTGTCAATGTGAGAGGGGTGCAGGGCAGCTTAATCTCACTGCAGCTTCTCCTTCTCCTCAAGGGGCCAGGGGCCATCGGGCACTCATATGGAGTACCACCAGCAGCTCGACACCCAGGGGCCATCCACCCAGGTGACTCCAGGAACGTCCAGCCAATCCTAATCCCCTCCACCTGTGGCCTCCACAGCTCCAGCTCCACAGGCCAAGCAGGGTGCAGCTGGTCCACTGCAGGACACCCAAAGGAGGCTGGGGCCCTCCAGGTCTCAGCTCTCCCAGAGGATGCATGCCGAGGTCATCACAGACAGGGCGTAGCAGTCAACAGGCTGCCTCCACCCGTGGATGCCGGGGAGCACCATGATGTAGCGGAAGGATTAGGAAAGTTAAGATGATGTAGTTGCACAGCCTGGGCATGGGTGTTAATCACTTGTATATAATGTTCACTATTGTAGATAAACTCCCAAGAATGTCTCCCTGCCTATGGCTCTTTGTTATAATGAAGAGTGTTCATGTCACTCAAATGTGAAACCTTGGTTCCTGCACAAGATAAAAGCAGGTGTCTCAGTCCAGGGCCTCTTCGCTGTGCAGTGTGTAACCTTCAGACCGGTGATGGCTCGGCTTCACACTCACTGGACACATTACTGATGTGAGCACCTCAATGGTAGTCGTCATTGCTGTCAGATTGTCGTGGGCAGGCATCACAAGAGTTCCGTCATTTTCTCTGTGTGCTCTCAGCACCTTTAAGGTGGGGCTGGCCCCCATCTCTTCAGCATCTGTGACCGGTGACGCTGTGCTCCTGAAGGGGTCAGGTGCTGAAGGCGGACAAAGGATCAGATGCTTATAAAGTTTCACGGCTGCATCTCCATGATATGACCCTGATCAGAGTGCAAGCGAGCTGCCCTCAGCCAGACATTCACAGAGGCAAATTGAAGATCTATGGAGTGTCCTCACTGCATGTTGTCATCATCCTCCTGGAATCTAGGAGCTATTAGGGCCTCTGCTGCGTCTCCATGACGTGAGCCTGAGCACTGAGTGTCTGAGGGTGCACTGCCATCAGGCACACAGGAGTTAAACATTCATAGATGCAAGGTGAGGATGTCAGGACTGTCCTCACTGCATCTCATCATCATCCTCCATGAATCTTGCAGCAATGAGAGCCTCTTGAGCATGCCTCTCACATCTGGCCAGTTCGATGGCCTCATCGCCGGCATCCTCATCTTCAGGGACCTCATCCTCCTCATCGGACGAGACTTGCAGCTCTTTTATCTCTGCCTCAGCCAGGTCCTCCCCACCGCTGCAGCACAAGTTGTGTAGCGCGCAGCAAGCTACTACAATGATGCATGACTTCCTCTTGAGGACTGTATTACATGCTCCACTAGACCTGTCCAGACATCAGAACCTCATTTTGAAGGTGTCTATCATTTACTCTACCAAAGTGCATGTTGCGGCATGAGCTTTGTTGTATCATTGTAGTCTGAGGCTGCCACACAGGCGTCCTCTGTGGGTAGCCCTTGTCCCTGAGGAGCCAATCCTGCAGCCTCTCTGGGTCCTGGAAGACTGCAGGTCTCAGATCTCTGACAAGGATGTAGGAGTTGTGGACATTCCCTGGGAACCATGCGCAGACCTGCAGGATGTGTTTGTGGTGGCTGCACACCAGCTGAACATTCAGCGAGTGGAAGCCCTTGTGGTTGACGTGATGGACTGTTTGTTGCCATGGAGATCTAAATGCCACGTGAATGCAGTCGATGGCATCCTGCACCTGTGGAAAACCAGAGATCTGTGCAAATCCCAGCGCTCTTACTTCCTGGCTTTCCTGATCCCCGGTGAAATGAACAAAGTTCTGTGCCTTCGTGAAGATGGCGCCTGAGGCCTCCTGGATACACTTGTACGTGGAGGCTTGCGAGATCCCGCACAGGTCACCTGTGGAGCCCTGGAAGGAGCCACTGGCATGGAAATTGAGCGCCGCGGTCACTTCACGGCGACAGGCAGTGGATGCCCTCCATGTCCCCGTGGCACCAAATCCTGCAGCAGGTGACATATGTGACCAATCAGCTCCCTAGACATGCACAGTCTTCAGCAACACTGGTTGTCAGGCATCCACAGGAATGACAGGCCACCACCTATAGACCTTGGGTCTAGCAAGGTGCCTACGAGCGATGGTTCTCTGTGGCTCTTCAGCTGCGTGCGCAGCAGGCCCTGCCACCCCTTCATCTTGAAGGAGGTGCTCCTCCCTTTGCCAAGCCAGGTGCCTCTCCTGCACCCTTCTTTTTCTCTGGTCCCAGTAATCCATGAGGCATACCGCTAAATCACCAGGCTCCACGATCCCAATGCATTCCTCCTGCAGGAAACATGTGGGTTAGCATGGGTGTCCTAAGAACCTCTCTTGGTTAAGTCTGAATGCCAGAGTGTGCTGATCACCACTTGGATGGCCAGTGTATAGTGCGCTTCATAGCTGCCCGAAACCCCACCCACCTCCACCCCACTCCACTTGAATGATTGGCAGCAGCTTTGGCCACTGGACTGCATGCTGTGCTCTCAGCTCAGGCACAGGCATTCTCCTAACCCACACTGCAAGATTGCACTGTTAGCTTGAATGACAAGGGATACTGGTCCACACCTTAATAAAGGCATTGCAAGGGGCTGTGAGTGTCTCCACCAGTGGCTGCACCATCACCACCTTTCACAAGGGGATTGTACAACTTGCCCAGTCGGCCAATTGCTGTGCTGCCCCATAAAACGCACATTACTTTGCGGTCTGTGCCTGAGGGGTGAAAAGTTCTAGAGCATTTGTTGGCACTTTCGTGCTTTTGCATTGCTCGAATGGGCTAAAAAGCTTCAGAGGCCCAGTTCCAAGCATGTCAATGGAACTGCTGCTGAACAGTCTCAGCTGCGGAAGAATGCTCACTTTGGACAAGCTTTTCCAAGTGCGTGGCCACTTCCCTCACCACCTCCCACTTCACCCCTCCCCATCACTGGCATGTGCTTGTGTACTTCCTTCAGTCTGTGCTGCCTTGCCCTCAACAGGACATATTAGGGAAGCTGACCAAAAGCTCGGTCAAAGGGTACATTTTAAGGAGCTACTTAAAGGAGGAGAGGTAGCAAGGCAAAGAGGTTTTGGGAGAGAACAGCAGTGCTTAAGGCCTCAGTAGCTGAAGGCAAGACCACCAATGTTAGAATGTTGAAAATCAGGAGTGTGTAAGAGGCCAGAATTGGAGAAGCAGGAGAGATCTTGGAGGATTGAAGGGTTTGGGGAAGCTGCAGAGATAGTGAATGCACGAGGTCATGGAGGGATTTGAAAATGAGGATGTGAATTTTAAAATCAAGGCATTGTTGGACTGTGGGTCAGCATAGGTCAACAAGCATAGGGGTGATGTGAAAACAGAACTTGGAATGACTTAAGGTACAGGCAGCAGAGTTTGGATGAGCTCAAGTTTATGGAAGGTATAAGGTTGGAGGCTGGCCAGGTCACCACTGGAATAGTCAAATCTGGAGGCAACAAAAGCATGGATGAGTGCGCCAATGAATTGCATCAGCATTCTTAAACTCGGAGACAGACTTGATTACTGATCTGCAGGGAAGCAGATCTAATTGAGCTATTAGGTCAGCAGAGTCCTTGCTCGTTACTGGCCTGATGAGACTGAAGGGATAGCCCTTTCCAAACTGGCATCCCCGCTCTCTATAGCGACTATCTGAACACACTGTGCTTATTTCAACTATGACCGGGCACCTTCTCAAGGTGAATTTGGGATGAGCAACGAATGCTGGTCTTGACAGCGACACTCATGTCTGATGAAATAATATAATATAATGTGACAATAGCATTCTCCAAATGCCTTGTACAGGTTGCGACTGGATTCTTCCATCCAAGGTGACATTTACAGTACACTGCCTGATACGGTCTCTCATGTCTGCACTAATGCTTGATGTTCTGGTAGCATCATTCTTTTAAGTTCAGCCAAGCAGCAAAAAGTCCTGACCTTCTGGGTCAGCCCCATCATCCTCCTCATTTGCTTCTGCTCAATCATATTCTGAGAGTCACTTTTGCCTGCCCTTCCTAAATATTAAGTACCCTAGGATAATCAGTTCCCAGCCTTGGTCACCCTGCAGCCAAGTCTCTGTAATTGCAATCATATTGCAAACGTTTACATCTATTTGCGCTGTTAATTCGTCTACCTTATTGTGAATGCTCTGAACATTCAGATACAGTGCCTTTAGACTTATCTTTTTAACATTTTTATACATTTTTTTAATATTATGGTCCAATATGCTGCTAGCCCTTGTTTCCTCTGCCTTCCACTTTTGCTTTCTACTTTTCTGTCTTTCATTTCTCTCTGTTTTCCTCTCATGTCTCCCTGATCAGGTTCCCAACGCCCTGCCACTCTAGTTTAAACCCTCCATCACAGTACTAACAATACCCCTTCGAGGATATTGGTCCCGGTCCTGCTGGGGTGCAACCCGTTCAGATTGTACAGGTCTCATATTCCCCAGAATCGGTCTCATTCCCTCAAGAATCTAAATCCCTCCCTCCTACACCATTTCTCCAGTCACACATTCATCTCATTTATTCTCCTATTCCTAATCGCGCTAGCACGTGGCACTGCGAGTAATCCTGAGATTACTACCTTTGAGGTCCTGCTTTTCAATTTATTTCCTAGCTCTGTATATTCTGCTTTCAGGACCTTAGCCCTCTTTTTAATTATGTCATTGATACCGATTTGGACTACAACTTCTAGCTGTTCACCCTCACCTTCAGAATGCCCTGCAGCCGCTCAATGACCCTGGCACCAGGGAGGCAACATACGATCCTGGTGTCATGTCCGCGGCTGTAGAAATGTCTATCTGTCCCCTTATGATAGAATCCCCTAATACTATTGCTCTCCCACTCATTTTTCCCTTGGCTCCTGGTCCTGCTCTGGTTTCGGGCCTGGTTCCCCTCACTCTTTAAGGCCGCCACTCCTCTCTTGTTATCAAATGCCAAAAGCAAAAGCAAGGAGCACTTCTTTCACTTTCTCCCCCAACTCCATTAATCACCCAGCTCCCAGCACTCTATTCTAAGTTGCACTAAGTTGGCTGGCTTTATACGCTCCTAAGACAAAGGTTAACCGACCCAGTCACAGAGGAACCAGTTTCAGCTGCTTCTTTAATTAACTAAGCCCGACTGCTCATCCAGTGGGGACCTTGTTAAAACCCAGCTTAAGGCTGGGAACTTTAGAATTTAAACTGTAGATTTCAGTTCAATGCTAACCACAAACAAAATTAGATTTTTACAAGACGACTAAAAAAATGAAGACTCTTCACTCACCATCCAGCAGCATCCAGTCCTACAGTGATACATATATGCTTCATTTTCTAAAAAGGCCTACTTGCACTTACGCATCTGGTAACCAAAAACACTTCAACCATCATAGCAACCATTCTGCGCCAGTCACATCACACAGAAAGATCAATGACTGCTCAGCCTGGCTTTGGCTGAGGGTAGTGCAAGTTGGCAGGAGAACTCCCTAGTCTTTTCATAACACCATGGGGTCTTCAACATCTATCTGAACTGGCACAGAAGCTTTTGAGTAATGTTTCACCTGAAGGATAGCGCCTCCGACAATTCAGCAATTTGTCAACACCCTCGGCACAGCCAGCCCATTGCTTGATTGTTGGTGTGGGATTCTAACATTACAATAATTCACATTATAAAAAGGGGTCAAATCATTTCAATAATGTAACACAATATCACTACCTTTATATATTACATACCTCCCCTACCTTCACCTACTATCTCCTTATAAATTTGAAAACCAAGATAAGTTTTGTTTTAAAAGATGCAAAATCCTGTCTTGTGCAGGTCTCACCCAGCCAGACTTCTCCATATCAAGGGTACAATGGAGTCACCTGTTTCTGGGCCATTTGTCAAGGATCAAGGTAATGTCTAAAGTGGGCTGTTGCTGGTGCTTCTGTGCACTCTGGGAAGCTTTTCACCCCAATCAATGGAAATGGAGGTAGGGAATCAATCACATACCCACTAAACTGTACTACTAGCCATAGATGCTGCCACGCACTATGCCATGCCTCCATCACCCATGTTTTGATTTATGGCATTTGGTCACAATGATGAAAGGATTAGACAGACAGGTAAGCAGATGAAGTTTAATGATAGCAAAATGCAAAGACCTTAACATGGGGTCAAAAGATCCATGAAGAGACTGTCACTTAAATGGAAAGAAAATAATGTGCATGGAAAGAGTTCTGCAGGAGTACTTAAAAATATAGAAGTTTACAGCACAGTGGGAGACCATTTGACCCATGCTGGATCTTTGAAAGAGCAGTCATGCGAAGCCCACACATCCCCTGCTTTTTAACCATAACCCTGTAAGCTCTTCTTCCTCAAGTAACCTGTCCAACTCCCTTTTTAACTTATTTACAGAATTAACTTCCACCTCTTCAGGCAGAGCATTCCAGATCTTGATAACTCAGTGAAAAAAAAGTCTCATATGTCCTCCAGGTCTTTTGCCAATGATTTTGAATCCAAAGCCTGTAGCTATTGACCCACTCGGCAGAGTGAACAACCTTTCTCTATTTACTGATCAGGTGGGCAGGGCAGTGGCAAATGGAATTCAACCTGGAAAAGCGTGTGGTAATGCACTTGGGGAGGGTTAACAAGGCAAGCAGTTACACTATGAATGGTAGGACCCTGGAAAGTACTGAAGATCAGAGGGACCTTGGTGTGCATATCCACAGGTAAGGTGGTTAAGGCGGCAAATGGGATACCTGTCTTTATTAGCCGAGGCGTAGAATACAAGAGCCGGGAGGTAATGCTGGACCTGTATAAAATGCTGGTTAGGCCACAACTGGAGTACTGCATGCAGTTCTGGTCACCACATTGTAGGAAGGATGTGATTACACTGGAGAGGTTGCAGAGGAGATTTACCAGGATGCTGCCTGGGCTGGAGGGTCTGAGCTATGAGGAAAGATTGGATAGGCTGGGATTGTTTTTCTTGGTGCAGCGAAGGTTCAGAGGGGAACAAAAACAAAAATACCTGGAAAAACTCAGCAGGTCTGACAGCATCTGTGAAGAGGAATACAACTGACGTTTCGAGTCCATATGACCCTTCGTCAGAAGGTTGAGAGGGGACCTGATGGAAGTGTATAAGATTATGGAAGGACATAGATAGGGTGGATAAGAAAGCACTTTTTTCATTAGTAGAGGGGTCAATAGCCAGGGGGCATAGATTTAAGATAAGAGGTATAAGGCTAAGAGGGGAGTTGAGGAGAAATTTTTTCACCCAGAGGGTGGTGGGAGTCTGGAACTCACTGCCTGAAAGCGTGGTTGAGTCAGAAACTCATGACATTTAAGAAGTGTTTAGATATTCACTTGCGTTGCCATAGTCTCCAGGGCTATGGGCCAAGCGCTGGAAAATGGGATTAGTGTAGTCAGATCTTTATTGACTGGTGCTGACATGATGGGCCGAATGGCCTCCTTCTGCACTGTAAACGTCTATGAGTCATGAGCCATACTGATTCTATCAGGTCACCTCTTTGTTGCAGTGAGGCCTTAAGAGGATGAACATGTCTTTGTATACATCACCAGAAAAAAAACGATGTACATATTGTGTGTTCCAATTTTAGTTTCACTTTTGCTTTAAGCACCAGAACAGACAACAGATCTTAGTGCTCCAGGCTTTACAGCTATTTAAGACTGTTCTCATGTGTCTAGTCTTAATAAATTAACCTACAATATGTTCACAAAATCCTTTATGAGTGATTGGTGCCTTGTGCTATATACAGCAAATAACCTCAATGATTTGTATCATTATAAGATCACAATACACTTAACATTCTCGAAGGAGCCTCTCCTGATAACTGAAATCCCTCATCCCTGGTAACATCCTGGTAAACCTCCTCTGTACCCAAAAGTCTTTCCATCTTTCCCGAAGTGTGGTGCCCAGAATTGTCCATAATACTACAATTGAGGCCTAACCAGTGATTTATAGGTCTCCTGGCTTTTACATTGTAATCCTCTATTTATAATCCAAGTAATCCATATGTGTTTTGGTCATTTATCAAATTGCTCTGCCACCTTTAAGGATTTGTGTATATGAACACCAAGGTCTCACTGTTCATCTATAATTTAAAAAATCATACAATTTATAGTATAACGACTTTCCATATTAGTCTTCTTCAATTTCATCACTTCACACTTTGTTGCAATGAACTCCATCTGCTTTGCTTCTGCTGAGTCCACCCTCCTGTCTATGTTAGCCAGAAATCATTTAACCATAGAATGATTTACAGCACATAACTACCTTCATCAAGATTTCTTTTATTTGTTCATGGGTTGTGGGTGCCACTGGCTAGGCCAGCATTTATTACCCATCCCTAATTGCCCTTGTTCAGAGGGTATTTAAGAGTCAACCACATTACTGTGGGTCTGGAGTCACATGTAGGCCAGGCCAGGCAAGGACAGCAGATTTCCTTCTCTAAAGGACATTAGTGAACCAGATTAGGTTTTCTGATAATCGGCAATGGTTTCTTGGTCATCATCAGACTTTTAATTCCAGATATGTATTACATTCAAATTTCACCATCAGCCGTGGTAGGATTCAATCCCAGGTCCCCAGAGCATTAGCCTGGGTCTCGAGAATACTAATCTAGTAACAATAACACCACACCACCGCCTCCCTAACTGCTTCTTTTGAGAAGGCCGATGCAAAGTACTTGTTTAATACTTTAGCCATCTCCATTACCTCTTCAAGAAGCTTTCTCTTTGGGTCCTTAATAGGCAAAACCTTTTCCCTAGCTAACCTAATATGTTTCTAAAATGTTTTAGGGTTTCAATTTAATATTGTCTGCGCATGACCTAATTTATTTTTTCCTACAGGATGTGGGCATCACTGTCAAGGGCAGCATTCGTTGCCATCACAAATTATCCCTGAATCGAGTGGCTTGCTAGGCCATTTCAGAGGGCAGTTAAGAGTCAAGTGCATTGCTGTGGATCTGGAGTCACATGTCGGCCAGACTGGGTAAGGACGGCAGATTTCCTTCCCTAAAGGACATTGAACCAAATGGGTTTTTACAACAGTCAACAATTGCTGTCATGGTCAACGTCACTTGAGACTAGCTTGATCAATTGAATTTAAATTCTACCATCTGCAATAGTGGGATTTGAACCCATGCCCCCAGAGCATTAGCCTGGGTTACTGGTCCAGCAACATTACCACTACGCTACTGTCTCCCCATTGCCTCCCTTACAAACTTTTTCAGTTTTCTCCTGTACATTCCATGATCTTCCTAGTTGTTAACTGAATCTTGCTCCTGAAATTTGACATAAACTTCCTTTTTGTATTTTTTTTAACCTTTTATTTCTTTGTCATCTGGTGTTCATCAGCTTTAGATGTGCTACCTTTTCTCTTCAAAAGAATAGGTCTCTTTTGTACCCAAGCTCTTTCCTGAGAGCCTTCTATTATAGTTCCATTACTGCTTTTCTCTGCAATCACCATTTCCAATCTACCTGTGCTAGGTCCCTTTTTAAAATCACTGAAAATAGCTCTTCCCTAGTTGAACATTTTTGCCTTCGATATTTTCTGGTCTCTTTGCATAATCATTCTAAACAGAATTATGTTGTGGACACTATTAGTTCGATAATCTGTTACTGTAAAAGCCTTACTTACCCAATTTCTTTTCCAAAGCCAGCTCCAACAACACATCCTGCCTTTTTGGACTGGGGATAGATTGATCAAGAAAATCCTGTGCACATCAGAAATTCCTCTCCTATCCTACCTTTAGCATGGTGTTTTTCCCCCAGTCTATATTAGGATAACTAAAGTCTCTAAATGTTTGTTACACGCTTTTCAAATTTGCTCATTATTCTGATACTTGCTGTTTAAATCTCTATTTAATGCAATTACAGCAATGTAACGGCTCCCTTTGTGTTCCTCAATTCAACCCTACAACCATCTTGTCCTGTACAGTCTTGCTAACTAGAACTGTAACATTATCCTGAATCAATACTGCTATACCCCCTCCTTTTTGCCTTCTTATCATTCTTGAACACTGGATAACCAGAAATATTAAGGACCCATTCCTGGTATTGTTTATGCCATGGGTTGAATATTCCTGGTCCTGGAAAAGCAGAAGGGGGCCAAAGTTGTAAACTCGTTTGCTAAGTCACCCACTCAATATTTTTGTACCTCCAAGCGATCTTGCCAGAGCCAGGGTCAATGCAGCAGTGGTTACGTTTTGTTTTTATTTCTACCCATTGCTGCAGACAATGTCTCAGTTTTGAGGTGCCCTCAGAGTCACCTGCCTGCCTCAGCAGCGCCAACCTCTCCCAGTAGGGTTGCCAGCTGGACATCACAATGGGCCCTTCCATTGAGCCTCATTGCATGGCCCACCCAGTTACCTTAATTGGATGGGACCTCCAGATGTGGCATCTAAATTGACCATCTCTGGGAAGGTCATGAGAGGTGAGGTGAGTGACTGCCCTTGACATCAAGGCAGCATTTGACTGAGTGTGGCATCAAAGAGCCCTAGGAAAACTGGAGTCAATGGGAATTGGGGGGAAAACTCTCCACTGGTTGGAGTCATACCTAGCACAAAGGAAGATGGTTGTTGGAGGTCAATCATCCCAGTTCTAGGACATCACTGCAGGAGTTCCTCAGGGTAGCGTCCTAGGCCCAACCATCTTCAGCTGCTTCATCAATGACCTTCCTTCCACCATAAGGTCAGAAGTAGGGATGTTCACTGATGATTGCACAATGTTCAGCAGCATTCACGACTCCACAGATACTGAAGCAGTCCATGTCCAAATGCAGCAAGACCTGGACAATATCTAGGCTTGGGCTAACAAGTGGCAAGTAACATTCATGCCGCACAAGTGCCTGGCAATGACCATCTCCAACAAGAGAATCTAACCATTGCCCCTTGACATTCAATGGCGTTACCATCGCTGAATCCCTCACTATCAGCATCTTGGGAGTTACCATTAATCAGAAACTGAACTGGACTGGCCATATAAATACTGTGGCTACATGAGCAGGTCAGAGGCTAGGAATCAAATGACGAGTAAATCACCTCCTGACTCCCCAAAGCCTGTCCACCATCCACAAAGCATGAGTGATGGAATACTCTCCACTTGCCTGGATGAGTGCAGTTCCTACAACACTGAAGAAGCTGGATGCCATCCAGGACAAAGCAGCCTGCTTGACTGGCACCCCATCCACAAACATTCACTTCCTCCACCACCGACGCACAGTAGCAGCAGTGTGTACCAGCTACAAGATGCACAGCAGGGACTCACCAAGGCTCCTCAGGCAGCACCTTCCAAGCCCACAACCACTACCATCTAGAAGGACAAAGGCAGCAGATAGGTGGGAACAACACCACCTGCAAGTTCCCCTCCAAGCCACTCAACATCCTGACTAGGAAATATATCACCATTTTTTCACTGTCACTGGGTCTAAATCCTGGAACTCCCTTCCTAACAGCACTGTGGGTGTACCTACACCACAAGGACTGCAGCGGTTCAAGAAGGTACCTCATTACCACCTTCTCGAGGGCAATTAGGGATGGGCAATAAATGCTGGCCCAGACAGTGATGCCCACATCCGATGAACAATATAAAAAAGACTACAGTTCACAGCCACTTAAGGGTTCCTGACCTGGAATTGAAGCTTATGTTGGGATTGCGACTGAACCAGGAAAGTTCAGCTGATGTTTCTGTTAATGCAGCATGTCATAATCCCACGTGGAAACTTCTGCCTGCAGATCACCAACCTTACTAATTACACTATGGAGATTGCTGTACATAGAACCTACTGGCAATAAATTGGAGCCATCACAGGAATGCTCAGTGGCAGTGAATAAAACAAATCAGATGTTCGGATTTTTGAAAGGTTTAATATATTGAACTGAAATGGTGTGGTAATCCTGCCACTTTATAAATCAATTCCATGCCCACACTGAGAACACTGCGTACAGTTCTGGTTACCTCAGTTGGAAAACAATATTGCAGATATTGAAAGAGCTACAAAAAAGAGGAACCAGAATGATTGAGGGGATGGAGGGACTGCATTACGAGAAGCAATTATTTAAATTGTGAATGCTCTCACTGTAAAACAAGAGGCTGAGAAGTGAAATGACAGCTGTTTTTAAATTTCTAGATGGGCTGGATAATGTTGACAGTGATAAGCTATTTTACCCTGTCTGGAACAGTAGAACAAGGTCTCCTGGATCCACCCAAGTCCTGAAAGCCATTTCGCTTGAGCCTCTCCTGAGCATTCCCCACCCAAATTTAAACGCGCTTCAATGGCGAGTTGCCTGGTAATGCATAGCAGGCACCCAAAGCTCCAGTTTATATTACAATGAAGCCTGAGGCTCAAATATTGAATGTGCCTTGGACCTACCTGGCTGGCTCAATCCAGTTGTCCTGCCCTGAAGTCCACCCTGCAGAACTGCCTCACTTAAACTCAGCCAACCTATTTCTGGTGGGCATGTGTCCAAAATGGCAGAAGGAGTAAGGGAAAAATGGGGGAAACAAAAAGCAGGGATAAAGCATCCCTATTCCATGTGGTTTAAAAATCAGGCTGTGATAGGAGTGAAATTCAGGCTCTCTTACCTCATCCTGTCCATGGCTCCGCTCACCACACAAACATTCCATGCAGTGCCATGTGTCCTGCTCACACTCTCTCCATTTGTTTTCATGCAGGAGAAGCTGGCTCACAACAGCAGGGAGAGGTCCCAGACTGGGGGTGGAGTGGCCCACATTAGGCTCCTCACCCACTTTGAGCAGCGTGCCATCACGCTGACTGGTGAGAATGTGGACCGTGCCTGCGGCATTGGTGAAGTCAGCGGCAAACACCCACCTGAGGATCCTGCACCACATCACCCCTCTCTCAATGCAACCGAGTGCTCTTTCTCCTGCTTTTGACTCTGCTTGCATGCACTACTTACCTCTACGTTGGTTCACAGGGAGCGCTGCCAAGGGACCGATACCCTCAGCCAGCCAGTCCCTCAGCTCCATCCACATCCTCATCTGCAGCCAAGAGGACACCTCCTCTAGTGAAGAG
Organism: Cetorhinus maximus; assembly: GCF_964194155.1. Lineage (NCBI taxonomy): Eukaryota > Metazoa > Chordata > Chondrichthyes > Lamniformes > Cetorhinidae > Cetorhinus > Cetorhinus maximus. Next base: position 86,282,490 of record NC_135884.1, read on the forward strand.
CTGGAAATAAGCAGCCTGGAAGACCCGTCACAGCGCTTATCCACACCCTCCACCAGCACAGAGACACACACCTTGGTGGGACCGAGATCTAGAGCAGGTTCACATCTGGTGGTCACCACACAGACATGTATCCACAGCAGGAGGAGGCAGGTTTGGCTGAGCTCCCCGGCACTCGGAGACTGCTGGAGAGGAGGTATCTATGAGGTCCAAGTCAGATAATGAACCTCTGGATCTGGCCTTCCAACTCATCCTGGAAAGCCAGCAGAAGGCAGGGGAACATCATGCATCCCCACTCCAACAGAATGGCATGCGTGTCAGAGTGCATCTGCCTGCTCTCTGATGGTGGTTCCCATGTGTGCCCATATGGAGGTCTCCATGGGAACAATGGCAGAATGGGCAGAATGCAGTGATGCGCGCAGATCTGCATTCCATTGTGGTAGCCATGGGTGAGTTCCTGGATTGACAAAGCGAGAGGGAAACAGGGCACCTCGATGTCCTTCCAGGTGCTCCTTCCCCTCAAAGAGTCAGGCCAGGGCCTTTGGGAACCCAAAGGAAGGAGAAACAATACTGGGCACCCCTTGATCATCCACTGAGGAATCTCAGAGGCTGTCCTCTCCCTCTGAGTCCCTTTTTCCTGTGACTCCCTCAACCTCATCCACTGTCACTGCAGACAGAGCAGCTGGCCCACGAGTGATTCTAGAGGGAGAAGTGTGTGTGTGGCAGGGCCTTTTGGAGCCTCGTGCAAGCATTCTCCCACGCATGCAGATCCTTCACGTTTTGTACTCATCTCAATTTCCTGAGCATTTTCAATGCTGCCTGCTGGGGTTCGCTTTCAGTTGTCCATCTGAGCTGACCCGAATCTCCGCCAACCCACTGATCATACACCCATGCAGCACCTGATCTCGCCCACCACGACTTTCGGTTCACTTTTGATTAAATAAGCATGGACTGGTTTCACTGCATCGTGCGCTCCCCTGTCTTATCCCCTCCCTCAGTTATCCATTTCCTCTCCCCCATCGCGGCTGACCCCCAGCATCACCTGCAACATCCCCTCTGTCACCTACCACCCACAGCCCTTTTCCTTTGGGGACGTCCAGGTGAACGTGCACGTTCTCTTCCATCCCGAAACTCCCACCCCCATCCACATTAACCTCCCCGATCTCCTTCCCACCCTCAGGGTCCGTATCTGCCTCTGGGTCCCAACAAACCACCCCCAGCCGTATCTTCTATCACTACCATCGAACCCTCACCTTCCCACCCTACTGCCTCACTCTGCCTTCTGTCATTCTCACCCTTCCTCCACACCACACCCACCCTCAGTTCACTCCCCAGGAGGCAGACATGGACCTATCCGACGCCTCTGGCACATCCCCCCTTCGCCCCTCCCCACACCCCTTTGCCCCCTCGCACCCACTCCCCCCACCGGAACCCCTTCCACCTCCCCCCGTCTTTGTCCCTTCCCCCTCCCGACTCCTTCCTCTAGCCTTACTTCTACCCCTTTCCTCCACCCTTACTCCCACCCCTCTCCAAACCCCTTCCTCCCCTGGACACCTTCCTTTCTCCACACCACTTCCCCTCCCTGAAGACCCTCCCCTCTCCACATTCCTTCCCCTCTTCACTCTTCTTCCTTTTCACCTTCCAATCCCCTTACACCTACCTCCCCAGTTGCTGTCTTCCCCCGTTACCCTCTCCTCCCTCCCCACAACCAACCCCCGACACCTTCATTCCCCCCTCCCAACCTCAATACCCCAACACTTTCATTGCCCCCCTCCCCATCTCACCCCACCCCTCTTGCTTTCCCAGTTGATCCTAGACCTTCCTCTCCCACCCTCTTGACCATCATTCGTTGAGTGTTTCAACAGTGGCTTTCCAACTTTGATGAGCTACTTCACAGCAGAGCCTTGTCCATGAGAATTCACCCAGCATGCCATGGACATTCCTCCAGTGTGTCATTGCTGTTGGGCTCCAATATCTTCTGCTCCTTGGGTGTCTGCGATGTGAGCAAGGCCCTGGCGGGTAAGTCCCGACTTCTGCACGTCACAATTGTCAAGACGTGCTCTACATCAGATAAAAGCAAAAAATTGCGGATGCTGGAAATCCAAAACAAAAATAAAAATACCTGGAAAAACTCAGCAGGTCTGGCAGCATCTGCGGAGAGGAGCACAGTTAACGTTTCGAGTCCGTATGACTCTTCAGCAGAACTAAGGAAAAATAGAAGAGAGGTGGAATATAGGCTGGTTTAACGGGGGGGGGGGGGGGGGGGGGGGGGCACAATTAGAGCTGGATAGAGGGCCAGTGATAGGTGGAGATAACCAGAAGATGTCATAGACAAGAGGGCAGGGAAGTGTTGAAGGTGGTGATATTATCTAAGGAATGTACTAATAGGTGATATTAAGGGTCGAAAACAGGACGAGCAAAGTACAGATAGCCTTAGTGGGGGTGGGGTGGGGGGTGAAGGGATCGAAATAGGCTAAAAGGTAGAGATAAAACAATGGATGGAAATACATTTAAAAATAATGGAAATAGGTGGGAAAAGAAAAATCTCTATAAATTATTGGAAAAAGGGGGATCGGAAAGGGGGTGAGGATGGAGGAGAGAGTTCATGATCTAAAATTGTTGAACTCAATATTCAGTTCGGAAGGCTGTAAAGTGCCTAGTCGGAAGATGAGGTGCTGTTCCTCCAGTTTGCGTTGAGCTTCACAGGAACTTTGCAGCAGGCCAAGGACGGACATGTGGGCATGAGAGCAGGGTGGAGTGTTGAAATGGCAAGCAACAGGGAGGTCTGGGTAATGCTTGCGGACAGACTGAAGGTGTTCTGCAAAGCGGTCACCCAGTCTGCGTTTGGTCTCTCCAATGCAAAGGAAACCGCATTGGGAGCAACGAATGCAGTAGACTAAACTGAGGGCAGTGCAAGTGAAATGCTGCTTCACTTGAAAGGAGTGTTTGGGCCCTTGGACGGTGAGGAGAGGGGAAGTAAAGGGGCAGGTGTTGCACCTTCTGTGGTTGCATGGGAAGGTGCCGTGGGAGGGGATTGAGGTGTAGGGGGTGATGGAGGAGTGGACCAGGGTGTCCTGGAGGGAATGATGCCTGCGGAATGCCGCCGGGGTGGGGTGAAGGGAAGATGTGTTTGGTGGTGGCATCATGTTCTACATCAGCGTTTTCCCGCTGATGTGGGCGGATAATCCAGCGGCCGTGGGAGGGGCAACAATTCCGGTGGGCAGGCCTAATAATGATATACTGATGTATTACAACGAGGTTCCTGACGGCTGATGGCAGAGAACAATGACGGGCCGAGTGAACAATCAAGAACTGGATTCACGCTGTCATGAAACCGATCGCACTATATCGTCCGCTCATGCCACCGAGCACGCCTGACGCCAGCAAGCACGGAAAATCCCGGTCCAGGACTTGTCGACCATGGAAGGAATGATGATGATGCAGTTCACACAGGTTGATAATCAGCCTGCCAATTCTTCCAGATCTTCCCTGCTTTTCCCCAAATGGGAAAAGATATAAAGAAAGTTAGCTGGGACATTGAGTTAGTAGTTAGGAGGCAGAGGTCTGTAACACTGCATCCTATGAATAAACCTACTAATAGGGAAGAGGTTTATGTCTTCTATCGTACCTCACCATCTGACTTGGATCCATTAAAACCTCCAGTCAAATTCTAAACCACATCAGCCCCTAAAAATACTGTTTCCAATTTTTGACTGAAGTTCAGACATCAGGGAAGGGTAAACCAAAGCCTCCCCAAATAGAAGCATTGACCTTTCCACAGCATTTATACCATCATTAAAACATTTCCAACTTCATATTCCTTCAATGATTTTTCAACTCGTCATTTTCATTGGAATCAGAAAGTCCTTTAAAAGAGGTACAGTTTCTGCTCAAACAATTATTGGCGGGATTTAACAAACATAAAAGGTAATCTATTTCCTTAACTTTCAAGCAAAGGAATGAGTAAACACAGCTAGAGAATGAGGATAGAGCCATGCTGGTCATTCATGCTCTCTCAAATTTTTGACCCTGGGGCTGGGCGTAGTACTCTGGGTGTAGCGAAAAGGACTGGGACAAACACCCTTGAAGGGAGATTTGCCAGTGTTGTTGGGGAGGGTTTAAACTACATTGGCAGGGGGATGGGAACCTGAGGGCAGATTCAGATAGGACAAATTCAGAGCAGAGAGCGGGAGACAGAAAATTAGCGGGTGACTCTGAAAGACAGAAGAAGCAAAGGTTAAAAGGTTTACAGCACAGGAATTTGGCAATGTTAAAATGTGTTATTTAAATGCAAGGAGTATAGCAAACAAAGCTGAGGAGCTGAAATAGACACACAGCAGCATGATATCATTGCTATAACGGAAACTTGGCTTAAGGAGGGGCAAAAATGGCAGCTCAACATCCTTGGATATAAGATTTTCAGGCAGGATAGGGAGGGGGCTAAAAAAGGTGGGTGCGTAGCATTATTGGTTAAAGAACCAATTCCAGCTGTGAGGAGGGATGATATACTAAATGAATCATCAAATGAGGTCATATGGGTTAAACTCAGAAATAAAAAGGGCAAGGCCACACTGCTAGGAGTGTACTGTAAACCCCAAATATTGAGGGGGAGATAGAAGAGCAAATATGTAGGCAAATTTCTCAGTACAAAAAACAATAGAGCAATGATACCTGAGGACTTCAACTACCCTAATATCAACTGGGATATGAACAGTGTAATAGGCAGAGGCACAAAATTCTTGAACTGAATTCAAGAAAACTTTTTTTTAGCCAGCACATAACAAGCCCAACAAGAGGGGGCGCAATTCTAGATTTAGTCGTAGGAAATGAAGCTGGGTAAGTGGATGAAGTGGCAGTGGGGGACCATTTTAGAGATAGTGACCATAATAGTTAGATTTAGCATCATTATGGAAAAGGACAAAGGTAAAAGTTCTAAATTGGGGGAAGACAAATTTTACAAAGCTGAGAGGTGAACTGGTGAGAATGGGCTAGATACGGCTATTAGAACGAAAAGCTGTGTCAAATCAGAGGGAGGCAAAGGTGAGATGCTATGGGCACAGTATAGACATGTCCCCACAAAGAAAAAAGGGTACTACTGCCAAATCTAGAGCCCTCTGGTTATCTAGAAGCATACGGGGTAAGATAAAGCAGAAACAGAAAGCTTATGACAGTCACAAAAAGCTTAATACTGTAGAAAGCCTAGAGTATAGAAAGTACAGAGGTGAAGTAAAAAAGGTAATTAGGAAAGCAAAGCGAGCATATGAAAAACTATTGGCAGGTAAAATCAAAGAAAACCCAAAGATATTTTACCAGTACATTGAGAGCAAGAGAATAACTAAGGAAAGGGTCGGGCTGATCAGAGGTATATATGGTAACTTGTGCTCTGATGCTGAAGATGTGGGCAGGATTCTGAATGAGTACTTTGTCTCTGTCTTCACTGAGAGGGATGATGCAGACATCCTAGTTAAAGAGTGTGTGAAATATTAGATACAATAAGCATAGTGAGAGAGGAAGTACTGGAGGGGCTGACATCCTTGAAGGTGGATAAATCACCAGGACCAGATGGATTGTATCCTAGGCTGTTGAAAGAAGCCAGCGAGGAAATAGTGAATGCTCCGAGGATTATTTCCAATCCCCACTAGAAACAGGCGAGGTACCAGAGGACTGGAGGTCTGCGAACATTGTACCATTATTTAAAAAGGGTGCAAGGGATAAGCCAAATAATTATAGGCTGGTCAGTCTGACTTTGGTGGTGGGCAAATTATTAGAATCAATTCTGAGAGACAAGATAAACTGTCACTTAGAAAGGGACAGATTAATCAGGGATAGTCAGCATGGTTTTGTTAGGGGAAAGTCGAGTCTTACTAACTTAATAGAATTTTTTGAGGAAGTAGCAAGGAAGATTGATGGGGGTAGTGTAGTGGATGTTGTGTACATGGATTTCAGTAAGGCATTTGACAAGATCCCACATGGCAGACTGTTCAGAAAAGTGAAAGCCCATGAGTTACAGGGGAATGTGGCAAGTTGGCTCAGCGACAGGAAACAAAGGGCAATTGCGGATGGATGTTTTTGTGAATGGAAAACAGTTTCCAGTGGTGTTCCACAGGGCTCAGTTGTTGGGTCCCTTGCTGTTTGTTGTATATATTAATGATTTGGACTTAAATGTGGGTGGGATGATTGGGAAATTTGCAGATGGCACAAAAAATTGGCCATGTAGTTGATATTGAAGAGGATAGCTGTTGTCTCCAGAATGATATCAATGGTTTGGTTGAGTGGGTGGAAAACTGGCAGATGGTATTCAATCCAGGGAAGCATGAGGTAATGCATTTGGGAAGGGCAAACAAAGCTAGGGAATACACAATAAATGGGAGGATATTGGGAGGGGTAGAGAAAATGAGAGATCTTGGTGTGCATGTTCACAGGTCCCTGAAGGTGGCAGGACAGGTGGATAAGGTGGTAAAGAAAGCATATGGAATGTTTTCCTTTATTGGGCAAGGTATAGAATACAAAAGCAGGGATGTAATGATGGAGCTGTATAAAACACTTGTTAGGCCACAGAGGAATTTTGTATGCAGTTCTGGCCGCCACTTTACAGGAAGAATATAATTGCTCTGGAGAGATTACAGAGGAGATTGACAAGAATATTGTCCAGGCTTGAAAATTGCAGCTATGAGGAGAGATTGGACAGGCTGGGGTTGTTTTTCTTGGAACTAAGGAGGCTGAGGGGTGACCTGATTCAGGAGTATAAGATTGAGGGGCCTAGATAACGTAGATAGGGATGCCCTGTTATTTTATTTTCTGGCCAATGCAGGCACGATGGACTGAATGGCCTCTGTCTGTGCCATAACTTTTCTATGGTTCTTATAACCTAAATGTAACAAACAGAGGTTACAAGTGGTCCCCGCCGCACAGGGCTGCAAAATCCCACAAAACGCAACTATAGATAACTTACAGAAATGTTAGTTTCTTTCTCTTATTTCTAAAAGTCTTCTTTTTGCATTCTACTTTCAGTATTTCATCGCATTAACACACATTATGATCTTGGGCACCAATTGTTTTTGACAGTATCCAGCTATCATTCTTCCTCCGTCAGTAGCTTCGATTGGATGTATGTGACCTTTCACCCACAATCAGCTCAGTCTGTCTCTCTTCCTCTCCAAACTTATTGCAGAATAGTCGCGAGGGAAATTTTACCCCCCCGCCTCTGGCATATTTGAAGGTGGGAGCGCACGCAAGATAAAGTGGGTGGCCAGCCCACCCCCGAACTGACCCCATATAAAATGGCTTGGTGGGGGGGGGGGGCGGTGGTTAAGGTGTCAGACAACCCGTCTGCCATTTTGCCTATTGATACCCATAAGTTGCCAATTCAAGGCCATGCAAGGACTTCATTCCCCCTCCAATGCGATACCACCTTGGGTGGGAGAAGGTGGAAGGAAGGTAACCAGCCGAGAGCTTTAACAGCTTGCGATAAAAGGGAGGGGGCTACCTCCTTTTGGGGGTCTCTTGTGCCCATTGGGGGCACCCCCCACCAAGTCAGTACCCTTCTTTGTGCGTCTCCCCCACTCCCCAGCCTCTAAAACCTGATGCCCACCACCCTCTCCTTACCTCTCTATCTCCGATCCTTCCCCGAACAAAATTCCCGGACTTACCTTGAAGTGTGGTATCCATCTTCCCTCTTCTGGTGACTCCATGTGGTCCCAGCAGTGGCCACTACTGTATTCTGGTTGGCCAGCAGCTCTTGAGGGCAGGACTTCCTTTCCCTGAGGGGCAAAAGTCCCACCCTCATCTTGTTAAGGCTGCCCCCAGCATATTGTCATTGCGGGGCAGCCCATTTTAAAGTTAGCGAGATGCCGACTGACTTTTTGACTCCATCCCTCATTTCTAAACAGCAACTCTGGTTCTTTCCCTACTCAGTCATTCTGGATCACTTTCTAGTTCCGACTCTCCTTTTCTCTCAGTCCAAAATGGGTCCTGCACAAACTCTGACTTCACTCTGCAAACCACTTTGTGAGATCCAAAGACTTGTGCAAAAATTACGAGGTCTTTCCAAATAAAGCCTTTGAGAATGAGAGAATACTGGAGTGCCGCGTCTACTCTTCAGTATGAATGGATTTGTCTTAACTCTATTGGCCCTTCCATCAAGAAGTAGGGCTACGGCCAGTAATAGGTCAATGGTTGAATGTACAGCTCTCAGTTGCTTTCTACAGTACAAAACCAAAATATTAGAGAGGCTGAAAATCTGGGAGAGAAACAGAGTTAGCGTTTCAGCAGAGTTATATGAAGGGTCATCGACTTGAAATGTTAACTCTGTTTCTCTCCACACTTGCTGCCTGGCCTGCTGGGTATTTCCAGCATTTTCTATTTTTATTGCTGCTCACACTAAGTGGCTTCATGAATTCTCTCCACTGGGAAAAGAGGATTGGTAAACTTGTCACATCATGCGCCATGCTGCTGGCTTTCGATCAACGGAAATTAGATTTAAATGCAGTGTGAAATTCAGCAATTCTTTTTAGTGTCAGGTATGTCTCAGTTGCCAGCACTCTTACCTCTGGGTCACAAGGTTCCAGGTTCAAGTTCCACTCCAGAGCTGGAGTATAAAAATCAAGGCTGACACTCTAGTGCAGCACTCCCTCAGTACTGCATCGTCAGATGCGCCAAGTCTCTGATCAGACATTAAGCCAAGGCCCCAGCTGCCCATGGGGGGATTCCAAAGCACTATTTTGAAGAGGAGCAGGGAATTATCCCCAGTGTCCGGCCAATATTTATCCCTCAATCAACATCACAACAACAGATTATCGGATCATTATCAGATTGCTGCTTGTGGGATCTTGCTGTGCAAGCGTTTCCTACATTACAACAGTGGCTCCACTCCAAAAGTACTTCACTGGCTATAAAGCACTTTGATTGTTGTATGAGGAAAGGTTGAGCAGGTTGGGACTATGCTCATTGGAGTATAGACGAATGAGAGGTGATCTTATTGAAACACAAAAGATTCTAAGGGAGATTAAGAGGCTAGATGCTGAGAGAATGTTTCTCCTCATGATGGAATCTAGGATTAGGTGTAAAATTTTTAGCTCAGTGGGTAGGTGCACGCCTGACCCGACCGAGCGTAAAATGATGTGCAATTACGTCAGGCGAGCACCCCGAGGTCGGCAGTGCACCCGCCAACGTCGAACTTTCAGTTGGCAGCGCACCCGCTGACGATTAAAAGATCTGTTAAGGCCATTAAATGATCAATTAACTCAAATATTTCGCTGCCAGTCCAATTTTACGGTTGGCGGGCGAGCAAAAACGCCAAGCGGCCTTTACACTTTTCAGGAAACCTCATCCACGGGCAGGGTGAGGTTTCCTAAAGCAAATAAAAAAATAAAATAAAAATTTTTAAAACTTAATGAATCACATGTCCCTGCTCATGTGACAGGGTCACACAAGGGGACATGTTTCATTACATTTTTTTTTGATAACACTTTCATCTCCCTGAGGCAGCTCTTGTGTCTCAGGGAGATTATGAAGCACACACACTCGCATACATGCGTGAAGGTCACACTCGCCTGGCTCGCACACTTCCCCACCCCGCCCCACTCAAAGCGCTGCCACTCGTGTTTCACGCTGGGCAGGCCTTAATTGGCCCGCCAACGTGAAATTGCCTTCCGGCCCCAATCGCGGGCAGCAGTTGGCTTCTCGACCGTCCCCGCCGAGCCTGCCTGACATGGGTGAAATTCTGCCCTAGAAGGCACAGCTTCAGAATAAGGGGTCCCCATTAAGGAATGAGACGAAGAAGAATTTCTTCCATCAGGGGGTTGTTAATCTACCCCAGAGAGCAGTGGAGGCTGGGTCACTGAATATATTCAAGGCTCTAGCAGATTCCTGATCTACGAGGGAGTCAAAGGTTATGGGGGAAGTGGGGTGTGGGGGCAGGAAAGTGGAGTTAAGGCCACAATCAGATCAGCCATGATCTTATTGACTGGCAGAACAGGCTCGAGGGTCCAAATGGCCTAGTCCCGCTCCCATTTCTTAAATTCTTATGAGATATCTGGTGGTAGTGAAAAGTGCTGTATAATTGCAAGTCTTTCTATCTCTCTTTCCATTCTCTCGCTCTGGTGATCCTGAACTCAGCCTGTTTCTCCCAGCCTGTAGCTGAATTTAAGAATGAACAGAACGAGGGTCCTAAGCTATAGAAACAACATGGCAGTTGGTGGAATTGAGAAAAGTTGTATGAAGAGCTTAACCTTTGTGCCATTTTTGCTTGAAGTCTCAGGTTTAGTCTGTAATGAGTTAGTCGATCTCAGTGAACGACACTGATATGATAGCTACCATGGGAACTTGGGAGCATGGGAAGAAATGAGGGAAAAGAAGGAGGAGGATTGACTGAGCAAAATTTAAAACTTGGACTTTAAACCTGGAGTAGGTAGGTAGAGTAGCAGGTATTTGAACATCCCACTGGTCTCATTAACACTGTAGCCCCAGAGCCCACCAGAATCTGACAGGAATTAATTCAGGCTGGCAGGCAGGGAGAAGTAAGGCAAGCACAGGACGAGACCATCACCAGGGATCTGTGAGAACAGTCCATGGTTTCAGGTCAGTGAATGGGGTCAGGGGATATTCAGGGTAAGAGTATGTAAGTCAGTCTGGGTACTAGATTTTAGTGTAGCTCAACCATTTTTGGGTTAATTTAAGTTATATTCATTGTAATAAGCTAACAAGGTTAAATTCCATTTTGTGCTAACACTGAGGTAAGAAGCCATTTTGATATTGTTAACAGCAAAAACCTGCAGATGCTGGAAATCTAAATCAAAAACAAAAATACCTGGAAAAAAATGCTCCTCTCCACAGATGCTGCCAGACCTGCTGAGTTTTTCCAGGTATTTTTGTTTTTGTTTTGATATTGTTAACCTTTTACAACAAACTTACCTAAAACAGTATTACAAAGCAGTCACTGACTAGCAATTGATGTTTTCTTTAGAAGGAAGTACCCCAATTACTCTGATAATTGAAGAATAAGTAATTAATAATCAGTGGTTAATTAGAAGTTATTTTATGCTATTTTTGTATTTCCCCATTAGCTTTTCTTATGAAAAAATTAAAGTGCTGTAACAGCTGGGAAAGAAATGGGATAAGTCTTGGACGCCCTCCCTATCGGGAATACACACCTGTCCTTGATTGCTGAGTCTGTCTTAATAAATGGGACTCCAGTAAAGACATCAAGATGAGAGGCAAAGCTTGAAGGAATGCATTGTCTTAAGTTTAAGACAATATGTGTAATTAGCTAGAACCAATGGAGTTAACTCTTATCGCATTATTGACAAATTATAGAATAATTAGCCATTTCCAGCAACTTGGCTAAGGTGGGCCTATAACATCTTTTGAGTATAAAAAAAGGGGCTGCAGGAACCATATTCGTGTGCATCAAGTGTGGAAGAACCAGTTTAGATCTTTGGGGGGTATTTGAGCATCCTCCCATCAGCACGAAGATAGCTTCCAATAAACTTCAAGGGCAGATGAGTATTGAGCGTAGTTAGTACTAGGACTGGTTTGGTGACAGATTCCCTGCCAGTCGAAATCCCAGTGATATGAGTGCTTCTTGGAGGCAGTGACAGCTTCTCTGTCGGCACAAGGAGTTCAAGTTATTGTCCACTTCTCTTGGATTGATCACCCATTTGAAAGCGTGGACTTGGTAGACTTCCATGATAAGTATACTTTACTTGTATTCTGCCTCAGTTAGTTGATAAGTTTCTAAAACTTGCTTATAATCAATAAACTTCAATACTATTTACTGATGAGGTGTCTAAATCTTTGCCAGATGGTTATATCTTTGTTGAATTCGAACAATTTTAAAAAGGGCAATTTGAGTTCCAGTATTAGGCAGTGCATCACTAAATTGGAACAGTCTGAAATAACAGAGACCCCCTTTTATACTTGTAACAGATAGGCATGATTGCAGTCTGAGCTGGGGGAAGAGAGATCTGGGCCAGGAGAGATCCAAAGTTTCCTTCCGGTGCCCGGTGGAACACTTGTCCTCCTCCAGATGCACATGAATACTTTAGAAAAGAAAACAAACTAGCCATCTCAGCCCTTTTCTAGGGCTGCTGCTCTTTTGTGCCCAACATTTCAGGTGAGGCCAATAGCTGGCACTGAATGCACACAACATAAACAAGGCATCAGGGTCTGAATGACAGTCTCAGGCCCCACGTTGTGCGTATCAGTGAGGTCCTTGCTTGCCTAGGGCAAGGGCCTTGCATGCTGCCCAAACATGCCTGTTAAAATGACGGTGTGCTGTGGCATGAGTACCACACTGCCAAAATTATAACTCGCAACATACCTTGTTGTTGTCAGGTGCAGAGGAGTTAAAATTGGGCCTTAAGTGTTGACATTGCTGCTCCATGTATTTTTTTTTTGTAGTTCAGAGTCATAGAGCAATAAGGATATTCTTGGTGAGTGCGCACTTCCCATGTTGTACTAGTTTTTAATTCCAGTTAAGGGTAAACTGGAAACTGTACTAACTGACCTGAATCAAGATTCAAGTACACTTTCTAACATCTGTGGAGCACAACACATTGCTGAATAGAAATCTTTTAAGAACATAAGAACTAGGAGCAGGAGTAGGCAATTCAGCCCCTCAAGCCTGCCCCGCCATTCAATACGATCACAGTTGATCTTATTTTGGCCTCAACTCCAATTTCCCGCCCTCTCCCCATAACCTTTCAACCCGTTACTAAATCTATCTTCTCAAATTTATTCAGTGTCCCGGCATCCACTGCACTCTGAGGTAGTGAATTCCACAGATTCACAACCCTTTGAGAAAAGTAATTCCTCCTCATCTCTGATTTAAATCTACCACCACTTAGCCTAAAACTATGGCCTCTCGTTCTAGAATGCCCCACAGGGGGAAACATCTGCTCCACGTCTACTTTGTCTATCCCCTTTAGCATCTTATATACCTCAACTAGGTCTCCTCTCATCCTTCTAAACTCTAGCAAGTATAGGTCTAAACTGCTCAATCTCTCCTCATGAGACAAGCCCCGCATCTCTGGAATCAATCTAATGACCCTCCTCTGAACCGCCTCCAATGCAACTACATCCTTCCTCAAGTAAGGGGACCAAAACTGTGCACAGTACTCCAGGTGTGGTCTCACCAATGCCTTGTACTGTTGCAACAACACTTCCCTATTTTTAATACTCTATTCCTTTAGCAATAAATGCCAAAAATCCATTTGCCTTCCTTATTACCTGCTATACCTGCATACTAGCTTTCAGTGATTCATGCACGAGGACACCCAGGTCCCTGAAGTTTCTCTCCATTTAAATAATAAGTCGCCTTTTTATTCTTCCGACCAAAATGGATAACCTCACACTTATCCACGTTAAACGCCATCTGCCAAATTTTGGCCCATTCACCTAACCTGTCCATATCCATTTGTAAATTTCTTATTTCTTCATTGCAACTTACTTTCTCAACTCTTTTGGTGTCATCTGTAAATTTAGCTGTAGTACCTTCTATCCCTGAATCCAAGTCATTAATATAGATTGTAAATAGCTGGGGCCCAAGGACCAAAACCCTGTGGCGCCTCACCAGTTACAGCTTGCCATCCAGAAAAAGACCCATTTATCCTGACTCTCTGCTTTCTGCTGGTTAGCCAATCCTCTATCCAAGCTAATATATTACCCCTAACTCTGTGTGATCTTATCTTGTGTGTGTATTAATCTTTTGTGCGGCACCTTATCAAAGGCCTTCTGGAAGTCCAGATATACTACATCTACAGGATCCCCATTATCCACTTTGCTTGTCACGTCTTCAAAGAACTCTAGCAACTTAGCCAAACATGATTTACTCTTCATAAAACCATTCTGACTCTGATGGATTGCATTTTGACTTTCCAAATACCCCATTATTACTTCCTTAATAATGGATTGCAAAAATTTTCCAATGACAGACGTTAAACTAACTGATCTATAGTTTCCTACTTTCTACACAAAAGAAAAACTCATCCACTCTACTTTCTGTCATCAGCATTGGAATTGCAGTTCAGTCTGCCGTGCACACTTGTCAGTCCTAAAGGTATTCTTTGATGTTCCTGGAAACCAGCACAGGGACATAGGCCGTCAGGCACAAGATGCGAGTGTTTAGTCTACAGAACACCATGCTGAATTCACATGGGGGCTGCTTCATATTAACTGAAAGAGGTACTAATAGGCCAGGATTTATCAAATCTTAAGATCCAATTGCACATCACCATACGATTTGGGCAATGTTAAACCACTCTTCCGTTTACTTTGTATTATGTAGGACTGTGACTAATCGATGATTGCAACCTCAAATAGGATAAAGTTAAATACTGCATATAGCTGTGAAGAAGTTTAGAGCCTCTATTATTTCTTCCTTGAAAGAATAGAATAGGATGCAACAGCAAAGGAGCTATCATTACAGGGAGATCAGCACAGAATGCAACTGCAAAAACTAAAGACAAACCAACTGGGTGATTTTGACCTCAATCCCAAGTAAACTAGTTATGAATTTTAAACAGCACATCAAAACACAACAAAAAACAAAACAGGGCTTATGAAGCAAATGTTGCCTAGGATGCCTGAGTAACAAATTGTGATCACTTCTTTGTTGCAAAGCACCAGTAAGGAACAGTAACTAGATGAGGAAGGAGTCCCTCTCACGTAGAACATAAGGGACATAGAAGAGAAAAGAAAAGGAACATCTCAGAAGTGCAGCAGATTAACAGTGGAAGATGTGGGCGATCCATGAGAAAGGAATAGAGTGAATTTGCATTTATACAGCACCATCCACTTTTATAAGATTACCCAAAGTACTTTTACAGCCAGCAAGTTCAGTGAAGTGCAGTGACTTGTATGTGCAGGGAATGTGGCAACCAATTTGCTCAAAATCAGTACAAACCACAAACAGTAACCAGATAAGTGACCAGGCAATTTGATTTGGTAATGTTAATTCAGGGATAAATGTTGGCCAAGCTATGAGAGAATGAATACTCTCCTGGAATCTTCTAGATCCACATGAAAACCAGGCTTAATGTCACATGTAAAAGACAGCACCTTTGACAGTGTAGCACTACCTTGGACCTAGGTGTCAGCCTAGATTACGTGCTTGAGTGTCTGAAATGGGCCTTGAACCCATAAACCTCTGACTTGAGGCAAGAGTCCTATCACTGAGTTTTTTTCCCCAATATTCCAAACAGCATTAAATGCAGCAACAGGAAATGCTCAGCAGATCAGGCAGCATATGTGGAGAGGGAAACAGATAACGTTTCAGATCGATGGCCCTTCATCAGAACTGGGGAAAAGTTTGAGATGTGCAGGCTTTAAACAAGTGAAAGGTTGAGGGAGCATGGGAAACAGGACAAAGGGGGAGGTTATGTGGCAGGGAAGGAGAGATGAAATGACAAAAGGTTTCAAGGTGCAGACCAAAGGGAGGGGTGTTTGAAAAAAAAACAAGAGAAGTGTTAGGGGAGGTATAAATGCCAGAATCATTATTATCTGCTGTCTGAAAGCAAAGCATGGTAGATGTCCCAGGCAGTTGTGAGGCTTCTTGATCTTTCAGTTTGAACCATTTCAGTGTTCATTCTGAACATTGTGCACAAGAACATTAAAAAAACTCTGGAATGACAAAAAAAAACCTAACACTGCTTTCAGCACCACAAGCTACCCATCATCATGTGTTGTGCCCAGCTACCAGACTGAGATGAAGAACTATGGGCAAGAAAGAATTGCAAACTTAGATATTTAAAAAAACGGAGTAACACCGATCCCAGATAGCAAACCAAGAAGATTATATCAACTGACTGTTGTGTTCCATAAATGTTGGAAACTGTACTTTAATCTTGTATTTAGCTCAATGACTGCATTCCACAGATAACATCTGTTTAGTCCTCATGTAATTGGAATCACAGTATTCCATACAATAAAACCCAGATTGTCAGTTGCCATTTTGATTTCTCAGTCTGATCTCTATTCTTGGTTTTCTGCACTGTTCCAATGAGGCTCAATGCAAACTCAAAGAACAGCTTTTCGTCTTTCTCTACCAGACACTTTGCAGTCCTCTTCCTTTAATAACTTCACACTTCAATAATAGCTCCCCATTTTCACCCAGGAAGTGGGGTCCAGACATTGAGAGATGACCGTGCCAATGCTTACAGGAATGAGGAGAATGGAATGACCGTGTTTGGGGTAGTGAACTTACATCAGAACACCATGCAAACGAGATGGTCTGCACCCTTGACATAACCTGTTTTTCCCCCTCTTCAGCCTGGCCAATGGCACCTGTTTGGAAATTTTACACGCTTCTCTTTCGAACAGCCTGTCCCACAACTTTATGTGCTACTCACATGCATGCTGTGTCTTGTGGTTATCCTTTATTTCTTTCATTTCTCTCATTAAGCCTCCTATTGTCTCCAGCTAATATTACTTCAGTCATTTATTGATCTCCATCTATCTCAGCACTTTACAGAGGATGTGTGTATGCTCCTTCTTTCTTTTAAATGCTATTGATCAGCAGTACCTCCCTGTTCCAAAAGGGTTTAGAACTGAAATGTTGACTTGTTTGTTCTCTCCACAGATGCTGCCTGATCTACCGTGTGGCAACATTTTCCGATTATTTCAAACTTCCAGCATTTGAAACCTTTTGCATTTGCATTCCATACAGTATTCGCTTTACTGTTTCCCCCTCTTAACTTCTGATCTTTTTCTTAAAGAGAGGAGTTAACCAGGGCAGGCTGAGCTGACAGTAATCTATTCCACATGGCTGGAACATGCTTTCTAATCTTGTTTTGGACTCCTGTTCTCTTGTGCAGTAGTTAGTTTTAGAACCATATCAAGTGGCACAATATTGTGCACACCTGAGAATAGCATGGACTGCCTTAGAGATACTCACTACACTCACTTTTTAATCGGGGGAGTGCAGAGTTTCCAACACAAGCACATGCTCTGTATACTAACCTCTAAATGCTAAGAAATTCAAAGCCCAAACACTAATAAAGCTGTGTATAAGTTTCTGCTGAGTTCCAGGCTTCAAACCCATACTAATTGGAGGATAATAAAAATCTGCTTTGTCTGCTAGCTGTACGAGTTCTGAGCTTGAAATGAATCCCAAAGCCCTTTGCAGTCAACGAGTACATTTCTGAAATGTAGTCACTTTTATAGTGTAGGAAATGCAGCAGCCAATTTGTGCACAGCAAGTTCCCACAAACAGCAATGTACTAATGGTCAAATTCTCTCTCAACAGCACAAAATCAGATTAATTTGACCAAGACACCAAGGAGAAAATGCCTAATCTTCTTTGAAATAGTGCCACGGGATTGTTTATGCCCTCTTGAAAGGGCAGACAACATCTCGGATTAACCTCTCAACAGCCCAGCATTCCCTCTGAACTGCAGTAGAGTGTCAGCCTTGACTTATATGTTTAAGTCCTCAGAGACGAGAGTGCTACCAACTGAGGTAATGAAATATACCACACACATGCTGTAGGCTGGGGGGGGTGCCTTCTCAGAGATTGGGGCTAAAATTTACAGTACAGCTTCAGCATTTTGCCATGTTATACCTGACCTGGGTGTGCGTGAGTATGATACTAAATTGCCTGAAATGGCAAGTGTTCCATTTCCCAGCTTTTGTATCACTCAAATATCAGAAGTACAGGATTAGACTTATTTTCACTCAGGTTGCAGTTAGGCAGTACTGCACAATACCAGTGCAAAGCTGGAAATATTTTAGAAGCCTGCGCTTCTGCTCTTGGTCCTTTGCAAAATGCATGCTGGGCCAAAATCAAAGATGCAGTGCAACTGGGGCATAAGTTAAAACATAGAAATGCCTCCCAGGCTTTTGGTGTCTCTTTGTTTGAATTAGACACCCCTGAGACAAGATGTAGATTCATTTACAATGACTGACTGAAGGAGAGGAACGGGGAGGAACACACCTGTCGACAGAAATAGAGACACACAATGGCCTGTCAATCAACAGACCATTACCCAATTATTGTTGACAAGTGAAACATGAGGCCAGGGAGACTAGCTAGCAAAGGTGATTGTCATGAAGTTCCAACACATGCAGACTATTTGTGAAGAGAGATTTTATACTTGCGTTAGGAATTCCAGTCTGCATAAGAGCTGTAAACTGAATAAAATTCGCACCTGAGCACATCTAAAAAGGAAATGGTGCGAGAAAAAAATGATTTTTTTTTGGAGCAGTAGGGAATAAAAACCACAAGAAATTACACCCAAGGGAGTAATGATCTGGGGGGGTGGTGTGTGTGTGGGGGGAAGGAGTCCAAAGAGGGGGAAGGAGGAGAAGGTGGTGGTGGGGGGTGTCCAGGTGAACAGGTAAGGGAGTGGTCTGTGGAGTCAATTACAGCTCCTGGGGAGCAAACTGAGGGTGGGCGTGGTTGGAGGGAATGGTTGGTATGAGAGGGGGCAGAGTGAGCTGGAAGGGTGGGAGGGCGAGGCTGCAACAGTAGCGGTAGAAGAGATGGCGAGGGTGGTTGTTGGGGACTCTGAGGCAGACATGGACCCTGGGGGTGGGAAGGAGGGGGGGTCGGAGAGGATGGGGGTGGGATTCTTGGGAAGGTAGGGAACGTGCACGTTCACCTGGGGCTGAATTTTATGACCTACGGGCGGGCCCGTGCCCGACCCGATCGGGTGCAAAATCACGCAAGACGACATTGGGCGAGCGTCCTGATGTCATTGCGCACCCACGTGATATTTCACTCAGCAGGCGCACGCAAAAGTCAGAAGCGCACTCGCCAACAATTAAAAAGGGCAATTAATTCCATTAACGGTGCAATTGTCACCGATTTTTCATAGCCCATCCACCCTTACAGTTGGTGGACGGGCGAATCGGCCAGGTGGCCCTTGCATTTTTCTTCATCAAACCTCATCCAAGGGCGGGATGAAATTTCTGTTATGAAATGAAATAAAAATAAATATCTGTGGACAGCATTTTTACCAGCTATATTTTCAGGTGATTGATTGTGACACATGGACACTTTTTTGCAGCTTTTTAAACCTTTATTTGAGCATTTTCAGGTCTCCAGCTCCGAGGCAGCTGTCTGCCTTCAGGGAGCTTTCTAGCAGCACTCACCCGCGTCTGTGGAAATGTCATCACCTGCCCTCTCCCTGTCCCCCACCCCAGCAGCACTGAGCTTTTCAGTGCATGTTTCACACTGGCTAGCCGACAATTAATGGCCAACCAGCATGGAATCAGAGTCGGGGGCCCATTTCCCGACCTGCTCCTTCGCCCGCGCCCTCCAAAGGTCAAATTCAAACCCTGGACATCCTGGAAAGAAAAGGGTTCTGGTTGGCACATGACGATGGGGAGGAGGAAGGTGATGCCGGGAAGTGGGGAGGTTGCTGGGGGGGCAACAGTGATGGGAGAAAGGTCATGGGTAACTGGGGGAGGGGAAAGCTGGGAGAGCTGAAAACAAACCTTACTACAACCATGCTTACAAAATCAAAAGTGAGTGGAGCCTCATGTTGGACGGGCACGGGTGCTGCATGGAAGTGTGACCAGTGGGTGGGCAGAGTTGCAGGTCAGCTCAGGTGGACAACTGAAAGCGAACCCCAGCAGGCAGCACTGAAAACGCTCAGGACATTGAGATGAGTGTGAAGGAGGAAGGATCCATGTGCGCGGGAGAGTGCTTGCACGAGGCTCCAAAAGGCCCTGCCCCGCCCCACACACACACACACACACACACACACACACACTTCTCCCTCCAGAATCACTTCAGGTCTGGCTGTGTGCAGCTGAACTGCTATGGGAGGTGGATGAAGGGGGAGGACTCACGGAGCCTGCAAATGATGCTGAAAGACACCACTGCACATTACTCAGTGGAAGTGAATATATTTTCGGTTTATAAAGTGACAAAATCTGTTCAATTGTGATCAGAAATTCTTAACCTTTCTAGGCCTACCGCTTCTTCTAGGTGCTGCCCTCACATCCGCAGGAAGGGTAGAGACAGTCTGTACAATGGTTGGCCCTGGTGCCTCTGATGATTTCGCTGTGGGTCCTCTGGAGAGCTGAGGATTTGAGAATCCAGCTTGCTTTGTCTGTCCTCCTGTGGGCCAGCTACTCCCTCTGCGGTAACAGAAGACGAGGTTGAGGGTGTCACAGGCAAAGGGGACTCGGAGGGAGTGGACAGCCTGGAGATTCCCGAGTGGTTGACCCAGGGGTGTCCACCTACTGCTCATCCTCCCTTTGGGCACCCGAAGGCCTCGCCTGACTTCTTGAGGGGAAGGAGCACATGGAGGGACATCAAAGTGCCCCATTTCCCTCTCATGCTGCCACTGCAGGAACTCACCCATGGCTACTGCAATGGAGTGCAGGTCTGCATGCATCTCCGCATTCTGCTGGATCAGAGTCTCCATGGCGTCAAGTGGACTATGGTCAGGATGGGATTCAAATACCGGTTATGCAAACAGCGAATCGCTGAAAACACAGAATGAATACAATCTGCTCATCTGTATTGAGCTAACATAAGTATCCATCGCAGAGATATATGTGCCTCCAGTCCCACACAAATTTATTTTATTCTTTCATGGGATGTGGGCATACTAGCAAGGCTAGCATTTGTTTCCCATCAAGAATTGCCCTTGAACTGAGTGGCTCGTGATGTTCTATGCATTTAAGGGATAGCAGCATGTCATTGTAGTATAAGGGTGTTCAGCAGAGTAAGGATTAATGTGGGACTGGAGAACAGTTATCGCCCATGGTTTGATGCAGAGAGTCAGATGATAGTAGACCATGTGGAGAAAAGTCTGGAAGCAGCCAGCATTGAGACAGCGCCAATGCATGGCAGTACCTTGGATATGTATATAGTTATGGATATGTATATCGTTATGGGTTGACAATAAACAGTTTATGTTCAACCATATAAGCTTCCAGACCTCTTAGCGGGATACTAAACAACATTGTGGTACTACAGGATGGACTCAGAAATCCTTGAGAAGCGGGAGAAGGAACGGAGATTCTCAAAGTGTGAAAAACTAAAGAAACTGAAGCCTGACCTGACAGAGGTGAGCCTAAATTGAAGACACAGTTGGAGATCACCTAAATAAAAAGCTCCATTGCAGACGTGGAGGCTGAAGGGCTCCATCAGCGCATGTCAAGGTCCATTGCCAGGTGTGATTGAAGGCAAAGTCAAGGAAACTACCCAGATCGTAAAAGGCTCAGCAAAATTCAAAGAAAAAAGAAAAGGCTGAAAAAAGAAGAAACCACTGTGCAGAGGAAAAGAACCACCTGAGTGAAGGAAGAGTCAATAGACCTGGCCAAATAACAAGAAGGGTGAGCAAAATATAGTTTAAAAAAAAGCTCAAATTACCTTTTAAAATAGGCAATCAATCAAGATCATCACATCCAGAACGCAGCTGCAAGAAAGCTGCAGCAACAGATCCACAGCCAGCACCATAATGCGTGGTGGCCTAGCTGGACTGAAACGAAAAAAGGATTTTAAAAAAGCACCTTCTAATGCCTTTTTCTGATTTAAAAACCAAACCAAGGGCCAAAACAAACATCATGTCTTAGTAAGAAATCAGAATGAGTCCAGATTAATACCTTTTTATATTTGTTTGGTGAACTTGCTGACAAACAAATCCTAATGCAATACATTGTTGAGTCTACAACCAACTTCAATGAAATATTAACAGCCTTTGACAAACGTTTTAATCTTCAAGTTGCGGAGAGTGCAGAGCTTAAAAAGAAGCACAGAAAACCCCCAGCAAAGCAACAAATGGGTGAAAGACAACACCTGAATAAACCACATGAGGGCACCAGAGAGGCATGGAAATTTCCAGAAGTCCCAGGAATCTATCTTTTTGGGAAGACCAAGACAGGAATCATAAATTATTTTCTCTTTGAAGATACAGACATGTTTCCAGAATTGTACCAGCAGCTGGTAGTGAACAACATAGAAAAAACCCTGCAGCATGCAGAGTAAGAAAAAGCAGAAATAAAATTAGAAAATGTATCAAAGCTAAACTGGAGATTTGAAGTGCAAGATTCAAGCTGAGTTTATACCTTTTCAAACACATGATAAACAGAAGCCTTCAATGAACCAAACTTTTTGAGACCTGAACAAACAAATTTCATAAGTACCAGGAGGAAATAGCGACCTTCAATTCCACAATTGGCAAATCAAAGCGGGAGTTGGGGAAACTCAACCAGCTGTACAGCCAGGCACAACAGCAGACAGAAAAGGCACTCAAGAAGTTGCAACCCAAAAAGACTTCTTGAAGAATCAATATGTAGCCATCAAAAAAACACGAGGAACTAAAAAAATGTTGAATACTACTTTAGCAAATGCAGCATTGGAGCTATCAGCAGCGACAATGCAATGCACTGAAGCACAGACTGAGTTGGTAAGAGGTCAACAAGAAAACAAACAGTTGAAGGAACAGCTGGTCAAATGCAAAAAGAGTACATAACCCTTCAGCAGCATGGGGAAAAGACGATTATCTTAAAAGCAAAATGGAAGAACAACAGAAGAAACTCAAGGAGACCCTCTTGAACTACAAGAAAAATCAAGATGAATGGAGAAAGAAACTCAAGGAGGTTCTGTTGAATTACAAGAAAACTCAAGCTGAAGCAATTGAGCATTGCAAAGAAAAGGAAATGCCGTCGAAGGACTTTCACACGTTACAAGGATCCCTTAGGTCAAAATTTGTTCTTCTGGAAAATTATGAAGAGAAGCAAAATGAATTTAATGTCACTCTGAATGAACTGATGAACCAGTTGGCAAAGATACAGCAACGTATTACATTCAGGAGAAAGCCAAGAACACAAGAAAGATTACACACAGCTGAAGAAAATGATTGGACATGGAAAAACATTACATTTCCAAAGATATTTATGAAGAAATGAACCTAGAATGGCAAGAGAAAGTACACGTTCTCACAAAAGAGCGTAAAGAGTCTCAGAAACAATTAGCAGAAGTAGAATTACAGAATGTGAGCTTGAAAGATAGCGCAGAAGGAAAAATTGATCAGTGCAAAGAACAAACTTTCACGTATGAAAGAGGAGTTTGCTAGTGTCAAATGAGAACTGATGAAAACACAGGAGAGTTGCTCACTTCAAACAGGACTTGAAACGTCTAAATGTTATACTTATGGAAGCAGGTTCAGCAAAGATAGGTCTTCAGTTAAAGCTTGAACTTCAAGCATCAGAAATCTCGGTTAAGTATCATGAAAAATGCCCGGAACAGGAGAAAGAAGTGGCGATGAATTGGAACAGTTGATTGAATGTGGAATTAACAACCAAGACTGATGAACTTTGATCCAATTTGAAGAACATGAAGGATGAGATGCGCAGTACAGAAGACCAAACCCAGTCTTGAAAAGCACAGAATAAAAATTCTAAAAAAGATTAGATCCTCAGTGAGTGAACTGAAAGAGCCTAAGGAGCAGTGAGTGACCATAGAAGAAAGACTCTGAAGGGAACTGAATGCCCAGGTGAAGTTGTTAAGTGCATATAAGGATTTCGCAGATAACTCTGAAACAAAGACAACTGAACTCAACAGGCTAGTCGCTGAGCTGAATGAAAAGATTCATAAGCTTGCAAAAGGACTGGAAAATAAGGGTAAACAAATATTTGGCTGAAATTGTGCAAAGAGTGGAAATTAATGTTCCATTTTTGAAACGTCTACATCCAGGAAGTTCATAGTGGACCACACGGATAAAGAAAATCTGAGTCCACTCTAGGAATGAACAGATTGCATATTTCCCTTCAGGAGGAATGGGACAAACCCATGGTGTCCGACAAAAACAGACGGGTTGTTGATAAAGAGAAATGCAACTCGAAGGGGTGCAAAAAGCAAATCAAATGGAGACAACCAAGTATAGGAAACAGAGTACTAGAATTTCAACGCTGAACCAACAAAGTCAACCCAAAGTAACAGAGATATCATTCCTCCAAATGTGACAAACTGAAATCTGGAAGAATTGTCAAATCTGAAGAACATCTGATTTTATAAAGTCAGAAACTTAAGGCGGGGGGGGGGGGGGATGAAAGAGGTAGCAAGAAAAGTAAGATTGTACTGTAAATAGTTATACTTTGTTGGAAGGAGGAAAAGTTTTTTTTAAACAAAAAGGGAAATGTTTTATACGCCTTTGAGCAGTAGCAGCATGCCATTGTTGCATAAGGGTGTTCAGCAGACCCAGGATTAATGTGAGACTGGAGAACAGTACTGCCCATGGTATGAAGTAGAGGGTCACATGATAGTAGACTGTGTGGAGAAGAATCTAGAGGAACCAGCATGGAGAGAGCACTCATGCATGGTAGTACCTTGGATATATATATATATATTTTATGGTTTAACAGTAAACACTATGTTTAACCATACAATCATCCAGACCACTTAGTGAGACACCATACAACCTTTACAACAGCTTGCTTGGCCATTTCAGAGGGAAGTTAACAATCAACTACATTGCTGTGGGTCTGGAATCTGGATTCACATGTAGGTCAGACTGGCTAAGGATAGTAGAATTCCTTCCCTAAAGGAGATGGGCTTTTAAAACAAATCAATGATAGCTTTATGGTCACCAACACTGAGACTAGTTTTATATTCCAGATATATTAATTGAATTGAAATTCCACCAGCTGCCATGGCAGGATTCAAACCCATGACCCAGGGAATTAGCCGGGGCCTCTGGATTACTAGTTCAGTGGCATTACCATTATGCCACCATCTCCAAATATGGCTGACTCAATTCTGAATTGTCCCATTGAATAGTCCCAGCAAGCTATTTAGCTCGTTCTAGTGGTGGGTAATAAGTACTGGCTTTGCCAGTGACATCCACAACTCCAGAACTTTTAAAGAATGCCAAGGAGAGTGAGCTAGGGCACTAGGAGAATGAGCCTGAACAGGCTAAATAACTTTCATTGAGTTTTCCTTAGCTATCAGATTTCATCCATCTGGCAAATGGCTCAACTTGAGCAGCCTGTGTGCTTCATTCAAGGTCAATGAGGATTTCCCTGTTTGCTCATGGCCGTGAACTTGAAGCACAGAGCTGTATGGATCTAAAATTGCTCATTGGCAGGTTTGAAGCAGCTACTAGCTTACCATCAACCACAGAAAATGGAGCTGCCCCGCAAACCTGCATCAGTGAGCAATGTCTAGCCATGCATTATCATCGAGTATTCTGAACTGAAGGCTGCTAACAGAGTTCACCTATTTGGATGGAACATACGCAATTGAACATTGCTCTCATTAATCTTAAATCACTTCAAAAAAGTTCTTTTAGCAGACTGAAGAGAGAGAATCCTAGGTCAGCCAGATGTCAGGTTACACACAAAACTCAAAATCCATCATGTATTTGTGATCACAACTCCATGGTTTTGGATTCAGAGCATATTAACCCCTGTCACAGCTTGGTAACATACACTGGATCAATAAGCCTAGAAAGCAGCAGGACCATGTTATTAACTGCATGGCAATAATATTAAGGCAGTACCAGGAATAGCACAGCTTGACATAGGAGACAAGTAAGGGGGCATTTCCGACATGTGTTACACAATAAGCTCAAACATGGTCAGGTTTGCAGGGTGGACAGAGAATACACTTTAATGACACAGAATCAGACGTGGTGTGGCACTGGCACAAAAAGTGGGTGCTGCCTGAAGTGAACCAACCAGAATGGCATTCAATACACAGACTTGGCAGGCAGGCTACTTTGAAACGCAATGTCATATATGTCGCAATAACAAAAGCAGTTACTGCAGAAACCACGTTAACAACCAAAGCAGCAATTCCCAAGTGACTGAAACAGGATATTGGAAGGCAATCAATGTGGTTCACCACTGGATTGCACAGTCACAAGTAGGACCATAAATAATGTATACCTCAAGTCATCAACCATGTGTTTGTGCCAATTATTGGGCCCACCAGACATCTGCACAAAATCCATTGGCCTGAATCTGTCGAGGAGCAGCAATCACCGTCGGATTGCCGCTCCATTCTGACTTCTCTGCGCCACAACTCTGCTCTGCATTTCTGGCTGGGACCCTGACCTTGGCTTCTTCAGAAATGCGGTGTGCTCTTCCATTGAACTGCTTCCTCGTAGCACTGGATCGTCGAGACGAGCTAAGCCTCCTTTTTACGGCACTAGCTACCACATACTGGTAAATGTTTGTTCGCACACTGAAAAGCTTTGGGCCATTTTGACAACTTTTCAGTGTGTTAGTGAATTGATTGTATTAATGAATGGCTGAGTGTGTCAGTGTGTAAATTGGTAGAGTGGGTAAGGTAAGGGTACAACGGCAGCTGGATAGGGTGGTTGGTGGGTAGGATGGCACCTGGGTAGAGTGGTTGGTGGGATGGCTGGCAGCTGGGTAGGGTGGATGAGGTGGTTGGGTGGCAGATGGGCGAGTTGGGTCAGGTGGGTGTGGGTAGCTGAGTCAGGACAGTCAGGTTGGCTCGGGGGTAGTCAGGCTGGCTAGGGAGGTGTTGTCAGATCAGGGGCTAGTCAGGTTGGGTTGGGGATGGAGCCAGAGAGTGTCAGGTGGTGGGAACTAGTCAGGTCAGGTTGAGGGAGGAAGCGGGGGGACTGGCACATGGGTGGTGGGGGCTAGTCAGGCCGGGTCCAGGAGTGTCAGTTGTAGAGTTACCCAGGAATTGGACTAGGATCTTTCTGTCTAATATTTCCTGGGTAACTATTGAGGTAAGTAAGCTGGAACTGTCCAAAGTCTCTTGACTCTAACTCAGAGTTGGAGGCTTTTTCCAAAGGGTCACAGGGAACGGGAGAACCGTCCATCGGAAGTTCAAGCCTCCCGGGCAATTCCCACAGAGTCATTGTGTCGAAACATCCGCAGGGTCCCGAAGCGCATCTTGGGAGGTATGTCTGTTCTCCAATGATCCGGAGACCGGAAGATTTGGGCCATTCTCTTTTGCACAGGTACAACACTGGTGTGAATATAGTTATCTAACCTGCGTGTGAATCTAATTATCTAACCTACGTCATGAAAGGCATTGCTGTGTATCCATGTGGCACCAGAAATGACTGACAAAGACTCTTAGGATGATAGGAGGAGGCCATTCAGCCCTTCGTCCCTGTGTCAGATGTCCAAAGGGATGAAGCAGGCTGGTCATCTGAGATTTCTCATTCACTGGAGAAAAAAATACCTGAACAACTATTTCCTCTTTATTTTGGTTTCACGTAATCGCTGGATGAAAGAACTCTATTCTGTAAAATGCAGCCAATGAACAAACCAGTAACCAACACAAAGGCAACCAATTAAAACCAGTCAGAAATGCTGACGACACTTTCTGGGCTTGTGCATGGATATGTCCGAACACTTTGGCAATGTACTATTAGGTTGCTGGCACTAATGGAACTGTACCCCAACAGGACTCAGTGTCTTCAGCATGAGGCTGAGGAAGAATATGTGCGGGAACAAAGAAAATCACAGAAGCACCAACATATTCTATCCTGTAATCTAGCCAGTACTTTCCCAGGCAGAATGAGTGAGGGGACTGTGGAGGGTGCTGCTCACAAAGTGCTTTATTGCAACTCCACATTTTCCAAACGTTTCAAGGTTTGTCCCATCCCGACTCTAAAGATATCTGGCAAGCACAGTACAGGCATTTTCAGACACATCCTAAGTTCTTGGAAGCAAATATTTCACAACAAATCTTCTGAATTAATACAAGAGGTCAGTAACTCCCTTCAAAAATCCATCAAAAAAGCAGATTAAACTTCAAGAGAGAAAAAAATCCCACATTTCAAGACGTTTCCAAACAAAAACGATTCTTTGCCTCAATTCACCAAAATTCAAGCTCCACAAACCAGCAGGTTCGCAAGATCTAGATCTGACAAAAAACAGCTACCGTCAGAAACCATTTCTCACATTTAAAAATCAGTGCTGACGTAAAAGTACCAGATTCAAGAGAGCTTCCGCATCACTTGTTCAGCTGGAGAGAGAAAAAAAACTTTTCCCCAGAAAATGACCCCGAGACAATATTGGTTAAAGAGGTCCTCTTAGTTTACTAAAAAAAAACATTTATCACACATACATATATATTTTTTAAAAATTCACTGCATTGAATGGAACAAAAGGTTAAGCTTTAAAAGCTATTATTCAAAAAAGCACAAGTAAAAAAATAGGTCAGGTATTTGAGTACCTACCAAATTGAAGGTAAAAATGAATAGAGCAAGGCTGAGGCAGCAGTTTAGACAGAAGCCTATAAAAACCCAAGCAGAAATATGTATTTCTTTAGAGATATTAAAAAAAAAAGATATACTTTCAACAGAATCCCAAACTGTGCTCAGAGACAACACCGAGCACTCAGGCAAGATTAACAACTGCAGGATGAGGCGAAGCACCTATTCAGACTGGCTGAATGGGATTTGCTGCTCCGGTATTATCCTACCTCGGCACCTGTCACATCTCGAGAGGAAGCAAAGGGGGGCGGAGATTGTCTTCTCCTTTGGTCATGTGAGCTCCTCACAGGCACTAATAGGGTTTCTGATTGTCTATGAGTAATCGTGTGTCACGCATGGGTCCAGCAGCACATAAATATTTCAGACAGATGGAGTCTGCAGCCAGTGCCTAGTTGAACAGTTTGCTTTACTCCTGAATCTCTGGACCCTTTTTTTTTGAAGCACCAGTGTTGAACTGAGAAATGTAATCAGGTCTGAGCACTCATTCTTCTTGCTGTGTTAACAGCTTTCATCCTCAATACTGTCGTTTAACCAGGGAGTTGTGGTTAATGTTCCATTCTTTGTGAATCCTCTGCCCTCTCCCTGTTGATTCTTTTTATGGATGTTGGTATTCCCATCAGGGAATCTGACCCGCAGTCTGCCTAACCCGACAGGTCCAAATAACTGAGTAAACTGGTGGAGAGTTTTCATATAGATTTTAAGCTTTGCTCATTAATTTATATTGGTTTGCTATCCTCACATCCCAGGTGCTAGCCCTTGCCAGTGTTCAATTATATTGGCTCTGGCCACCTTCTCCCTGATAGCTCACCCAAGCAGCCCATTACTTAACTTGTGATAGCAAATTATTTGAGTGTGGAAGATATTGCAGTTGACCCTGACCTGTCTTCACCCAGCATTCACATGTGCATTTTCCAATGTGGGGGTGTCCACTGGAAAGCAGTCAATACAGGCTGAATTTATCTTACTTGTTAAAATGCCATGCTTTATATTGAAAATAACTTTACTTATTGGACTGAAACCAATGGTTGAGTTTTAAAAGACTGAACAGCATTTTTTAAAAAGATAATAAAAAGCAGCTTCTAAGATGGCCAAACATTTGGATAGCTGTACCCTACAAATTTGAGAACCATTAAAACAGTGTCAGGCTGTCTAGAGACAGCTCATCAGAGGCGTGTAAATGAACCATCTCCTAAACCATTTAGAAAACATCCAGACAACCTCTATTTTCAACTGGGTGTGAACCAAGCCATCAGAAACAATCAATTTGGGCAATGGACCCTGGCTGAGAAGGGAACTCCTCCAGCCAAAATCTAGTCATGTCTAAACCGCAGAACTGGAATCAACTCGTTATGACCATATTTGGATAACAAATAATAACAAAAATAGCCGGAAAAATTCAGCAGGTTTGACAGCATCTGCGGAGAGGAATACAGTCAATGTTTTGAGTCCGTATGATTCTTCATCAGAACTGAGGGAATTTAGAAATGAGGTGAAATATAAGCTGATTGAGGGGGGTGGGACAGGTAGAGCTGGGTAGAGGGCCAGTGATAGGTGGAGGCAAAGGAGAGATTGCCATAGATGTCATAGAGAAAAGGACACAGGGGTGTTAACAGTGGTGATATTCGCTAAGAAATGTGCTAATGGTGACATTAAGGGTAGAAAGCAGGATGAGCAAGTAACAGATAACCCTAGTGGGGGTGGGGGTGGGGGTGGGGGTGGGGGTGAAGGAATCGAAATAGGCTAAAAGGTGGAGATGAAACAATGGATGGAAATACATTTAAAAATAATGGGAATAGGTGGGAAAAGCAAAATATAAATTATTGGAAAAAGGGGGATCAGAAAGGGGGTGGGGATGGAGGTGAGAGTTCATGATCTGAAGTTGTTGAACTCAATGTTAAGTCTGGCAGGCTGTAAAGTGCCTAGTCGGAAGATGAGGTGCTGTTCCTCCAGTTTGCGTTGAGCTTCACTGGAACATTGCAGCAGGTCAAGGACAGACATGTGGGCACGAGAGCAGGGTGGAGTGTTGAAATGACAAGCGACATGGAGGTCTGGGTCATGCTTGCGGACAGATCGAAGGTGTTCCGCAAAGTGGTCACCCAGTCTGTGTTTGGTCTCTCCAATGTAGAGGAGTCCGCATTGGGAGCAGCGAATGCAGTGGACTAAATTGAGGGAAGTGCAAGTGAATAACTTTGGATAACTGGTTGGTTTGTGAGGGGAGATCATGTGATGAGCCCATTAATCCTCTTTTCTGTTTTAAGAAACTGCTTTTCTCCAGGTCAGAGAGGACAGAAGAAGAGACACAGAAGAAGGCAGGCCTTGAGTGAGAACACCTCTCTCACTCTCTCTCTATCCATCTTTAAGCGTGAGCCCTGTCTGCTGTTTGACCAGCCATCTGCCACGGGTAGCATCTAAAATATCAACCCAGTAGTTGCTGACTCCAAGAGAACAAATAGAAATGGTCTGTCAACATATTTAATTTGTCACAACACAGAATTAGGGAAGTCCATTGAGCTCAATCCAAAACCATTCAAGTCATCAGTCTACCAGATCCTGTCTTTTATTTGGACTCAAACTATTTAAACTACCCTCCCACTTTGTAACTAACTTGTTTCTGCATGTGTGAACTCTTGAATGCATATGTGTGAGAGAGTTGGAGTGTTTTTATTATTTTTACTCAGGTCAGGTATTAAGTACAATAAATACTCCTCTCTTTTCCTTAAGACTTACAAGGAAATATCTGTGTATTTCATAGTCACAGCACATTAAACAGTTAAAAACTCTGAATTGGAAAGTTTATTCTTTTTTAAAAACCTGTTGTGGTTAAACAAGATGTGAAAAGAGAGGGGAGCCACTTTTCACCTGATCGTGTAAGAAATTTGAGGGTCTGTCCATGATTGGATGCATAGACAATGAGAAATTGGAAGTGAGAAATCAAATTGGTCCCTAGAAATATTTTTAAAATTTCCATATAGGGTTCTTTTGGCTTACATTATTAAAATACTTCACATGTCCACATTCAAGGGTAGTATCCTCATAGAACAGAATGAAGTAACTTGGGACACTTTAAAATCCCTCTCCTTTGAAGAGTTATGGAGTGTAGCTAGACATTTAGGCCCTAAATCAGGACCGATCATTGAGCTCTTAAAATACTCACAACTGGTACCAATATTTAATGACGAGGGTGTGGAAACATTTATTGTCTTGTTAGAAAAGCTTGCAACAAGGTTAAATGGCCAATGGAGGCTTGGACCCTTCTACTGCAAAGTAGATTAATGAGAAAAGCCATTAATGAGGTTTATTCACTATTATCCAATGAGAGTTCATCAAGCAATGAGATGACCAAAAATGCCATCCTGAATGTGTATGAGCTGGTACTGGGGGCATACCGCCAAAAATTCCAAACTTTCTAGAAACAACTGGAACAAATTTACATCAAGTTCAAAAGGGTTAAGCAACTTACTTTCGACCGATAGATACAGGTGCTAAGATCGATCCCACATATGAAAGGAGATGTCATTCTCCACGAGGAGTGCAAAAAACCATTCAGACACATGTTGAAGAGCAGGGGGGTCTCCAAAGCTAGGCAGGCAGCTGTCATAGCAGATGACTATGAATTAACACACAGTCCTCTAACTAAAAACTCTTAAAGGTTAGGGAGAAATAGAACGGATGTAGACGATGCAGAAATAGACTCAAGTGAAAAAGAGAGTAGGAAGGGAAAACAGATCAGTCTCCAACCTTTAAAAGAAGGAACCAAAATGATAAAGTGATAGGGGCATTCTCGGTGTGTTTTTAGTGAGGAAACTCTGGGCACATAAGTGCAGATTGTTGGCAATCCAAAAGATCAACATGGGCGTTACAGTAAAAACAGTGTAGCCATGAAGGTGGTATGCCGACGCTCCAATATAGCAGAGGGCCAGAATACCTACCAGAAGTTTTTACAAAAAGGACAAATTACTCCTTTTGTATCCCGGGCACCAGGCAAAAAGATAACTATCCTCAGGGATACCAGTTGTCATCAAACACTATTCGCAGTAACGATTGCAGAGTTGCCACTCAAAAGCGGAACAATTACCACAAAGTTGGTAAAAGGGCTTACTGGCAAATGCTTGAAAGTTCCCTTAGGTAAACTTTACCTGCAGAGTAAGTTGTCTATTGATGTAGTGACAGTTAGGATCATTCCGAGCTTACCAAAGCAGGGGTTCAACCTATTGCTTGGCAATGACTTGTCCAGCTGGCAGCTGCTGTGTCCTAAGAGTCCAGAGCAGTCCATGGAGACTGGAGAAACCGAAGGAACACGCAAAATTCTACACAACTGCAGAGGCTGAGGAAGTCCCAAAACTCCCGCAGGGAATGATAAGGCCACTAAAGATTCAAGTGGCTAAAGGAAAGCCAGCAACATTTAAAGAGGCCAAGACAGAGCCCGAGGAAAGCAATGGTGCTAGGATAATAGCAGCAGAGGTTGAAGAAAATGCACCAGAGGTATGGTTGGCAGAAACCTTCTTTAAGGATTTAAATAGGGAAAAGCAAAGTTCTCAAACAGGCAAGCCAAAAGTGCAGGAGATGCTTCACCTGGTTGAAGTGTCACAGGGCGCTGCAGCAGAAGCTAGACTGCCATCTGCGAGCAGTCGTGTCCCATAGGACCTAGTTCAGGTTGGGGGAAAACCTATCTCCAAAGCAAGGGGTAAAGGGAAGGTAATAGACCCTAACATAGGCTTGTCCAACCTTTTCATGTGGGGTGGGCGGGCACATTTCAATATTTCTCATATTCGGGGAGCTGATGAGCAGATTTCGGAAAGATAAGGTTTGGGGCAACCTTAAACATGATTTTTTTCTTTAAAAAGCTGACGTATGACATGAAACAACTTGCTGAGCAAAAAAAAATTAGACCAATAAATTGATAATTTAAAAAAATGAGTAATAAATAAAGACGATCATTAGAGTGTGAAAAGGTGAGAGTGTGTGTGTCCAGCTCACAGGATGCTCACTCACTCACTCACAACACTGTGAGAGTGGGTGAGGGTGAATGAGAACCCTGAGACTGGGAGTGAGCCAGACACACGCTCCGCTCCCTCTCACATACACACGCACACACCCCTCTCTCACACACACATCCGCCCTTCCTCTCTGTCGTACACACCCTCCCCCTGCACTCCCTCTCTCTCTCACACACATATCCACCTTCCCTCACTCACCCTCTCACCCACCAATCCTCACATATGCACGCACGCACTCACTCACCCATCCTCTCACACACGCACTCCAGAGCCGGGAGGGATGAGGCCGGAGCTTGGTGGGATGCAGTCGGAGCCGGGAACAAGTGGCCGGAGCCGGGAAGGATGCAGTCGGAGCCACAGGAAAGCGGTGGTGCCACAGGAAAGCATGGTGAGCGGAGGCCCCACGCTCTCCATAGTCTCTCTATCTTCACATACTCGCAGTTCCCAGTGTTCGCTGCTCCACCAATCGCAGCCTGTTTCTCTCCTGCGTTTGCTGCTGATAGGCTCAATAAGCAAACATGGGAGAGAAATAGGCTGTGATTGGAGGAGCAGCCCCTGCAGAAATCTGCAAACTCACTGAGCCATCTAACCGGCATTTGCACCAATCAATCCGGGGGCCACATAGAGGGGCACTGTTGCCAGCAGGTTGCGGGTTAGACAAAGCTGCCCTAACATGAACAACACTTGTGAAAACCACAAGGAAAATAAAAGTGGAGTCGGTGTGGACTTGCCCGGTGGAGAAACAAACGTTGAGGTTCAAAATCCAAAGATAACTGAACTTAGCCATTTAAGGTTCGGAGCCCTCTAAACACAAAGTGCAAAAGGAGAACCCAGATGCCTTACAGAAGCTAAAGAACAATTTATCAACCACTGTAAGTCTAGAGATAAGAATTATCAATGTGCCAGAACCTGAAATATTAAACCCACAAGTTGTGGAAACAGCAATCAAAGCATTCAGGACGTTACAGGCAGTGCAACAATGCTGTAACAGAATTTTGCATATTACAAACCTTGGAACAGGAAAGATGTCTCTTTACTAACCTGTGAAATTCAATCCCCTCAATGACTCAGTAGTTGAACTTGAGTTTCCACTTAGCCCAAAGCTCACCAAAGACCACATGTCTGTTAGTATTAAAATTCCCCAAGTACTATGAACAGATGCTAGTGAAAATCCAAACCCACCAGATGACACATAACAGGTATTTAAAAGTGGAAAAAGGGTAGAAGGCACCAGGTTTTTGAAACAAATTTCTTCCTTGGGTTGGACCACAACAGCAAAAGAGATTTAGTTATAGTTTTGCCTCATTCAAAGAAAGTGATGAGAAACTTGAAGTTGAACAGATAATGGCTGTTGCAGACAATGCCAGCTATAGCAATTGTATGGGCGATGTGTGGATGTCTAAATAAATTCCACTTTCCTGCATGAAAATTGTAATGAAGTGGTCCATTTCATTTCTTCTGGCAGGGTGGTGTTATAAAGCTATGCTTTAGATTGAAAATAACTTTACTTATTGAGTAGGCTGAAACCACAAGTTGAGTTTTAAAAGACTGAACAACAGCACTGTTTTAAAATGACAAACAGCAGCTTCTAAGATGGCTGAACATTTGCACAACTGTATCCTACAAATTCCAGAACCAGTAAAACAGAGTCAGGCTGTCCAGAGATAGCTCATCAGAGCCAATTACCACAGAGGAACGTGAACGAACCATCCCCTGAACCATTCAGAAAACACTTACAAGGAAGGCTGTCCACAAATGTCTTTTACAGTTATAGTACTTAAATATTCACTGAATTGGCAAGAATATTCTTTTTTAAAAACCTGTTGTGGTTAAATGAAGTGTGGAAAGAGGAAGCCATTCTACCACTTATCACCTGACTAACATACTGCTCGAGTCCAGGGGTGCTGACACCAATTGCATTGACCCAACTTTTGTATTGTTTTTCTTTATTCATCAGTTACGGGATGTGGGCATCACTGGCTAGGCCAGCATTTATTGCCCATCTCTAATTGCCTTTGAGAAGGTGGTGGTGAGCTGCCCTCTTGAACCACTGCAGTCCATGTGGCGTAGGAACACCCTCATTGCTGTTAGGAAGGAAGTTCCAGAATTTTGACCCAGTGATAGTGGAGGAACGGCGATATGTTTCCAAGTCAGGATGGTGAGTGGCTTGGAGGGGAACTTACGGGTGGTGGTGTTCCCATGTGTCTGCTGCCCTTGTCCTTTTAGTAGCAGTTGTGGGTTTGGAAGGTGCTGCTAAGTAACTTTGGGGAGTTCCTGCCATGCATCTTGTAGATGGTACACACTGCTGCCACTGTGCGTCAGTGATGGAGGGAGTGAATGTTGTGGATGGGATGCCAATCAAGTGGGCTGCTTTGTGGCGAATGGTGTCAAGCTTCTCGAGTATTGTTGGAGTTGCACTCATCCAGGCAAACATAGAAACATAGAAAATAGGAGCAGGAGTAGGCCATTCGGCCCTTCGAGCCTGCTCCACCATTCATTATGATCATGGCTGATCATCCAACTCAATAGCCTGCTCCCGCTTTCTCCCCATATCCTTTGATCCCTTTCGCCCCAAGAGCTATATCTAACTCCTTCTTGAAAACATACAATGTTTTGGCCTCAACTACTTCCTGTGGTAGTGAATTCCACAGGCTCACCACTCTCTGGGTGATGAAATTTCTCCTCATCTCAGTACTAAATGGACTACCCCGTATCCTCAGACTGTGACCCCTGGTTCTGGACTCCCCCACCATCGGGAACATCCTTCTTGCATTTACCCTGTCTAGTCCTGTTAGAATTTTATAGGTTTCTATGAGATCTGCCCTCATTCTTCTGAACTCCAGTGAATATAATCCTAACCGACTCAATCTCTCCTCATATGTCAGTCCCACCATCCCAGGAATCAGTCTGGTAAACCTTTGCTGCACTCCCTCTATAGCAAGAACATCCTTCCTCAGATAAGGAGACCAAAATTGCACACAATATTCCAAGTGTGGTCTCACGAAGGCCTGTATAATTGCAGCAAGACATCCCTGCTCCTGTACTCGAATCCTCTCGCTATGAAGGCCAACGTACCATTTGCCTTCTTTACCGCCCGCCGCACCTGCATGCTTACCTTCAGCGGCTGGTGTATGAGGATACCCAGGTCTCGTTGCACATTCCCCTCTCTCAATTTATAGCCATTCAGATAATAATCTGCCTTCCTGTTTTTGCTATCAAAGTGGATAACCTCACATTTATTCACATTATACTGCACCTTTCAGTTCCTCCCTCTCACTAAACTCTGTGCTCCCCAGCATTTCTGGTATGTTATTTGTGTCCTCCTTTGTGAAGACAGAACCAAAGTATGTATTTAGTTGGTCAGCCATTTCTTTGTTCCCCATTATAAATTCCCCTGCTTCTGATTGTAAGGGACCTACATTTGTTTTCACCAATCTTTTTCTCTTCACATACCTATAGAAACTTTTACAGTCGGTTTTAATGTTCCCCGCAAGCTTAGTCTTGTAATCTATTTTCCCCTTCTTAATCAATACCTTGGTCCTCCTTTGCTGAATTCTAAAGTGCTCCCAATCCTCGGGTCTGTTGTTTTTTCTGGCCAATTTGTATGCCTCTTTCTTGGATCTAATACTATCTCTAATTTCCCTTGTAAGCCATAGTTTGGCCACCTTTCCTATTTTACTTTTGCGCCAGACAGGAATAAACAATTGTTGCAGTTCACCCATGCACTCTTTGAACATTTGCCATTGCTTATCTACTGTCATCCCTTTAAGTAACGTTTCCCAATCCATCATAGCCAACTCGCGTCTCATACCATTGTAGTTTCCTTTATTAAGATTCAGGACCCTAGTCTCAGAATCAACTATGTCACTCTCCACCTTGATGAAGAATTCTATCATATTATGGTCGCTCATCCCCAAGGGGCCTCGCACAACTAGATTGCCAATTATTCCTTTCTCATTACACAATACCCAGTCTAGGATGGCCAGTTCTCTAGTTGGTTCCTCAACGTATTGGTCCTGAAAACCATCCCATATATGCTCCAGGAATTCCTCCTCTATGGTATTGTTACTAATTTGATTTGCCCAATCTATATGCAGATTAAAGTCACCCATAATTACAGATGTTCCTTTATTGCATGCGTCTCAAATTTCCTGTTTAATGCCATTCCCAACATCACCACTACAGTTTGGGGGTCTCTATACAACCCCCACTAATGTTTTTTGCCCCTTAGTATTTCTCAGCTCTACCCATACAGATTCCACATCGTTGGTGCTAATATCTTTCCTCACTATTACGTTAATTTCCTCTTTAACCAGCAATGCAACTTCACTGCCTTTTCCTTTTTATCTGTCCTTCCTAAATACGGAATACCCCTGGACGTTCAGTTCCCATCCCTGGTCACCCTGCAGCCGCTCTCCGTAATCCCGACTATATCAGACCTGTTTACATCTATTTGCAGTTAATTCATCCACTTTATTGTGAATGCTCCTTGCGTTAAGGTACAAAGCTTTAAGGCTTGTCTTTTTAACATTACATGTCCCATTCCCACTATTTTTCACTGAGGCCCTGTTTGATTCTTGCCTTGATTTCTCTGCCTATCACTTTTCTTATTCCCCTTTCTGTCTTTTGTTCTTGTCCTTGATTCCCCTTCCCCTGACTCCTTGCATAGGCTTCCATCCCCCTGCCATTTTAGTTTAAACCCTCCCCAAATGTCCCCCCTAGAACATCAGTCCCGGTCCTGCCCAGGTGTAACCCGTCCAGTTTGTACTGGTCCCACCTCCCCCAGAACCGATCCCAATGTTCCAGGAACCTGAAACCCTTCCCCTCACACCATCTCTTCAGCCACATATTCATCTGATATATCCTACTATTTCTACTCTGACTAGCACGTGGCACTGGTAGTAATCCTGAGATCACTGCCTTTGAGGTCCTACTTTTCAACTTACTTCCTAACTCCCTATGTTCTGCTTTTAGGGCCTCATCACTTTTTTTACCTATGTCGTTTGTACCAATCTGTACCACGACCACTGGCTGTTCACCCTCCCCCTTCAGAATGTCCTGTAGCCGCTCTGAGACATCCTTGACCCTAGCACCAGGGAGGCAACATACCATCCTGGAGTCTTGTTTGCAGCCACAGAAACGCTTATCTATTCCTCTTACAATTGAATCCCCTATAACTATTGCATTCCCACACTTTTTACCCCTCCCCTGTGCAGCAGAGTCAACCGTGGTGCAACGAATTTGGCTGTTGCTGCTTTCCCCTGAGAGGCCATTCCCCCCAACAGTATCCAAAGCGGTATATCTGTTTTGCAGGGGAATAGCCACAGGAGATTCCTGCACCACCTGCCTAGTCCTCTTGTTCTGCCTGGTGGTCACCCATTCCCTCCCTGCCTGTGGACTCTTAGCCTGCGGTGTGACCACCTCTCTATACGTGCTATCCATGATACTCTCTACCTCGTGGATGCTCCACAGTGTCCCCAGCCACCGTTCCAGCTCCGAAACCCCGGCTTCCAGGAGCAGCAACTGAAGACACTTCCGGCACACTGGCCCCAGGCACTGGAAATGTTCCCAGCTTCCCACACAGAGCAGGAGGAGCACACCACAGCTTTGAGCTCTCCTGCCATGATTTACTCCTTTAAATTAAATTAAACCTTTTGGAAGGTACTTAATATCAAATAATATCAAATACTCTAGGGCCCTTCTCCCCTGCTCCTCGTTGTTACAGAATATAGCCCTTACAAACAATGAACCACAAAATAAGACCTTAAAAACTATAAGCGATAAGAGTAGTAAATATTTATCTGACCATACTCACGGTACTCAAAGGATCACGTCATTCTCTCCTCACCGAACCCCCTCAATCACCAAACTCCAACTTAAGCACTCTACTGCAGCCCAGAGCAGCACTGTAGTGCACAGTGCAGTGCAAGTAGAGAGTATTCCACCACACTCCTGACTTGTGCCTTGTAGATGATGGACAGGCTTTGGGGAGTCAGGAAGTGAGTTACTCATAGCAGGATCCCTAGCCTCTGACTTGTAGCCACAATATTTAGATGGCTAGTCCAGTTCAGTTTCTGGTCAATGGTAACCCCGATGATGTTGATAATGGGGGATGCATTGACGTTAATGCCATTGAATGTTAAGGGGCGATGGTTAGATCCTCTCTTGTTGGGGAGATGGCCATTGCCTGGCACTTGTGTGGTGTGAATGTTACTTACCACTTGTCAGACCAAGCCTGGATATTATCCAGGTCTTGCTGTATTTGGACATGGACTGCTTCAGTATCTGAGGAGTCGCAAATGGTGCTGAACATTGTGCAATCATCAGCGAACATCCCTACTTCTGACCTTATGATTGGAGGAAGGTCATTGATGAAGCTGTTGAAGATGGTTGGGTCTAGGACACTATCCTGAGGAACTCATTGTATTATTCACAAAGAGCTGGAACTAATTGTTGTGAATATCTATCCCAGCTGCCGCTTTCATTGTCGCAGTGCAGTCTATCAGTCCATCAGCTCCATGGAGGGCTGAAAGAAATGCACTGGATGAAGCTCCGGCATTTTCAATCTGAAGTGTGATTACTTCTAACTTATGGGAACCGAAAGACATAACACCTGCTGCCACCCCCAGGCTAAGATCAGCTAATACAACACTGGACTGTCACAACCTATATGGTTTTGTAGCTCTATACCAAGCTGTTAACTTAGCAATTAAGCTAAAAGACAACATAGCTGTGCCTACTTGCAATACTTACATCCCCTTATGACAGATAGCACCTGCATTAATGATGCACCATTGGTAAGATGAATCTCTCTCAAATTTTCACAACTTTCCTCTATTACTGTTTCCTGTTTTATTTTTTTTAAAACATTTATTTATTTAGATTTTTTACAAATTAATGGGACAGTTTGGCACATGATGCTTAGAGATATATTCTCTGGTACTTCGATTTCTGTGTCAGAACATACAGGACCATGCAGATATACGGTACATGTGGGGAGCCAGTACATGGTTTCAACTATGGGAACATTGAACTCATGACGTTTTGGCAATGGCCATTGGGATGCCCTGCATCACTTTAATACAAAGTCTTAAGTGTGGTGGTGGGCCTTGTAGGGTTCTTA
Source organism: Cetorhinus maximus (assembly GCF_964194155.1). Taxonomy (NCBI): domain Eukaryota; kingdom Metazoa; phylum Chordata; class Chondrichthyes; order Lamniformes; family Cetorhinidae; genus Cetorhinus; species Cetorhinus maximus. The sequence continues at coordinate 86,322,767 of NC_135884.1, forward strand.
GATAGTGGCTTCACTTGCTATTTAGTAAATGGCTTGGGTCTTGTGTGGAATTTACATGGCTTGCATGAATTTCCAAACTGCCTGTGCTTCTGCACCACAAACCCCTGCCCCCACCACCAACCACCCCGCACCCCCCCCACCCCCCCCCCCCCCCCCCACTCACTGCAGGAAGGGAACTGTAATGTATATAGCATTTTAGCAACATCAGTATATTATCTTTTGTCCTCGCGAGGAACATTTCCAAACTGCTTCCCATTCTTCCTAATTCATACAGTTTAAACCTCTCTTTTGGATTTATTTAAGTCTTTCAGTGTTTTTATTTGGTTTGGTAGCAAGCATGGTGGAAAAGGTGTAGATGTGTTTGACGGGAATTGGAGATACCATTCCTGGAGAGTTTGCTCACTCTGAAATTTTTCAAACACAGCTGCTCTTGGGGGAGACCTTTCTTTTGGATGTAGCATGCTGGGTGAGTTGTAAACTTGTCTGTCAGTAGTTGCCAAAGAATGGTCTGGTTTTTGTCAAGAAGTTGACCCTGGTCTGATGATATCTTGATGGTGCTCAAGTTGTCAGTCTTAACAAATGCAACAGGACCTTAACTATGCATTCAGGAATTAGAAATAGATATGTGTGTTTCCAATCAGTTGCCACTTTTCGAGGTCAGATGTCCCATATATTCCCATTGCTAGTAGTAAAATGATAGAAAATTGGCAGCAAAATTAAACGGGGATTCATTAGCTGTACTGGGAAATTGCTGTGCTCACCTACTTTTAGTCAAAGCAGGAGTTGCTGAGCTATACACAGCACAGGCTCTTGGGTTCAATCCTCAGTCTGTGTGCAGTTAGTTGATCTCAGCCTGTCATGTCTATTTTGGGTGCTACATTTGGCCTCAGTGTCCCTGTACTACGAATGGTGAAAAAATTTAGGGTCAGTGAAATGATCACTGTTTCATGACTCCTGCTGGAACTGCATGTTTGGGCAATGATTGGAGACATTGCCATACCCTCTCTCACCCGCCACAATTAAAAAAAAGTCAGAGCTTGTTGTCTGGAGAACAAATGAGGAAAGGTCATCTGGATGAGGCTCCTGTAGGTTGATGAAATCCAATGGACCCCAGTGAGAGCACTCAAAGATGAAGGACCAAAATTGTTAGGAAAAACAATGTATGCAGGTTATGAGATATGTAGTGAGGCAAATTCCACTTGATTCAATAGCAAAGGTTTATATAGGTTCAGCATTACTTCCCTGCTTTTGTACTCAATGCCTCCGGCTATGAAGCCTGAGACCCCATATGCTTTGCAAGCCACTCTCTCATTATGTCCTGTCATCTTCAGATAGATGCACATGCACCCCCAGGTCCCTCTGTTCCTGCACATTTTTTAGAATTATGTGTTTATATCTATATTGCTTCTCCCTATCCCTTCTGCCAAAATGTATCATGTCACACTTCTCAGTATTAAATTGCATCTGCCACTTGTCTGCCCATTCTGCTAGCCTATGTGTGCTGTTTCAGGCAATTTGTAACATTCTCACCATTTGCCACTACTACAAGTTTGGTATCATCAGCAAATTTTGAAATTTTATCCCATATTCCAAGATCTAAATTATTTGTATAAAATTATAAAAAAGTAGTCCTAGCACTGACCCTTGGGGAGCACCAATGTCTACCATCCTACAGTTGGAAAGAAACAACCATCTACCATGATTCGCTGTTTTCTGTCCTTAAGCCAATTTTTTATTCAATCCGCATGAAGTGCAGAAGGTCCATCCAATGTGCCTCAAACATAATGGCTGAGATTTTCCGGTCCCACCCACGACCGGGATTTTTCAGTGCTGCCAAAAGTCAATGGACTGGTGGCTGGCTCTCCAAATTTTTCATTCCTGCCCGCAACGGGTTCCACCATGGGTGGGACCGGAAAACCTCGGTCAACTTTACTGCTGGTGACTCCCTGCACCAGTGCCAACAGAAGTCACACATCTCTTTGTGGAGGGAGAAGGAAAAATCCCTTCCCTGGGGAACATCACTGAACCATCACTTGCAGTCCTGAATTGATGGAGATGGGGAGGACTTGTTATTGTATGACTCTTCACTAGGGCATGCTGCTGACACTTCAGTGCGCCAAAAATTATAATGCAAACATATACAGCTTCCAATACCGCCATGGCATAAGTAAGTTGACTGGTATCAGAAAACGGGCAGTTGTCATACCCTGCTGAAGGTGTACTGGATTTGCTTTCTGACACATTCACTTGTGGGTGGGAACAGTGGCAAGCAAGTGGGTGTGTCATTTTAATATATTAATCTGGAGACATATCAGTCCTTCATGGCATCTGGGTACACAGGGTAATGAGATAGGGAATTACCATTTTAGTAGCCACGAAGGTAGCCCGCTATGTGGCAGTAAGGTCATGGAAAGGACACGGTAGCATAAGGTTGTGCATCTCAGCCATTTAAATAGGTTTTCTTCACTTTGCTTCCTGTGAGCCTTCAGGTTGTCATTAGCCTTGTGCATACTGATGGTATCTTTTCTCTATAACTATAGTAACCGGTTTTCCAATAGGTTCCCCCAGCGTATGGATGAGGAGGAGAATAGCCCATAGAGAAATGCCAGGTTGGATCAAGCCACGTAAGAGATGCCCTATTCCCACCTGCCAATGCTCACACTCCCATATCTGTAGGCAGAGGTGAGAATGTTTTGCTTTGGCAGATAAATGGTGCTGACGGACGATTTTATTCCATAAGGAAACTGGCATAGCAGACCTGCAAAATCACTAAAATTTGTGACAGCCTGATTAACTGTACTACTATTGAATGCTTTTCACAGAAGCCTTCAGTAGTACTGTGTGCCTTAGTGATCAACAGCCAGCATTGCCTGAGTGACCCACCCCAGCCATAAAGACACGTTCCTGGCGAACCTACCTAGCCATGAATTGAAGGAGCTGTCTTCTCAGAGTCTGCTTCAGTAGAGAGACATGAACAGTACCATGCCATTTGCTGCAAGAACACCTGAAGCAACAACAAAGCATAGGGCTGGCACAGCCAGTGACAGCACTGGTCAGCTGTATGGCCTGAAAGCTGACAGTGACGCCTTGCAGGAATACTGCAATGCTGACCTTTAGGGATGGTGCTTTGGAAATTATGGGATGTGGAAAGATAGGACCATGCTTCTCACAACCAGCACCACTTCAGCAGTCCCCCAAATAAGGGATTGGGTACTGTCTTGTTCCACCTCTTCTCTGTAGACCCATAACCACAACCGCAGCCTCTTCCTCCTTCATTTTGACCAGTTCTTTGCTTCGTGTGCCGTTCCTGCTAGTCTTGGTAGAACCTGCTAATGGAGTGAGATTCCATTTGAGGATCTCCAAATGCTTTTAAAGCTGTTCTGACACACCCATTTAATTGTCACTTGCCCCTCAGATTTGACCTACAAAATGTCTTTTGCTGCCGACACTCCCTCAAGCCATCAAGAGCTGCCACTTTAACAACGAGCTGAACTCAGAAACAGAGCACTTACATTACAATATGTGGAAAACCTGCTTATTAGTAATTCTGGTTTGAGTGATGCCAATATTGGAAAAATAAAGGCCTCCAGAATACATAAAACAATCAGTACAGAAATAAACATTGTGCATTATCCAGGTTCCGAGCCAGTGAATTCCACATGTATTTCACAGATGTCTAACGTTCTGCAGAAGCCTTGGGCACTTTTTTGATAAATATTATCTTAAATGCCTCACTTACCAGCGGGATTCCTCTCTAACAACCCTTTCCCCCCGACCCCCATCCCTGCCAACTCAACATTTACAGTGCACATTACCAACACTTCCAGCAAAACAGATACTGTACAGAACAGACTAATATACATGGCTGGGAGGGAGTCACTCAGCTGCAACCCTATACAGAAATTCAGATTCCTTCATAAACTATGAATTCCACCCTTCAGCAGTTCAGGATCGAGTCTGCTATCATTTACAATTAACTTTCAACTTTACATTTAACTTGAAGCTATCTAATATTTTATATTACACACATATCAAACATCACCTTTGTTTTTAACAACTCAAAGTGCCATTTGGTGCAATAAACTCATTTGTTCCTTTCTGACAAACATCAGCCTCAGAGACCTGGATTCTCATCACGTCCCCCAACGACTGCCTTTCCAGAAACAGTCTTGTAAACCCATTTACATTGCCCACGCCACCATCCTTACACTGGAATTTTTGCCATGACTCTTTAATTGGGAGATGAGACTGTGCAATAGTGTAAAATGAGCCACAGCCAAAGTCAGAATTGTTAAGTTCCAATAGATGTTTAGAAATGAAGACCAAAACCCAGACTCCTTCAGACAGAGTTTTATTGTTTGTCATCAAACTCTCCACAGACTGTAGATGGGCATCCACCCTCTAGCACCACACAGTTGAAGGACTTTGCCACCAAGACATCTATCACCTGGCTGGAACTTCTTGCAACTAACACAAGAATTACCCTCGCTGATGTCTCAAACGTTGGATTTTGATATTTAGCTTTTTTTCACAAGGAATTCCTGTCATTTTTAAACCGTGTGTGATGGAAAGGATTATTTACAGTGCACATGCTACAATAGCCATGAGGTTAGCTTTGTGGGTACTGCATTGTTTGGCATAAATGTGCAAAATCCTAACAGCCTTGTTTTACAGAAACAGAATAAAGCAGCGTTCTGCCAGAGAAGATTAAACTCCACACGGCCCAGAAATTGCAGTTGGTGCTGTAGCAGGATGGCACTTCTGTCCATTCAATTCTCTTCATACCAAGGTTGGGTGCACATAAATGATAGTTACATGATCATAAGAAATAGGAGGAGCTGGCTATCCAGGACAAAGCAACCCACTTGATTGGTACCCCATCCACAAACATTTACTTCCTCCACCATCAACACACAGTGGCAGCAGTGTGTACCATATACAAGATGTACTGTAGGAACTCACAAAGCTCCCTTAGACAGGATCTTCCAAACTCACGGCCACCATCTAGAAGGACAAGGGCAACAAATACATGGGAACACCACCACCTGGAAGTTCCCCTCCAAGTCACTCACCATCCTAACTTAGAAATATATCTCTGTTCCTTCACTGTCGCTGAGTCAAAATCCTGGAACACCCTCCCTAATAGCTCTGTGGGTGTACCTACACCACATGGACTGCAGCAGCTCAAGAAGGCAGCTCACCACCACCTTCTCAAGGGCAATCAGGGAAGGGCAATAAATGCTGGCCTGGCCAGCGATGCCACATCCCATGAATGAATAAAACATATCTGCCTCATTTTTTTTAATAAAACCAATTTTTGAAGAACTTTCTGCCTATTTTCTATGATAAATACGTTGTAATCACCATAACATTGTTCAGTCAAAGAATACACCGTTGTGTAACAATAGTGCTATTTATGCCATGTAGGGATAATGCTGGTTTACAGTGCCTGGATGTAAAATGTATTCTAGGATCTTCCTGGTACTGTGGGGATTAAATTACACAACTCTTGTCTGTCACAATGTGAATGTGTGCTCTTTATAGTATATACATTCTTTTACTCAATATGTGGTTCTTTATTCATTGCTTCCCATTTTTGAAACAGAGAATATGAAATAAGATGATATATACCAGATGCAACATGTGGAGTTAGGTATCGGGGGACAAAATTTCCAAGACTTTTTTGGCACACTCCTGCCATGGGAGTCCAACAGAAATGTCACACATTAGGCCAGAACCTGGTTGGCCAGTTCTCAGCCTTCCCCAAGTGTTTCTGCTGAGCCTTATTAAGGCACAGAACCTCTGCCCAACTCAAAGAAGCCTAGTAATTTATGAGGGGAAGTGGCCTGGACTAGAGACTCCTAGGTTGAGAGCATGAGCATCCCTAGCCTCATGAAGCAATGGCAGTTACCAGTGCACTATGTTGAAGTTAACATACTCACCCGCCAAACAGTGGGGACCATGGCCTAGACCCAGGAAGAAAAACTAAGCATTTCAGCAATATTTAATCTTCTTTACAAAGGGGCCACAAAGCCAACTCTGACTTATTTCCAGGTGTGAGGGAGAGAGGAGCTAGCTCAATATGTTGCATTTTGTGACCTCCTGAGGCAGTTGTGATAGTCTGCTGGTGGTGCAGGCACCCACCTACATTGTGCAGATAATGCAAACACTCCTTCCCCTGCCATCTTTGGCTGGGTGAGCACTGGAGGTCAAGAGAACGTGTATTGCAGATGTTCAGCCCCCTGATACTGAACAGCACTGAGGAAGAGCGTTGTGATTTAACTGGACTTGGGAGCAGTTCCACACTTTGATTACAATGGGAACAGACATGGGCTGACAGTGGGGAGTGTTCATGGGGATTGACAAAACCTGGGTAGAGAGCCTAGGGACATTAGTGCGGTGGGGCTATTTAAGTTGAATGGTGTGGGTGCTCCTCTGTTCTGTCTTTACTGCATAGGGGAACTTGGGAGTTTGGTTGAACTAGAGGTGAACCTTGTCCCCTCCCATCTGGCGAGTTTGGTGCTGGGGGGCATATAATCAAGTGGGAGGGTGGCAAGTGGGGACCCCACCACCTTCTTGCCTCCATGCCAATTAAGACCAGGGCAGGAAGGCGCATGGATGGCCTTCTCAGCCCACTGCAAATTGATGCCCCTAAGCAGGCAATTAATGCTCACATCAGGGCTTCATCCCACTCCCTTGGTATTAAACCAATGGCCATTCAAGGAGCACGACAAGAAAGCCCTGGTGTGTTTGCTTGCGGCATCCTAGTGGGTCTCTCATTCAAAGGCACTCTGTGCCTGATCGAGGGACCTTGCTTCAGGAAGGGTGGGGGTGGGGCCTGCTGAAAGACACTTCCCTACCACTCTTGCTGTTGACCTGCTTCCATGACCACCATCCTGCTATCACCCTCCTACCATCACCTGTGCCTGGGGGACCCCCTTCGATCCGGGGCCTCTGGTGGGTGTAGTACCAGCGGTAGCCACCATCACCCTGGTGGTGCTGCTGAGTGTAGAAGAGGTGCCAGACTCTGACTGGCCGACAGCACTGAGTGGGCAGGACTTCCATCCTGGGGTTCTTGATCCCAGAGGGAAGGCCTCTCTCTGCTCTGTGGAGTGCTTGAGTAGCACTTAATTCAACGGGCCTTCTCGAAAAGAGGTGAAGCCAGGGTTTCGATGGCTCTCCAGCCAGCAGCCAAGACACCTGTCACCTCGGCTAGATTCTGCCCTAGGTTTGAAAAGTGAGTTTTGATTCATTGGTAAATTCTTGGTGGCTGTTAACAGTGAGAGGAGGAGATCAATGCCAAGCATAGAAGCACTGGTTTGAGATTATCACCGAGATCCCAACAAAAATTGAATTTGGTGGCTTGTAATTGGTTTGTGGCATATACTTCTGTCACTATCTCCCTTCCTCCCTGTCTCACAGCAGTAAAAAGAAGTAAACATTTTAATTATTAACCAAATTAATTGGTAATTAAGGCTATTCAGTTTGCCTCAAGATTCAGCTCGTGTCTATTTTCAAAAAAGCACAAAATTAAAAAAAACCTCAAAATACAATGAGGAAAGACATTCTGGGTTTGGCTGTTGTCTCTGGTTGACCACTGTTGGTAATTAGAATGTTTACATTTTCCAACAGTCATCAAAACACCAATCATAATCTACATATTCCAAATCATAATCTAAGGCTTTCAATTTTCTTGAGGATTGAGCAAATATTTATTTTTAATGAGTGCAAATTATCATGAAGGAAGATACTCAAGTGTGTCATTTTTTAATGTTTATACAAAAATTAAGTTTTGTATCCCTCACTCACAGACAAGTGCACACATAAGAATATAGCCTCTCTATTTAAAAAAAACAATAAATATTAATTGAATCAAGCATTGTAATTTGCTCCTTTGCTATTCTTTAGATAATTTCGAAGAACAACTTAGCAGAAACTGCAAGAAACTAAAGGAAAATATTTCAAAATTTCAGCATATTTAAGAGATAGTGACGCACCCTCAGAGATGGATTTTTACTGTACAATTAACATTCAGTTAATCCTACCTCTGGGTGAAAATACAAAACCTAGGCTTTTGGGAGACACAAAAAAAATTCTGTAGATAAATGTAATCTTTCAAAAGCAAGACATTTTTAGGAACATATGTAGATATTCCACTTCTATGTGTCTGCCTGGCCTGATAGTTCCACAACCAAGGCCAAGGGGTAGTTCCAGAACAGAAAATCCCCAGCCGGAGGTGCCAGGCATAATTCACCCACCAATTATTCTTTCCCCATTAGAAGAGACCAAGTTTCAGCATTTACCTGCTCAGTCTTATTTGAAATTCTAAATAAAAACTTTCTGGAAAAAAATAGCTTTCATCCAAGGTCCTAACAACAGGAACACATCCAACAATCAGCTTTCAGGGTCTCAAATCTTCATCTGTCAAAGGACTAACACTCAATCCAAAACAGAGACAGAGCATGGAATGGCTATCATTCACTAGCGGACTATCTCAACTCCTATGTTATCTTGTTAAATGGTATTGATGGGAGGGGGGGGGGGGAATGTTGGTAATTCATTACCAGTAGACTATAGAATAAATTGAGCCAAAGATATTATGAATAAAAATGAAAGGAGTCAGACACAGAATGACACAGAGGGAAGAAATGATAGGTCGTAAGAAAATGTGGGACAGCAGGAATCAGTTTTTTGGGGGGTCAGTTACACACACGACACTCTCCAAGAACCAAAGATGATTGAGTAGAAAATAGATAAAGCAGCATATAAGTACCACAAGAGATTGAATAGCGAGGCTCAAGAGCAGAAGAAAGCACAATGCACGAAGGAAATTTTCATCTATTGTGTCTGGTGGACTAGTTGATCATCTCACTGTCTATCCATCGGAATATCCACCAATCCCATTTCCAAGCAGATATTGATTAAAATTACCTCAGTATCAGGTACCACGACTCAGGCCGGAATTTTTCACCCCCGTTGGCGCCAGGTGTCATGGCAGGTGTGAGTGGACAATATGGCAAGAAAGTAAAAAATCGGTTTCATGTCATTGTGAAAGCAGTTTGCAATCGTCTGCTCCGCCCGTCAATGGCAGGCCACTGTACCCGCTGCCGCACGTCAGGAACAGCATTTTAACACATTTGCATCTCATTATAAGCCCTGCTCACACCCCCAAGTCAAATTTACCTCCCATGTCAGTGGGAAAACACGCCGGCCCAGAACACGTCTTGACGAGTGTGATGTGCAGAAGTTGGGACTGACCGTTAGAGCCTTGCTCAGATTGCGGACATCCAAGAAGGTGATGCTGGAGCCTACAGCAACCGGACCCTGGAGGAACACGTGCATTGCATGCTGGGTGGATTTTCATGGATAAATAAAAATACCTGGAAAAACTCAGCAGGTTTGGCAGCATTTACGGAAAGGAACACAGTTAATGTTTCGAGTCTGTATGACTCTTCAACAGAACTAAGTAAAAATAGAAAAGAGGTGAAATATAAGCTGGTTTAAGAGGGGGGGGCGGTGTCGAGCTGGATAGAGGGCCAGTGATAGGTGGAGGTAGCCAAAAGATGTCATAGACAAAAGGACAAAGAGGTGTTGAAGGTGCTGGTATTATCTAAGGAATGTGCTAATTAAAGGTAGAAAGCAGGACAAGCAAGGTACAGATAGCCCTAGTGGAGGTGGGGTGGGGTGAAGGGAAGGGATTGAAATAGGCTAAAAGGTAGAGATAAAACAATGGATGGAAATACATTTAAAAATAATGGAAATAGGTGGGAAAAGAAAAATCTATATAAATTATTGGAAAAAAAGGGGGGGTCGGAAAGGGGGTGGGGATGGAAGAGAGGGCTCATGATCTAAAATTGTTGAACTCAATATTCAGTCCGGAGGGCTGTGAAGTGCCTAGTCGGAAGATGAGGTGCTATTCCTCCAGTTTGCCTTGAGCTTCCCTGGAACAATGCAGCAGGCCAAAGACGGACATGTGGGCATGAGAGCAGGGTGGAGTGTTGAAATGGCAAGTGACAGGGAGGTCTGGGTCATGCTTGCGGACAGACTGAAGGTGTTCTGCAAAGCGGTCACCCAGTCTGTGTTTGGTCTCTCCAATGTGGAGGAAACCACATTGGGAGCAGTGAATGCAGTAGACTAAATTGAGAGAAGTGCAAATGAAATGCTGCTTCACTTGAAAGGAATGTTTGGGCCCTTGGACGGTGAGGAGAGGGGAAGTAAAGGGGCAGGTGTTGCACCTTCTGCGTTTGCATGGGAAGGTGCCGTGGGAGGGGGTTGAGGTGTAGGGGTGATGGAGGAGTGGACCAGGGTGTCCCGGAGGGAACGAGCCCTGCGAAATGCCGCCGGGGGGGTGAAGGGAAGATGTGTTTGGTGGTGGCATCATGCTGGAGTTGGCGGAAATGGCAGAGGCTGATCCTTTGAATGCGGAGGCTGGTGGGGTGATAAGTGAGGACAAGGCGGACCCTATCATGGTTCTGGGAGGGAGAGGAAGGTGTGAAGGTGGATGCGCGGGAGATGGGCCGGACACGGTTGAGGGCCCTGTCAACCACCGTGGGTGGAAAACCTCGGTTAAGGATGAAGGAAGACATGTCAGAGGAACTGGTTTTGAAAGTGGCATCATCAGAACAGATGCGACGGAGGCAAAAGAACTGAGAGAATGGGATGGAGTCCTTACAGGAAGCGGGGTGTGAGGAGCTGTAGTCGAGGTAGCTGTGAGAGTCGGTAGGCTTGTAATGAATATTGGTGGACAGTCTATCACCAGAAATTGAGACAGAGAGGTCAAGGAAGGGAAGGGAAGTGTCAGAGATGGACCATGTGAAAATGATGGAGGGGTGGAAATTGGAAGCAAAATTAATAAATTTTTCCAGGTCCAGACGAGAGCATGAAGCAGCACCGAAGTAATCATCGATGTACCGGAGAAAGAGTTGTGGGAGGGGGCCGGAGTAGGACTGGAACGAGGAATGTTCCACATACCCCATAAAGAGACAGGCATAGCTGGGGCCCATGCGGGTACCCATAGCCACACCTTTTATTTGGAGGAAGTGCGAGAAGTTTAAGGAGAAATTGTTCAGTGTGAGACCAGTTCAGCCAGACGGAGGAGAATGGTGGTGGACGGGGATTGTTCAGGCCTCTGTTTGACGAAGAAGCGGAGTGCCCTCAGACCATCCCGGTGGGGGATGGAGGTGTAGAGGGATTGGACGTCCATGATGAAGAGGAGACAGTTGGGGCCAGGGAACTGGAAATTGTTGATATGATGTAGGGTGTCAGAGGAATCACGGATGTAGGTGGAAAGGGACCGGACAAGGGGAGAGAGAATGGAGTCAAGATAGCAAGAAATGAGTTCCGTGGGGCAGGAACAGGCTGACACAATTGGTCTGCCGGGACAGTCCTGCTTGTGGATTTTGGGTAGGAGGTAGAAGCGGGCCGTCCGAGGTTGGGAGACTATCAGGTTGGAAGCTGTGGAAGGAAGATCTCCAGAGGAAATGAGGTTGCAGACACTTCCTCCTACCTTCCCCTGGACCATGACCCCACCACTGAACATCAAGCCATTGTTTCCAGGACTGTTACTGACCTCATCTCCTCTGGAGATCTTCCTTCCACAGCTTCCAACCTGATAGTCTCCCAACCTCTGACAGCATCAGGTTGGAAGCTGTGGAAGGAAGATCTCCAGACGAGATGAGGTCGCAGACACTTCCTCCTACCTCCCCCTGGACCATGACCCCACCACTGAACATCAAGCCATTGTTTCCAGGACTGTTACTGTCCTTCGAAGAGTTTTAGCTCTGTGTAAGGGCGGCATTTAAATATGGCGCCTAGTTTACTGAAGGCCTGAGGTGAAGGCGGGGCAGGCAAATCAAAGTCTGTCCCACCAGTTACCTGACATGTTTCCCAGGAATTAATTATTATTGAGGTAGGATACACCAGGAAAGGGATGATATGGTGTCAATACACCGGTGGGTACAACGTCCTTCTTCCAGCCCACTACCGCACTTAGTGCAAATCTGGGATGATTCTGCCCTGAGAGTTGATTCAAAGAGTTAATTGACTTGGCATCAAATTCAAGGCCCTACCATCTTCAGCTGCTTCATCAATGACCTTTCCTCCATCATAAGGTAAGGAGTGGGGATGGTCACTGACGATTGCACAGTCTTCAGTATAATTTGAAACTTCTCAGATAATGAAGCTGCCCACACCTGCATGCAGCAGGTTCTGGACAACCTCAGGCTTTTGCTCATAAGTGGGAAGTAACATTCATGCCACATGCAAGTGCCAGGTAATGGCCACTGTGTTGGCATCTGGCGGGCTGGAGCTGGCACTAATTAATGCGGGCTCAGGAAGGAGAGTCAGTGTGCATGCGGGATTGGGCCTCCATGTGGTGATTGATGTAGCCATTCAGGAGGTGATTGTGGGTGATTCTGACACTTACCACTGCCTGGTTCTTGATGGGGGTGGGTGGCAGGGAGCCTCAGCCCTGGAAAATCTTTATAGGAGGAGCAGAGCTAAACGTTCAAGGTCCATTGGTGGCCTATTGGAAACAGTTAAATAAAAGTAAAACCCACAATCACGTGACCCACAGTGCAGCTCAAAAACAGGCCCACATGATTAGGTTCAGGAGAAGAACATCTTGGCACAGTGCGAAAAGGAGACCAAAAAGGTTGAATCCAGGGGCAAAGCTAAGAGGGATCTGGAAAAACGTGCCTTTTGGTGAAAATTGCATCTGTGGAATTCGGTGGATTAAAGCTACTGTTGGATGAGAATTTGTGGCTACGTCCTTGAAGCAAAGGAACTGGAATTCTGCCTGAGGAAGTTCAGAGCTTTGAAGGATTTTGTGGATAAAAGTGGGGCTATATGCTAAGTAGGCTGCCTAGTAACTCTGTGAGATCTATCTTACTCGTATCTGCTATTTAAAGTGTAATTTATAGTTTATATTGGCTACAATTTTCCTGTCAATTCATATTTAATTTAGGTTGATTTTTGTTCGATTGTTAAAGTAAAAGTTATGAAAAGTGAAATATTGTCTGTTGGTTTTCTTGTTCAGTAAACTCAGTTCTTTTGGCTTCTTGGTCGCCACAGGGACCATAACAGCATCTCCAATAAGAGAGAGTCTAAACATCTTCCCTTCATGTTCAATGGAATTGTCATCGCTGAATCCCTCACCATCAACATCGTGGGGTCAATACTGACTTAACTGGGCCAGCTATATAAACATTGCAGTCTGAGCAGGTCAGAGGCTAGGAATCCTGCAGTGAATAACTCACCTCCTGAAGCCCCAAAGCCTGTTCACCATCTACGAGGCACAAGTCAAGAGTGTGATGGAATACTCCCCACTTGCCTGGATGAGTGCAGCTCCCACAACACTCAAGGAGCTTGACACCATCCAGGACAAAGCAGCCCGATTGATTGGCGACCCATCCATAAACATTCACTCCCTCCACCACCGACGCACAGTGGCAGCAGTGTGTACCATCTACAAAATGCACTGCAGGAACCGAGGCTCCTTAGACAGTACCTTCCAAACGCACGACCACTACCATCTAGAACGACAAGGGCAGCAGACACATGGGAACGCCACCACCTAGAAGTTCCCCGCCAAGCCACTCACCATCCTGACTTGGAAATATATTGCCGTTCCTTCACTGTCGCTGGGTCAAAATCCTGGAACTCCCTTTCTAACAACACTGTTGGTCTACCTACACCCCATGGACTGCAGTGGTTCAAGAAGGCAGCTCACCACCTAGGGATGGGCAATAAATGCTGGTCTAGCCAGCGATGTCCACATCCCATGAATAACTTTTTTAAAAGCTGTAAAAGTTGCTTAACAGCAACATTTTGCCAAAATAAAGGCATCTAGATTCTGAGATATAGGCATTGCACTTCCGCAGGAAACTAGATGCTGTTGGAACCTTTAATCAATTGATAACATATAACTAAGTAAAATTATCAACATTTTCATCATGTTAACTGTGACATCTTTGATTTTTCAGTCTCCGCATAGCCTATTCTCCACTCTTAATGAGACTAGGGGAAAAGCTAACCAGGCACCACCACTCCATTTATTGGGTTCAATCAGCTAATTAGGACAAAATAGTCATTGCAATTTGTCACTGCTCAAAATAATTGTTGATGTATGGGGTACAATGTACCTCTTGTCATTGATTTTATGTCTCAATATCATCACAGAAATCTATCAAAGAACTTTTAACACAGCAATAACCCTAAATCAAATGTGTATTGCTATACTTTTGGAAAAACCTCTGATAATTCATTTTAAAATTGAAGCTATTTCTTCAAGTGTATAGTTGGCTCAACTCTGAGAACATAATTTCTTTTAACAAAGGTGATTGGAAACAAAATGTTTCAAATTAAAATGAAGCTTGCAATGTGCCAACAAAGCAAAACATTTATAATTGCTCTAAGTTGCAACTCAGAATGGTGTGATTAACACCACTGTATTTTAAAAATTGTTCACCTGAGTCACTTGTAGTGGTTAATCGGTGTTATTAAATTTTACCTTGAAGAACCAACTGCACTGAAAGAATTTGCATTTATACAGCGCTTTTCACAAACTCAGGATGGCCCAAGCACGTGTGGTCAATATTGTAATGTAGGATATGCATCAGTCAGTTTGCACATAGCAAGCTCCCGCAAACAGCAGTGAGATAATGACCAGGTAATCTGTTTCACTAATGTTATAAAGTCACAAACTGGTAAGTATTACTTAGGTATTACATTTAATCAAGCAAGACTGACAATCTTAACTTCAAGAGGAAAAATGTTTTTGTATCAGGGCTGACGTCTGCATCCATTTCTCAAAATGGCAAGTCAGAATACTGAAGAAAGCTGAGTTTATCTGTACTTACAAGGGGACACGTCCAGGAGTAAATCTTACTGAAGTATGTGTAATTAAACTACGGAAGAATTCTTTTAACTGAAGAAGCTGACAGGGGTTTAGAAGCCAAATCTTTGGCACAAGACACCATGCATTCTCTAACCAGAGCTCTGTAACCAGCACAAACAGTAATCTTAGCCTCCCCCGCCAAGAGAGAAAATCAGCCCTGATGTCTTTATGCTCATTAAATTATTAAATCATATTTATCTCATGTTGTCTTACTTGTGGTGAGTCTTTTCAACCCATGGCATTTGCCTTCTCATTCTATTATTCTGGCCTGTCTGTGTCTCTCCATCTCCATTCACTGCCCCTCTTCATTCTCTCAATTTTACCTGATAGTAGTCTTGTGTGACGTGTGTGTCTGTACACTCCGTATTTCCCTTTCTCTCTTTCTTTCTGATGTCTGCACCTCAATCTGCCTATTAATTTTTCTCACACTGAATGTGTCTGAGACTGTCACGGTGACCTTTGTGTGCGCGTCTCTATTTCCTTGACTTGCTTCAATTTCATAAAAGCAAAATACTACAAATGCTGGAGATCTGAAATAAAAACAGAAAGTGCTGAAAAAACTCAGCAGGTCTGGCAGCATCTGTGGCAAGAAAAACAGAGTTAACGTTTCGAGTCCGTATGACTCTTCTTTGGAACTGAAGAGAGTTAGAACTGTGATGGGTTGCTGTTGAGAAAGGGCGGAAGGTCAGGTGGAACAAAAGGGAGGTCAGGTCTAGATTAGAGGGTGGGGGAGGTTAAATACCAAAGATCTCATGGAACAAAAAGTGAAGGGAGCATTAATGGAGGTACTAAAGAGACAAAGCATTGGTCCAGAGTAGGTGTTAATAGTGGAATAAAGGTCAGCACTGTCTGAAAGCAAAAACACGAGAGCAAGATACAGGTTGGCACTTGGGGGAAATAAAAATCAATATGGAGGATAGAATACATGGTCTGAAGTTGTTGAACTCAATGTTGAGTTCAGAAGTCTGTATAATGCCTAATCAAAAGATGAGGTGCTGTTTCTCGAGCTTATATTGGGCTTCATTGGAACATTGTAGCAGGCCAAGATCAGAAATGTGAGCATGAGAGCAAGAAGGTGAGTTGAAATGGCAAGCGACAGGAAGGTC
Organism: Cetorhinus maximus; assembly: GCF_964194155.1. Lineage (NCBI taxonomy): Eukaryota > Metazoa > Chordata > Chondrichthyes > Lamniformes > Cetorhinidae > Cetorhinus > Cetorhinus maximus. The sequence continues at coordinate 86,338,769 of NC_135884.1, forward strand.
GGGGTCATGCTTGTGGACTGAGCGGTGGTGTTCCGCAAAGTGGTCACCCAGTCTGTGTTTGGTCTCCCCAGTGTAAAGGAGACCACATTGTGAGCAGCAAATATAGTAGACTAAATTGAAAGAAATACAAGTAAACCACTGCTTCAACATTTTTCAAAAATGTACTCATGGGATGTGGGCATCACTGGCTAGGCTAGCATTTATTGCCCATTTCTAGTTACCCTTGAGAAGATGGTGGTGAGCTATCTTCTTGAACCGCTGCAGTCTAAGGGCTGGAGGGACACCCAAAGTGCTGTTAGGGAGGGAGTTCCAGGATTTTGACCAGTGACAGAGAAGGAACGGTGATATATTTCCAAGTCAGGCGGGTGAGTGCCTTGGAGGGGAACTTCCAGCTGGTGGTGTTCCCATGTATCTGCTTCCCTTGTCCTTCCAGATGGTAGTGGTCCCAGGTTTTGGAAGGTGATGCCTAATGAGCCTTGGTGAGTTCCTGCAGTGCATCTTGTAGATGGTACACACTGCTGCCTGATTCCCCTTGACTCCAGTTTTGCTCGGGCTCCTTGATGCCACACTCGGTCAAATGCAGCCTTGATGTCAAGGGCAGTCACTCTTAACTCAACTCTGGAGCTCAGCTCTTTTGTCCATGTTTGAACGAAGGCTGTAATGAGGCCAGAAGCTGAATGTCCCTGGCAGAACCCAAACTAAGCATCAGTGAGCAGGTTATTGCTAAGCAAGTACCACTTGATAATACTGTTGATGACCCCTTCCATTACTTTACTGATGATTGAGTGTAGACTGATGGGGCAGTAATTGGCCGGGTTGGATTTGTCCGGCTTTGTGTATACAGGGCATACCTGGACAATTTTCCACATTGCTGGAGGTAGATGCCAGCGTTGTAGCTGTACAGGAACAGCTTGGCTAGGGGCATAGTATGTTCTGGAGCACTAGTCTTCAATACTATTGCCAGAATATTGTCAAGGCCCATAGCCTTTGTAGTATCCAGTGCCTTCAGCCTTGATGTCACACAGAGTGAATCGATTTGGTTGAAGACTGGCATCTGTGATTCTGGGGACCTCCGTAGGAGCCTGAGATGGATCATCCACTCGACGCTTCTGGCTGAAAATTGTTGCAAATGCTTCAGCCTTATCTTTTGCACTGATGTGCTGGGCTCCCCCATCATTGAGGATGGGGATATTTGGGGAGCCTACTCCTTCAGTGAGTTGTTTAATTGTTCAACACCATTCACGACTGGATGTGGCAGGACTGCAGAGCTTAGATCTGATCTGTTGGTGTGGAATCGCTTAGCTCTGTCTATCACATGCTACTTACGCTGTTTAGCACACAAATAGTCCTGAGTTGTACTTCACCGGGTTGAGACCTTATTTTTAGGTATGCCTGGTGCTGCTCCTGACATGCCCTCCTGCACTCTTCATTGAACCAGGGTTGATTCCCTGGCTTGGTGTTAATGGTAGAGCGGGCGATATGCCGGGCCATGAGGTTACAGGTTGTGTTCGAGTACAATTCTGCTGCTGCTGATGGCCCACAGCACTTCATGGATGCCCAGCCTTGATTTGATAGATCTGTTCGAAATCTATCCCATTTAGCATGGTGGCAGTACCACACAACATGATGGAAGATGTCCTCAATGTGAAGACAGGACTTTGTCTCCACAAGACTGTGCGGTGGTCACTCCTACCGATATTCTGATGGACAGATGCACCTGCAGTAGGCAGGTTGGTGGGGATGAGGTCAAGTATGTTCTTCCCTCTCGTTGGTTCCCTCACTATCTGCTGCAGACTCGGCCAGCTCAGTCAGTAGTGGTGCTACCGAGCCACTCTTGGTGATGGACATTGAAGTTCCCCACCTAGGGTATATTCTGCACCCTTATCATCCCCAGTGCTTCCTCCAAGAGGTGTTCAACGTGGAGGAGTACTGATTCATCAGCTGAAGTTTGGCGGCGGGGAGGGGGCAGGGGGCGGTGCACTGTACGTACTAATCAGCAGGAGGTTTCCTTGCCCATGTTTGATACCATGAGGCTTCATGGGGTCCGGAGTCAATGTTGAGGACTCCAAGGGCAACTCCCTCCCGACTGTATACCACTCTGCTGGGTATGTCCTGTCCCACCAGCAGGACAGGTGGGACAGGACATACCCAGGGATGGTGATGGTGATGTCTGGCACATTATCTGTAAGGTGTGATTCCATGAGTGTCAGGCTGTTGTTTGACTAGACTGTGAGACAACTCTTCCAATTTTGGGGCAAGAGTGCAGATGCTCGTAAGAAAGATTTTGCAGGATCAACAGGGCTGAGTTTGTCGTTGTTTCCAATGCCTAAGCTGATGCCGGGTGGTCCGTCCAATTTCATTCCTTATAGACTTCATAGCGGTTTGATACAACTAGCTGGCTAGACCATTTTAGAGGGCAATTAAGAGACAGCCACATTTTTGTGGTTCTGGAGTCACATGTAGGACAGACCAGGTAAGGACGACAGATTTCATTCACTAAAGGACATAGTGAACCAGATGGGCTTTTACGACAATTGACAATGGTTTCATGATCATCACTAGACTTTTAATTCCAGATTTTTTTTTATTGAATTCAAATTCCACCATCCACTGTGGTGGGATTCAAACCTGGGTCCCCAAAGCAGTACCAGTATTGAGAGGTGTGCGCGCAGCTGTACTTTAAATGTAGCGCCCGGTGTGATTAAGTGGTGAGATGATGGCGTGACAGGCGATTCACAGCCTGCCCACCATAGAAACGGCATGTTTCCTGGGAATAATTTGGGACGATATGGCACGAGAAGCCGCCATTGCGGCCAACAAGTAAAACGTTGTTTTATCCACCTGCTACCACAAACCTGGGATGAATCCACCTTCTTTGTTCCATGACACCTTTGGTACTTAATCTCCCCCAACCTCTCACCTACCACCTGACCCTCCCCCTTTCTCAGCAGCATAAAACCTATCATATTTCTTCCTCCCCTCAGTTCCAAAGAAGTCATATTGGACTTGAAATGTTAACACTGTTTCTCTCTACAGACCTGCTGAGGATTTCTAGCATTTAGTTTTTGCTTCAATTGCAGAAACCTCACAAATGTACCATATCCATTGTATTTTAACAGTAAAATTGATAGACATACTTTTCATTCCCCATTGCAAAAGGCAGAAGTTATGCTGAAAATCAAGTGCTAATGTACTTCTGCTTCAACTATTTCCGTGACTTTGTGCAGCGTGTAAGTATTCTAAACAGCTAAGCAGGTTAGCCTCTGGTTCCCACAAAGGTTTTTTGCTTTAAGTAACACTACATGCAACTAAAATAAAACCTGCAACAAATCAGGAAATTAGTTTTAGCTCAACCCTCAACCAGTTGAGGGATTTGTGTTTCTGGGGCAAACTCTTCTGTTCGAATCTTCATGTTGATAACAAATTATTGAGCCAAATGACATTAAAAGCTGGTAAACGTTTGTGAATTGCTGCTGAATTAATTTAAACTGAGCAACATAAAAGACTAACTGCTCCGATGCTGTGGGCTGGTGCTAATTTTCTCCAAGAATGGATGACAGGTGATAGTTAATCCGAGGTTGGTGTTGTGAGTGAGGAGGCCAAAGAGTCCAATCCATTATGATGTTAAATGGCTGGTTGCCGTATTTCAGTCACCATCTTTAATCTGTTGCTGGAAGTGCTGTCATCAGATATAATCTGAAATTTGCACTTTTGTGAACTTGTTGGGGAGCTGGCAATGGTAAAACAGATTAAAGACCAGAGTGGGAGTATTATAGAGTTGAGTAACATCAGAAGATCATAAGAAATACGAGGAGTAGACCATTCAGCCCATCAAGTCTGCTCCGCCATTCAATAAACTCATGGCTGATCTGACTGTAACTCTAACTCCACTTTCTTGACTGCCCCCCACCCCCCTCATAACCCTCGGCTCCCCTGTAAATCAAAAGCTATGTAGCTCAGCCTTGAAAATATTCAGTGACCCAGCCTTCACTGCTCTCTTTGGAAGAGAATTCCAAAGACTAACGACCCTCTCTGAGGGAAGAAATTCCCCCCTCATCTCCATCTTAAATGGAAGTGCCCTTATGGTTAAACTGTGGCCTCTAGTTCTAGATTCTTCACGAAAGGCAACATCCTCTCAGCATCTGCCCTATCAAGCCTCCTCAGAATCTTATGTGGTTCAACAAGATCACCTTTCATCTAAACGTCAATGAGTTTAGGCCCAGCCATCTCAACCTTTCCTCATAAGGCACCCCTTCATCCTAGGAATCTGCCCAGTGAACCTTTTCTGCCCTGCTTCAAAAGCAAATATAACCCTCCTTAAGTAAAGGGATCAAAACCGTACACACTATTCCAGGTACAGTCTCACCAATGCCCTGTACAGTTGTACTGAGACTTCACAACCTTCTTACTCCATCCCTCTTGCAATAAAAGGCAACATTCTATTTGCCTTCCTAATTACTTGCTGTTCCTGCATACTGACGTTCTGTGATTTGTGTGCGAGGACACCTAGATCCCTATGTACTGCAGCAAGGAAGGCAATGTTTGGAGCCCTCGATGCAGTATCTAGAGAGTGCTGAGTACTAATCCTGGCACCAGCCTCTTGGCGCTCAGCCACCACAAAATAACATGCCCAGTATCTGATCAATACATCTTAGGAGGTGGCAAACAGCAGGGAACCAAGGATGCAGGTCACTGGCATGTGACAGGGGAGTGGGGAGGGAAGCAAGTTATTGTCAGTGTAACCAAAGCTGTGGCCAGGGTTGTAGTTAGGAGCAAATAATGGCAGAGTCAAGGAACAAGTGAGGTATTAGGGTGAAAACACAGGAATGGAATTGGAAAGCTGTACAGGCAGAAACCAGCTGGGGGCATAGATAAATGGTTATGTTGGTCATGAAAGCCAATGGCAGTGGTGTGACAAAGGAGGCTAAAAATGGAAGCATTGAAACTCCAAAAAAAACCTGGAAGAGGGAAAATCTTAAAATAAAAATAGTAAGGGTAATCTATGCTCTTTATTTGCCATATATTCCCATGCCAATATGGTCAACACATTGCCCACTCAGAAAATTAAACTGCTCCACAAGCCAGCTCGTGAGTACATGCAGATTCAAGGCAGTATTCTTTTCAATTATGCTCACTATAAAATGGCAGCTGTTGTGTTGCACCAGATGTTATATGGATGTGCAGAGTTGTGACATTTTTCACATATTTCAGGTATATCAGGTATTTTGAGCATTTTTATAAGGGAATTCCCATTCAATGATGTTGACATAAGATTACTATTACAATTTGTGCCCTATGTACTGGATTTAATACACAACAGATATTTGAGTAAGACTGCAGCATATTTTTTTTACTGGCACAAGCCAACAGGCATACAATCCCCATAGATAGCACCATTACAATGTATGCTCTCCCTCAACTCTTCAGCATCATATTAGACACAATTGAAACTAAACTGAAGAAAGGATGCAAAACCTGCGATATAAAGCTCAGAACAAGGGGGCCCTGAACAAAGAGCTGTGAATCAATCAAAGCTCAAAGACACAATGGAGCATTTTAAGCATGAAGTCTCTTGACAAGCAAGTGTCCACATCTCAGCCAGGCCTCGCATATCAATTAATATTTTGACAAGGCACAATCACATTAAGAAAGGTTTCTGCAGCCTGTCTGTTTGGCGAATCTAAGACCATTGCCCTGTGCAATATTGATGCCCCGAACCCAGCTCTTTTGTAACCAGCATGCTAAACAGATTTCATCTCAACATTATCAATTCAAAAATAGCCATTTATAAAAGTAAATTAGCTCAGAAAAAAGGATGTACAATGCTGAAATTTTATGGTTTGAAGATAGATGGATCTCTGCTGTCATTCCAAGTGGTCTCGACCTTTCATGACTTTTTTGCTGTTTTTGTGATAAGTGGAGCAGAGCCTAGTTACTGTCATCTCTTCCTCATGAACTTGCCTTTTTCACTTGTCACCTTGTCCTCTGCCAAAAATTATACTGAAGATTGGCTTCAACAGTGCTGACTGCCCATCCCCTTGTGTGGCATTTCATCCAACTGACACATTCTTCAGGCACCAGCTCAAGCAGACGAGATTTTGATAAACTTTGACTCTTCTAAACAGGCATCCACACGTCCACTTCCAGTGCAGGTAGAGATTAGGGCTGGAATATAGATCCTCAACATGTTGGCAATGGGGTAGCCCAGCAGTGCATGGGGCACCTGCACTGTGTTTGCCGGTGGCTTTTTAGTGCAGCAACTCCGTTACCTTCTTGGGTTAGATGACAGCCCTGTGTTGAATCAATTTCGGGGCAACTATTTAAAGGGACCCTGCTGGGATGAAAGTTGAATAATTGTCCACAGAGGAGGCAATTGCAGCGATGGCTCACTATGTTGCAAGGCTGCACCTTTTTAAAATTTAATTATTTCATGGGGTTTGAGTGTCGCTAACAAGGCCAGCATTTGTAGCCCATCCATAATTACCCTTAAACTAAGTGGCTTGCTAGGCCGTTTCATAGGAGTTCAGCATTGCTGTGGGTCTGGAGTCACATGTAGGCCAGGCCGGGTAAGGATGGCAGATTTCCTTCCCTAAAGGACATTAGTGAACCAGGTTGGTTTTCACGACAATCGATGCTAGTTTCATGGTCACCACTGCTGAGACTAGATTTAAATCCCAGATTTTCTGAACTGAATAATTAAATTCCACCAGCTGCTATGGTGGGATTTGAACCCATGCCCTCGGAACATTAGCCTGGGCCTCTGGATTGCTAGCCCAGTGACATTAATACTACAGCACTGTCTGCCCCCGCCACCTTGCTTCACTGCTGCCTTCCTAAAGCTGATGCTGCAGCCTCCAAGGGATATCCTCCATCTTACTGACAGGAGGAAGAAGCCTGCCTCAGAGAACAAGAGGGTATGGCTGGAGATTACAGACAAGTAGGCAGCAGTGCAGTGGCATCATCTTGGGATAGTGCCAGAAGAGGTTTAATGACTGAATCAGGTCAGGAAAGGTAAGTGCAGTGGCACATTCAAGTGTCTCCGGAGGAACGCCTAAACCCAACCACCCTCTCCATCTGCCTTCTCAAGCTTACTCCTGCACACCTTCAAACTCCCTTTCTTCCCCAAAGTCCTTGAATGTGTTGTCACTGTCCAAATCCATACTCATCTTTTCCAGAACTCTATGTTTGAATCACTCCAATCAGGTTTCAGCCTCTGCTACAGTACCCAACCAGCTCCTATCAAAGTCATAAATAACATCCTAAAGGTAATCTATCACTCCTCATCCTTCTCAGCTGGTATGGGGCAGTCAATGAAGAGGATAATTCTGGAGCAGAGGCAGAAAATGTGTGTGGTGTTGTAAGTCTTTCCAGCTATACTGTGTGCACTTGGAGAGAGGTTGGAGGATTCTCTCTAGGAGTGTCACAATATTGCTGGCCTTAGTGATTTTGCTTGAGAGATTGCGCAGGAGAGAGGGCTCTAGATTCCTGGGGCATTGAGACCAGTTCTGGGGAGGACGTGGCATGTGTACAGGCTGGACAGGTTGCCCTTCAACAGGTCTGGGACTAATATGTCTTCAAGGGGAGATTTGCTAGCACTGCTGGGAGGGTTTAAATAAACTTGGCAAGGAGATAGGGACCAGGATGTAGCATTAGGAAGAATAAACAAGGTGCACAAATGCTTGTGAGAAGCAGATAGTGCTAGAGTAAGAGATAATAATGAGTTAGGTAGACTGAAGCTAAGAAGTAATGGCAGTAAGGTCTAAATTAGGTATAAAATGCTATATGCGACCACACAAAGCATGGCAAATAAGGTTGGTGAGTTGCGCGTATGAATAGCCACATGGGAATATGATGTTGTGGCGATAACAGAACCAGGGAAGAAAGAATGGAGGAGGGGTGGCAGTATTGATTAAGGAGCATATCGCAGTGCTAGAGAGAGGGGATGTCCTACAGGGATCTAGGACAAAATCTATTTCGTTTTAGCTAAGAAACAATAACGCTACCTAGTGTTTTCTATAGGATACCAACAAGTGAGAAAGGTTTAGAGAAACAAATTTGCAGGGAAATTGCAAAAACGTGAAAAAACTATAGAATAGTGATGTTCGAAGGGCTTCAATTATCCTAATACAGACTGGGATAGTATAAAGGGCAGAGAGAGAAGGAGAGACTTGCACTTATATAGTGCTTTTGATGACCACCGGACATTTGAAGTGCTTTACAGCCACTGAAGTACTTTTTGAAGAGTAATGTAAGAAAGGTGTGCACAGCAAGTTCTGACATGCAGCAAAGTGATCATGACAAGATAATCTGTTTCTATGATGCTGAATGAGGGAAAAATATTGGTCAGGACACAGGGGAATAAATCCCCTGCTCTTCTTCAAAATAGTGCCATGGGATCTCTTACATCCACCTGAGAAGAAGGATAGGACCTTGGTTTAACATCTCATCTGAAGGATGGCACCTCCGACAGTGCAATACTCCCTCAGTGCCTGGATTTCTGTGCTCAAGCCAGAGTTTCTGATGCATGTTCGGGAAAATCTTCTTGATCAGTATGTTTCTGGCCAAAGGAGAAAGGAGGCATCTGGTTCTGGGGAATGAGATGGATCAAGTGAAGCAAGTATCAGTTGAGGAAATTTCAGGGAGCAGTGATCATAATATCATAAGGTTTAGGTTAGCCATAGAAAAGGACAAGTAGCAATCTAGAGTAAAAATGCTAAATTGGAGGAGGTCCAATTTCAGTGGGGTGAGAATGGATCTGTCCCAGGTAAATTGGAATCAAAGATTGGCAGGCAGAGCTATAACAGAACAATGGGCAACTTTTAAATAGATGGTTTGGATACAGTCAAGGTATGCTGTCATGAGAGGGAGGGGAAGGACAACAAAAGTCAGAGCTCCCTGAATGACAAGAGATATAAAGAGTAAGATGAAACAGAAAAGGAAGGTTTATGGCAGAATTCAGGTTGATAATACAAATGACAACTAGGTTGAAAATATAAAGTTAACGGGGGAGTGAAAAAGGAAATTAGAGAGGTAAAGAGAGAGTATAAGAAGAGCCAGGCAGTTAATATAAAAGGGACTCCAAAAATCTTCTATAAGCATATAAATAGTAAAAAGATAGTAAAAGGAGGAGCATGGCCAAAAAGAGATCTACACATGGAGACAAAGGGCATGGTTGAAGTACTAAATGAGTATGTTATATCAGTCTTTACCAAGGAAGAAATGCTGCCAAAGTCATAGTGAAAGAGGAGGTAATTGAGACACAGGGATGAGCTAAAAATCGATTAAGAAGAGTGATCAGAAAGGCTTGCTATAGTTAAAGATGGTCAAGTCATCAGAACCGAATGGAATGTATCCAAGGATGTTGTGGGAAGAAAGGCTGGGAACTGAAGAGGTACTGGCCACAATCTTCCAATCCTGCTTGGATACAGGGGTGATGCCAGAGGACTAAAGAATTGCTAATGTTACTCCCTTATTCAAAAAACGATGTAAGGATAAGCCCAGCAACTACAATCCAGTGAGTTTAACCTCGGTAGTGGGAAAGCTTTTAGACAATAATCCAGGATAAAGCTAACAGTCAATTGGACAAGTGTTAATCAATTGAGGAATAAGTACAGATTTATTAAAGGTAAATCATGTTTAATTAACTTGACTGAACTTTTTGATGCTGGAACGGAGAAGATTGATGAGGCAAACATGGTTGATTGGTGTATATGGACTTCCAAAAGTGCCACATAGTAGGCCTGTCAGCAAAGTTGAAGCCCATGGAGCAAAAGAGACAGTGGCAACATGGATATGAAGTTGGCTGAGTGACAAGAAACAGAGAGTAGTGATGACCGGTTACTTCTTGGACTGGAGGAAGGTATACAGTGGCATTCCCCAGATGTTGACATCAGGAGCACTGCGTTTTCGTGATATATCAATGATCCAACCTTGGGTGTGCGGGGCACAGTTTCAAAATTTGCAGTTGACATGAAACTTGCAAGTGTTGTGAACTGCGAGGGGGATAGTGATAGACTTTAAGAGACTTGAATGGCTTCCTTTTGCGCTACAACAATTCTGTGTTTCTATGAGCAGTGGGGAGTTCAATTCACATGGAGATGGATGGTTTCGACTTTGTAAACACATTTCATGTAGGACCCTTAAAAGGAGAAGTAAAAGACATTCAATTCATAAGACTGGCCTGAATTCAAATACCAGTCACAGAGGTGAGAAGGCAGAGTAAAAATTCACTGCATTTACCAATCCTAATACCACCACTTAAAGTTATTAAATCCTGAAGCGAGGAAACCCATTGTTTGAAAACAAACAGAAATACATCTTGGATGCAACGATCAGAAACAAACCTCTCTCAGCAGAATACCAAAACAGCTCTCAAGAACAATTTATTTTTCATTAAAGTTTTTGTGACAGACTTGGTTAATAGTGTTTGAGTGTGCATCCAACACAGCATGAGGTAAATACAACTAGAAAATTATATAATTAGGTATGAAAATTATTTAACAAAGCCCTGACTACCCACCATCATTCAATTTTGATCAGGGACTACAGGAATATCTGAAAGGGAATTACTTGCAGTATTATGAACTCCTCTTGTGTACGTGTCCTTAAATTATTTTTTTTAAGGAGATAGAACTAGTTTTTGTGCTTTGTAATTTTTCTAGCTTGTGAACACCCATCACTTTCTGTCTCTTTCTCACTAGCTCCCTGCTGTAATGAGTTACATTTGATGGAGTCACAGAATCTAAACGATCGGTGTTCAGCCAGACCTGCATGCCTCAACAGGGAGTACAAAAGTAAGGACAATTTTCTATTGCTTAGTCGATCCTTCTTCATCCCCACTTAGGTGTCTTCAGTTTGGCTCAGAGAAAATGGACGTGAACAATAAGAGCTGAACCATGCAGAGCTTACTGATGCTATAATGTTAGAAACTGAAATCTACGGGCTAGACTTGGTTAACCTTGCTTTTTGGGCACGGAGGCGGGGTCACAATTTGCAACCTGTCCATGTATGTTCAGATCAATCTGGACAAGATAAGAATGTTGTCTCCCCATCAATAACAATAGCTGGAGGTGTAGGTGCTTGTGGGTGGGGGGGGGGGGGGGGGGATGCTTGTAGAAGATTTTGGTATTGCAGATGTTAAGTGAGAGACCAACCCTTTTGTATGCGGAGTTGAAGAGGTTGAGGGTGGTCTGAATGTCGCTTTTAGTGTGGGCCACAACTGCACAGTCATTGGCAGATTGTAAGCCATAGATAAGCTGGGAGGGTCACCCTACTCTTGGATCTCATCCTGTAGAGGTTGAAATGCTTCCCGTCAAGCCAAAATTCATGACCTCTTGTGGAAGTTGGCCATGAATGAGCCCTATGATCAAGTTGAGGCAGCCCCATGACCAAGTTGAGGTAGATAGTGAAGGGAACTGGAACAATCACACAGCCTTGTTTAACATCCATCTAGATACAAAAAGGCTTGGTCTCCAAGCGACTGCAAAGGATGGTTGCTGGTATACCATCATGCAGAAATCACAGGATACTAACAAATTTTGCTGGATATCCAAGTCTCTGGAGGACTTTCCAAAGGGTTTCGCAGTAGGTGGAGTCAAAGGCCTTTGAAAGATCAATAAAGGCCATGCAGAGTTCTTTTTGTGGTTCCAGATACTTCACTTGGATTTGTCAAACCACAAATGGCCAGAAACGACATTGGGTCTCCGGAAGTAAATCTTCACTGAGGGGTAGGAGTCGGTTTAGAAGGATTCGAGTGAGAATCTTCCCCACAGAGGACAGAAGGGAGATGGCTTTATAGTTTGCACAAATTGAATTACCACCCTTCTTGAAGAGTGAAACAATGATGGCACTGTGGAAGTCAGGAGGTAGTATCTCTTCTTCCCAGATTTTTACAAAAAGTTCTGGGAGCTTGAGTGAGAGTTCATGACCACCAGTTTTATGGATCTGTTATAGATCACACATCTCGTTATTCTTCATCTGTTGGATAGCCTTTTGTATCTCAGCAAGTGTTGGCAGCATACCCAAATTTGATTTCCCAAGCTGCTGATGGATTGTGTTGATGGCTTTGTCTGATACTGTTGACTCCTGATTGAGAAGGTTCCAGCAGTGCTCCTTCCAACAGTCTCTGGAAGCTGCATCGTCTTTGAGAAGAGTATTGCCACTTTGAGCACAGAGGTGGGAGGGACTGTTTGTCTTTGGTCCATAGATTGTTGTGGTGACCTGGAAGAAGCTGCGCATGTCATGCAGGTCTGCGAGGCGTTGGATTTCATTGATGTTCTCTACTCACCGCTTATTCGTGATGCCACATATCATTCTCTGAGCTTCGGACTTGAGTAGTAAGTATTCTTCTTATTTCTGCAGTGATGTAGGGTGATTTTGATATGTAATGAAGACTTGGCATTTCCGATTGTGGATTCCATGTATTTCTTTATCATTCTCGTCGAAGCAGTCTTGGTACCTGTGAGATTCAAAGCCAATGATTATGAGCCATTTGTTAATGCCAATTGAAAGATCTGTAAGTATATCAGTTTTTGAACCCAACTCCGTGGATACAACAATCCTCCTCTGGTTCACCCTTGCACAAGAACGTGTATCCTCCTCCTTCCCTTCCAAGCTGGCCTTCCGCAGGAAGTTGGGTTTCACTGAGAGATATTAATGTTATAGCTCGCAAGCTCCCATGGTGGTTCTCCTTTCAGGTCACTCAATATTTTGATTGCCTATAAGGGTGTACACTTTCCAAGTGCACAAATTCTTGTGCTTTATTGGTTGTGTGCGTTCTGGACCTCAAGGCTGGGTGATCCCACCAGGTGCAGTTTCCCAATCAGGACAGTTTGGGACAGCTTATGTTTGGGGCACCTTTTCTAGCCCCTTCCTCAAATGAGGTGAGCAGAAGGTACCCTAAAAAGGGCTGCTCGGTCATGGATGCTGCTGTAGGGGAACTACTTCTGTCCCCAGTCTAAGACTGCAACAATCAGGCATCCACTGCACCGCCAACGTGCAGATTTGTGACCGGAGACCTCTGGGTTCAAAGTCCTGCCCTCAAATCCACTTGTCCATCACCGTAGGGTTTTTCAGTGTCCCTAGTATAGGATTGCATGTCATCTTTTAACAAAAAGACAGTGCATTATTGAAAACCACACAATCTTGTTGGGTTGGCATTCAGTGGCATTGGCAAACCATGATGACCAGTGAGTGGCAATCCCATTGGGCTGTGTGATATCAAGATAGTACCTACCTGTGCCCTTGCCCTTACGGTGCAGGCAGCAGATGGGGAATACTGGTAAAGTGGTGCTACGCAGGACACTTTCTCACCCAAGGTCTCTACTTATTTAGATGGTTGACTGACAATAAAGGAAAGGACAACAAATAGAATTTAATGTAGGTTTCTCTAGGTCTAGGTTTCTCTGTCACCAACACAGCTTGTCTTATCAAAAAGTGATGACTCCTCTATAACAGTGGGTTTAAAAAAATATACAACGTGCAAGTAGGATCTGTATTAAAGTCAGACTTTCCAGTCATAGCAATAGTATATAAACACAAGCTCTGGCCATCACCCTATTGCTAAATGAAGCATCGAGCACTACCACACAGATCAGAAAGATCCAAATTCTAATGCATGGTTAATATGTCCATATTTACTTAGCAGACATAAAGTTCATATCAAATATTTTTTTGTTCCTCTTGTGTCTCTGTTGTGTTACGATCCCCATAGAGACTTGTAACTTTTTAAATGACATTTGAATTCACAGTGACCAACTTGACAGAATCGCACAAGATTTCAAGTTTGAAGACTTTTACTGTAACAAACAAATTAATAGCAACCATGACTAAACATTACTTAATAGGCAACTACTCTTCTAATCTACAGGGAGGAGGTGGCACAGTGGTATCACTGGACTAGTAATCCAGAAACCAGGGTTCGAATCTCACCATAGCAGATGTTGGAATTTGAATTCAATAAAAATCTGGAATTAAAAGTCTAAAGATAACCATTGTTGCATAAAACCTCATCTGGTTCACTATTGGCCCTTTAGGGAAGAAAATCTGCCATCCTTACCTGGACTGGTCTACATGTGACTCCAGAGCCACAGCAATGCAGTTGACTCTTAACTGCCCTTTGAAATAGCCTAGCAAGCCATTCAGTTTCACCACCACCTTCCCAAGGGCAATTAGGAATGGGCAAATAAATGCTGGCCTAGCCGGCAATGCCCATATCCTATGAATGAATAAAAAGAAGAAAAGGAAGCCTTTCTTAATGTCTTAAGATAACCCCATGCTACATATATACTTTACGGCATGTTTTCCACAGAATTAATCCCACAGAATTAGTCTTTCCAGTAAACAGTCTATAGTCACTTGCAGCTTCCAATGGGTTTACTCCTTCCCAACATGTCAAATCGGCACATCCAGCAACTATCGAAGGTTCTCTTCCTCGGACCTCTGAGAATTCTCAAACTGACTCAGTAGTAAGGCCCACTCCAGTGATTTCTTCTCTCAGCCTCACCAGGACGTCCATAAAAGTGTCCATAAATTGCTATGGGGTCCTTCTCTTTGACCAGTGGACCAGCTTTCTCCAACATTCTGTCTAGTAGCTAACAGGAAAATAGCCTTTTCTCTCTGCAGACAACAGCAACTGCTGTACCCTCTCTCTCTCTCGCTCTTACTGTTCCTGTTCATTACTCAATTTTACCTTAAATTAAAGAGTCTGAAACAAAATTATCTTATAAAACTTTACATAAGTAAATCAGCAAATGTACTCAGGTTCCATTCCCACCGTATTGAGTTAGCTGATCTCAGCTGGGACAATGGTTGTGGCATGATAATCAGTACATTCCAAAGAGATGGACAAAAAGAGTTGCTGGGAAGCCTATTAGAAAGTACATCTTGAGTCTGGTTTGAATGTTATGAACAAATAGTTTGCTGACATTTAGAAGGGATGTTGAAGAGTTAGCCATGTAAGTGGAACTGAACTCCAGGAGTCAACTCCAATAAAAGAAAGTACTGCACAAATAAACAAGCCATACTGCATTCATACTGGCCAATCATTTACTCAGAGTGTTGTGATTGCTTGCAGGGATAATTACAGATAGATATAATGCAAGTTCTCGAGTACTGAACAGCCAACACTTCATCAAATGAGCAGAGAAAGAAGCTCTGGAGAAAACATCAAGGAAATCACATCTCTGTAAAATAGTTAAAAACATATTTTTGATGCCTGATATTTTGACACCATATCAGATAAAATCAATATTATGCACTGTTATAGAAGCTACTAATAGACATTCCAGAAAATATCAATTAAGATACAACTTCATACCTCATTAAATCAATCTGTTAAACATTTATTATTGTTTTCTACTGAAAGTGTTAGCGTATGCTGGAAGGCTCTGGAGAGATTTAATGCGCATTCTCTGTGTTCAATATTCCTGTTATATTTAACCAGAATTTCAAATTTCACATGACCCAAGAACAACAAAATATATCAATTTTAATAGTCAAATGCTCCGTGGGCATTTGCAACTCTCTAGTATTGTTCCTTCATTACATGTGAGCCTCCACATGATTGTTCTTATATTATTTTAATGATGGGGTTTAGGAGTTGGGGATGAGACAGAGGGAGGGGAATCAGGGCCAAGTGTAATCCTGTTGTCGTCCATCATCCACACAGAGGACAGAATCATCCCAGATTTGCCCAAAGTGCGATGGTGGGCGGGAAAAAGGACGTTTTACGCACGGGCCACAATGGTGGCTTTTCACGCTGTATCATCCCATTCCTTGCGCATCCTGCCTCAAGAATTATGCATTCATGTGAAACACGTTGGCGGGCGGGCTCAGATTTGCCTGCCACGCCATTACCTCAGCACTTCCTGGCTCCGGGCGCCATGTTTAAAACGCACCAGAGCGCACGCATACTTCATGTCTTCAGACCAGGACTGCTCCAGGCAACAGATGGCCCTGAAAGCAAAGAAAACGGCAGCCCCCAAATTTAGTGACACCTCTCTAGGGCACCTGCTTGCAACGGAAGGCCACCACAATGTCCTCTATGCTCTGGCCACAGGAAGTCCACCAGAGTCACCAATCCAGCCTGCGAGGCAGTGACAGCGGCGGTCAGCACCACTGGAACACAGAGAAGGTCAGCCATCCGTGCAGGAAGAGGATGAATGTTCTCATCTGTTCCACTGGGATAAGTCACTCTCAACTCACACATTCACAAACCCATCACACATCCACAGGGATCTCACACCTCAAGGGACAACGCCACTAACTCTCACACACACCCTCACATCTCCATCAGGTTCATATCCTCTTGAGCTCACTTCCTCATCCTGTCCATGGTTCTGCTCACCACACAAACATTCCACACTGTGCCATGTGTCCTGCTCACACTCTCTCCATCTGTTTTCATGCAGGAGAAGCTGGCTCACAACAGCAGGGAGAGGTCCCAGACTGGGGGTGGAGTGGCCCACATTAGGCCCCTCACTCACTTTGAGCAGCGTGCCATCACGCTGACTGGTGAGGACATGGACTGTGCCTGTGGCAACGGTGAGGTCGGCGGCGAACACCCACCTGAGGATCCTGCACCATATCATCCCTCTCTCAACGCAAATGTGGGTGCTATCTCTCTCCTGCTTTTGACTCTGCTGCCATGCCCTACTTATCTCTGCTTCAGTTCACAGGGAGCTCTGCCAAGCGATTGACACCCTCAGCCAGCCATTCCCTCAGCTCCATCCAGGTCCTCACCTCCAGCCAAGAGGACACTTCCTCCATTGAAGAGCTGGAAATAAGCAGCCTGGAAGACCCGTCACAGTGCTTACCCACACCCTCCACCAGAGCAGAGACACACACCTCAATGGGACCTAGATCTAGAACAGGCTCAGGTTCACAATCTGGTGGTCACTGCACGGACATGTGTCCACAGCAGGAGGAGGCAGGTTCAGCCGAGCTCCCCG
This sequence comes from Cetorhinus maximus, assembly GCF_964194155.1. Taxonomy (NCBI): domain Eukaryota; kingdom Metazoa; phylum Chordata; class Chondrichthyes; order Lamniformes; family Cetorhinidae; genus Cetorhinus; species Cetorhinus maximus. The sequence goes on from NC_135884.1 coordinate 86,355,718, forward strand.
GCACTCGGAAGACTGCTGGGCAAGAGGCATCTGTGAGGTCCGAGTCAGATGACGAGCCTCTGGCTCATCATGAAGAATCAACAGAAGGCAGGGGAACATCATGCAGAGCTGTTGGAAGCTCTCAACAAAGTGGCACGTGAGTCAGAGGAGTGCATTTGCCTGCCCTCTGATGAAGTGATACCCACATGTGCATGTATGGAGTTCTCCATGGGAAGGATGACGGACGCCAGGAGACCCTGGTCCAGCAGAACGCGGAGATTCATGGAGGCCTGCACTCCATTATGGTAGCCATGGGTGAGTTCCTGCAGTGGCAATGTGAAAGGGAAACGGGGCACCTTGACAACCCTCCAGGTGCTCTTTCCCCTCAAGGAGTCAAGCCAGGGCTCTTAGGCACCCAAAGGGAGGAGGAGCGGCAGCTGAACACCCCTGGGTCATCCACTCAGGAATCTCAGAGACTGTCCTCTCCCTCTGAGTCCCCTTTGCCTGTGACCCCCTTAACCTCATCCTCTGTCACCGCAGTGGGAGCAGCTGGCCCACAAGAGGACAGCCAAAGCAAGCGGGGGCATCATGGCCTCAGCTCTCCAGAGAACGCACGCCAAAGTCATCAGAGTTAACAGGGGCAAACATTGCACAGGCTGTCTCCACCACTGCTGCGGATGCCAGGGCAGCAACTAGAAGAAGTGGTAGGCCTAGAAAAGTTAAGAAATTCTGATCACAAGTGGTTGCACGGGTGAACACATTTTGTCACTTAATAATCTGAAAATAATTTCACTTCCACTGAATAATGTGTAATGTTGTCTTTCAGCTTCATTTACAGGCTGAGAGTTCTCCCATTGCATTCCCCCTGCCAACCCCACTCCACCCAGAAGCATTTCAGCTGCACACAGCCAGCCCACACATGATCCTGGAGGGAGAAGTGCATGTGTGACAGGGCTTTTCAGAGCCTCATGCAAGCACTCTCCCACGCACGCGGATCCTTCCCCCATCACACTTATCTCAATGTCCTGAGCGTTTTCAGTGCTGCCTGCTGGGGTTCACATTCAGTTGTCCATCTGAGCTGACCTGCATCTCCGCCCACCCACTGATCACACTCCCATGCAGCACCTCTTCTCGCCCAACACGAGGCTCCTCTCACTTTCGGTTTCAACAGCCATGATAATCATTAAGCTGATCAGCTCACCTGTCCTTTCCCCTCCCCCAGTCACCCATGTCCTTTCCCCCATCACTGTTGACCCTCCTGGCATCATATTCCACCGCCCCACCATCACCTGCCAACCCAAACCCTTTTCTTTCCATGATATCTAGGTGAACGTGTACATTCCCTATCTTCCTGAGAATCCCAGCCCCATCCATATTGACCTAACTGACCGCCTTCCCACCCCCAGGGTCTGTGTCTTCCTCCGAGTCCCCTCCATCCACCCTCACCGTCCCTTCTACCACCACCGTCGCACCCTCACCCTCCCATCCTTCTGGCTCCCTCTGCGCCCTCTTACACTCACCATTCCCTCCTACCGCACCCACCCTCAGTTAACTCCCCAGGAGGCAATCATTGATACCCTTGCGTGTTCACCTGGACATCCCCCCTCTTTACTCCCTCCTCTCCCTAGACTCCTTCCCCCTCCGAACTCCTTCCACCTCCCCAGACTCCTTACCCCCACCACAAACTCCTTCACTCCCCATGAACTCCTCCCCCCGCAACCCAACGAACTCCTTCCCAACGAACTCCTCCCTCCCCACGAAAATCTTCCTCTCCCAGTCAAACCTAGATCTTCCTCTCCTCCCCACCTCCCCCCTATACCTTTCTCTCCCACTCACAGCTGGACCTTCTTCTCCCCTACTTGCCGATCATCCATCGCAGCCCATGGCCAAGACTGAGATGTCCCGAAGCAGACCCGAGACATCAACGGGGACCTCTCACCTTTTGTGAGCTACTTTGCAGTGGAGCCATGTCAATGAGAATCCACCCACCATGCAATGCACACGTTCCTCCAGGTAGCTGCGGGGCTACAGCATCTTCTGCTGCTCGGATGTCCGCGATCAGAGCAAGGCCCTAACGACAAGTCCCAACTTCTGCACGTCGCACTGGTCAAGACGTGTACTGGGCCAGTGTAAGGGAAAATCCGGAGTGGGGGGACGATTCTGGCCCTGTTGGCATCAGGCATAAAGGTGGGCATGAGGGGGGCAATATGGAAGGATGCAAAGCGGGTTCACACTGGTCTCCAGTGGGACTGGCTTTCCGCCATGGTGGGCTCTATCGGATGATCCCACTGTGCTTTCACGCAGGCATGAAACCGATTTTGGGTCTTTTTGCCATATTGTCCCCCCCATGCCCGCCAAGAAGCCCGATGCCAATGGGGCCAGAAAATTCCAGCCATTGGCACCGTTCAGCTAGAATACTCAGACAGCAAAGAGTGGGAACCCAGGCACATTTAAACCTCTGTGGCCAAGAGTGAAATGAGGCAACAGTAACATCCATCATTGTTCTGACTGACAGCTCAGTCAGTGCAAACTGCACATTTCCCACTCCACACCCAATCCTATTACTTCCGTCTTTCTCTCAGGGCCTTCTCTTCTCCCTATTTCCCTCATCCCTCCTGGCTATCTTTCATTGTTCCCCTTTTGACTATAGTGACTCCTTCCACCCCAAACCCCTCCCATTGGCTACTCCTTGTTGTTCCTTCTTGCCTACGCCACCCCAACCCAGGTGCAACCCCCTCCAGAACAAGCCCACGGTTACACTGCAGGCTCCTCTCAACAGTCTTGGGTGGCCCTTTAGTGGCATCAGTTCCTGTCTCCTTTTGAATAGCAGTCCAAGTGCTTCATCATTCTACCTTGTGGACCATCCACACTGTGTGCCTTCCAAAGGCTGAGATTCTTCCATTCTCATCACACCCTTCCTGTATTTCCCTCCAAAATGTCTGCACACTGGTAAACAAGGCCTTAGACATACACAAACATATTGTAGATGATTAGACTGACATCTTTGAAACACCTGGCCTATCTCCAAAGCCTTCTTGCCTGGCTAGATTTTCCAGCAGCCGCCCCTATCCCCCAAATCAGCAAGGTGACAACGTGAATTTCATTTAGGCTTTGATATCCCCACTTGACCCTCCTTCTCTCTTCATCTGACTCTTCTACCTTCTACATTTTCCCCATTTTGCCCTACCATTGGCAATCGTGCCTTCAGCCAAAGCCCTCACACTCCAGAATTCCCTCTCTAAGTCTATTTTTCTCTCTAGCACCCTCTCCTCTTAAAAGCCTGCTCATTAAAGCCCACCCCATTTGTGAAACTCTTGGTCACCCCTCCTAGTGTCGCCTCCTTTGATACAATGTCCACAAAACATAGTACACCTCAGAAAAGAGTTTTTCTATGTTAAACATAATTTTTTGTTGATGTCTGGAGGACAGACTTCATGACATGAAGCAAATAATGTATATAATATTTTAGAAAATATTTTTCTTTTAAAATAGAGGTTTAGTCTGTGGGGGTGTCTTAATTAGATTAAAGCCAACTAGTCTGGGTGCTTTGATGTGTACTAGTTTTGATATGTAAGAGAGATAGCGTGCATTTACATTTTTTGAATAAGACATTCAAGAAGTGGGGTGATAAATGACACCTATCTAGCAGCTGCCAAGCAGTATTTTTATATTACTAATAAAATTGGTACTATGAAAGGGGTTTCATTGTTAGAGAGGTTTAGTTCAGAGGCTGTTGATACAATGAGAATTAACATTCAATGGGGGTGGTAGGTATAACTTCAGCAGTTTTCGGGTGTGTAGAGCAGAGGCAATGTGAGATCAAAAGGCAGCTGTAAGCCTCCAACTGGCTCCACAGGAACCAAAGTGAAAAGAGCCTCATTTTGAATTTGTAAGTTGAAAATGCTTTGCCTGGTGTCTGGTTAAGTCTATGGGTTGCTGTTGCCTTAATGGAGATTAGTTTTGGAATTTGTAAAGAGTCATGATAGTAGTAATTTGTAGCCATTTGTATATATATTTTAACTTGTATAAATTAATAAAATGTTTCATTTAGTTTAATGTAAAACCTCGAGAACCGTTGGTCTGATTCCTGAATTTAGAGTTGCGTCTCAAACATAACACTTAAAATTATAGGTTATGACAGTTGTTTCAAGTTTCCATCTGGGATTTTAAATAACTCAGCTTTACCAATTGCATCGGTCATAACAATTCACTAATGTCCTTTAGGGAAGGAAATCTGCTATCCTTATCTGGTCTGGCCCTACATGTGACTCCAGACCTACAGCAATGTGGGTGACTCTTAAATGCCCTGAGAACAAGGACAATTAGAGATGAGCAATAAATGCTGGCCTAGCCAAAGACACTCAAATCCTATGAATGGATAATAAAAAAACATAAGAAATAGGAGATGCAGTGGGCCATTCAGCGCCTTGAGCCTACTGCTCCATTCAACGCAATCATGACTCATCTTGTACCTCAACTTCCCTGCACTATCCCCAAATTCCTCAATTCCCTTAGAGTCCAAAATTTTAGTGATTTCCGTCTTGAGTAGTGGCTATCTTGGGTAGAGAATATCAAAGATTCTCAACTCTTTGAGTGAAGAAATTTTTCGTCATCCCAGTCCAGACTCCCCAGCCAGTGTAAATATCTTCCCACCATCCACATGTGAAGCCCCTAAAGAATTCTATATGTTTCGCCGAGATCAACTCTCATTCTCCTAAACTCTGGGGAATACAAGCTGAGTCTGCTCACCCTTTCCTCAGAGGACAATCCTCTCATCCCAGGAGCCTGTCTAGTGAGCCCTCGTTGCACTCCCTCTTAAGGTAAGTATATCCCTCAGGTGGAATTGTCCCAGATTTGCACTAAACGCGGTAGCATACTGTTAAAATGACGATTTAACCGCCGGCCGCAATGGCAGCTTTTCACGCCACATTAATTATGAATTCCCAGGAAATGTGTCATTTCCATGGCGGGCGGGTGGGCTCTCATTCACCCACCATGCCATCACCTCGCCACTTCATCACACCGGGCACCGTATTTAAAGTCCAACCACGTGCACACATCTCGGTGCTTCCAGCCCAGGACTACTGCAGGGGAGATGTCCATGAAAGACAAAAAGGCCGCAGCCCCCAGGTTTAATGATATGTCCCTGTAACGTCTTTTGGATGCTGTGGAGGCCTGTTGGGATGTCCTCTACTGACGCTCTGGCCGCAGGATGGGCAACAGCATGACCAACCAGGTTTGGGAGGTGGTGGCAGCGGTGGTCAGCGCCAATGCCCTGCAAAAGAGGACAGTCACCCAGTGCCACAAGAGGGTGAATGATTTCTTCCGTTCTGCCAGGTTAAGTCACTCTTTTCATCACTTTCAAACCCATAACACATCCACAGGTACCTCACTCACTGCCGGTTCAAGGGACATCACCATTCACTCTCTCACACACACCTTCATTGTCCTCATCCCATCCATGAGACCACTCACCACCCACACATGTGAGGCATACTTATCATCTGGCCTGGCAGGTGTCCGGCTTACACTTTCTCCATCTCTATTTATACAGGACAAGCTGGCACACAACAAGAGGGAAAGGTCGCTTAGCGGTGGAGGAATGCCTGAAATCAAGCTCCTCACAGACTTTGAAAACAGGGCCATCCAGCTGGCTGGTGACCATCTGGACTGTTCCAATGCTGACGGTGAGGTCAGCGCTGCTGTACCAAGTGAGGATCCAGCAGTGCAACATCCATCAGACAGCCATGCCGTGAGTGATGTGTCCTGTTTCACAGGCCACTGCCATGCACTAATTATCTCCTCTTGCTTCCGCAGGCACATCTGGGAAACAGCCGACGGGGTCCATGACCCAGGGCCTCCAGTCAAGTCCCAAAAACACCTCTGACACAGAATCTGAAGGCACCCTCCTTGAAATCCCATCACAGCGCTCACCCACAACCTCCACCAGCACAGAGACACACACCTCAGTGGGACCTAGCTTTAGAATAGCCTCGGGATCACAATCTGGTGAGCACATCGTACTGCCTGATCCACAGCAGGCGGATGCAGGGACTTCCAAGTTATCCGTCACTCGGAGGACTGCTGGAGGCCAGAAATTTTCTGAATCCGAGTCAGATGATGAACCTCTGGACTCGGTCATGTGACAGTTGCTGGAGCTGCAAAGGTAAGCTCGGGAACATCAGGAAGAGATGTCCGCTGCACTCCTCAGATTGCAAGGCACAATGGAGGAATCCACCCATCTTCAGGCTGAGATGTTAGCGCTGACATGCCAACGCACTGAGGTCAACACTGGTAGGATGGCGGCCGCCACGGAGACTTTGGTCCAGGACTTCGCTCCTGCACTACTGTGCAGGTTCAAATCCATCACTGACGCCATAGTTGGCCTCCAGCAGTGTGTATGTGAGAGAGATGCGGGGCAGCCCAATTTCACTCCAGCTGCCCCTTCTCATCAGGGAGTCAGCCAAGGGCCCTTGGGTACCCATAGGGAGGAGGATCAGCAGGTGCAACACCCAGGGCCATCCATCCAGGTGACTCCGGGAGTGTCCTGCTCATCCAAATCCTCTCTTCCTGTGATCTCAGCAGCTTCAGCCCCACAGGCCGAGGATGGTACCACTGCCACACAGCATGGCACCAAAAGCCTCCAGGTCTCAGCCCTCCAGAGGACGCCTGCCAAGGTCATCACAAACTGGGCATAGCACTCAGCAGGCTGCCTCCCCCTCCACTGTGGATGGCCAAGGAGCACAAAGACGTAGCACAAGATAAAGGCAGGTGTCTCAATCCAGGGCCTCTTCCCTGTGCTCTGTGCAGCCTCCGGACCAAAGTGATGGTCCAGCTACACGCTCCCTGGACATGTTGCTGATGCCTGCACCTCAATGGTGCTGGTCATTGCTGCCAGAATGTGTGGGCAGATGTCACAGAGTTCCATCATTCTCTCCGTGTGCTCTCAGCACCTTTAAGGTGGGGCTGGCCCCCATCACAACAGCATCTGTGACCAGTGACGCTGTGCTCTTGAAGGGGACACGTGCTGAAGGCGGACAAAGGATCGATGCTTTTAAAGTTTCATGTCTGTGTCTCTATGGTATGACCCTGATCACAGAGCTCAAGCGAGCTGCCCTCGGCCAGACAGAAGTCAGGCATTCACAGAGGCTATGTGAAGATCTATGGAGTGTCCTCATTACATGTCGTCATCATCCTCCTGGAATCAAGTGACTATTAGGGCCTCCACTGTGTGCCCATGACAGGAGCATCCTCACAGAGGAGTTGCCATAAGCAAATCCAATCACTCTTGCATCCTGGCTCTCCAAGCGAAATGCACAAGGTTGTGTGACCTCGCAAAGGTGGCATCTGTGACCTCATGGATGCATTTGTGGATGGAGGCTTGTGAGACCCCACCGAGGTCACCTGTGGAGCCCTGAAAGGAGCCACTGGCATAGAAATTAAGCGCTGTGGTCACTTTCATGGCCACTGGCAGTGGATGCCCTCCACATCCCCGTGGCACCAAATCCTGCAATAGCTAGCGGATGTGATCGACCAGTTCCCTAGACATGCGCAGTCTTCGGCGACACTGGTTCTCGATCATCTGCAAGAACAAAAGGTGGTGTCTATAGACCCTGGGTTTAGCTAGGCACTGACCAGCGACAGCTCGCTGTGGCTCTTCAGCAGCATGTGCGGGAGCCCCAGCCGCCCCTTCTTCCTGAGGGTGCTGCTCCTCCCTCTGCGCAGCAAGGTGCCTCAATCGCTCTCTTCTCCGTTGTTTTCACTCCCTGTAATCCATGAGGCATACAGTTAGGTCACCAGGCTCCATGCTCCTGATGTACTCCTTCTTCAGGCTGAAAGAGAGAGACGTGTGGGTTAGCATGGATGTACTAAGAACCTGTCTTGGTTAAGTCTGAAGGCCCCTTCCCGGACAGTGCTGGCCACCATTTGAATGGTCAGAGTTAGTGCGCTGCATGGCTGCCTGAAACCCCAACCACCTCCACCCCACTCCACCTGACCGATTGGTGGCAGCTTTGCCCATTGGACTGCATGCTGTGCTGTCAGCTCAGGCTCAGCCATTCTCCTAACCTGCACTGCAAGGCTGCACTGTTAGCTTGAACCATGGACAGACTGGTCCAAACCAGGACAATGACATTGCAAGGGGCTGTGAGAGCCTCCACCAGGGACTTTGCCATGGCCAGCTTTAGCGAGGAGATTGTACACCATGCCCAATCATCCAACTGTTCCACAGTCCACTCAAACGCTCAGTTTGCAGTCTGTGCCCAAGGGGTGAAAAGCTCTGGAGCACTTGGTGGCACTTTCATGCCTCTGCATTGCTTGACTGGGCAGATAGCTAGAGACCTGACTCCACACATGTCAACGTGGCTGCGTCTGAACTGTCTCAGCTGCAGAGGAATGGTCACTTTATACAAGGTGGCCGCTTCCCTCCCCCACACCACCCCCAACCCAGAAGTGCTTGTGAGCTACCTTCAACCGCAGACAGCCCTTGTCCCCCATGCCTCCACTGCACCTCAACGTTGAAGTCCAACAGGCGACCCAGGCAAGCGCTCCACAACGTTACTGTGTACTCACCTCTGAGTTCCCCTCAAAGTGCAGCCTGCCAAGTGAACACCTTTTATATGCTGTTGTGAAAGAGGTCAGCGTGCAATCATGCCAACATGGGTGGATGATCCAGCGGGCTGGGGGGGAATGATTCCAGCGGGCTGGCCTTATAATGATATGCTGATGTATTACAATGAGGTTCCCGACGTCCGATGGTGGGAAATGCAACCCTCAAACTGGTTTCATGACATTGTGAAACCGATTTTTGGCCTTCTCATCATATTGTCCGTTCATGGCACCAAACACACCCAACACCAGCAGGCACGGAAAATCCCGGCCTTCCTTCGGCAAGGGGACCAAAACTGTACACAGCACTCCAGGTGTGTTCTCACTAAGGCACTATATAGTTGCAGTAAGACTTCTTCACAATTACTCTTCAATCCCTTTGTAATAAAGGCTAACATACCATTTGCCTTCCTAAATGCTGTTGTACCTGCATGTTAGCTTATTCCTGTACAAGGGCGCTTGGTCCCTTTGAATACCAACATCTACTAATCCCTCACCATTGAAAAATATTCAACTTTTCCATTTTCCTTGCAAAGATGCTAAATTCACATTTACATCTGCCATGTTCTTGCCCATTCACTTAACCTGATTATAACCCTCTGCACCATTGCCCACCTGTAGCTGCTGCATTGTCAGCTGATGGTGGGTTTCACCACTAAAAAGCTTCCCCTGCCATGTTCACACTGCCAGAACTTTATATTTTAATTATAATTGCCTGGGAAATGGGAAAAAGGCAAGAGAGCAGAAGAGGTACACACCTCCAGTTACACTGTTGGGAACAGCACACTATTAACAAAATGCCACCAACCCACCCCCTCCAATTCTGTTATTGGTGGTTTTGGTCTTGTGTGTGGTAGTTGTGGACCTGGACTTAGAGATAAGGCTGGAAGGGATACTGTTAGCAAACCCTATCTTTTATTGAACATTACGCTAACTATTTACAAGGAGTCTCTACACAAGGCTCTATATAGAACTATCTCCCTCCATGCTCTGTTATCATGTGATCTTACATCACTGGTGATGTAGACTATATATTTACATATTCAACACTAACCCTTTATACTACACTAATGTCTTCAGGAGGGGAGGAAGGTGTAGAAATCAATACGAAGACAAATGAGAATTTAATTCACCTCCTTCAATGGATATGAAGTGAGAGTTTCGGCTCTTTTAACATCCTCTTTCCTAGTTTCCCACAGCTAACTAGGGCAATGCCGGAACATATCTTCACCAATGTTGAGCTGTCAGGTACTGACGAAAAGTGCTTTTAAAACATATTCACAAAATTGATAGAAACTAAATTAAATTCAAGTGTAGTCAGAAAATCATGCCCAGAGATATGGCAGCCAATCTTGTTGTTAAAATTACTTATGGACAGAATTATAACTGTTTTTGCTCATTCTGTGATGTATACTTTAAAATGCCATATATCTGATTTTCAGTCCAGTTTAACACTCTCCTATGAGTACCTTACCAATGCAATGTGTTCTTTGTTTCAACCTTATCATTGCAGTCACAATCAGCAATTTTACTTTATAATAAAGATGCCTGTGGCTTTTCTGAATGTTGCAAGATTTGTTATTATGTGATTGTAAAATGGCACAGTATTTTTCTCTTTCCCTATGTTAATTATGGAAGGAGAGTACTGTTTGCATACACATCAGTGACTGCACATCAAAGTATTTCATTGTACATGAAGCCCAGGAGACTCTATCAGATCCAAAACAAATACAACTCCCTCTTCCTTAGTAGTGATTTTTTTGAGGAGTTTCTGCTCATCAAGGTGAGGGATCTCAATATCTTTATGTTTTTTTTATTTAAGCTCTGGCAATGCTGAGCAAAATCAGGGTCAAGTTGAAAGACAAAGCCTTAGCATAACAACAACCTGTATATATACAGCACCCTTCATGGAGTTAAATGCCCTTAGATGCTTCATTAGAGAATTATCAAATAAAATTATTGATCAAAGAGGTATCAGGGTAGCTGGCCAAAAGCTTGGTCAGAAAAGCAGTTTTTTTGGATCATCTTAAAGGGGGAAAGAGAGGTAGAGAGGCATAGGGAGTGAATTCTAGAGCTTAGGGCGCTGGCAACAGAAGGCATGACCTTCCATGGCGGAACAGTTAAAATTGAAAATGTTTAACACGCCAGAATTGGAGGAGAGCAGATGTTTCAGAGGATGGTGGAACTGGAGGAACTGACAGAGACAGGGAAGAGCCATGCAGATATTTGTAAGCAAGGTTGAGATTTGTAAAATCAAGGTGTTACTTAAACAGGGGCCAATGAAGGTCAGCGAGCACAGGGGGGACAGGTGAAAAGGCATTTGGTGGGAGTAAGGACATGGGCGCCAGAGTTTTGGAACCGCAAGTTTATGTTGGGTACAACTTGGGAGGATGGCCAGTAGTGTGTTGGAATAGTCCAGTCTGAAGGTAACAAAGGCATTGATAGGCAATGTTATTCAGGTGCTAAAAGACAATCTTTGTGATAACATGAATGTGTGGTTGGAAGCTCAGCTTCAGGTCAAATACAACACCAAGATTGTGAAGAATCTGGCTCAGCCTCAGACATTTATCAGGGAAAGGGATGGAGTTGGTGCTGAGGGAATGTAGCTTGTGGTGGGGTTCAAAGCCAATGGGGAAGATATTCACCTAAAAAGGCAGATGGATTAGAATATGAAAAATCTCTTTCTCAACTCAAACCTGCCCATTTCCAACTTTAACTGAGACCAGGAGTTGGAAAGGCAAAGAGGGACTTAAAATTTACGATATGATAATTTACAATTTTTATACAATACAAAATTTACAATATGATAATGAATCTGTGAGATTCATGTCTTTCAGATTTTCAACTTGAACTGTCATCAACTAGGATTCCAGAGTGCTAGGTCACCGTGCTTGTTCCTTGAAGTGAGAAACTGTGGATTCAGAAGTGCCTTCACACCTACCTCCTGAATCCATACGCCTGCCTGAGGAGCCTCCATGATTGAGCACCTTCCCCACAACAACCTTCCCTCACCAGGCTGCTGATCTCATCCTCCCACCCTCACTAGGCCCTCCGCCCTCTCCTTGCCTACAACCAACCCAAATCCCTTCCCATACCAGCTGGCCGCTAACTCCCAAGACCTGCGATGATCCTCCTTCAATCTGCGATTCCCCCTACCAAGTGCCCACTAACCTACACCCCCCACCCAACCCCAGGCCTTTGATCTCGCACCAGGGATTGGCACCAAACCCAATCAACACCCCCTTCTTTTCACTTCTCCTATCAATGTCCCTGCATTCCCAATCCCCAAGCGAGAAGCACCCGCAGTGTGGACAAACCTACAACTACAGTCTTCATTGACAGGCACCCTGTATGATTGAAAGCCCAGCCTGTCAATCACAGACATGCTATGGAATAAAAGCTCTGGTCTTCCAAATATTCAATTGGAGGAAATTTCTGCTCATTTATCACTGGATGACAATTTAGACACAGCTGAAGAGTCGAGAGATGGTGGTGAGGTAGAGCTGGGTGTCATTAATTCACATGTGACCCGATGAGTTTTGAGATGATGTCCCCAAGGGGCAACACGTGGATGAGAAATAGGAGGGAACCATGCAGTAATTATTGTTCCTGTAGTAGAGCTTCAACACAATGGTAGTGTATATTTGATAATGTGGTGGGAAGATTTATACATAAAGTATTAACAGTCCATTATGATGGAAAATTACAGTCCCAATATTCACTTCCATCACACAAAACCTGGTACCAGGTCACAAAATCCACACCATGTTCATTTTGAGGCCCCCAATGCTCTTTTAGCTTGTGTGACTTTGATTGCACATCGCTGAGGATTTCTAATAACATTATCGCAGTCTATTGTTCTCCTAAGCTTGATACAGGTCCAGGAGACACTGCCTCACTGAGATGATTTTCACAAATCCTGCAGCAGTCTGTTCCTCCCTTCCATATTTTCAAGAAAACCTGTTTGGGAATACCACCATTAACTCGTGTCATCCTTTCACACCCCACCCTCACCCCCAATCCCAGTCTCTGTTTTATTTATTTATTGTAATAGTTCCCACTTTTTAATTCTGATGAGTCCATACCCGCAACACTAGTCTGTACTTCCTCTTCAGATGCTGACAGGCCTGCTGCGTATTTCAGTATTTTTTGTTTTATTTCAGGTTTCCAACATTTGCAGTTTTATTTTTTCTTTCCAACTCTTATCGACAGTCCCTCCCTCCATTGCTCTTATTTTGTTTGATAAATGTGACCAAGATCAAGTTTCCTTCAATGTCTGTCGGATACTTCACCTTTTAGACTTCAGTTAGCCCTGTAGTCCTAATTGTATTCATCTCATCACCTTCAACGTGTCTTTCTGAACTCATCATTATCCCACACAGTATTATTAATCTCTCTCACTCCAGTTCACCTTTCCTCCAGAAATTTCTTTGACATTTAATGTTAAGAAAATTGATCATTCTTATACTTTAAATTCAAATCTCCATTAATTTGAAAGTCACGACTGAAGCCATAAACAACAATATGGCTTTCAGCACAGCAGTTCTAGTAACTGTCTCATCATATATGCTATTGTATCGCTGGAATTCTGCACAATGAATAAGGATATGTCTTTCAAACAGGTTGCTACATAAATCTAGCAATCAAACCATGTTAATGTTTGCTCTATCTAAGGGTAGATTTTCATTAAGCACTGCCTGGGCAAAGCTCAGAGAGGAAATTCAGGTGGGCTCTTGCCAAAGTGAGATGCTCCATGACAGATTCTCATCCCAGCACTTCACCCAGGAAACTTTAAAATGTAGTGCACATCCACAAATCTCATCAGCATCTTCCACCTCTTACAGTGAGAGGTCCACCACTTGCCTTTTTCCATCCCTTAATCTCTTTGACATTATCATCCCTTTCTTTTTTGAAATCAAATACTGCTCCATTTTTTCCGCTGCTAAAGTTTTTTCATGTCAAATGCTTCTTTTCCTCACAATGATTCATCATTCTAATTGTCCAACTCTGTCCAAGAGGGAAATACTGCTTAAAGTATCTAAGGAGGTACTTCCAGCCCCTCTCATGTTGCTGCAAATTATAGAAGAGTGGCCTCAGAGGCAATTCCAAGCCCAACACTAACCTGCAACCTCTCATCTGTTTGATCTACTCTATTATCTCCAAATGTTTGTTTCAACTTTTCTTGTGTTCACTTGAAACCATCAAATTGACTACCTACACACTTAACATCCTCCACTGAAATTTAAATTTATGACTGTCTTCTGCTCCCCATTCTCATTTCCAGGACCAAAGTTTTGGGATTGTCATTCCTTATGTCTTCACCTTTTTTGGCTTTTAGAACAAAATCTTGGCATCTCTTAAGCCCAATTTCCCAATTGGCATTGTCTTCTGGGTCATGAGTCTTAGCCTTTCACCTTGCATTATCAGTGAGTCCAACAATAAATAAATATGAGGGCCTTTTTGTCACAAAGCTATAAGCAGCTGTCTTCTGAATTAGATCACTCTTGGCTCCCTGGGTTTACCTGGTTCCATCTTCCTGCTTTCACCCCTGTACAAGTCCCAGCGTCTGGTTTTCTCACCATTTATATTCTTCCTAAAAGGAATTACCCAGTACTTTTTAATTTCTACAACTGATCGAGCACCATTTGCCAGAAAGCATGTATATTCCGGTTACACATTGCGAGAAAAGGTTTATTTTAATCTCCCCTTCATGTATCTAGTGCTTATCGAAAGGCTATGACCTCCTAACTTCAATCTGCCTAGCAATGGAAATGATTTGTGTTCGCTTTGTCTGTTACTTTTGCATTTTTACACCTCTATGCAACTACCCTCCTCACAATCTTCTTAGTTTGACAGCCAAAGCAGCTGGGCAGAATGTGAAGTTACAAAAGCATTGGCATTGGATAACTAAACTATTACTAAACTATTGATTTTGGGGGAAATTGCCAGCCAGAGGAGGTTTTATCAAGTCACAGCGTCAGAAGCAGTCAAATTGCAGCGTTTTGTTTGACCTATATTTATTCAGCCATGCATGAGATTCCAAGTGAAAGGAAAAATAATAATTTAACATAAGAGTCATTAGATTTCAGGGGTTTCTTTCCCCATAGTCAAATAAGATTGTAAGGTTTTTATCAATAGGCAATCAACTCTGTACCAAACTCCAGTGTCACCCCACTCTGCCCCAGTCTAATTGTATGAGCACTTTCCTGTTAAACAAGGTGTTGCCCACATCCCATGAATGAATAATAAAAAAGCCCTGATACTCATCCTGATCCAGTCAGAGCCCTTCCCTTGCCCCGCTGCTGTTAAATGCTTCATAATGAGACAACAGAACCCAAACTTTTTGATAACTCCACATTGGAATGCAGGACACACTGTACATGTGTGTCCAAAGACACTGGGCTGACACAGTGCTAATTCCATAATCTGTCGTTTCAATGTTTGCTGGGTAATCTTGTTTTTCCTCTCCTTCTGTCACACTTGGATTCTTCTGCTATATGTCTTTCTGTATCCTGCCATTCTCTGTTCCATTCCCCCGCTCTCTCCATTTCTCTAATGTTTTCCCGGCTTCACAGGTTGCTGAGAGATGCAGCATTTGATTCTGGCACACAGGTTCCAGGTGCAGAACGTGACTGATGAGTCAGCCTAGAATATAATTTGTCCATGGTGATAGCAGCTGCAGGGAGTTAGGGTTGGGCAATATGTAACATCAGATTATGGATACAAATCTTCAGGAGCATTAAAAATTCCATGTTGTCAACGACTAAATTTTAGTTAGAATGTCACTGGTAAACTAGAACAAAAAATGGAGCAGGTTACTATAGTATTTATCTGAGGGATAGTGGGTAACCCATAACTGATCGGGGCAACTTGCAAGCTGCAGCAACAGCAACAACAATGACAAACTGCATTTATCATTAATAACAAAAAGCATGCCAAGTCATGTCACAGAGGATTTAAAAATCAGGCACCAAGCTTTGCAAAAGGTATGAGAGCTAATCAAAGGCTTGGTCATGCTCAGTGGCAGCACTCTCACCCAAGTTAGAAGGTAGCTACACTCCAGTGACTTAATCTAGGATGCCACTTCAGTGGAGTACTGAGGGAATACCACACTATCAAGTGAGATGAGACTTTAAAATCGAGGCCCTGTCTGTCCTCTCGGGTGGTTGTAAAAGATTCTAGGGCACTTCTTAAAGAGCAGCGGAGTTCTCCCAGTGACCCAGCCAATGCGTGTCCCTCAACCAACAGCACCAGAAACAAGTTATCTGGTCTGCTGTTCGTGGGAGCTTGCTGCGTTCAAATTGGCAGCCCCATTTCCTATGGTAGTGTCTACATTTCAAAAGTACATCATTCGGTGTGATTGCTTTGGGATGTCCAGAGATTGTGGAAGGAGCAATATAAATCCAAGTCTTTTTTTTGTTTTTTTTTAAAAGAGTTATATTTTGAGAACCCTTCATAAGGTGGGCAAAGAGGTGGAGAGGTGGAGGGGGCTGGGTTACATAGGGCAAAAATTTTCGCTCGGGGGACGATGCGCACCCGACCCGCTTGAGCGTGAAATGACGTGTGTTGACATCGGCCGAGCGTGCCAATGGTCAGTGCGCAGTTGCGCGATAGTTTGGTCGACGGGCACACGCCAGAGTTGGCAGCGCGCCCGCCAACAATTAAAAGGCGTGTTAAGGCCATTAAATAATCAATTAAATTATTTTGTTCACTGTCCTTCCAACCTAACGGTTGATGGGTAGGCAAAAAGGCCAGGTGGCCTTTGCATGTTTTTGGAAACCTTATCCATGGGTGGGATGAGGTTTCCAAATTCAAATACAAATACAAGTATTAAAATTTAATTAATAACATGTCCCTGCTCGTGTGGCAGAGTCAGATGAGGGGACATGTTTCATTACATTTTTATTTTTTTTATTAAGTTTCAAAATATCTCTTCATCTCCCTGGGGCAGCTCTGTGTCTCAGAGATTGAAGCGCTCACTCGCGTGCATGCACGAAGTTCGCGCTCAGCCCGCTCGCCCTCCCCTCCCACCCCTGCACAGGCAGTGCTGAGCGCTGCTGCTCACGTCTCACGCTGGGTGGGCCTTAATTGGCCAGAGATATTACTGCAGCCATGGGGATAAGCTGGATTGGATGGTCATTGGGGCAGGAGTTGAAGCGTTTCAGTTTACTTCGCTGATGAGCCAGTGATAATTGCCATGGTGAGCCATGCTGAGGGTACAAAGGGTGGAACAGGAGGACATTGTAAACTCAGAGGCTCAAGCCTTGGGCACTGACAGGAGAAAAGGTTGGCTGAGGAGCAGGATCATTAGTGACAGGAGACTGAAGGGTATGTTAATAAAAGAAAAAGAGAGGAAGTGAATGAAATAAAAGGATCCGGTGCAAGTGGAGGTGGAAGAGGAAAATAGATCAGAGCTGGGATAAGGGAAAGTCAACAGATGGGACACCAAACAGTAACTAATATCCGAACATATGAAATAGCAGTAGTGGGCCATTTGGCTCGAGCCCGCTCCACCATTCATTAAGATCATGGCTGATCTGTTTGTGTTTCAAATTCCACATTCCCGTCTATCCCCGATAACCTTTGATTCCCTTGCCTAACAAGAATCTCTACCTGCACCTTAAAAATATTCAGTGACCCCGCCTCCACCTTCAGGGGCAGAGAGTTCAAAGTAGCACAAGGCTCTGGGAGAAAAAAAATTCCCTTTATCTCTGTCCTAAAAAGGTGACCCCAAATTTTAAAACCCTAGTTCTGGACTCACCCACAAGAAGAGACAAAGAAACCTCACATTGCATTAACAAAATGCCTGAGCTCAGGCATAGCAAAGAAACCTGTCATGAAGGATGTAGTAAATAGAATCCGGATTCAGCAAGGCAGACTGGAGAAGGCAAATCTGCAAGCAGGAAGAAGTTGCTAACAAACTGCAAGAAATAGGAGCCTACGAGGGGAATAAAAAAGTTTAGGGTCAGTGAGAAGACAGAAGGAATCCTGAAGTTTGTGAGGAAGTCACGGTAAAGTGGGGACTGCAAGGAAAAGGCAGCAAAATCTTTGCAGCAGCAAAAGGACTCAAAGAACGTGTGTACAGAAGCTGATGTATTTCTGGATGGTATTGCCGAGGGGCAGCATGTAGATTAGAAATAGGAGGCGGCCAAGGGTAGATCAATGGGGCACACCCAAGGTAATGGTGCGAAAATAGTAGCTTAGTGGTAATGTTATTGGACTAATAAGCCAGAGATATGACTTCAACTCCTACCACAGCATCGAGTGAACTTAACTTCAGTTAATTAAATAGACCTAGAATAAAAAGCTAGCATTGGTAATGGTGACCACATTGCTTTTGATGATATAAAGTGACACATCTCCAAATCATAAAAATGAATGGTTACAGCACAGCAGGTGGCCATTCAACCCATCATGTCTGTGCTGGCCCTCTGCAGGAGCAATTCACATAGTGTCACTCTCACCTTTTCCTTGTAGCCCTGCACCTTTTTCCTTTTCAGCTAATGATCCAATTCCCTTTTGAATGCCTTGATTAAGCCTCCTTCCACCGCGCTCTCAGGCAGTCCATTCTAAATCCTAACCCCAAGTAATCACTAGATTTTCATAAACCCATCGAATTCACTAATGTCCTTCAGTGAAGGAAATCTGCCATCCTTACCTGGTCTGGCCATATGGCTCACAGCAGTATGTAACTGCCCTCAGAAATAGCCTAGCAAGCCACCCAATCGTCTCGAGGGCAACGAGGGATGGCAGTAAATTCTGGCTTTATCAACAAAAATGAATTAAAAACAATGAATAAAGAAAATGAAAGATAAAAGCAAAAAACTGCGGATGCTGGAAATCCAAAACAAAAATAAAAATACCCGGAAAAACTCAGCAGGTCTGGCAGTATCTGCGGAGAGGAACACAGTTAACCTTTCGAGTCTGTATGACTCTTCAGCAGAACTGTCATGTTGAAGAGTCATACGGACTCGAAACGTTAACTGTGTTCCTCTCCGCAGATGCTGCCAGACCTGCTGAACTTTTCCAGGTATTTTTATTTTTGAATAAGGAAAATGGTTCTTCTTCCACATGTATAAAACTGCACTTGTACTCAAAATGTGAGGAGTAACAGAGTGGCTGGAGCGAGAGATGGAAACATGTCACAGATGCAGAGAGACTGCTTTCGGACACTTAGTACCTGCTCCATTGTCTTTTCGCAGCTCCAAAATTTCTGGACACAAGAAATCACCAGAGAAAAATACAACAGAATAATCAAGAGCCCAAGGGAATTCATGCATAATTCTGATAAGCCTCTGCGAATGCAGATTCTGAGAAAAAAAAACAAAGCAATTTATTTGAAGATGGCCACAGAGTGATTTTGTGCAGCAAACTCCATTTAAAATCATTTGTTCAGAAATTCAAGTCAAAACAAAGAAAAAATAATGAACAGAAAGCTACCTGTCATGGCATTGACTGAACTTTCGAGATCTCGCTGATTTTTGGCAACAAATAAAGCATAAGTGCAAAAGGGCACTGACCCTTTTATATTGTCCGTCTTTCTCTTCTGAACCTCCAATTCTTATCTTCTGGTATCTTGTCCTGTTCCGCAATGAGTTGTTATTTAATCATGGGGTTAGAACACCAGAACCTGATCTTACGTAGTATCAGTACTTCCTAGCAAAAAAAGTGATGGTCGTTGGACATCAGGCCAATTCTGTCCCTTGGAATTCAGGGCCTTGGCATTAATTGTAATTTTTTAAATTCATTCATGGGATGTGTGTATCGCTGGCTGGGCCAGTATTTATTGCCCATCCCTAATTGCCCTCGAGAAGGTGGTGGTGAGCTGCCATCTTGAACCGCTGCAGTCCCTGTGGAGTAGGTACACTCCTTAGGGAGGGAGTTCCAGGATTTTGACCTAGTGACAGTGAAGGAACGGCGAAATATTTCCAAGTCAGGATGGTGAGTGACTTGAAAGGGAACTTCCAGGTGGTGATGTTCCCATCTATCTGCTACCCCTGTCCTTCTAGATGGCAGTGGTCATGGGTTTGGAAGGTGCTGTCCTAGGAGTCTTGGTTAATTCCTGCAGTGCTTCTTGCAGATGGTACACACTGTTGCCACTGTGCATTGGTGGTGGAGGGAGTGAATCTTTGTGGATAGGGTGTCAATCAAGCAGGCTGCTTTGTCCTGGATAATGTCAAGCTTCAAGTGTTTTTGGAGCTGCACTCACCCAGGCAAATGGAGAGTATTTCATCACACTCCTGACTTATGCCTTGGGAAGTCAAGAGGTGAGTTACTCACCGCTGGATTCCTAGCCTCTGACCTGCTCTTGTAGCCATAGTATTTATATGGCTAGTCCAGTTTACTTTCTGGCCAATGTAAACCCCCAGGGTGTTGATGGTGGGGGGAATTCAGCGATGGTAATGCCATTGAATGTCAAGAGATGATGGTTAGATTCTCTCTTATTGGAAATGGTCATTGCCTAGCACTTGTGTGGTGTGAATGTTACTTGCCTCTTGTCAGCCCAAGTCTGGATATTGTCCTGGTCTTGCTGCATTTGGACATGGACTGCTTTATGTAATGCCCCAACTGCTATTCTGGCTAAGGTCAACTGGTCATCACATAGCAGGAACTGAACCTGCCTTGCTGTGTTCCATGTGGCTTTAGTTCCACTATAGGCTAGTGGCCTTACTGACCTAGAAACCATCAGATGGCTTTGGCATTTTGCGTAAATACCTGCAGAGAGTGGAGGGAGTTGGCCATTGAATGAGCACAGGGAAAAGGCAGTAATCAAATGAAGCCATAAATTAAGACAAACAAATGCATTTGACTCTGATTCAGGGAGAAGTTTACTGGGATTGCTGAGATACTAAATTTTCATATTTCCTTGATGCAAGACCCATAGATCCTAAAAAGGCCATCAGCTCAATTCTCCCAGGTACACCCACCACCACTACTGTTGGGTCAGTTCAGTAGACTTCTGCAAGTCAGGATGAGCTTGGAGCTAAGCTGAAGGACAAGGATAAGGTCTTACTCCAGCTGGCTGTGACAAAAGTAGATATTTCTGCCTGTATTGTTTAAATTACCAGAATGTCAAATGGAAGTTTCTCCTTCACTAAGCATAAAATTGTGGATTGAGTTATTCAATCTATCTGTGAGAACCAAGCCAGATTGCTGAATAGCAAATTAAGGGCTCACTTTGATGGGGACAATATGATTAAAATGTTCTATGCAGCGTTGGCTCAAAGGAGATCAGAGTGAAAGATATCCCAAATTAGGCTGCTAGGTTTTTCGTTCCGACGTAGATGCTTTCAGCTCCAAGGACATTTGGTGCTCTTGCATTCCAAAAGAAACTTTGAGATTCACTACAGTTTACTAAAGCATTAAAGATTCATCCAAAACATCTGAAGAAACTTTTCCATTCCAAGAATGTGTGATGAAAAGTATCGTTGTGAAAAGCATTGATTAGCTCCTTCGTTTGCAATTCTCCTTTGAAGTATTGAATTGTTCAATATTGTTGCCTTTGTTGTCTTTTGCTTCTGTGAATCACTGATTATAAATAAATTTCAACTGTAGTTTAGCACATTTGGTCTCATCTAATTTGCCCTGGAGGGAGTGCAACAGAGGATCACCAGGCTAATCCCTGGGATGGCGGGATTGTTTTATGAGGAGAGATTGAGGAAACTGGGCCTGTGTTCTTGCGAGTTTAGGTGATCTCATTGAAACTTACAAAATTCTTACATGGCTCGATAGGATAGGTGTAGATAGGAGGTTTCCGCTGGCTGGTGAGTCTAGAACCAAGGGACAAGGGGGAGGTGATGGCGTAGTGGTATTGTCACTGGACTAGTAATCCAGAGACCCAAGGTAATGCTCTGGGGATCCAGGTTTGAATCCCGCCATGGCAGATGGTGGAATTTGAATTCAATAAAAATTTGGAATTAAAAGTCTTAATGATGACCATGAAATCATTGTCGATTGTTGTAAAAACCCATCTGGTTCACTAATGCCCTTTAGGGAAGGAAATCTGTTGTCCTTACTTGGATGACTCCAGATCCACAGCAATGTGGTTGACTCCTAAATGCCCTCTCAGTTGTAACAAACTGAGAGCTGTAACAAAGACACAAAAAAGGAATGAAAATAGCATTGACCTAGGCACCGGAAACGACAACGGAAAACTCAGCCCTGTCAACCATGCAAAGTCCTCCTTACAAACTACCTGGGGGCTAGTGCCAAAATTGGGAGAGCTGTCACACAGGCTAGTCAAGCAACAGCCTGACACGGTCATACTCATGGAATCGTACCTTACGAGTAATGTCCCAGATTCCACCATCAGCATCCCTGGGTATGTCCTGTCCCACCGGCAGGACAGTCCCAGCAGAGGTGGTGGCACAGTGGTATACAGTCGGGAGGGAATTACCCTGGGAGACTTCAACATCGAGCCTCATGGTGTCAGGTCAAACATGGGCAAGGAAACCTCCTGCTGATTACCACATACCACCCTCCCCCTGCCTCAGCTGATGAATCAGTGCTCCTCCATGTTGAACATCACTTGGAGGAAGCACTGAGGGTGGAAAGGACACAGGGGCTTCAATGTCCACCCCACCACCAAGAGTGGCTTGGTAGCACCACTACTGACCGAGCTGGCCGAGTCCTAAAGGACATAGCTGCTAAACTGGATCTGTGGCAAGCGGTGAGGGAACTAACAAGAGGGAAAAGCATACTTGACCTCATCCTCACCAACCTGCCTGCCACAGATGCATCTGTCCATGACAGTATTGGTAGGATTGACCACCGTACAGTCATTATGGAGACAAAGTCCCGCCTTCACATTGAGGATACCCTCCATCGTGTTGTGTGGCACTACCATCGTGCTAAATGGGATAGGTTTCGAACAGATCTATCAACTCAAGACTGGGCATCCATAAGGTGCTGTAGGCCATCAGCAGCAGCAAAATTGTACTCGAACACAATCTGTAACCTCATGGCACATCAAATACCCCACTCTATCATTACCATCAAACCAGAGGGTCAACCCTGGTTCTATGAAGAGTGCAGGAGGGCATGACAGGAGCAGCATTAGGCATACCTAAAAATGAGGTGTCAACCTGGTGAAGCTATAACTCAGGGCTACTTGCATGCCAAACAGCATAAGCAGCAAGTGATAGACAGGGCTAAGTGATCCCAAAACCAACGTATCAGATCTAAGCTTTGCAGTCCTGCCACAACCAGTTGTGAATGGTGGTTGACAATTAAACAATTCACTAGAGGAGGAGGCTCCACAAATATCCCCACCCTCAACAACGGGGTAGCCCAGCACATCAGTACAAAAGATAAGGCTGAAGCATTTGCTACAATCTTCAGCCAGAAGTGCCAAGTGGATGATTCATCTTGGCCTCCTCCAGAGGACGCCAGCATCACAGATGCCAGTCTTCAGTCAATTCGATTCATTCCACATGATATCAAGAAACTGAAGGCACTGTACACTGCAAAGGCTATGGGCCCTGATAATATTCCGGCAATAGTACTGAAGACTTGTGCTCCAGAGCTTGCTGCGCCCCTAGCCAAGCTGTTTCAGTTCAGCTACAACACTGGCATCTACCCAGTTTTGTGGAAAATTGTCCAGGTGTGTCCTGTACACAAAAAGCAGGACAAATCCAACCTGGCCAAATACCACCCCAGTCTACTCTCGATCATCAGTAAAGTAATGGAGGGAGTCATCAACAGTGGTATCAAGCGGCACTTGCTTAGCAATAACCTGCTCATTGACGCCCAGCTTGGGTTCCGCCAGGGCCACTCAGCTCCTGACCTCATTACAGCCTTGGTTCAAACATAGGCAAAAAAACTGAACTACCGAGGTGAGGTGAGAGTGACTGCCCTTGACATCAAGGCCGCATTTGACTGAGTGTGGCATCAAGGAACCCTAGTAAAACTGGAGTCAATGGAAATCTGGGGGGAAACTCTCCACTGGTTGGAGTCATACCTAGCACAAAGGAAGATGGCTGTGGTTGTTGGAAGCCAGTCATCTTAGCTCCAGGACATCACTGCAGGAGTTCCTCAGGGTAGTGTCCTCAGCCCAAACATCTTCAGTTGCTTCACCAACGACCTTCCTTCCATCATAAGGTCAGAAGTGGGGATGTTCGCTGATGATTGCACAACGTTCAGCACCATTTGTGACTCCTCAGATACTGAAGCAGCCCATGTCCAAATGCAGCAAGACCTGGACAATTAAACTACCCCCTTATCTTACCTTATCTTGAGTTTGCTGTGGAGTTGTTCATAGAGGATTGAATCACTCCAAAACTGAAGGGTTGGAGAAACTACGCCACCCCTTATAAAGGGGGGAAATCAAAAATACCTTTCAGTTTATGGATGGATAGTGAGAGGAGAAATCAAAGCTGTTTAAATTAATCCCCTTCCTGTCAGTAACATGTAGAGAAGCCCAAAGATTCACTACCCACATCTCAGTCTTAAATGGCCTGCCACTTATCCTGAAACTTTTTTTATTCATTCATGGGATATGGACTTCGCTGGCTAGGCCAGCGTTTATTGCCCATCCCTAGTTGCCCTTGAGAAGGTGGTAGTGAGCTGCTTGGAGAAAGATGGAATTCAAAGGCGGGCTGCTGGCCTGGAGTCCAGTTCTCTTCAGAAGTTAAACCGCAACTGAGGATAAATTTCAAGAGCTGTATAATTAAAGGAATTCAAAGATCTCAAGTTTCGGTCATGTGGCAGGGTGGTTTCAGGTTGAGTTAATCAGCTAATGAGGCGCCTGGTTGAAACCTATTGTGTTTTGGAGCAGGTAACGATGGGGCCATTAGCACAATGTTGGAGATTTGGAGTCACAAATAGCTCTACGTTTGTCTAGAGCTGGCTGGTGCAGATGTATCATCTGTGAATCCTTTGTGCTGGCTTGGCTGGAATGTTTATACAATACAAGTCGCATTCCAGGAGGATGGTGAGGTAGCCTTTGTCCATTGGAACAGTTTAGAACCTTCCAGCACTATGAGCATGTGATCAGCTGCAGCCATTTTGAAAAACATAAAAAATAATTTTATTATGTAGCCAGGCTGATGTAGATATATATATTTCTTCCTCTCTCCTGGACAGGACACTACACCAGGGGGCTGTGGAAGGTCAATGATTGTGCATGTTCAAAACAGACATTGATAGATTTCTGTATACTAATGACATCAAGGGATATGGGGATAGTGGGGAAAAATGGTGTAGAGGTAGATGATCAGCCATGATCTATTTGAATGGTAGAACAGACTCATCGGCCGAGTGGCATACTCCTGCTCCTATGTTCCTTTATATACAGTGGTCTAGCATTACTATAATTTTGCCTTTAAAATTGTGTTGGGCAGCCCAAGTGTTCTGTAAGCAACATTACTGGGATCAGGGTTAACTGGTAGACCTGGATTATGCGTTCGTAATTTTTAAAAAATTATTCATTCACGGGATGTGGGCTTCGCTGGCTGGGCCAACATGTATTGCCCATCCCCAGTTGACCTTGAGAAGGTGGTGATGAGCTGCCTTCTTGAACCGCTGCATCCATATGTTGTAGGTACAACCACAGTGCTGTTAGGAAGGGAGTTCCAGGACTTTGACCCAGTGACTGTGAAGGAACGGCGATATATTTCCAAGTCAGGATGGTGATTGACTTGGAGGGGAACTTCCAGGTGGTGGTGTTCCCATTTATCTGCTGCCCTCGTCCTTCTAGATGGTAGTGGTCGAGGATTTGAAAGGTGCTGTCTAAGGAGCCTTGTTGAATTCCTGCAATACATCTTGTAGATGGTACACACTGCTACTACTGAGCGTCGGTGGTGGAGGGAGTGAATGTTTGTGGATGTGGTGTTAATCAAGTGGGCTGCTTTGTCCTGGATGGTGTCGAGCTTCTTCAGTGTTGCAGGAGCTACACTCATCCAGGCAAGCGGGGAGTATTCCATCACACTCCTGACTTGTTCCTTGTAGATGGTGGACAGGCTTTGAGAAGTCAGGAGGTGAGTTACTCGTTGCATGATTCCTAGCCTCTGACCTGCTATTGTAGCCACAATATTTATATGGCTAGTCCAGTTCAGTTTCTGGTCAATGGTAACTCCCAGGATGTTGATAGTGGGGGATTCAGTGATAGTAATGGCGATGGTTGGATTCTCTCTTGTTGGAGATGGTCATTGCCTGACACTTGTGTGGCATGAATGTTATTTGTCACTTGTCAGCCCAAGCCCGGATATTGTCCAGGTCTTGCTGCATTTGGTCATGGACTGCTTCAGTATCTGAGGAGTCGTGAATGGTGATGAACATTGTCCAATCATCAGCGAATATCCCCACTTCTGACCGTATGATGGAAGGTAGGTCTTTGATGAAGCAAGTTCAAGATGGCTGGGCCTAGGACACTACCCTGAGGAACTCCTGCAGTGATGTCTTGGAGTTGAGATGACTGACCTCCAACAACCACAACCATCTTCCTTTGTGCTAGGTATGACTCCAACCAGTGGAGAGTTTTCCCCCTGATTCCCATTGACTCCAGTTTTGCTAGGGCTCTTTGATGTTACATTCGGTCAAATACTGCCTTGATGTCAAAGGCAGTCACTTTCACCTCACCTCAGTAGTTCAGCTTTTTTGTCCATGTATGAACCAAGGCTGTAATGAGGTCAGGAGCTGAGTGGCCCTGGCGGAACCCAAACTGGGTGGCCATGAGCAAGTTATTGCTAAGCAAGTGCCAGTTGATAGCACTGTTGATGACTCCTTCCATTACTTTATTGATGATTGAGAGTAGACTGATGGGGCGGTAACTGGCCGGGTTGGATTTGTTCTACTTTTTGTGTACAGGACATACCTGGGCAATTTTCCACAAAACCAGGTAGATGCCAGTGTTGTAGCTGTACTGGAACAGCTTGGCTAGGGGCGCGGCAAGTTCTGGAGCACAAGTTTTCAGTACTATTGCCGGGATATTGTCAGGGCCCATAGCCTTTGCAGTATCCAGCTGTCATTTAAGACTCGGCCAGCTTGGTCAGTAGTGGTGCTACCGAGCCATTCTTGGTGATGGACATTGAAGTCCCCCACCCAGAGTACATTCTGTGCCCTTGCCACCCTCAGTGCTTCCTCCAAGTGATGTTCAACATGGAGGAGCCCTGATTCATCAGCTGAGGGAGGGGGAGGGTGGTACATGGTAATCAGCAGGAGGTTTCCTTGCCCATGTTTGACCTGATGCCATGAGACTTCATGGGGTCCGGAATCGATGTTGAGGACTCCCAGGGCAACTCCCTCCCAACTGTATACCACTGTCCTGTCACCTCTACTGGGTCTGTCCTGGTGGGGTAAGACATATCCAGGGATGGTGATGGTGGAATCTGGGACATTATCTGTAAGGTAATGTCATTATCTGTATGATTCCAGGAGGATGATTATGTCAGGCCAGTCTGTGAGACAGCTCTGCCAATTTTGGCACTACCCAGATGTTAGTAAGGAGGTCCTTGCAGGGTCGACAGGGCTGAGAGTGCTGGTGTTGATGCCAGGTGGTCCGTCCGGTTTGTGTCTTTGTAGCAGTTTTACAACTGAGTGGCTTTCAGACGGTATTTAAGAGTCAACCACTGTCGGTCTGGAGTCAAATGTAGGCCAGATTTCCTTCCCTAAAGGACATTCGTGAACCAGATGGGTTTTGACAACACTTTTAATTCCAGATTTTTTATTGAATTCAAACTTGGATTCAAACCCTGGTCCCCAGATCATTACCCTGGGTCTCTGGATTACTAGTCCAGCAACAATACCACTTCGCCATCACCTCACCCAGGAATGTGGCAGTGGAAAACCAAGGCATGAGGTAACAGTTCATAGGAGATGCAGTGTCCTTCCAGAAAAATTCTCAAAACTTGCAGACAAGAATACGTTGCGAAGCACCTGAACCACAAAATTTGTAAAGGGGAGAGGGGAGGTGTGAAGTGACAGCTGGAGATCTGAGATCAGAGACTCAAAGTCAATCAAGAAAATTAACGGCAGACCTCATCAGGAAGAACACAATTGAACCCTGGGATGGGGTAATTGTGTGTTAATTCTCTGAAAGGCCTAGGTCTGGAGTTACATGAAAAGGTCTAAAAAATGAGCTTTCTTTAAGGACGCAGTTTGGGGTTGCTTGGAAACCAAGAAGCAATTGCAATATCTTGGGGCTTAAATACTGGAGTATGCACATGCAAATC
The DNA here is from genome assembly GCF_964194155.1 of Cetorhinus maximus. Classification (NCBI taxonomy): domain Eukaryota; kingdom Metazoa; phylum Chordata; class Chondrichthyes; order Lamniformes; family Cetorhinidae; genus Cetorhinus; species Cetorhinus maximus. The sequence continues at coordinate 86,383,473 of NC_135884.1, forward strand.
AAAGCACATGATGCATCCAGGAGTTAAAAGCATGAGTAACACCTCTCTAATAGGTTGTTAGTAACTGATTCCAAGTTAACCATCACAATGCAAGGGTAATTCTTTAATCCATTGTATTAACAGGGGCGAGTTAGATATTCTTTAATGGTCCTCCTACATCTCCAGCCAAGGGTGGAAACACACCTTAGTGAAAAATTAGAATTCGGTCAAGTTTGCGTTGGAGTTCACCTTTAAGGTAATAGTGAGCAGAAGTGTCCTTGCTGCAGCATTAACACTGCAATTTATGTAATAGGCCAATGTTCATGTAAAATTATTGAAAAATATACACCCAGGCTATTACAGTTATAGAGCTTCAGGTTTGAGGGACAATCCATTGCCTTAGCAGGGAGCTGATGAGGGGTAGCCATAGAATAAGACACCCGACTCCCACTCATGTGACAACTGCTTGCTATAATGGCAGAAACAGAGCTTCAGACACCTAAGCAGGGATTCCTGAATATGAAGCCAAAGCACAATTAGTATCCGAAGCAAACATGTCTTAATTTGTCGAGTTGTGGCACATTAACTGAAATGTGGAAGGCAGCTCCGTTCAGTGGTGTCATGACATATCTATAGATGGAGGAAAGGAGTCTGAGATGAACTATAACTTTGCTGCTCATAATGAAGCGTTATTGATGACAATTATGTTGAAATTCAGAGTTTAGATTGGCTACAGTAACTCTAAAAGGAAAAATCAGTAAAATTTGGAAATGAAGGGTACCAGTAAAAGCTGTCCAAGCTGGTCTTGTTATCCTTAAAATGGAACTCCAGTATTGCTGGTGCCAGTGTTATTGATTTTTACTGGGATTTGACAATTTGAATCATCCTAACTAAATGCTGAAGCAAAAACATGGGATAGTTGGGGGTGAACCCATGAGGTGTAGGGAATACACCTCATGAGCAATAAAGGGTCTACCCTTGTGGCTCAGAATCCTTGTTTAAAGTGATCGTCGATCCCTGCATCACATACACAGGTGACAGGAGTCATGCAAGATGCTCATTCTATTAGATATCAATGAAAATACTGCTGTCCACTTAGTTTGCCATACTCTCAAGGTGCATGCTTGTCTGCAACTCTGGAATGCAAATTGCTCCTTTGAAACTATGGTTGTACATCTTCTCACAATAAAACATGCATTTTGCCCCAAACTTGAGAGCTAATCGTTGCCTTTTTGCTTGTAACCTACCAAAGTAAAAAGAAATTCAGGCTTGATTGATATCTTTTGCTTTGTAACAAATACAGCTGAGAAGTTCACCCCTGAGAACACCAAAAAGTTATTAAAATGGAAAATGTACCATTTCTATTTGCAACGAACTCTGTATGAGGACTTCATGGTGGCATAATTAGTCAGAGGATGTTTAAATGCTTGTGTCACAGTATAGGCAGCTCCAATTTGGTGGAATTTAATGAACACTAACGGGAATAAAATGCATCCCTTGTCAGACACTTGATCTGGTATTGAAGAAGGTTATCTGATTCTGGCTCTTGAACATCATTAGTCAGACACCAGTAATCTCACAATTAGAAGGCACCACAGCCAAGTTTCAAGGCCCTTAACTCATTTTTTCTCACTTCCTCCCCATCTATCCACAATAACCTTTAACGATCGTGACCTGGATTTGTATACAGTCAAGCCTTGCATTAATTGACTGACTCAGAAGCTCCACAGATATAGAGGTAGTGGCTCAGTTAACTTGAAAATTGGAAAAGGAAGCAACTCTAAACTTAGATAAAAACAAAAAACTGCAGATGCTGGAAATCCAAAACAAAAACAGAAATACCTGGAAAAACTCAGCAGGTCTGGCAGCATCGGCGGAGAAATGTCAACTTTGCTCTTCTCTGCCGATGCTGCCAGACCTGCTGAGTTTTTCCAGGTATTTCTGTTTTTGTTCTAAACTTAGATAGCTTTCTCCTACAGTAAGCCTCTGGAACCATTGGGATCAAAATGTTTTGATTTTAAAAAAAGATGTGCAGTTCCCAGAGGCCTTTTGTGGCTTTGGATTTCCAGACAGATTTTGAGCTGACCCATATGGTTTCAGTCATAAGGTATGAAAAAGGAGAATACCCCCCAACATTTTAACCACAGAAATCTAGAGACATTTCCCTGTCCTAGTGCTTGCAGACAACAGGACACAATCTCCATTTAAAGGATTAGGTAAGCCCTTTGAAGAGGTATTGAAATGGTACTGAAACTAAAGGAGGAATGGGTGGGTTACACCTGAACAGGGCTGGGTCCAATGTTAAGTTAGCTAGTACTGTGGAGGAGGGTTTAAACTCATTTGACAGGGCAGGTGAGGAAGCAGCAAAGCGGAGAAGTGAGCTGCAAGGGAGGGGCAAACTTTAAAAAAAAAGCTGGTATTAGGTGAGGGAAAGCAAAGAAGACTAACATAGTGTTGGAATACATGCATGATAATGCAACGAGTGTTACATAACTTAAGGAATAGGAGGACGAGTAGATCATTCAGCCCTTTGAGTCTGCATCACCAATGAATAATTCCTGACTTCTGTCCACAAGGCACAAATCAGAAGTGTGATAAGAACAAAAGAACTAGAAACAGGAGTAGGCAATTCAGCCCCTCGAGCCCGCCCCGCCATTCAATACAATCATGGCTGATCTCATTTCGGCCTCAACTCCAATTTCCCGCTCTCTCCCCATAACCTTTCAACCCGTTACTAATTAAAAATCTATCTATCTCCTCCTTAAATTTACTCAACGTCCCGGCATCCACTGCACTCTGAGGTAGTGAATTCCACAGATTCACAACCCTTTGAGAAAAGTTATTCCTCCTCATCTCTGATTTAAATCTACCACCCCTTAGCCTAAAACTATGGCCTCTCATTCTAGAATGCTCCACAAGGGGAAATGCTCCACGTCTACTTTGTCTCTCCCCTTTAGCATCTTATATACCTCAATTAGTTCTCCTCTCATCCTTCTAAACTCTAGTGAGTATAGGCCTAAACTGCTCAATCTCTCCTCATGAGGCAAGCCCCACACCTCTGGAATCAATCTAATGAACCTCCTCTGAACCGCCTCCTATGCAACTACATCCTTCCTCAAGTAAGGGGACCAAAACTGTGCACAGTACTCCAGGTGTGGTCTCACCAATGCCTTGTACAGTTGCAACAACACTTCCCTATTTTTATACTCTATTCCTTTAGCAATAAATGCCAAAATTCCATTTGCCTTCCTTATTACCTGCTGTACCTGCATACTAGCTTTCAGCAATTCATGCACGAGGACACCCAGATCCCTCTGCACTGAAGCATTCTGAAGTTTCTCTGCACTTATATAATAAGTCGCCTTTTTATTCTTCCGACCAAAATGGATAACCTCACACTTATCCACGTTAAACTCCATCTGCCAAATTTTGGCCCATTTGCCTAACCTGTCCATATCCATTTGTAAATTTATTTCTTCATTGCAACTTACTTTTCCACCTATTTTGGTGTCATCTGCAAATTTAGCTATAGTACCTTCTATCCCTGAATCCAAGTCATTAATATAGATTGTAAATAGTTGGGGCCCAAGGACCGAACCCTGTGGCACCCCACAAGTTACAGCTTGCCATCCAGAAAAAGACCCATTTATCCCGACTCTCTGCTTTCTGTTGGTTTGCCAATCCTCTATCCAAGCTAATATATTACCCCTAACTCCGTGTGAACTTATCTTGTGTATTAATCTTTTGTGCGGCACCTTATCAAAGGCCTTCTGGAAGTCCAGATATACTACATCTACAGAATCCCCATTATCCACTTTGCTTGTCACATCTTCAAAGAACTCTAGCAAATTAGTCAAACATGATTTACTCTTCATAAAGCCATGCTGACTCTGATGGATTGCATTTTGACTTTCCAAATGCCCCATTATTATTTCCTTAATAATAGATTCCAACAATTTCCCAACGACAGACATTAAACTAACTGGTCAATAGTTTCCTACTTTCTGCCTCCCCCTCATTTTGAATAAGGGAGTTATATTAGCATTTTTCCAATCTACTGGAACCTTTCCAGAATCCAGGGAATTTTGGAATATTATAGCCAATGCATCCACTATCTCCGCTGCCACTTCCTTTAAGACCCTGGGATGTAGGCCATCAGGTCCTGGGGACTTGTCACCCTTTAATCCCAACAGTTTGTTTGCTCAGTACTTTTTCTCTCGTGATGGTGATTGTTCTAAGTTCCTCCTTCTCAATACCCTCTGCACTACCTGTTACTATTGGGATGGTATTAGTATCCTCCACCGTGAAAACTGAGGCAAAATATTGATTAAGCATCTCTGCCATTTCTGTGTTCCCCACTATTAACTCCCCAGTCTCATCCTCCAAGGGACCAACATTCACTTTAGCTACTCTCTTTCCTTTTATATACTTGTAGAAGCTTTTGCTATCAGTTTTTACATTTTGCGCTAGTTTTCTTTCATAATTTACCTTTACTCTTTTTATTATTTTTTTAGTAACCCTTTGTTGATCTTTAAAAGTTTCCCAATCTTCCAGCCTTCCACTGACCTTTGCAATTTGGTATGTCTTAGTTTTTACCTTTATGTTATCTATAACTGCCTTGGATGCTTTTTCCCCCTCTTACCATCTTTCTTCCTCTTTGGAATATATTTTACTTGGGAGGAAATGAATATCTCCTTAAATATCTGCCACTGTTCATCAACTGTCCTACCTTGTAGTCTTCCTGCCCAGTCCACTAGGGCCAAATCTGCCCTCATGCCTATGTAGTTACCTTTGTTTAACTCCAGAACACTCTGGAGTATTCTCCACTTGCCTGGATGAGTGAGGCCCCAACAGCACTCAAGAAGTATCATCTAGGACAAAACAGCCCGCTTGATTCGCACCCCATCCACCACTTTAAACATTCACTCCCTCCACCACCATTGCACAGTGGCAAAAGTGTGTACCATCTACATGATGCACTGCAGCAACTCACCAAGGCTCCTTCGACAGCACCTTCCGAACCCACGGCCTCTACTACCTAGAAGGACAAGAGCAGCAGATGCATGCGAACACCACCACCTGCAAGTTCCCCTCCAAGCCACAGACCATTCTGACTTGGAACTATATATTGCTGTTCCTTCACTGTTGCTGGGTCAAAATTCTAGAGCTCTTTCCCGAACAGCATTGTAGGTGTATCTGTGCCACATGGACTGCAGTGGTTCAAGAAGGTGGCTCACTACCACCTTCTCAAGGGCAATTAGGGATGGACAATAAAATGCTGGCCTAGCCAGTGATGGCCACATCCCATGAATGAATAAATAAAGATCATGACTGACCTTTTACCTTAACTTCACTGTACCATGTTATCCCCATAGTATCCAAAAATCTATTGATTTGTGCCAGTTGATGAAGTGTAGGCGCATTTGCCACACGAGATTATGATGTAGTGACTATAATGGCTATCAAGGTGGAGGTAGTTCAGGTGCAACCTAAAAATGTTCCCATAAAATTATTCGAAACCTTTACAAATCACTGGTTAGGCCTCAGCTAACGCACTGTGTACAGTTCTGGCCACCACATTTTAGGAAGGATGTCAAGGCCTTGAAGAGGGTACAGAGGCTGTTTACCAGGATGATACTTGGGATGGGAGACTTAGTTATGTGGAGAGATTGCAGAAGCTGGGATTTTTCTTAGAACAAAGGAGGTTAGGAGACCTAACAGGTATTCAAAATTGTTTCTCCCTACTTTCTCTCTTCTTTGGCACAAGTGTCTGTAGCCACTGATTATAGATCAAAAATAATTGGTAAAATAACTAGAAGGAATATTAGGAGATTTTTTTCCACACAGTGTTGTGACAATCAGGAAGGCACTACCTGAGAAGATGGTGGAATTAGAATCCATAGGAGCTTTCAAAAGGCAATGAACATGTACTTGAAGAAAACTCACTTAACAGGCTTAAAGGGGAATTGTGCTTATAAGATTGCATGATTTTAAAGAAAAATGTGTTTATTTTTCTCTAGCAATCAGGGAACAGGGCTATTGTTAGCAACCAGTATGGGCCATGTGAAAGAAAATGTTTGTGGTGGGGAGAGGCATCCATAATGCCAAAGACCCCCTTGCAGTGTCAGATGTTTAGTGACCTCACAGGGTGAACAAAGGTAAATGTGTGTTCAGTGAACAGGGGATATAACTAAATCAGAGAAGTATGTGGGTTTTCCCCTGGAACAGTCAAGCATTCTCTTTAGTTTTACCACATGGCACTGTGCTCCTTGTCCCAGAAGCAAAGTGACTTGGCAACACTCATGTTAAGTGTCTCTCATTCTGTGTTGCCTACCTGCAAATTGAGGTTTCACAACCTACCATCCTTTCCTCAAATTCTGACTGATTCTGACAGCAGCAGCCTGTTAACACATAGGCATCCCTGCTCTGAGAGAATACAGCAATCAAGGGAACACCAGGCTACCGGAGAACGAAGTGCAACTATCCAGCATTTGACAGTACTCATAGAGGAAGCAATGGCTGTAATTGGTTTCCACTCTGACCTGGCAGTTGAGGTTGGAGCAGCAGGGGTTCTGTGCCGTCAATAGTTCATGAGAACTGTGCTTTGTCTTTTTTCATCTTCCCATGTATCTTCAACCTCTTCAGTAGGTCAACAATGTAGCTGAATAAAATGCAATTCTGCTGCAGTCCGCTCTACAACTGGTAACACTGGTCAACCCTGTAATTAACCATCTCTCTTGGTGCTCAATAATCTAGAGACATCCACCCAAGAGGGTACAGATAGCGCAGATGAGGAATTGACACATGGTGAAACACTCAGCACAAGGGAGCCAGAGGATGTAGAGAGGGGAAGTCTGATGCCATTGAGAGGAGGTGTCTAACAAATCAGAGGCTCTGTTATAACGAAAAGGAGGCCAGCAAAGTATTAGATATGCATCGGGGCTCTGCGCAGTCACCAAATATTTGCAGCAAATGAGTGGGATAGCAGCAAAGTCCAGTGCTCTGCTATGAATCAACATTCGCATGGTGCTCATTGCAGGACAGCCTGGAGACAGTGGCAGCTCTGAGACCATCTGCAAACCTTCACCTGCTTCATGACAGATGTAGCCAAGTCAATCAACTCAGTGAGGAGGCAGTGAAGGAGGGACTGGAGGTCTTAGTGGAGAAGCTGCAGAGGTTACAGTCAACAGCATTGTAAAGTTATACAGGGCAGCATCTTCGTGGGACTAATGGATATGCCACTGACTCTTTCCCAGGGATGGGAGGATCTCTCTCATTTCACAAGGTCCATTCTCCTCCCATTGATTAAAGATAACCAGAACCTTTGTCTGAGCTGAACTGAACAGGGCTTTGTGACTGAAGCTCAGCTTCCTGAAACAGTGTTTCAGGAAAGCGGCCTTGGAAAGTGCAGCTGCGTCTGACCAACCCACTGAATGCTTAGTGTCAGGATGAGCTAGCTCTCCTTGGCTGATGAACCTAGTTTCCTTTACTTATGCCTGCAGCTCAGCTTTTTCTGGCATATAAAGAAAGATTTCCAATGGGGTGCCCACTGTGTAAGCCCTCGGAAGCTAGCTCAGTAATTCTCTTCAAAAGAGGGCGGCAGGATTCTTGTGCCCGCCGGCATCGGGCGTGTTTGGTGGTGTGGGCAGGTAATATGGCACAGTCGGTTTCACGACATCATGAAGCCAGTTCACGATCACCCACTCAGCCCGTTGGTGGTGGGCTGCTTTCTTCACCATCGGACGTCGGGAATCTCATTCTAATATATCAGCATATCATTACAAGGCCAGACTCATTCCCACCCAGAAATGGTGTTTTTCCAGCATTTCCTGTTTTTGTTTCAGATTTCCAGCATCCGCAGTATTTTGCTTTTATCATTCCCATCCCCGCTAGATCGTCCGCCCACATCGGCAGGAAAACACACTTATGTATTTCACAACAGCACATAAGTGACGTGCACCGGGTGAGCTGCACTTCGCTCGGGACTTAGAGGTTTGTTTGCCTACCTTGCTTCGGGCAGCACTCGCAATCATCAGTGGCAGGCTTCACAGACAGCACCACATCACTTTTAGGGGGGCTCATGGGCACGTTTCTACCTACCAGACCAGCCATAAGGTGGGTGTGGCTTTTCAATGTTTGCAGGGCTAGGGCTTGGTTGGTGAAAGGGGAGAAGTGGCCTCAGGCAAGGGAAGAGGCTGCAGGATGAGGGCTGTACTGGGGAAGGCGGGTATCCCAGGGTGTGTGTGGAGGCACATGTTGATCTGCGCAAGTGGCCTCAAGATGGTGAGGGCTAAGGCAGTCTCCAGAGGAGATGAGGCCAGGTGGAGATGTGAGGGTGTGTGTGAGAGAATGGGTGCTGATGTCCCCTGGGCTGGCAGTGAGTGAGTTGCCAGTGAATGTACAATGGGCTTGAGTGTGTGAGTTTAGAGTGATGAGATGGTTGCCTTACCCTGACTGCACGGATGAGATCATTCACCCTCTATCTGCATTGGATGGCCAACATCTTCTGTGCAGCATTGGCACTGATCACCACTGCCACCCCCACCGAGCCGGAGTGGTGATGTTGCTGCTCCTCCTGCAGCCAGAGTGGGGGTAGAGGACATCACAGTGGGCCTCCACGGCGTCCAAAAGGTGCTCAAGGGCTGCAGTCTTCTTGTCTTTCGGGCCCATGTCTTCTTTGCTGCCGTCCTGGGCTGGAGGCACTGAGCGCAGCTGTACTTTAAATGTGGTGCCTGACGTGATGATGCGGCGAGGTGATGGCGTGGCAGGCGAATCAGAGCCTGCCTGCCATGGAAACAGCGTGTATCCTAAAAATGCATAAATGATGTGGCTGGTTTGGGATGATATGGCGTGAAAACCCACCATCGTGGGTAAAATGTCGTTTTACCCGCCTGCTACCGCACTTAGTGCAAATCTGGAATGATTCCCCCCACATCTTCTAAACCGCGTGCCATACATCTTCCAATGGCCAATAGTCCAGAGTTTAGAACAGATGACATCATCCCATTGTCATCCAGTTATTTGCCCGTTGCTGCCGCTGGGAGTGTGGGCACATCTGGTAAGCATGCCAGGTGTTTCTCCAGCTGGACCCTGGTATAAATCTAATGTCAGAAATTCCGGGCCCTGCAAAAGGAAAAATCCTAAACCATGTCCTTCCCAATCCAGAAATTTAAATATTCAAGTGTACTTTGGAGAGTTCCAGTAACTCCGATGTTCCCTGTACCCATGAGTCTTGTTTCTCTACTGCAGTTATAGGTGGTCACCCATTTATCTCCACTTTAACCCTGTGCCCTGAACTATCTAGCACTAACTCTTGTGTGGCCATATTCCAGAGATTATGATCCAAAGTCTCTTATTCACTCTTTTGGATACAATGAGTTAATTGCTACTCAAGGACAGAGAGCCGCTGGAAGTTCTACAACACAGCAGAACTCATTGTTTATTAGCATCAGAGCCGAGGAATCAGAGGAGCACCATATACTTATCCAAAATGAGTGAAGAGGTTCTCTTAAGTTATTGTAGCATGATACACTGGCAAGCCATCAGCAACAGCTATGTGAGGCAGAAGCTGGGACACAATGACTTCAAGGTTGAGTGCAAGCCCAAATGCTACAGTGCCATATTACTTAAGTTATCAGTTATCTTAGGCAACACTTCCAAGAACAGGTTAACTGCTCATTTATTTCACTGTTGCCTGTGGAACATTGCTGTTGTAAAGAGAATATAATTTTTCCTAATATTACTGTGGGATACTATGAAGCAGGCTTGTGGGGGCTATGTGTGTGTTTGTGTGACTAATTTAATTCAACTGACAACAGTCAGACTGCAAGGTTTAAATCATCAAAGGGATTAGGTGTAAAAGCAAGCATTTTGAAATGGAGATGGATAAGCTTAGATGAGATCCCAGTAGATACAGTATGAATGGGAATTTTCATTATGAGATAAGTGAGGAGTGAATTGTTAGCTGTTGAATTTCAAAGAGTTTTACAACTTGCAAAAATTGGAAACAAATAAGGCAAAGTTTTACGTTTATTTTTCCTGAAAGTGCTGGCCATAATGACATTCTGGGAAAAGTAACTACCAAAGGAAGTTTAGAACAATGGGTTTAGAGATAAAAGTGGAGAAAACATACTTAACGGAAGATTGAAAGCTGTATGAGGCGAGTGGCCATGTGAGATCTTGAAAGGTGGACTGTGCAAAGACAGACCTGTGAAAAGCAGCCTCTAGCCACCCTAGAGAAGTGGTTGTTTGTGCCAGAAAGCAAGGTTTTGTTACAAGCCTTGGATTTCCATTGTCAAGTGAGAGAGAAACCCAGTGCAATACCTCCCCTATAGCAACAGTGGATGCCTTGTGGTAATATTACTAGATGTTTTATAGATTAAGAATCTATTTGCACTGTTGCCTATAAAAGTGTGTTTACTTGGGAGTCTAGCTAAGCAGAAATCTCTTGGGAAATGTTATATGACTAAATTTAACTGTGTAACCATAATCTTGTGTGTTTAAGTTTTTCTCTTCTTTTGTTAATAAATGTTTTAATTTACTATTTAAAATCTCCAGAAGTGGCAGTGGCATCTTTACTTCTGGCTTCAGTGCACATACCTTCTCGTAATAAAATATACATTACAAATGGTGATAGCTTGGCCAAGTTTCCCTTTGGGATTTGGTCAGCCTGCCAATTACCACCTGCCATATCATAACACTGTGCATATGCTGGTTGCTGTATTTGCCTTCAACCAACTTCAAAACCAATTCAGGGGGCATTTGTGTTTTAGGGCACCCATAGGATATGAAATGTAAGTTATTTCGCTGATGTTTAGTAGTCATACGCAGTTCTAAGATACTCACTTAGGTTGACACTATACAGCCATTGAAATGGTTTCTCCTTTGCAATGACGAAGGGAAATAATATCTCCAGAGTCACATCATGACCTGCCTTGAACACAGAGGAATGTAAATCCGCTGGGATAGACTGCCTCACTATACCTGCATTTGACAATACTTGGAGTATAATATTGTACACTGTCAAGTTGCATGAAAATGTACTCAAGATGTCCCTTAGACTTATTCTGCAATTAACTGTAGGCTGTTTTTAATAATTTTTAGAATGTAGATACACTTGTCCACACTTTAAAATATTTAAAATTTACTGGAGGGAAGTCAAGTTCTGAGCGTGCCTGCAAGTGTGCACAAAGAGCTGAATTTTCCCATGGAAGTCAGCAACCCGACATCAGGACCATTTCTGGGTCATGACCCCACATGTTTCAGTAGAGTGGCTGACAGCCTTATTTCACAGGAGGTGGCCAATTAACAGACTACCTGCCTCAGGGATGGCCGTCCAATTGGAACAGCGGGTGGGTGCCAGGGGTAGAAACAGAGGACATCACAACCCAATGCAATGGAGTCCAGCAGTCCCCACTGTGATAACAGTGGGGGTGTTGCAGAGAGCCAGGCAGGTAGAGTAGTAGCAGAGCAGATGGCTATTGGAGAAATCAGTCTCCATGATTTCTTCACTCAATGGCAAGGCTGTGATATGGGCAGGCAGCAGCCTTGCCAATTGCTGCTGGTAAGCTCTAAAACAGCCTCAAAAGCAATAAGGGTCCATTCTTCTGCTGTGAAACCACCTCCTCCCACCTACTGGGGGATCAACACACGAGGGGGCCTGTGTGCTGCTTGCAACATTTCAAGTGCTTCACAAAGCAGGAACTAACTGCCCTCTTAAGTGCCTTGATTAGCGACATGCCACTGCCATGTGGGTTGCCATTGCCGCTCAGAGCCTGTTCCAGGAAAAGTGCACCAAGTGGGGAGGACGCCATGGAGCTGATCTGACACGCAATGTTCCAAACTTCCATCCTACTGCCACCCAAATCCCCAATCCTTCCTCCAAAGCCACCTCTACGGAGCTAAGAAAATTCAGTTTATAGCGTTTTGTTCTGATTTCTTGAATGTGATTCCAGGCAGTCATTTTAAATTAGCTAATGTTGGGCTACACATTAATTCTGTTGTCATCATTGACTGTCCCTCAATTCAAAGATGGCGCCTATTCAGGGGCGTGAGTTTCAGCCATGGGTCTTTCTGTGACTGAACAGCCCAGAATCTTGACCAACAGATCTTTCGGCACATGCGGCAGGACATCCTACTATGTAACAAGATCTGGAGGAAGCAGCATTTGCTTCCTTTCCTTTCCTTCCCTTCTCTGCTGCTGCTCTGCCTCATCATTAAGACATTGGGTCTCAGAGCGTGATGCAGCTTGATGGACAAGTTGTCACCATTCTGAACAATTAATTCTGTAATCACCACCAGCAACATGCAGCCTTGTCTTTTCAAACTAGGAGGCCTCAGTGCAAACAGCGCTGATTTTCTAAATTATATGGAGCTGTCAGGAAGGTAAGAGCTTTATTCGAAGTAGCACAATTATTTGCTGAATTTTAACAATGTGAAAGTCACAAAAGTTCACAGTAACATTGACAATGCAGGAGATCTTTCCCCCTAATCAATGTAGCCATGCCCATATTCTGAGGTTTGAAAATAATTCACACTGAGAGAAAAATAAGAACAAGCTGGAACATCCTGAAATGATCCTTGGGGTGGTGATGCACAAAGGTCAGAAATTCTTTCTTCACTATTTCAGTGGAGGTGATAATCCACTTATTGCATTGATAATGCCTTTACTAATATAGTGACCTCCTGGCTGTACAATATATTTCTTTAGCCCAATATACACTGCTGTTGTCAGTGGTCTTCTATGCCAAATACACTGCTACCACCACCCCTCAGTCTATCAGCTCTTCTTCAAACCCCCACCACAACCCTTCAACTACTGCACTCATCTCTAACCTCCAGTTCCTTTCTCAAGTCCTTGAGCATGTCTTCTACACTCACCTCTCATGCCCCCTTCTTCAAATTCCTTAGTTCTCTTTTCACACTGCCCACGATGCCAACACTGACCTTTCAACAATAACTTGCCTTTAGAACATTCACAGGCGCATTAGCAAACAAATTTTGACACCGAGCACATACGTGAGGAAAGTAAGCAAAAGCTTGGCCAAAAAGGTAGGTTTTAATAGGGTTCTCAAAGGGGGTAAGAATGGTAGAGGTGCAGAGAGATTTAGAGAGGGAATTCCACATCTTAGGACATCAGCAGCTGAAGGCACAGCTTCCAGTGCCAGAGCAATTAAAATCACAGCAGCTCAAAAGGCCAGAATTGGAGGAGTACAAATATCTCAGAGGGTCATAGGGCTGCAGGAGATTGCAGACATAGGAAGGGGTGAGGCCATGGAAGGATTTGAAATCATGCATGAGAATTTTAAAATCGAGGTGTTGCTTAACCCAGAAGCCAATCTCAGTCAACAAGCACGGCGTTGATGAGTGAACAGGGTTTGGTGCAAGTTAGGACATGGTTTTGGATGACCTTGAGGTTACAAAGGGTTGAACACAGGAGGCAGGCTAAGAGTATGTGGCAATATTAAAGTCTAGCGGTAACAAAGTCAAGGTTGAGGATTTCAGCAGCAGATGGGCAGAGGTAGGAGTGGAGTCCGGTGATGTTATGGTTTGGACTGGGTGGTCTGAATGATGGCATGGACATGTGGTCATAAGCTCAGGGTCAATTCATAGAATGGTTACAACAGAGGAGGAGATCATTTAGTCTGTTGCATCCGCATTGGCTCTCTGCAAGAGCAATAGACATTCCTTCTCCCTGGCCCTTTCCCCATAACCCTGCAAATCTTTCCCTTCAGACATTTCTCCAATTCCCTTTTGAAAGCCACAAGTGAATCTATCTCCACCACCCTTTCCGGAATGCATAACAGTCAAAATGCAAATTTGGACTATGCCTTCCATCACCTCTCCTAACAATGGTTCCACTCATGTTCAGTGTGCCTCAGTGAAGCGCCTTGAGACATTTAAAGGCATTAGATAAATGCAGCTTTTGCTTTGCAAGTCACCATGCCATGAGAGGCAGGTACTGCCTTCCAAAAGGCGGCCATGTTGGACAATAAGGATGATACCACAGAGTGATTTGGTTTTATTTGTGACATTGTAAACAAATGCAGGATAATATTGCCTGGCCAGTATCGCTAACAATATTGCAAACATAATGTTGATGCTGTAGTGTTCCATTGTTCTGTGTTTAATTATGTGAACCTGTTTACTATTGATGCTCACTGTGCTTGATTGGTTAGGTCTGGGTGTGGACTGAAAAAAGAATAAGATTGTAGAAAGAGCCGAAAGCCAGAGTTGTAAACATGGAGTACGCATTTTAAAGCACAATCTGCTACACACACAGAAACTAGTGTCACCTCTGCATAGATCCAAAATATAAAATATACTACAGATGCAAGCAAAACAAGACCTTCATTTCGTCAATCTGGGTTGCACACAAAAGCAGAACCCAGAGATGTAAAGATTGTGTAGAAATTTATTGCATTATTCCACTTCCCTGAAACAATGATTTTAATTACTAACTTTCATAATTGAGTAAAGCAAGTTAAGAAAATGCACAAGCGTTTGAAAAGGCCTTTGAAAATGAGTTTTTGTGGAAAAGATACTAATTATACTATAAATATCAGCATTTAAAAAAATTTTTCGTTCATGGGATATGAATGTCTATTTGCCTTAGAGAATGTGGTGGTGAACTGCCTGCTTAAACATAGAGCTGTTCGGGAAGGAGTTCCTGGATTTTCACCAAGTGACCATGGAGGAAAGCGATGTAATTCTAAGTCAGGATGATGTGCGGTTGGGAGGGGAACTTGCAGGTGGTGGTGTTCTCGTGTGTCTGCTGCTCTTGTCCTTCTAGCTGGTCAAGGTCACAGCTATGGAAGGTACTGCCTAAGGAGGCTTGGCAAATTGCTGCAGTGCATCTCGTAGATGGTACACACCACTGCCACTGTCAGTCAGTGGTGGAAGGAATGAATTTTTAAGCTCGTGGATGGGGTTCCGATCAAATGGGCTGTTTTATCCTGGTTGGTGCCAAGCTTCTCGAGTGTTGCTGGAGCTGCACTCATCCAGGCAAATGGAGAGTATTCCAACACGCTCCTTACTCGAGCCTTGCAGATGCTGGACAGGCTTTGGGGAGTTAAGAGGGGAGTTATTCACCACAGAATTCCCAGCTTCTGACCTACTCTCGTAGACAAAGTATTTATATGGCTAGTCCAGATCAGTTTCTGGTCAATGGTAACCCCCAGGACGTTGATAGCAGGGGATTCATCAATGGTAATGCCATTGTCATGAGATAGTTAGATTCTCGTTTGTTGGAGATGGCCATTGCCTGGTTCTTGCATGGCATGAATATTACTTGTCATTTAGCAGCCCAAGCCTGAATGTTGCCCAGGTCTAGCTGCAGGTTGATATGGACTGCATTAGTATCTGAAGAGTCCTGGACATTGCGCAATCATCAGGAAGCATCTTCACTTCTGACCTATGATGGAGGGAAGACCATTGATGAAGCAGCTGAAGATGGTTGGGCCTAGGACACTACCCTGAGGAACTACAGTGACCTAAAGAGCCATAATCATCTTACTTTGTGCTAGGTATAGCTCCAATCAGTGGAAAGTTTTCCCCCTCATTCCCAGTGACTTAAATTTTCCCAGGGCTCCTTGATGCCACTCAGTCAATTACTGCATTAACGTGAAGTGCAACCACATTCACATCACCTCTTCAGTTCAGTTCCTTTGTCCATGTTTGGACCAAGGCTGTACTAAGGTCAGAAGCCGGATGGCCCTGGTAGAACCTAAACTGGGCGTCAGTGACATTATTGCTGTCAAAGTGCAGTTTGATAGCACTGCCGACATCTGCTGATGAGTAAGAGTAAACTAATGAGATGGTACTTGGCTGGACTGGATTTGTTCTGCTTTCTGGGCTCAGGACAAACATCAGCAATTTTCCATATTACTGGGTAGATACCAGTGTGGTAGCTGTACTGAACAGCTTGGCTAGGAGTCACTAACTAACTAACAGATGAAGATTGTTATAGTTAATCCAATTTCTAATTAATAGAGAATTGCAATGTAAGAAAGTCTGTCTGAATAATTGTGTGCAGATGTAGCTCTAATATTTGTTGTTGTTACATGCAAGATTATATATAAAATCCATTGTCATATTAATAGATGAAAGCAAGGAAGTTATATGGTCCATTAAACACAGAATTGTTACAGCACAGGAGGCTATTCAACACATCATGTCTGCACCAGCTCTCCGAGTGAGCAATTCGCCTGGTGACATAATTGTCCCGCCTTCCCCCATAACACTGCACATTCTTTTCAGGTAACAGTCTAATTCTCTTTTGAATGCCTCGATTGAACCTACTTCCACCACACTTTCAGAAAGTGCATTTCAGACCTTAACCACTTGCTGCATGGATTTTTTTTCATATCACCTTTGCTTCTTTTGCCAATTACTTTAAATCTGTGTCCCCTTGTTCTCGATCCTTTCACGAGTGGGAACAGTTTCTCCCAATCTACTCTGCCCAGACCCCTCATGATTTTGAGCACCTCTACCAAATCTCCTCTCAGCCTCCTCTTCTCCAAGGAAAACAGTCCTAACTTTTGCACTCTATCTTCATAACTTAAATTCCTCATCCGTGGAACCATTCTCGTGAATCTTTTCTGCACTCTCTCCAATGCCTTCACATCCTTCCTAAAGTGCAGTCCTAAAATGGGATGCAATACTCCAGCTGAGGCTGAACTAGTGTCTAATAAAAGTTCAACATAACCTCCTTGCTCTTGTACTCCATGTCCCTGTAAATAAAACCTAGGATACTCTGCTTTATTAACCGCTTTCTCTTGAAAGCTGCCGCCTTCAATGACTTATACACTCAGGTTCCTTTGTTCCTTCACACCCTGTAGAGTTGTACCCTTTCTTTTATATTATCTTTCTATGTTCTTCCTGCCAAAGTAAATCACTTCACATTTTTCTGATTACACTTCACCTGCCACTTGTCCGCCTATTCCAACAACTTGCCTATGCCCTTTTGAAGTTCTACACTATCCTCTTCACAGTTCACAATGCTTCAATTTTTGTATCATGCGCAAACTTTGAACAAGGTGTAGGTCATTAATATATATCAGGAAAAGCCCAGGTCCCAACACTGACCCCTGGGGAACTCTACCACAAACCTTACTCCAGTCCAAAAAACATCCATTAATCATTATCTCCTTTTCCTGTCACTCAGCCAATTTTGAATCCATGTTGCTAGAGTTCCTTTATTCCATGAGCTATGCCTTTGCTCACAAGTCTATTGTGCGCCACAGTACCAATTGCCTTTTGGAAATCCATGTACACCACATCAACAGCATTGCCCTTATCAACCCTCCCTGTTACCTTATCAAAAAACTCAAGCAAATTAGCTAATCACAATTTTTTCTTAACAAATTTGTGCTGACTTCCCGTAATTAACCGGCATTTGTCTATGCGGCTATTAATTTTGTCCCAAATTATGGTCTCTAGAAGCTTCCCCACCACTGAAGTTAAACTGACTGATCTGTAGTTGCTGGGCTTATCATTACACTCTTTTTTGAACAAGGGTATAACATTTGCAATTCTCCAGTCCTCACTAACCACCCGAGTCTAAGCCCCTTCTTTCCAAGTTACATGCATAATCTCAAAGCAAAATACTGCAGATGCTGGAAATCTGAAATAAAATCAGAAAGTGCTGGAAAACCTCAGCAGGTCTGGCAGCATCTGTGGAGGCAGAAACAGAGTTAACGTGAGTCCAATATGATTCTTGTTTGGAAGTTCTGAAGAAAAGTCATACAGGACTCAAAACATATATAATCTATTCTGTCGTGGACTCTTCTCAACCCATTTAACCTCCTGAGGGAAATTTCTCCCACGTTTCATCTTGCCACTTTTCCAACTCCCTTTTTTCCAAAAGATGGGAGGAAAATCAAACAAATTCATGGAATATCTGTTCTCCATAGGGGGAGTAAAAATCAAGCTCTCTGTTTAAGAAGGCAAGTTTCAGCAAATTCCAGCTGGGGATGCGCTGAATGCTAACATGGCTCCAATTTTTTGTTAAAATATTTACCATTTGTTCATATCACAGGTGCTCCAAGTTGTATCAGATTTCAGGGTATTATTTTAAAAACTTCATTTATGTGTTGTGGGCATCTCTGGCTGGGCCAGCATTTATTGCCCATTCCTAATTGCCCTTGAGAAGGTGGTGGTGAGCTGCCTTCTTGAACCACTGCAGTCCATGTGGTGTAGGTACACACACAGTGCTGTTAGGGAGGGAGTTCCAGGATTTTGACCCAGCAACAGTGAAGGAACAGCGATATATTTGCAAGTCAGATGGTGTGTGGCTTGGAAGGGAACTTCCAGGTGGTGGTGTTCCCATGCATCTGCTGCCCTTGTCCTCTAGATGGTAGTAGTCATGGGTTTGGAAGGTGCTCTCTAAGGAGCCTTGGTAAGTTCTTGCAGCACATCTTGTAGATGGTGCACAATGCTGCTAGTGTGTGTCAGTAGTGGAAGTATTGAATGTTTGTAGATGGGGCATCAATCAAGCAGGCTGCTTTGTCCTAGATGGTTTCAAGCTTCTCAAGTGTTGTTGGAGCTGCACTCATCCCAGCAAATGGAGAGTATTCCATCTCACTCATGACTTGTTCCTTGTAGAGGGCCGTTAGCTTTGGGAAGTCAGGAGATGAGTTACTCACCACAGGATTCCTAGCCTCTGACCTGCTCTTGTAGCCACAGTATTTATATGGCTGGTCCAGTTCAGTCTCTGGGCAATAGTAACCCCCAGGATGTTGATGGAGATTCAGCAATGGTAATACCATTGAATGTCAAGGGATGAAGGTTAGGCTCTCTCTTGTTGGAGATGGTCATTGCCTGGCACTTGTGTGGCATGAATGTTACTTTCCACTTGTCAGTCCAAGCCTGGATATTGTCCAGGTCTTGCTACATTTGGACATGAGCTGCTTCACTATCTGTGGAGTCGCAAATGATGCTGAACATTGTGCAATCATCAGCGAACATCCCCACTTCTGACCTTGCGATGGAAGAAAGGTTATTGATGAAGCAGCTGAGTCCATAATCTGAGTCCATTTATAAATTTCCTGTTAGCTTCTGCCTCATTGCGCACTGCATCCCTTGTAAACATTGAACTCCTCTGTTCCTGTCCAATTGCCCCCTGCATAGCTGGTTTCTTGTGCTCAACAGCTACCTGTCAGTGCAACCCTTACCTCCAGTGCTGTGACCGCATTCCAGAGATTTATCCCTAAGAATGTACTGAGGCTCTGACATCAGTCATCATTGTTAACAGAATTCCAGCCCAGTGTCAAAACCAAGACACAGAGCTTTTCTTTACCGAGAGAGTTATTTGACTTTGTTCAGTCTCATACCTCTCCTCACACCCATGGAGTTCCAGCTGTCCCCTCTTTATATGTGCTCAAAGTACTTAATTAAACAATGCCCTTCACTTGTGCATCCTAGCAATATAATTAAAATACTGTTAACAATTATCAAAATAGATATTCCCTTTGGAGATAAATCCAAGGAAAGTCAAGGTTTGAGTGGTATTACACAGGTTTATGCTGGCAATTTTTAACAGATTAATTGGCTTTTTACATTATACTGATGCTCTCCAGGAATTTGGAGGAAGCTTTGGTTAGCAAGCTCTTTCATTGGGTGCTGAAATCTGCACCCAAACAAAAACACAGCAGCACCCGCTGGATTCTTTTAGAATGAGGATGATGTTGGTGAGTAACGCTGGAGGAGGACTTGCCTTAGGGCAGTAATAGAGCACAATGAAGTGAGGCAATTGCAATGAATAGTGCATTTGTGCCACATGGCATGTTTGAAAGGTGATAGAAAGAGTGCCAGTTTGGAAAGATAGAAATGAAAGGCAAAAGCCACAATGTATGGCAAGACATGACTGAAAGATTGGCTGTGGGGAAGCATCCAGATGGGGGGGATACCTTTCCCTCCCTACAAAGAGGATAAAATTAATCATAATACAAATTAGAGAAACATCCACCATTATCCATTATTACCTTTATGGGTGGCCATTTGGGATCAGATGCTCTCTCTGTTCATTCGGTCGGGAAAAGAACAATGAGACATTGATCCTATTCTTTGCAAGTGGAGAAAAACAAAATGGTAACTTTGTAAAACAATCCTGAAATGACTAACATGTTTTATTGCCAGTAAGGTAAAATTCTGAAAGGAGAACACGATTCTGCTCATTATCTCAATAGCGATAAAGTACAGTTAGGAATAATTACCTCTGCAAAGCACAAAAACAGACATAAAATCTCATGTTACTTCCATATTATAAGTGTTGTTTAATTACTATGGACACATCGGTGAATTATATTCATACTATCTGATCATATTGTGTTTACCTTACTGCTGCTCCATTTCTTTATGCTTTGCAGTGGTATTATCATACTTCATGGTTGTACAGGGAGTGCTCACTTAATGTTGTGGTTGCGTTCCTGAAAATCACAACTTTTAAATGAAACAACTTAAAGTGAATCATTGGTTCCCATAGTAATCAATGTTAAAGGCAGAGTTAGGTTCCTTTGGACAATTCTAGCCCGGAAAAACAAATGTACGAATTGAAATACTGTACCATACACGTGCAGCACTCTGCATTCCTGGCTGGAATAACTTGCAAAATAAAATCCGTCACTAAATATAAAAGAAATATAATATACAATACAATGTAAATTGCTTAAAAGAATTACAGTACACTCACCTATAGTACAGGACTTTAAGACTGATCAGGCTCCATTTCATGGCAGAAATTGGTCAGGGCAGGTAGCAGCTGAAGTCTGGAGTACCTGCACCAACCAATATCTGCCACTAGTGGGAGCCCAGGAGTTCATCAGCAGAGCCAAGAGTGAAGAAGAAAGAACAGACCCCAGGACGAAGGTAAGAACAGAGACCGGGAGGCAAAGGTGGGAAGCAACACCGAGAGGCAAGACTGGGCGGCAAGGCTGACAGCAGGAGGAAGAGAGACTGACATGAAAGCAGAAGTGCTGCCAGAAAGGCCATGTGTGCTGGCAGGCCACAGAAGAGGAAGTCTGTAGCAAATATGTTAAAAGTTAAACTGGCAACGTTAAATGGAGATACTGACACTACTTTATCAAAGACATTAAAGTGAAACAACGTTAAGCGAGTCAACATTAAATGAGGTCTTACTGTATATTGTAATTTTCAAAATCATTTTAAATAAAGGAAAATGCCAAGCTTTGAATAAAAACTGTGGTTTATATACAATGTTCTCTTTGGTCCTCCCTATCCTATCTGATGGTGGTCAAAACGCAGGGTTATGGTTCCACAAGGAGTGGTCATAACTCACTCATTATTCATTGAATGTGGGCAGGCTGAGTGTGGAAAGCTTCACATCCATTCATGCACTTCCAGCAGGTCTCACTCGATAATAATGTGCAGAAACTTGCCCTTTCTTAATTAAATTATCAAGTCCTTTCTTTCCAAGGTCCTTGAACATATCATCGACATCCAAATGCATGCTCACCTCACCCATAGCCCCTTATCAATTTCCTTCAATCAGGACTGGGAACAGTGTCGGCATTTCCAATTCCATTGTGTCCCTTTGTTGGTCTCCTTCTATCTTCTAGCCAATTTCTAAGATTGATTCCCAGGGCTATTATTGGATCTTTAAACTCTCTCTCTCTCGCAGTCCCTTGATGTGAGGAGGATGCTTACCATTGAGCTTGTGTGTGGAATCTTTTAATGTGCAGAGGCTGTGGCACTGCAGCTACCACATGGTTCTGGCTGACCAGGAGACTGTCCCACTCTTACCGCCCATCATATGCATATCATAAGGATTTACAGGTTGAGCATTAACCAGCTTGGTCACACCACGAACACATCTTTCATGGCCATCAAGTCCTGGGACAGGTCTTGAACCCGGAGCTTCTGGCTCAGAGGCAGGGACACTACCACTGCGCCACAGGACCTCCTGGATCATTGAACTGCCTGCCTGACAAAGTCCTCGATGAGTTGAAGCTTCCTTCCTGCAACTCAATATTAGCAAAACTGAAGCCAGCCTCATATTATTCTTGTCAGCATCTGTACAGTTCTGCTTCTACTAGTCCAGCAACCTTCCTGGCTGTCTACTCTAACCAGAGCGACGCACCTCCTCAACATTTTGTTCAACCTTGAGCTGAGCCTTAATCTCCATATCCAGGCCATCGTCAAGATCAGCTTTTACCTCCAGAGACATTGCCTGTAAATAAGTCGTGTTCCCCAGTGCTCTGTGCTGCAGCCACACTTGTTAGTCATATAAATTAATGAGTTGGATGAAGGAACAGACAGAAACATATCCAAGTTTGCAGATGGCACAGTAGGTTGTCTGGCTGGGGGCAGGAAGTTACAAAGCAACATAAATTAAGAGAGCCCGTAAAACAATGGCAGATGGAGGCCAATGTAGCGATGTGTGGGGTCATCTATTTTGGATCTGTGAAAGATGAAGAGGCAAAGGGATTGAGGTGCTTAAGTACATAAATCACCGAAGGTTGGAGCAAAATATAAAAAGTAATCGAAAAGCCTAATGGACTAGGAAAGTCTGGAAGAGAAAATGAGAGGAAACAGAAAGGGCAGATGAAGCAGACAAAACGTAGGGTTGATCTTTCTTTAATAAAGCTATTGCTGATGCTTGAGCAGTTTTATTACTGCATTCGCAGTGTTAGTTTCAGGATTACAATGTTAGAGCTGAAAGCTTGCAAAATCAATCAGCCCAGAGAAATAATATCCTTGAACTTGCTGACAATCCGATGGGTAAAGCTCCTAAATATTGACGATAACTGATCAATTTTCTCATATGATAATAACATCAAGCAGCATCTACAGTTTTCCTTCCCTAGATGCCATACATGACAGGTAAAATGCACAGTCTCAATTTCATTTCATTTCAAGAAAGCAAGCAGAAATTTGGAGAAGGGGCTGTAATTAAATCTGCATCTGCGTTAAACATGTTGTCTCAGTCCTCCTTGTGGACAGCCTTCCCCGCCACCAATCGAGGCCCTTGAGTGGACAATCAATGCCCACTTAAGGGGCATTAAAGGGCTGCCACCGGTATTAACCCAGCGCAGGGCAGGAGACTGGCCATCCAGGGAGAACGACAAGCAAACCCGTGCGAGGCTGCTATGGGCTCCCAGAGTGGGGTCCCTAATTCAAAGGCACTTATCAGTGCCTCATTGAGGAACATGGCATTAGGAAGCTGGGGGGGGAGAGGGGGGAACTGGGAATTGCTGAGAGCCACAACCCTGCCTTTGCTACCAATACCTCTCCCCCAGTCCCCTCCCGCCATCACTCACCTGTGGCCTGAGTCCACCCACGATTGTAGGCCTCAGGTGGGTGCAGAAACAGCAGCAGCCACTGCCTCCTCAGTGGCACTGCCATTCGTTACAGCTGCCCACCTCTGATTGGCTGGCAGCTTTTGGCAGGTGGGACTTTTGCCTCTGGGGTCCTTGATCCCAAGGAAGGCCGACGCCTGCCTTGTCAAGTGCCTGAGTGGGCCTTCCCTAAAAAAGGTGATGTGGGACTCTCATTAGCTCTTCAGCCAGCAGGCAAGACTCCCCCTCACCTTCGGTAAATACCACCCATCATGTGGCTGAAGGAGTAATATCTCAATGACAGATTTAGAAGGTGCAGCATTTCCCAGGCTGGAAAAATGTATTTATAATAAATCATTTCATTTTCATGTAATTTCTGTGCTTGCTCTTGAATCTGTTCATCCAGTAACTTTGTCTTGAGGTCCGCAATTTCATTTTCTGTCTCGCTCACTGGTTACTTCAGAACATCACAACCTATTGGAACATGGAGTGATCTGCAGTGTCCTCACACAGTGTTCTCCTGATATCAGGAATTAAGGACAATGGCCAGCTAATCTGTCAGATACTTCCTTACAGGAAGATTAAAAACATAATATGCCATGTGACATTTTTCCATCTCCCACAACAGACGTCTCTGTTATCTTAGCATTAAATTGGCTGTCTCATTTGCAGGGTTTGGGGTAGTTCTGTGTTACAAGCTTACAGGCAGTGGCACTGCCCAAACTCATCTTGTGTTGGACCCTGTAGTCACAACAACATCCCTACCGTCTGAACCCAGCTTCAAGAGGTAGAAGAACACATGTTGAGGAAAAGCAGTAGGCGCATGTACACTGAAGGCACTAATGGACTAATTTATTTGGCTCAATGGCCTTAAAAAGGTGTCTGCCATTTCTGCCGTTTTGATTGAGGCCATTCACAGAATCTCAGAATTCTTATAGTTCAGGAGGCCATTCGGCCCATCGTGTCTGCACCGGCTCTGCAAATGAGCAATTCACCTAGTGCCATTCTCTTGCCTTCTCCCTGTAACCCTGCACATTCTCCCTTTTCCAATGACAGTCTAGTTCCCTTTGTGAATGCCTCAATTGAACCTGCCTCCACCACGTTCTCAGGCAGTGCGTTCTAGACCTTAACCACTCGCTGTGTGGAAAAGTTTCTCCTCATGTCGCTTTTGCTCTTTTGTCAATTACTTAAAATCTGTGCTCTTCCATTCCCGATCCTTTCACAAGTGGGAACCGTTTCTCCCTATCTATCTGTCTGGACCCCTCATGATTTTGAATACCTCTATCAAATCTTGGCCTCTTTTCCAATGAAAACAATCCCATTCTCCAATCTATGAAAACAGTCCCAGCTTCTCCAACCTTTATGGATGGGTGGCAAGAGTGCCTGTTTATTGCAGGTGGGCTGTCAATATGCAAATCAAACTCTTACAACATACAAATGATCCCACTGCAAACTTGAGATAGATAGGAGGAGATTGCATCACTCATGCTGTGTCCATTTGAATCAGCTTTAAAAGGGACTTACTGGCAGCCCCACAGGCAAAAAAAGGAAACCTTTTTCTGGTATTTTTGTGGGTCAGCCCAAATGCTTTCCATCCTGGTCAATTACCTCTCCAAACTCACCCACCATCCCACCCAACCAACCAGTCACATGCATTGGAGCACTGGTTAGGTATGAGTGACTCTGCAGATTAATGTGAGCGAGGCCCAGGCCTTAGAAATACATCACATATCAGCAAACATGGGAATAGGTGCTCCACGGGACTGCCCATTCTGGTGTCAATCACTCTAACAGAATCCAAAGTTATTTCCTGAACAGGGTAGGGGGAATCCTTTATCGTTCAATCTCCATGGCTCCAAGAGATGCTCCAAGAGCAGGGTTTTTAGCCACTGCTAAGGGCAACAACAGAGCTGGGTGGATGCCCAATTTCATGCTGCCGGCACGTGTGCTGGTTCCCCAGCTCCATCCTCCTCTCGGTCATTTCCCCCACTCCGAGGTGAGATGGGAGGGGGCAGCAAGGCTAGCTGCTCACAGGGTAGCCTGTTAAGCCACAAGGCCTCTGAAAGTCTGTTAATGGAGGCCAAGTAGGATTTTCCAGTTGGTCTCCAAGAGCCCGCAGGCATTGAGCAACAGTTGAGCTGCCTGGAGGCGGTCTCCTGCTTTAGCGGCCCTACCTGCCTGGGTGCAGCAGCAACTTCAGGCCACCTTGCAGGAGGGCTTCCCCTTCCCTCCTCCACCCATAATCAAATTGGTGGCCCAGATTTTAAACGTGAAAAAATTGGAGAGAGGATGCCTCCATTTTGAGGTGCGCCCTCTCTCTCATTTACCTCCCACGGCTGCTATCAAGCTGGAAGTCCTGCTATTGGCCCCCCAGGTCCAAGAGCCCACCTGCATCACCTTTAACTGGATGGCCAGTCTGCCCTTTAGCTACTAACTGGTCAGACAGGGAAAATCACATTGAATGACTGTTTTCCTACATGCCATGGGCTCAGACTGCTATCTGAGCCTGGAGGCGGAGCTCAGAAGCCTACAGTGAAAATCCTGCCCATGGTGTTTGCCACTTACTGCATTTTATTTGTATCAGTATTCGAAGCCAAAAAAATATTTCAAGCAGAATTTGAGATAGAAAGGAAATGCTATTGTTATTAAAAATTGCAATCGACTTCTGATGTGTGTAATGTGAGAAGGTGATATGCAGCAAGTATAACATGACAGAATGCTGCTATTAAAATAGGAATGAGTTATCCCACAGTACAGCAGCTCTGGGTACAACCAGGCACTGTAATGCTGGAAATGAGCAACGGTCTAATCTTACAGTACAAGGCTCACTAATTCAAATTGAAGGTTATGTCAGCATTAATCTTCTGACCCATCAATGTAAAGGAGTTCCCTGAGTACTCAGTATCTGCATACCTACAAATTTACTGTGTTTTTATCTGTGTAGATTCCATTCACACACACAAAGTTAAGTCTGTTAGCAAAAGCTGACTGGACTGGGAAAATGCTATCAGTGCGATGGTTAGGATATACATGGAAGGCCTTTGTTGAATTTACTGTATACAACTCTCAGAGACATGCAGGATGAAAAAGACCTCTGCAGTTTGGCCAATGCCTGGCAAGTGTACCACAATATCTCTCATGCCCCACTATCAAATGTTTCAGCAGGTACTTATCCCACTCTCTTTTGAACTTGCTGATACAACCCAGCCCTAATAACTTCCTATGGCTATCCATTCCTTGCAGTGCTACTCTCCCAGTAGTTTGGTTATAATTGGTATGAGAGAGACTGCACTGTGAATGTGTGTTCTGATTCCTTTTTGCTATGAGGAGTTCATTTTGTGGTTAAAAGACAATTTCTCCAGAGGGTTGCTGAAATAGTCAATGTCGTATATTTTATATCACAGATCTACACAGAGATGACAAGTTTCCATTTGTGTAACAGGTTTTATTCACAGTACTTTAAAATGTCTACTCTATGCTTCCAGCTTCCTTTTCTGAGTCTACACACAGGCTTAACCACTCAAGTACAATGAGCAAATAGTAAATAGACGCACATAATCAAACACAGATCAATTGAATACTTCAGTCAATACCATTACAATGTTCACTAGGTGAACCCAAATCTCCAAGACTGCTGCCAACTGTTGGTTATACAAGGTAAATTCTAATTCTTTGTGCAGTACTGACCCAATAGATACATTTATCTACATGCTTGTTTATCTTTTCCGTACCTGTGAGGAGTTATGGCAGTTAATGTTATGTCCTGAGGCCTGCTATGTTGTCTTTCACCTTCTGGTACAATGAATTGGAATGTTGAGTCAGTTCGAACTTATAAAAAACAGTAAAGGCCTTGAAAGAAGCATGATGTAATGGCCTTCAGCCGAAGGCAGACAGTTGTGTTACATTGTCAGTAGATGTATATAGGTCTAGGCCTCCCTACCACTGAGCTTTGCAACTCCACCATGAGGTATTCCACAGCCTTCAAATTATTGTGCGTGTTGTTTGAGTAGCATTCCCTCTAATAAATTTACAAACAAAAGACTCTGCATCTATAATTCTCATTCTGGGTAACAGCTACAAACTATCTCATACACAGCATTAAGACTCTTTCACTTGCTGTAAGGATAAGATCCATCTTTTAATAGCCTTTTTCTCACCTTATTTCGCTAAGCTAGAAAATCCCGGCACTAAATCCTACCTTGGTCAACGTCTTACAGTTGGTCAAAAGGTACAAATTAAGACCCAGCAGCAAGTCTGCCAAGGGCAGTGATGGGCTGTAAAAGGTTCCTGTATTGTCAGTGTCACTCCTGTCTTTTCCTCCCCACTTGGTTCACCAAAAGCAAAGAACCTCATCTCAAATTTGCATTGCTGAAGGACTTGGCCGTGTAAACTGATTAATAATTCTCTTCATACCTTTGGCAGTGAGGTGCCAATTTTGTTGCCTTTCCCTTTCAGAAAATCAATTTTGAAGGCACATACCTTGTGCAAATTTGTACATAAAGTAATACTTGGTAGGATATAGCAAATTGCTTGCTTGTTAAATGAGTCATTGGACAGCACAGCGCCATGGGGCAGGGAGTATGAGGTATCAGATGCAATGTATTTACAAAGGAATTTTATAAACTAAGTGTTGACTGGGATTCAGAGCTGTAACTGAGAGTGTGAGACAGTATAAAGCAGCTCCTAAGAGCATGATGAAATGAAAACAAAGCAACCAGCAATAGAAGATGAATGAGGGGGTGTAGGGAGCCAGTGACAGGAGACAATGAATGAATGATGAAAAGGGAAATACAGATTAAAGCAATTGGTCAGAAAGAGGAGAAGCTATAGCTGAGTATGAATGGGAGAATAGAAACATGAATCAGTATTAAGAAATAAAGATTGAGAAATGTTTCTGACACAACTTCAGGACATCCCAAAGCATTTCATAATCAATGAAGCACTTATTTTTTTGAAGGTTGTCAATCTTGTGATGCTGGGAAACAATTTGTGCACAAGATCCCACAAATAAAACCACCAGTTTAATCTTGCAGTGTCGTTTTTCTGCCAGTTCAAGGAACACAAATATTTTAAACACTTGGTACAGAGCTGTAGTAGATGTGCTCCTTCCTTTTTCAGCACCAGAGGCCAAGGGAGATCTTCCACAGAGAATAGTCATGGTGAGTTTAACAGCCAACTTGTTCAGTCTTTAATGATGTGCCTGATGTTGAGTTTTCCGGAAAAGCTCGACAAACAAAATGCCTTTTTGTCCCAATATGAAGGGACCTTGTGATCATGCTCCCACTTGTGAATGTAAGGACCATATCTTTTTATTTCTGTTGGACTTTAGTAAAGAACATATGTTTTTATTTTCTGTTGGACTGTGGTAAAATTATAATGGCTGCAGTTGAAAGACATGTCCTGGAACAGGATGAGGGATATATACAATGTTGCAGTGCTGGAACAGAGTGTGCCATGAAAGACAGGATGGTGCCGGAGAGGACTCCTGAACCAAGGGAGCTGCCTGACAACAGCATTTTAATTGGCTCCTGACCAAGTGACCAGGTTTTGTGTGAGAGCAGCAAGCAGAATAGCTCCTAGCCTGAAAGGAACAAGACCTAAAACCTCTTTCTCCTATATGTGGAAGATGCCAGTAATTCCACAATAAAAGCTAGCTGTTTTTTCTCCTGTCATATCTCTAGCCTGCCTTCTCTCTCTGAAAACTCCTGCCAAGAGACAAAGGGGAAAACCACTGTTAGAGACATTGAAAGACAAGTGCTTAACCTGTGAACTGTAGACTGTAAGTGCTGGAATTCCACCTCATGTTTTCAACATGAACTGAAAGGAATTTGGAAGACATAAATCTAAATTAACCCTTCAAATCCGGATTGGCACTATTGAACTGTTTTATCCCCCCTTAAAATCCATGTTTTGTGTGTCTTCTGTGTGTGTGTGCACGCGCGCACGTAGGGATTTAAGAAGGGGGTAGAGTTTAAGTTATAGTGTTATAAGTTAGCAGTTCATATTCCTTTCTTTTGCCACTAGTTAAAAACAATGGGGAGGATCTTCCGGTTGGCGAGCGGGCGCGTAGCCTGCTCACCAACACTTAAAATAGTGCGGGATGATGTTGGGAAGAAATCCCGATGTCACCCCGCGTCATTTCCTTTTTCAGGTCGGCGGAGGTGCAGCTGAATCAGCTGCACTATTGGCTGAGAGAATCCCATCCCTGCCCACACAGGGAGCGCATAGCGCTTCCTGCTGGACGTCATGCTGGACGGGCCTTGTTTGGCACGCCCACAATCGGGGGCGCTGATTGGTGGCGCGTCTGCCTGCGCCCGCTCTCACACTTCCCCCCCAATGGGGGAAAAATTTTTCCCAATTTGTTCGATAAACGGTTATTTACTTATTAAGTTTACAAACCTGGTGCTCATATTCTATTAACCTAAATTAAACAGTTAGATAGAATTGGGGCAATCTGGTGGTTTGGTTAAACTTTTCACATTTGTTGTGGCTCGGGGAACAGTGGGACTTGATATTACAGCGCACTATCACCAGTGAGTCGTGACATGAAGATCTCTGAACAAGGAGCCACTAACAGCGAGAGCTGTGAGTGATTATACACCAGAATAGGCTCGAGGGGAAAATGCCCATCACCAACAAGCATTCATCTGTTCTACACTCTGCAGGGGTAAAGGTCATTGCCCTGAAACATTAATTCTGTGTTTAATGCTGTGTAACCTCACTGAGTGTTTCTAGCATTTTCTATCTTTATTTCAGATTTGCCAACATCAGCAGTATTTTCCCTTTGCCTATCAGTTT
The DNA here is from genome assembly GCF_964194155.1 of Cetorhinus maximus. Classification (NCBI taxonomy): domain Eukaryota; kingdom Metazoa; phylum Chordata; class Chondrichthyes; order Lamniformes; family Cetorhinidae; genus Cetorhinus; species Cetorhinus maximus. The sequence continues at coordinate 86,413,544 of NC_135884.1, forward strand.
CGTTATCCTTCCTTTAAGAGGCACTGCTCTTTGCTCGATCAGGATAATTGGCTAAAGATAGCACTATCATTCTCCGGGGGCTGGGGGGGGGGGGGCTCGAGTTCAGGCAAGCGGTATCCACTGTGTTTTATTACAGTTTTCACGGTCTTGCTGTTAACTCAAGATCCGAAAAAATTCTCACTTTTTCTCTTCCTGAAAGCCATTTAGAATGTCACTGCTCCGCACTGCATACTTATCACATTGTTTCAAATTTCCTGCCCCTTCAGTTTCTTGCTCCCATGTACATTTTATCAAAACACTGTTGTAATAATTCCTCCTGACAATGTTCTTTCCTCATTTACAAATTTATTTTTAACAGACCGTGGCAACAGCTAACACCTTATCATACTATCGATCCCATTTCTGGACAAGTACTTGGACACGCTCCATCAAGATGTGCTTTGCATTTCAAATAACAATTTGTTCAATAAGCTGACTCTCTGCATTGCTTCCCTAAACTGGATAATGACAGCAAAGTACTGAGTGACTGGAGTCAGCTCTGCAAATTACTCTATTGTTACAGTGTTGACAGTGATCGAGTGGAGCATTTCATTAAATTGTCTCAGGCAGACTAGAGACCTGCAGCATTCAACGCAAAATATGGGAATCACTGAAGACTGAATGCACTTTGTGTGCTTCAGACAGACTGCAGCCAACTCCTACCAACAAATTCTCAAGTATCTTTTCCATCAATTCTCACTCAACAGCAATTTCCTGTGGACAGACACATCTGCTAGAAGCAAGTGATCTCCACTGCTTTCCTTCTCTGCTCCTTATTCTTTCCTCTGTTCTCTTTAGGAACCAATCCTTCCAGAGGCACAGTTCCACAGACCTTAGATTGCAAGTGCCAACTGACTATCAGCTCCTGAGGAATCTGAATCCTTCAATGAGATTCCAGCCTGTAACTCGCTCCAAGGTATCCATCATTCTATATATAAACCATCTGAACCCCTCGATTAGATTCCAGCCTGTAACTCACTCCTGGGGATCCATTATTCTATATATAAACCATCGGAACTACTCACTTAGATTCCAGCCTGTAACTCGCTCCAAGGTATCCATGATTCCTACATTACAGACAAAGCTGGAATAAAAGGAATCTAGTTCTTTTTTGAAAACATAGTGAGTGTAAAAATTCCCATAGCACTCTCTGGTGAAGGATGGTGGAATTTTTCCAATGACCTGGCCAACATTTGCCCTTCATTTAACTCCATTAAAATAGATCATTGTAAGATTCCACAAACAGCAATAAGTTAGTTCAGTGTGCATAATGGCTGAAATGGCCTTAACTCTACTTTACTGCCCAACTGCCCCCCCATAATCCCTGACCTCCCTCTAGGGAGCATTGACACCATTGGACCGAGTGTGGCATCAAGCCCTGGAAAAATTGAGGTGAATGAGAATCAAGGGGAAAGCTCTCCATTGGTTGGAGTCATACCTAGCACAAAGGAAAATGGTTGTGTTTCTTGGAGGCCAATCATCTCAGTCCCAGGACATTGTTGCCAGAGTTCCTCAGGGTAGTGTCCTAGGCTCAACCATCTTTAGCTGCTTCCTTCCCTCCATCATAAGGTCAGAACTGGGGATGTTCGCTGATGATTGCACAATGTTCAGCACCATTCGCGACTCCTCAGACACAGAAGCATACCTTGTCCATATGTAGCAAGACCTAGACAACATTCAGGCTTGGCTATTAAGTGGCAAGTAATATTCATGCCACACAAAGTGCCAGGCAATGACCATCATCAACAATAGAGAATCTAATCCTCTCCCCTTGACATTGAATGGCACTACCATCGCTGAATCCCCACTATCAACATCCTGGGTGTTACCGTTGATCAGAAACTGAACTGGACCAGCCATATAAATACTGTGGCTACAAGAGCAGGTCAGAGGCTGGTGTTTCTGCCACAAGTAACTCACCTCCTGACTCCCCAAAGCCTGTCCACCATTTACAAGGCACAAGTCAGGAATGTGATGGAATACTCTCCACTTGCCTGGATGAGTGCAGCTCCAACAACAGTCAAGAAGTTCAACACCACCCAGGACAAAGCAATCCATTTCATCATCCACCACATTCAACATTCACTCCCTTCACCACTTTTTAAAAAATATTGGTTCATGGGATGTGGACATCGCTGGCCAGTATTTATTACCTATCCATAGTTCAGAGGGCACTTGAGAGTCAACCACATTGCTGTGGAGTCATATATAGGCCAGACCAGGTAAGGATAGCAGATTTCCTTCCCTAAAGGACATTAGTGAACCAGATGAGTTTTTACAACAGTTGACAATAGTTTCATGGTCATCATTAGATTTTTAATTCCAGATTTTTATTAAATTCAAATTCCATCATCTGCCGTGGTGGGATTCAAACCCGGGTCCCCAGAGCATCACCCTGGGTCTCTGGAGTACTAGTCCAGCAGCAATATCACTATGCCATCGCCTTCTCCACTGACGCACAGTGGCAGCAGTGTGTACCATCTCAAGATGTATTGCAGTAATTCACCAAGGCTCCTTCGACAGAACCTCTACCACCTAGAAGGATAAGGGCAGCAGACATATGGGAATGCCATCACCTGCATGTTCCCCTCCAACCCGCACACCATACTAACAAGGAACTGTATTGCCATTCCTTCACTGTCACTGGGCCAATTCCTGAAACTCCTTATGTCCCTGATTTTGTTAATTTAGTTTATTTGTTTGTGCTCAAATAAGAGTAACACCACATGTGGTTCAAGAAGGCAGCTCACCACCACCTTCTCAAGGGTAATTAAGGATGGGCAACGAACGCTGGCCTTGTCAGCAATGTTTACATCCACTGAATGAATAAAAACAATTGCTTCGTATTACAGAACAGCAGGAGTTATTGCCTTCAGGAGAGGAAGGGGCAGCTGAAACTGGAAGAGAACAAAGAGTTTGCGTGGAAAAGGGAGACCAGATGGACAGAGAGAGACCTAATGAAAAGCATAGCTGTGGAGTGAAAATATAATCGAAAAATTTCTTCTAGTGTCACAGCTGTAAGGCATTCAGAAAAGGGAGGACATTCTACAACATGCAAATGGACCTAAAATTGAGAAAACAGAGGCTGATTCCTGATGTGAAAAGAAAGACTGGAGACATATGGCTTTTCTAAGATACGCAAGAAGGCTAGGCTATAGAAAAGATAAATTCAGATGATTGCAATGATTTGAACTGCAAGATCTGGACAAGGGAATATAGTTTTTTGAGGAGGCATTCGAGATACTGGGACCATTTCCACTGCAGCAAAGAAGATTAAAGAGGAAATTTAAAAGAGATTTTTAAAATGATAGAGCTTTGATAACATGAATAGGAATAGACTATTTCCTTCAAACAGGGATGCAGTGACAAAGGGTTAATTTAAAACTTCACAAGGGGGGAGAGGTTGTGATTTTTTTCTAAACAGAGAGCTACCTTAGGAAGGAATATTTTGTAACATAGAAAAGTTGAGGTGGCAACTATTACATCATTTAAATGGAAAAGCACATTTTTCAAAATCTAAGCAAAGGTGGAGGGAGAGAACAGAGTAATGGGATTAGTGTTGGAATGCTGCTTACAACCTCCTTGGAGCTGAAAGCATCCGCAGTTTTATTGTTTCTAATTCTAAAGGAAAAAGTCAACAACTCACACAATAATGGCAAACACAGAAGGCAGCTGCCCCTCTGTGATCAAAAGAAAAGAGCTACTTCACTCCACAGGGGCATAGTTATGACCCGATACATCTGTTTTTATAATGCATTATTGACTGCCTTGTGATATGGATGCTCAAGCTGAGATTTGATAGGACACCAAAGAGGAGAGTTGTGCCTACGTCACTAGCATTCAAAACTGAAAATTTCCCTGCACTCTAAAACCCTTGCAACACACCTCGTATGTCAATTGTTCATTAAATCCAAGCTTGTAATAACAGGGAGTGTCAGAGCAGTTCATAAAATTGATTTGCTGTCTATGCTTCCTTCAGGACCTATTGGACTCTCCCTCATCTGCACTTGCGAGTTGGAAATCTGCCATTTTAGAGGCCACTGCTAGCTGCGGACTAGGCTGCATTTTGTGTACAGCTCCAGGCTCCAACATTCTGGACAACGCAATCATGGTAAGCTGTTTATGTCCTCTGCATCATGGAACATGAGGGGGATGGAATTCAACAAAGTGTTTTTAATTGAAGAAATTCTCAATATATCAGAGACGGGGTTGAGGGTCGTCACTCAGGCTAGTAAAAGATTGAAAGTGGTGTTCCACAGGAATTGGTGCTGTGACCACTGTTGGTCACCACCGCCATGAACGATTTGAACTTGGGGGTTGTATGTACAATTTCAAAATTTGTGGATGACACCAAATATTTTGTTGGGGGTGGGGGGGCGGGGAGTGTTTGGGGCAGCGGAGGGGTTGGGTACAGTTAATACTGAGGAAGACTGTGATAAAATAAGAGTTGACATTAATAAAATTGTAGATTACTTATGTAATTGACAAAGAAATTTCAGTATGTGAGCTGGTACGTTTTGGTAGGAGTAAGGAGGCATAAACTGCAGAGAAAATAGGGGCTGGATTTTTGTGTTGTGCTTGGGAAACAAGGGTCAGGCCATTTCCCAGCTTCAGAAACCTGAACCCGTCACCTCTGTCTATACCCACCATATTTTTGTCTCCTGGAGATGTGGGCAGGCAGGGTTTGGGTTTCACGGCCCCTGAGGCAGCTTTGGAGAAGTGCGGTTGCTAAGACTGGCTGGATGGACAGCTCTCCAACATCATTCTTATGCCCCCTAACCTTGACCCCAAACTCCCCCCTCACATCCCCCACCCACCTCCCATGCCCCCTCATCCTCCTGTACCCACTCCATGCCCCCTGATATTCCCCAACCTCCCTCATATTCTCCATGCCCCTATGTATCCTACATTGCTACTCACCCAGAATACACCATGTACCGACCTCAGAAACCATGTAATAGTAATGCGAAGTCTTTGAAATCAATACGAGAAAAGTACATCTCTAACAATCTAATAGAGCTGTCACTCAAACACACAACCATTCTTACTGGAAAAAATTTAAATCCCCTCACGTGGTCAATCAGTTCTAAAAAACAAGCAAACATCTATTCAGTAACAAAAGTGATAGATAATCCTTAAATAACCTCTTAAAACTGTCAGTCAAACTGTGCACACTACCTCCTGTTGAGCTAAGTGGCTCTTCAGCTTTTGAAGCTCATCCAAACAATCATAATGGTCAAATCAAACTCTTACTATTACAAGCAACGGAGCCTATTGAAAATGGACAGATGGTGAGTTTTTTTTCTAAGCTACACCAGATGACCTGTCAATCTAAGCATTCCAGGAACAGGTTTTATTTTTAATTTCAGTGAAAGCTGCAGACCAGTTTTCCTTTCAAATGTAAAGCACTGTGGACATTTAAATCACTTCAGCTCATGAAACTAGAATTCCCAAGTACTGTATTCTTCAGTTTTGAATGCATAATAGCACTTTTTCCCATGAGAAAAGTACTCTAATGCATCTCAACACTTAGACAATACTGGTCAATGTAATGGTCAACCTACCTTCTCACTCAGAGCCCTACAATCAATCACTGCAGTAAAAACACATCTACCTTAAGGTATAGCATCTAATGATATTTGAAATTGTCAAAACATTTAATACTTACATCTCAGAATGTGTCCGCCTCCTCAGCAGGCTTCCCCCAAGGTTCCCGAGCTCTCAAACAAGATGAGTTTTCATAAGCCTTCCAAAACCCACACGACCTGACAAAATTACTGGGGGGCAGGAGAAACAAACTCCCTCTAAGGCTGTCAATGGTGACCCCAATGTCAGAGGACTTGCATGCGGGATCATGACCCAGCCCTAACCCAAACCTCTTCCTGCCTATGGGAAGAATGCATGGCCCATTTTTATACAGAAAATTTAAATTTGCTTTGAAAGACCAAAATGTTGGTAATTCCCGATCCCATTCCTCACTCTAGGAGGACACGAAAATCTGTCCCCAAGAATCTCAATGGGGTAGAGGAGCAAAGGGATCTGGGCTACAGAATCATAAATCACCTTAACTTGTGTCACTTTTAGTGAAGATTGGCAGTGTGTCGGGCAGGTGGTTAGTGGGCCAACAACTAGTTATTCAGCAGTCTTACTAAAAGTCTTAGAGGATCACCTCACCTCCCTACCCACCCATTATCCTCTGGATCCTGTTGTTCATTCACTAACCAACTGTCTCACTGTTGCCAACCTTCTGTCCATTCCCTGGGGTGAGGAGTTGGTTTTGTACAGGATGTGTGAACACAAACTCATGTCTTACTGCTGGGTGGCAGAACATGTGTAAGCTCCCGTATTGCACCAGAGCCCCGTATCTCTTGGGATAAATGAGGCACCTTTACAAAACAGTTTAATGCTCAAGGAATGATGCAGCACCACAAAATGTCACCTGTTGAGTCTTGCATCTGCTTTCTTTGCCTGAACCGTGATCAGAGTGATAGTAGCCAAGGGTTTTTGCACACGTGTTGCCTGTGAAGCACTGAGAATCTCGGATGATTCTCCTAATGGCTGTGTCCTTGGTGGCATTGAGACTTAGATGGAGGGTAGACGACACAGAACAGAAAAGAACCTACCCCATCAAATTCAAGGCTCTTATTTCACTGCAGAGTTGTTAACATAATGTTATGCATGTATAAATTCCTAGTTAAATAAAACACAAGCTGTATTAAATCATTTCAGGTTTATTGTTTCTTTTAATTTTATGCTCCAGCAGGCACATCTTAATTGTTAAAAAGCTTGTTCTTGTAACTCACACCTAAATTCCCAGGGCCTTTTCACTCTCTGGTGGAAAGCAAGTATATTTTACACTTGTAATTGTAATTGAAATATTGAAATACATGAGCAGGAGGTCAGTAACTTTACCCAGTAACATTCTACAGTCCAGGCTGCTTCAACAGGCCAATCAGGGTGGCAATACCTCAGCATCCACGATTCAGGCTTCCCATTCTGCAGGGGAGAATGGGGGCATGGGGGGGAGAGTGAAGGAGGACAAGAAGGAAGGAGGGCAAGAGGGGAGGGCAGAGGGAGGGAGGAGAGAGAGAAGTGAAGGAGCAGAGAGAGAGAAGGGAGGAGAGGAGGAGAGAATCATAGAATGGCTGGACAGTGCAGGCGGCTGCCATTTGAACCATTGTTTCTATGCTGGCTTTTTGCAAGAGTAATTTCACCTCATCACACTCTGCCACCTTTTCCCTGTAGCTCTGCAAGTTTTTTTCTTTCCAGATGGCTATCTAATTCTCTTTTGAAGACCTTTATTAAACCTGCCTCCATCACATTCTCAGGCTGCATATTCCAGATCCTAACCACTTACTGCATAAAACACTTTTTCCTCATGTCGCCATTGCTTCTTTTGCTAATCACTTTAAATCAGTGCCCTCTCATTCTCGATCCTTCCACCAATGGGAATGGTTTCTCTCTATCTACTCTGTCTAGACCACTCATGATTTTGAACACTTCTATCAAATCTCCTCCTAACTTTCTCTCTAAGGAGAGCAGTCCCAGCTTCTCCAATCTATTTATGTAACTGAAGTTCCTCATCACTGAGACTGTTCTCCTGAATCTCCTGCATCCTCTTACGCCTTCACTTCCTTCTTAAAGTGCGGTGCCCAGAACTGGATGAAATACTCCAGTTGGGGCTGAATTAGTGGTTTATGCAGGTTTAACATAACTTCCTTTCTTTTGTACTCTATGCCCCTATTTTATAAAGCCCAGGGTCCTGTATGCCTTTTTAATTGCTTTCTCAACCTGCCCTGCACTCCCAGGTCCCTCTGTTCCTGCACCCCCTTTAGAATTGTACCCTTAATTTTATATTGCCTCTCCTTATTCTTCCTACCAAAATCAATCACTTCACACTTGGCTGCATTAAATGTAATATACTACTTGCCCACCCATTCTCCAGCCTCTGTCCTCTTGAACTTTTTATCTTGCTCACAATTCATAACCTTTCCAAGTTTTGGGTCATCCACCAATGTTGAAATTGTGCCTGTACACCCAAGTCTAGGTTATTTGATAGAAAGATGGAGAGGATGAGAAAGAGAGAGAGGTGGAAAGAAGGGAAGAGGGAGATGGGAAAAGGAGATGAGGGATGGGAAAGGAAAGAGGAGAGGGGGAGAGAGAGCGAGTCAAAAGAGACATTGTGTGGACAGGAATGGTCATTACTTTGGTGTCTCCTGTTAACACTCTGTGATGGTCATACATAGCTATTTTGCCAACTGACCAGAGGGCAAGCTGTACCCATGGAGCTATGCACCAGGAAGGAGGCAAGAAGTTGAGAAAATTGCCAAAGAAATTAGTGGAATAATAGTCAATTGCTGTCAGGCAAAAGTGCCAAATGTCCAAAGCAGAATAATACACACATCCCAGGAGGTGGCTCCAGACATACAGACACCAAGGGCAGAATTTTGCCCTTGATGGGCGGGTGGGCCCCACCGGCTCGGTGGCGGGCAGGCAGCCGATTGCCGCCGCCGAAACGGGCCCCGCCACCATTTTGAGTGGGCGGGCCAATTAAGGCCCACCCAGCGCACTGCCCGACGGGAAGCGCTATACGCTTCCTGTGTGGTGGGGGGAGGGATTCCCCAACTGTCAGAGTGTACTCTTTTGCGCATGCGCACGAAAGAGCGCACATCTCCCTGAGACTAAGTGCTGTCTCAGGGAGAGCGCTGAAAGTTTCATAAACCTCAAAAATAGAATAATAAAAAAATTATTAACATGTCCCCCTCATGTGACAATGTCACACGAGATGGGACATGTTAATAAATATGACAAAAGCTTTATTAAAGATTTTTTGAACAGACATGAAACCTCATCCTGCCAGTGGATGAGGTTTCATGTTTTTTCAGAAGCCCGCTGGGGCTCTTGGCCTGCCCACCAACCTTAAGGTTGGATGGGCAGGTCCTTTAAGTGGCTTAATTATCCTGTCAATTGCCTCAATTGGCCATTGACAGGTCAGCGGGTGGACAGCTGATTTTGCTGTCCGTCCGCCTTCCTGAATATTTAAATGGGGCAGGATGACATCGGGGGTTCCTCCCGAAGGCATCCTGCGCCACTTTCGCGTCGGCGAGCGGGCACTCGCTGACGGAAAAATTCTGGCCCAAACCTCGGATGAGAGTATAGAAAAACACTGGGCAAGAATCTTGTTGAGATGCCCGGGGTCTTGCCTGCCAGCTGGAAGGCTGGTGCGAGACCCACGCTGCTGCTTTTTGGGAAGACTCGCCAAGCCGCATGCCAATCGGTCAGTGGCAATGCCACTGGCAGACCTTCTTGTGGAATCAAGTCCCTGGATGTGCAAGTCCCACCTAGCTAGAATTGACAGCCAATCAAAGGCCAGCAGCTCTTGCACTCAGCAGTGTCACTGAGAGGCCATAGCTGCTGCTGGAAGGATAGGCACTGGAATCCCAGGATTACAAAGTGACCTAGGCCACAGGCAAATAATGTTGGGGAGGAGAGGTTTTGTGTGGTAGGAGTTGCGAGGAGAGGGGTGCAGGGGGGTCAGAAGCAAGGGCGGGGTAGGGGGAGTGGTGCTCTCAGTCAGCATCCCCCACCCCATGTCCAGTCCCTCAATCAGGCAGTGAGTGCCCTTGATCAAGGGTCCCACCCCCGGAGGTGGCAAGCTGCTCAGCAGCAGCTGTTGTGCACGCCACATGGTGACAGGACCACCTGCAGTTGGTTAACACCAGTAGCAGCAGGATGAGGCCCTTAAGTGCTCATCAATTGGCCACTTAAGGTCTCAGTAGATGGCGGGATGGGGAGGCCAGCCATGGACCTTCCTACTCAGAACTTAATTCAGGCGGAGGTAGGAAGGTGGTGGGGTTCCGGTGTGCCACCTAAATGCACAGCCTTCGCACCTCCAAGCTCGCCACCAGTGAGAGCACAGGATTCCACCTAAAATCGGGTGTCAATACACTCTCACATAGAACAGAGAGAGTCACCATTTGTTTCCAAAGTACAGAAAGAAATTAAATTTGTGTCAACTTGGATTGGAATATCCTGCTATTCAAAACCACAGATTTACCAATGGAAACCACAATTCATTACTTTAAGAAGATGGATACAAGTTCTTCAAAAGTTATACACTGTTAGGACAGCACCATCCTATATAGCAAAGCAGGAGAAAAATCTAGCAAATAACGCAAATGAAAAGTCTACTGTGTCCATCAAGAGCACCTCTACCATACATTGCATACTGCCTGCCATCAAGGGACTATTTCTCTCACTCCCTGAGATAGTCAGGAAATGTTCAATAATACATAATGGGACATAAGATATCCATTATTCACACCTGGCTAATTCTTTTTCTGAGAAGATTTGACCTTGCTAACTGCTGCTTCGAATCATCATTTCCCACAAAGTATTTGATTTGTTACGATCTCTGTAGAGGCTGATAACTTTTAACGAGAAATTCGAACTTCCAGTTAACAGCCGAAAGACACGTCAAGATTTCGCGTTTTAAAATTTTTACTGTAACAAATGACTAATAAACAAAAATGACTAAACACAATTTTATTGTAGGCAACTTATACCTTAAACTACAGAAAATAGACCCCCCATTTAACTTTCAGCATGACTGAAAATCTCCTTCAATGGTTATACTTTACACTGTCCCTTAATTGGACACGTCATCCTCCAAGAACCAGTCTAAAATGATTTTCAACTGGCTTGCTTCCTGTTACATTTGATACCTACAAGACTTTTCTGGGGTTTTTGGAGACCCAGGGTCTACTCATGGTATATTCAGAAACTCCAAGCTTAAATATCTTGCGCCTTCTTAGTAAAACATTATAAGCCTTCTTTTGCTCTCTAATGATCAAACCACCCGGGCTTACTATCAGGCAGAATTCGGAACAGGTCACATGAACCCCTTCATTTACCCTTGATTTAAAGATACAGTCCCAAAATATAATAATCTTTAAAAAATCATGACTGTAACAGATCAGCCACTGTCTATTCCAGCTCCTCAGTGAAGTTGTGGAGAAAAATATACAGCCCCCAGCCAGTACAAACTCTCTATAAGAACAGATTTTATGGTGGCTTTGGGAGCATGAAAATACTATTGTACCATAGACATATGCCAAAGAAACCTGGTTCAATATTTCCGGTTTCACTGTGTGTCTTAACTTTTTGCTGAGCTAACTATGGCTTGCTGAAACCAGAGGGTCCTGGTACCAACACTGAGAGTTGGAAATACCACATTAAAATTATCCATTTCTACTGGCCGATCCTTTACATCAGATTTTAGAAGATACAGTTAGATGGGAAAACAGTACATTCCTGAAGAGACGAATGTAATTCAAGCCATTTAACAGTGAGGCAAATGGGAGAAAAATGACTTTTACTACTGAATTAAGTACAATAATGATATATGGTGAAGAAAATGGCAAATATGATTTTGCAATGTAGGAAACAGAGCATGCATCATACTGGCATTTATATAGTTCTTTCATCACAGAACAGTCCCTAAAGAGGTTCACAGAGTGTGGCAAAAAATTAAATTGGATGCTCAGCCACAGGTGGAGATATTACGAAGATTAACTAATAGCCAGAACAAGAGGAAGGTCTTGAAGTCAGAGAGGGACCTGGAGGAGTTTGAGAAGGGAATTCTGGAGCATGGGGATGAGGTCAGTGTAGATGAACCAAAGGGAGGGGGAAAGGCATTGGAGGCCAGAGTTTGCTGAACAGAGTGTTCTTCAAGGAATGGGGGAAGGCTGTCAGGTTGGAGGAGGTTAGAAAGAGAGATGTGAAGCAATAAGGGATTGGAACACACAAATCAGAATTTTAAATTGAAGGTATTATTAATGAGCCTGGGGTGAGGTGATACATGAGTGGGAGTTGGCGTGGGATATGATGCTGACAGTAGTTTTGGATGAGCTGAAATTTGAAGAGGGTGTAGAACAAGAGGCGGGTGAGGATTAGAATGGTCATGTCTGGAGTTAATGAATGATAGCCGACCTGTTCCTAGTCTTAACCGTTTCACAATATACCCTTCTTTCAGAATATTTCCCTACTGTCTGGAATGCCCTCCTAAAATTCCTTCATCTTGCCCTTCAAAAGCTCACTTAACATTTGTTTCCCCTAAATTGTCTTTATCAACTCTGCTCCTTAAATCCATTCAACCCACTCTTCTGCTTGCTGTCACTCTCGTCTATTCTAACTGTAAAATACTCTGGTGTGATTGAGCGATACCAAAATTCATGCTCTTGTTTAAAATTGCTTTCTTTAGTTTAGCATTTAAAATAAATGGAATAACATCTCTATTGAAACAATAGAGAAAGGAATGGTTAAGTGTTGCTGAAGTGTTGGTGTCACACAATTTAGATGCGGTCTCATCGATTCTTTGCCAACCCCATACAACAGAAACTGAAAAAGTGGAATGACTGCCAAGACCACTAATGCTTCACTGAATCAATGGGTGTACAGTGAGGAATTAACTTGCCAAGGGTAATGCTGGTATTACTGTTCCAGTGAGCTGGATACACACAGGATTCCAAGAAGCTTCTTTGACTTTAATGCCACCTTGGGAAAAGAAAGGATTAACATTGCATAAGCAAATTTCACGGAGTGCGACTTCATCAAGTTTGTCACTCTATAACTCGCTAACGAGGCCAAACATGACATACTGTCCCCAGATTTCGGTGCTATATTTGGCAAAAAAAATCAGTCACTGGAAAAGGATCAAAGCAGCTCAACGATGATAGTGCCAGGTCTCCAGTGTGAGTTGTATAAAGATAACTAGGAAGGACTCATTGGAAAAATGATTGGAAAGGGACATTTACCTAAAATGAATATGGAGAATTTATTTGCACAGAACAAGGGCACAAAATTAAGAAAAATTATAAGCTATGAAAGCCTTAAGCCAAATACACAAGGAGCAACTATTTTCCATTTTAGAGCCTGGATGCAGGCTCAGTGAGGCATTCACAAAGAAAAAGGAAATGGACAGAAATATTTTTGAATGCATAAATGGTTCCCTGTACCTTCCACTGAATGTATTTTTAACCTTTGACAAACATTTAACAAGTAATGGGAAAATAAATTTTAAAAATGGTCACAAAACCATTATAATGGACTTGAGCAGAAAATACTGGAAAAATTCAGCAGGCCAGAGTTCCAAATATGAGGTTTATAAGATTCTCATGTTTCAGGACTGTGTCTTTAATTTAAGGAAACCTATAAAATTCTAACAGGACTAGACAGGGTAGATGCAGGAAGGATGTTCCCGATGGTGGGGGAGTCCAGAACCAGGGTCACAGTCTGAAGATATGGGGTAGACCATTTAGGACTGAATGAGGAAAAATTTCTTCACCCAGAGTGTGGTGAGCCTGTGGAATTCATTACCACAGAAAGTAGTTGAGGCCAAAACATTGTATGTTTTCAATAAGGAGTTAGATATAGCTCTTGGGGCGAAAGGGATCGAAGGATATGGGGAGAAAGCGGGAGCAGGCTATTGAGTTGGATGATCAGCCATGATCATAATGAATGGTGGAGCAGGCTCGAAGGGCCGAATGGCCTACTCCTGCTCCTAGTTTCTATGTAAAATGAAGGGGGTAACATGGCTTGTTCTGAAGTCTGTCTGACAGCAAGTCTTGGTGGTTTGATTGTTAGAGATTTCAGGGGCCCAGATTGTTTACCAGGAAGGTGTTTGTATTTGAAGACAATGGCAGCCACCTGAGTGCTAACAGTGGATAGACTGAGTGTCCAAGGTCCCCAGAAAAGTGTTGAAAATGTCAGGTTATAAACAGTTGTGCTTTAAACTGTCCATTTAGTTCCAAGGTGAAAGAAAGTTGGGCTCTCATGGATGGCTAATCAGCATCTATACCTGGATATGAGGGCCATGTGATTCATGTTGCCACAGTGGTGGGTTTCAAGATGGGAAGGGTACAGAGGAAGCCATTGTGATATTGGGTTACAGGCTTTCCTAAGCTATCATTGAATATCACAGAAGGGTTAGTCAGCCAGAGTCTGAGAGAAAGAAAGCAGCTAGAGGCTGAAAGTGTCTTTGGTTCACAGTGCAGGAACGTGGGTGGAAGCTCATGGTCACATTGAAAAGACCAAATTCATGAGTTAAAACAAAGCTGGAGGATTTGCTTAGCTTGCGCCAGAGGGAAGATCTCCATTAATACTCTCACCATAAAGGACAGTTCTGAGGTTAGAAGTCACCTGGCTGAGAAAGGAAAAGAACTGAAGTAAACCCTGAGGAGCTAAGACTGGATTGATTCTGGGGGAATCGAATATCCATTAAAAGGACAGTCTAATGTATTCCTGATATTGGTTTTTCTGTTGTGTTAAAAGTTCTACTCTGCAGTTGCCCACAAAAATAGTGTTTAGTTAATGGTGCTTTTAATCTGGTTGTTACATTAAATGTTTTAAAACGCAAAATCTTGACTTTCATCCTTTCAGCTATTAACTGGAAGTTTGAATTATTTTTACAAGTTTTATTGGTCTCCATAGAGATTGTAACATTGGGAGGCATCAATGGAGAGAGAAAAAGAGTGAACCTTTCAGATCGATGATCTTTCATCAGTTCTTAGAGCTAGGTACAAACCAGAGGCTCAACTCTGCACTGACTTATTTTAAAACCCTGTAGGACAGGGCAACACAGATGTTTCAAACCCTAAGCTGCTAGTAACATTAAGACCCATCATTGCCACCTACACTGTTAGCAATTCTGTTCTCACATTGTCAGAGATATTATACTGCAGTGACCCCAAACTTTGACTCCACATGGCCACGAGAGACCAATCCTTGCACAACCAACACTGTGACCCCACACAGCAATAACTGTGACCCCACGTGTCAACGTTGTGGCCTGACATGGCCACAACTGCTACCTAAACCTACTGGAAACACCAATAATAACAAGAGAAAGCCTACAGTGTAGAACTCAATCCACCACTGTGACAATTTAATGCATATTAGTTGAAAATATATCATGCTTGTTCTTTAAAAATCAACTTTTCTTTTTACATTTGACTTCTCATCTAAAATTTCTCATTTGGAAGAATGAAACGATGGTTACAAACATTGAGCTCATGTAAAGCCTAAAAAATACCAACTACAAAACTCACAAATGTACTCAAGTACAAGGGGCTTATAGGCAAATATTATACTGTCGTTTCCAAACAGAAGAATTCCGTCACTTCAAATATCTCTTCTGTATTGCATCACTTAGACATATGGCAGGATTTTGACCTTGGCTAGGGTGCTAGGCGGGGGCAGTCGGGAAGCTGCCCGCGATCGGCACCGCACCACGATTTTACCCGGACGGGCCAATTAAGGCCCGCCTGGCGTGGAACGTGAGCGGCGACGCTCAGCGCTGCCTGTACAGGTGGGGGGAGGAGGGCGAGCGCGAACTGTGCGCATGCGCGCTAAAGAGCGCTTCAATCTCCCTGAAGGCATGGAGCTGCCTTAGGGAGATGAAGCGCCCTCTGAAAAAAGCTTAATGAACAAAATAAAAATGCTATAAAATGTGTCCCCTCATGTGACTCTGTCACATGAGCAGGGACATGGTTTTAATTCAAATGTAACATTTTTATTTTTATTTTATTTGCTTTAGGAAACCTCATCACACCCGTGGCTGAGGTTTCCTGAAAAGTGTAAAGGCCACTTGGCGTTTTCACCCACCCGCCAACTGTAAGGTTGGACAGGCAGCGTAAATTTGAATTTTAATTTAATAACCTTTTTAATGACCTTAATAGGCCTTTTAATTGTTGGTGGGTGCGTTGTCCACTCCAGCGCGCGACCGCCGAATGAAATATCGTGGGACTACACGATGACGTCAGGATGTTTGCCCATCATGTGTCATTTTACGCTCAACCAGGTCAGCTGCGCGTCCACCCGCCGAGCTTAATATTCAGCCCATAGACTTAGAGAAAGCCAAACTTTCACTGCCGCAGCTATGTCAGTGAGAGCTCTCATTTCTGCAGTGACGGTGTCTCAAAAATCATGATGGTTTCCATTGAAAAGGATTCCAAGCAGATCCATTGTTCATGGCAGCTAGAAAAGAAAAGTCACATTTTCTTCACCATTATTACATTGAAACAGCCGCTAGTGAGCAATACGCCCAGGGATCATTAAGGAAAGAAGCTTGCAATGGAACGCTCAAACAAACTGCTGGAGTCTCATGGTGATAGCTGTTGTCAGGAATCCACAGAATTAGAGAAACAAAGAACTCCCCAATTGTAACACAGAAGATGAAGAACACTAGCCTCTCTAATAGGAATAATGATTATTTTCTTTACTTTACAGCAATTTTCTCCTTGCTATAGCACATTTCCAGAAACACCGATCACCCTCTGCAGCTTTGTTCAACTGCTTATTATTGACGTGTGAACCGAGATAAGTGTCAGCAAAGTGTCCAACATCAAAAGGTATCATAGCTGAGCTCTCCCCGTCCATAGTCACTGTCTACACACACGTACTGCCACGGCACAGTGATTAGGTGAGAGAAGATAGGCCAATTTTTCCCAGCTTAACCGGGCAACTGATGCTCATTTTTGTGCCTCTGTCCTTGCCTGCCTGAGAATAAATGTTTTAATTAATATGAAACGGTAAAGAAAAACAAATGTTTTCAGAACAAAATCACATATTCTGAGGAGTTTGGGACGGGGGGTGGGGAGTGGGCGGAGGACCGGGTGACTCCACTGAATTAACGGCACAACTATTTTTACTGATATCAAGAATTGCAATTCCCTTGAAAAGTAATTATGCTTTAGCTACATTTCATTTTTAATAAATCATATGCCTGATGAGGTTCATAGACCTGGCGTTAACAGAATGAATATCAGGGCATCTTCAAATACAGTACTGAATAGTGAATGTTGGCCCCGTCCCATTCAGATGAGCCACTGCAATATGGCAGCATGCGTGAACGGCTGCTCTGAAGAAGGGTCACATGGACTCAAAACGTTAACTCTGTTTCTCTCTCCACAGATGCTGCCAGACCTGCTGAGGCTTTTTTTCCCCAGCATTTTCTGTTTTTATTTCAGATTTCCAGCATCCGCAGTATTTTGCTTTTATAAAAGTATTTTTTTTTTTGGTTTGCTCAATTTTGGAGGTGACCTGGCATTTTACAGGTCATGACATTTCCCTCAGCGTTAGACTAGTGTTGTGGAATAGTAAATTAACTCACCCTCGCTAAACATTGAGTGGAAGGGGATTGTCTGCATTGAACAGACTTGAGATAGGAGCAAGAGGAAAGGGGCGACACTCTAATACCCTGGCAGTCTCCTGTGGAAGGGAAGCAGTCTGGTTTGACATTCTCTACTGGGAAGGAAGCCATGCACCACTATCCCCCACAAACCAGCATTAATCTGAATTCAGACCCAGCAGATCCCCCTATAAAAATCCACTTCTAAATCACATAAAACACTGAAAACCAAGTTAGCAATTGTGCTCACTTCTAGAAAATCCAACACGGGGAGATTCGAGTCGATGCAAAAACTACCAGTAAAATTATTTCAGTTGAGTGTAAGAAGCGAAATGCAGATTTAAAATTATATGAAGAAACAGTCAGTTGTTGTTTGGAATATTCTCTGCAGCATGAAGAGAGATAAAACCATCAAAATGTAAACGCATCAAATAACATCGTTCAAACTTCAGGATCTTTTCCAACAATAAAGGTCAAGCCCAGCAAATTTGACTCCTCGCAATGTTGTGCCACATCATTGCCCAAAAGCCTGCGATAAATGTGATCTGAGGTCACTATGATTTGTGTCTCCAATTCAATAGCCAATCAGAAATCCAGTTTAGGTAGTTTTAGCTCACAAGCAGTCACAGTGAAGACCTTGCAACAGCGGATCTGTTTTTAAAGTGACAACTCCCAAATGGAAGGTCACTAATCAGAAACTTTCAATGTGTAAACATATTCTTAGTCAAATAGAGATACAACTCTGATAGACTGACCTCTTACCTTAAGTTACTTTGTCCTGCATACTGGGAGTACAGATATGCATGACCAATGAATATATAAAGAAGTTATTTCCTGCAATAAATTTTTCCAAACATTTACTGTTGTGCCTTCCTCAACCACTCAAATAGGTGGAAAAGCGGTAGTTTAGGAAAACAATAACATAAAATAAATTGAGAACTTCTCTCAGAATAGAGCAGTTCTAAAACAGGGCCAATAGCAACTCTGATTAAAGCAATTTTCTAATGTTCCTGTCTTTTTTTTACATTTTGTTCATTTCTTTCATCTCAGATTCCCTTATTCTGATTGAGCAAGTAAAATATGAAAAGAGGAAGTCAGAAACGAGATTGCTGTAGAACCAAAGCGATAGAGAGCATATCTTATGAACAATGTCACAATTATTTATAATGAATCAAACTGGATAGTGAAAGCATAGTTCTAAAACATAAAATGGTTAAGAAACAGCTGGTCAAAGGCTAATAATGACAAAAGAGACAAGAAGGGCAGTCAGCATTTCTAAGTCATTTGCATGATTATGTATGCTGCCGTCCCCTTGTTAACAGTTTCATACCCCAAAAACAATATATTTGAGGTACAGTTCTCTTGAAGATCATTCTAATAGTCTAAAAATAAAGCAATGAGCAATGGTACATTATATATGAATGCATGAAAAGAAGTTAGCAAAGGCCATCAGGTCCATCGATATTAGCCCCACCTTCATGCGCTTTCCTCCACATCTAAAAGCAATTCTAACTCCTGGGTGAGATACCAACTGCAGAGAAAAACCTGTGGACAATTTCAGGAAAACCTCTGGAAAATTTCTCCCCATTTTATAAGGCAATCAAGCAACCAAAGGCCAGAGTCACCCCATTACTAATTACTCCACCAAACCTCCAACTTCACCACAATGTCCTCCTCCCTCAGGAACTTGTTAAGTCTCTAATCTTAAACAGTTCTAGGGTACGCATGCTTGCTACGTTCACCTGTGTCAGCAGCAACAAGAAATACTGGAAGATACATTCCACCCATTCACAACTCAGATAGAAGAGTTGGTAGGGAACCTTGGGCAACCAGCTAGACTTTCACACACATTCTCACGTCTGGTTAGACAAAATGCGCTGACAGAGATTCGCAGCGCAACACCAATCCTCTCAATTAGGTATGTGGGGCATAGGGTTGTAATTTACAATGAATGAAGCCGGGAATAGAAAGTAAATTACTAGGCAAATGGTGAGTGAGGTAAACCTAATGAACACAGTGACCTGAAATAAGTAGCAAACGCACTGCATGTCAAAACAATCCTGAGGATATTGAAAAGCCTGCAAATGAAGCGCAAGCAAAACCCAGCTTTAGGAAATTACCATCAATTATTGCTTTTCAAGTGCAACAAATTGGCAGTGCCCAGGTTGCAGGACCCATCCTTTCTCTCGCCCATATAAGGCTGGTAATTGTCTGCAGCACTAGAGGTACATTTCTGAATTTATTCGGAGCCCAGGCTACAATGACAAATTGCTCACTTTCACTTTCAGGAAGTATCAGCACATCTGTAAATTAGCAGGAAAAGTTTTGGCAATTTCCTCTCGCATGAGCAAGACAAAATGGATTGCCTGGTCTGAACAGGGAAAGCATTAATTGCGCTTTAGATACTTAAATAGATGAGTTTTCTGCTTTATCTGTTCATAGCATGAATACAGGGTTTCACTATAAATTTACATATAAATATTGTTCTGCCACTGCACTCTCATTTCTTTTCCATCAGTCAGCAGATTAATTCTGGGTACCTCGATCAAGTGATCAATTTGTGATCTGAATGTTGGAAGGATATATGACAATTGGGAAAAATCACTGCTGAGCCTCACTCAAGTCCAGACTTTCCATCAAATGTGCCAAGTAATAATTACAGGCAGGAACTATGGTTTATTTTCCCCCTTTTTAGCTACGCTGCATCCAAACTGCTCCAAAAAGCTCTGTTAAAAATAAAAGTGATGGAGCACCCAGCAAAGACAAAGGCACTGGATGGGACATAACAATGGCACACCTGGCCAACTGAGCCTACAAAGTCCTCCTCACTAACATCTGATGGCTTCTGCCAGGATTGGGAGAGCTGTCCCACAGACTTGTCAAGCAATAGATAGCCAGAGTCACACCTTTCAGCAAACATCCCAGGCTCCTTCATCACATTCCCTAGGTACCTCCAGTCCCACCGACAGGGTAGACCCACCAGACAGTATTGTTAGAGGGCAGTGTCCCTGCGAGTCCTCAACATCACCTTTGGGTCTCATGGCATCAGATCAAACATAGGGGAGGAAACCTCCTGCTGATTACCAACTGGCCTCCCCCAGCTGATGAATCAGTACTCCTCCATGTTACATAACACTTAGCAGAAGCATAGCAAAGGCACAGAATGTACACTGGGTGGGTTCTTCAATGTCCATGCCCAAAAGCAGCTCAGTAGTAGCACCACTGACTGAGCTGGCCGAGTCGTGAAGGACATATTGGCCAGACTGGACCTGCAGGCAGATGGTGAGATCACCAACAGGAGGGAAAAGTCTACTTAACCTCGTTCTCATCATCAACATGTCACAGATACCTCTGTCCATGACAGTGTTGGTAGGAGTGGAGAGAAGGTTCCCATCTTCACACAGAAGACATCCTTCATCATGTTGTAGAGCATTACCACCGTGCTAAACGGGATAGATTCAGAACAGATCCAACCGCTCAGAACTGGGCATCGTTGAGGCACTGTGGGCCATCAGCAGCAACAGAACTGTATTCAGCCACAACATGTAACCTCATGGCCCAGCATCTCCCTCACTTTACCATTACAACCTAGCCAGGGGATCAGCCTTGGCTCAATTGTAGGTGAGCATGCCAGGAGCAGCACCAGGCATACCTAGAAATTGAGGTGCCAATCTTGTGAAGCTACATACATGCTAAACAATGGAAGCAGTTTGCTACAAACTGAGCTAAGAATTCCTACAACAAAACAATCAGATCCAGGACAAAGCAGCCCGCTTGATTGGCACCCCAACCACCGCCTTAAACATTCCCCTCCACTACTGACGCACAGTGCCAGCAGTGTGTACCATCTACAAGATGCACTGCAGCAACTCACCAAGACTCCTTCGACTGCTCTTCCCTTACCACCTAAAAGGACAAGTCAACAGATGCTTGGGAACATCACCACCTGCAAGTTCCCGTTCCAGCCACACACGATCCTGACTTGGAAATATATCGCTGTTCCTTCACTGTCACTGGGTCAAAATCCTGGAACCCCCTCCCTAACAGCACTGTGGGAGTACCTACACCACATGGACTGCAGCGGTTCAAGAAGGCAGCTCACTACCACCTTGTCAAGGGCAATTAGGGATGGGTAATAAATGCTGGCCTAGCCAGTGATGCCCGTTCCTTGTGAAAGAATTTAAAAAATCTTTGCAGCCCTGCTACAGTGAATTGTGAAAAGTGGTGGATGCCTAAACAACCAGTGTGTGGTGAAGGTTCCATGAATCTCATGGGTGGGGGAGCCCACCACATCAGTGCAAAGGACAAGGTTGAAGCATTTATAACTGGCTTCAGGCAGAAGTGCCGAATGGATGATCCAGTCTTCAGCCAATTTGATTCACCGCAATGATATCACAAAAAGGCTAAATGCACAGTAAACAGTAAAGACTGTGAGCCCTGACAACATCCCAACTGTGGCACTGGAGAATGGTGCATGAGAACATTTTTCCCACAAGATACTGGCCTTTGCAATTGATTTATTGCTTTTTCTTGTACAACGAATATGTTTTGCATTCTGTGCATTTGTTCTGTAAATTTACCAGAGTACAGAAGGGCATGTTCCTTTAGCATAGCAAGTGGCTTTATCCACAATTCATCCTGGATGAAGACACAGTCCTGCTTATTATTTCAGTCAATCGGAAACCCAGAGTGAGAGGTCAGAGCACGTTTACAAGGATTCGCTGCATGGAGTTAAGATTCCAGTTAACTTGTTTATTTCCATCGCCTGGAGTTCATTGGCTCATGACTGTTCTCTTAAGAGATGTGTTAGGGTGGTTGCTAAATGCATATCTTTTAAAAATACTCATTTTTTTCTTTTTCCCATGCTGGATTCTGATAATTCCACTTGAAATGTGTGTTTTCTCCCCAAATTCTCCCTTCCCCACCAAAGGCCTACTTTCGCCAAAGCTGCTGTTGTAATAGTAACGCACGAGATTAAGCAGGCAATAGGAATTCAGCCATATAATGAATGAGTTGGCTTCAATATCTTACAAGTTGCTGAATTGCATGAGCTTTCAAAAGAAGCCCAAATCCCTGACCAATTACTGTCTCTCACTTACAAGCAACAATCCATTACAAAAACTGCAAAGTGCAGACAGAAATAATTACAAAGCTGATAAATTATTCAATAAACAATATATTCATTATAAGACAGTGCAGAGTTATGGTAATTTGGGGAAAGGAAAAATAAAACAATTTAAGATCTCCTGAATTTTCAACTAGCATTTGACAACAGGACTGTCCTTCAAGCTGCATCAGTTCTTTGAATTGGCTGAAAGACATGGTGGCAAGGGGCCTGGAAGCAAGCTGCCTGAGAGATGGAAGCAAAACTGTCAACATCTGCGTGGTCCCACCTGAAAGGCGAGTCCTGCAAACTTATGTACAGGAGCATTAAACAGGACTGCGGTGGTGGCCACTGTCGTTTCATCCACAACAGAACAATCTACAGAGACAGATAGGCCACCTCCCTATCTCTCTAATTGTTTTTTGCTTTTTTTTGTGAAATCTGTTTCATTAAAAGCTTGTTTCCATTATTCCAGAGGGAGTAAAGATCCCCTTACGAATCAACGTGTGCCTATCTGACAGACTAACTAGGATGAAATGTTAAGATGGGAAAGGTGAGAGTGGTAGTGCTGAGGAATTGAACACTTATCCCCTCTTTGCACCACTAAGGAGTTCCAGAAAGAAAAAGCGTGAACTAAATTAAAAGTGCAAGAAATCTTTCCTTATTCTTTGCCACCATATGCCAATCCCAAAGAAGCAGTTGCTCTGCATCAGAGTGGCATTTTAAACTCCCATCCAGCAGCCTTTATAACCTGAGGCAGATTGCCTACTTGTGTTAAATTTAGGACAGTTTTTTTTTATGTGAACCTGTGCCAGTGGGAACTCAAAAACAACAGCTAAAACTCATCTCACTCTGAATGCTTACTGCCAACAGACAGAAGACACTGGGCTGAAGTGGTCCGAAAGTGAGAACACAACATGCAGACCTTTATTGCACTTCTACAGTTGCGTCCACTCAGCACATTAAAGGATGGAGGCCCACCACGTACATGGATGCCACACTTCGTAAGGATCCAAAACAATTTCAAAACCTTGGAGGTTTATGAGTTATAAACTGAAACTAAGCTCTTTGCAATCTCCAAAGTTCCCTGGCCCAACCAAATATACTTTAAATGACGGCAGGATCTGTTTGGTAGCAATTAGATTTCGATGTCAAAGGGAGAATAAATTAAACCGGGCTCCATCTCAGCAGCAGAATAATACATTATGCATTAAATGGGAAAATACTCATTCCATAAAACAGCATCTCAGTTGATTTATTGCGAGCATTACCACAGAAGAATATGGTACATCATAGCCCATGTCTCGAGATAATCTAGTACATTTGGCCTGTTTTTGTTAGCTTGGTCTGCTCTCTCTTATCTGCTCCACTTTTCCTTGATATATTCTGTCCTCTCCCTCTTATTGCTCTTTTCCTTTTTTCTTTCCTTTCAGGCAGGGATGGTGTGGGATAACTGAATGCAGTGTGGAGAGATATGAACAAGGAGCAGGAGTAGGCCATTCAGCCCATCTATGCTGCTCCACCATTTAATAAGGTCATGGCTGATCTGATAGTAACTTGAAATCTGCATCCCCCCTACCGTCGATAACCTATCATCCCCTTGCTTACCAAGAATCGATCCAACTCTGTCTTAAAAATATTCAAACACTCTGTTACTGAAATGGTGGTGGAAACAGAGTTCCAAAGACTCATGACTCTGAGTGAAAAAATTTCACCTCATCCCTGTTTTAAATGGGCAACCCCTTATTTTTAAACAGTGACCCCTGGTTCTAGATTCTCCCACAAGAGGAAACATCCTCTCCACATCCACCCTGTCAAGACCCCTCAGGATCTTATATGCTTCAAGCAAGTCAGCTCTTACTCTAAGCCTAGTCTGTCCAACTTTCCTCATAAGACAACCCACCCATTCCAGGTATTATTCTGGTAAACCTTCTCTGAACTGCTTCCAACGCATTTACACCCTTTCTTAAATAAGGTGATGAATACTGTACAACGCTCTCCAAATGTGGTCTCATTAGTGCCCTGTACAACTGAAGCACAACCTCCCTACTTCTGTATTCAATTCCCCTCACAATAAATGATAACATTCTATTAGTTTTCCTAATTATTTGCTGTACCTGCATACTAGCCTTTTGTGATTCATGCACGAGGTTACCCAGATCCCTCTGCACCCCAGAGCTCTGCAATCTCTCACTATTTAGATAAGATGCCTCTCTTTTATTCTTCCTGCCAAAATGGACAATTTCACGTTTTCCCACATTACACTCTATTTGTCAGATCTTTGGCTATTCACAACCTATAATTTTTGTAGCCTCCTTGTGTCCTCTTCAGAACTTACTTTCCTAACTATCTTTGCGTCATTAGCAAATTAAGCAACCATCCCTCCAATCCCTTCATTCATGTCATTTATATAAATTGTAAACAGTTGAGGTCCCAGCACTGATCGCTGTGGCACACCACTCGTTACATCTTGCCAACCTGAACAAGACCAATTTATGCCTACTCTCTGCTTTCTGTTAGCCAGCCAATCTTCTATCCATGCTGATATGTTACCCCCTATACCATGAGCTTTTATTTTTCACAATAATCTTTGCTGTGGCGCTTTATCAAATGCCTTCTGGAAATCTAAGTACATCCACCAGTTCCCCTTTGTCCACAGCACATGTTACATCCTCAAAGAACTCCAATAAGTTGGTTAAATACAATTTCCCTTTCAAAAAACCATGTTGACTCTGCCTGATGACCTTGAGCTTATCCAGTGCCCTGCTATTACTGCTTTAATAATAGCTTCCAACATTTTTCCGAGGACAGATGTTAAGCTGACTGGCCTATAGTTTCCCTCTTGCAGTCTCCTTCTCTTTTTAAATAATGGAGTTTGTTAACTTTCAATCTAATAGGGCCTTCCCCAAATCTAGTGAGGTTTGAAAAATTAAAACCAATGCATCATCTCACCAGACACTTCGTTTAGGACCCTCGGATGAAGTCCATCAGGACCCAGGCTCTTGTCAGCCCACAGCCCCAACAATTTATTCAGTACCACTTCTCCGGTGACTGTAATTTTCCAGAGTTCCTCCCTCCCTTCCATTTCCTGGTTTATAGTGGCTTCTGGGGTGATTCTTGTATCCTCTATAGTGAAAGCTGATGCAAAATGCCTGTTCAATTCACCTAGCAACTGCTTGTTTTCCATTATCAATTCGCCAGACTCACTTTTATAGGACCAACGCTCACTTTGTTAACTCTTTTCTTTTTCAAATATTAAAAAATATATCAAAACACTATCTGTTTTTATATTTCTGGCTAGCTTTCCCTCATACTCTATTTTTTCCATCCTTATTAGTCTTTTAGTCATTATTTGCTGTTCCTTATATTCTGTCCAATCCTCTGATTTGTCACCTGTCTTTGCACAATTATATGCTTTTTCTTTAAGGTTAATACTATCCTTAAGCTTTCTAGTTAACCACGGATGGTGTGTCCGCCCCTTGGACTTTTCATACTTGTTGGAATGTATCTATTCTGTGCATTCTGAAATATCCCCTTTAATATTAGCCATTGCATCTCTATTGACCTATCCCTTAAGCTAATTTGGCAATTCACTTTAGCATGGGAAGTGGCTGAAAGTTGCAGGCCACAATTTAAGGTAGTGAGTGCAGGGTGCGTGTTACAGAGGAATGCTTTCTTTCCTATACTTTCAGCTTTATCCATTCATTTTTCTCCCATTTCTTCCCTTGAAATTACTCCTGGGCCCTCTTCTCCCTCTCACATACCTGGTGACCCTCCATCCCCTCAACCACAGTGGTCTACTTGCAATCTTGTGAGTGTTGTCCAAGTTCCCAGCCCCTGAAGGTGTGCCTCAAGCCCCAACACCAGCCCCACCCCCACCACAGCAGACTCTACTCCACAGACTCTACTCCACAGTTCCGAATCATGGCCTTACTAGCAGAGGTGACAGCACAGTGGTATACAGTCAGGAGGGAGTTGCCCTGGGAGTCCTCAACATTGACTCGGGACCTCATGAAGTCTCATGGCATCAGGTCAAACA
Source organism: Cetorhinus maximus (assembly GCF_964194155.1). Lineage (NCBI taxonomy): Eukaryota > Metazoa > Chordata > Chondrichthyes > Lamniformes > Cetorhinidae > Cetorhinus > Cetorhinus maximus. The sequence goes on from NC_135884.1 coordinate 86,439,914, forward strand.
TGGGCAAGGAAACCCTCCTGCTGATTGCCACGTGCCGCCCTCCCTCAGCTGATGAATCAGTGCTCTTCCATGTTGAACACCACTTGGAGGAAGAACTGAAGGTGGAAAGGGCACAGAATGTACTCTGGGTGGGGACTTCAATGTCCATCACCAAGAATGGCTCGGTAGCACCACTATTGGCCAAGCTGGCCAAGTCCTAAAGGACATAGCTGCTAAACTGGGTCTGCGGCAGGTGGTGAGGGAACCAACAAGAGGGAAAAACATACTTGATCTCATCCTCACCAACCCGCCTGCCACAAATGCATCTGTTCATGACAGTATTGGTGGGAGTGACCACTGCAGTCATTGTGGAGAACAAGTCCCGGCTTCACATTGAGGATACTCTCCATCATGTTGTGTGGCACTACCACCGTGCTATATGGGATAGACTTTGGAACAGATCGAGCAACTCAAGACTGGGCAAGCATGAGACTGTGTGGGCCATCAGCAGGAGCAGAGTTATACTCAACCACAATCTGCAACCTCGTGGCCTGGCATATCACCCACTCTACCATTACCATCTAGCCAGGGGATCAATCCTGGTTCAATGACGATTGCAAGAGGGCATGCCCGGAGCAGCACCAGGCATACCTAAAAATGAGGTGTCAACCTGATGAAGCTACAATATAGGATTAGTTGCATGCCAAACAGCATAAGCAGCAAGTAATAAACAGAGCTAAGCGAACCCACAACCACTCCACGTGATATCAAGAAACAGCTGGATACTGAATACTGCAAAGGCTATGGGCCCTGATAACATTCCAGCAATAGTACTGAAGACTTGTGCTCCAGAACTTGCTGCGCCCCTACCAAGCTGATCCAGTGCAACTAGAACATTGGCATCTACCCGGCTATGTGGAGAATTGTCCAAGTATGTCCTGTACACAAAAAACAGGACAAATCCAACCTGTCCAATTACCGCCCCATCAGTCTCCTCTCAATCATCAGTCAAGTAATGGAAGGGGTCATTAATAATGCTATCAAGTGGCACTTGCTTAGCAATAACCTGCTCACTGGCACTCACTTTGGGTTCCGCCAGGGCCACTCCGCTCCCGACCTCATTACAGCCTTGGTTCAAACATGGACAAAAGAGCTGAACTCCAGAGGTGAGGTGAGAGTGACTACCCTTGACATCAAGGTAGCATTTGACCAAGTGTGGCATCAAGGAGCCCTAGCAAAACTGGAGTCAATAGAATCAGGAGCAAACACTCCACTGGTTGCAGTCATACCTAGCACAAAGGATGATGGTTGTGGTTGTTAGAAGTCAATAATTCAGTTCCAGGACATCACTGCAGGAGTTCCTCAGGGTAGTGTCCTAGGCCTACTCATCTTCAGCTGCTTCATCAATGCCCTTCCCTCTATCATAACGTCAGAAGTGGGGATGTTTGCCGATGATTGCACAATGTTCAGTACAATTCACAAATGCTCAGATACTGAAGCAGTCCATGTCCAAATGCAGCGAGGCCTGAGCTATATCCAGGCTTTGCTGATAAGCGGCAAATAACATTCATGCCATACATGTGCCAGGAAATGACCATCCATATCAAGAGAGAATCTAACCATTGTCCCTTGATGTTCAATGGCATTACCATCACTGAATTACCCACGATCAACATTCTGGGGGTTACCATTGACCTGAAACTGAACTGGACAAGCCATATAAATACTGTGGCTACAAGAGCAGGTCAGAGGCTAGGAATCCTGTGATGTGTAACTCACCTCCTGACTCCCCAAAGCGTGTCCACCATCTACAAGGTACAAGTCAGGAGTGCGATGGAATACTCTCCACTTGTCTGGATGAGTGCAGCTCCAACAACACTCAAGAAGCTTGACACCATCCAGGACAAAGTAGCCCCCTTGATTTGTACCCCTTCCACAAACATTCACTCCCTCCACCACCGATGAACATTGACAGCAGTATGTACTGCTCGATTGTCTGTGTGGACTATCCCCGCTCCTATTTCTTATGCTCTTTTGACAATGCATGTTGGCCTTGTTAGCATGCTCACATCCGAGAAATTAATAAAAAAAAAAAAGTGGGAGAAGGATCTTGCAGTACAGAAACGCCAGCATTGACCAATTTCTGTGTGACAGATTCAATGCAAAATTCAACTTTTTATTTGTAATAACACGAAATGAAGAAAGCACGTAAAAGTTTGTCCATCTGTTTTTGTCTCCCTGTTTCTTTCTCACTCTTCTCCTTAGCTTGATCTACTTCTTAAAGATTACAGAACACAAAACAAAAGCTACAAATGTGAAATCACAATGGTTATTTGTCTTTCAGATACATGCAATTACTTTTTGGGTTAAAAGAAATATATTTTACCTCAGGGAAACTTATATTAGAAGTTCTCTGGTTTATCAAAGTTGTTTAGGGAAAAGCTATTGAGCAGTAATTATTAAAAGGTAAAGAAAAATATCCCCTTTGACTTCAGTACATCATGCTGGTACATCAGGCACCGTGCTCACACACAGACTATACGCAATTCAAATTCATCTCATTGCTACCAGTCTGGATAAAAATAAATAAAATCCACATTCAGTGAGGGACTGAAGACATCAAGCAAAAACTTTCACAAAGGCATTACAAAGCTCAAGTTACAATTTAATGGATACATCTGTATAGTTATTGTGAAATTATGTATTTTATTACGCTCCCCCACTATTTTGCACATTAGAAATTTCACTTAACAAAAATGACATTGGAAGAAGTTTTCAGAAAGCACTTGAATAATTTCCGAGATCATGGTGACCCGAGTCTCAGAATGATACACTTCTGACTATAAAATAGCAGCTATTGTTTGTTGCACAGTGTGACCTTTATCATTGAAGGTATCTTTCACTTAGCCACTTATGCAAATAATAGATACTTCAGATATTTATGATGTACATGTCTCCCCACGCGTCCAATTTAATGTATGATTGATAGATATTGTTTCTCGGATTTACAACTTAATTGCTAAAATAAAAGCAGAGGAACAGCATTAGAAACTTAACAAGTTCAGATTGGAAGCCACTTATGATGGAGAAGGTGCAGAGATATAACCAGTTGAACTTCCAGAAGCAATTGGGGTGCAATGGCAAAAGGGGAGCTTGAAAGCTGCCCTCTGTGTTTTATATATCGACAAGGAAGCATCTTTGCAGTGGATAATATGTCCCTCAGTGGAAAATCCTCTTATCTGGGGCTGGTTATAGAGAAATACTAACTTCTGAAGTAAACTAAATATTAAGTTCTTCAGCCAACAGTGTTCCATCCTAATTGAGATCAAACCAGGCAGTATGTGTTAATGATTAAGAATTTCTTGACATCGTAGGACAATAGTATAAATTATGAATTCCATCAATGTATTAAAATTGTTATCAAACTCAGAAAAGCAGTTCTGTTTTGAAAACACGGTGGGAACAGATGCAACTACAAAATTCAATACAGCAAATTCTAGACCAAATTGAACTAAATTATTGTACATCGATTGGATTCAGTGTTTCAAGAGGTTTACAGTGGAATCCATTCAAGTGGAATTGTTGCAGCACACTATCAAACGGATAGTGACCATTAAGACAATAATCATTGGAAGAATGCTCAATATAGCACACAACAAAAGTGGCCTTTCTTCCTGTGAGCTCTAGTACTCACTGGATAAGAGAATTAAAGGAGGTGGAAAATTAAATGAGTCAATCTTTATAGATATGTTAAGAAAATTGCAAAATATGGGAGCTATGCCAAGAGATTGTAGAGGCAAACATTGTGCCAATTTATAAAAAGCACAGAAGCGTATTCTACATTTAATTCAAGGTGCTTATGGTGGAGACAGCGGTGTAGTAGTAATGTCACTGGGCTAGTAATCCAGAGGCCCAGGCTATTGCTCTGGGGACAAAGGTTCAAATCCCACCACAGCAGCTGGTGGAATTTGAATTCAGTTGATAAATCTGGAATATAAAGTTAGTCTCAGTAATGGTGACCATGAAACTATCATTAATTGTTGTAAAAATCCATCTGGTTCACTAATACCCTTTAAGGAAGGAGAGTCTGCCACACCTGGTCTGGCCTACGTGTCACTCCAGACCCACAGCAATGTGGTTGACTCTTAACTGCCCTCTGAAATGGCCCAGCAAGCCACTCAGTTCAAGGGCAATTAGGGATGGGCAACAAATGCTGGCCTTGTGACACCCACATCTCATCAAAGAATAAAAAGAAAACTTTTTTTTAAACCACTAAATTCCCACTTTGCTGTTTATTTGGAGAGCTTAATTCAAATTATTAGGTATTTCAAACATCTTTAGGCCAACAAGTGTCTTTGAACTATCAGTAGGCTGTGTAGACATGTGAGTTCACATTGGTAGTTTAGAAAGTATTCTGAGAAAGAACAGAAACAGGAATCAAGAAAAAGTTATGTGACTCAAGTATAATAATTTTCAGAATATTTTTCTGGTTTATTGTGAAGTAGGTTTATGGGAGTAAGTATAGTTGGGTCTGCGTGTGATTTAATTACATTTGGAGTCAAGCATACTGCAAGCTTTAAATCATCAAAAGAAGCTAGGTGCTTGACATGCTAATGAGTAAACATGGATGCTGGCTTAGCATGTAAGGTGTGACGGGAATTTGTACTTTTAGATAAATGAAGAGATTTGGATTTCATAGGGCTAATAGTCTGTTTACAACTAGCCAGATAAGCAGGGCTAAGGGGTGTGTTTATTTTCCCCAAAGGTTACTGACAATATTGGCAACATGAATTTTTTTATATTATAAGGAATATACAGTTTCAAAGACAAATGGAATAATAGAACTTACATATTAAAAAGAGAGAAACATGTATAAAGGACAATGGAGATATCCTAAGACCTAACAGGAGTCTGTGAAATAGCCTTAATGATGCCTCCAGCCATTTGTGCCTAAGTCTGTAATATAACGAAACTGAAGTTGGGAAAAGCCAACAAGTGTCTTTGAACTATCAATCGGCTATGTAGACATGTGAGTTCACATTGGTAATTTAGAAATTATTCTGGGAAAGAACAGAAACAGAAATCAAGAAAAAGTTATGTGACTAAAGCATAATAATTTTCAGAATATTTTTCTGGTTTATTGTGAAGTAGGTTTATGGGAGTAAGTATAGTTGGGTCTGTGTGTGATTTAATTACATTTGGAGTCAAGCATACTGCAAGCTTTAAATCATCAAAAGAAGCTAGGCGCTTGACACGCTATTGAGTAAACATGGATGGTGGCTTAGCATGTAAGGTGTGAAGGGAATTTGTATTTTTAGATAAATGAAGAGATTTGGATTTCATAGGGATATTAGTCTGTTTGCAACTAGCCAGATAAGCAGGGCTAAGGAGTGTGTTTATTTTTCCCAAAGGTTACTGACAATATTGGAATTGTCAAGTGGGTATTGTGTAAACTTGCTGGTTCTGTTTTAAAATCTAAAATCTATTTTGGACTATTGCCTTAAAGGGGCTGTAACTGGGGGGTTAATTAGGAATTTTAGAAGTTATTATAGTAGTAAATAATTCAGATCTTTTATTTTGTTAAAAAATATTTTTAAATTATTTTTTTAAATCTCTAAAGGTCTCAGTGGACTTATTACTTCTGAACTCAGTGCAGACATCTTCTCGTAACTAATACAAATGGCAAAACCATTGTGATTGCGCGTTCAAGCTTCCCTTGTGGATTTGATCCATCTGGCACACACCATCTGCCACGTCATAACAGTTATAAAAGGTAGTCACCAGCAATAGACCACATTTAAGAAGACTTCTGGAGTTGTTTGAGGATAGGAATAAATTTGTTTACCTGGGGAGTTCAATAGATTTACTTTACTTAGATTTAGCAAATCATTTGATAAAGTAACATAAAAGGAAATTATTAAGTATTGGATATTGTACTGAATATCCAAGTGGTTTAATTAAAGAATGCAAAGGCAAAAGCACCAATAGGACTGAGGTGACTATTGGGTACCAAAGGGTTCCATTCTGGAGTCATTAATCATGCAATAATGATTTGGAGCAAAGAGCTATCAGCACCTAGATTGCTAATGGTACCAAACTGAGAGAGCTGGTAAATAATAGGTACGAACTTGGGGATTGAGCCAAGATTTAGATGACCTTGTTTAATATAGAAGAAAGCAAAGTCAACAAGATAAGAAAAGGAAACAGCAGGGTGAGAAACATAAGTGAGAAATGGCAAAAGGAAGGTATTGGGGTGTTAGTGGATAACATTGTCTAGTCAACAGCACAGTGTGTACAGGTGTGGTGAGAAGGATATGGGGATGTATAGCTCCAGAATTACAACACAACTCCAAGAAGTGATTGCTGACTTCTACAAATATTGGTTTACTCCCAGTTCGAGTAATGTGCACAATGTGGGTACAGTACCATAGGGTGGAGAGGAACTAAAAAGGAGGGCAATTGAATTGCTAAGTGGGATTGGCATCTGAGCTAATACAATGTACTAAGAGTACTAGAGATGTTTACATTGAAAAATACAAAGCTTACAGGCACTCACAATATTTAAGATCTTCAAGAGGATAGCTAAATGGATCCCAAAAATGTTTTACAATAGTAAAACTTCAGAACATGGATTCAAACCCAAGACAAAAAGTGTGAATGCATTAAGATGCACCCACAGGTGTTGATAAACGTGTGGAACAGACAAGCCATAGAGGAAGTAGAGAATGTCAAATTCTATGGATGATGGATACATTTTAGGCAGGCAGGGCTTCAGTTGATCAGCCAGTTTTCAGTTCTGGGCCTGTATAGCAGGAGTGTCCAAACTGAGGCCCAATCAGTTATGTGATTCCCCAGCCCATGCATTCAAATTCTTGAAGTCCTGGAAATTAAGACCTATGTGCGCTTCTGTTTTTACTTCACTGGCTTGTCTTGTTTAAATTTTGAGTACCTGAAGATTTTTAGCACAGTTGCAATGTAAATGGCAACAGGTATCTTAAACTTGAGAGGTTCCATGGTACAAGTGACCTATAAATTAAAAAGCATGGATAGCTCTGATGTATAGATCTATATTTCAAAGGAAATTGAGACATATGAATGGGATAAAAGTATGTCTAGTCATTCCTGACATCCCATAACTTGCTCAAAAGTTCTCGGGAACTGTCAACAGGTTTCTTTGTCTGCCTTCCTCGGGTGTATAATTAACGAATGGTTAGAGTGGTGCCTGGAGTTTTTTTTATTCATTCATGGGATGGCTGGGCCAGCATTTATTGCCCATCCCTAGTTGCCCTTGAGAAGGTGGTGATGAGCTGCCTTCTTGAACCGCTGCAGTCCATGTGGTGTGGGTACACCCACAGTGCTGTTAGGAAGGGAGTTCCAGGATTTTGACCCAGTGACAGTGAAGGAACGGCAATATATTTCCAAATTAAGATGGTGTGTGACTTGGAGGGGAACTTCCAGGTGGTGGCGTTCCCATGTATCTGGTGCCCTGTCCTTCTAGATGGCAGTGGTCGTGGGTTTTGAAGATGCTGTCTAAGGTGCCTTGGTAAATTCCTGCAGTGCATCTTGTAGATGGTACACTCTGTTGCCACTGTGAGTTGGTGGTGGAGGGAGTGAATGTTTGTGGATGGGGTGCCAATCAAGTGGTCTGCTTAGTCCTGGACGGTGTCAAACCTCTTGAATGTTGTGGGAGCTGCACTCATCCAGGCAAGTGGGGAGTATTCCATCACACTCCTGACTTGTGCCTTGTACCTAGTGTGGGAGCCAAGAGGTGAGTTACTTGTCACAGGATTCCTAGCCTCTGATCTGTTCTTGTAGTCACAGTATTTATATGGCTAGTACAGTTCAGTTTCTGATAAATGGTAATCCCCAGGATGTTGATAGTGGGGGATTCAGCGACGGTAATGCCATTGAACATCAAGGGGTGATGGTTGGATTCTCTCTTGTTGAAGATGGTCATTGCCTGACACTTTTATGGCGTGAATGTTACTTACCGCTTGTCAGCAAAGCCTGGATCTTGTCCAGGTCTTGCTGCATTTGGACATGAACTACTGCAGTATCTGAGGAGGCGCTAATGGTGCTGAACATTGTGCAATCATCAGAGAACATCCCCGTTTCTGACCTTATGACGGAAGGAAGGTCATTGATGAAGCAGCTGAAGATGGTTGGGCCGAGGACACTACCTGAGGAACTCCTGCAGTGATGTCCTGGGGCTGAGATGACTGACCTCCAACAACCACAACCATCTTCCTTTGTGCTAGGTATGATTCCAACCAGTTTTCGCCCTGATTCCCATTGACTCCAGTTTTGCTAGCGCTCCTTGATGCCACACTCGGTCAAATGCTGCCATGATGTCAAGGGCAGTCACTCTCACCTCATCTCGGGTGTTCAGCTCTTTTGTCCATGTTTGAAGCAAGGCTGTAATGAGGTCAGGAGCTGAGTGGCCCTGGCAGAACCCAAACTGGACGTCAGTGAGCAAGTTATTGCTAAGCAAGTGCCGCTTGATAGCACTATTGATGACCCCTTCCATCAATTCACTGATGATTGAGAGTAGACTGATGGTGATCTAATTGGACGGTTTAGATTTGTCCTGCTTCTTGTATACAGGACATACCTGGGCAATTTTCCACACAGCCAAGATGTAACACCTAATGGATAGAGTGACTAGTTTTTGCCTCCTTTCCCATCCTATCTTTGTATAAATTTGCAGAGCCACCTGAGGAAGCTTGAAGTGTAAGAGGCAGCGTTGGCTCTGTGATACCAAGTGGTGAAGAACAAGGGGACTTCTCCCGATGCCCTGACCAATATCCATCCTTCAACCAACACTGAAACAGCTTCATCTCCTGGCTGCTTCCGGGAGCTTGGTCAGCAAATTGGCTGCTAGGTTTGCTTATATAACATTGATTAACTTCAGGATGGAAGCAGTGTTATATAAATGCAAGCACATTCTTTCAAAATCATTAATTACCAATTTCCTCCTTCCGTATAATGTTCAATTGCAATTCCTCACAGCCTTTCCCCCTTAGGAGCAACAGATTATCAAGTAAATCAACTTAAATTGCCTATTATTGAAATTTATAGTTACACATGGGACATATGAAGGGGAGGTGGTGGCACAGTGGTATTGTCAATGAACTAGTAATCCAGGGATCCAAGGTAATACTCTGGGGACCCAGGTTCAAATCTCACCACAGCAGATGTCAATTGTCATAAAGACCCATCTGGTTCACTAATGCCCTTTAGGGAAGGAAGTCTGCCATCCTTACCTGGTCTGGCCTACATGTAACTCCAGACCACAGCAATGTGGTTGACTCTTAACTGCCCTCTGAAACAGCCTAGAAAGTCAGTCAGTTGTATCAAGCTGGACGGACCACTTGGCATCAACTTAGGCATCAGAAACGACAACAACAAACTCAGCCCTGTCGTCACTGCAAAGTCCTCCTTATAAACATCTGGGGGCTTGTGCCAAAATTGGGAGTGCTACCTCACAGGCTAGTCAAGCAACAGCCTGACATAGTCATCCACACAGAATAATACCTTACAGATAATGTCCAGGCATCACCATCACCAACCCTGGGTATGTCCTGTCCCACCAACAGGGCAGACGTGGCAACACAGTGCCATACAGTCAGGAGGGAATGGCCCTGGGAGTTCTCAACATTGACTCTGGACCACATGAAGTCTCATGGCAAGAAATCCTCCTGCTGATTACCACATATTCCACCTAAGGGTGGTGGACTTCAATGTCCATCACCAAGAATGGCTCAGTAGCACCACTACTGACCCAGCTGGCCGGGTCCTAAAGGACATAGTTGCCAGACTGGACCTGCAGCAGGTGGTGAGGGAATCAACAAGAGGGAAAAACATACCTGACCTCATCCTCATCAACCTGCCTGCCACAGATGCATCGTAGGAGTGACCACCGCACAGTCATTATGGAGACGAAGTCCTGGCTTCACATTGAGGATACCCTCCTTTGTGTTGTGTACATTACCACAATGCTAAATGGGATAGACTTCGAACAGATCTCGCAACTCAAGACTAGGCCAGCATGGGGGTGATCAACAGCAGTAGAATTGTACTCAGCCACAATCTGAAATCTCGTGGCCCAGCATATTCTCCACTCTACCATTACCATTAAGCCTGGGGATCAACCCTGGTTTAATAAAGCGTGCAGGAGGCATGCCAGGAGCAGCACCAGGCATACCTAAAAATGAGGTGTCAACCTGGTGGGCATACAACTCTGGACTACGTGCATGCGAAATAGCATAAGCAGCAAGTGATAGACAGAGCTACGCGATCCCATAACCAACGGATCAGATCTAAGTCCTGCCACATTCAGTTGTGAATGGTGGTGGACAATTAAACAACTCACTGGAGGAGGAGGCTCCACAAATATCCCCATCCTCAATGATGGAAGAGCCCAGCACATCAGTACAAAAGATAAGGCTGAAGCATTCGTAACAATCTTCAGCCAGCAATGCCGAGTGGACGATCCACCTTGGCCTCCTCTGGAGGTCCCCAGCATCACAGATGTCAGTCTTCAGCTAATTTGTTTCACTCCACGTATATCAAAAAAATCCTGAAGGCACAGGATAGTGCAAAGGCTATGAGCTCTGACAATATTAGATATTAGCACTGAAGACTTGTGCTCCAGAACTTGCACTAGCCAAGCTGTTCCAGTACAGCTACAACACTGGCATCTACCCGGCTATGTGGAAAATTGCCCAGGTATGTCCTGTACACAAAAAGCAGGACAAATCCAACCTAGCCAATTACTGCCCCATCAGTCTCCTCTCAATCATCAATAAAGTGATGGAAAGGTCATCAACATTGCTATTAAGCGGCACTTGCTTAGCAATAACCTGCTCACTGATGCTCAGTTTGGGTTCCACCAGGGCCACTCAGCTCCTGCCCTCATTACAGCCTTGGTTCAAATATGGACAAAAGAGCTGAACTCCCGAGGTGAGGTGAGGGTGACTGCCCTTGACATCAAGGCAGCGTTTGACCGAATGTGACATCAAGGAGCCCTAGCAAAGCTGGAGTCAATGGGAATCAGGGGAAAAACTCTCCGCTGGTTGGAGTCGTACCTAGCACAAAGGAAGATGGTTGTGGTTGTCGGAGGTCAGTCATCTCAGCTCCAGGACATCACTGCAGGAGTTCCTCAGTGTAGTGTCCGTGGCCCAACCATCTTCAGCTGCTTCATCAATAACTTTCAATCCATCATAAGGTCTGAAGTAGGAATGTTCGCTGATGATTGCACAGTGTTCAGCACCATTTGCAACTCCACAGACTGAAGCAGACCATGTCCAAATGCAGCAAGACCTGGGCAATATCCAGGCTTGGGCTGACAAGTGGCAAATAACATCCGTGCCACACAAGTGCCAGGCAATGACCATCTCCAACAAGAGAGAATCTAACTATTGCCCCTTGACATTCAAAGACATTACCATCACTGAATCCCCCACTATCAACATTTTGGGGGTTCCCATTGACCAGAAACTGAACTGGACTAGCCATATAAATACTGTGGCTACAAGAGCAGGTCAGAGGCTAGGAATCCTGCGTCGAGTAACTCACTTCCTAACTCCCAAAGCCTGTCCACCATCTACAAGGCACAGGTCAGGAGTGTGATGGAATACTCCCCACTTGTCTGGATGAGTGCAGCTCCAAGAATACTCAAGAAGCTTGATACCATCTAGGACAAAGCAGCCCGTTTGCTTGGCACCACATCCACAAACAAACATTCACTCCCTCCACCACCGATGCACAGTAGCAGCAGTGTGAACCATGTACAAGACGCACTGCAGAAATTCACCAAGGCTCCTTAGACAGCACCTTCCAAACCCATGACTGCTACTATTTTGAAGGACAAGGGCAGCAGACACATGGGAACACCACCACCTGGATGTTCCCCTCCAAGCCACTCACCATCCTGACTTGGAAATATATCTCCAATCCTTCACTGTCCCTGGGTCAAAATCCTGGAACTCCCTCCCTAACAGCACTGTGGGTGTACCTCCACTACAGGGTCTGCAGCAGTTCAAGAAGGCAGCTCACCACCACCTTCTCAAAGGCAATTAGGGATGGGCAGTAAATGCTGGTCTAGCCAGCAACATCCACATCCCATAAATGAATAAAAAACAAACTTCCATCACCAGGCACTCCTTTCTTCTTTGCCCTTTTCCTAAGCTTCAAACGTTCAAAACAGGGCAATCATGCTTTAAGATTTCCCATCTATTCAGGTCAGTTACATCTTTTTATCCATCCACAATCCTCCAACTTCAGAACCTTGTTGCATTACACTCTCAACTGCCAGTACAATGACACTGGATCTCAATCAGCCGCATGACCAAAATTCTCAGCACCTTGGCTGCTTTTCCATATGCATTACGATTTTTAATCTAGTCCCTATTCTTCTTCCAACAATACTTTATTTCTCTCCATTTAACAGATACTGGTCTAAACATATCCTAATTGCTTTGCACAATTTTATTCCCATTTTCTAACCACGTTCATTTGCATATATTGCAACTGCTATATAATACTCCAAAGCACATCACAATTGTTCACAGGCTCATCTCTCCTTTGCAAAATGTCTTCACCTACAGGTTAAATCCAATTAGCACACCAGCTTCACACCATCTCAGCTCAGCTCTACAAGTGTTCCTGACAGTGCTGCTCTTACAACTCCCAAACCATTTCTCTTAACATCTTCAGATTGCTTGTATAACCTTGGTACACCAGATTCTTTACAGAGCCATTGAACACTGTCTACTCTGTGCAATAATGGAACTTGTCTTTGAGAACTCACCATCTATACACAAGTGCCAGGATGTTCCCCGAAATCGGCAAAGTCCTTTAGCAGGTGCAAAAATTGGCATCGCACCTGCCGACCACAGTGGTGGGTTTTTGCACCATATAGGCGCTCCCAGCTTAAGTAATTAGTAATCCACAGGGATCATGCCAGATCACTGATGGGTGGCCTTTGATTCGCCTGCCCCGCCATGACCTCAGGGCTCCTGAATTCCGGGTGCCATTTTTAAAGGGCACCCTGCACAGTGTTCACACCCTCTCAGCTTAGGAAAGCTGCAGAAAACAAATGGCACCCCAAATGGAGGAAGCATGCAGCACCCAAACTTAGTGACGCCTCCCTGGAACACCTGCTGGACGCAGTGGAGGCAGGCCGCAATGTCCTCTACCGGCACTCTGGATGCAGGACCACAAGCAAGTTGACCAATCCAGTTTGGGAGGTGATGGCTGTGGTGGTCAGTGTTAACACCCTGCAAAAGAGGACAGCCACCCAGTGCAGATAAAGGATGAATGATTTCCTCTGTTCCACCAGGGTACGTCACACTTCTCATCACATGCTCACAAGCCCATCACACATTCACAAGGACCTCACTCACTGCCACCTCAAGGGACATCACCACTCACTCTCACAAACTCTCACATCTCCATCTGGCCTCATCTCCTCTGGAAATTATGTTCTTATACTGTCCAGGGCCCCATCCACAAATGCCAGGCATCCTTGTCATCTGCGCTCACATGCATCTTCCTCACACTCTCTCTGTCTGTCTTCATGCTTGACAAGCTGACTCACAGTAGAATAAAGAGAGGTCCCAGACCAGTGAAGGAGTCGCCGAGATCAAAGTCCTCTCTGACTTTGAAAACAGAGCTATCCAACTGGCTGGTGAGGATGTGGACCGTGCCTGTATTGACGGTGAGGTCGGGGGAGCTCAACCAAGTGAGGATCTAGTGCTACAACATCCAGCGGACAAACATACTGTGCCTGGTGTCTTCTGTTTCACAGTCTCCTACTATGCACTAATTATCTCTCCTTTCATTCGCAGGGCTCTCTGGAAAGCTGCTGAGGTCAGGCACGAGCCAGGCCATCAATCTCAGCCCCGAGGAAACCTCAGATGAGGAATCTGAGGGGAGCTACATTGAAGACTCATAACACAAGCTCACTCACACTCTCCACCAATGCAGAGACACATCCCGGTGGGACCTAGCTCTAGAGTAGCCTCAGGGTCACAAATTGGTGAACACAACGCACTCCCTGATCCACAGGAGGCGGCGGCAGGGACTTCGCAGGTTGCCAGCATTCGGAGGACTGCTGGAGGCCAGGACTCTGCTGAGTCTGTGTCAGATGATGATCCCCCGGACTTGGTCCTAAGTCAGTTGCTGGAGCTTTAGAGGCAATCAAGGGGGCATCAGGAAGGGATGTCCACTGCATTCCTTAGATTTCAAGGTACGATGAAGGACTCTGTCCGCCTTTAGTCCGAGGTGATAGTGCCAGCATGCCAATGCACCGAGGTCAACATTGGTAGGATGGTGGCCGCCATGGAGACCTTGGTCCAGGACATTGGTCCTACACTGCTGTGTGGGATGAACTCCATTACTGAGGCCCTTGGTGGCATCCATCAGCGGCCATGCAAGGCGGTGGGGGGGCGTTGGTGTGGGGCACCTCGAACTCACTCCAGCAGCCCCTTCTCCTGAAGGAGTCAGCCAGGGGCCTCTGGGCACCCATAGGGAGGAGGATCAACAGCACAACACCCTGGAGTCATCCACCCAGGTGACTCTGGGAGTATCTGGCTGATCCAAGTCCCCTCTTCATGACCCCATCACCTCCAGCTCCACAGGCGAGGAAGGTACGATTGACCCACAGCAGGACCCCGAAAACAGGCCAGGCCCTCCAAGCCTGTCAGGGTCATCACAGATGGGGCATAGCAGTCAGCAGGCTACCTCCACCTCCACTGTGGGTGTAGCAGGAGCACCACGACATAGCAGAAGGGTTAGTAAAGTGAAGTTGTAACTCTTTCGAGTTATCAACAGATCGCATGTAACTCTTTCGAGTACATCCACAGTTCTTGGTTTTCCGGGAGTGGGACATGAACCCACAACCTTCTGATTCAAAGGCGAGGGTGCTATGAACTGAGCCACAGCTGACACCTCAAAGTGAAGATGTAACTCTTTCGAGTTATCAACAGTCACAGATTGTAACTCTTTCGAGTACATTCACAGTTCTTGGTTTCCGGGAGTGGGACATGAACCCACAACCTTCTGATTCAAAGGCGAGGGTGCTATGACCTGAGCCACAGTGAAGATGTAGTTGCACAACGTGGGCACGGATGTTAAACACTAATGTTCACAAATGTAATACACTCCCAATCATCTCATGTCTCCTTGTGTATGCCTCCTTCTTATGATGAGCTGTGCTAATGTCAATCAGGTGTGAAACCTTGGTTCCTGCGTGTACCAATGGCAATTGTCAGTATCCTGGGCCTCTCTTCTGTGAAGTGCATTACCTTCAGACCACAGTGATTGTCCCATTTAAACGTCACTTTCCAGATCAATAATGCCTGCACCTTAATGTAAAGTGTAGTTGCTGTAAGAATCTTGTACCTGAGCGCCACAGCATTCCATGCTGTGCTGTATTGGCTGTGCATCACTGAGGCGGAGGCACCCCCCTATCCCATCTGCATTCTTGAGAGCAAAGGTGTGTTGAAGGGAACAGGTGATGACGCTTGCAGGAGGCTTAAATGCTCTGAAACTCCGTGTGCTCATTGTCTCTTAGCAGGGTCTCCATTCTATGAGCCTCTTCACAGAGATTATGTGTGCTGTCCTCAGCCAGTCATATGTCAGGCATTCCCAGGTGCAATATGATGATCTTAGCTCACAGTTGGGGAACCTTGCCACCTCAAGTTGATGAATCAATGCCAAACTTGTGTGCAGATGCTGAGATGTCGAACCCTGAACGTCTGCAGCCCTGAACATGTGACTATTGCGGAGAGAATGACATCTTCACAAAGTTGCTGGACAGCGATGTTTGTCTCATTGCCTTCACTTTCCAGCAGGTTACTGATGCAGCTTGCAAATGGTGATCTCGGAGGGCCAAGTCAGTCTTTGGACCTGCACTGGAATTGCTCATTGGTCATCGGCACATTGTGAGAAGCAGCAATGTGATAGGGTTGAGTGTGTGATGAGCCAGCACAAGGTTCCTCATAAGCCAAGATGCATACCCTTGAGGGCTTCATGTTGCCTTATCATTTGGGACTTTGCAAGGGCAAGGTCTGGCTATGAGGACACACTGCTACTATGTCAGAGGCAGGCACCTCAATGTCATGCAGCCAAGTGTCTGGCCTCGTCATTCTCGGGTGTGCCGCTTCCATTCTTGCATTGTGATGAATGAAATTCTTCAACCCAAACCGAAACTGCCAACGAGAGTGTCATTTCGCGGAGTGTGCTGCAGCTCACTGAGTCATCTGTACCTGCTGCATGCCAATGGGATTTCATCAGGTCCCTTGACCCAAGTGTAATGTTTCTCTCTCACCAACAAGGTAACACATCGTGTGTGGCTGCCTTGGTCACAATAGATCTCACTGCCAGATCGAAGGCATGTAGCCATTATCAAGCTCATGATCGTCAAAGTGCTGGCGCGTCTTTTAGGGTGGTGTTGCGACTGGGGTGCTGGGTGAATGTGTGAGGATCCAGCAGTTTCTGATGTCTGAGGCCGGAAAGACCTCCTCCACATCATCTCAGGACTGCCACGTACCCTCGAGGCATCCTCATCCTTCAAAGCATCAGGGCGATGTGAGCAAGCTGTGCAATGATGCACTGTCATCTGGAAGTTCAGGCTGAAATTAGAGGAGCAGAAATGATCGTCTTCATGCTGGCTTATGCTGGAGGAGACTTGTCCAGGCATGTCCTCACTGCATCTTGTCATCCTCCTCCTGGAATCTTCTGGCAATGAGGGTCTCATGAGCACACCTGCCTCATCTGGCCAGTACAATGGCCTCTTCATCTGCTTCCTCGGCTTCCAAGACTTCATCAACATCATCATCTTCAACTTCCTCCTCATCAGAGGAGATGTGCAGCTCCTCCATCTCCTCATCAGCCAGGTCCTCTCCCCTTTGCATTGCCAGGCTGTGTAGTGTATAGCATGCCACGATGATGTGAGAGACCCTTTGGGGACTGTACCAGAGTGCTCTGCCAGATCTGTCCAGACATTGGAAACAGATGTTCAGGATTCCTATGGTGTAATCCACAAAGTCCAGGTTGTGGCATGCGCCTTGTTACCCCTTCTCTCAGCAGGAGTCTGAGGCCGCCGCATGAAGTCATCAGCCACGTCCTTTGCAGGTAGCCTTTGTCCCCAAGGAGCCAACTCTGCATCCTGTGCAGTCCCTGGAAAATGTCAGGGATCTGAGACCTGCAGAGGATGTATGAGTCGTGGACACTTCCGGGTATCCTGTGCAAACCTGCGTGATACGTTTGTTATGGTCGCAGACCAGCCAAACATTGAGGGAATGGAAGCCTTGGTGTTTGATGCACTGGACTGCTGGTTACCAGGGAGATTTAAGAGCCACTTGAGTGCAGTCAATGGCACCCCGCACCTGTGGGAATCCAGAAATCTCATCAAAGCCCAGTGCTTTTGTGTCCTGACTTGCCTGATCTCTGTCGAAGTTGACAAAGTTGTGTGCCTTGGCAAAAATGGCAGCTGTGACCTCCTGGATGCATTTGTGGGTGGAGGCTTGCAAAATACTTCAAAGATGCTCGATGGAGCCCTGGAAGGAACCACTGTCGTAGAAATTGAGTGCAGTGGTTACTTTCACTGTCACTGGCAGTGGAGACCCTGCAAATTCCCATGGTACCAAATCCTGCAGAAGGTGGCATGTGTGTGACCAGTTCCCTTGACATGTGCAGGCAGCAGCAACACTGGTTCTCATTCATCTGCAAGGATCACGTGACATCTATAGAGCCTGGATCCAGCGAGGCGCCTTCGCATGATGGCTCTCTGGGGATCATCCTCTGCGTCCAGACAAGGCCCTGCTGCCCCTTGGTATTGAGGGCTCTGCCAGGTGAGCCAGGCGTCTCTGTTGCATTCTTCTCCTTCTTCTCTCCTGCCTATTAGCAATGAGGCAGACAGCGAGATCACCAAGTCCCATCTTCGTGATGGTCTCCTCACTGCAGTATCAATGAGAAAGACGCAAGATTCAGCATCGGTTTCCTAAGGTCCACTTTTGGTCAAGCCTTTGCGTACAATTGTGGCCTCAAGGCCCATTTACATATGCCGGAGAATCCTGGCCCCCGAAACGAGGGTGAGTGCATGAAGGTTGACCACAACCCCCTCCAACCACGCCCCAACCCACATGACCAACAGCTTTGGCCACTCGACTGGATGTTTTGCTCTCTTCTCATGCGCTAATATCATCCTAACTTGCATTCCAAGGCTACACGGTTTGGTACGACCGTGAAGGTGAATATTCAGTACTTGCCTTACAATAATTTAGGGAGTTTGGAGCATTCCCTTCTCTGAGTGTCCCATGGCCACTTTTCCAAAAGGGCTCCTCAAGCTTGTCCAGTCACCCAATAGTTCTGCTGTTCCATAAGACTCTGTTGATTTTGAAGGCTGTGTACGATGGGTTAAAACTAGGGGAGCAATCATTGCCACTTTGAGGAACCAGTGTTGCTTGACTGGGCATAATTGCTTAACTTGCCTGACTCCAAACATGTCAATTGAGCTGGTGCTAAACTGTCTCAGCTGTGGCAGTACCCTCATTTTTTAACTTATTTCCCAGTTTGGTGGCCCCTCCCCCAGTGATGTGTCTGTGTACAACCTTCCCCGCTCTTCGTTCCCAGTGGAGCCCTTGCCCCATAGCCCCTTCTCTTTACTCAGTATTGCCTTTCCCCTTCCAGAAGTCAGCCCTTGCCCTGCAGCACAGTAAAGCCAGCCACACCTTAACTCTGATCTGGTCACTGTGCAAACTTGCCTGAGACCCCCCCATAAATCTGTGGTAGCACTTACTTTGAAGACTTGTGCTGATCCCCGCGAGCGCTGAACTAAGTTGTGTGAACTAACCTCGGAGATCCCAGTGAAGTGCAGGTTGCCAGCTGCACGTTGTTAAATGCTGCTGTCAAACACGTTGGTCTGATTTTACGCCGGTGTGGGATTTAAATTCAACATGGGGGAATAATTCCAGCGCGTAGGTGCCGTAATGAGATGCAAATATATGATAATGGCATTCGCGACATTCGGCGGCAGTAAATGCGGCCTGCCATTGATGTGGGGAACGTACAGTCGCTTCCTGCTTTTACGTCATTAGAGATCACGCCTCAGATCTTCTCATGGGATTTTGTGATCGCGCCCGTTGAGACGCCCGCCCCGATCGGGAGAAAATCCCAGCCAAGGATTACATTCCACAACTGACAACTGGCTTGCTTCCGCTTGTTGTTGTGTTTTACATCCAGTTTGAAAGGGAGAAGAGTGGGTCTAAGACTAGTGTTTTAAACTTAAATGAAAGCAACTATGTGGGCAAGAGAGCTGAGCTAGCTGAAGTGAACTGGGATACTAGGCTACAGGACTGATCTATGGAGAAGCAGTAGGAGACATTTAAGGGGATATTTCAGAATATTTAGAATAAGTATATCCTTATGATGAAGAAAAATTCTAAAGGGAGGACCCACCATCCGTGGTTAACTAAAGAAGTTAAGGAAAACATCAAACTTAAGGAAAAAGCATATAATTGCACAAAGATAAATGGCAGATCAGATGATTGGTCAGAATATAAAGAATGGCAGAGAATGACTAATAGGTTAATCAGGAGAAAGAAATTAGAGTACGAGAGGAAGCTAGCTAGAAATGTAAGAATGGATAGCAAAAATTTCTACAGCTATCTAAAAAAGAAAAGAATAGGTAAAGTGAGTTTTGGCCCTCTAGAGAGTGATAACGGGGAGTAATAGTAGATAATAAGGAAATGGCGGATGAAATGAACAAATATTTTGCTTCTGTCTTCACTATAGAGGATACAAAAACATTCCAGTAATAGCTGTAAATCGGGAGGTGGAAGAGAGAGGGGAACTTGGTGAAATTACAATCATTCACAGGGAAGTGGTACTGAGCAAACTGATGGAGCTGTGGGCTGACAAGTCTCTGGGTCCAGATGGACTTCATCCTAGGGTCTTAAACAGAGGCGGCTAATAAGGTAGTAGATGCGTTGGTATTATTTTTCAAAAATTCCCTAGTTTCTGGAAAGGTTCCATCAGACTGGAAAGTAGCAAATATAACCCCTCTATTCAAGAAGGGAAGGAGGCAGAAAATGGGAAATTATAGGCCAGTTAGCTTGACGTCTATCGTGAGGAAGGTATTGAGTTGATCATTAAGCAGGTTATAGCTGGGCACTTGGAGAAACTCAAGGTAATCGGGAAGAGTCAGCATGGTTTTGTGAAAGGGAAATCATGTTTAAACAATTTATTAGAGTTCTTTGAAGGACTAACATGCGCTGTGGATAGAGTGGAGCCTGTAGACGCACTGTACTTGGATTTCCAGAAGGCATTTGATAAGGTGCCACATGAAAGGTTATTGCGGAAAATAAAGCTCATGATCTAGGGGGAAACATATTAGCCTGGATAGAAGATTGGCTGCCAGGCAGAAAACAGACAGTATGCTTAAATGGGTCTTTTTCTGATTGGCAGGATGTGGTGAATGGAATCCTCAGGGGTCGGTGCTGAGGCCTCAACTTTTTATAATTTATATCAATGACTTAGATGAGGGGAGTGATGGCATGGTAGCTAAATTTGCAGATGACACAAAGCTAGGTAGGAAAGTATGTTGTGAAGAGGACATAGGGAGGTTGCAGACGGATATAGATAGGTTGGGTGAGTGGGAAAAAATATGGCAGATGGAATATAATGCGGGAAAGTGTGAAGTTGTTCACTTTGGCAGGAAGAATAAAAAAGCAGAGTATTACTTAAACAGAGAACGGCTGCAGGATTCTGAGGTGCAGAGGGGTCCAGGCATTCTTGTGCATGAGTCAGGTACAGCAGGTACAGTATGTAATCAAGAAGGCTAGTGGAATGCTATACTTTATTACGAGAGGAATTGAACATAAAAGTAAGGATGTTGTGCTTCAGTTATACAGGGTATTGGTGAGACCGCACCTCGAATACTGTATGAAGTTTTGGTCTCCTTATTTAAGGAAGGATGTAAATGCATTGGAGGTGGTTCAAAGGAGGTTTACTAGATTGATACCTGGAATGAGCAGGTTGTCTTGTGAGGATAGGTTAGACAGACTGGGCTTGTTTCCACTGGAGTTTAAAAGAGTGAGGGGTGACTTGATTAAAGTATATAAGATCCTGAATGGTATTGACAAGGTGGATGTGGAAAGGATGTTTCCTCTTGTGGGTGAGTCCAGAGCTAGGGGGCACTGTTTTAAAATTACGTGTTTTAGGACCGAGATGAGGAGAATTTTTTTCTCTCAGAGGGTTGTGTAGCTTTGGTGCTCTCTGCCTCTGTAGGTGGTGGAGGCGGGGTCATTGAATATTCTTAAGGCGGGGCAGATAGTTTCTTGTTAGGCAAGGGAATCAAAGGTTATCGGGGGTAGATGGAAAGGGGAATTTGAAACACAACCAGATCAGCCATGATCTTAATGAATGGTGGAACAGGCGTGAGGGGCCGAATGGCCTACTTCTGCTCCTATTTTGCATGTTTGTATGTGTTAGAGCACAAAAGCTCAGCAAAAACCATTTGCACTTCAATTTATTCCTATACAGATTTCTACATGGTTAAAGAAACAAATGTGAAACACAGCAATAGGTGGGTAAAATGGCAAGTGTGGAAAACTGAGAACCATAGCTGCAGACCTGTGTATGGGTGGCCCAGGCTCACTGGGTGTTGGATGGTCGAACTGAGGCAATGTTTCACAGCATTCAGATGACATGAGGTTCCTTAATGTTTTCCAACTCTTAACAGCCATGCCAACTAACTAGGCAAATCACAGGATCACAGGAGACAAGAGAGAGCAAATAGATGAACTTTCCACGATTGCTGGGGTTAATAAAGTCCTAAAGGATCTTAGGCCAGGTGTAAGTTCTATTCATGTCACATCACTCCTGTCTGAGTCAGAAGGTTGTGTGTTCAAGTCCCACTCCAGGGACTTGAGCACAAAAATCCAGGCTGACACTCCAGTGCCGTACTGAGGGGGTGCTGCATGGTCAGAGAGGCTGTCTATCGGATAAGGTATTAAATTGAGGTTCCTTCTGCTCCTTCAGGTGAATGGAAAGGGATCCATGAAAGGCAGGGGAGCTTGCTCAATGACCTAGTCAATATTTATTTCACAATCAGAGTTCGCACATAGGGTAATATACTTAGAAGACTATATGGGGATGGGGTGGTGCCCTCACTTGCAGCTTGGTTCTTCCTAAATAAAATATGGATGAGTTTTGAACTGTCCAGTAGATAATTAGCATTTGATTTCCTTCTTCACTGTGGTCAGGGTGCTGTGGTCATAGCTGCTGGCTAACTTCATGGCAATCTATTGCAATTGCTGTGGATTATGAAGGCAAATATTTTGAATTCCTCTCAACTTGTGTACCTGTAGAGTTCCTTGCAAAAAGGATGCCTCATATGTATTGTAGCCAGTGAATGAAAAATAAGCAAGTCTTGAACAAATTGCTACTCGTACTGCTATTTCTATGAAGAATTACTACTGTCCAAATACCATTTGACTCACTGTAAATTACATAATTCATTTCCTTATTCTCCTCCTCATGGCTTGTCCTGACACAAACTGCCTTATTAATCTGGAAGGTGTGCGAATAATCCTTAGAATCCATTACGTGGCAAGTTAGTTTCAGTAACAGATGATGTAAAAGGAACATTCAACTTCAGGGAATGGGGGTGGGAGGGGGGAGATCAAGGGTTCAACCTGAAGCGAATGGTTGGCAACCAGGCTGAGCCCATCAGTATACACACAACAAATCATGTACAAAAAATAGATTTTCCAGGCCCTTACTTCTTTATCTATGATAGATAGCTAAATTGCCCTAGCTTATATAAAAAGGCATGTTATGCTTTTATGTAAACACAACAGTGTAAATAACCAAACTCAAAGCATTGTACAATTCTATTGTGATTTAATTGTCAATATATGAACTGACAAGAACTAAGACTTTGCAATAGATTTGCTTCAGCAACACGTACCATTTGTTTGTGCTTGGATTGGAGACTGCAATCATAGCAATAAAGTAGGTGATACATTACCAACCTCTGGACTACACAGGAAAGCTGCTACAGAACCTTAATTAAATTAATGATGAGTTAATGATTTCTGGATCAGCCTAACCAGAGCTTTAGGTTCCCTTTAAGTTCCTCCTTCAGAAGACAACCATTACAAATGAAAGGTCACTTTAAGCATTCCTTCAGTTCCTCTCATGGTAGCCAGACATGTAGGCTTTAAAAAAAAAGGTCCGGAAAATAAACTCCACAACAGCCCTCAGACCATCTGTAAAAAATACTTTACTTAAAGCATTTACTGGTACAGTCGGTCCACCACCACCACCCCGCCGACCCCCAGACGACAACAATCCGTTCAACAGATTCACCATACCCTGCATAAAGCCCAGAACAGTTCAGTCTCCCTTTTTAAGTATGATGGTCATCTAACTATTAGGAATAAGCACACACTCAAGCAGCTTTAACATGCTCACTGCAAACAGATAGTTTTTATAAAGAGGCCAAGTCTCCTAAATCAAAATGAGTGCTCCTGGCATGCCTCAAATTATCAATTACTCTCTAACTATGTGGAAGAGAGGAAATCCTGTGGGACAGATATTGTGTTCTCATGAATCCTTTGAAAGATGGAAAGTTAACTACCATCACCCCACCACCCCTCCCCCCACCCACCCCAAAATCCCCAAAACAGACCAAGCATACAGACTGAAACTAAAAGTTAGATTTTAGATATTTAAAAATGCATAGAAACAATGAGATACTAAGTACAATAATACAAAACGATATAAATACAATTTGTGCACAATGAGGAAGGAAGAGGGAAAGACAGCATCTCCAGAAATGCTGCACTCCCTCAGGACTGCAGTGAAATATCAGCATAGATTATGTGCTCAAGTCTCTGGAGAGCAGCTTGACCCCATGACCTTCTGGCTCAGAGCCAAGATGCCACCACAGAACCAATACATACACATAACCTGTCTAGAACTTTTTTTATACATTAAGTTTGATCAGCAGGACTTAAGCAGGACTTGGGTATTAAATATTCCTGGATACAAGGTCTTCAAGAACGATGGGAAAGGAGGAAAGGGGGAGTGGTGACTGTATTGATTAAGGAGAACATTGCTGCGCTGGAGAGAGAGAACGTCTCGGAGTGGTCAAGGACAGAATCTATCTGGCTAGAGCTAAGGAGCAAAACAGCTACAATTATGTTGCTCAATGTAGTCTATAGGCCACCAGCTAGTGGGAAAGATGTATAGGAACAAATCTGCAAGGAGATTACATAGAGGTGCAAGAATTACAGAAGAGTTATATTGGGGGATTTTAATTCTCAGAATGTATACTGGGATAGTCATGGAGTAAAGGGGAGAGGGGGGGTAAGAGTTCCTAGAGTGTGTTCAGGAAAATTTTCCACAGCAGTATGTTTCCAGTCCAATGAGAAAGGAGGAACCGCTAGACCTGATTGTTGGGAATGAGGTGGGCCAAGTGGATCAAGTGTCAGTCGGGGAACATTTAATGGACAGTGATATTTAAGTCATAAGGTTTAGGTTGGCTATGGAGATGGACAAGAAGCAGAGTAAGAATAATTAACTGGGGGAAAGCAAATTCAATGGGGTAAGAATGGATCTGGCCCAGGTAAATTGGAATCAAAGGTTATCAGAAAAAGCTGTAACTGAACAATGGACTGCCTTTAAAGAGGCACAGGCACAGTCAAGGTTTCTTCCCACAAAGGGGAAATGTGGGTAAGTAAATCCAGCGTTCCCTGGATGATGAAAGAGATAGAGGTCAAGATGAAGAAGAAAATGTGCTTATGACAGATGGATAATACAACTGAGAGCCAGGCAGAATATAGAAGCAATATAGAATCTAGAGGGAAAGTGAAAAAGCAAATAAAAGAAGCAAAGAGAGGTTATGAAAAGAGACTGGCAGCTAACATAAAAGGGAATGCCAAAGTCCTATAAACATATAAATAGTAAAAGGGCAATAAAAGGAAGAGTGGGGCTGATTAGGGAATGAAAAGGGGACTTACGCACCAAGGCAGAGGGCATAGCTGGGGTATTAAATGAATACTTTTACCCCTCTAAAATACTCTCTCTCCAGCACTGCAACGTTAATCAACAGAGTCACTCCTCCCCCTTTCTTCCTTTGTATCTGCCTTTACTTAGGAAGAAGATGCTGCCCAGTTCTTGGTGAAACCGGAGCTAATTCAGACACTAGAAGGGTTTAAAAGTGATAACAAAGGGGTATTGAGTAGGGTGTATATATTTAAAGTTAATAAGGCACCAGGACCAGAGGAGATGTATCCAAGGATACTGAGGGAAGTGAGAGTAGAAACTGCAGTGACACATATTCCAATCTTTAGACTCAGGGGTGGTGCTAGGGGACTGGAGGATTGCAAATGTTATGCCCTTGTACAAACTAGTGGGTAAGATTAAGCCCAACAACTGCAGGCCAGTCAGTTTAACCTCAATGATGGGGAAACTTCTAGAAACAATAATTCAGGACAAAGTTGATAGTTATATGGACAAACACAGGTTAATTAAGGAAAGCCAGCATGGATTTGGTGAGGATAAATCATGCTCAACTATCTTCCTTGACAGGGTTGACGAGTGCAATGCTGTTGAGTGTGTGGATTTCCAAAAGGCATTTGATACAGTGAGCAAAGTTGTAGCTCATGTTCAATAGCAACATGGATACAAGGTTGGCTGAGTTTTGACAATGAGTTTTTTTAAATTCATTCATGGGATGTGGGTGTCACTGACCAGGCCAGCATTTATTACCCATTCCTTTTTGCCCTATTTCAGAGGGCAATTAAGAGTCAACCACATGTGGAGTCACATGTACGCCAGACAGCAGATTTCCTTCCCTAAAGGGCATTAATAAACCAGACTGGTTTCTACAACAATCAACTTTAATTCTAGATTTTTATTGAATTCAAATTCCACCAGCTGCCATGGTGGGATTTGAACCCAGGTCCCCAGAGCATTACCCTGGGTCTCTGGATTACTAGCCCAGTGACAATACCACTATGCCATCACTTCCCCAAATAGTGATTAATAGATGTTTTTCAGACTGGACGCAGGTTTGTAGTGAAGTGCCCCAGGCATCAGTGTTGGGACCCTTGCTTTTTTTTGCTATATATTAATGACCCAAACTTGGTGTACAGGGCACAATTTCAGAAGTTGAGGATGATATAAAACTTGGAAGCATTGTGAACTGGGAGGAGGGTAGTGTAGAATTTTGAAGAACATAGACAAGTTGGTGGAATGGGCAGATGAGTGGCAGATGAAATACAATCCAGAGAAATGTGAGGCGATTCATTTTGATAGAAAGAACATGGAGAGACAATATAAAAAGGGATACAACTGTAAAGAGTGTCCAGGAGCAGAAGGACCTGGGTGTATGCATGCATAAGTCATTCAATGTGGCAGGACAGATCAAGGGCAGGTTAATAAAGCATACAGTATCCCCGGCTTTATTAACCAGGACATAGAGTACAGAAGCAAGGAGTTTATGTTAAACTTACATAAAACATTGGTTTGGCCTCAACTGGAGCAGTGTGTCAAGTTCTGGGTGCCACACTTTAGGAAAGATGTGGAGGATTTGGGAAACTGCAGAAAATATTCACAAGAATGAAGTACCTCGTTCCTGGAACCAGTTACGTACATAGATTGGTGAAGTTGGGACTGTTTTTCTTGGAGAAGAAGGTTGAGAGCAGATTTGATAAAAGTATTCAAAATCAAGAAGGGTCTGGACACATAGGGGAAAACTCTTCCCACTGGTGGAAGGATTGAGAACTAGAGGACACAGAAGTGTACAGCAAAAGGAGCAATAGAGATGTGAGGAGAAACTTTTTCACGCAGCAACTGGTTAAGATCTGGAATGCGTGACCTGATCATATGGTGGAGGCAGGGTCAATTGAGGCATTCAAGAGGGAATTAGGTCGTAATCTGAATCTGAAAAGGAACAATGTGCCCCTAAGGGCAGAAGGCATGTGAACGGCACTAGGTGAACTGCTCATTCAGAGAGCTGGCATAGACATGATGGGCCAAATGACCTCCTTCTGTGCTGTAACAATTATGTGATTCAGCAATGGGACCTGCGGGTTAAAGTTTTTTGTAGACATTAATGATGTCACGTATGTCTCATATGTAGCCCTTAGTATTCTTGTCTGACAAAAACCTCTCAGTTTTGAAAATGTTTCAATTGACAGCTTTTGGATATTACTACAGTGTGTGTGAAGAAGTGCTTCTGGCATCATCCAAACTGTAATTTTAAGGTTACAACCCCTTGTTCTAGATTCTCCTCCCATCAGGTGGACAAAGTCTCTTGGTTTACTCCATCAACTCCTTAAACGTCAATTAGATCACCGCTTAGGCCTAGATTTCCATAAAGACAGAGAGGGTCTCTGGATTTCCCAAAATGGCGCTGGAGACCTGATTTCTGAAATCCTTCCCCCGAACCCAGCACCCACCATTTTTGCCGGGGGTGGGTGGGGTTGTAGTTTGCACATCCTTGGTTCACGGACGCAGCTCCATGTTTAAAAGCACAGCTGCCTTCAAACAGATCCAATTTTCACGAGTGGGATTTCCAAAACATGACTTGTGGGCTTTTGACCTTTCAGAACGAGGTTTAGAACTCTCGGATTCCTTTGAAGAGGTAGAGTAATTTTTGGAGAGGTTGGATGTCCTTTTGATTAGGTCTAGAGATGCCTTTGGGATGGGCAAAATGGCCTTTGGCATAGGTGAGCTGCCCTTTGGTAGATGTAAGATGTCCTTTGGGAGCTCAGGCACCCTTTGGGATTGTTCAAAGTAGACAAGAATGTGCATAAAAAGTGAACAAACTCATTGGAACTGTCAAGGTGTCAAGGGAATTGTCAAGGTGTCAAGGCATTTAAATCCCCCAATCTTTAAATGTTTTAGAGTTTAAATAATCAGTGTTTGCTATTTCACTCTGTCTGTTGACATAAGTTGAAAGCTATCATTGTAGGATTTGTGCTGCAAATTTCATAACCTAATCATTATCACAGTGGGTGCCTATCAGTTCACAGTTTGACTGACAGCTTCAAGTGATAATAAAGTCTATGATTTGGGGCTATGAATACAAATGCTTCTTTTTATAAGGGATTAAGCACTTGAAGGAATGTAAATGTAGCTAAGTTTTTTTTAATGAAGAATTGTTTATTTTTTCAATCGTGAAGTAATCAATAGACACTTAGAACTTTGTTTTATTTCCTCCCCGCATGGGTCCTGGGGTCTGCCCATGGTGGATACTGGGTGAGTTGGTCAAGTGAATATAAGCCGAGTCTATGCATGGTCGTATTCATAATTTAACCCTTTAAGTCCCAGCATCATTCTGGTGAACCTGTTAAGTACCCCCTCTAAAGCCAATATATCCTTCCTGCGATGCAGTGCCCAGAACTAAACCTTGGGGTCAAACCAAAGCTTTATATAACTGTTAAATAATTTCCACCCCCTGTATTCTATAGACTTGAGATAAAGGCCAACATTCCATTAAACTTTCCAATTTTTTTTGTACCTATCCATCAGCTTTTAGGGATTTCTGTACTCGGACCCCATCCCCAAAATCTCTCTGCTCTTCCACAATTTCAAAAAATGCTCTGATCTTTCTTAGACTTAAAGTGGATAACTTCATAATTCATCACATTGAATTCTATCTGCTCAGTTTTGCCCACACACTTAATCTATTAATATCCTTTGCACCAATGCTCACAGACCAAAGGTCCCCAGAGATGCAGCTGGCAATTCAGTGGAGGATAATAGATATTAAAGGGCAAGTGCTCACATTACATTTGGGTCCAGCCTATCTTCTAATGCTTCGACCATGCAAATTTTAACTAACACCCAGAAAACTATCTCTAATTTCCAAAATAAACAACCTGGGGGCCTAGACTCCGATAAACCAGGCCTCCATTTGGAAATTTGGGTAAGAAAAGGTGACTTCCATTTTAACCATCACTATTTCAAACTGATATAAAATCACAACAGAAATTTCTCTACTGGCGAAGGGATGTAAACTCTTCTATCATTATGTTAAAATCATGTAATTCTTACATAGGCACAAACAATTTTAACCTATATTGTAGCACATCCATTTGTCAGAGTTCAGCTTTGGGCTGGAAGGTACACTATTAGAGCTAACCGGAAAACTTCTAACTTTTTTTTTCCTTCATTCTTCCATGGGATGTGGGCATCACTGGCAAGAACAGCATTTGTTGCCCATCCCTAACTGCCCTTGAACTGAGTGGCTTGCTAGGCCATTTCAGAGGGCAGTTAAGAGTCAGCCCCATTGCTGTGGGTCTAGAGTCACATGTAGGCCAGACCAGGTAAGGATGGCAGATTTCCTTCCATCCAGAACATTAGCAAACCAGATGTGTTTTTATGACAACTGATGATAGTTGTCATGGTCACCATTACTGAAACTAGCTTTATATTCTAGATTTATTTATTGAATTCAAATTCCACCAGCTCCCAATTTGGGATTTGAACCCATATCCCCAGAGCCTGAGCCTTTGGATTACTAGTCCAGTGACTTTACCACTACATTACTGACTCCCCACAACATGCAAGGCAACCAAAAGTCCATTTCTCTAAAGTTAAAATTCCTTTATCTCATGTTCAAGGTATTCATGTGGCTAGTGCCATGTTGGCATTTCCTGGGAGACAAGACATGCCCTGATCTCCCAACATGCCTTCGTTTCTCAGAAGCACTAGGCTGCTAATTGGCAGTTTGGGAGCTCTGCTCTGTTTGTCATCCACGACAGTGTACCACTAAGACAGAGATCAAAGCTCGTGGTGTTGGTGGGAGGTAGGGGGGAGTGGAATTTTGTCAAAGCCCAGCTTGACAAGAGATGGTTATCCTTCGAGCATGTTGTGAGTTCATCACCCACTGTTCCACTTTGACAAAGCTAAACATCACAAATGGTCAATGCACAGTGCACATAAAGTTTAGGAAATAGAAAATCATTCTGCCAACAGCCTGAACATTTTTAACTGTCAACAGAAGAAAAGGAATGATGGATGGTTATTTCCCCTGAAGAAACGTGAAGGGATTAGCACAAGCCATCTAGTAATGTCTAGTCTGCAACTGTGTAGGCATCGCTCTGGAACTGATTGGAGCTTGGCTTTCATCTCATATATATCAATCAGGTCTGGATCCTAAAGTGCCGACCAGACTTGAATACAATTCCTACCGTGGGCAGCACATCATTTGCTCTTGGCTGTGCTTGTCAACAACAAATTTTCTCTTCCAGTGGCAAAATCAATTAGAATCAAAGCAAGACTGATGACCTGGGTGGAAAAGGAGACTAAAATTGGGATTCAGAGACAATGGTTTGGAATTTTGCCAACATAATCTTGTGTGTGATTGGAATGCTGACGGGCCGACTGGAAAAAAAATGCTTCGGCATTTGGCTCATCAGTGTACATTTAGTTTAAGCCCCACGTACATTTTACTCACTCATGTACTACAGCTTTAGAATCAAGCAATTTTTAAACTTGTGAAGGAGGTCTATTTATGCTTAGAATATTTTTTCTACCTTTTGGAGAAAAAAGATGTAGTGTCCAGGTCTCCAAATGAACCTGTCATGAGAGGACAACAAATGAGTCGTGTTACAAAAACAAAAATACCTGGAAAAACTCAGCAGGTCTGGCAGCATCTGTGGAGAGGAGCACAGTTAACGTTTCGAGTCCACATGATTAGTTTTTCCAGGTATTTTTGTTTTTGTTTTGGATTTTCAGCATCCGCAGTTTTTTGCTTTTATCTAAATGAGTCGTGTTGACTTTCTTCTGTAATATTATGATTGTTGCTCCCCAAGCAGGTTCCCTCCACCCGCCCCTGTCTCCATCATTTTAAATTTGAGGTAAGTAGCTCAATGAAATGACGGATGGTTGTGTTGAATAATGGAACACATCAATTTTGGCATCCAGTGATCCCAGATAAACTATTGCAGGTATTAAATGGAGAGTTAAACCGTACAAATGTAACAGTATGAATTTTCCACAAGCAAGATCATTAGCAATTTGTACTAAATTATGGGCAATGTTGTGTTGGGGGCTTGACCTACATGGGATAAGTATCCTGTCCATTCCTTTCCAGTTCTGCAGCCTATAATGTTCAATCCATTAGGAATGATGGAGTGGGAGGTGCAGTAGTGAAAACCTCAGCCAGAAAATAAATAATCCTGTTATCTTAAACTGACCTCAAATCATAATTGAAATTCCTGTGCTAGTCAACTTTCCCTCCTTCTGGTGTCACGCCCTAGAGTCCAAAATTGGAAGTATACTCTTTGTTGAATCACTAGGATCCAGTCACGATGTGTGACATTGCTGCTCCAACTTGCATTTTTATTGTTCAAGTTATACCCACGTCAAGTCCAAATGATCTCAGGTTGCCTTTGTTGCCAAGGAGTCATTTTGGAAGCTTGTTCCCAGACATCCACCAAGGATGCCTTTGGCCTAGTCAAAAGAGGGCACACGATGCCATCCAGGAAACACATATCCATTTCCCTCCTCGCCATCCTTCATTGATGTTCCACAGCCTCCACGTACTACACCTCCATTCAGAAAATGTTTGAAGAATGAAAGCAAATTACTGCAGTTGCTGAAAATATGAAATCAATACAAAAACTGCTGGAAACACTAAGCAGGTCAGGTAGCATCTGTAGAGGGTGATAGAGAGGGGCAGATGGAATTTGGCAACCAAACCACCATCCCTTCAGTGTGTGTGCCTGAGAGCCAGTGTTCCAATGCTCTTGACCATTATGTCACCCGATTATGGGTTTAACTTCTTAAAATCACTGTTGCGATGTTGCTATAATCAGAACAGAGCCTTCCAAGCCAATTGCTGCCTTGAAAATTCAGTCTTCTTGTCTGATAAAACATGCTACCAAATTGCTTCCTTCCTCTATAACAAGGATATGAAATCGATACATCAATTAATGGGAGGTGAAAGCTTTCAGTTATGTGACCTTGTAAAGTCCTGACTAACTTAGCTACCGATACAGCCCATGCTCAGTGCTTGCTCACGCAAGATTCATTACATTAAATATTAGTAATTTGATGAGTAGGCTGTTTGAAAACTCTAAGGCCATTTTTATAAGGAAAGATGAAGTAGCATTACCTTTTTAATGATCATTGCTAGTGAATGAGAGACATTCTTATGGTGACTATTTTTGCCATTGTACCCACTCCCCAGATACCACTATACATTTATTGACTGTTCTTCATTCTAGACACTTAGGAGTATTCAACTTGCCCCGTCAGTAATAAGTTGTCAATTAATGTATTGCAACAGTCACTGTAATTTTCTGTTTCTTTTGTGAGGCAGCACTGTCCCAATGTGCAATGCCACTTACCATCGATCAGCTCAGCTCAGCATTATATCCTCAGAAAGCTTTGTTTATCACCATATTGGGTGCTGGTCCACTGCTTTGTTCAGTTTAGAAAACATTAAACCTATGCCTCCAAGGGTTCAGTGGGCTACTCTTGCTTAGGCACAAAGACCAGGAATTTTAAACATTAATTCATGAGTTATGGGTGTTGATGGCAATGGCCAGCATTTATTGTACTTCACAAGATGGGGGGTGAGCTGGTTTCTTGAGCCACATAACAACTTGTGGTGTCAGTACACCCAAGACATTCCAGGATTTTAACCCAGTGACAGTGAAGGAAGGATAATATAGTTCCAAGTCAGGATGGTGTGTGACTTGGAGGGGAACTTGAAGGTGATGGTGTTCTCACATGTCAGCTGTCTTTGTTCTTCAAGGTGGTAGAGGTTGCCTGTTTGGAAGGTGCTGTGGAAGGAACCCTGGTAAATTGCTGTAGTGCATCTTGTAAATGGCACAGAGGGCTGCCACTTTGCAGAGGATGGTGGAAAGGGTGAAAAGTTAAGATGTGGATGAAGATTTGTCTTTTGCACTGTTGTGCTGGGCTCCTCCATCCTTCAAGGTGGGATTTGTGGTGGAAGCTCCTTCTCCAAATAATTAGGCTGAATTTCCCTGGATGGTGTCAAGCTTCTTGAGTGTTGTGGGAGCTGCACTCATCCAGGCAGTTGGAGACTATTCCATCACACTCCTGACTTGTGCCTTGAAGATGGTGGACAGGCTTTGGGGAGTCAGGTGGTGAGTTACTCACTGCAGGTTTCCTAGCCTCTGACCTGCCTTGCAGCCACACTATTTATATGGCTAGTCCAGGTCAGTTTCGGGTCAATGGTAACCCCCAGAATGTTGATAGTGGGGGTGTTCAGCGATGGTAATGCTGTTGAATGCCCAGAGAGATGGTTACATTCTCTCTTGCTGGACATGGTCATTGCCTGGCATTTGTTAAGTGCAAATGCTTCTTGCATTTATCAGCCCAAGCCTGATTGTTATCCAGGTCTTGTTGAATGTGGATACAGACTGGGTAGCATCAGTAATAAGGTAGTTGCAAGCGATACTGAAGACTATGCAATCATCAGTAAACATCTCCACTTCTGATCTTATGGTGGAAGGAAGGTCATTGATGAAGCAGCTGAAGATGGTTGGGCCTAGGACACTACCCTGAGGAACTCCTGCAGTGATGTCCTGGAGCTGAGATGATTGGCCTCCAACAACCACAACCATCTTCCTTTGCGCTGGTTGAGACTCCAACCAGTGGAAAGTTTTACCCCTTACTCCCATATACTCTAGTTTTGCTAGGACTCCTTGATGCCATACTTGGTCAAATGCTGTTTTGATGTCAAGGGCAGTCACTCTCACCTCACCTCTGGAGTTTAGCTCTTTTGTCCATGTTTGGACCAAAGCTGTAATGAGGCAGGAACTGGGTGACCCTAGTGGACACCAAACTGAGCGTCAGTATTGCTAAGCAAGTGCCGCTTGATAGTACCATTGATGACCCCTTCCATTACTTTACTGATGGTCAAGAGTAGACTGATGAGGCGGTAATTGGCCGGGTTGGACTTCTCCTGCCCTTTGTGGATGGGACATTCCTGGGCAATTTTCCACATAGCCGAGTAGATGCCAGTGTTGTAGCTGTACTGGCTAGGGGCGTGGCAAGTTCTGGAGCACAAGTCTTCAGTGCTGTTGCTGGAATATTGTCAGTGCTTATAGCCTTTGCAGTGTCCAGTGCTTTCAGCCGTTTCTTGATATCATGTGGAGTGAATCGAGTTGGCTGAAGACTGGCATCTGTGATGCTGAGGACCTCTGGAGGAGGCTGCGATGTGTCATCCACTCAGCACTTCTGGCTGAAGCTTGTTGCAAATGCTTCAGCCTTATCTTTTGCACTGATGTTCTGAGCTCTCCCATCATTGAGGATGGGGATATTTGTGGAGCCTCCTCCTCCAGTAAGTTGTTTGATTGAATGTTTTAAATTCACTCTGATGTGCTTTGAGTTATCCAGTCCCAGCTGGAGCATTGAAGTTAACCTTGGCATCCCCAGGATGGAAGGAAGGGAAATCAACTACAGTACCAGCTCATGATCAACATGCAGTGACCTCCGCTGGGCTGTACACCTCTGTGCTCATGACCAGGCTTTTTGCAATGCTTTCCACATTCTCAATGCTCAGCGTCTTGGTTCGTAGGTGCCAGAGGGGTACAGGATCTTGCAAAAAAAAAAATTATGTGCTCTCATGAATGAAGGGAAGAACTGCATTTCAGTTGAAGAAA
This sequence comes from Cetorhinus maximus, assembly GCF_964194155.1. Classification (NCBI taxonomy): domain Eukaryota; kingdom Metazoa; phylum Chordata; class Chondrichthyes; order Lamniformes; family Cetorhinidae; genus Cetorhinus; species Cetorhinus maximus. The sequence continues at coordinate 86,474,560 of NC_135884.1, forward strand.
GAACTGGTCACTTATTGTACTTTGCCTTCCTTTATCTCCAATTAAATTCAACTTCTGTCTACAGTGAAATATCATTTACAAAAATAAAAATCACATGGTTACACTTCCCATTTAAGAGGTTTGACCTTTCAGAAACTTTATAAATAGGGCCTCATTCAAAGATTCAAGATGAGTTCTTGTCCAAAGTAAAGCAAAACAAATCTCACAGAAACATTATAGAGTCCAGATAGAAGATGGAAGAGATCCCTGGATGTGAAGATTGAACTTTGACTGAACAGGGAAGGCGTTACCTCGATTAAGTAGTTTTACTTCTTATTCATTTAACTGCCAGGTATAGTTAAACTGCACTACCAAGGTAAGGTAGAGTGTTAATGGTTGCTTTATGATGACCTATGTTGTCAAGGAAAGCACTAGTCATCCAGAGCTATCAAACTGATAGAACAATGCATAGGAAAAGCATAGCGACTGCTGCAAGCTGTGTTGGTACATGAAGTAGGCTCCTCAAATGAATTCCCATTTTCCACGGAGGTCCCTTAGTAATGGGCTCACCTAATGCTTCATTCCCAAGAGATATCAACAGCTGCTTAATCAACAGAGTAATAGCCTTTGCATTCTGTCCACATAAAATGTTCATATCCTTTTGCACATCCACAAGGTGATCCCTCCTTTCATTGCAAGAATTATGAGGCAGCGGATAAAAAAAATTGTCAGAGTAATCTCCCGAGGTTATTGAAATGGAGAAACAATTTTTAGGTAAGAATGAGGCATGGAATATTAGGCTGTCCTGTCCACATGCCTTACCCGTGTGAAGCATTTATCACCGGGATGCAGATCACTAATCCTTCATTCTGACAGGAGTTCAAATAAGGTGGCTGTGCAGAGAAGAAAGGAATTGAAGGCAACAGGAATCCATGACCTTCAAAGGCTCTTTTTGCTGAGGACTACATTAAGTTTGCAAGAGTAGATGTGACTCCAGAATAAAGCAACACCTTCAAAACTCTTCTCACAAATCAGGTTGGTGCATGTACTTCCCTATGATCTCAACAGGAAGATCGTCCACCAAAATGGTGACCATGAATAAACTGTGGAGACAGCCCTTTAATCAGGCTGGGACTGCAGAAAGGAGAAGGCCACAGGTATGTCACAAGCCGGTCAGCATGAACTTTTATAATGTTAACTCAGTTACTTCTAATGCAGATCATTCATTGGTACCAGCTCGACCACTGACTGCTGGAAACTGTGCTGGAAAACTGACATCCTTTCCCCACAACCTCCAAAACCAGCAGAAAGCCAGTGGCACTAGGTCGGAGTTGTTTCTGGGAATTTCCAGGATGCCTTGTGAAGGGTATAATCTTCACCTTTACAATATAAATGTTGAAAAGTCCCATTAGCCTGGTTCAGTTGAGATCCAGTGGATCTTTGGAGACCTGTATCTGGAGTGATTCAAAGTGTACCAACCAATCGTCCAGACCAGGGAGGTGGCCTCGACCTCCAAAGAAGAGAAAGTTTCCACAAAAAAAAAATTAATTTGTTTTGAATTAGCCCTTACATAGACAGCTGAGGGGAATGTGTCTAGTGTTAGGGTATGATGACACTCCTATGCCTCTCCATTTTTGGCTGCATGGAGCAGGCAGGAAGGAACATGAGATGTGCCTGCACTGATGCTCTGATCCAGCTGCCACACAAAAGTAACTGCTCTTGCAACAACTTCAAAAACCCTGGCAGTGAGAATGTCAGAGGGCACTAGCAGATATGATCCCACCGTCTGTGACAGGGTAGTGCCCTGTGGCGTTTCAGGACAAGCATCATTAAACTGAAAATTAAGAATTATGCCATTGGCTAGACATTGTGGGAGTTGCAGGGTTAGCTCAAATCATTCCCTGGAGTCAAGAGGATTCATGCTGTATAACATCTTGATGTGCTGGTCCATGCTGAGAGCAAGAAGGTGCAAGAATCGAGCTTATTTTGGCCAAAAGGGCATCAAAAGGCTAACCTTTTTACCTCCTTCAAAGGAGTATTAAAAGGGTCTGTCATTTGAAGGGAAAGGGAAAACGTGTGCAGAAATATCCCACTGCTGAGGCTTTAGGGACCCTGAAACAAAACAGAAGCAAATTTTTGTTCTGAAATGTGGTCTCTGAATAGCCAAAGCCTTCAAATGCCTCTGAATGGAGAATCCATCTGCAATCCTGTATTGTTTCTTTCCAGCCTGTTGAACTGAAAACTACAACAATATTGATGCTGCATTGGTACCATAACTGCATCAGAGATCAAGAGCCATGTATAGAAATGCACCATTGCCATGCATATCAGTAAATGTAATTCTATCATTCTTGGGTTTCGCAAACTGCAGAAGGACACAGCACTGAAATGATCCTCTGAACAGAACCCATTTGTCTCATGGTTACTTTCTTGTCAGTTGCATCTGATTGTAAGATATCTGGTTGAGTGTACCCAAGAAACTGCTGCAACCAACTCCAGGCACAAAGAGAAAAAAAAATGAGCCATATTTTCTACCTGGTATTTTTAAAAAATTTATTCTGCTCCTCAGTCTGAAGAGGGATCAAACCACCAGTGTGACTCACTCAAGGCCTTTTGGATGGTTTGCAGGGAGATGTTTGGTCCTTCCCTCAGTAGTGGCTCTGTTGAGTTCAGTACAACTCCAACTCTAAGGGGAAGGTAATTGTCATGAGGGAAGCGAATGTGCAAACCTATCCCAGCATTCAACAGCACACAAAAGATACCTTAAAGGCACAGAACTGGGGTGCCACAGAATCCATATCTGAGTCCCTGATCTAGCTTAAAAATTCAATCATGGGATGTGGGCATCACTGGCTAGGCCAGCATTTGTTGCCCATCCCTAATTACCCTTGAGAAGGTGGTGGTGAGCTGCCCCGCTGCAGTCTCTACAAAGATACACCCACAATGCTGTTAGGGAGGGAGTTGTAGGAATTTGACTCAGTGACAGTGAAGGAACAGCGATATAGTTCCAAGTCAGGATGGTGTGTGGCTCGGAGTGGGATGTGGAGATGGGTCTGCTGCCCTTGTCCTTCTAGAAGTGAGTTTGGGTGGTGCTGTCAAAGAAGCCTTGGCAAGCTGCTGCAGTACATCTAGGGCAAACCAAACGGATTGCTGGGTTGCCGGTATTGTCCTATGAGGAGATTGGACCTGTATTCTCTAGAGCTTAGAAGAATGACAGGTGATCTCATTGAAACATACAAAATTCTTACAGGGCTCAACAGGGTAGATGTAGAGAGGATGTTTCCCCTGGCTCGGGGGGCCTAGGAACCAGAGGACACCTTCTCAGAATAAGACCAAGGTGGAGGTGAATTTCTTCACTCAGAGGATGGTGAATCTTTAGGATTCTCCAGCACAGAGGGCTGTGGAGGCTCAGTCACAGAATAGGTCCAAATCAGGGATGGATAGATTTCTAGATTGTAAAGGTATCAAGGGATATCGGGATAGGGTGGGAAAATGGCATTGTGGTAAAAGATTAAGCCGTGATCTTAATGAATAGTGGGGCAGGCTCAAAGGTCGAATGGTCTACTTCTGCTCCTACTTCCTATGTCCCTATGCAGCCATGGTGCAAAGCAGTGGAGAGAATGTATGATTAAGGTGATGAAGAGGTTGGAGAAATTGGCCTGGAAGGCACCAAGTTTGAGCGTTGTTGCAGTTGCACTCAGCCAGGCAAGTGGAGAGTACTTCAGCATACTTCTGACTTGGGCCTTCTAGGTGTGGAAAGGTTTTGGTGGGCAGGAGGCAAGTCATCACTGCAAAAACACCAGCCCAGTAGCCACAGTGTTTATATGGCTAGTCCAGTTCAGTTTCTGGTCAATGGTAGCCCACAGGATGTTGATGGTGGGGGTTTCAGCAATAGTAATGCCATTGAGTCTGAAAGGGAGGTGGTTAGACTCTTGTGTGGAGATGGTCAATGCCTAGCACTTGCAACTTATCAGCTCAAGCCTGAATGTTGCCCAGGTCTTGCTGCATGTGGACCTGGACTGCTTCAGTATCTCTGGAATAGCAAATGGTGCTGAACATTGCACAATCAACAGCAAATATCCCCATTTCTGATCTTATAATGGAAGGAAGCTAATTGATGAAGCAACTGAAGATGGTCGGGCCTAGGACACTACCCTGAGGAACTCCTGCTGCAATGTTCTGGGACTGAGATGATTGGCCTCCAACAACCAAAACCATCTTCCTTTGTGTTAGATATGACTCCAACCAGTGGAGAGTTCACCCCCTCGCCGATTCCCATTGGCTGTAATTTTACTAGGGTTTCTTGATGTCACATTCTGTCAAATTCTGCCTCTATGTTAAGGGCAGTCATTCGCACCTCACCTCTGGAATCAACTCTTTTGTCCATGTTTCGGCCAGATTTGAGATGCAGTCCATCAGTGAGCAGGATATGCTGCATAAGTGCTACTTGATAGCACCGTCGATGACACCTTCCACTACTTCACTGATCATTGAGGGTAGACGGATTGGCCAATAATTGTGAGGTTGCATTTATCCTGCTCTTTGTGGGCTGGAATACCTACCAAACCTTCCCCATTATCAGGTAGATGCCAGTGTTGTAACTGTAATGGAACAACATGCCCTGAGGAGCACAATTCTTCAGTATTACAGCTATGTTGTCAGGGCCCAGAACATTTGCCATCTTCAGTGCCTTCAGTTGTTTCTTGGTATCACCTCGAGTGAATCAGGTTAGCTGAAGACAGGCATTTGGTTGCTTCTGTGAGACAGCTCTTTCCATTTTGTTATGTCATCACATGTTAGTGCAGAGGACTTTGTCGTATCTCCAGGGCCGTGTACCTTTGTGATGTCAAAATTCAATGCCTGATCAATGCCAAGTCGTCTAAATGGCTTTATTCTTATTATACCTTTTCGCAGTGACTTCATAAAACTGTACGGCTTGCAATGTCATTTCAGAGTGTAGTTAAGAGTCAACTGCATTGCGGTAGATCTGGCTCACATACCACCTTCCTTCAACTGATGAATCAGTACTCCTCCACAAAAAGCAGACTGGGTAAGCACAACAAGTTTCTTAAAGAGCATCAGTCACCCAGCTGAGCTTTTACAATATGGCCATCATTATTTTTATTAGAACTTTAAAATTAGAATTTTATTTTATTACAATCCCCTTCGAGACTGTTAAGATTTCAAGAAATCCTAACGCTCAGTGATCAACTAAAAGAAATTATGCCACAAGATTTCACATTTTTAAATAAAAAACAAAGTTTACTGTATATAAAACAAAATTAAACAAAGTAAGTACAACTAATTTAGTTCTGTCTTGGGTGATTATTTATACTTTATTTTGAAAAGCACAATAAAACACAACAGCGAATCTTTTACATTAAAATCTCCAACTTCTCCAATGTGGTTTCAGATTGATTGTCCAACATCAGCTCTTTGATGAAGAGTACATATTCCAGCTAAACATCGAGGAATTACAAACGTTAATTTGGAGTTCAAAACTGACCTACGTCATCTTACTGCACCCTTGTCCATCCCTCAGTGCACCTCATGTGCAATGCAATAAACTTAGCTTACAACAGGAAAGAGTAATTCATAAGTACAGTAGGCAAAAGATTATGAAGAGCCTTAGGGTAAATAGAAGAGAGGTTAAGTGGCTCAGTGGGTCAGGATTGCACAGTTAATCTGCAAAAGCACTAAAACCATTATAAACACAATCAGTGAATCGGAGGCACTAATTAGAATTGAGGTTTAGATACTTGAGAGAGAATGCAACTGGAAGCTAACTATTCCTAGCTAAAATATTTTCAGGAGAAACTCAGGAGTTAAAAAGGAAGTAGGGGGAGTCTAATAAACTAAAAGGATAATTAGAGTCATGGAAAGTAAAGTTTTCATCGACAGTTCGCAGGCTGGGGAGTACAGTACCGTACTGGGGATTGCATTACCGCGCTGGGGAGTACATTACTGCGCTGAGGAGTACAGTACCATGCTGGGGAGTGCATTACCATACTGGGGGGTAGATTACCACGCTGGGGAGTGCATTACTATACTGGGGGGTACATTACCATGCGGGGGAGTGCATTACCATACTGGGGGGTAGATTACCGTGCTGGGGAGTGCATTACCACACTGGGGGGTAGATTACCGCGCTGGGGAGTGCATTACGATACTGGGGGGTACATTACCATACTGGGGAGTGCATTACCATACTGGGGGGTAGATTACCACGCTGGGGAATGCATTACCGTGCTGGGGGGGACATTGGAGAACACGGAATTAAAAAAGCAATAGAGTTAAAAAGAAGGCATGGGGAAGTCTAATAAACTAAAAGGATAATCAGAGTCATGGAAAGTAAAGTTTCCATCGACAGTGCTCAGGCTCAGGAGTACAGTACTGCACTGGGGATTGCATTACCGTGTTAGGGAGCGCATTACCACACAGGGGAGTGCATTACCGCGCTGGGGAGTGCATTGGAGAACACGAAATTAAAAAAGCAATCGAGTATGAGATTTGTAGGCTATTTAGAAAGATCCGAAGTGATGGACTTCAGGAAGCCAGGTAGGTTAGCAGTCTGGATAGACAGGTCAGTACCCCGGGTGAACAGGTGACAGAAGCAACTTAATGGGAAGATACCGAAGGACATCACTGAACAGAGATTCCAATACGTAATTGGCGGAAGTTGTGGGTATAGACAGATAACCTGCCACCGCCACCTACCAGCACCTACGCAGTCACCATACCACCCACACCCCCCAACCCCCACCAGTAAAATGAACTTTGGATTTTACTAATGTTACAGAGGCAATGAGAAATGGCAAAACCAAGTAAGGTGCCCCATTATAGACAAGCACTGAGGCTACAGTGAACATAAAGTGTAATTAACCAGGATGATTCCAGAGGTCTCATCTACATGCTATCTCCTGGCCAATATCACACATAGACATAGCTCCGGAATTTAGGCTGATACTCCGTTCCACATCTCCACCACCTCCGTCCACATCTCCAATGTCCCTGATTTCAGATCGATTGTCAAATTTCAGCTCTTGGATGAACTGCAAGCTCCCCTTGATAAACATGAGTTATCACCGACTCCATTATACCACAGACACACAGTCACAGAGGGGCACACAATACACATTCTGTGCCTGTGTGTGTGTTGTGTTTGTCTTTGTCTGTGTTGTGTGTGTCTTTGTCTATGTTTTGGGAGTCAAATATGAAGCTCCTAGCAAAATGGGTACAGGTTTTGGAGGCGACACCACATTCAGAGGTTTGAGAGGAAAGGGGAGTTGGAGATGGGGTGATTGTTTACAAGGATAGAGATAGCAAGGGTTTTATTTTTTGCAAAGAGTGATGACAGCAGATTGAAGGGAAGAAGCACAGTACATGAGGAGAGGGAACCATTATCAGCTAATATGGGAGCCAGGAGGGGAAATTAGGTGGTCTGTAGGTTAACAGGAATAGGGTTGAGGGAGCTAGAGGTGTGTGTCATGGACATAATGAGCTTGTAGAGGGCATTGGAGATAGGAGGGAAACTAGAGAAAGGTGAGAGTTCAGAAAGTGGGGAACTTTAGAGGCAGGTTAGCTCAGGAAAAGAGGGGAGCAGCAGAGGCACCTGATCAGATGGCTCCATCTTAGTGTCAAAGTTATCTGTGACCCCTTCATACCTGTTGTTGGAGAATGAAGCTGTTGGTGGAGAGATGGTTAAGATGACAGTTTGCAGTAGAGAAATGAAGCTGCGGATTATCATTCCATTCCAGGATGATCCTGGAAGAGTGAACAGTTTTGACAAGGCAAGAACAGGACCCAATAGAGCATAATGAGGTATAGCCAGATTTGGCAGTGAATGGCTAAAACCAGTTACCCACCATATACTTGCAATGCTCTGTCTCTTGAACAAAAGGGTAGTAGGGATGAGGGCTATACCAGGGGATGGTCAGACTGAGAGAAGCTGTTTTAATAGGGACCAGGACATCAATGGCAGAGTGTGTGTTTCTGAGCAAGTCGGTAGCTGCCGAAATGTCAGTGAACAGGGGGTCAAAGGTTAGACAGTGGAATTTTTGAAGTGTAGTATGTGAACTGGAAGAGCTTCGGTCCCAATATCCTTTCTAGCATGAGGACTAGCTACTTTTATCTCTGCTCTGGCCTCAGCCCAGGAGGGAGAAAGCGAGCACAAGAAGTGAGTGAGAGCAAGAAAATTGAAAGAAAGTGTGAAAAAAATGATTGTAAGAGAGATGAAGGTTGGAGAAATGCTGCACAATACAAATAGCTGCCTGAACATGGTTACCTTTAATGTCACCTTGCTTCAACTTCACAAATCACTGCAATCTGTAGCCAGCCAGCACTCTTCATATCAAGCCTTGAACTAAAGATTGTCCTATCTGTTGCTATGGAAAATTGAAAAGCGTGTTGACTGCTCTGGTACTTGTTCATATCTCAGTGATGCTTGCAAGTTGAATACAATCGCCTGCTAGAACAATAAGCTTACCTAAGTAGGAAGAAGCTGCCCTGGCAAAAGCAAAGACAGGCAATGGGGGAGAATTTTCTGTGGGAAAAGCATTTCTAATGAGTCCAATAGCTGCAAGTATACCATACTGCTATTACCCCCTCCGCCATTGTGTACACATAATTCAGATGAATATAAATACAACTTTGACTTTTGCGTGAGAGATTTGACTGCATATAATGACCACAATAATATGCCCACAAGAACACCTTATATTTAAACTGCTGAAGCAGTATATCACTAGGAGCTAACAAAGCTTTACACTCTCATCAAATGTCTCATCACTAAGCAAAGCAGATGTCACACTAAAGTCCTTTTTCCTGCTGCAGGGATGCCCAATGAAATGCTACAAAAGACACTGTTGCCATGGCAACAGGTGCTCAAACACAGCCATTGTTTTGAGATCAAGAGCACAAGCAGTGTGGTCATTATCACGTAATTTCGGCCAGTGAACATTTCTCAGGGTGGTAGTAGAGTGCTGCAGTTAGCCTCAGCACCTCTGAGCTCGGGTGTGGGGAGGGGGTTGGGGTAGTCGGAGGTGCAAACAAGTCAGTGTTTATTGACTGCTGAAAGGTACGAAAGGACATCAGGTGAAGATAGGTTACTCGAGCCTGACCATGAACACTCTCGCTGTTTCATGCACCAAGACTGATCATTTGGGCAAAGTATTGGAATGTTACAGGCATATTCTACAGTGCAGCACTCCCTCAGTATTACACTGAAGCAACGGCCGAGATTACGTGCTCAAGTCTCTGGAATGCATCTTGAAGCCACAATCTTTTGATGCAAAATCAAGTGTGCTACCACTGAGCCAGTATAGATAGTGAATAGGAGCAAACATATTTTGGCAAATACACTAATTCAAGAAAATTAAATGGAAGCTTTGTGGATAAGTGAGAAGGTAAAAAGGATAAATTCGGTAGTTTAGAAAACAATCGCCAGCTCTTACATGATGCATCTTCAGGCAATATAATATCATTAACTAGTCCCTGTGTATTAAGTCTGATTCATGGCTGAAAATCTATGGTATTTCTGTTTTGAGTCGATAACCACGGAATCCAATGCATCTTAGTAACAATAAAGTTCCACCAGGAATATGACCTTACCATTGTATAACTGGAATGGGGGCATATGAAACAATGATCTTACTGCAGTCCCCTTAAAATGGAAGGACAGGGTGAAAGAATTTGAATGTGACTTGACAGGTTTGCACTTCAAAAACATTACCCAAAAGGAGAGACTGTTCTGCATTATGAAAGAGAACATTTGTGAAATACATCAAAATTATGTCTGCTATGTTGCTAGAAAAAGATTATGCAGTTGAAGGTGCACAGACAGAATTTATTTAGTTAGAATTAAGGAAATGAAGAGCTATTGCGCTGCTGGGTGTATACTATAGACCATCAAATTGTGGGAGGGAGACAGAGGAGCAAATTTGCAACCAAATTGCAGAAAAATGCAAGAACCACAAAGCAGTGATAATGAGGACTTCAATTATCCTCATACAGACTGGGGTGGCAATAAGGGGGAGGAATTCCACAAACAGAATTTTCTTACTTAGTGTATCTCCAGCCCAAAAGGAAGGAAGCAGTGCTGGAGTGAGTTCTAGGGAACAAAGTGGGACAAGTGGAAAAGATTTTAGTGCTGGAGCATTTGGAAAATGGTGTTCATAATATTGTTAGGTTTAGGATAGTTATAGAAAAGGATAGGAATAAATAACTGGGAAAATATTCAACTTGGAAGACTAAGTTCAGTGAACTGAACAATTATCTGGACTCAAAGATTGGTATCTGAAACAGTAAATGAGCAATGGGGGAGGGGGAACCTTCAAGGAAGGAGATAGTTCGGGTACACATTAAACATTCCTAAAAGGATGAAAAGGCAGGGCATCCAAAGCTAGAGCTACCTGGATGATTAGAGATAGGCAGATTAAAATGAAACAGAGAAAAGGTTCTTCAACACTACAGTCAGTCATATAGTCAGGGCCCACAACTGTATCAATCTGCTCAGCAGTTTCATGATATCAAGTGCAGTGAATAGAATTGGTTGCAGGCTAGCTTCTGAGATACTGGGGACCTCCAGTAATTTGTGAACCAAGCCAAATATAAAAAGTACAGGAGAGCTAAAAAATGAAATAAGAGAGGCAAAGACTGTGCAAGAATACATCAGTGACTGATATAAAAGCAAACCAGAGATGACACAAGGAAAAATGTCTTAAAGCTTTCAATGAGTGGTTAGTATTTGGAACACACGCCTGATAGGGTGGTAGATACAGGTTCAATAGTAACCTGACAAAGGGACTTGGTCAAATACTTGGAGAAAACCATGCAGGTCTTTGGGGTAAACTGGGGAGTGTGATAAACTGGATTTCTCTTCAAAAGAGCCAGGACAGACTTGATGGGCCGAATGGCCTCCTTCTGTGCTGTGCTATTCAGTGATTCCATGGACCCAAAAGTCCTTTTTTAAAAAATAAATATATAAAGAGCACAAGGGTAGTCAAAAGAAAGGTGGGGCCAATTAGGTCCCAGAAGAGAGATCTGGATAGGCAAAGGCTATGGCTGTAGTACCAAATGAGTATTTTGCATCTGTTTTCATCAAAGAAGGGGAAGCTGCCAATGTGACAAAGGAAGAAAGAGCTGGTAGAGAAATTAGATAGGATAAAAATAGATAAAGAGGAGGTTTTTTTTCAAAATAAAAATGCAGTGAGAATTGCAGAAGTTCTGGCCACAATCTTCCAACCCCCCTTGGATATCGGAGTGATGTCAGAGGACTGGACAATTGCAAAGTTTATACCCATTAAAAAAGAGAGGGACATAAACCCAACAATTATTTGCCAATCAGCCTACTGTTTATTAAGAGAAACTCTGAGATATTAACCTGGCACTTGGAAAATATGGGTTAATGAAAGGATCTGTAGATGCTTTTGGCATACACTTCTGACAATAAGCAGCAAAACGAAATGTCACTGATGTAGATCACGAATCAAAGCACAGATTATAGAAGGGTATTTGTCTGAAGTTTCATGCTCCTGAGCCCTAGAGTATGATAAACATTCAAAACGGACTAGAGCGCTTGATCTAGCTAAATGTCATACAGATGTGGAAACTAAAACAGCAGGCCTCCATCAACAAGATAAATGTTACACACTAACATAACTATATCATAGTCAAGCCACATCAATTCTATTTGCAGATGCTATTACCGTGGGAGAAATTGGCCCCATATTGGTGATTGTTGTTTTGCCTGTGAGACATCGAGATCACTTCTCCAAGAGCTGTTATCCAATTGTACAACTCTTCGATATGGCTCAGAAGCATATTTTCAGCCTGTAGCTAGCTCAAACAGCACAAATATACAGCAAATTCCTGAAACACAATACACCATGTGCAGTGCTAGAGATGGTGATAATAATGTTATATCAACAATTCTGTAAACAATGACAAGTTGATTTTATTTTCAAGGCTACCAATTCAAACCATTTGCTGTGAATTCTCACCTTAGTATAAGGTAACCTGAAAGACATGTAGATCAAATGCACATTGATAAACCTGTTGCTCAGCGTCATCGCAAGACATTTCCTCTTGGAAGGAATAAGAAAGGATAATGGAATAATTGACAATGCAGATGGTCCTGCACCTTGGATCTCACCTTTAGTAATTATTACCAATCACATGTATTTTGCATCAATAAACTAACAACAAACAGCTAACAGCAAACAAAACAATTAAGTATGAATATTGCTAAGAAGAGAGAGACATGTTGCTGAAGCTTTTCATCTTGTACTCATCAGGACAAATGCAAGAATGCCAAATTTCAAATGATCATAACAATCAGCACCCTCTTCTGTTCTAGTGTAAATTGTTGTGATTGTGTGAAATGTGGCATGTTGCGTTTGACCTGATGAGTGCAAGACAAAAAGCTTCAGCAACATGTCTCTCTTTTCAGTAATATTCGAATTAAATGATACCACCACCCTGGAGGGCAAGATTACTTTGTTAAAAATATTGTGGCCAGGAAGTTCCTCATAACTGCACCATTTCCATTGCACTTCCAGTGATGCCATGGTGGCGTAACTTGAACACTTCTGAGAATATTACTAGCTAATATTTTTTTCTCGAAGCTCTGCAGTGTGGGCATCATCGTGGTGTGACCAAGAAAAACAAGGGAGCAAATATGAGGGCAAACAAACAAGAATTATAAAAACAGATTCTAAGAGCTTCTACAAAGATGAAGAAAGGAAGAGACAGTAGCAAAAGTAAACTTGGGACCCTTACAGACTGAGACAGGAGAAATTATAAAGGGGGGATAAGGAAACAACAGTAAATAAATATTTTGTGTCTGGCTTCACAATAGAAACACAAGACACATACCAGAAATAGTCGGGAACCAAGGGTCCAAAGAGAATTAAGAAATTAAAGTCATTACTAGTTGTACTGGAGAAATTAATAGGGCAAAAAGCCAACAAATCCCTTAGATCTAATGACCTACATCGTAAAGTTCTACAAGATGTGGCTGCAGAAATAATGGATGTGTAGGTTGTAATCTTCTAGAATTCCTTAGATTCTAGAACAGTTGCAGTGGTTTGGAAGGTAGGAAATGTAACGCGCTATTCAAAAAAGGAGGGAGAATGGAAACAAGGAACTACAGGCCAGTTAACCTGACATCAGTCATCAGGAAAATCCTACAATCCATTATAAAGGAGTGGTAATAGGGCACTTAGAAAAACATAATATGATTAGGCAGGGTCAATATGGTTTTATGAAAGGGAAATTGTTTTTGCAAAATTTAGAATTTTTTTGAGGGTGTAACTAGCAGAGTAGATAAAGGGGAACCAGTGGATGTGGTGTATGTGAATTTTCAAAGGACATTCAATAAAGTGCCACACGAAAGGCTGTTATCCAAGAAAAGGGCTCATGGAGTTGGGGTAATATGTGAACATGGATAAAGGATTGGTTAATGTGCAGAAAACAAAGTACGAATAAACAGATCATTCTCATTCTGGCAAACTGTTACTAATGAAGTGCTGCAAGGTTCAATGCTGGGCTTCAGTGATTTATAATTTACAATCTATATTAATGCCTTAATTAAGGAGGAGAATGTAATCTACACAAGTTTAGTAGTTATACAAAGGTGTGCAGGGAAGTAAGCTGAGGGGAACACAAGGCAGCTGCAAAGGAATGACAACAGATTAAATAAGTAGAAACCATCAAATGTTAGTGTTCAGAAGGATTTGGGTATCCTTATACATGAAACCCAAAATTAACATGCAGGTATAGCAAGCAAATAGGAAGGCAAAAGTATATTGGCTTCTATCACAAGGGTACCAGAATATAAGAATAAGGAAGTCTTGCTACAACTGCACAGGGCTTTGGTGAGACCACACCTTGAGTACTGTGTACAAGTTTTGGCCTGGATATTTAAAAAAGGATATACTTGAATGAAAGTATATTGACTGTTCTTGGAACAAGAGGATTGTCTGATGAGAGATCGAGCAGACTGGGCCCATACTCTGAGTTTAGAAGAGGTGACTTCATTGAGGCTTGCGATTCTGACAGGTCGTATACTGAAAGGCTGTTTACTCTGGCTAGAGAATCTAGAGCTACAGCAAAGCTTCTGGGGGAAGCAGGGCAAATCAGTGAGCAGCTTTTTGAGTTTTGCTTTCAATGGCGAATGGGCAGTCATCGGAAGTTGCTCTCCAATTTATATAAAATCATGGGCGCCAATAACCTCGGTGTTATTCCTACTGGAACATCTGGGCCAAAGTGCACTTTCTCAGGCTAGAAGAAGAGGAGATGTGTGAATATGCTGCAAGACATTCTTAATTTTGCAGCTCAACATTGTACACCCAAGCCAACCGCCATAGCTAATATCAAGCAAGCCAGATGTAAAGACCTTGCCATTTGGCGCTTTGAAAGGTGCAAACTTGCTACAAAGTAGTGACATAAGTGGAAAGACATCTACCAACAGCAAAGATTGGTGCACAATTCACTGATGATAGATTGGTGTATTGATGGGATATGGATTGTCTGAATGAGCTTGTGGCTCAGGGTTGCTAGAGCTACAAAAACGAGAGGGCCGCAGGATCAGAGTGAGCAAAGCAAATGTTGTTGTCCTGATTAGGGTGAGCATATTGTTGCTGCAATGGAGCTGCAGAACCAATCTCTTGCACATATTGGCAATCAAGGAATATTAAAAAACTGAACCAACTCAGAACTGAAGTGTGGTTTACAGAGATAGACAAAGTACTGGTGTCAGTTCAGATGTTGTCAAACTATTGTCAGGGAAGGGGGGATATCAATTATTCAGAAGGTAGAATAAGAAATGTTGGAAACTGGGGCCATGTTAGATTGCATTACTTGCACAGACCAATAATAGATTTATGTTGATAAGGGAAAACATGACACTCAATTCTTTAAAACTGTATAATCTATGCTGAATATGCTTTCACAGGCATTGGTTGTCCACCAGTACCTTACCCCAGGAACTTAACCTTTTTACTTCTGAGCACCCCCCCCCACCTCCTGTCTCACACAAATGCCATAGACCCCCATAACACAAAACAAGTACACTTTTCTGTATAAACATTACATAGGGACATAGAAAATAGGAGCAGGAGTAGGTCATTCGGCCCTTCGAGCCTGCTCCGGCATTCAATATGATCATGGCTGATCCTCTATCTCAACGCCATCTCTGGCACTCTCCCATACCCCTTGATACCTTTAGAGTCCAGAAGTCTATTTCCTTCTTAAATATATTAAATGACTTGGCCTCCACAGCTTCTGTGGTAGAGAATTCCATAGGTCCACCACCCTCTGAGTGAAGAGGTTTCTCCTCATCTCAGTCCTACATGGTCTATCCCGTATCCTGAGATTGTGACCCCTTGTTGTAGACCCCCAGCCAGAGGAAATATCCTCCTTGCATCCAATCTGTCCATCCCTGTCAGAATTTTATATGTTTCAATGAGATCTCCTCTCATTCTTCTAAACTCCATCGGCCCAATCTCTCCTCATACAACAATCCTGCCTCCCAGGAATCCGCCTGGTGAACCTTTGCTGCACTCCCTCTATGGCAAGTATATCTTTTCTCAGGTAAAGAGACCAAAACTGCACACAATATGCCAGATATGGTCTCAGCAAGGCCCTGTACAGCTGCAGTAAGACATACTTACTCGTGTACTCAAGTCCTCTCACAATGAAGGCCAACATACCATTTGCCTTATTAACTGCTTGCTTGCTTTCAGTGATTGGTGTACATGGACACCCAGGTCCTCTTGTACATCAACATTTCCCAATCTATCACCATTTAAATAATATTCTTACCATTCTGTTTTTCCTACCAAAGTGGATAACTTCACACTTATCCACATGATATGGCATCTGCCATGTATTTGCCCATTCACTCAACCTGTCTAAATCGCCTTGAAGCCTCTTAACATCCCCATCATCACTCACATTCCCACCAAGTTTCGTGCCATCATCAAACTTGGAAATAATACATTTGGTTCCCTCATCCAAATCATTGATATATATTGTGAATAGCTGAGGCCCAAGCCTGCCACTCGGAAAAAGACCCATTTATTCCTACTCTCTGTTTACTGTCTGCTAACCAATTCTCAATCTATGCTAATATATTACCCCCATCTCATGTACTTTAATTTTATACACTAATCTCTCATGTGGGACTTTATCAAAAGCTTTCAGAAAATCCAAATACACTACATCTACTGGTTCTCCCCTATCTATTCTGCTAATTACGTCCTCAAAAGCTCCAGTAGGTTTGTTAAACATGATTTCTTTCATAAATCCATGTTGACTTTGTCTAATCCCTTTGATATTTTCTAAATGTCCTGTTATCACATCCTTTATAATAGACTAACATTTTCCCTACTACTGAGGTTAGGCTAACTGGTTTGTAATTTGCTGTTTTCTCCCTCCCTCCTTTTTTAAATAGTGGGGTTACATTTGCCACCCTCCAATCTGCCGGGACTGTTCCAGAATCTACAGAATTTTGGGTGATGACAACCAATGCATCCACTATTTCCATGGCCACCTCCTTTAGTACCCTGGGATGTAGATTATCGGGCCCTGGGGATTTATCGGCTTTCAGTTCCATTAATTTCTCCAGCACTATTTTTTTAGTGATACTAATTTCCTTCAATTCCTCCTTCTCTCTAGACCCTTGGTTCCCTAGTATTTCTGGGAAGTTATTTGTGTCTTCTTCTGTGAAGACAGAACTAAAGTAGTTGTTTAATTTCTCTGCTATTTCCTTGTTTTCTGTTAAAATTCTCCTGTTTCAGACTGTAAGGGACCTACATTTGTCTTCAATAATATTTTTCTTTTTACATACTTATGGAAGCTTTTACAGTCTGCTTTTATGCTCCTTGCAAGTTTACTTTTATTCTATTTTTCCCCTTAATCAATCTCTTGGTCCTCCTTTGCTTAATTGTAACTGCTCCCAATCCTCAGGCTTACTACTTTTTCTAGCAACTTAATATGACTCCTCCTTATCCTTAATTTATTTTGTTAGGCATCCCTGATTCCTGATCTTGCTAGCATGGGCCACTTTTCCTGTTGTGTTTTTGAACCAGAAAGGAATGTTGCAAATCATACATTCGTTCCTTAAATATTAGCCATTGTCTATCCAATGTCATGCCTTTTAATGAAGTTACCCAATCTATCTTAGCCAACTCACACCTCATATCTTTGTAGTTTTCTTTGTTAAGGTTTAGGACCATAGTTTCAGATTAGGCTACTTCACTTTCCATCCTAATGAAGAATTCTATCATGTTATGGTCACTGTTCCCTAAGGGGCTCCACACAACAAGATTATTAATTAAACCCTTCTCATTGCACAAACCAAAATCTAGGATAGCCAGTTCCCTAGTTGGTTCCTTGATGCACTGGTCTAAAAAAACATCTTCTACACACTCCAGGAATTTATTCGCCACAGTATTATTGCTAATTTAGTTTGCCCAGTCTATATGTAGGTTAAAGTCACCCATGATTACTGTAGCACCCTTGTTACATGATTCTCTAATTTCTCGTTTAATGCTGTTCCCTACCTTACCAGTACTGTTTGGAGGCCTATAAATAACTCCCACTAATGTTTTCCACTCATTGTTGCTTCTTAGCTCCATCCAGACTGATTCTACATCTAGATTTTCTGAGCCAATATCCTCTCTCACTATCGCACTGATTTCATCCTTAACTAACAATGCCACGCCACCTCCTTTTCCTTTTTGCCTGTCCATCCTAAATATTAAGTACCCTAGGATAATCAGTTCCCAGCCTTGGTCACCCTGCAGCCATGCCTCCGTAATCGCAATCATATTGTACCAGTTTACATCTATTTGCGCTGTTATTTCATCTACCTTATTGCGAATGCTCTGTGTATTCAGATACGGCGCCTTTAGACTTGTCTTTTTAACATGTTTACAAATCATTTTTTGTATTATGGCCCTATTTACTGCTAGCCCTTGTTTCCTCTGCCTTCCACTTTTGCTTTCTATTTTTCTGTTTTTCATTTCTCTCTTTGTTTCCCTCTTTTGAATCTCCTGCTCAGGTTCCCATACCACTGCAAATCTAGTTTAAACCCTCCCCCACAATCCTAGTGAATATCCCTGCGAGGATATTGGTCCCGGTCCTGCTGGGGTGCAATCCATCCAGCTTGTACAGGTCCTATCTTCCCCAGAATCAGTCCCAATGCCTCAGGAATCTAAATCCCTCCCTCCTACACCTTCTCTCCAGCCACACATTCAACTGGTCTATTCGCCAATTCCTGATCTTGCTAGCATGTGGCACTGGGAATAATCCTGAGATTACTAACTTTAAGGTGCTGCTTTTTTATTTATTTCCTAGCTCCCTATATTCTATTTTCAGGACCTCATCCCTCTTTTTAACCTATGTTACTGGCACCGATATGGACCACAACTTCTGGCTGTTCACCCTCTCCCTTCAAAATGCTCTGCAGCCGCTCAAGTGACATCCTTGACCCTGGCACCAAGGAGGCAACATACCATCCTGGTGCCACATCTGTGGCCATAGAAACATCTATCTGTTCCCCTTATGATAGAATCCCCATCACTATTGCTCTCCCACTCTTTCTCCCCCACCTTCTGTGCAGCTGAGCCACTCGTGGTGCCACAGACTTGGCTCTTGTTGGTTTCTCAGGGGAATGTATCTCCCCCAGTAGTATCCAAAATGGAAAATAGGTTGCAGAGGGAGATGGACTCAGGGGACTCATGCACTACCTGTCTAGTGCTTTTACTCTGTCTGGCAGTCACCCATTCCCTTTCTGCCTGTGCACTCTTTACCTGTGGTGTGACCACTTCACTGTACGTGCTATCCACAAAGATCTCATCCTTGGGGATGCTCCACAGTCTGAAACATGGGATCTCGAGTAGCTGCAGCTGGAGACACTTCCTGCACACATGGTCGCCCTGGACACTGGAAGTGTCCCTGACTTCCCACTTCACACAAGAGAAGCATTCCACTTGGCCGAGCTGCCCTGCCATGACTTAACCTTAAATTACTCCCTTTACAATTATTTCCTCCAGTTTAGAGGATATTAAGGACAGAAGAAATACTTACCAGGCCCTACTTTCCAAGGCTGCTGCTCTTCTTGCTGAGGAAAGGTAGAAAATAAAAGGATCATCTCCTTCCCTCTTCAGCGAACTGCCTCTCTCACCAAACTCCAATTGAAGCAGTCTAATGCAGCCCAAGCAGCATTCCAATGCAGATCATTAGTTATACAATCAAACATATATATTTATTGCATTACTTCCTCAAATATGAAAATATGAGTATCAATTTTGTTAAGACATGGGGGTGTCTTTGACAAGCGCACATTGCGTGTCACGACCAATGTGCATCTTGGCTTGGTTATGGAAGTTAGTAAACTGTCGCCAAGCTTAGTAGAATTATACTGAAATTATTAGGCTTGCTGATGTCAGTGAACTGTCAGTGAGGCTGGTAGAAAATTTAGAAATGTAGAGGCTACTAAAAATGTAGACTGTCACTGTGAGGTTGATAAAGTGCCACTGGAGCTGACACAGAGCACCAATGAGACCACTGATGATGACAGTTGTACTTGCTTTCCCTCTTGGTCCTTTACCAATGGGCCAAGTGGAGCAGGCCCACTGAGACTGGATACCATCTCCTTGACAGCAAACTGATAGCCGTGAGTCTCTGGAGCCAAGAGACAATTTCTGGTTCCTCAGTCCTGTGTGGGCCTGGGATCTAAAGTGACACAGTGGAGGTATCAATTGGTCACTGAGGGCTGGAAAGCAAAATTCTTTGCTTTAGATACTTTTGGGATTGCCACTGAAGTCAACTAAATTGCCATATGGTGGAGCCAGGGAGACATTGACAGAAGCATTGAAACCTTCTTGTGAATGCCTAGGGGGCTGGGACCCTTGGTTGAGAATCCCGCTGTATCCAATTAGTCATTATTTGTCTCCTTTGAGGGCGAGTGTTAGCATGCGGCTTACACATGGGATGAGAGACTTGGAGGGTAGAGAAACACAATCAATTTCAACCTTGTTCACACACATACTAGATTCCAATAGGTGGCTGATAGATAGAAATCTTGAGCACAAGCTCTAGATGATCTTCCCCAGCACTCTTCCCCTCCACATCACCCGTGCCTCCCCCCCGCCCGCCACCACCCCATTCAAAGGAATGCCAACTGTAGCACAGCAACTTAGAACTAAATTGTGTAACTTACCATAGAACCGAGGACTATAGGTGCAGCAGTATGGCATCCAGCCCCTCGAGCATGTTCTGCAATTCCATTAGGTCATAACTGATCTTTATCTCAACTCCATTTATCTGCCTCTACTCCAATCCTTTGACACTTTTAACAAAATCTAATGACTTCAGTCTTGAAAAGGTCAATGGATCCACAACAGCTATAAGCCTCTTGGGCAGAGAATTGCATATTGACACTGCCGTGTGTGTGTGAGAGGAAAAAGTGATTCCTGCATTTCAATGGCAAACTGGCTTGGCTCTAATCTTATAATTTTGCACAAGTTTTGGACTCACCCTGCAGGGGAAATAGTTTCTCTTTATCTCTCCTTGCCATAGAGGGAGTGCAATGGAGGTACAGCAGACTAATCCCTAGGGTGGCAGGATTGTTTTAGGAGGAGAGATTGAGGAGACTGGGTCTGTATTCCCTAGAGTTCTGAAGAATGAGGGGTGACTTCATGCAAACTTACCAACTTCTTACAGGGCATGAAAGGGTGTTGTAGATAAGATGTTTCCCCTGGCTGGTGAGTAAAACCAGGGGGGCAGAGTCCCAGAGTAAGGTGTTTGCCATTTAAGACTGAGATGAGGAGGAATTTCTTCACTCAGAGGGTGGTGAGTCTTTGGAATTCTCTACCTCAGAGGGTTGTGGAGGCTCAATCATTGAGCATGCTCAAGGCAGAAATTGATGGATTTCTAGAGACCAATGATATTGAGGGATATGGAGACAGTGCAGAAAAGTGGTGTTGTGGTAGCCATCAGCCATGATCTAACTGAATGGGGGGGGGGCAGGTTCAACGGGCTGAATGGCCTACTCCTGACCCTATGTTCCTATCAAATTCCTATCATTTTAAATACCATGATGAGTTCACCCTTCAACCTTTTAGATTCAAGGGAATACAAATCAGATTTACGTAATCTGACCTCGTAATTTAACCCATCAAACCTGGATATAATTTTAGTGAATCTACATTCTAGTTTCTCTCAGGCTAACATATCGTTCATGAGCTTCAGTTTCCAAAACTGCAGAGAACCCCAGATCAATCTGAACATGGCTTTATACAAGCATCACTTCCAACCCTCTGGAAATGTTGACAATCTACTCCCATTCTTGACTGCTTTTTGTACTTTTGCACTAATGTTTCGTGGATTGTGCACATAGACACCCAAATTTCTTTACTCTTCCATGGTCTCTTACCAGTAAGAAAACATCCAATTTGTTTTTCTTGAACGCATAGTTGATGTCCTCATGCTTCCCTACATTCACTGGTCTGCCCATATCCCTTTGTCAGTTCCTGTTCCAATCTACCCAACTCAGTGTGCCTCCTAACTAAGTGCCATCTGCAAACTTGGAAGTACAATTCTCGACTCCTTTAGCTGCCATTAATATATACGATGAAAAGATGTTTGTTTTGTTTAATACAGTGGCAAACCAAATCCATAAAACTGCAAGAACTTCCAAGCCACTGTCCCAACACCTTTTTAAGAATATTAAGATTAAATTTATCCTGCAGAGATGCTGTCATTAAAGTCATAAGCCACCCTTGGATCTCTGTTCGCATCTTTTCCGATGATTAATCAGAACGTTTATTGTTCAAGGCCCAATAGTTTAACACAAAAGCAAAATATTACAGGTGTTGGAAATCTGAAATAAAAACAGAAAATGACAGCATCTGTGGAGAGCTAATAATCTTTCTGATGAAAAGTCATTGATCCAGCAGTTAAAGTTTGTTCCACCTTTCCAACTGGCAAAAGAGACTAAAATCAGTGAAGGACTGATTTCAGCTCAGGTTTCAGAAACAAAAGACCTATGTCGGAGACATGATGCTACAGTTTGTTGCACAGAACGACTGCTGGACCATCACAAATAGGGGCTGATTTAAAAACAAGCTAGATGAATTTGCGTGCAGTTCACCCAAGTGCTTTGAGCACCCATGTATATATTTTAAAAAACCAAGAATATTTCATATATTGCCTACAACTGATCCATTGTGAAGTTTGGTGTGCCAGCTTTACACCCTTGGTCGATTTGAACCGTGTTCGAACATACAGCTTTGCAAAGAACTGAATGATGCATGCTCCAACTCCATTGAGGGCAATTAAGAGTTGTGGGTTACAGATATAAAAATGGGAAATAAAGCTGTAAGGGTGGGTTTTGCAGAGACAGAATCGAAGCAGGTTTGATTCCAGGTCATGAATTCCCCCGACCAGAAGCAGGCAAAGCTTCCAATTTTGGTGGAGGCCAGGGGTTAATTATTGATAGTGGCCAATTAGCAGCCGGGGGCATGGGAATGGAACACCATGCAAGCGGGCCACATTCTGGCCTGACTCAGCAGCCATTCCTGTGATTAACACCTGTGCATGAAAAAAAAATGAAGCATCTGCATCTTCAAACTGGCCAGGGCAGGTGGTGAGCTGGAACCTGGGACAGGATAGGGAAACATAAGTGTTATGAGAATTTCACTACTGTGCAATAGATTTTAAAAATTTGCACTTTTTCCAATCAAATAGAACGTCTTTCACATTTCCGACCCCGTTTCCAACAGGCTGGAGCTTTTCAGCTTCACACAGCTCCCAATGACCGCCAGCCTCCTCAAAAATGCCACCACCATAGATGGCAACCTGTTCAGCGGCTGCTTAATGCACCGATAAACAATGCAGATAACTTCATTTTCCCACCTGCCCTCGGGAAAATCAACAGAACGGAGAAAGGATACCATGACATATGACGTCAGCGCCATTTTTATTGGTGACCCACCTCCATGTCGACCCGACTAGGCCCACGAAAATCCAGTCCCAAGAGTCACTCAACACTCTCCTACAGTTGGCCAACTAAGGACAGTTGGAATTGGGAAGGCAAAGTATGAGAGTTGCAAAGGAGTTGAAAATAAGATAGAATATACTAGTATACTCTGGTGCACTGGTATTTTAAACAATTGACGCCATCTGTACTGGGTTCAAGATCCTAAACTCAAATCCTTGGCTCAGTAATTGTGAGGGCTCATTGCTGTTTAAATCTAAAGTTTCAACAACTTTTAAACATGGCTCACTCTCCTGTCACAGAGCAGGGAGTACATTCTTTTGGAAATTAAATCGATTCAGGTTGTTCACACAAATGTTCTTCCTTCCAATAGCACAGTGCCATTCTAATACCCTTAAAAGTAAGACACTGTAATTGGAGGGCGTGGGGAGAAAAAGGGGCAGAGACAATTTGCACCAGCCGCTGAAGAGCGAAATCCTTGAAATCGAACCTTGCCGCTCATTGCTCTTGCAGCCTGCAGTACATATATAAAAAAAACATATGCAACCTGTTGTCAGTCTGGGTCAAAACTAAAATTACTGAAAACCTAAAAAAAACTTGTTTATCAAACTGACAGAAGGAAAATGGCTCCAGGTTAAAGAGGCAAGCTGCAAGACTATGCTGGCACTTTATCAGGCAGTTTGCAGCTCAGCCTAGCAGCACAACAGCGATTTCCATTCAATCCACTGTTACTGACTTTCCTGCAGGCACACAGCAAGGGAGCAAGCAAGATAAATCCAGTCAAACCCACGCCTCACCTCAATTGCAGCTGATGGATTAATTTTCATCGCGGGATATAAAAATGGGTTATTTCAGACCCAACTTTTAAAAGAAAAAAATATACTAATTTTCTGCCTTCAGCTTAAAATTTGATGGCACCAATATTCTTCCTTGGAAGTTACAGGGATTTTAAAGTGAACATGTTCCACTAAATAATCAGTGCAACAAAAATCCCCGCTATGGTTTCAAAGAATGATTAGGAATTTCCAGGGAGAAACCGGCACAGAAGGCTGCTTTACAGACGGACGCAAGTTTCAACCAGTTTTCAATCCTCCGAACTTCAACTCTTACCCCCCTTTAGAGTGAGAATATCTCTACTTTCGTGTTATAGACTCCACAATATTTTGCTTGCCCTTCACTATTTAAGATCCCGACCACCCATGGTTTCAGCTCAATCAGAATAACCACTTCCTCAATAAATTTAAAAATCATGCTGCTTGTCACTCCACCCGTCATTTTTCAGTGGTCACTCAGTGCTGAGCTGTGAGATTGGAATGGAAAAGCCTGCCTCGAGTTTCAGTTCTAGCAGCATTTCCATTTAACATCAATGTAACCGTGAATCATTGGTAATTGTTGCATCCTCCATATCGACGAGAGCTACATTACAACACAAGTAGCATGTTTCACATTGCATTAAGGAGCCCAGGGGCTGTACATTTGGTTCGACTTGGGGAAGCTCAACCTGTGTCTTAGATCTACATAACCGAGAAACACAGTCAAGGTGCCAGAGCCAGATGGGTGCCCCAAGCACCTAAAGGAAAGGACTAGTTGAGGTGGCGGACAGCAGGAACCGTGTGAAGGCGGGACAGTATGTTTTCAGAGGCAACGGAGGGCGAGGTGGGGTAAAAAGGCTCCCTTTGATTGGTGATGACGGGATAGTGATGGACACATGCTAGAATGATCACACACTGAATGAATACGTGTGTAATTTCTCTGAAGTTTGCCCATTAGTCATTTTTAATTCATCTAGGTTGACATTTCAGTACATTACTGAGGGAGTGTGACTGCTGTTTTTTGGATGAAACATTAAACCGAGGCCAAGTCTGCACTCTCGGGTGAATGCAAAATATCTCGAGGCACTGGAAAAAGAAGAGTAAGCAGGTTATGCCTGGGTCATGGACAATATTTACCTTCAATTATCACAAACACATTACCTGGTCATTATCACATTGGTCTTGAGGTGTCAGCTGTGGCTCAGTTCATAGCACCCTCGCCTTTGAATCAGAGGGTTGTGGGTTCATGTCCCACTCCTGGAAACCAAGAACTGTGATTGTACTCAAAAGAGTTGCAATCTATGACTGTTGATAACTCGAAAAGAGTATCACATTGGTCTTTGTGGAAGCTTGCTGTGTGAAATTTGGTTGCTGTGTTTCCTATATTACAACAGTGACTACGCTTCATTAGCTGTAAAGTGCTTTGGGGACATCCCAAGACCATGAAAGGTACTAAACGCAAGCCTTTCTTTCAGTGTGCAGCCCAGACACCTCCAATCATCTCAATTTCCTTGAAGAAACATAATTTCACCGTCCAGAAGAAAGTTGCAACATCAGTAACCAAGTATTTTAAACCAAATTTTTTAAAAAAGCTTCCCAATGGCTCTATTGCTAAGAGTAGTGGGTAACTAAGACAACATGATTAAGCAATCACAGGTTCAATTCGTTGTTAGATATCAAAATCAACAATGTTTTTTATAATATTAGGAAAAGGAGGGTGGTCAGGAGCAATGTGGGTCCATCAATAACTGTTAAGCGTGATGCTACTAATGAAAATAAGGAAATGGCAGAATGTTGAATAAATACATCAATATTCACAATACAGGAAGAGGTCAGAAATCCCAGTGAGGCTAATATTGAATCGGGGGCAGGGACTCTTCAAAATTAACACAAGCAAAGTAACAGCAATGAAGAAGATAATGGCACTGAAAAGTGGCAGATCCTCAGGAGCAGATCATTTCCATCCCAGGGCTTTAAACAAATAAGGTGAGAGTATTGCAAATGGGCTAACTATTATGTTCCAAAGCTCTCTCAATTCAGGACCTGTTCTTTCAGATTGGAAAATTGCACGAGTCATTTAGCCATTTAAGAAAAGTGAGATAGGAAACCAGGTCAGCCTACCTGTTGTCAGGAAATCACTGGAGTTTATAATTAAGAATAAGGTGACAGAGCACCTTGAAAATGTTCAGCTGGTCAGAGAGGGCCAGTATAGATTTGTAAAGGGTGAGAAGGGGAATGTCTATGGATGAGATTGATTTGGAGTTGCAGAAGATATTTGATAAAATCTCCCATAAGAGAGTGTTACCTAAAGTTGAAACTCATCTAACTGAGGGCAAACTGTTGACCTGGTTCAGAAATTGGCTGAGCAGCAAAAGAGAGAGAGTAGGGATAATGGGCAGGTATTATTTGGAGGGATGTGACTAGCGGTGTCCTGTAAGGATCTGTGTCGGGGCCTCAACAACTCACAATATTTATTAATGACTTAGATGATGCCATAGAAAGCCATGTATCCAAATTTGCTGACAGCACAAAGGTAGAGTGCATTGTAAGCAACATTGAGGAAAGCATAAAATTACCAAGAGATATTGATACATTAAATGAATCGGCATAACTGTGGCACATGGATTTCAAGGCAGGCAAATGTGAGGTCATCCACTTTGAACCAAAAAAGGATAGAAGCCCCCGCTTTAAGTTGCCCTATTTTAAGTTGTTCCACTTCAATGTCACAGATATAAAAGGACTGGTATGCACATTCAACATCGGCATTTCCGTTTTAGCGTCATTTCGTGCCAGACCGACGTAGCACACATGACACAAAGAGTGCTATTTTGCTGCAGCCCCTCCTATTTCTGCTTCTCTCCTGCTCACCCAATCACTCTCCCAATCACCACTTCCCTCCCCAATCCTCCTGCTCACCAATCCTCCCACTCCCCCACCCTCCCACTCATCCCTTTTCTCCCAAAACCTTCGTGCTTGCCGCTTCCCTTCCCAAACCTCCCGCTCAGCAGAGGAAGCAATAAGTGAGAGAGGGCGGGATAGGCAGTGAGCACGAGGTTCGGGGAATGGGACTATCCATGAGCAGGAGAGGCGGCAAGTGGGAACATCAGAGCGCAAGAGGATCAGCGTCGTGCCAGGGGCCATAAAATGTGGCAAGCCGTTCAAAGGTCCATTGACTACAGCGGCACCGGAAAATCCCACTGGCAGGAGGGGCTGTAAAATTCCGCCCAATGTTTCAATGTCTTCTTTTGATGAGAAAGGTCCTACAATACTGTACTTTCTAAATGGTGAAGCTAGAAACAGTGGAGATCCAAAGAAACTTGGGTGCACAGATCATTAAAACATCATGAACAGAAATAATTAAAAAGGCAAGTGGAATGTTGGCCTTTATATTGAGAGGACTAGAATACAAAGGAGTAGGAGTCAGCCATGCTTTGACTACACCTGACCACTGAGCAGATTTGGCACCATACCTTAGGAAGTATATAGTGATTTTGGAGTGGATGCAGTATTCCATTTAGGAATAGAATGGGCATTTTTATTTTTGGCCAGGGCAGACATGATGGCTGAGTGGCCTCTTTCTGTGCAGTAATGTTTCTATGGTTCTATAGTGTAGATTTACCAGAATGATATCTGGACTCTAAGGATTAAATACATGGAGAATTGCATGATTTAGGGTTGTTTTCCCTGGAATCTGGAAGAATGGCGGGGCTTACTCAAAGTTTTCAAACTATTAAGGAGAGGAAATAAGAGAGAGAGAGATAAACTGTTTTCATTGGTAGGGGAGACTAGGACTGGAGCATTGTCTACATGAAATTAGGAAATACTTCCACACACACAGTGGTAGAGGTTTTTGAATTCCCTTCTGCAAGCAGCTGGATCAATTGTTAATTTTAAGTTGATAGATTTTTGTTACGGGTGGCACGGTGGCGCAGTGGTTAGTGCTGCTGCCTCACAGCTCCAGGGACCCAGGTTCGATCCTGACCTTGGGCATCTGTGTGGAGTTTGAATACTCTCCCTGTGTCTGTGTGGGCTTCTGCTGGGTGCTCCGGTTTCCTCCCACCATCCAAATACATGCTGGTTAGGTGGATTGGCTACGGTAAAGTGTCCCCCGCTTTGTGTCAGTGTGTGCCCTGTGATGGGCTGGCATCCCATCCTGGGTGTACCCCACCTTGTGCCCATTGCCCATTGGGATAGGCTCCAACTTCCTGCGACCCTGAATTGGATAGAGCGGTTCTGGAAAAGTGAGTCAGTGAGATTTTTGTTAACCAAAACATATTAAGGGATATGGGTCAAAGGTGGGTACATGGAGATCAGCCATGATCTCATTGAATGGCAGCAGAACATGAATGACTCAAGGGCCTATGATCCTGTTCCATTACTATTGTAAACCTGATGATATTGGTCCTGATTTTAAAATTGAAGTAATGGTTGGGGCTATCAAAGCCCACCATTATTGTGGAGAAAACCAGACAGCAGATTTTGGCTTTCAGACCTGCAAAGTTAAGATATACAAGTTGCTGTCTGATTTGCCCTGCCCCTTCACATGACTCACACACCAGTAACTCACCTATACACTATTAACATAAACAACAGGTGTGAAGTAGCACTACTTAACTGCTAAACACAACAGAAAGTGTTAATTCTGATGCGGAGTCTCCCATTTTAGACAGAGATGAGAAGAATTTTTTCTCTCAGAAGGTCATGAATCTTTGGAACACTCTTCCCCAGAGGGCAGTGGAGGCAGGGTCAGTGAATATTTTTAAGACAGAGGTAGATAGATTCTTGACTAACAAGGGAGTCAAAGGTTACCAGGGGTAGGCGGAACGTGAAGTTGAGGCCACAATCAGATCAGCCATGATCTTATCGAATGGCAGAGCAGGCTCGAGGGCCAATGGCCTACTCCTGCTCCTAATTTGTATGTTCGTGCATTTATAATGGTGTCATCAACTAATGGTACCAACCGACCTCTCTGGCCCTGAAATTTAATTCTACAAGTACAGATTCCCATTGCTTCAGATTTTTATTATTTCTTGAAAATTTTAAAAATTCTGTTTTTTTTTAACTTTTTCTATTTCTTGTTTCTCTCTCAATTCTATATTTCTTTCTAACTCTATTTTGCTTTCTCTATTTTAAATTGAATTAATTGTTCTGTTTTATACTCCCTTAATTTGACTCTGTGGACTAGATTTTAACTCTGAGGTGAAGAGGGAGCTTGGTTTTGAGGTCAGGGAACCCATAAGGCCAGGCTTTCTCTCAGATCCTGCCCAATTTAACGGCAGGAGCGATTCTGCATTTCCTGGCTGCGGCCAGCCAGATTGAGGGGCTGTGTTGAACAGAAAGGCCTACAGCCCAAGGCAATAGTTGAGAAGAGGAGAGGGGGAGGGATTGGTAACTTCAGGTGCGCGGGAGAGGGGGAGGGACCGGTAGCTTTGGGTGGGTGGACGGGAAGAATGGGGATTGGAACAGTATCAGTGTCAGGAAAGTGTCTCAAAGCATCTTGGAGGATAGTTGGGGCACAAATCACTGCAGGGTCAGTGCATTAGGTAAACTGGACCTAGCAGCTGTGGAAAGGCACTTACCCCATGGATGCAGCAATCCTCACCTCCCTTGTAACTGATGGGTTTCCCAAGGCCTGGAAAACCCAGTTGGGCATGGTTAAATTTAATACGGTGGTTAACTGAAGTTTGTGGCCTCACTGTAATATCTAAATGATTCATCCACCTCCTCTGTGCAGTTTGGTTCCCATTCCGTCTCAATTAAAGTTTCAGGACTTTTTTTTTAAAAAAAAATTTCACCAGACACAAACCTACCCAATTTTACAGGTAATATCCACCTTGGCTCAGGGAGAATTCTTTGATCTGATAGTGTAGCTCCAGAATCTGTCTGCTTGCCTCGCTCACACAGGTCCCAGATCCTCTGTAGAGGGTGCAGCGTGAAAATGACCCCTAGTTGCTGCTCCAAAGTCTGTAAAACATCTGTGCATATGTCTGAGCATAATCAATGGTGAGTGCCGTTCCTGCACTGTGAACTGCAAAATATGGGTCCTTTATTATCACTGTTCCCCAAATGCTCCCCCATTCATACATGCTCACCTTGCCCCACTTCATTCCAGAACTACATTCAGCACTCTTCCCCTTTCTTGTTGGCCTGGAAACACGCTGATCTAGAAGGTTCTCTTGTATACATTTCAGGATTTCCTCTCCCTGTATGCTCTTTACACTATTACTATTCCAATCTATATTAGGATAATTGAGGTTCACAATTATCATTACTCTGCAGTTTTGCAATTTTCTGTAATTTGCCTGCAAATCTGTTCCTCTATCTCCTTCCCATTATATGATGGCCTAGAGGTCATACCTACTTCCTCTATTGTTCATTATTTCTAACCAAATATATTGTCTTTGGACCCTCAACAACATTATCCCTCTTCAGTAAATTTTCTTTCATTAATATTGCTCCCAGCTTCTCATTTTCTTCCTTTCTTGTTGCCAGGAATATTAAGTTTCCAATCCTGTCCTCCTTTGAGCCAGCTTTCTTATTGCTAATATTTCACAATCCCTTGTGCCAATTTGTCCCTGCAGCTCACCAATTTCATTGACCCTACTCCATGTGTTTTCACATCTGAACTCCAAACCAATCTTAGACTGCCTCACACTTTCCCTATCAAAGTCCTTTATTTCTGAACTATTCTTTACCCTAATTTCCTCTCCCTCTCCTCTGCTCACTTTGTTTCTCCTCTCTAATGTTTCATGTTTCATCCTGGTGCCCTGGCAACCCCCTGCCAAGTTAGTTTAAACCCCTGGGTTTACATTTCCACAAGGAGATTGATCCCAGCTCTGCTGATGTGCAACCTGTGTCCACCTTGAACAAGCCCTTTCTGCCCGAGAATGTGGCAGTAATGTGAAGTCCTCCCTCCTGGGTCTGTTCTCCAGCCACACATTAACCCATCCTATCCTACTATTCTTTTACTCATTAACATAAGGCACTGGGAGTAATCCAGAGATTACAACCATTGAGGTCATGATTTTAAAACTCCTCAAACTCTTACTGCAGGACCTCAGCCCTTTTCTTTCCTATATCATTGGTTCCAATGCATGTTATGGCTCAAATAGCCAGTCACTGAAGGATAGAACATTGGATTCTAGACTTAATATATTCACAAACTTTTGTGACAGAATCTATATTTTTGTGCTTTTGTAGTTTAGTGCCTGTGGGGAGTGACCTTTGGCTGGCTGGCAACTGTAACATTTAAGGTACAAAATCTATCAAGGGTTGATATATTCGATCCTGCCTCAGAGTAGGGGTGGAACCCTATTGGGAGACATTAAATATTAACGGGTCACACAGATCAGTTCAAGGGGCAGACAGAACAGCAGCCTATGATGAGCAGGCCAGATGAATCCAGAGCTGAGGGAGGCAGCAGAAGATTGCTAGCTTCATGCTGCTGGTGAGATTGGTAAGAGAAGCCCCGGCAGCCATTGACTCCATGAAGCTGGGGCAAAGGAAAGCGCGTGTGCAGTGGGGTTCTACTCAGAGTAACTGGAATTATGTTGGTAACTAGGTACTGGGATGCAGCCATATGAACCCAGTGGGTCACAGTCTCGCGAGTAAAGGTTGCTCAGCTGGGAGGTGAGCAGTCACTGGGCATGTCTGAGTTGGAGTGGCTTTTGTGGGAAATCAGAGGCTCGGGCTGGGATTTTCCGTGCTCTCCAGCATCAGGCGTGTTCGGTGACGTGAACAGAATAAATGGCGAGAAGGCCAAAAATCGGTTTCACAACGTCATGAAACCAGTTTGCGATTGTCCGCTCTGCCTGCTGATGGCAGCCGCATTCCCCGCCATCGGACATCGGGAGCCTCATTGTAATACATCAGCATATCATTATAAGGCCAGCCTGCCGGACTCATTTCCCCTCCGCTGGGATCATCCGCCCACATCAGCGGGAAATCACACCGATGTGTTTCACAACAGCATTTATAAGGCGTGCACTTGGTGAGCTGCACTTCGCTCGGGACTTCAAGGTTTGTTTGCCTACCTTGCTTCGGGCAGCACTCGCAGTCATCAGCACCAGGCTTCACAGACAGCATCACATTACTTTTAAGGGGGTTCACGGGCAGGTCTCTACCTACCAGATCAGCCATATATGGGTGGCTTTTCAACAAGTGCAGGGCTAGGTCTTGCTTGGGGAACGGGCCTCAGAAGTGGCCTCGGGCAAGGGAAGAGGCTGCAGGATGAGGGCTGTACTGGGGAAGGGGGTATCCCAGGGTGTGTGTGGGGCCACATGTTGATCTGTGCAAGCGGCGCAAGATCGTGAGGGCGGAGACAGTCTCCAGAGCAGATGAGGCCAGATGGAGATGCGAGGGTGTGTGTGAGAGAATGGGTGGTGATGTCCCTTGAGCTGTCAGTGAGTGGGTTGCCAGTGAATGTGTGATGGGCTTGAGTGTGTGAGTTTAGAGTGATGAGATGGTTGCCATACCCTGGCTGCATGGATGAGATCATTCATCCTCTATCTGTGTTGGATGGCCAATCCCACTGTCATTGTCTACCGAGCCGGAGTGGTGATGTTGCTGCCCCTCCTGCAACCAGAGTGGGGGTAGAGGACATCACAGTGGGCCTCCAAGGCATCCAAAAGGTGCTCAAGGGCTGCAGTCTTCTTGTCTTTCGGGGCCGTGTCTTCTTTGCTGCAGTCCTGTGCTGGAAGCACTAAGCACGGCTGTACTTTAAATGTGGTACCTGGCGTGATGAGGTGAAGTGACAGCGTGGCAGGCAAATCGGAGCCCACCCACCATGGAAACGGCATGTATCCTGGAATGCATAACTAATGCAGCAGGTTTGGGACTATACGGCGTGAAAGTGCAAATCTGGGACGATTCTACCCTAGATCTTCGAAAGAGAGGAGCTGAAGTCCATCAGGAGGAAGCAGGGTTTTAAAGAATTTTTGTGACTTTCTGACATCTAGGCAATTGCTGAGAAAAATTGGGGTAACTGTCTTAATTGTGTCTTGCTGTTTAATATACAATTTATGGTGTGTGTATGACCACAGCTTGCCTGTTGATGCATGTTTACCTCATGTTAATTCAGGATGTTAGAACATAAGATAGATCGCATTGACTGTTTGCTTTGCTGACTTTTATATAGTAAAAGTTCTTCTGTTTGTTTAAAACCATGGAATCTTCTGGCTTTATTCTCTTAATAAGTAACTGTGATTTCAAATTTTGTTTAAAATTACTGGTCCCCAACCGGACTGTAACAAATTTGGGGATCTCGTCTGGGACCGTTCTGGTCTGGGATGTAACACTTCAGTTCACAAAGATTCACAATACATATTGTGCACCCCAACCAACAACCACTCTTCAGCCTTTGCTTCCACACATGGATTGGGGAGTACCCAATCAATACCCACCAGCTGAATAATGAACCCCAAATTGATATACAATTAACAACATAGACTATGACTTCTGGCTATATTTCCCTCCCCCCCCATCAAAATGTTCTACCTCCTCTCACTGACGTTGTTTATTCTGGCACCAGGGAGGCAACACACCATCTGGGACTTGGTGATTGCAGGAATACCTGCCTATCCCCGTGACTATTAAATCCCCAATGGCCACTATATTTCCACACTTTGCTGTTCTCCTGTGTGCCGTCATTCATCTCTCAGTGTCGTAAGCGTGCTCCAGACTGCACTCTCCTGAGATTACAGCTCCTTAATTGGTATTCGGCACTGAAAACTGGTATTCCTGCCACCCCTGACTTTTTCAACTTTGCGGGTGGCCATCTGCTTAGTATGTTCTTGAACTCTGTTGCTGCCACCTCCTGGAACATGTGCTGCTGGAAATTCTCAGCTTCCCTCTACACTTTGCAGTAATTCCAGCAGCTCTTAATAAACTTAAGAGCTGCTGGAGTTCGAGTTTAAGCAACTGAAGTAAGTTCCTGCTCACAGGTTATCCAGGAGACATAAGCGCTCTAGAGTACTGACATGATGTAAGGAATTGCTGGTCCTACCATTTTCCTTTAAAAAAGTTCCTTTTGATCTAATTCATTACTACAAATCTGATTTTATGATTCTATTTACTATTGCCTCTTGGCTTAAATTACTTAGCACCTCCTTCCCCTTCCCACCACCAAGCGCCCTTCCATTTAGCAGATGCTCCCAGCTCTGAACAAGAAGAAGAGAAACAATCTGGGACTGACAAAATTGAGTTTGCCACCTTTTCTCAAGTCCAAACTCAGACTTGGAGGGAGACACCTTGAATGGAAATGCAAGCAGGTCAAGTTCTGATGTTTGCCTTGCGACTGATGAATTATGAACGTTACTGTTCCAGTTCATCTTCACGTAACCACATCATAAAATACAGAAGCACAAACAATTTTGCACGTTTTACTGGATGTCTTTTTCTCCCCCCACACTTCAAACACTTCCACATGCCCTACTGAAAACCTGGATTGTCAGCTCAAAGGCTGGTGGGAACCAGTGAATTTGAGAGCTTAGAAAATTTGTCTCAGGATTGTGCAGTGCCAGGAGCTTAAAATAATTCATTTTGAAAGTCTTTCTTCTACAAATGTGAGGTTTAAAGTTTAACCTGTAGGAGTATGTGATTCCCCTCGTTAACCTTTGGTAATAGCTGTATGTCAGTGCTAACTGGACTCTTTCACATATAATAGTTCAAAGGAGGTCAGAAAGAAATAATTACAGAGTCATTATGGGCAACGCAAACCTACAAGAGTCAACACCACCCCTGGTTTAGGTTAAGGGTTTTGGTCGGAGAGGTCTTAAACATTTTGTCTTCTGGTTGCTCATCTTACAAAGTTAAAAAAAAACTCAAGGAAGACTCCATTTTGAAATGTAGGGCAGAATTTTTAGGTTGGCGTGCGGGCATGCACCCGACCTGATTGGACACAAAATCGCATGTGATGACGTCGGGCGAGTGCCCCGACGCTGTCCAGCGCTCGGGCGATATTTCAGAGGGCGGAAGTTCACCCACCGACAATTAAGAGGTCAATTAGTGCAATTAAAGTTGTAATTGTCTCCCATTTTTCATGGTCCATCCAAACTTATGGTTGGTGGACAGGCGAATCAGCCAGATGGACTTGGCATTTTTCGTGGGCAGAAATTTTCACCTGGTGGGCGGGCACACGCCTGACCCGCTCGAGCATGAAATGATACGCGTTGACGTCAGCAGACCATGCCAACACCAACGCACAGTCGTGCGGTAGTTCAGTTGGCAGGCGCGTGCCGGAGTCAGCAGTGCGCCCACTGACAATTAAAAGGCCTTGTTAAGGCCATTAAATAATCAATTAACCTACATTTTTCGCTGCCAGTCCAACCTGATGGTTGGCAGACAGGTGAAAAGGCCAAGCAGCCTTTACATTTTTTTGGAAACTTCATCCACGGGATGAGGGTTCCAAAAGCAAATACAAATAAAATATAAACATTAATTTTACATTCATAACATGCCCTGCTCATGTGACAGAGTCACATGAGGGTAAATGTTTCATTACATTTTTATTTTATTTTATTTTTTTTAACAACACTTCATCTCCCTGAGGTAGCTTCTGTGCCTCACGGAGATTATGAAGTGCTCACTTCACGCTTGGCCCGCTCGCACTCCTCCCCTCGCCTGCACAGGCAGCACTGAGTGCTGCCGCTTGCGTTTCACGCTGGGTGGGCCTTAATTGGCCTGCCAGCCCGAAATCGCGGTCTGGTGCCGATCGCGGGTGGCTGTCGGCTTCCCGACCATCTCCACCCATCCCTGCCGAGCACCCCCGCCAAGGGCAAAATTCTGCCCCATGAAACCTCAACCAAGGGCGGGATAAGGGTTCCATTATTAAATAAAAAAATAAAACTACATGGACAGAATTTTCATCATGTATATGTTCAGATTGTGATGCATGGGCATTTTTTTTTGCTGATTTAAAAAACTTTATTGTTGGTTTTAAAGTCCTCAGCTCCCTGAGGCAGCCCTCTACCTTCAGGGAGCTTTCATTCAGCGCTCGTCTGAATCCATCCTCCCCCTGGCCCCACCACGGCTGCGCTGAGCATTTCAGCGCGCGCTTCACACTGGCTGGCCATTAAGTGGTCAGCCAGCGTGAAATCGTGGTCGACCCAATGACTGTCAGTGGTCGGTTCCCTGGCTGCTCCCGGGCTCGCTGAACACGCTCGCAAGCTGACCTAAAACCCTGCCCGTAAAGTTTTCCACACATTTCCTAACTAAAGCAGCTATATAGATTTCTTTTTAAATGTAAAGGCCAATGTAATGCTCCCTGATTTCCCTTTTGCTACACTCCTTTCTTAACCCCATTACTCCTGTTCATTCTCTGCAAGTTCACCTCTGAAGTTTGCTATCTTCCATATTCGTCTCTCTATCTCCCTGCTCATGCTCCCCACTCTTCTCTGCTGTTGCTATCATTTTGCCCTGCTCTCATCTCCAGTCCTCCATCCCATTATTTAGTCATGCTTACCATCACAAAGTATCACCTCTGTAACCTCCTCCATCCACCACCTTAAACATTCACTCCCTCCAGCACCTACTTTTGCCTGCCTTTGCTCCGGCCTCAGCCCATCTTCTGCTGAAACACTCGGCCATGTTTTTCTTTTGTCACCACTCGACTCGACAATGCCAATGCTCTTCTGACCAACTTAACATCCCCCACCCACCATAAACTTCAACTCATCCAAGAATCTGCTGTCCATATTCTATCCGGCAGCAAGCCCTGCTCTTCCAACACCTCTGCCCTCGCCAACATAAACTGGCTCCCAGTCCTCCAAAACATTTGGCAGAATTTTACATTCCCCCAAAGTCAATGGATTTTTGAATGGTGTGCCTCATTTTACAGCCCTGCCCTCGCTGCAACAGGGTCGTAAAGTTCTGCCCATTATGTTTAAATCCCTTCAAGGGCTCGGTAACCTCAGTATCATCTCTGTAACCTCCTCCAGCCACACAGGTCTCCAGGAGCTCTGCATTCTTCCAGCTCTGCCCCTTGTGTAACCCCTCCTTCCTTTATCTCACTACCTGCAGACATATATCTTCAGTTGCAATTCCTTCTCTAACCCTCTCTGCTTCTCCACCTGACACTCGCCCTTAAAAAAAAATGTCAAAATCGTCTGAATACAAGATTTTGGTTGTGGTTCCATTTTCCCCTTTTTGGTTCAGCATCCATTTTTGGCCAATTTTGCCGCAAGACATTTTTACACATTCTTCTGCAGGTAACATCCTCAATTAATTGAGCATCATTGAGCCATAAGTTATGCAGTGATTATACTATGAGACAGGGCAAGGGTGTAGGACCCAGCCCGAACGGGGATCGAGCCCAGCGCGGTTACCATCCTCTGAACCACACATTTGCCACGTAGCCAACTGAGCTAACTGGTTTCCCTTTGTTTACATTAGATATATAAAAACAGCTTGCTCCTGCTACATCCATCAAGCCAACAAATACAGCACAAAAACATGCCACTCAGCCCAACTGCTCTGTGCTGGGCTTTACACTCCACCCCTCTTCATCCAACCACTTTCTGATCCGACAAACCATGTGCTGGAATTCAACGGCTGAGAATTCTGTGGAGAGTAACTCGCATCCTGACTCCACAAAGCCTGTCCACCATCTACAAGGCACAAGTCAGGAGTGTGATGGAATACTCCCCAGTTGTCTGGATGAGTGCAGCTCCCACAACACTCAAGAAGCTTGACACCATCCAGAACAAAGCAGCCCGCTTGATCAGCATCCCATCCACTCCCTTCACTCCCGCCCCCACCGCCAGTGATGCTCACATCCCACAAAAGAATTTTTAAAAAGTGTAGGTGTTGAGCAAGATAGGATTAAACTTCAGGGTTTGGTGGGCTATCGTAGTCAACTTTAGTTGACATCGCAACAGTGCAGACTTCAACTAATTCAGTTTCACTTCTGAACAATTGGCTTTTTTTTAAAAAAAACACACACATACCCCTCATTGCTTAGTTACCTGGTGCTTTTTGTAAATTTATAGTTTATGGGAGCTTAAAGGCTGCTTTAGGCCTGAAGCCTGGGGATATAAAGCATCGAGTTCCCATAATATTCCATGCTGAGGCTCTCAGTGCGCGTTTCATGCTGGTTGGCCGTTAGTTGGCCAGCCAGCGTGAAACCGCGGTCGGAGCCCGATTGTGGGCGGTGGTCCGTTTTGTGGCCGTTCCTGGGCCCGCCAGGCCGACAAAGGGAAAATCCTGCCCACGGATTTTGTTTACTTAAAGCCAAAAGTAAATGAAAAACTACAATACACTTAACAATGACCTCTACATTGAGGCACAAAAGCAGGGGGAGGAGGGGGGTGGGGAGAGAAGAAAATCCAACGAAGCTGAGTTTTGAGTTGCAGTTCACATTTTAGAAATTTCCCCAGATGCTCTACTCAAACAAGCAGGCTGCACCCACTCTCAAGTGTAGCGTTCGTGCCTTAGCATGTCCGTCATAAGTATATCAAAGCACGATACATTCTGCAACGTGGTAACTAATGTATAGGTGAATGCAGCATCTGTTTGTACACAACTGAAACTAGCTTGAAAGGTGGTGCATGGGAGCAGCTTCACTCATTCTTCAGCATTACCTCCCCGCACCCAGAGGAAGAAGCCAAC